>NC_090451.1:3959338-5279117 GCF_031143425.1 Pleurodeles waltl
CTTTTTGAAAGTTTAGAGGTACTTTTCAGCACTTAGAAAAGAGTGAAAAGAGGAAATGCAAAACTTTTTGGCTATGTGTATATACACTGACCTTGTTTTGTATATTTTTCTCTTATGAAAAGTACAATGACAAGAGTGGTAAGTAGTCTCAAGCACTTATCCCACCACTGCACAACCAATGTAGGAGGCTGGACTGGCTTGTAGTGAGTACCAAGGGGTACTTGCACCTTGCACCAGGCCCAGTTATCCCTTATTAGTGTATAGGGTGTCTAGCAGCTTAGGCTGATAGATAATGGTAGCTTAGCAGAGCAGCTTAGGCTGAACTAGGAGACGTGTGAAGCTACTACAGTACCACTTAGTGTCATATGCACAATATCATAAGAAAACACAATACACAGTTATACTAAAAATAAAGGTACTTTATTTTTATGACAATATGCCAAAGTATCTTAGAGTGTACCCTCAGTGAGAGGATAGGAAATATACACAAGATATATATACACAATAGCAAAAATATGCAGTATAGTCTTAGAAAACAGTGCAAACAATGTATAGTTACAATAGGATGCAATGGTGAAACATAGGGATACGGGCAACACAAACCATATACTCCAGAAGTGGAATGCGAACCACGAATGGACCCCAAACCTATGTGACCTTGTAGAGGGTCGCTGGGACTATTAGAAAATAGTGAGAGTTAGAAAAATAACCCTCCCCAAGACCCTGAAAAGTGAGTGCAAAGTGCACTAAAGTTCCCCTAAGGACAAAATAGTCGTGTTAGAGGAATAATGCAGGAAAAACACAAACCAGCAATGCAACAACTGTGGATTTCCAATCTAGGATAGCTGTGGAACAAGGGGACCAAGTCCAAAAGTCACAAGCAAGTCGGAGATGGGCAGATGCCCAGGAAATGCCAGCTGCGGGTACAAAGAAGCTTCGACTGGACAGAAGAAGCTGAGGTTTCTGCAGGAACAAAAAGGGCTAGAGACTTCCCCTTTGGTGGACGGATCCCACTTGCCTTGGAGAGTTGTACAGAAGTGTTTTCCCGCCGAAAGGACGCCAACAAGCCTTGCTAGGCGCAAATCATGCGTTTAGCGTTTTTGGACGCTGCTGGGGCCCAGGAGGGACCAGGAGGTCGCAAATTGGACCTGAAGAGAGAGGGGACGTCGAGCAAGACAAAGAGCCCTCACTAAAGCAGGTAACACCCGGAAAAGTGCCAGAAACAGGCACTACGAGGATGCGTGAAACGGTGCTCGCCGAAGTTGCACAAAGGAGTCCCACGTCGCCGGAGACCAACTTAGAAAGTCGTGCAATGCAGGTTAGAATGCCGTGGACCCAGGCTTGGCTGTGCACAAAGGATTTCCGCCGGAAGTGCACAGGGGCCGAAGTAGCTGCAAAGTCGCGGTTCCCAGCAATGCAGCCCAGCGAGGTGAGGCAAGGACTTACCTCCACCAAACTTGGACTGAAGAGTCACTGGACTGTGGAGGTCACTTGGACAGAGTCGCTGGATTCAAGGGACCTCGCTCGTCGTGCTGAGAGGAGACCCAAGGGACCGGTAATGCAGCTTTTTGGTGCCTGCGGTTGCAGGGGGAAGATTCCGTCGACCCACGGGAGATTTCTTCGGAGCTTCTGGTGCAGAGAGGAGGCAGGCTACCCCCACAGCATGCACAAGCAGGAAAACAGTCGAGAAGGTGGCAGGATCAGCGTTACAGAGTTGCAGTAGTCGTCTTTGCTACTATGTTGCAGGTTTGCAGGCTTCCAGCGCGGTCAGCAGTCGTTTCCTTATCAGAAGGTGAAGAGAGAGATGCAGAGGAACTCGGATGAGCTCTTGCATTTGTTATCTAAGGTTTCCCCAGAGACAGAGACCCTAAATAGCCAGAAAAGAGGGTTTGGCTACCTAGGAGAGAGGATAGGCTACTAACACCTGAAGGAGCCTATCACAAGGAGTCTCTGACGTCACCTGGTGGCACTGGCCACTCAGAGCAGTCCAGTGTGCCAGCAGCACCTCTGTTTCCAAGATGGCAGAGGTCTGGAGCACACTGGAGGAGCTCTGGACACCTCCCAGGGGAGGTGCAGGTCAGGGGAGTGGTCACTCCCCTTTCCTTTGTCCAGTTTCGCGCCAGAGCAGGGGCTAAGGGGTCCCTGAACCGGTGTAGACTGGCTTATGCAGAATTGGGCACCTCTGTGCCCAACAAAGCATTTCCAGAGGCTGGGGGAGGCTACTCCTCCCCTGCCTTCACACCATTTTCCAAAGGGAGAGGGTGTCACACCCTCTCTCAGAGGAAGTTCTTTGTTCTGCCATCCTGGGCCAGGCCTGGCTGGACCCCAGGAGGGCAGCTGCCTGTCTGAGGGGTTGGCAGCAGCAGCAGCTGCAGTGAAACCCCAGGAAGGGCAGTTTGGCAGTACCAGGGTCTGTGCTACAGACCACTGGGATCATGGGATTGTGCCAACTATGCCAGGATGGCATAGAGGGGGCAATTCCATGATCATAGACATGTTACATGGCCATATTCGGGGTTACCATTGTGAAGCTACATATAGGTAGTGACCTATATGTAGTGCACGCGTGTAATGGTGTCCCCGCACTCACAAAGTTCAGGGAATTGGCTCTGAACAATGTGGGGGCACCTTGGCTAGTGCCAGGGTGCCCTCACACTAAGTAACTTTGCACCTAACCTTTACCAGGTAAAGGTTAGACATATAGGTGACTTATAAGTTACTTAAGTGCAGTGTAAAATGGCTGTGAAATAACGTGGACGTTATTTCACTCAGGCTGCAGTGGCAGGCCTGTGTAAGAATTGTCAGAGCTCCCTATGGGTGGCAAAAGAAATGCTGCAGCCCATAGGGATCTCCTGGAACCCCAATACCCTGGGTACCTCAGTACCATATACTAGGGAATTATAAGGGTGGTCCAGTAAGCCAATGTAAATTGGTAAAATTGGTCACTAGCCTGTTAGTGACAATTTGAAAGTAATGAGAGAGCATAACCACTGAGGTTCTGGTTAGCAGAGCCTCAGTGAGACAGTTAGGCACCACACAGGGAACATATACATGCACACCTATGAGCACTGGGGCCCTGTGTGACAGGGTCCCAGTGACACATACATATAGGCCACAAACCTATGAGCACTGGGGTCCTGACCAGCAGGATCCCAGTGACACATAACAAACATACTGAAAACATAGGGGGTCATTACGACCCTGGCGGATTTCCTCCGCCAGGGCCGCGGGACGCGGTGGCACCGCTGACAGGCCGGCGGTGCCCCGCGGGGCATTCTGACCGCGGTGGCTTAGCCGCGGTCAGTAAAGGGAAACCGCCGGTCTCCCGCCGGTTTCCCGCTGCCCCCAGGAATCCTCCAAGCCGGCGCAGCTTGCTGCGCCGGCTTGGGGATTCCGACTCCCCCTCCCGCCATCCAGTTCCTGGCGGTTCTCCCGCCGGGAACCGGATGGCGGGAGGGGGAGACGCGGGGCCCCTGGGGGCCCCTGCAGTGCCCATGCCAATGGCATGGGCACTGCAGGGGCCCCCGTAAGAGGGCCCCTACAAGTATTTCACTGTCTGCTTGGCAGACAGTGAAATACGCGACGGGTGCAAATGCACCCGTCGCACCTTCCCACTCCTCCGGCTCGATTACAAGCCGGCATCCTCGTGGGAAGGTCGTTTTCCCCTGGGCTGGCAGGTGGCCTTTTGGCGGCCGCCCGCCAGCCCAGGGGAAAACTAGAAATACCCGCCGCGGTCTTTTGACCGCGGCGCGGTATTTTGGAGGGCGGAATTCTGGCGGGCGGCCTCCGCCGCCCGCCAGAATCAGAATCAGGCCCATAGTGTTTTCACTATGAGCACTGAGGCCTGGCTATCAGGATCCCAGTGAGACAGTGAAAACAGTGACAAACTCCCTGACATACACTCACAAACAGGCCAAAAGTGGGGGTAACAAGGCTAGAAAGAGGCTACCTTCTCACAAACACACAGGATGAACACAGGGCCAGATCACACAGCTGTCCTCCGACTACATAGAACTGTTCCAGAAAAGAGTGAAACTTTACCCTTTATTTCTGATGAGTGGAAAAGACCGAGGATTTCAAGACTCATATAGAAAAGTGGATGTGCCTCGTTTCAGCTTGAAATTCAAATGATGACAACATGTGCCAATCGAGGGCCTGTTCGCATTTAAATGATATTACTGAATATCTGTTTCACAGAATTCATGTCAGCTGGTTGTCAGGCTGCTTCATGTCCGGTTGAAATGAGTTCAGTCCTGGGCTTTCATTAGAAGGCTAATGAATTCAGGTTGTTGCAACCTTGCTTCACTTAATTTAATTCACACGTCAACGTTATGTACAAGGACAGCACAGGGTTGGTAAGATGATGTCCAACTTGGCAAGGCGCTGCCTGGTAACTTTTATGCAGTGGTCCTATTCTAACACTGGCAACGTGCTGTAGCTATCTCATGGGTGTAGTTTTCTTGGGTTTATTGGAACAAAGGTGCATGCTGGCTCCATTTACAGGCAAACTAAGTTGTGATTGGGATAATGTTAAAATACCAGCCTGATTGCATCTTTTGTGAACTGGGGGGTGGGGGGGGGGCGAGTGATTAAATACGTCAGCCTTCTTAGTAACATCATGGGCATATTAAGGTACACTGAGTTTAAAAAGTGCCACTGATAGCCAGATCACATTATGGGCAAATTGAGGTGCAAATGGGGGATAAGGTGACACTGGCGACCTAATGCCACCATATTTACCATAAGAAGGTGTCTGAGAATGTGTGTGTGCATATCATAGCCACACCATAATTAATGTAAGACATAATGTGCCACATCTAGCCAGATCATATCACAGGAATATGTGGCATGTTATGTGGAGGGACTTAAGAGTCAGTGAGATGTGGTTGTGCCATCAAGAGCCATGAAAGAGTCAAGCCATGTCGTTTTTAAGTTTTGCCTAAGAGTGCGCACACTCTGTTGCTCCCAAGAGATAATGTATACAGCAAGGGGATTGGCTCCCACCCATTGCTTACCATTCGTTGACTTCATTGTCACTCTTATTTGTGGCTTCCTATTTGCCCACTGTTTACCGGCTTCTCTTCCTCTTATTTTGTGTGAAGAGTGGACCTAGTACTGATTACTTCATCTTGATTAGTGTCTTTCCACTGCTCGTGCTGTGATTCAGGTACTATTTTCTTTCCCTGTCGTCCTTGTCCATATTGTTTTTTTTTCCTCTCACCAACCCCATTGTCTGTGTTTCTTTCTCCCTCCCTCTCGCCCTCCCATTGTCCATGATGCTTCAAATCACTTCCACCTCTCAATTGTCCATGTTGCTTTTAATTGCTCCCTCCCTCTGTTGTATCTGTTGCTTCAAATCACTCCCACTCCTCGTTGTCTGTGTTGCTTCTAACCTTGCCCTCTGTCTTGTCTGTGTTTGCCCCCCACCCATTCTTAAGAAAAGAAAGTGGTATGATGCGGCCAGTGCTGGCCTGGTCATAGAACCTTTTTTTACTGTGATGTTGCCTGTCACCTCCTACACTTACTCCAATTGTCCATTTACTTTCACAACTTCACAACCTCTCCTGTTGCCTATGTTGCCCATCCCCACCTGCCATAAGGAAACAAAGAAATATGGGGTAACCAGCATCATAGCCATTTTTTCTAATTCTAAGCCATGCTGCTGAGCAGCCAGGCAGCTCTATAGCATGGGTAAAAGAATGGGAAAGGCAATAGCTTTCACATAGGCACTACTTATTGGTTTTGCCAATGCTTTTTAAACTCTGGATTGGTGAGAGCGTTATGCTGGGAGACTAATACGTAAACTGTTGCAATAAAGCATATGTGACATAACCATGTTGAGGATTAGAATGACCTTCTGAGAGCAACAGGTTAATGCATTACCTTTTTCATCAGCTGTTTATCGAGAATAACAATTTGGGAGACTGCATTTATCTAGGAATAAATGACACTGTAATCAAAGACCACATTCAAATTGTGCCCTTTATCCAAAGTAATTGGTGGGGTGTACCCAAACCCTCTTGTCAAGATAGTGGAAGGGGTGGATTAATCTGACTCAAGAGTAGAATTTCTTTTTTTTTGCTCTCTAGACAAATTTATTCTGCATCCTCCAATGAGCACAGGAAAGGCAGTGAGATCAGTTGAGATGGTTGCCAGCTTCATCATCAAGCTTGAAGTGGTACTGGGTATCCTCCACATACATTTGAAATCTTATTATCTAGGAGTGTAGGATGTCAGTGAAGAAGGTCATGTAAGAATTGAATAGCACTGATGACAGGATAGGACCCTGAGTTCCACCACATTTCAAGCCAGAAGAATCTTCCTAATTTGACTCGAGTATGGGTTTGCAAGAAGATGCACATGACCCAGGAATTCTTGACAATGATCATTGGCTAATGCGACTAGTCTTTTAAGTACTACACATTGACCGCACTTCACCTCTCAGACAAAGGGTAGCTGATTGGTGAAGAAGTACCAATGTGTAGAAGCAGCATTCAGAAGTTCCTCTATAATATTGGGTAGAGAGTCTCCTGTGCCCTTATGGGGTCTGAACTCGGACACCTCCTGATGATGAGTTGACTTGCTTCCTGTGACTTGGGAATGGTATCCATGCATTGCCTGTTCTGCAGTTCACCAGCTGGTGGCAGATATTCATGAAAAATGCTTAAGATGAATGATGGTGAAAAAGTTTGAGCCACAGTGGTGTTAATAACAGATATAACGATTAAAATGGATTAGTATTTATTCTAAAGGAAAATATCCTAATTTATTGACCCAGGTTGTTGGTAAGTATGCAGTAGACCATGACTTACTCCTGTTCATAGCTTTATTTTTCGTCGATGTGTTAATGAATGTCATAAATTGCAATTGGGCCTATGAGTGTTAATTAGGAAATAGTGTCCTTGACTTGTCCTTCATACTCCTGGAACTGCCCTTTTTTCCCTTGTCTCAAGGGTCATTAAGGAGAGGGTAGGAACAGTAAGTAGGCCAGGCTCAGAGGCAAATTTATTTTCTGTTGTTTCTATTCTTTGCTTTTCCCTTAGCTCCCAGCAGCAAATACAAGACTGTTGAGCAGATAATGGTGGGGCTGTGGCCAACCCTTTCATCCTACTGGGGTACGGGTTCAATAGCCCTTCCATTTTGGGAATTGGCTTGGTGCTATTTCATGTGTGGGCCACTTTCAGAGCGTATTCCAGGGCTTTGACAGTACCCAATTCACTGCTGCCCTTATTAAAAATGTTCCCCCAAAGACCTAAAACATGCAAGCTCAGGGATCTACCCCCATACTGCATCAGCTTGCTGCACATTGAGAATCTGCACACAGTGCCATGTGAATCATGTAGCTGCTTCATGGAGCTGTTACGTGATGACGGGGAATTCCAATAAATGGCCACAATACTGATTTTGCTGTTACCATAGTGAGGGACTTAAAAGCGAAAATTGTCATGCTGCCTGGGGCTGAAGATGGGGTGACCACCTGTCTGTAGTTTTCAAGGACTGTCCGTAAATTAGCCCTGCTGTCCTTTGTCCATGATTGAAGTCTTAACACATGGCATTTGTCCATAATTTTTGCCTCTTAGCTAAAGGGCAAGAGATAATTCCCACAATAGATTACCCAGCTGAAGTGCAGGGAGTCTCATGTGTTGCATTCAGGAGGGAGGGGCAGGCAGATAAAAAGAAATAATCCTTTTTGTTAGGGTGTCTGCTTCCCCAAAGAAATGCAAATGTGTGCAATTGGCAAATGAAAAGGCTGTTTGGGAGGCGTTAATTGGTGGAGTCACTTGAAGCTTCCTTATGACAAGATGTGTTCTTTTTGAGAGGGTACTGTAAAGGTGTTCCAAGCTGAGCTATGGAGTGTGTGCTAATAATGGAAAGTTATAAAAAAAAATTGCACTGGGTATAATCTGCATATTACTGAAATCTATACTTTAGAAGCAGTTTTATCTTTAACATACATTTATATGTACATTTATTGGCAGCCTATATTATACTGTGTATAACACATGGTTAAAATAATGGCTTAAACATTCACAGAGCTTTCAGGGACCTCCTAGCACTGAAAATACACAAGTCACTTTTCCCTGCTGCTCCAAACAGGATTCAATTCTGTGGGCCTCTAGTTGCACACATGTAAATCTGTAGTGATTGCTTTAACAAAAAGATAATTCATAACATAAATATAGCATTTCCCACTGATTAGTTTAACTTTTATTTATTTTTCAGTTAAGATGTGTGTTAGTTAATATGTTGTTACCTGAGTGTGAGAGATCAACTGAGTAATTACAAAGTATTTTGCTCTTTTTAGTCAAGCCTTTGATTCTGCCTCTGCACTCACTGACACCGTCCCCATGACAGTATCCATGCTTATTTTTAATGCACTTCAAGTGCTGCATTGAATGAGCTTTGAGGGGGGCGGGCCAACACAATACCATGTAGAGCCGAGCCAATGGTCTGGCTCGGATCTTAGAGCCAGTGCACAAGTCAGGCCCTGATATGTTTGCTATGTAAATCTTGCAACAAGCATAATGTACAATGTGATATAATTTAAGAGAAGTGCTTTTCTTTAACATGTTAAGCATTGACGTTATTACATCAAGTCTATTAAATGTAATACAATCTGTCTTTGTTCAACTGGTATTCAGAGCTCAGGTATTTGAAAGTGCTTTCGTATGCATTAATGAAGAAAAATAGTTTTGGTAAAGTGAAGAATTTGCCTTAGATCACACAATTTAAGCAGGGAAGCTGCATTTTTTCTAGTTTAACCTTGTAGAAATCAGCCAGGAAATTGTGATTTGTCTTTCCTTATGCTGAGGCTATGCTTTTACTACTTTGTGCCGTTTTTATATAATGTAAACTTGACCCAAGGGTATTAGAGCACTTTACATGAGCACCCCTTACATTACACAAAGTTCAATTCATTGTTTACAGGCATGGAGAGATTAAGTAGTTTGCCCAGAATCATAGGATGTTGAGCTGTTGTTGAGACTTGAACCCGGTTCCCTAGTTCCAAAGTCAGCAGCCCTGGCACTAATGCCACATCCTGGGTAGAGGGGAGAAGGCAGACAGAATCCACTTGAAAGCTCAGCTAGTTATGGGCTTGAGATTCCAACAGGACCTTGAGCTGAGCTAGAGCCATGCTACAGGCTCAAGCATGGCTCAAGCTTTCAGTGGCTCGTCCACCTCTAGAATAGCTATATAGTTTCTAACACATCAGTGATATTAGCATCTGATGTCCTATTTTCCCTTACCTTCATTATTTTGAGAGTCCTGCAGCATGCTACTGACAAACTTGCCCTAAGTGAAGCTGTCCTGTGCGAGTGGGGAGGCCTAGCAAAGCTACTGCAGAAGAGTAGGGTTTCTACTTGTTGGTGAGTTTATGGGTTTTAGTAAGGTTAGAGAAAGCTGGGAGGAATATCCCTGGGTGGCACTGGGTAGTATGGTCTGTAGGAAACAACGAGTAGTGCAGTAAGCCCTCCTTAAAGTGTTTACAGGTAAACCCCGTCTTATGCAGGAGGCGGCCAGACAGCCAGTCAAACACCCACTGGAGCTGTGCAGGTAGATAATTGCATTTTAATTCCAGACGGGCTAATCCACCCATAGTCACGGACAGCTTTTGAGTGAAAAAAGCTACCCGATGGAGACCCAGTCCCCAAATGAGATGTGGAACATGTTGAAGTGTCTGAAGAAGGAACGAGGGCTGAGCAAGTGAAGGGTTGCCAATTAATGCAGTAACAGTGGGCCAGGGGGACCATTACTGAAAGTGGAAGAGAAGACCAAAATGCAAACTGGGCTTAAAGGGAGCGAGTCACACTGCCCAGATTTCCATCCTGCAAATCAGTGGGTTAATGGTGGATATTAATCCCTTGCTATCGAAAGGTAACTTATTCCCAGTTCAATCTGGGCTTTAATTGTATATAAAGGTGGAAACGCTACCATATGTTAAAGAAACACTTCTTACACCATCAAATCTTTATCATGTTCTTACACTTTGCTTGTGTAATTTACATCCCAAATATTTTGATGAATCTGCATGTACTTTGACACTTGGGAATGAGCCAGATCACTGGTCAGCCTTGGCTCAGCTGCAGAAATACAACCTTCCAAAGGGTCTGGCCCCTGCTTACCCTTCACAAGAACGACTAGCAGACATTTGCACCACCAGAGTTTGCCAGGGTGGGTCGATGCTGCTTGTTCAACCACTTGACCATGCCTTTACTGTTTCTCTCCTCTCTGCTGAGACAAATCCCCAAGTACACAATACTTTCCGATACTCATGGCAGGTCCACCTTGTCCAAATGTAGGACTTGTCCCACATTGTTCTTCTCATCCTTATTTGCCTGGTTCTGAGTAACAACCCTTAGAATTGGTTGCTGTTGATCTTCATCTGATCTTGATTTCATCCTGCTCTTTAGTTCTATATGTCTGGCATTCTGGGCTCCCAGCTCTGAGTTGAATGTAGAGTTCCGAAAGCACACTCTAGTGCTGGAGACTACAGACAAGTTGTGGGTACCTCACATCCTGACAATACCTTGGAGAGTGTCACCCACACCATCTGCTCTGCCTCATTCATTTTTTTAGGTTTAACACTGACTGGAGCTTGAGATGAGCCAGATGCTTTTGTTCTGCTTGTCTAAACTAGCAGTTTTCACTTACCTTAACGTTTCCCAAAATGTTGCCATAGGTTTAAGATGTTTGGAGACATAATCAAAATGTTGCTGTTGCTTTCTGTCCAAGAAAGTTTGGGTAAATCTGGATAGGGGTGATGTCCTTGACACCGTGCTCAGAGGCATTAATTTACTATTGAACAAAGACACAATGTGCCACCTGAATGTGGCATACTTAGAGGCAATCACAAAAAGACCATAATGAATACAAAGTGCTGTGAGGAAAATAGCAAATAAGTGAACTGATAAAGTAGTGGGGTATGGCCTCTCAGTGGACATTTGTCCTGAGTATTTGCCGTGAATTTCGACACTGTCCTGAATTTTTGTCCTGAATTTTGACCCCTGGTCCTGAATTTATTACAGTCCTGTCCAGAAGTCGCCTCCATGTCAGGTGGCCACCCTAGCTCCAGAACGTCCTCGCACCGGTTTTAAGCACTGCAAGAGAGTGCAGGTGCACACGCACGTGAGAATGCAGCTCATGTTTTACTTATTTCATAACTTCATGGGTGTACTGTTCTTCAGGAGCACAGAGGGTTGGTCGTTTAGACAATGGCAGATAATACTGGTTCCCATCACAAGGTCACCCAGTGATGAGCAGATATCACATGGTGGGAGGGAAAACCAACTGAAACCAATATAAACAGTAGATTTACAGCTTGTTTTCGGAGGCTTTCAACTGCCGACCTCAATTAAGGGTTGTGAAAACAGCCCAAGACATTGGCACCTAAATGGCAAGCTTGCTTTTTTTTGTTTGGAGGAGGGGTTTAGGGACAGGTGGTGGCAAAGGTTCCCGGTTGGATTTTTTTGTTTTAGTTGGCAGGTCTGCAATGGACTTTGAAATCTGTAGCGGTCATTTACCCTAATTTTGTTTTTTTTAAATTGAGTAAATGCTCTTAGTTAAATCCCTTTTTGCAGACCTTTCACAAAGACATAGCGTTCATCTGACGATGTTCACATAAACTTTAGATTTGAAGGTGCTATTCTCAGGGATGTGGAGCCCAGGGTATCTAGAGTTTCACATACATTTAGGGCCATCTAGTAGTTTGCTAGGATATGATAACAAGGATGAAAAGCAAGGGAGTCAAGCATATTTAGGACAGTAGTGTAGCAGTGATGCCACGGGCCTTCGTTCCGGCAAGCAAAATACCTCCTTTGGCTACTGTTATGTTAGTAAAGTAGAGAAATTACCAATCAGGGTTCAATGGGCCCGTCATGGCTCTGTGCCCTGGTGCCACTGCACCTGATGCACCACTGGTTGCTGCACCCTTGGTTTATGAGGCAGTGATGGTAGATATCAGAGAGAGAAAAAATCCACTCATTCCCTCCATACAATGTGATTCATAAGCCGGCTTTAGCACTGGTGACGCCCAGGGCCACAACCATTTTTGCCACCCTCCTCCCCCATGACCTCCTCCTAGGATTCCGTCACCAACACCAGGCAAAAATGGCCCTCATCACTGCATAGCCCCTCTCTCACATATGTTTCATATGTTTTAAAGCGGTGGTAAAGGCTAACTTTACTGATAAGAATGTATGCCTACCCAACGAATCCTTTTTAGCAACATTAGGACTGGATAATGGCAGAAGGGAAACAACATAACTTTCTGACCTAGTTTATGCACTTTACATGCAGCTCTTTGATGACAGTTCCTAACAGTCCTATATTAGAGGTTTATCTTATGAACTGTGGTAACAAATGGATCTCTATGACAAAAGAAGTAATTCACTCAGCTACCCTCATGAAATACAGGTCTGTGAATTGTACCATACGTAGTATATGCAGCAGGCATATTAACCCTCTGAGCTACTTTATGGAATGTCAAAACTGCCCCACGGAAGCAGGTGCTTTTTAATTGTAAATTATTGCTGAACACAGCGTGCCCCCCCCTCAGGACAGCGTCCACCTCCCAGGTCAGCTGCAAGTGCGGTACCACCAGTCGCACTGCTCTAAAGCCAGCCCTGTAGAAAAGGGTAGTCCCCTGTCTGCTAATATAAAGAAGGGACCAACAGCAGTGATTCATAGTGACATTGAAAAAAAGACAGCCCCAACAAGGGTGGGATTCAAACCCACGCATGCAGAGAACAATGGATGAACAGTCCATCACCTTAACCACTCGGCCACCTCATTGCATCTTTTCCTCCCAGCTGCTCCCCCGCCCCTCCCATTGAGATTTGCGGCCGCTGCATGGTGCGTCATATTGTAAATATGGTAAACCCTTGGTGTCGTTAGGTGCCGGTAAGGGGGGGCGCAAGAAAAGTGGCTCATCATCTATGATGCAGCACTTTCTTCAAACTATCCCCCTTAGTTTAAAAAAAAGTCAAACAGATGAGAAACCTGTCAAACTACTAATAACCACCTATTTGTTGCGAGGTGCAGAGGGTAGAGTGTTGCGTAAGAGCCAGATATCTGATTGGTGGCGTTTCTTATTCACCCCCGGAAAAACTGGACTGTGGAGCCTTAATCCGGCAGTTTACACTGCCAAGCAGCGCTACATGATGCAATGACGATAATATGGAAGTGGTGTCAGAGAACTGAGCCACCAGCGGCACTGCTCGCCCATATGCCGGTGCGTTAGAGGCTGTCGTTGTCAGTATGAAAAAAACGTAGCCATCTAGTAGTTTGCTAGGATATGATAACAAGGATGAAAAGCAAGGGAGCCAAGCATATTTAGGACAGTAGCGTAGCAGTGATGCCACGGGCCTTCGTTCCGGCAAGCAAAATATCTCCTTTGGCTACTGTTATGTTAGTAAAGTAGAGAAATTACCAATCAGGGTTCAATGGGCCCGTCGTTGCTCTGTGCCCTGGTGCCACTGCTCCTGGTGCACCACTGGTTGCTGCACCCTGCGTTTAGGATGCAGTGATGGGAGATATCAGAGAGAGACAAAATCCACTGATCTCCCTCCATACAATGTGATTCATAAGCCGGCTTTAGCACTGGTGACGCCCAGTGCCACAACCATTTTTGGCACACCCCTCCCCCCATGACCTCCTCCTAGGATTCCGTCACCAACACCAGGCAAAAATGTCCCTCATCGCTGCATAGCCCCTCTCTCACATAAGTTTCATATGTTTTAAAGCGGTGGTAAAGGTTGACTTTACTGATAAGAATGTATGCCTACCCATCGAATCCTTTTTAGCAACATTAGGACTGGATAATGGCAGAAGTGGAAACAACATAACATCCTGACCTAGTTTATGCACTTTACATGCAGCTCTTTGATGACAGTTCCTAACAGTCCTATAATAGAGGTTTATCTTACGAACTGTGGTAACAAATGGATCTCTATGACAAAAGAAGTAATCCACTCAGCTACCCTCATGAAATACAGATCTGTGAGTTGTACCATACGTGTTCTATGCAGCAGGCATATTAACCTTCTGAGCTACTTTATGGAATGTCAAAACTGCCCCTTTGACAAAACGCACAAGGAACTCGGAAGCAGGTACTTTTTAATTGTAAATTATTGCTGAACACAGCGTGCCCCCCCTCAGGACAGCGTCCCCTACCAGGTCAGCTGCTAGTGAGGTCCCACCAGCCGCATTGCTCTAAAGGCGGCCCTGTAGAAATGGGAAATCCCCTGTCTGCTAATATAAAGAAGGGACCAATAGCAATTATTCATAGTGACGTTGAAAAAAAGACAGCGCTGGCAAGGGTGGGATTCAAACCCATGTGTGCAGAGCACAATCAATTAGCAGTCCATCACCTCAACCACTCAGCCACCTCGTATCCCCTTTTTTGTTCTCAACTACTCCCCCACCCCTCACACTGAGGTTTGCGGCCACTGCATGGCCCTTAGTTTAAAAAAAAGTCAAACAGATCAGAAACCTGTCAAACTACTAATAACCACCTATTTGTTGCAAGGTGCAAAGTGTTGTGGAAGAGCCAGATATCTGATCGGTGAGGTTTCTGATACACCCCCGGAAAGACTGGACTGTGGAGCCTTAATCCGGCGGCTTACACTGCCAAGCAGCGCTACATGATGTAATGACCATAATATGGAAGTGGTGTCAGAAGACTGAGCCACCAGCGGCACTGCTCGCCCATATGCCGGTGCGTTAGAGGCTGTCATTGTCACTATGAAAAAAACTTAGCCATCTAGGGGTTTGCCAGGATATGATAACAAGGATGAAAAGCAAGGGAGTCATATGTCAACATCAGGACAGTGCGCTCTCTACGGGTGATAAAAATGCGAAAACCCAGCCTTTATGCAAGAGCATAATTTATGCATTGTGTTTATATGCAGTATGCTAACCTTTTGCATTGCAGACTTTAACTTTGAAAAACAATTAATGATGTTTGCAATAACTGTTCATTTGTAAGGTATTGCTGCAGACTGACAGAGTGTGTTAGGGTGTGTTCCCTTTCTAGGACCTTCTAGAAGCTTTCTCTGCAGCATGTCTGGGTGTGGTTTGTGGGCTGGGCCAGACTCTATATAACAGAGCCAGCCCAGCTCCACGTGCTCACTATTCAGAGGTCCCAGTGCAGAGCAGCAGCAATTTCCTGAGCTCCTGTTCTGGAGGCCTACCTTGACATTCCAGGCCTGCCCCACATTATCTTGGTGATCCTTGAGCAGGGTGGTAAGACGGAGGCCGGGCTGGTCCCCGACCCTGTTCTAAAAGACTTGAGTTTCGGGCCTACTCATTTCTCTGATGTAAATCTTGGTGTTCAGATCCTCAAAGGCTTGCCCGATCATTTCTTGGCATTTGCATATTCTTGTTAGAATCGGCAGTGAGCGCGATTCATTTAGCGCATATAAATCTTGGTGTTCAAATCGGCAAAGGCTTGCGCGATCATTTCTTGGCATTTGCATATTCTTGTTAGAATCGGCAGTGAGCGCGATTCATTTACCACATGTAAATCTTGGTGTTCAGATCGGCAAAGGCTTGCGCGATCATTTCATGGCATTTGCATATTCTTATTAGAATCGGCAGTGTGCGCAATTCATTTCCCGCAAGTAAAACTTGGTGTTCAAATCGGCAAAGGCTTGCACGATCATTTCATGCCATTTGCATATTCTTGTTAGAATCGACAGTGTGCGCAATTCATTTCCCGCAAGTAAAACTTGGTGTTCAAATCGGCAAAGGCTTGCACGATCATTTCATGCCATTTGCATATTCTTGTTAGAATCGACAGTGTGCGCAATTCATTTCCCGCAAGTAAAACTTGGTGTTCAGATCGGCAAAGGCTTGCACGATCGGTTCATGGCATTTACATATTCTTGTTAGAATCGACAGTGTGCGCGATTTATTTCCCGCAAGTAAAACTTGGTGTTCAGATAGGCAAAGGCTTGCACGATCATTTCATGGCATTTACATATTCTTACTAGAATCGGCAGTGTGCGCGATTCATTTCCTGCATGTAAAACTTGGTGTTCAGATCGGCAAAGGCTTGCGTGATCATTTCATGGCATTTACATATTCTTATTAGAATCGGCAGTGTGCGCGATTCATTTCCTGAATGTAAAACTTGGTTTTCAGATCGGCAAAGGCTTGCGCGTCATTTCATGCATTTACATATTCTTACTAGAATCGGCAGTGTGCGCGATTCATTTCCTGCATGTAAAACTTGGTGTTCAGATCGGCAAAGGCTTGCGCAATAATTTCAAGGCATTTACATATTCTTATTAGAATCGGCAGTGTGCGCAATTCATTTCCCGCATGTAAAACTTGGTGTTCTGATCGGCAATAGTTTGCGCGATCATTTCTTGGCATTTGCATATTCTTGTTAGAATCGGCAGTGAGCATGATTCATTTACTGCATGTAAAATCATGGTGTTCAGATCGGCAAAGTGTTGCGCGATCATTTCATGGCATTTGCATATTCTTTTTAGAATCAGCAGTGTGCGTGATTCATTTCTCGCAAGTAAAACTTGGTGTTCAGATCAGCAAAGGCTTGCACGATCATTTCATGGCCTTTGCATATTCTTGTTAGAATCGACAGTGTGCGCGATTCATTTCCCGCAAGTAAAACTTGGCGTTCAGATCGGCAAAGGCTTGCGTGATCATTTCATGGCATTTACATATTCTTATTAGAATCGGCAGTATGCGCAATTCATTTCCCGCATGGAAAACTTGGTGTTCAGATCGGCAAAGGCCTGCGCGATCATTTCATGGCATTTACATGTTCTAGTTAGAATCGGCAGTGTGCACGATTAATTTCCTGCATGTAAAACTGGGTGTTCAGATCGGCAACAGTTTGCGTGATCATTTCTTGGAAAGTAAAAACTTTGATGTGTAATGTTTTTTGAAGTACACACATTGATCCTGAACCTATGGATTTCCTGTGAAGATGATAAATTCAAAATGTGACGTTCTTTGTGCATATTAAGTCCCTAGTACAATTCCAATTGTTTTCCAGGGAATGTTTCAGATTGTTTTGTCCTCAGGTTAAAAAATGCAGTGTTTGTTCTAGATTAGTATTCTAGAAGGTTCTTGTATTTCTAGACATTATGTGACATTTTATGAAAAGCTCATATGAAACACTGCATTAATCATTCTTGATTTGTTCCAGGTACCCAGAGTTGTGGAGGTCTAGTTCTAGTCACTTCTTAGATTAGCCGTGGTTACAGTAAGACAATGCTTAGAACCATAGTCTAGTGAAAGTCTATGTGATTATATTCTGATATTGTGTTGTTTAACCTTTTGCTTCCTTCAGGTCTCCTTCCCAGCTGTTCCCTACCTAATCCCCTTTTCCCCACTTGGACTCTCTTCGGCTCTGTGATGTTTCTATCAGAGTTTTGGAGCTGTCTTGTGGTGGACATGTTGGGAACGTGCGCAGACTCCGAGGATCTGGTCTCCCTGACAGAATAGTGAGCCCACAAATCTATTATCCTCCTGGTTTGTGTGTGTTCTCAGCATGACGACATTGGACGAGCTAGTCAAGGTTATCACACAGCTCCAAGCAGAGGTAGTGTCATCAAAGGATATAGCAGCCAGCTTAGCTGAGAGAGTGAGTCAGTTGCAAGAAAGGGTAGAAAAGAAGGAACAAAATCCTTTGGGTGTGTCTTGGCCTGGTCCTTCCTCTCAAGCTTCTAGAGGTAATCCTCCTACGAACATTTCTCTCAGCGTTCCTTCAGCCATTCCCCTAGCTCCTCCAGAACGTTTTTCAGGCGATCCCCTGAAAGCGCAATCTTTCTTGGTTCAAGTGGAATTACATTTTACCTGTCGACCAAACACTTTCCCTGATGCCCAATCTAGGGTGGCTTTCTTGTTATCTTACCTGACTGGGGATGCAGCCCCCTGGTCAATCCCTTTTGTGCGTAAAGACAGTCCCCTGCTTTACAATTGGAGATTTTTTTTTGTGAGTTTGAATGCGTGTTTCAATCAATCAATCAATCATTCATTTGTAAAGCGCGCTACTCACCCGGAGGGTCTCAAGGCGCTGGGGGAGGGGGGGACCGCTACTGCTCGAACAGCCAGGTCTTGAGTTGCTTCCTGAAGGAGAGGTGGTCTTGGGTCAGACGGAGGTGGATGGGGAGGGAGTTCCAAGTCTTGGCTGCCAGGTAGGAATAGGATCTTCCTCCCGCGGTGGCTTTCCTGATGCGTGGAACGGCGGCGAGGGCGTGGCTGGTCGATCGTAGCTGGCGGGTGGGAGTGTAGAAGGTCAGGCGGTTGTTGAGGTACCTGGGGCCCATGTCGTGGAGAGCCTTGTGTGTGTGGGTGAGGAGACGGAACGTGATTCTCTTGCTGACGGGGAGCCAGTGCAGGTCTCTCAGGTGTCCGGAGATGTGGCTGTGTCGAGGGATGTCGAGGATGAGGCGTGCGGAGGCGTTCTGGATGCGTTGGAGTCTTTTCTGTAGTTTGGCCGTGGTTCCGGTGTAGAGGGTGTTTCCGTAGTCCAGTCGACTGGTGACGAGTGCCTGGGTGACCGTCTTCCTGGTTTCGGTGGGGATCCATCAGAAGATCTTTCGGAGCATGCGTAGGATGTTGAAGCATGATGATGAAACAGCGTTGACTTGTCTGGTCATTGAGAGAGAGGAGTCCAGGATGAAGCCCAGGTTGCGTGCGTGGTACGTTGGTTTGGGTGCGCTGCCCAGTGCAGGGGGCCACCAGGAGTCGTCCCAGGCAGAGGGTGATGATCCCAGGATGAGGACTTCCGTCTTGTCTGAGTTCAGCTTCAGGCGGCTATTCATCATCCACTCGGCTACGTCTTTCATCCCTTCGTGCAGGTTGGTTCTGGCGGTGGCTGGGTCGTTGGTGAGGGAGAGGATCAGCTGGGTGTCGTCGGCGTAGGAGATGATGTTGAGGTTGTGTTGGCGTGCGATGGCTGCGAGGGGGCTCATGTAGACGTTGAATAGGGTGGGGCTGAGTGACGATCCTTGCGGTACGCCGCAGATGACTTCGGTGGCCTCGGAACTGAACGGGGGGAGGCGGACTCTCTGGGTTCTTCCGGTGAGGAACGAGATGATCCACTCTAGTGCCTTCTCTTGGATTCCGATGTTGCTGAGGCGTTGCACTAGGGTGTGGTGGCAGACAGTGTCGAACGCTGCGGAGAGGTCCAGGAGGATGAGTGCCGCTGTTTCCCCGTTGTCGAGCAGGGCTCGGATGTCGTCAGTGGCTGCGATGAGGGCGGTCTCGGTGTTGTGGTTGGCACGGAAGCCGGACTGCGAGTGGTCGAGGGATCCGTTAGTCTCGAGGAAGGCGGCTAGCTGTCTGTTGACAGTCTTCTCGATGACTTTGGCAGGGAACGGGAGGAGCGAGATGGGGCGGTAGTTCTTGAGGTCGGTGGGGTCGGCTGCGGGTTTCTTCAGGAGGGCGCTGAGTTCGGCATGCTTCCAGCTCTCCGGGAAGGTGGCGGTGTTGAAGGAGCAGTTAATGATGTCCCGGAGATGGGGTGCGATGATGCAGTCGGCCTTGTTGAAGACGTGGTGGGGGCATGGGTCGGTCGGAGATCCGGAATGGATGGTGTTCATCGTGTGGATAGTGTCTTCGGTGCTGACCGAGGTCCAGGCGCGGACGGTGGTGTTGGGGGGCGTTGGTTTGGTGGTTGGGTGCGTGGTCTGTGCGCCAAAGCTGTTGTGTATGTCGGCTATCTTGCGGTGAAAGAACGAGGCGAGTGAGTCGCAGAGGTCTTGTGAGGGAGTGATGTTGTTGTTTCCGGCGCTGGGGTTGGAGAGCTCTTTGATGATGTTGAAGAGTTCCTTGCTGTTGTGTGCGTTGTTGTCTAGTCGTTCTTTGAATGCTGTCTTCTTGGTGGTGTGGATCAGCTGGTGGTGTTTGCGGGAGGCGTGCTTGAGGGCGGTCATGTTGTCTGTAGTTGGGTTTTTTCCCCAGGTTTTCTCGAGGGTGCGGCAGTTCTTCTTGGAGTTCTTGAGGTCGCTGTTGAACCAGGGGGCTTTCTTGTTGTTGGGTCTGGTGGGATGGCTTTTCAGCGGTGCGAGGTGGTCGGCGCAGTTGGTGATCCACTGTGTGAGGTTGTTGGCTGCTTGGTTGGGGTCCGTTGAGCTGCCGGGGGGGTTCAGGCTCAGTGATGTGGAGAGCTGGTTGGTGGTGATCTTGTTCCAGTTCCTGCGGGGGGCCTGTTGTGGGTGGTGGTGAGTCGTGGTTCTTCTGAAGCTGAAGTGGACACAGCTGTGGTCTGTCCAGTGGAGTCCGGTGGAGTGGCTGAAGGAGATGTACTTGCTGGAGGTGAAGACTGGGTCCAGCGTGTGTCCGGCGTAGTGGGTGGGGGTGTTCACCAGTTGCTTGAGTCCGAGGTTGGCGAGGTTGTCCAGCAGGGTGGTGGTGTTGTTGTCGTTGTTGTTCTCCAGGTGGAAGTTGAGGTCCCCAAGGAGGATGTAGTCAGCGGAGAGTAGGGCGTGTGGGCTGATGAAGTCTGCGATGTCTTCGCTAAATTGTGTGCGGGGTCCTGGGGGTCTGTAGATGAGGGTGCCTCTGAGTGTGGTCTTGGGGTCGGTGTGTATCTGGAAGTGAAGGTGTTCGGCGGCTGTGAGGGTGTCGTCGGAGTTGGTCGTGATGCGGATGGTGTTCTTTTGGACGATGGCGATGCCTCCTCCTGTTTGGTTGGCGCGGTCCCTCCGGTTGATCTCGTATCCGTCCGGGATGGCGATGTCGGGCGCTGAGGAGGCGTTCATCCAGGTTTCTGTGAGGAAGGCGACGTCTGGAGATGTGGTGTCTAGCAGGTTCCAGAGTTCCACGGCGTGTCTGTGGATGGAGCGGGTGTTGAGCAGGATGCACTTCAGGTGGTTGCTGCTGGTGCTTGGTTTGGCGGGTGCGGTGCGGGTTTGGATGCAGGAGAAATTGCAGGATTGGCAGGTGAAGGGTCCGTTGATGCGTGTTGGGGCGGCTCGGCAGCACCCAGGGATCCGGCCGGTGTTGAGTGCGAGGAGGGTGGCGGCTTCGTAGGTCCGGCGGGTAGGCTCGCAACGGCGGGGGCCAGGGGGTCTGGCGCTGGGCGCGGTCCAGGCACGGACGGGTGCAGACGGGCTGGCCTTTGGCGCGCCTTTGGCACGCCAGCGGCGCGCCCGCTGCGCGCCCTCCATATGAGGGGAAGAGGGAGGGAGGAGCAGCTGGGAGGTGGGAGCGGGGCGGCCAATGGGGAGCAAGGGGGCGGAGCTACCGGGACGTAGCGGCGGGAAAAACGGGCGGCAATGGGGTGACGCGGCGAGGCTGGAAGAAAAAGAACACAGTAAGGGCAAAAGGGTAAAATGTACAGTGGAACAATACCAGGGACACAGGCACTCGGGGTACAGAAGAAAGAGCGGACACAGGCACTCGGGCACAAAACGAAGAGGACGCTGGCGCTAGGTCACTGGAGGCGGGAAAAGGCAGTCAGGGCACAGCTGCGAGAGCGGTCACACTGGGGGCTGCGTGGCGGTGATGGGAGCGACCTGCCTGAGAACCAGAGTCAGAGGTCGCTCTCTCTATCGCTGCGCGGCCTCCATATGAGGGGAAGAGGGAGGGAGGAGCAGCTGGGAGGTGGGAGCGGGGCGGCCAATGGGGAGCAAGGGGGCGGAGCTACCGGGACGTAGCGGCGGGAAAAACGGGCGGCGATGGGGTGACGCGGCGAGGCTGGAAGAAAAAGAACACAGTAAGGGCAAAAAGGTAAAATGTACAGTGGAACAATACCAGGGGCACAGGCACTCGGGGTACAGAAGAAAGAGCGGACACAGGCACTCGGGCACAAAACGAAGAGGACGCTGGCGCTAGGTCACTGGAGGCGGGAAAAGGCAGTCAGGGCACAGCAGCGAGAGCGGTCACACTGGGGGCTGCGTGGCGGTGAGGGGAGCGACCTGCCTGAGACCCAGGGTCAGAGGTCGCTCTCTCTATCGCTGCGCGGCCTCCATATGAGGGGAAGAGGGAGGGAGGAGCAGCTGGGAGGTGGGAGCGGGGCGGCCAATGGGGACCAAGGGGGCGGAGCTACCGGGACGTAGCGGCGGGAAAAACGGGCGGCGATGGGGTGACGCGGCGAGGCTGGAAGAAAAAGAACACAGTAAGGGCAAAAAGGTAAAATGTACAGTGGAACAATACCAGGGACACAGGCACTCGGGGTACAGAAGAAAGAGCGGACACAGGCACTCGGGCACAAAACGAAGAGGACGCTGGCGCTAGGTCACTGGAGGCGGGAAAAGGCAGTCAGGGCACAGCAGCGAGAGCGGTCACACTGGGGGCTGCGTGGCGGTGAGGGGAGCGACCTGCCTGAGAACCAGTGTTTGATCGAAGGACTTTGGCATTGTTGGCAGATCGTGAACTATTAGACTTGCAACAAGGTAACCAGGATCTAGGGCCAGATGTAGCAAATTTTAAATTTGCGAGGTGCAAAGTGCGAGTCCATGCGACTCGCACTTTGCACCTCGCAAATTGGTATGCAGTACGGTGTCTCAGACACCGACTGCAACTCGCTATGGGGTCGCAATGACCTACCTCATGAATATTCATGAGGTGGGTCGCAAATTGCGGCCCCATAGCGAGTATAGGCACTCGCAAACATGGAGGCCTGCTGTCGTCAGCAGACCTCCATGTTCGTGACTGCTGTTAAATAAAGCTGTTTTTTTTTTTTAAGTGTAGCCCGTTTTCCTTACAGGAAAACGAGTTGCACTTAAAAAAAAACCAAAACCTTTAGTTTCGGTATTTTTTCAGGGCAGGGAGTGGTCCCTTGGACCACTCCCTGCCCTGAAAAAATATTTGTGGGTCCAGTTATAAACTGGAAGGGGTCCCATGGGGACCCCTTCCAATTTGCGAGTGGGTTACCATCCACTTGAAGTGGATGGTAACTGCGATGCCATTTGCGACCGCGTACCCGGTCGCAAATGGTATTGCATACCACTCAGACTCGCAAATAGGAAGGGAACACCCCTTCCTATTTGCGAGTCGGAAATGCATATTGCGAGTCGGTACCGACTCGCAATATGCATTTCTGCATAGCAAAGAGGCATTTGCACCTCACAAACGGCGATTTTCGCCGTTTGCGACGTGCAAATACTTTGCTACATCTGGCCCTAAGTGTCTTACTTAGCTCACTTTAATCGGCTGGTAGCCGAGACATCCTAGCCTGAAGAAAAGCAAGCGACCTTGTTTTACAAAGGACTTAAGGTCGAGTTAAAGGACATTCTTGCTCAGATAGACCAGCAGCCTACAGATTGTCGAGATCTAATAAACCTTGTTTTGAGACTGGATTATCGTCTAGCAGAACGAAGGGGAACACGCAAAAAGACTGAGAAATATTCCTGGCCTGTTCACGATCATAGAGAATCAAGAACCCAGAAAGAGAGAACTCCAGAACCTATGGAAATCAGAACAATCAGGAGACCTTTGACCAAAGACGAAAAGGACCTACGTAGAAAGAATGGACAATGTCTTTATTGTGGGGGCAAGGGTAATTTCCCCAAAGATTGTCCAATCAAACCAAAGAGCAAACGAGGTCCTGTCCAGAAACTTGCAGCCAATGCACAAGTCGAGCCGGAAAACTAAATCACCCAAGATGTAAAGAAGGGTTGCTCTTGGGTGCCACCATGGACCGTTCACAGTCTAGACATCTCAAGCTGGGCATAAAAGTTCAAGTAAAGAAAAATAACTATTTCAAGAAGGCCCTCGTAGATTCTGGGGCTACCGGTAACTTTGTGGATGCCCAATTGGTTTGCGCATGGGGGATCCCATGCACTGAGAAGAAGACTCCAGAAATAATACAAGCAGTAGATGGAAAACTCTTGACTGGAGGCCCAGTAACTCTTCAGACTGTCCCCTTGTCGGTGTTCTGTGATGGGTGAAATCTAAGAACTAAACATGAAGAGAAGCTCATCTTTGGCATGATCCATGCTCCTCAGTATGGAATTATCCTTGGCTTACCATGGTTAACTCATCACAATCCTGAGATTAACTGGGCAGAACATAAAGTCATGTTCTCTTCCACCCTATGTAATATAAAATGCCTCCAGACGTCTCAAGTTACCAAAAATTGCAACTCTTACATAGCCACTGCAGCGTAGAAAGAAGTAAAGTTGCCCAGGCAGTATGCGTCCTATGAAGATGTATTAGATAAAAAAGAAGCAGAAACATTGCCTCCTCATAGTCCTTATGACTGCCAAACTCCAGGTGCGATACTCCCTAGCTGTCGTGTACACGCCTTCTCAGAACATGAAAATCAACACTTACGAAAGTACATAGATCAATTCTTAGAGAATGGCTTCATCCGCCCTTCCAAATCTCCTACAGCCTCTCCTTTGTTTTTTGTCCCTGAGGCGAATGGGGACCTTCGAAGCTGTATTGACTATAGGGGTTTGAACAAGGTCACAATCAAGATCAAATACCCCTTGCCCCGATTCCTGTCTTGTTGGATCAAGTAAAAAAAAGCAAAAATTTACACTAAACTCGATCAACGAGGTGCTTACCATTTAGTCAGAATGAGAGAAGGTGACGAATGGAAAACTGCGTTCAAGACAAGATATGGTCTCTCTGAATACACCGTCATGTCTTTTGGCCTGAGCAATGCTCCAGCAGCATTTCAATTTTTCTTGAATGGCGTTCTTAGAGAGTATCTTGGCATATTTGCAATAGTCTATATCAGTGACATTTTGATGTACTCTGACAATGAAATTGAACATGTACAACATGTCAAGAAAATTCTCACAGTTCTCCAAAAGCATCATTTATATTTCAAACTAACCAAATGTGAGTTTCATGTTATCACAGTTGAGTTTTTAGGGGTTATCCTTACTCCTCAAGGTATGGTCATGGCAGTAAAGAAAGTACAAGCTGTATCTGATTGGCCCACTCCAAAGACTGTTTGAGATGTACAATGTTTCCTGGGGTTTGCAAACTTTTACCGCAGGTTTATAAACCATTTCTCTCAAACATTGGCGCCAATCACCAAGTTATTGAGAAAGAAAGAAAAATTTGTATGGTCTCCAGAAGCTGAGCAAGTCTTTTCAACTTTGAAAGAAGCTTTTTCCATTGCCCCAGTCCTGACTCACCCTGATGTGGATCGTCCATTCATAGTTGAAGTCGATGCCTCAGATGTGGCAATCCGTGCAGTCTTGTCACAACGAAGTAAAGACACTGGCCAACTTCATCCTGTAGCCTACATGTCTTGAAAGCTGAATGAAGCCGAACAGAACTATGTCATTGCTGAAAAAGAGCTTCTGGCGATCCGTGACGCCTTTAAAGAGTGGAAACATCATTTGTTGGGTGCCATGTACACTATCACAGTATATACTGATCATTGCAATCTCCAGTTCATGAGTTCAGCTAGACTTTTGACTCCTCGGCAATTACACTGGATGCTGTTTTTTGCCGAATTCTATTTTGTGGTAACTTTTCATCCTGGTAAAGACAATCACAAAGCAGATGCCTTGTCCCGCCAAGAGTCTACCACGTTGCCTACAATCCAACCTTCCAGAGCTATCACTGCTCCAGACAAAGTCCTATGCATCATAAAAACCAAAGACTTCTTCAAAGACATCCGTAATTCCTTCACCATTGAGAAGTGGCAGGCATGGGCTCAAGCAGATCCCAAAAGATCAATCAAGCAGGGACTACCTTTCCATGACGCTCGTTTGTTTGTACCCACAACCAAGCTTCGCAAGTTAGCATTTCATTGGTTGCATGTTATACCTATGGCAGGTCACCCAGGTACTCCTAAAACTCTTGGATTAATCCAACGCTACTTTTGGTGGCCTACTCTGACAAAAGATGTCAAAACAATGGTAAATAACTGCGAAGTCTGTGCTCGCATCAAGACAAGTCATTCAAAACCGAAAGGTTTGTTGCATCCGCTCCCAACTCCACGTCGACCTTGGGAACACATCTCTCTAGACTTCATTACAGGACTACCAGTGGTTCAACAGCACTCAGTAATCCTTGTGGTGGTAGATAGTCTCATGAAATATGGACATTTCATTGCCTGTAAGAAATTGCCCACCTCCAGTGAACTGGCAACCATCCTACTGAATAGAGTGGTCTGTTATCACGGGCTGCTGAAAATGATTCTCTCTGATCGAGGTTCGCAATTTGCCTCCAACTTCTGGAAAACGTGGTGCAAAACGCTTCAAATCACATCCACACCATCTACTAGCCATCATCCTCAAACAGATGGCCAAACTGAGAGACTGAATCAAACATTGAAGCAATATCTGCGTGCTTACGCTGAGAAAGCACTTCATTCTTGGACATCAATGCTCTGGTTAGATGAACTAGCCTACAATAACTCATTTCACACCTCCACTTGTGTCACACACTTTTTTGGCTTGTTTGGCTATCATCCTGACACTTTGCCCATCAAAATTCCTCAAGAAAGTTCTCTTACACCAGCTGTGTCGGAAACGATTCAACACCTCCACCAAACCCAGAAACTGATTCAACAGCATTTAGAAAAAGCTAAACAAAAATACAAAAAGCACTACGACAAGAAACATTGTGAAGGACCTCAGTATCAACCAGGTGATAAAGTATTGCTTTCTACAAGACATATAGGTGGTCATTCTGACCTCGGCGGTAAAAGGCACCTACCGCCGGTCAGAAATCCTCCATAATTCCGCCGCGGTCGCGGTAATCCGCCACAGTCATTCTGACCCGCAGCAGCCAAACCTCCGAAAATCCGACAGCCACAACAGACCGCCAGACCAGCGGTCGGCGGAAAAGTGGAGGTGACCAAACCTCCACCGTCACGCCAACAGAAATACGCCCATGCCATTACGACCCACGAATCCACGCGGCGGTCTTTCAAACGCGGTTTTCCATTGGCGGTACACACCGCCGCGGTCAGAATACACACAAACGAACAAAACTCAGCCACATTGGACGATTTGAATTCCACACACCTGATACACATACACACACCACTCCCACACACACAATACAATATAAAACACATACCCACATCACCCACAAACCCCTTCGACCAAAATCCAAAAAGAAGCACTGAGAGACACAGCAGCGTGTCACCCACACAATATCCACACACAAAACAACACACACCACCACACTCAACACACTTAACTACACATACTCCACCCCACACATCATACACACCACTCCATGGCACCCCAAAGACACCCCCGCTTCTCAGACGAAGAACTCAGGGTCATGGTGGAGGAAATCGTTCGGGTAGAGCCCCAGCTCTTCGGCACACAGGTCCAATACACCAGCATTGCCCGGAGGACGGAGCTATGGCAGAGGATTGTCGACAGGGTCAACGCTGTGGGACAGCACCCCAGAAATCGGGAAGACATCAGGAAGCGATGGAACGACCTACGGGGGAAGGTGCGTTCCATGGTATCCAGGCACAACATCGCAGTGCAGAAGACTGGCGGAGGACCCCCACCTCAACCCCCACAATTTACAACATGGGAGGAGGAAGTCTTGAACATCCTGCATCCTGACGGCCTCGCAGGAGTCGGCGGAGGAATGGATTCTGGTAAGTTGAAGCTTCAATACTGCTTCCCCCCCACCTGCATGCCAAATCATACCCCAAACCTCACCCCCATCCTCGAACCCCACCCCCAACCCCATCCTCACCCCCACCCTCACCCCCACCACCATCCTCACCCCACCACCATCCTCACCCCCACCCCCAGCACACCTATTCCCTGCCAATGTCTCACCATCACAACCCACACATCCCAAAACCTAGGCCTGCATGCGTCCACTAAGCATGGACACCCATCACCAAAGCATGCCCAATGCATATACACATCCCCCCCACAAGCCACACTCACCAAAGCCCCCACACACGAATGCCAGCACTTGGGGACACGGGAACCCACCGATACACCCATATGGCACACATTGAAACTATAACCATACCTCTATACCCCTGCAGGACCCGACCGCCAACACACCGCCACGGAGGGCCCAGAATTCTCCACACCCCCCACCCAAGAGGCCGTCAGCGATGACAGCAGCTCTGTCGACCTGGACACTGATGACCAGCCCGGACCATCGGGGACCTCTGGACAGTCGGTTCCCCTCAGACAGCCACAGGCCACTACAGACCCAAACCCCTCTGGGAACACCAGCACAGCTCCCACCCAGCGGGCCCATGCCTCTGTCTCCAGGGCGCGTCAATCAGCGGTGTGTCTACCACTACAGGGCACCCAGGATAACCCACCACCCCAACAACAACAGGGACCTGGGGGCAGTGGTAGTGGGCACACCAGCCAGGGGGCAGAGGCCCAGGGAAACAGGGGAACTGGAAGGGCAGCTCTGCGACAGGGGGGGGACGGGCCCAGGGAACCCACTCTCCACGAGGCCCTCACCACCATCATGGGAGCATACAACCGCTCCCAGGAGACGATGGCGACGGTACTGGCCAGGTTCCAGGAGATCCAGGTACTGCAGGAGGAACACTATCGGGGGTACAGGGAGGACATCAGAGCCCTCACCTCCACCCTGGTTACCATGGTAGGGCTGCTGCAGGAACTCATCAACACCAGGACGGACACTCAACAACAACAAAGGGCCCCTGCCACTAGCCTGGACCAAGAACAGCCAACCACCTCCGCCGGCGCTAGTGGACAGGAGGCCCCCGCACAACAGCAGCCCACCAGACCCCCACCTCCTGCAGGAGAAGAACCACCCCGCAAGAGGGCCCTGAGATCTCGCAAGAAGACAGAGTAGGATGTCAAGACCCCCGCCAGCAAAGGATACCACCTGATGTCATCCCACTGTCCCACATTGTCACCCTGTCCATCCTTGAACTGCCCATGCTCCATCTCTCCACAGGCCTATGGACAATGCACCTGTGTGACTGTTACTCTGGACCCTGCCATGGACATTCCTTCACCATAGCCCCCACCCACTTGAAACCACCCATCCCATTTTGAGCACTGAAATAAACACCTATTTTCCACAAAACTATCTGGAGTCTGGCTGTGATTTCAAAATATTGTAATTGACATGACAGTGCAAATATGTCCGTGTACATAGTGAAGTCAACAAACCGCTGCCACAAAGCTGTAGTCCATGGGGAAACGAAGCACAGGACTCGTAGTGGGGACCCCAGATCTGAAATAGGGAGGGAAAAGCCACAACTCAGTCATCATACACTGGGGCAAATAGACAGGCAGCAGAGATGCAGGAGAGTAGTTTACATTTACTAAATTATGTTTGAATTGTTACCTGTGTCCTATTGGAAGTACTGTGCAATGATTCTGTCCCTGTTGTCTGTTTCAGCCCCGTCGTCTTCCTCCTCGTCACTCTCCACAGGTTCCACAGCTGCCACAACACCACCGTCTCGACCATCTTCCTGCAGGATAGGCACCTGGCGGCGCAAAGCCAGGTTGTGAAGCATGCAGCAGGCCACGATGATGTGACACACCTTCTTAGGTGAGTACATTAGGGATCCACCTGTCATATGCAGGCACCGAAACCTGGCCTTTAGGAGGCCGAAGGTGCGTTCGACACCCTCCTAGTACGCCCATGGGCCTCATTGTACCGTTCCTCTGCCCTGGTCCGGGGATTCCTTACTGGGGTCAGTAGCCACGACAGGTTGGGGTACCCAGAGTCCCCCAATAGCCATACACGGTGTCTCTCTAGCTGTTCCATCACGTAAGGGATGCTGCTATTCCTTAGGATGTAGGCATCATGCACTGACCCAGGAAACTTGGCATTGACATGGGAGATGTACTGGTCAGCCAAACACACCACCTGGATGTTCATAGAATGGTAACTTTTCCTGTTCCTGTACACCTGCTCACTTCCTTGGGGGGGAACCAAAGCCACATGGGTCCCATCAATGGCACCAATGACGTTGGGAATATGTCCAAGGGCATAGAAATCACCCTTCACTGTAGCCAATTCGCCCACCTCAGGGAAAAGGATGTAGCTCCTCATGTATTTCATCAGGGCAGACAACACTCTGGATAACACCTTCGAAAACATGGGCTGAGACATCCCAGAAGCAATTCCCACTGTTGTCTGAAATGACCCACTTGCCAAGAAATGGAGTACTGACAGGACCTGCACCAGAGGGGGAATCCCTGTGGGTTGGCGGATGGGGGACATCAGGTCGGGCTCCAGCTGTGCACACAGTTCATGTATAGTGGCACGGTCAAGCCGGTAGGTCAGGATAATGTGGCGTGCTTCCATTGTCGACAGGTCCACCAGCGGTCTGTACACGGGAGGATTCCTCCTTCTCCTCGCCAAACCCAGCGGACGGTGCCTAGGAAGGACAACATGGAGCACACAGTCAAGCAACCCACAGGTACGTACTCACAGCTTGCACAGTAAACGATTCTCTATGCAGTGAATGGCGTGTATGAGTGGCTATGCAAGGCCTAGGCCTGTGTGACGCAGTTGAAATTGAGCCATGTGGACCCTCGAAATGGCGGCTGCCTGACCTGTGAAGTGTGACAATGGGATGTGAGGTCAATGCGCTGGCGTGGCACACCGTGGCGGTAGGCGGTCGAAGACCGCGGCGCGAAGCCGCATTGGATAACATTGAAGCCTATGGGTATCAGGAGCCAATGGCGAAGTGCGCCGGCGGTGGCGGTACGCCCCGCCGCGGTACGCCCCGCCGCGGTACGCACCGCCGCGGGCGTGACCGCCATTTTCTATCTACTTATTCACTCGCGACTTGAACTTTCACAGGAGAGGACCTATACTGCAAGTGTTGCTGTGACCTCGGTCTGGAAGGGACAATGGCTCATGTGTCTGGGGAAAGGGCCCCTGCCTTCACTGGAGAAGAGTTGGAGAAACTTGTGGATGGGGTACTCCCCCAGTATGCGCTACTCTACGGTCCTCCAGACCAACAAGTGAGTTTAATTCAATATGGATTTGGGGCCACTGGCTGGCTTGGGGGCCTGGCGGGGGGCATGTTGGGCCTGGCGGGGGGCCTGGCGGGGATGGGGGGCATGTTGGGCCTGGCAGGGGGCCTGGCGGGGGGCCTGGCGGGGATGGGGGGCATGTTGGGCCTGGCGGGGGGCATGGCGGGGATGGGGGGCATGTTGGGCCTGGCGGGGGGGCATGGCGGGGGGCCTGGCGGGGATGGGGGGCATGTTGGGCCTGGCGGGGGGCATGGCGGGGGGCCTGGTGGGGATGGGGGGCATGTTGGGCCTGGCGGGGGCGCATGGCGGGGATGGGGGGCATGTTGGGCCTGGCGGGGGGCATGGCGGGGGGCATGGCGGGGATGGGGGGCATGTTGGGCCTGGCGGGGGGCATGGCGGGGATGGGGGGCATGTTGGGCCTGGCGGGGGCATGGCGGGGGGCCTGGCGGGGTGGGGGGCATGTTGGGCCTGGCGGGGGCATGGCGGGGGGCCTGGCAGGGATGGGGGGCATGTTGGGCCTGGCGGGGGGGCATGGCAGGGGGCCTGGCGGGGATGGGGGCATGTTGGGCCTGGCGGGGGCATGGCGGGGATGGGGGGCATGTTGGGCCTGGCGGGGGGCATGGCGGGGGGCCTGGCGGGGATGGGGGGCATGTTGGGCCTGGCGGGGGGCAAGGCGGGGGGCCTGGCGGGGATGGGGGGCATGTTGGGCCTGGCGGGGGGCATGGCGGGGGGCCTGGCGGGGATGGGGGGCATGTTGGGCCTGGCGGGGGGCATGGCGGGGATGGGGGGCATGTTGGGCCTGGCGGGGGGGCATGGCGGGGGGCCTGGCGGGGATGGGGGGCATGTTGGGCCTGGCGGGGGGCCTGGCGGGGATGGGGGGCATGTTGGGCCTGGCGGGGGCCTGGCGGGGGGCATGGCGGGGGGCCTGGCGGGGATGGGGGGCGTTGGGCCACTGGCAACGAAAATGCAGACAAACTTGAACGTGGTATTTCTCCCTCCCTGTACGTGTCACATAGGTCCGCGCCCATGAGAAGATCGGGATTTGGCGTGCCATCGCCAAGGAAGTCCGGACCCTGGGGGTCCACCATCGACGGGGCACCCACTGCCGCAAGAGGTGGGAGGACATCCGCCGCGGGACCAAGAAGACCGCCGAGTCTCTGCTGGGGATGGCCTCCCAACGTAGGCGGGGTGCCTGCCGTCAACTGACCCCCCTGATGTTCCGGATCCTGGCGGTGGCCTACCCTGATTTGGATGGGCGCGTGAGGGCAGCACAGCAGACACAAGGGGGTGAGTACAAGCATAATCTACTCTGTTGTCGCGCAGTGGAGGTGTCTGGGTGGGGGAGGAGGGCTGTGGGTCCCCCTAGGCCAGGGCGATATCTGTAGGCTGGGCACCCCCGTAAGCCCCTGTGTCCCCAGCCACCACCCTCAGTAGTGTGTCAGTACAGCCATCCCTGGGCCTTGTCATCCATGGGTGCAGTTGTCAACTCTAGGCGTGTAGGGCATGTTCCACGGAATGCGTAGCGGACCCCAAGTGCGCAACTTAGTGCAGGGGGCATCTGTGTCTGTCATGTCCGCTAACTGTACCGGTGATCCATGTACTCAAAATCTCTTTATTTCTCTCTCCCCCCCCTTTTTGTTTGTCTTTCTGTGCTTGTGTGCATCAGCATCATCAGGCGGAGAAGAAGTGGCATCGGGGCAGGAGGGAGCTGCATCTCACATGGCCCAGGAGGGCCATGCCACAGAGTCTGACTGGACCAGTGAGACGGAGGGCGAGGGGAGCTCCACAACGGGGACGACTGGACCCTGCAGCGACACGGACACGTCCTCGGAAGGGAGCTCCCTTGCGGGGGGCAACATCCGTGCCCCCCGCCATTACAGGTACAGCCGCCACCCAGCGCACCATCTCCGCCCTCCCAGCAGCCCCTCAGCGTTCGCCCCGTGCCCGCTCTGCCAGGAAGCCGGGCATCTCCTTCGCCCCAGGCACCTCAGGCCCTGCCCCTGTTACCCCCGCTGCCCTCAGTGAGGAGGTCATTGACCTCCTCCGAACGCTCATTGTTGGGCAGACTACCCTTTTGAATGCCATCCAGGGGGTGGAGAGGGAGGTTCATCGCAGCAATGCGTACCTGGAGGGCATTCATTCGGGTCAGGCTGCCCATCAACGATCGTTCCAGGCTCTGGCCTCAGCACTGACGGCAGCCATTGTCCCTGTCTCCTGCCTCCCTCTACTAACTCCCTCCTCCCAGTCTCCTGTTCCTCTGCCTGTCCCACCCACACCATCAGACCAGCCTGCACACACCTCAACACCCAAGAGCAGCTCATCCAAACATAAGCACCACAGATCACGCAGACATTCACACAAGCAACATTCCGATGCAGACATGCCAACAGTCACTTCCACCTCTGTGACCCCCACCTCCTCGTCTCCCTCCTCCCTCCCTGTGACGTCTACACTCACACCTTCATTCACCTCACCATCAGCCAGTGTTTCCATCACCAGCACACCCACCAGAACAGTCCGCACACATGCAGTCACCACCCCCACTGCCATTTACACGTCCCCTGTGTCCTCTCCCACTGTGTCTGTCACCCCCTCTTCCACACCACACAAACGCAGCCACCCACCCACCCAACAGCCATCCACCTCACGACAGCCTATCCCTCCTGCACCTGCACCCAAAGACAGCAAACGTCACTCATCTACAACCACATCCTCTCCCTCCACTCCCATTCCCACTGTACCTATCACTCTCCATTGTCCCAAGAAAATCTATCTCTCTACTGCTACCTTCTTTCCTGACCCTGAGCCCCCCCCCTCCTTCTCGTCGGGGTAAAAAGAGCACCTCAGCCACCACCAGCCCTGCAGCCCCCTTGACAAGGGTGCAGGGGTATTGGAGCCCACCAGCCCGCATGTCTGGATCTTCGCCCAGCAGCAAGGGGACAGGCAGCCCACCCCCTGGGAAGAGGAGCAGAAGGCGGAAGGGCCGCCGCAGGAGCCCGGGTTCTATATCCCGCCAGGACACTAGCCAGCCACCGTCAACAGCCACAGCTCCAAAGGGAGGAAAGGGCCACAGACTCCCGACTAAGGAGGGCAAGGGCAGCAAGGCGGAGAAGTCAGGCAGCAGGCCTGCTGCCCATGGAGGACCCGTCACAGCTGCCCAGGAGGAGCCCACAACCCCCATAGCCGCTGCCCAGGGAGGAACCGTCACAGCTGCCCAGGAGGAGCCCACAACCCCCATAGCCGCTGCCCAGGGAGGAACCGTCACAGCTGCCCAGGGAGAGCCCACCACCCCCATAGCCGCTGCCCAGGGAGGACCCAGCCCAGCTGGCCAGGAGGGCCCCACCACCCACAGCCCAGGTGGGCATTGAAGGAGCACCATCCCCGCTGCCCAGGAGGGCACCACCAGGCAATGAGCAGTTGGCCATAGAATGGCCGCCGTCTCCAGCACCGCTCCGCTGGGGACCACCGTCTCAAGAACCGCTGAACTGGGCCCTTCAAGGCAAGAACCGCTGAACTGGGCCCTTCAAGGCAAGAACCGCTGAACTGGGCCCCGCCGTCTCCAGCACCGCTCCGCTGGGGACCGCCGTCTCAAGAACCGCTGAACTGGGCCCTTCAAGGCAAGAACCGCTGAACTGGGCCCTTCAAGGCAAGAACCGCTGAACTGGGGCCTTCAAGGCAAGAACCGCTGAACTGGGCCCTTCAAGGCAAGAACCGCTGAACTGGGCCCTTCAAGGCAAGAACCGCTGAACTGGGCCCCGCCGTCTCCAGCACCGCTCCGCTGGGGACCGCCGTCTCAAGAACCGCTGAACTGGGCCCTTCAAGGCAAGAACCGCTGAACTGGGCCCTTCAAGGCAAGAACCGCTGAACTGGGCCCCGCCGTCTCCAGCACCGCTCCGCTGGGGACCGCCGTCTCAAGAACCGCTGAACTGGGCCCTTCAAGGCAAGAACCGCTGAACTGGGCCCTTCAAGGCAAGAACCGCTGAACTGGGCCCTTCCAGGCAAGAACCGCTGGCCCTTTGGCAGACGTGGCAGGGCAGGATCTGTCTCGGGCAGGGCTGCAGGTTGTCCTCTGGCCAACATGCCTCCTCCAGTGGCAGTGGAGTCTGTTATGGACTGTTTGGACTGTGGCTTTGCACTCCCCAGGATGGCCCAGTGGGCAGGCCACCCACTGTATGGACTGTATGGACTGTGGTTTTGCTCTCCCCAGGATGGCCCAGTGGGCAGGCCACCCACTGTATGGACTGTATGGACTGTGGCTTTGCACTCCCTAGGATGGCCCAGTGGGCAGGCCACCCACTGTATGGACTGTATGGACTGTGGCTTTGCTCTCCCCAGGATGGACCAGTGGGCAGGCCACCCACCGTATGGACTGTATGGACTGTGGCTTTGCACTACCCAGGATGGCCCAGTGGGCAGGCCACCCACTGTATGGACTGTATGGACTGTGGCTTTGCACTCCCCAGGATGGCCCAGTGGGCAGGCCACCCACTGTATGGACTGTATGGACTGTGGCTTTGCTCTCCCCAGGATGGGCCAGTGGTCATGGAGTCCCCTCGTGGATCTGGCGTCGTGTACTCATGTGGCTGAGGTGCCCCCCCTTCCCTTCCCCCTGAGGTGCCTGTCCTTTTTTCTTTCTGATGCCCCTGCAGTGTTCTCTCCGTGGAGTTCTTGTCGTGGGACTGGGCCTTGCCCCTTTGCTCAGGACCCCTGTGGTCCACGGACAGTGGTTGGACTACATATAGTTGATGTATATCTTTTGTACATAGTTTATTTATTTATTTGGATTACTGCTGTCCATTTTTCAATATATCTGCCCGTTTAAGATCTCTTCTTTAAACTGCAGTTGCCCTGGTCACTGCGTATTCATCCAGTGTTCCATACTTCCCTCCTGAAAAAAAGCAGTCCAGAAGGTACGCTCCCAACCAGCTCCAGGTCTAGTACAAGGGGAAGTGGAATACGAAGTTAAACAGGTGTTGGATTCCAAACTTAGAGGTCGTAACATGTGGTATCTGATTTCTTGGAAAGGTTGTGGTCCTGAAAGTAACTCATGGGTCTCCGCATCTGATGTCCATGCTCCACGACTAGTGAAACATTTTTATCGTCTTAACCCAGGCAAACCAGGCCCTAGAGCGCGTTTGGGAGAAGGGAGTACTGTCAACATCAGGACAGTGCGCGCTCTACGGGCGACAAAAATGCAAAAACCCAGCCTTTATGCAAGAGCATAATTCATGCATTGTGTTCATATGCAGTATGCTAACCTTTTGCATTGCAGACTTTAACCTTGAAAAACACTATTAACCCCTTCTGTGCCCAGGACGTAATGGTTACATCCTGAGGCACAGTGCTGCTGTGCCCAGGACGTAACCATTACGTCCTGTGCACAGAGCCCAGAGGGAGCGCTCTTGCTCCCTCTGTGGGGTTCCCCCCCACCCCCCCAAGTCAGGGATGAAAGGGGAAGCCCTTCCCCTCCCACCCCTGGCCCCCCCAACCCCCCCTGTGACGTCAGCGCGCGAGCGCGTGCTGATTAGTCACAGGGTCTCCCCCATCGCGCTGGAAGCAGAGCTTCCAGCGTGATTGAAAAAGAAATACTTTTGCATTTCTTTTTCAATCCCATGGGGGAGGCCCCGAGAGGCTTCAAAGGGAAGGAAATGTATTTCCTTCCCTTTGAAGTCTCTCACAGGTTTCAAAAGCCGGATTGCTTGCAATCCGGCTTTTGAAACCCCACTAGACACCAGGGATTTTTTTTTTTTTCTTGAAATTGGCAAAAGGGAGCGACCCCTTGGGCAAGGGTCGCTCCCAGGGGGGCATTTTTTTAGGAAGGCCTTTTCTGCCCCCCCCATGGGGGCAGATTGTCCTATTATTAGGCCGATCTGCCCCCAAGGGGGGCAGAAACCATTAGACACCAGGGAGTTTGTTTTTGCGCACGTATGTCACGCAACAAAGCGATCCCTTTGGCAAGGGTCGCTCCCAGGGGGGGCAATTTTTTGGGAAGGCCTTTTCTGCCCCCCCTGGGGACAGATCGGCCTATTATTAGGCCGATCTGCCCCCAGGGGGGGCAGAAACCTCTAGGCACCAGGGATCTTTTTTTTTTTGTTTTTCTTTTTGTTATGTTTCCTTTTTTTTTTAGGTGGGGAGCGACCCCTTAGGCAAGGGTCGCTCCCCTAGGGGGCAAATTATATTTAGGCCATTTCTGCCCCCCTTGGGGGCAGATTGGCCTATTTTGATGAGGCCAATCTGCCCCCAAGGGGGGCAGAAACCACTAGGCACCAGGGATTTTTTTGTTTTTCTGTTTTACAGATGGGGAGCGACCCCCTTGGACAAGGGTCGCTCCCCTGGAGGGGCAAAATGTATTTAGGCCATTTCTGCCCGCTTTGGGGGCAGATCGGCCGATTTTAGGTCAATCTGCCCCCAAGGGGGGCAGAAACCACTAAGCACCAGGGATCTTTTTTTTGCGCCGTCACACAAGGGGAGCGACCTTGTAGTCAAGGGTCGCTCCCCGGGGGGGGTAGGGGTGGGGGGGTCAAAATTATTTTAGGCCATCTCTGCCCCCCCTGGGGGCAGATCGGCCTATTGGTATTAGGCCGGTCTACCCCCAGGGGGGGCAGAAACCACTAGGCACCGGGGATTTGTTTTTTTGGCGCCAATGTCACGCAGGGGGAGCGACCCCGTAGGCAATGGTCGCTCCGGGGGGGGGGGGGGTTCAGGGGGCAAATTTATTTTAGGCCATTTCTGCCCCCAGGGGAGGCAGAAACCTCTTGTTGCCAGGGCAAAAAAAAATGTTGTGTTTTTTTTTTGTTTGTTTGGTTTTTTTTAGAGATGGGGAGCGACCCATCAGGCAAGGGTCGCTCCCCTGGGGGGCAAATTGTGTTTAGACCATTTCAGCCCCCCTTGGGGGCAGATTGGTTGATTTTAGGTCAATCTGCCCCAAGGGGGCAGAAACCACTAGGCACCGGGGATTTGTTTTTTGGCGCCAATGTCACGCAGGGGGAGCGACCCCGTAGGCAAGGGTCGCTCCGGGGGGGGGGGGTGTTTGGGGGGCACATTTATTTTAGGCCATTTCTGCCCCCCCTGGGGGCAGATCGGCCTATTATTAGGCCGATCTGCCCCCAGGGGGGGCAGAAACCTCTTGTTGCCAGGGCAATTTTTTTTTTTGTGTTTTTTTTTTTGTTTGTTTGTTTTTTTTTAGAGATGGGGAGCGACCCATCAGGCAAGGGTCGCTCCCCTGGGGGGCAAATTGTGTTTAGACCATTTCTGCCCCCCTTGGGGGCAGATTGGTAGATTTTAGGTCAATCTGCCCCAAGGGGGCAGAAACCACTAGGCACCGGGGATTTGTTTTTTGGCGCCAATGTCACGCAGGGGGAGCGACCCCGTAGGCAAGGGTTCCTCCGGGGGGGGGGGAGTGGGTGTTCGGGGGGCAAATTTATTTTTGGCCATTTCTGCCCCCCCCTGGGGGCAGATCGGCCTATTATTAGGCCGATCTGCCCCCAGGGGGGGCAGAAACCTCTTGTTGCCAGGGCAAATTTTTTTTTGGTGTTTTTGTGTTTGTTTGTTTGTTTTTTTTTAGAGATGGGAGCGACCCATCAGGCAAGGGTCGCTCCCCTGGGGGGCAAATTGTGTTTAGACCATTTCTGCCCCCCTTGGGGGCAGATTGGTAGATTTTAGGTCAATCTGCCCCAAGGGGGCAGAAACCACTAGGCACCGGGGATTTGTTTTTTGGCGCCAATGTCACGCAGGGGGAGCGACCCCGTAGGCAAGGGTCCCTCCGGGGGGGGGGGGAGTGGGTGTTTGGGGGGCAAATTTATTTTAGGCCATTTCTGCCCCCCCTGGGGGCAGATCGGCCTATTATTAGGCCGATATGCCCCCAGGGGGGGCAGAAACCTCTTGTTGCCAGGGCAAATGTTTTTTTTGTGTTTTTGTTTTTGTTTGTTTGGTTTTTTTTAGAGATGGGGAGCGACCCATCAGGCAAGGGTCGCTCCCCTGGGGGGCAAATTGTGTTTAGACCATTTCTGCCCCCCTTGGGGGCAGATTGGTAGATTTTAGGTCAATCTGCCCCAAGGGGGCAGAAACCACTAGGCACCGGGGATTTGTTTTTTGGCGCCAATGTCACGCAGGGGGAGCGACCCCATAGGCAAGGGTCGCTCCGGGGGCGGGGGTGGATGTTCGGGGGCAAATTTATTTTAGGCCATTTCTGCCCCCCCTGGGGGCAGATCGGCCTATTATTAGGCCGATCTGCCACCAGGGGGGGGCAGAAACCTCTAGGCGCCAGGGCAAATTTTTTTTGTGTGTTGTTTTTTTTTTGTATGTTTGTTTTTTTAGAGATGGGGAGCGACCCATCAGGCAAGGGTCGCTCCCCTGGGGGGCAAACTGTGTTTAGACCATTTCTGCCCCCCTTGGGGGCAGATTGGTCGATTTTAGGTCAATCTGCCCCCAAGGGGGCAGAAACCACTAGGCACCGGGAATTTGTTTTTTGGCGCCAATGTCACGCAGGGGTAGCGACCCCGTAGGCAAGGGTCGCACCTGGGCAGGGGGGGTTTGGGGGGGTGGGGGGTCAAATTTATTTTAGGGCATTTCCCCCCCCCCCCCGGGCCGGCTGAGCTAGAGGCCAAAATCCACAGATAGGCACTTTGCAAAAAACACCTCTGTTTTCTGTGAAAAAATATGTTGTGTTTTGGGCCATTTCCTTTTGTGGGCGCTAGGCCTACCCACACAAGTGAGGTACCATTTTTATGGAGAGACTTAGGGGAACGCTGGGTGGAAGGAAATTTGTGGCTCCTCTCAGATTCCAGAACTTTCTGTCACCGAAATGAGAGGAAAAAGTGTTTTTTAGCCAGATTTTGATGTTTGCAAAGAATTCTGGGTAACAGAACCTGGTCACAGCCCCGCAAATCACCCCATCTTGGATTCCCCTAGGTCTCTAGTTTTCAAAAATGCGCTGGTTTGCTAGGTTTCCCCAGGTGCCGGCTGAGCTAGAGGCCAAAATCCACACGTAGGCACTGTTTTCTATGAAAAAATGTGATGTGTCCACGTTGTGTTTTGGGCCATTTCCTGTCGCGAGCGCTAGGCCTACCCACACAAGTGAGGTATCATTTTTATCAGGAGACGTGGGGGAACGCTGGGTGGAAGGAAATTTGTGGCTCCTCTCAGATTGTAGAACTTTCTGCCACAGAAATGTGAGGAACATGTGTTTTTTTAGCCAAATTTTGAGGTTTGCAAAGGATTCTGGGTAACAGAACCTGGTCCGAGCCACACAAGTCACCCCATCTTGGATTCCCCTAGGTCTCTAGTTTTCAGAAATGCACAGGTTTGGTAGGTTTCCCTAGGTGGCGGCTGAGCTACAGGCCAAAAGCTACAGGTAGGCACTTTGCTAAAAACAGGTCTGTTTTCTGTATGTGTCCACGTTGTGCTTTGGGGTGTTTCCTGTTGCGGGCGCTAGGCCTACCCACACAAGTGAGGTATCATTTTTATCGGGAGAAGTGGGGGAACGCTGGGTGGAAGGAAATTTGTAGCTCCTCTCAGATTCCAGAACTTTCTGCCACAAAAATGTGAGGGACATGTGTTTTTTTAGCCAAATTTTGAGGTTTGCAAAGGATTCTGGGTAACAGAACCTGGTCCGAGCCCCGCAAGTCACCCCTCCTTGGATTCCCCTAGGTCTCTAGTTTTCAGAAATGCACAGGTTCGGTAGGTTTCCCTAGGTGCCGGCTGAGCTAGAGGCCAAAATCTACAGGTAGGCATTTCGCAAAAAACACCTTTGTTTTTTTCCAAAATTTAGGATGTGTCCACGTTGCGCTTTAGGGTGTTTCCTGTCGCCGGCGCTAGGCCTACCCACGCAAGTGAGGTATCATTTTTATCGGGAGACTTGGGGGAACGCTGGGTGGAAGGAAATTTGTAGCTCCTCTCAGATTCCAGAACTTTCTGCCACAGAAATGTGAGGGACATGTGTTTTTTTAGCCAAATGTTGAGGTTTGCAAAGGATTCTGGGTAATAGAACCTGGTCCGAGCCCCGCAAGTCACCCCTCCTTGGATTCCCCTAGGTCTCTAGTTTTCAGAAATGCACAGGTTTGGTAGGTTTCCCTAGGTGCCGGCTGAGCTAGAGGCCAAAATCTACAGGTAGGCACCGCAAAAAACACCTCTGTTTTTTTCCAAAATGTAGGATGTGTCCACGTTGCGCTTTGGGGTGTTTCCTGTCGCCGGCGCTAGGCCTACCCACGCAAGTGAGGTATCATTTTTATCGGGAGACTTGGGGGAACGCTGGGTGGAAGGAAATTTGTAGCTCCTCTCAGATTCCAGAACTTTCTGCCACAGAAATGTGAGGGACATGTGTTTTTTTAGCCAAATTTTGAGGTTTGCAAAGGATTCTGGGTAACAGAACCTGGTCCGAGCCCTGCAAGTCACCCCTCCTTGGATTCCCCTAGGTCTCTAGTTTTCAGAAATGCACAGGTTTGGTAGGTTTCCCTAGGTGCCGGCTGAGCTAGAGGCCAAAATCTACAGGTAGGCACTTCGCAAAAAACACCTCTGTTTTTTTCCAAAATTTAGGATGTGTCCACGTTGCGCTTTGGGGTGTTTCCTGTCGCCGGCGCTAGGCCTACCCACGCAAGTGAGGTGTCATTTTTATCGGGAGACTTGGGGGAACGCTGGGTGGAAGGAAATTTGTAGCTCCTCTCAGATTCCAGAACTTTCTGCCACAGAAATGTGAGGGACATGTGTTTTTTTAGCCAAATTTTGAGGTTTGCAAAGGATTCTGGGTAACAGAACCTGGTCCGAGCCCCGCAAGTCACCCCTCCTTAGATTCCCCTAGGTCTCTAGTTTTCAGAAATGCACAGGTTTGGTAGGTTTCCCTAGGTGCCGGCTGAGCTAGAGGCCAAAATCTACAGGTAGGCACTTCGCAAAAAACACCTCTGTTTTTTTCCAAAATTTAGGATGTGTCCACGTTGCGCTTTGGGGTGTTTCCTGTCGCCGGCGCTAGGCCTACCCACACAAGTGAGGTATCATTTTTATCGGGAGACTTGGGGGAACGCTGGGCGGAAGGAAATTTGTAGCTCCTCTCAGATTCCAGAACTTTCTGCCACAAAAATGTGAGGGACATGTGTTTTTTTAGCCAAATTTTGAGGTTTGCAAAGGATTCTGGGTAACAGAACCTGGTCCGAGCCCCGCAAGTCACCCCTCCTTGGATTCCCCTAGGTCTCTAGTTTTCAGAAATGCACAGGTTTGGTAGGTTTCCCTAGGTGCCGGCTGAGCTAGAGGCCAAAATCTACAGGTAGGCACTTCGCAAAAAACACCTCTGTTTTTTTCCAAAATTTAGGATGTGTCCACGTTGCGCTTTGGGGTGTTTCCTGTCGCCGGCGCTAGGCCTACCCACGCAAGTGAGGTATCATTTTTATCGGGAGACTTGGGGGAACGCTGGGTGGAAGGAAATTTGTAGCTCCTCTCAGATTCCAGAACTTTCTGCCACAAAAATGTGAGGGACATGTGTTTTTTTAGCCAAATTTTGAGGTTTGCAAAGGATTCTGGGTAACAGAACCTGGTCCGAGCCCCGCAAGTCACCCCTCCTTGGATTCCCCAAGGTCTCTAGTTTTCAGAAATGCACAGGTTTGGTAGGTTTCCATAGGTGCCGGCTGAGCTAGAGGCCAAAATCTACAGGTAGGCACTTCGCAAAAAACACCTCTGTTTTCTTCCAAACATTTGGATGTGTCCACGTTGCGCTTTGGGGCGTTTCCTGTCGCGGGCGCTAGGCCTACCCACACAAGTGAGGTATCTTTTTTATCGGGAGACTTGGGGGAACATAGATTAGCAAAACAAGTGTTATTGCCCCTTGTCTTTCTCCACATTTTTTCCTTCCAAATATAGGAGAGTGTGTAAAAAAGACATCTATTTGAGAAATGCCCTGTAATTCACATGCTAGTTTGGTCACCCCGGAATTCAGATATGTGCAAATAACCACTGCTCCTCAACACCTTATCTTGTGCCCTTTTTGGAAATACAAAGGTTTTCTTGATAGCAATTTTTTACTCTTTATATTTCAGCAAATGAATTGCTTTATACCCGGTATAGATTGAAAACGCATGTCAGGGTGCAGCTCATTTATTGGCTCTGGGTTCCTTGGGTTCTTGATGAACCTACAAGCCCTATATATCCCCGCAACCAGAGGAGTCCAGCAGACGTAACGGTATATTGCTTTCGATAATCTGACATTGCAGGGAAAAGTTACAGAGTAAAACGTAGAGAAACATTTATGTTTTTTTCACCTCAATTTCAATATTTTTCTTTTTCAGTTGTTATTTTCTGTAGGAAACCCTTGTAGGATCTACACAAATGACCCCTTGCTGAATTCAGAATTTTGTCTACTTTTCAGAAATGTTTAGGTTTCTGGGTTCCAGCATTGGTTTCATGCCCATTTCTGTCACTGACTGGAAGGAGGCTGAAAGCACAAAAAACTGCAAAAATGGGGTATGCCCCAGTAAAATGCCAAAATTGTGTTGAAAAATTGGGTTTTCTGATTCAAGTCTGCCTGTTCCTGAAAGCTGGGAAGCTGCTGAGTTTAGCACCGCAAACCCTTTGTTGATGCCATTTTCAGGGGAAAAACCACAAGCCTTTTTCTGCAGCCACTTTTTCCAATTTTTTTGAAAAAAACGAAATTTTCACTGTATTTTGGCCAATTTCTTGGCCTCCTTCAAGGGAACCCACAAAGTTTGGGTACCTCTAGAATCCCTAGGATGTTGGAAAAAAAGGACACAAATTTGGCTTGGTTAGCTTATGTGGACAAAAAGTTATGAGGGCCTAAGCACGAACTGCCCCAAATAGGCAAAAAAAGGCCCGGCACAGGAGGGGGAAAAGGCCTGGCAGCGAAGGGGTTAATGATGTTTGCAATAACTATTCATTTGTAAGGTATTGCTGCAGACTGACTGAGTGTGTTAGGGTGTGGTCCCTTATTAGGACCTTCTAGAAGCTCTCTCTGCAGCATGTCTGGGTGTGGTTTGTGGGCTGGGCCAGACTCTATATAAGGGAGCCAGCCAAGCTCCACGTGCTCACTATTCAGAGGTCCTGGTGCAGAGCAGCAGCAATTTCCTGATCTCCTGTTCCGGAGGCCTACCTTGACGTTCTAGGCCTGCCCGCATTATCTTGGTGATCCTTGAGCAGGGTGGTAAGACGGAGGTCGGGCTGGTCCCCCGACCCCATTCTAAAAGACTCTTGAGTTTCAGGCCTACTCGTGAAACTTTAGGAGTACGTGAATCATTGCTCTGATGTAAATCTTGGTGTTCAGGTCGGCAAATGCTTGCGCAATAATTTCTTGGTATTTGCATATTCTTGTTAGAATCGGCAGTGAGCACGATTCATTTACTGCATGTAAATCTTGGTGTTCAGATCGGCAAAGGATTGCGCGATCATTTCATGGCATTTGCATATTCTTATTAGAATCGGCAGTGTGCGCGATTAATTTCCTGCATGTAAAACTTGGTGTTCAGATCGGCAAAGGCTTGCACGATCATTTCATGGCATTTACATATTCTTATTAGAATCTGCAGTGTGCGCGATTCATTTCCTGCATGTAAAACTTGGTGTTCAGATCGGCAAAGGCTTGCGTGATCATTTCATGGCATTTACATATTCTAGTTGGAATCGGCAGTGTGCGCGATTCATTTCCTGCATGTAAAACCTGGTGTTCAGATCGGCAACAGTTTGCGCGATCATTTCTTGGAAAGTAAAAACTTTGATGTGTAATGTTTGTTGAAGTACACACATTTATCCTGAGCCGATGGATTTCCTGTGAAGATGATAAATTCAAAATGTGACGTTCTTTGTGCATATTAAGTCCCTAGTACAATTCCAATTGTTTTCCAGGGAATGTTTCAAATTGTTTTGTCCTCATGTTAAAAAATGCAGTGTTTGTTCTAAAACAGCATTCTAGAAGGTTCTTGTATTTCTAGACATTATGTTACATTTTTATGAAAAGCTCATAGGAAACATTGCATTAATCATTCTTGATTTGTTCCAGGTACCCAGAGATCTTGAGGTCTAGTTCTAGTCACTGCTTAGATTATCCGTGGTAACAGTAAGACAATGCCTGGAATCTTAGTCTAGTGAAAGTCAATGTGCTTATATTCTGATATTGTGTTGTTTAACCTTTTGCTTCCTACAGGTCTCCTTCAAAGCTGTTCCCTACCTAATCCCCTTTTCCCCACTTGGACTCTCTTAGGCTCTGTGATATTTCTATCAGAGTTTTGGAGCTGTCTTGTGGTGGACATGTTGGGAACGTGAGCAGACCCCGAGGATCTGGTCTCCCTGACATTAAGCTATTTAGGACAGTAGCGTAGTAGTGATGCCATGGGCCTTTGTTCCGGCAAGCAAAATACCTCCTTTGCCTACTGTTATGTTAGTAAAGTAGAGAAATAATCAATCAGGGTTCAATGGGCCCGTCATGGCTCTGTGCCCTGCTTCCACCACACCTGATGCACCACTGGTTGCTGCGCCCTTTGTTTAGGAGGTGGTGAGGGTAGATATCAGAGAGAGACAAAATCCAATCATCTCCCTCCATACAATGTGGATTCATAAGCCGGCTTTAGCCGTGGTGACGCCCAGTGCTACAACCATTTTTGGCATCCCCGTCCCCCCATGACCTCCTCCTAGGATTCCCTCACTACCACCAGGCAAAAATGTCCCTCATCGCTGCATAGCCCCTCTCTCACATATGTTTCATAAGTTTTAAAGCGGTGGTAAAGGCTAACTTTACTGATAAGAATGTATGCCTACCCAACGAATCCTTTTCAGCAACATTAGGACTGGATAATGGCAGACGGGGAAACAACATAACATCCTGACCTAGTTTATGCACTTTACATGCAGCTCTAGATGACAGTTCCTAACAGTCCTATATTAGAGGTTTATCTTCTGAACTGCGGTAACAAAAGGATCTCTGTGACAAAAGCAGTAATCCACTCAGCTACCCTCATGAAATACAGATCTGTGGGTTGTACCATACGTGTTCTATGCAGCAGGCATATTAACCTTCTGAGCTACTTTATGGAATGTCAAAACTGCCCCTTCGACAAAACGCACAAGGAACTCAGCAGCAGGTACTTTTAAATTGTAAATTATTGCTGAACACAGCGTGCCCCCCCTCAGGACAGCGTCCCCTCCCAGGTCAGCAGTTAGTGTGGTCCCACCAGTCGCACTGATCTAAAGCCAGCCCTGTAGAAATGGGGAGTCCCCTGTCTGCTAATATAAAGAAGGGACCAACAGTAATTATTCATATTGACGTTGAAATAATGACAACCCCGACGAGGGCAGGATTCAAACCCAAGTGTGCAGAGCACAATGGACTAGCACGCCATCGCCTTAACCACTCGGCCACTTCATCGCAACTTTTCCACCGCAAGAACCCCCTCCTCCCGCCCCTCACATTGAGATTTGCGGCCGCTGCATGGTGCGTTATATTGCAAATGTGGTAACCCTTGGTGTCGTCAGGTGTCGGTAAGGGAGGAAGCAAGAAAAGTGGCTCATCATCTATGATGCGGCACTTTCTTCTAAATATGCCCCTTAGTTTAAAAAAAAGAAAGAAACAGATTAGAAACCTGTCAAACTACTAATAACCACCTATTTTTTTGCGAGGTGCAGAGGGTAGAGTGTTGTGGAAGAGCCAGATATCTGATCGGTGAGGTTTCTTATACACCCTCAGAAAGACTGGACTGTGGAGCCTTAATCCGGCGGCTTACACTGCCAAGCAGCGCTACATGATGTAATGACCATAATATGGAAGTGGTGTCAGAGGACTGAGCCACCAGCGGCACTGCTCGACCATGTGCCGGCGCGTTAGAGGCTGTCGTTGTCAGTATGAAAAAAACGTAGCCATCTAGTAGTTTGCCAGGATATGATAACAAGGATGAAAAGCAAGGGAGCCAAGCATATTTAGGACAGCAGCGTAGCAGTGATGCCACGGGCCTTCGTTCCGGCAAGCAAAATACCTCCTTTGGCTACTGTTATGTTAGTAAAGTAGAGAAATTATCAATCAGGGTTCAATGGGCCCGTCGTGGCTCTGTGCCCTGGTGCCACTGCACCTGATGCACCACTGGTTGCTGCACCCTTGGTTTAGGAGGCGGTGATATCAGAGAGAGACAAAATCCACTCATCTCCCGCCATACAATGTGATTCATAAGCCGGCTTTAGCACTGGTGACGCCCAGGGCCACAACCATTGTTGGCACCCCCTCCCCCATGACCTCCTCCGAGGATTCCCTCACTACCACCAGGCAAAAATGGCCGTCATCGCTGCATAGCTCCTCTCTCATAAGATTCATATGTTTTAAAGCTGTGGTAAAGGTTGACTTTACTGATAAGAATGTATGCCTACCCATCGAATCCTTTTTAGCAACATTAGAACTGGATAATGGCAGACGGGGAAACAACATAACATCCTGACCTAGTTTATGCACTTTACATGCAGCTCTAGATGACAGTTCCTAAAAGTCCTATATTAGAGTTTAACTTACGAACTGCGGTGACAAAAGGATCTCTGCGACAAAAGCAGTAATCCACTCAGCTACCCTCATGAAATACAGATCTGTGAGGTGTACCATACGTGTTCTATGCAGCAGGCATATTAACCCTCTGCGATACTTTGTGGAATGTCAAAACTGCCCCTTCGACAAAATGCACAAGGAACTCGGAAGCAGGTGCTTTTTAATTGTAAATTATTGCTGAACACAGCGTGCCCCCCCTCAGGACAGCGTCCCCTCCCAGGTCAGCAGTTAGTGCGGTCCCACCAGTCGCACTGCTCTAAAGCCAGCCCTGTAGAAATGGGAAATCCCTTGTCTGCTAATATAAAGAAGGGACCAACGGAAATTATTCATTATGACGTTGAAATAAAGACAGCCCCGACGAGGACAGGAATCAAAACCACACGTGCAGAGCAGAATGGATTAGCACTCTATCGCCTTAACCACTCGGCCACCTCGTCGCACCTTTTCCAACCCCATGGCCCTCCTTCCCTCACATTGAGATTTTTCGGCCGTCATATTGTAAATGTGGTAAACCCTTGGTGTTGTTAGGTGCCGGTAAGGAGGGGGGCAAGAAAAGTGGCTTATCCTCTATGATGTGGAACTTTCTTCTAAAATACCCCTTAGTTTTAAAAAACAGATCAGAAACCTGTAAAACTACTAATAACCACCTGTTTGTTGCGAGGTGCAGAAGGTAGATTGTTGCGGAAGAGCCAGATATCTGATCAGTGGGCTTTCTTATACACCCCCTGTAGGAGGCTGGCCTGGCTTATAGTCGGTACCAAGTGTTACTTACACCTTGTGCCAGGTCCAGTTATCCTTTATTAGTAGATTAGTAGTGTTCTAGCAGCTTAGGCTGATAGAGGTAGCTATAGCAGAGCAGCTTAGGCTGAACTAGGAGACACTCAAAGCTCCTACCATACCACTTATATCATATAGCACTATATCATAGGAAACACAATACTCAGAGTTACTAAAAAATAAAGGTACTTTATTTTAGTGACAATATGTCAAAAGTATCTCAGAGGATATACTCCCTTAGGAGGTAAGTAAAATACACAAAATATACACACAAACCAAAATCAGGTATGTAACCACTTAGAAAAGTAGTGCAAACACAATAGAATGCAATAGGAGACAATAGGCATGGGGGCAACACAAACCATATTCTTCAAAAGTGGAATGCGGACCACGAATTGGCCCCAGTCCTAGTGTAGTGTGTAGAGGGTCGCTGGGAGTGTAAGAAAACACTAAGGGTGTCCAAGATACCCCACCCCAAGGCACTGAAAAGTAGGCGTAAAGTTACCCTACTACCCCAGAAAGACAGTAAAGTCGAGATAGGGGATTCTGCAAAGACAACAACTGACTGCAAAGCACTGAAGATGGATTCCTGGACCTGAGGACCAGTAAAGGAAGGGGACTAAGTCCAAGAGTCACGCAAGTGTCCAGGGGGTGCAGGAGCCCACTAAACCCCAGATGAAGGTGCAAAAGGGCTACCTCCTGGTGGAAGAAGCTGAAGATTCTGCAACAACGGAAGGGGCCAGGAACTTCTCATTCGCTCAGAAGATGTCCCACGGTGTGGTGGAGGATGCAGAGTTGTTTACACGCGGAAAGACCACAAACAAGCCTTGCTAGCTGCAAGAGTTGCGATTGCAGGTTTTGGGTGCTGCCAGGGCCCAGGAAGGACCAGGAGGTCGCCCCTTGGAGGAGGAGACAGAGGGGGCACTCAGCAGCACAGAGAGCCCACGCAGAAGCACCTGAACAGGCATTCAGAAGATCTGAGCATGGCAGTCGTCTCAGCACAACAAAAGGGAATCCCACGAAGTTGGAGTCCAACTCAGCGAGTTGGGCAATGCAGGATGGAATGCTGGGGACCTGGGCTAGGCTGTGCACAAAGGAAGTCTTGCAAAAGTGTACAGAAGCCCTAGCAGCTGCAGTTCACGCAGTACACAGGATTACTGTCTGGCGTGGGGAGGCAAGGACTTACCTCCACCAAATGTGGACAGAAGGGCCACTGGACTGTCGGGGACACTTGGATCCAGATCCTGTGTTCCAGGGACTATGCTCGTCAAGATGAGAGGGGACCCAAAGGACCAGTGATGCAGAAGTTTGGTGCCTGCGTTGGCAGGGGGAAGATTCCGTTGACCTACGGGAGATTTCTTCTTGGCTTCCAGTGCAGGGTGAAGGCAGACAGCCCTCAGTGCATGCACCACCAGGAAACAGTTGAGAAAGCCGTCAGGATGAGGCGCTACAATGTTGCTGGTAATCTTCTTGCTAATTTGTTGCGGTTTTGTAGGTGTCCTGGAGAAGTCAGCGGTCGATCCTTGGCAGAAGTTGAATAGGGAAGTGCAGAGGAACTCTGGTGAGCTCTTGCATTCGTTATCTGAAGAGAAACCCACAGGAGAGACCCTAAATAGCCCTCAGAGGAGGATTGGCTACAGAGAGAGGTAAGCACCTATCAGGAGGGGTCTCTGACGTCATCTGCTGGCACTGGCCACTCAGAGGTCTCCATTGTGCCCTCACACATCTGCATTCAAAATGGCAGAGGTCTGGGACACACTGGAGGAGCTCTGGGCACCTCCCCTGGGATGGTGCTGGTCAGGGGAGTGGTCACTCCCCTTTCCTTTGTCCAGTTTCGCACCAGAGCAGGGGTGGGGGATCCCTCAACCGGTGGAGACTGCCTTACACAAGGAGGGCACCATCTGTGCCCTTCAAACCATTTCCAGAAGACAGGAGAGGCTACTCCTCTCAGGCCCTTAACACCTATTTCCAAAGGGAGAGGGTGTAACACCCTCTTTCAGAGGAAATCCTTTGTTCTGCCTTCCTGGGACTGGGCTGCCCAGGCCCCAGGGGGGCAGAAACCTGTCTGAGGGTTGGCAGCAGCGGTAGCTGCAGAGAAAACCCCAGAGAGTTAGTTTGGCAGTACCCGGGCTCTATGCTGGAGCCCCGGGGATGCATGGAATTGTCCCCCCAATACCATAATGGTATTGGGGTGACAATTCCATGATCCTAGACATGTTACATGGCCATGTTCGGAGTTACCATTGTGTGGCTACATATAGGTATTGGCCTACATGTAGTTCACGCGTGTAATGGGGTCTCGGCACTCACAAAGTCCGGGGAAATTGCCCTGAACAATGTGGGAGCACCTTGGCTAGTGCCAGGGTGCCCTCACACTTAGTAACTTTGCACCTAACCTTCACTAAGTGAGGGTTAGACATATAGGTGACTTATAAGTTACTTAAGTGCAGTGTAAAATGGCTGTGAAATAACATGGACGTTATTTCACTCAGTCTGCAGTGACAGTCCTGTGTAAGAATTGTCTGAGCTCCCTATGGGTGGCAAAAGAAATGCTGCAGGCCCATAGGGATCTCCTGGAACCCCAATACCCTGGGTACCTAGGTACCATATACTAGGGAATTATAAGAGTGTTCCAGTGTGCCAATGAGAATTGGTCAAATTAGTCTCTAGCCTGCAGTGACAATTTTAAAAGCAGAGAGAGCATAAACACTGAGGTTCTGGTTAGTAGAAATTCAGTGATACAGTTAGGCACCACACAGGGAACACATATAGGCCACAAACATATGAGCACTGGGGTCCTGGCTAGCAGGATCCCAGTGACACATATCAAACACACTGACAACATAGGGTTTCCACTCTGAGCACTGGGGCCCTGGCTAGCAGGATCCCAGTGAGACAGTAAAAACACCCTGATACATACTCACAAACAGGCCAAAGGTGGGGGTAACAAGGCTAGAAGGAGGCTACCTTCCTACAACCCCGGAAAGACTGGACAGTGGAGCCTTAATCCTGCGGCTTACACTGCCAAGCAGCGCTACATGATGCAATGACCATGATATGGAAGTGGTATCAGAGAACTGAGCCACCAGCGGCACTGCTCGACCATATGCCGGTGCGTTAGAGGCTGTCATTGTCAATATGAAAAAAACTTAGCCATCTGGTATTTTGCCAGGATATGATAACAAGTATGAAAAGCAAGGGAGTCAAGCATATTTAGGACAGTAGTTTAGCAGTGATGCCACAGGCCTTCGTTGCGGCAAGCAGAACACCTCCTTTGGCTACTGTTATGTTAGTAAAGTAGAGAAATTATCAATCAGGTTTCAATGGGAACATTGTGGCTCTGTGCCCTGGTGACACTGCACCTGATGCACCACTGGTTGCTGCGCCCTTGGTTTAGGAGGCGGTGATAGTAGATATCAGAGAGAGACAAAATCCACTCATCTCCCTCCATACAATGTGATTCATAAGCCGGCTTTAGCACTGGTGACGCCCAGTGCCACAACCATTTTTGGCACCCCCCATGACCTTCTCCTAGGATTCCCTCACTACCACCAGGCAAAAATGGCCCTCATAGCTATATAGCCCCTCTCTCACATACGTTTCATATGTTTTAAAGTGGTGGTAAAGGCTGACTTTACTGATAAGAATGTATGCCTACCCAAAAAATCCTTTTTAGCAACATTAGGTCTGGATAATGGCAGATGGGGAAACAACATAACATCCTGACCTACTTTCTGCACTTTACACGCAGCTCTTTGATGACAGTTCCTAACAGTCCTATATTAGAGGTTTATCTTACCAACTACGGTAACAAAAGGATCTCTGTGACAAAAGCAGTAATCCACTCAGCTACCCACATGAAATACAGATCTGTGAGTTGTACCATACGTGTTCTATGCAGCAGGCACATTAACCCTCTAAGCTACTTTATGGAATGTCAAAACTGCCCCTTCGACAAAAAGCACAAGGAACTTGGCAGCAGGTGCTTTTAAATTGTAAATTATTGCTGAACACAGCGTGTCCCCCCTCAGGACAGCGTCCCCCACCCAGGTCAGCAGTTAGTGTGGTCCCACCAGTCGCACTGATCTAAAGTCGGCCCTGTAGAAATGGGAAATCCCCTGTCTGCTAATATAAAGAAGGGACCAACAGTAATTATTCATAGTGACGTTGAAAAAACAGACAGACCCGACAAGGGTGTGATTCAAACCCACAAATGCACAGCACAATGGATTAGTAGTCCATTGCCTTAACCACTCAGCCACCTCTTCACACCTTTGCCACCTCATCCGCCCACTGCCCCTCCCATTGAGATTTGCAGCCTCTGCATGGTGCGTCATATTGTAAATATGGTAAACACCTGGTGTCATTAGGTGCCGATAAGGGGGGGGGGGACGACGCAAGAAAAGTGGCTTATCATCTATGATGCAGCACTTTCTTCTAAATATGCCCCTTAGTTTAAAAAAAAAAAGGCGAACAGATCAGAAACCTGTCAAACTAGTAATAACCACCTATTTGTTGCGAGGTGCAGAGGGTAGAGTGTTGCAGAAGAGCCAGATATCAGATCGGTGGGGTTTCTTATACACCTCTGGAAAGACTGGACTGTGGAGCACTAATCCAGCGGTTTACACTGCCAAGCAGCGCTACATGATGCAATGACCATAATATGGAAGTGGTGTCAGAGGACTGAGCCACCAGCGGCACTGCTCGACCATGTGCCGGCGCGTTAGAGGCTGTCATTGTCAGTATGAAAAAAACGTAGCCATCTAGTAGTTTGCAGGATATGATAACAAGGATGAGAAGCAAGGGAGTCAAGCATTTTTAGGACAGTGGTTTAGCAGTGATGCCACGGGCCTTCTTTCCGGCAAGCAAAATACCTCCTTTGGCGAATGTTCTGTTAGTAAAGTACAGAAATTATCAATCAGGGTTCAATGGGCCCGTCGTTGCTCTGTGCCCTGGTGCCACCGCTCTTGATGCACCACTGGTTGCTGCGCCCTTCGTTTAGGATGCGATGATGGTAGATATCAGAGAGAGAGAGAAAATCCACTCATCTCCCTCCATACAATGTGATTCATAAGCCGGCTATGGCACTGGTGACGCTCAGGGCCACAACCATTGTTGGCACCCCCTCCCCCATAACCTCCTACTAGGATTCCCTCACTACCACCAGGCAAAACTGGCCCTCATCGCTGCATAGCCCCTCTCTCACATACGTTTCATATGTTTTAAAGCGGTGGTAAAGGCTAACTTTACTGATAAGAATGTATGCCTACCCAACGAATCCTTTTTAGCAACATTAGGACTGGATAATGGCAGAAGTGGAAACAACATAACATCCTGACCTAGTTTATGCACGTTACATGCAGCTCTTTCATGACAGTTCCTTACAGTCCTATATTAGAGGTTTATCTTACGAGCTGCGGTAACAAAAGGATCTCTGTGACAAAAGCAGTAATCAACTCAGCTACCCTCATGAAATACAGATCTGTGAGTTGTACCATACGCGTTGTAGGAAAGTACCATCTTGCCTGGCATGTTACCCCCAATTTTACTTATGTGTATGTTTGTTTTTGCCTGTGTCACTTGGATCCTGATAGCCAGGACCCCAGTGCTCATAAAGTGTGCTCTGTATGTGTTCCCTGAGTGGTGCCTAACTGTATCACTGAGGCTCCGCTACCCAGAACCTCAGTGTTTATGCTCTCCCTGTTTTTAAAATTGTCACTGCAGGCTAGTGACTAATTTTACCAATTCTGATTGGCAAACTGGAACACCCTTATAATTCCCTAGTAAATGGTACCTAGGTACCCAGGGTATTGGGGTTCCAGGAGATCCCTATGGCCTGCAGCATTTCGTTTGCCACCCATAGGGAGCTCAGACAATTCTTACACAGGACTGCCACTGCCGCCTGAGTGAAATAACGTCCACGTTATTTCACAGCCATTTTACACTGCACTTAAGTAACTTATAAGTCACCTATATGTTTAACCCTCACTTAGTGAAGGTTAGGTGCAAAGTTACTTAGTGTGAGGACACCCTGGCACTAGCCAAGGTGACCCCACATTGTTCAGGGCAAAAAGCCTGGACTTTGTGAGTGCGGGGACACCATTACACACGTGAACTACATATAGGTCAATAACTATATGTAGTATCACAATGGTAACTCCGAACATGGCCATGTAACATGTCTAGGATCGTGGAATTGTCACCCCAATACCATTCTGGTATTGGGGGGACATTTCCATGCATCCCCAGGGCTCCAGCATGGACCCCGGGTACTGCCATACTAGCTCTCTGGGGTTTTCTCTGCAGCTACCACTGCTGCCAACCCTCAGACAGGTTTCTGCCCCCCTGGGGCCTGGGCAGCCCAGTCCCAGGAAGGCAGAACAAAGGATTTCCTTTAAGAGAGGGTGTTACACCCTCTCCCTTTGGAAATAGGTGTTAAGGGCCTGAGAGGAGTAGCCTCTCCTGGCCTCTGGAAATGCTTTGAAGGGCACAGATGGTGTGATATACTGGAGCATCCCTGTGCTTCTTATCTGCCATTCTCTTCATGTATCTCTTAGTGTTCAGCAAGTGAGATCGAATCAATCTATGGATCTTCAGAAGTCATTTGGAAAATGAGGTGACAGCGGGAAGAGAAGAAGTAGACTGATGAGCAGTAGGAAAAGAGGTAGGATGATAGCCATAGGAACAGAAAAAAGGGGTGACCTTGGAGGCACTATGTACAGTATTATTGTAAGAGAATTCAGCGATAGGAAGGTAAGTGTTCCATTTACTCTGGGTAGAATTACAAAAGCAGCGAAGGTACTGCTCTAGTCCTTGGTTGAGACGTTTGGTCTGCCCATTGGTTTGGGGTTGGAAACCAGATGATAATGCTATATTGATGTTCAAAGTCCTACAGAAATGTTTCCAAAACCGGGAGATGTACTGAGGTCCCCTGTCTGATACAATGCTGTGTGGGAGTCCATGGAGACGAAAAATATGATGGATAAATATCTGACTTAGTTCTTGAGAGGTAGGTAATTTCTTCAGGGCAGTGAAGTGAGCCATCTTTGTAAAGGAATCTGTTGTGACCATAATAACCCGGTTTCCTGCTGATGGAGGTAGTGAACACATGAAATCAATAGAAATGGTGTGCCAGGGAGCAGGTGGAACAGGTAACGGTTGTAGTAATCCCGCAGGTCTGGTAAGGGGTATCTTTACTTGGGCACATATGGGACAGGCCTGAACATATTTTTTGGCATCCGATTTCCAGGTAGGCCACTAGAAAGATCGCAAGAGTAATTCCTGCGTGGCCTTGATGCCTCTATGACCAGCAACCAGAGAATCCTGGGACATCTGAAGCACCTTTTCTCTTACTCCGCTAGTGGGCAGGAACAACAGGTTCCTATAATAATAATACCCCTGCTGTTTACATATTAGGGGCTTTAAGTTCTGTAGCTCTTGTGCAGAAAGGTTGGAATATTCCAGTTGTACCTCATCCAGGAATGATTGAGCTACACCGATGATCTTGCTGGGTTCAAGTAGATATTGTGATGGGGTAGGAGTACAATCTGGATAACGGCGAGACAGAGCATCGGCCAGTATGTTTTGGGATCCAGTAATGTAGGTAACATAGAAGTCGTACTGACTGAAGAAAAAGGCCCAACAAGCCTGACAACTGTTCTGGCATTGAAAGTTACGTAAACATTGTGGATTACGATGGTCCGTTCTCACCTCGAAGGGCTCTTTGGAACCCATAAGGAATTGTCTCCACTCTTGGCAAGGAGGCAAAGAATCACAGCCCTTAAATACCCAAAAACAGGAAGCGACCAACAGGAAGTGCAAGGACACCATATTAGATAGGTAAAAACACGTCGAAAGTAATGGACAAGGAGCCATAGAAAGTAGGGAGCCAAAGCATGCTGGGAAGAGAGGGGAATAATGGGAAAGAGGGAAAACATAAAGGGAGGCACAAATGAGGGCGACAGAAAAGAAAAGGACAATAATAGCAGGTGAGTGGGGAGGGTTAAACATGCCCGAATGTGTGCCGTGCTAGGAAAAAACGAGGCCTCATGCCCAATTTGGGGCCTCGTATGCTGCATGATAGGCTGGGGGCGCGGCGTGTCTCTGGCGCAACAGTCTGGCCCATCCCAGGAACAAGAGGTAGAAGAGTGGGGTATCCAGCCAGACTCAGAAGAGTCCCTTGAGGATGCTGGGGAGGGTTCTTCCAAAGACCTGCCAGCTAGCAGGCCACCTAGTGACACTGGTAGTGGGAGGGGGTCACACATTAGTAGGGCATCTTTCACTCCTAAAGGCCAGGTTACTAGGGTCCAGCCAGTTAGGGACAGGTCTCTCTCTGCCAATTCCCATATTTCCTCTGTGTCTCACAATTCCCAAGCCTCCCACCCTAAGGATAACCTAATGGAAAGGGAACTCAGACGGCTGAGGTTGGAAGAGGCCAGGCTGAAGGTTAAACAGCAACAGCTGGCCTTAAACAGGGAATCTCTGGATGTAGAGAGGGAAAGGCAGAGATTGGGCTTAGTTCCCCATGGTGGCAGCAACAGTGTTTTTGATAGTAATCCTATTAGAGAGCAAGATTCCAGAAACCTGCATAAGATAGTCCCCCCTTACAAGGAGGGGGATGACATTAACAAGTGGCTTGCTGCACTTGAGAGGGCCTGTGTGGTACAGTTGGTCCCTCAAAGGCAGTGGGCTGCTATCTTGTGGCTATCTTTCACTGGTAAGGGTAGGGATAGGCTCCTTACTGTCAGAGAAAGTGATGCTAACAATTACAAAGTTTTGAAGGATGCACTCTTGGATGGATTTGGCTTAACCATTGAACAATACAGGATTAAGTTCAGAGACACCAGAAAAGAGTCCTCTCAAGACTGGAGAGACTTTGTAGACTGTTCAGTGAAGGCCTTGGAGGGTTGGTTACATGGCAGTAAGGTGACTGACTATGAAAGCCTGTATAATCTAATCCGGAGAGAGCATATTCGAAACAATTGTGTGTCTGTTTTGTTGCACCAGTACTTGGTAGACTCAGATCTGACCTCTCCCCAAGAACTGGGAAAGAAGGCAGACAAATGGGTCAGAACAAGAGTGAACAGAAAAGTTCATTACGGGGGTGACAAGGATGGCAAGAAGAAGGATGTTAAATCTTCTGACAAGGGTGGGGACAAAGATAAAGAAACATTATGAGTGTTCATCAGGCCCACAAAAATCCTCTGGGGGTGGTGCGTCCAAATCCTCTTCTCACAATCAGAAAAAGCCATTGTGCTATTTATGTAAAGTAAAAGGCCATTGGGCACGTGATGCCACTTGCCCAAAGAAAAGCACCAAGGCTCCCACTACCACAACTCCAACTGCAACCTCTAGTGCCCCTAGTAATAGGTGTGGTGGTGGGAAGTCTACTACAAATAGCCAATCCAAGGGTGTAGCTGGGCTCACTATTGGCAGTGGAGTTGGGATTGGTCTTGTTAGGGAGACCACAGAGGCTGTTTTAGTCTCTGATGGTGGCATTGATTTTGCCACCTTGGATGCCTGCCCCCTTAATATGGGTGTAACCGGGCGTCTATTGCCACGGTTACAAATATTAACCTCGAGCCGCTAAGCTCATACCCCAGGGGTACTGAAGAGCGAATCATCCCACCGAAAGTGACGTCAGAGGAGGAGTTCCGAGTCGATGGGACTGAAATAGAGAAAGACGTAGGTCGACGGGGTTGGAGGTCCGACAACCCGGAAGTAGTCGTGCGGATAGCGAGCAGAGAGAAGGAGACGTCCGGAGTCCCAGGAGAGGAGCGAGACGGGGAAACGGAACGGAGGAAAGCCGGCAACGAGGACCAACGGAGACTGGAGACAGGGGAACAACTGCGGGAGGCGCCGAAGAGCCCCAGCGAGACGCCGAGGAAAAACGGAGGAAGCCGCCACGTCCCAGGAGGGGTGTGGCATACCCAGGTACGATCGTACCTCGCATTTCAACTTTTACCCGAATGGTTGAAGGGTGGGAAAAACCTAGTGGAAGTGAAGGAAGGATTGGGGGAAAGGTGTTTTAAGGAAGGCGATGACATCTAACCCACAGGCAGGGTGGTGAAAAGAACCATCCACCTATAAAAGATTACTAAGAGAGAGAAAGAGAGAGAGAGTATACACGGGAAGGTGAAATCACTATATGCCTAGTTCCCAAGCACAACCCTGCACCCCTACCCTCCCACAACCATACTAACCCTATACAAACCCTTAAACCCAACATCTACACTTACCTTTTTTCCCGTTCTTTTAATTTTGGGGGAAACCGGTCCACCTCTATTGGGACAAGTTCAAGACCCTGCTCCACCATCAGAGGACGCAATTCAGTCATCTACCAGAAACGCCCTGAAAGAAAGCAAAACATCACATCGCATTTACGAGCTAATTAGGAGACGAACCCGAATTCCCAAGAAAGGGATAAGAAAGAATCTGGAATACGAATACAAATAAAGGAAATATCAACCAAAACTTGGTGCCTATATAGTTATTTCAATATCCCTCAAGTGTAGACCCAGAACCCATTACAGTGGTGTCAGAAGTGGGATTGGAATTGGCACCCGACAACGGACAGTCACACAATGGAAGGCACTCCCACCATAGCTGATATGATGCAACAATTGGCGGAAGGACAGAGGCACCTTCAGATCGTGTGGGAAGATTAACAGAAAGAAGCCAAGGTTGAAAGGGAAGCCCTTCAAAGTGCCCTAAAAAGTCAGGCCACTATCATGGCCAACAATAAGTTGGTACATGAGAACGCTCTAAAGTCTTTGACAGACACTATCGCGGCCACCCGGGTACATCCTAATGTGCCAAGCTCAGTGTTACAACGGTACCAGGTAGGCGAAGACCCGGATGCCTTTTTTACTAACTTTGAACGAGTCGCCACCTCAGCCACCTGGCCCCAAGATCGATGGGGGCAGTACGTCGCCCCTTTATTAACCGGGACCCTCCAGGCAGCCTATCAAGCCGTGAACCCGGGAGGTACCACTCGATACCAAGATATTAAAAAGAGCATTTTGGAGCGGGTAGGGTTTGACACAGAGCATTATAGACTACGGTTTAGGAAAGCCAAGTGGGGACCTTCCGAGAATCCAAGAGCCTTGTACTTCAGGGTAAAAGACCTGGGTCTCAAATGGCTTGGACCCATAGGGACCAACCGTGAAGATATCATAGAAGTCATATAGCTGGAACAATATCTAGAAGCCCTATCGGTCACCACTCGTAACTGGATCAAACAACATCCTAGTCCAGATACGAATACCACCATTGAGTTGGCATGCGCTTTGCACCGCTCCCTTGAGTTTAAAACACCTCTCCATCGTGCGACCCCTACGACATCTCGTCAGAACATGGGGCCGGTTTCTCCATTGGGAAGAAGACCGGTCGAGGACGCTGTAAAATCTAGAGTGATGGAGAGACCATTTTAACAACAACCCCAATGTTATAGTTGTGAGGAGTGGGGGCACATAGCCCGGGTATGTCCCCTTAAAACCGACAAACCAGAACCTATGGAGATAGGTATTACTCGAGGACGGGTCTATTACACCGGTGGCAGAGATACACAATGTAAAAAGGAGCTGCTACTCAATGGGCGACCAACCATTGCACTTATTGATTCAGGATGCAGCCAGTCCGTAATCAGAGCTGACTTGATAGCCAGCTGTACCATTACTCCAGGAGCTACCGTTTCTATTTGTTGTATCCATGGAGAAACCCGAGAATACCCCATGGCTTGGGTCACACTTTCTTGGGAGGGGAAAGAAACACAAATCAGAATGGGAGTAGTGGAACGGTTGGCAGAGGAAGCCATAATCGGAACGGATTATAGGGACTTTGCTACTCATTTTGATAGTACGAGAAACCTGGAAGACGCTAATTCCTGGTGGAAGGACGCCCCTTTTTCCAGCTAACAAATACAACCTCAGGCTATCCGTTATAAACCGAGTAGGAATGAGAAACGAGAAACCAAGAGACTCTATGAACAGAAAGACAAGAACTCTAACAGGGTCATTACACGAGTCTACACCCTTAATAGTCTTCCCCCATTCCGGGCGTGTCAGGGGGAGGATCCCAGCCTCCTTAATGCCTGGAGAAGCGCCCGACCGACAACCCCTGAAGATAAGGGCCCTTCTTTTTCCATAATCAAAAATCTGCTTTATAGATTAACTAAAACTGATAATCAGGAAAAGAAACAACTACTTGTTCCCGAGCCTTATAGACTACAGGTATTGCATCTGGCCCATAGTCAACCGGGAGGGGGCCACTATGGGAGAGAAAAAACAGAAGAATATCTGTTAAGACGGTTTTATTGGCCTGGTGTATTCTCCCAAATCAGGAAATTTTGCCAACAATGTCCTAAGGGTCAGTTTATTGATCCTGGGCCAAAGAAGAGAGCCCCCCTACGACCCCTCCCCATTATCGAAGTACCCTTTTTCCGGATAGGGATGGAGATCATAGGACCTCTCATACCCTCCTCAAAAGGTTATAGATATGTACTAGTATTAGTGGACTACGCCACTCGTTACCCCGAAGCCGTTCCTCTCACCAGTATTAATACCAAGAGTGTAGCTAACGCTATGATAGGCTTCTTTTCCCGCATAGGCTTTCCTAGAGAGATCCTAACAGACCAAGGAACACAGTTCATGTCAAATCTAATGGCTCAAATATATCAACTTCTTGGAATTAAACAAACAAGGACAGCGGTTTATCATCCCCAAACCGATGGTTTGGTAGAGAGATACAACTGCACCTTAAAAACCCTTTTAAAAAAATCGGTTTCTGAATCAGGAAAAGATTGGGATAGGAGGTTGCCACTAGTACTGTATGCCATCTGGACCCATGAACAAGCATCCACGGGACACAGTCCTTTTGAACAAGTGTTTGGACGGCAACCACAAACCTTATTAGACATGGCGGCAGAATTGTGGGAAGAGGAGGAAGGAGGAGAGAAATCCCTTTTGGAGTATACTAGCGACCTAAAAACCCAACTTCAATCAGTATGGGAAGACGTTAGCGAAAATTTAGAAAAAGCTCAGAATAAACAAAAACAGTATTTTAATAGAAGTACACAAATGAGGACATTAAACAGGGGGGAGAAGGTTCTAGTACTCTTAACCAGCTCTGATAACAAACTGTTGGCCAAATGGCAAGGGCCGTATGAGGTTATAGGAAGAGTGACCCCGGTTACCTATACAATCCAAATGTCGGATAATCCAAAAAGAACCCAGATATTCCACATAAATCTGCTAAAGAAATGGGAAGAACCAGTAGGCCCACAGGCAACCAGATTTTTGGTTAATACTGTCAAAGAGCTAGATATTGGATGGTGTCCTACTGATAGAAATTCCAACCCCGAAAAACCTCTGAGAAATACACACCTTAAACCAAAGCAGCAAAACCAGTTAACACAACTGCTCGCCTGTCATAGTCAGGTATTTTCTACGCAGCCGGGTAAAACCACCTTAGTACAACACCATATTACCACCCAACCGGGTAAAATAGTACGATTACAACCCTATCGTATTCCCGAGGCCCGAAAAGTCCTGGTAGAGGAAGAGATAGAGAAAATGTTAGACATGGGAATTATAGAACCCTCAAAAAGTCCATGGTGTTTCCCGGTGGTATTAGTCCCCAAACCTGATGGATCAATACGTTTCTGTATTGACTTCCGACAAGTCAATGCAGTGTCTCAATTTGACACAGATCCCCTTCCCCGGGTAGACGAACTGCTAGAGAAACTAGGGAAAGCCAATTATATGTCCACCCTTGATTTGACAAAGGGATACTGGCAAATCCCATTAGCAGCCAAAGACAAGGAAAAAACAACCTTCTCTACCTCCTCGGGGGTTTACCATTTTAACTTCCTCCCTTTTGGGTTACATGGTGCTCCAGTCACATTCCAGTGTCTTATAGATTCTATACTACGACCGCACACCAGATATGCAGCTGCCTATCTGGACGATATTATTATAAATAGTGAGACCTGGGATGACCACTTGCACCACTTACACAACATGTTTTTGTCTTACACCAAGCAGGATTTACAGCTAATCCCTCTAAGAGTCGCTTAGCCTTCAATGAGATCTCTTATTTAAGATATCACATCGGAGGGGGTATCATTAAACCGCAGATGAATAAAGTAGAAGCCATTACTCGTATAAAAGCCCCTACTACAAAAAAGGAAGTACGTTCTTTTCTGGGTCTAGTTGGTTACTATAGGAGGTTCATACCCCATTATTCGACTCTGGCTGCACCTTTAACTGATCTCCTAAAGAAAGGACAGCCTACAAAAATAGCAAACCTAAGCCCTTCCCAAACCCGTAGTTATAGAACGCTACAAAAGTGTCTCACAACTCAGCCTATATTGAGTTGTCCGGATTTCAGCCGGCCCTTCCACTTACAATCTGATGCCTCAGATGTAGAATTGGGGGCAGTTCTATTTCAGAAAGACAATGAGGACACAAGCCACCCTGTGGTGTTCATAAGCTGCAAACTTCTCGCAAGGGAACAGAGATACCCTATAATAGAAAAGGAGTGTCTGGCCATCAAGTTGGCAATTGAGAGCCTACAGTATTATCTCCTGGGGCGACCTTTCTTACTATACACTAACCACGCTCCTCTTACGTGGCTATCAAGACACAAAGATACCAACAACTGTATTCTGAGATGGTTTATGGAGCTTCAACCTTTTTCCTTCCAGGTGTGTCACCTTCCTGGGGAGCTTATGTGACAAGCTGACTACTTATCCCATTATCCAGCCGCTTTGGGACTCTAACAGCCCCATTCAAGGGAGGGGACATGTAACCGGGCGTCTATTGCCACGGTTATGAATATTAACCCGGAGCCGCTAAGCACATACCCCAGGGGTACTGAAGAGCGATTCATCCCACCGAAAGTGACTTCAGAGGAGGAGTTCCGAGTCGATGGGACTGAAATAGAGAAAGACGTAGGACGACGGGGTTGGAGGTCCGACAACCCAGAAGTAGTCGTGCGGATAGCGAGCGGAGAGAAGGAGACATCCGGAGTCCCAGGAGAGGAGCGAGACGGGGAAACGGAACGGAGGAAAGCCGGCAACGAGGACCAATGGAGACTGGAGACAGGGGAACAACTGCGGGAGGCGCCGAAGAGCCCCAGCGAGACGCCCAGGAAAAACTGAGGAAGCCGCCACGTCCCAGGAGGGGCGTGGCATACTCAGGTACGATTGTACCTCGCATTTAAACTTTTACCCGAATGGTTGAAGGGTGGGAAAAACCTAGTGGGAGTGAAGGGAGGATTGGGGGAAAGGTGTTTTAATGATGGCGATGACATCTAACCCACAGGCAGGGTGGTGAAAAGAACCATCGACCTATAAAAGATTACTAAGAGAGAGAAAGAGAGAGAGAGTATACACGGGAAGGTGAAATCACTATATGCCTAGTTCCCAAGCACAACCCTGCACCCCTACCCTCCCACAACCATACTAACCCTATACAAACCCTTAAACCCAACATCTACACTTACCTTTTGTCCTGTTCTTTCTATTTTGGGGTAAACCGGTCCACCTCTATTGGGACGAGTTCAAGACCCTGCTCCACCATCAGAGGACACAATTCAGTAATCTACCAGAAACGCCCTGAAAGAAAGCAAAGCATCACATCGCATTTACGAGCTAATTAGGAGACGAACCCGAATTCCCAAGAAAGAGATAAGAAAGAATCTGGAATACGAATACAAATAAAGGAAATATCAACCAAAACTCGGTGCCTACATAGTTATTTCAATATCCCTCACGTGTAGACCCAGAACCCATTACAATGGGTAAGTACAAGCAACTGCCCCTAATCAATGGTGTTGAGGTTGAGGCCTACAGGGACACAGGAGCCAGTGTAACTATGGTTATAGAGAAACTGGTTCAACCTAATCAATACCTACTTGGTCAGCAGTACCAAGTGACTGATGCTCACAATAACACACTTAGCCACCCCATGGCTGTTGTGAATCTCAACTGGGGGGGGGGTTACTGGTCCAAAGAAAGTTGTGGTAGCCACTGAATGACCTGTAGATTGCTTACTAGGCAATGATTTGGAGACATCAACTTGGGCTGAAGTGGAGTTGAAGGCTAATGCAGCATTGCTGGGCATTCCTGGGCATATTTTTGCTTTGACAGGGGCTCAGGCCAAAAAAGCAAAAAGGACAGGGAAGCTTGGATCCTGGAACAATGGACCAAGTGCTCTCAAAAGCTAGGTGTAAAAAGGGTAAATCCTTGCCCACTATCTCTCCCTCACCAGAAGATTCCCCTTTTGAGGAAGAGGAATCCTCTCCCTGTGCAGAACCTACACCAGATGAGCTAGCAGCAGACACTGCTGAGCTTTTGGGTGCAGGGGGGCCTGCTAGGGAAGAGCTGAGTGTGGCACAGCAGACCTGCCCCACACTAGAGGGTTTGAGACAGCAAGCTGTCAAACAGCAGAATGGGGATGTCAGTGATAGCCATAAGGTGTATTGGGAAGACAACCTCCTGTATACTGAATCAAGGGACCCTAAACCTGGAGCTGCCAGGAGATTGGTCATCCCTTTGCAATACAGAGAGTTTCTTCTTACCTTGGCACATGACATTCCTTTGGCTGGGCATTTGGGCCAGAGTAAAACTTGGGACAGACTTGTTCCCCTGTTTCACTGGCCTCATATGTCAGAGGACAACAAGGAGTTTTGTTGCTCTTGTGTGACCTGCCAAGCCAGTGGCAAGACTGGTGGCACACCAAAGGCCCCCTTAATTTCACTTCCTGTGGCTGGGGTGCCCTTTGAAAGGATAGGGGTTGACATTGTTGGCCCCCTTGACCCTCCAACAGCTTCAGACAATAGGTTTATCCTTGTGGTAGTGGACCATGCCACTAAGTATCCTGAAGCTATCCCCTTAAGGACCACTACAGCTCCTGTAGTGGCAAAGGCCCTCCTGGGAATCTTTTCCAGAGTGTGCTTCCCTAAGGAAGTGGTGTCAGACAGAGGTAGTAACTTTATGTCTGCATACCTCAAAGCAGCAATGTGGAAGGGGTGTGGTGTAACATACAAGTTCACTACTCCTCATCATCCACAAACAAATGATCTGGTTGAGAGGTTTAATAAAACTCTCAAAGGTATGATAATGGGACTCCCTGAAAAACTCAGAAGGAGATGGGATGTCCTGTTACCTTGCCTCCTTTTTGCTTACAGGGAGGTACCCTAAAAAGGAGTGGGCTTCAGCCCCTTTGAGCTCCTCTTTGGGCACCCTGTGCAAATACAATGGCATGACCAGAAGTCTGTCCTGACCCAGTACCACCCAGGACAGAAGGTGTCGGTATTGGAGCCTGTGGCCCCAAGAGCACTCCAAGACAAATGGAGTGGACCCCATCTAATTGTTGAGAAAAAAGGTAAGGTTACCTACTTGGTAGACCTCGGCACTGCCAGGAGTCCCCTTAGGGTGCTCCATGACAACTGCCTAAAACCCTACTATGACAGGGCTGATCTCACCCTGCTCATGGCAACTGATGAGGGACAGGAAGAAGAGAGTGACCCTCTACCTGATCTCTTTTCCACCACTGAAACTGATGGCTTAGTGGAGGGATTAGTACTGGCAGATTGTCTTACTGCTGAGCAGAAAGATAACTGTGTAAATGTTTTAAGTCAGTTTTTTGAACTCTTCTTACTGATACCAGGTACCAGTACTTGGTGTGAGCACATAATCAATACTGGAGACAGTTTACCTGTCAAAAGTAAGATTTATAGGCAGCCTGACCATGTCAGGGACTGCATTAAACAAGAGGTTCAGAAACTGTTAGACTTAGGAGTGATTGAACCTTCAGAAAGCCCATGGGCTAGCCCAGTGGTGCTTGTCCCAAAACCTCACAGTAAGGATGGTAAAAGAGAGATTAGGTTTTGTGTTGACTATAGAGGGCTCAACCAAGTAACCAAGACAGATGCTCACCCTATACCCAGGGCAGATGAGCTCATAGATACACTGGCCTCTGCCAAGTATCTAAGCACTTTTGATTTAACTGCAGGGTATTGGCAGATCAAATTATCAGAAGATGCTAAGCCTAAAACTGCATTTTCAACCATTGGAGGGCACTATCAATTCAATGTGATGCCCTTTGGTCTAAGAAATGCACCTGCCACCAAAGGTTGGTGTGCACAGTCCTGCAAGGGTTGGAAGCTTTTAGTGCAGCATATCTAGGTGATATAGCTGTCTTTAGCTCCACCTGGGATGATCACCTGGTCCACCTGTGGAAAGTTTTGGAGGCCCTGCAAAAGGCAGGCCTCACTATCAAGGCATCAAAGTGCCAGATAGGGCAGGGGAGAGTGGTTTATCTGGGACACCTGGTAGGTGGGGAACAGATTGCACCACTGGAGAGGAAGATTCAAACCATTATGGAATGGACTCCCCCCACAACTCAAGCCAAGGTGAGAGCTTTCTTAAGCCTCACATGGTACTATAGGACATTTATTAAGAATTATGGCTCCATTGCAGCCCCTCTTAATGATCTTACTAGTAAAAAGATGCCTAAAAAGGTATTGAGGGCAGCTAGCTGCCAAAAAAGCTTTTGATGAGCTCAAACAGGCCATGTGCTCTGCACCTGTCCTAAAAAGCCCTTGCTACGCCAAAAAGTTCATAGTTCAGACTGATGCTTCTGAATTGGGGGTTGGGGCAGTGCTATCACAGCTTAATACTGAGGGCCAGGATCACCCTGTTGCTTTTATCAGCAGGAGGTTGACCCCTAGAGAAAAGCGTTGGTCTGCCATAGAGAGGGAGGCCTTTGCTGTGGTCTGGGCACTGAAAAAGTTGAGACCATACCTCTTTGGTACTCACTTTATTGTTCAGTTAGACCACAAACCTCTACTTTGGCTAAAACAAATGAAAGGTGAAAACCCTAAATTATTGAGGTGGTCCATCTCCCTACAGGGAATGGACTATACAGTGGAACATAGATCTGGGAGTACCCACTCCAATGCAGATGGACTCTCCAGATATTTCCAATTAGACAATGAAGACTCATCTGGGCAAGGTTAGTCTTATTGTCCCTAGTTTGGGGGGGGGGGGTTGTGTAGGAAAGTACCATCTTGCCTGGCAGCATGTTACCTCCAATTTTACTTCTGTGCATGTTTGTTTTTGCCTGTGTCACTGGGATCCTGCTAGCCAGGACCCCAGTGCTCATAAAGTGTGCCCTGTATGTGTTCCCTGTGTGGTGCCTAACTGTATCACTGAGGCTCTGCTAACCAGAACCTCAGTGTTTATGCTCTCTCTGCTTTTAAAATTGTCACTGCAGTCTAGTGACTAATTTTACAAATTCTGATTGCCACACTGGAACACACTTATAATTCCCTAGTACATGGTACCTAGGTACCCAAGGTATTGGGGTTCTAGGCGATCCCTATGGGCTGCAGCATTTCTTTTGCCGCCCATAGGGAGCTCAGACAGTTCTTACACAGTACTGCCACTGCAGCCTGAGTGAAATAATGTCCACGTTATTTCACAGCCATTTTACACTGCACTTAAGTAACTTATAAGTCACCTATATGTCTAACCGTCACTTAGTGAAGGTTAGGTGCAAAGTTACTTAGTGTGAGGACACCCTGGCACTAGCCAAGGTGACCCCACATTGTTCAGGGCAAATTCTCCGGACTTTGTGAGTGCGGGGACACAATTACACGTGTAAACTACATATAGGTCAATACCTATATGTAGCGTCACAATGGTAACTCCGAACATGGCCATGTAATATGTCTAGGATCATAGAATTGTCACCCCAATACCATTCTGGTATTGGTGGACAGTCCACGCATCCCCGGGGCTCCAGCATAGAGCCCGGGTACTGCCAAACTAGCTCTCTGGGGTTTTCTCTGCAGCTACCGCTACTGCCAACCCTCAAACAGGTTTCTGCCCCCCTGGGGCCTGGGCAGCCCAGTCCCAGGAAGGCAGAACAAAGGATTTCCTTTGAGAGAGGGTGTTACATCCTCTCCCTTTAGAAATAGGTGTGAAGGGCCTGAGAGGAGTAGCCTCTCCTGGCCTCTGGAAATGCTTTGAAGGGCACAGATGGTGCCCTCCTTGCATAAGCCAGTTTACACCCATTCAGGGATCCCCCCAGCCCTGCTCTGGCACGAAACTGGACAAAGGAAAGGGAAGTGACCACTCCCCTGACTAGCACCTCCCTAGGGGAGGTGCCCAGAGCTCCTCCAGTGTGGCCCAGACCTCTGCCATCTTGGATGCAGAGGTGTGATGGTACAATGGACACCTCTGAATGACCAGTGCCAGCAGGTGACGTCAGAGACCCCTCCTGATAGGTGCTTACCTCTCTCTGTAGCAATCCTCCTCTGAGGGATATTTAGGGTCTCTCCTGTGGGTTTCCCTTCAGATAACGAATGCAAGAGCTCACCAGAGTTCCTCTGCACTTCTCTCTTTGACTTCTGCCAAGGATCGACCGCTGACTGCTCCAGGACGCCTGCAAAACTGCAACAAAGTAGCAAGAAGACTACCAGCAACATTGTAGAGCCTCATCCTGCCGACTTTCTCGACTGTTTCCTGGTGGTGCATGCTCTGAGGGCCGTCTGCCTTCACCCTGCACTGGAAGCCAAGAAGAAATCTCCCGTGGGTTGACAGGATCTTCCCCCTGCTAATGTAGGCACCAAACTTCTGCATCACCGGTCCTCTGGGTCCCCTCTCATCTTCACAAGCGTGGTCCCTGGAACACAGGAGCTGGATCCAAGAGTCCCCAACAGTCCAGTGGCCCTTCTGTCCAAATTTGGGGGAGGTAAGTCCTTGCCTCCCCACGCCAGACAGTAATCCTGTGTACTGCGTGAACTGCAGCTGCTAGGGCTTCTGTGCACTTTTGCAAGACTTCCTTCCTGCACAGCACAGCCCAGATCCCCAGCACTCCGTGCTGCATTGCTCAACTCACTGAGTTGGACTCCGACTTCGTGGGACCCTCTGTTGTTGTGCTGAGATGACCACTGTGCTCAGATCTTCTGAACACCTGTTCAGGTACTTCTACAGGTGCTGCCTGCTTGTTCATGAGCTCTCTGTATTGCCGAGCGCCCCCTCTGTCTCCTCCTCCAAGGGGCAACCTCCTGGTCCTTCCTGGGCCCTGGCAGCACACAAAACCTTCAACCGCGACTCCTGCATCTAGCAATGCTTGTTTGTGGTCTTTCTGCATGGAAACAATTCTGCATCCTCCAGCACGCCGTGGGACATCTTCTGACCAAAGGAGAAGTTCTCGGCACCTTCTGTTGTTGTAGAATCTTTGGCTTTTTCCAACCTGGGCAGCCCTTTTGCACCTTCATCCGGGGTTTAGTGGGCTCCTGCCCCCCCTGGACACTTGCATGACTCTTGGACTTTGCAGGTCCCCTTCCTTTGCAGGTCCTCAGGTCCAGGAATCCGTCTTCAGTGCTTTGCAGTCAGTTGTTGTCTTTGCAGAATCCCCTATCTCGACTTTACTGTCTTTCTGGGGTAGTAGGGTAACTTTACTCCTACTTTTCAGGGTCTTGGGATGGGGTATCTTGGACACCCTTAGTGTTTTCTTACACTCCCAGTGACCCTCTACACACTACACTAGGCCTGGGGTCTCTTCGTGGTTCGCATTCCACTTTTAGAGTATATGGTTTGTGTTGCCCCTAGGCCTATTGCCTCCAATTGAATTCTATTGTGTTCTACAGTGTTTGTACTACTTTTCTAAGTGTTTTACTTACCTGAATTTTGTCTGTGTGCATATTTTGTGTATTTTACCTACCTCCTAAGGGAGTACATCCTCTGAGATATTTTTGGCATATTGTCACCAAAATAAAGTACCTTTATTTTTAGTAACTCTGAGTATTGTGTTTTTTATGATATAGTACTATATAAAATAAGTGGTATAGTAGGAGCTTTGCATGTCTCCTAATTCAGCCTAAGCTGGTCTGCTATAACTACGTCTATCAGCCTAAGCTGCTAGAACACTACTAATCTACTAAAAAGGGATAACTGGACCTGGCACAAGGTGTAAGTACTACTAGGTACCCACTATAAGCCAGGCCAGCCTCCTACACGCGTTCCATGCAGCAGGCATATTAACCCTCTGAGCTACTTTATTGAATGTCAAAACTTCCCCTTCGACAAAACACATTAAGACCTCAGCAGCAGGTGCTTTTAACTTGTAACTTATTGGCCCTCATCGCTGCATAGCCCCTCTCTCAAATAAGTTTTATATTTTTTAAAGCGGTGGTAAAGGCTGAATTTACTGATAAGAATGCATGCCTACCCAACGAATCATTTTGAGCAACATTAGGACTGCATAATGGCAGACAGGGAAACAACATAACATCCTGACCTAGTTTATGCACTTTACATGCATCTCTTTGATGACAGTTCCTAACAGTCCTATATTAGAGGTTTATCTTCTGAACTGCGGTAACAAAAGGATCTCTGTGACAAAAGCAGTAATCCCCTCAGCTACCCTCATGAAATACAGATCTGTGAGTTGTACCACACACGTTCTATGCAGCAGGCATATTAACCCTCTCAGCTACTTTATGGAATGTCAAAACTGCCCCTTCGACAAAACGCACAAGGAACTCGGTGCTTTTAAATCGTAAATTATTGCTGAACACAGTGTCCCCCTCCCAGGTCAGCAGTTAGTGCGGTCCTACCAGTCGCACTGATCTAAAGCCGGCCCTGTAGAAATGGGGAGTCCCCTGTCTGCTAATATAAAGGAGGGACCAACAACAATTATTGATAGTGAGGTTGAAAATACAGACAGCCCTGACAAGAGTGGGATTTGAACCCACACGTGCAGAGCACAATGGATTAGCAATCCATCACCTCAACCACTCAGCCACCTCATTGCACCTTTTCTTTCTCAACTGCCCCCCACCCCTCCCATTGAGATTTGCGGCGTCATATTGTAAATGTGGTAAACCCTTGGTGTCGTTAGGTGCCGGTAAGGGGGGGGGGGGGGGGGGGCGCAAGAAAAGTGGCTCATCATCAATGATGCAGCATTTTCTTCTAAATATGCCCCTTAGTTTAAAAAAAAAAAGGCGAACAGATCAGAAACCTGTCAAACTAGTAATAACCACCTATTTGTTGCGAGGTGCAGAGGGTAGAGTGTTGCAGAAGAGCCAGATATCAGATCGGTGGGGTTTCTTATACACCTCTGGAAAGACTGGACTGTGGAGCACTAATCCAGCGGCTTACACTGCCAAGCAGCGCTACATGATGCAATGACCATAATATGGAAGTGGTGTCAGAGGACTGAGCCACCAGCGGCACTGCTCGCCCATGTGCCGGCGCGTTAGAGGCTGTCATTGTCAGTATGAAAAAAACGTAGCCTTCTAGTAGTTTGCTAGGATATGATAACAAGGATGAAAAGCAAGGGAGTCAAGCATATTTAGGACAGTAGTGTAGCAGTGATGCCACGGGCCTTCGTTCCGGCAAGCAAAATACCTCCTTTGGCTACTGTTATGTTAGTAAAGTAGAGAAATTACCAATCAGGGTTCAATGGGCCCGTCATGGCTCTGTGCCCTGGTGCCACTGCACCTGATGCACCACTGGTTGCTGCACCCTTGGTTTATGAGGCAGTGATGGTAGATATCAGAGAGAGAAAAAATCCACTCATTCCCTCCATACAATGTGATTCATAAGCCGGCTTTAGCACTGGTGACGCCCAGTGCCACAACCATTTTTGGCACCCCCTCCCCCATGACCTCCTCCTAGGATTCCCTCACTACCACCAGGCAAAACTGGCCTTCATCGCTGCATAGCTCCTCTCTCACATAATTTCATATGTTCTAAAGCTGTGGTAAAGGCTGACTTTACTGATAGGAATGTATGCCTACCCAACGAATCCTTTTCAGCAACATTAGGACTGGATAATGGCAGACGGGGAAACAACATAACATCCTGACCTAGTTTATGCACTTTACATGCAGCTCTAGATGACAGTTCCTAACAGTCCTATATTAGAGGTTTATCTTATGAACTGCGGTGACAAAAGGATCTCTGTGACAAAAGCAGTAATCCACTCAGCTACCCTCATGAAATACAGATCTGTGGGTTGTACCATACGTGTTCTATGCAGCAAGCATATTAACCTTCTGAGATACTTTATGGAATGTCAAAACTGCCCCTTCGACAAAACGCACAAGGAACTCGGCAGCAGGTGCTTTTAAATTGTAAATTATTGCTGAACACAGCGTGCCCCCCCTCAGGACAGCGTCCCCCTCCCAGGTCAGCTGCTAGTGAGGTCCCACCAGTCACACTGCTCTAACGCCGGCCCTGTAGAAATGGGAAATCCCCTGTCTGCTAATATAGAGAAGGGACCAACAGCAGTGATTCATAGTGACTTTGAAAAAAAGACAATCCCGACAAGGGTGGTATTTGAACCCACGCGTGTAGAGCAGAATGGATTAGCAGTCCATCGCCTTAACCACTCGACCACCTGAAAATGACTTTTGTAAGAACTCTTCTTAATCCTGGTGCCAGGAGTCGGGTGACCTCTGTTAGTGGGACGCTATCTTTTCCTACATTTGTAACTAAGGAAACAGGACCGCGCTCAGAGTGGTAGATAATTAAAGTGAGCACAAGAGATGCCCCACGACCTATCCCCAGGGCACAGAGCCCATTTTCCTTTACCTACCAGCCCAGCTCGTTCTTATGAGAATATACAGTCCTTTCCTTAAGTCGTCAGATATTGTTTTAAAGCTCACAGTAGATCGTAACTCGCTCTGTTTGCTGATATAGTCAGTGTGTTAACCACAGTGTGTTAATAAGTCGGAAATGAATTGCACGTGTCCCTATTAACATCAATTGGGAGGAATCTCTGACTTCTATTGGTGCAATTGGCAGTGCCAGTCCTTCCCGGGCCTCAATGAGTGAGCGGGCGAGGCACTGAACAGCAAGAGGGCCAAGCTCATAATCATGTTGTTTCTGAGTCTAAGGTCCATGTCTTTTCCATAGTCCCCAACAGCAAATAGGAGGAAGACTTTTGAGCAGTTAAATATGGGGTGACAATATCATGTCACTGGGGGGTTCGCATTTTGGTGAGTTTAGTTGGGACATCTTTTTGTTTGGGATACTTTCAGAACAATTTCCATGGGCTTAAAAGTTACTAGCTCCTCACTATCCACATCCACACACCTCCTTTATACACTTTTTTATGAATGAAGTCGCATCACTACTGTCACCTACTGACTGAGTATAACAAGAAAAAAAAATTCTGTCTCTGGATACCCCCAAGGGACCTCTTACCTCAAGGGCCCAAAACGGTAGCCCATTCCTCAAATAACCAACTTTTGTTTACGTATTCGCAGACAGGTATCTTTGGATCTGGCTGGTCCAGGTTCAATATTTTTAGGTTTCTTCTAAGGCAGTGTGTGCAAAATCCTTCCTCTGACTTTTTGTTTTATAACAGCCAGTCTAGAGGGCACTTATTGCTTACCATTTGTTTGCTTCATTGTCACTCTCATTTGCTTGTTTCTTATTGGGCAGCTGCCCTATGCTTCCTTCCTCTGCATATGTTTCTTTCTCCCCTGGAGCAAGGATGCACTACTAGTGTCCTTCAACTGCTCATTTTTAGATGCTGCTTTTTTTTGTATTTAAGCAGTCTATGAGAGTATGTGTTTCTCAGCTGTCTCCCTTTTTCACTTCTCCAATTATGTTCCACCCACTGACCCTCTGTTGCTCCCAGGCTCTGCATCCAGGTCTCTGTCTGCTTGCTCCCAGACCTCCTGAACACCCTCTATTGTCCATAATCACTCTCCACTCACCCTTCTTCTTTAACTTTGATGACCTTTTCCTTTAGTGACCATTAACTTTTTGGTTGGTGATGCATATTGTAGAAGGCTGGCCCTCCATGTAGTGTGAAGCTAGGCACACTGTGCAGGGGGTCCAGGCAACCACACGTTGGTTTACAGAGGTAAAAAGTAGATCACCTAATTCTCTAATTTTTATGGTAGTTTGGTCGAGCAGTTATTCCAATCTTGCAGAAGTGCAAAGCATTTGTTGTACTCACAGTATCAATCATGCAGCTCACACATTCAAAGGAATAACTTGAGACCAATTTATAAAAATACTTCTGATTTTTATATAATTTTTAAGACCAAGTTTATCAAAATTGGTTAAGTACTTTTGGAAATATGGATTTTTTAAAGTTTAATAAAACAACTTTTTTTGTGCATAATTACGCACCATAGGCATCAATGGAAAATCACCTTTAAAAATACATATAAAATCACACAGTTGCTTTACCAAGTTCTTCTTTTGTGTGTTGGTCGAGGTCGTCGGTGGGCACACTGTGCTAGTTGGAGAAGTTCGGGTGGCCCCCGGTTCCGGCGGCAGCAGCAATGCAAAGTCCTTGGAGGTGGTGCAGGGCCACTGTGAGGGACCACTTGGAAAAGGTATGTGCAGGTAAGTTTAGAGGTGGTTCCTTGGTGTCCCCTTGGAGTGTCGAGGTCGCAAGGGATGAGGACCCTTAAGGCACAGCAGGTTCTTTATTGCAGAGCACAGGGAGGCCAGGTGCAGAGCGAATCGGTTAGCCAGGAGCTCTGCACAAAGATGCCCTTTGGATCTGGAAGTAAGTCACTTTAAGGGTCGCTTGCAGGACAATGGAAGAACTCTGGTGGGAGGTCTAGGGTGTGCCTGAAGTCCCTTGACTGGGGCTACCTTCTGGTCCTTTTTCAATCCCTGACAAACTGGTTTTCTTGGTGTTTGATGTCAGCTGACCAGTAGCCAGGGTATTGGTACCGTTCGTCCACTGGAGGGCACAGTGCCATCAAACTTAGCACACTTCCAGGGTTTGTCCTTGAGGTCATTGCTGTTTTGTCAGATCTGGCTGCAACTTCCGGTTCAGGAGTTAGTGGCCAGTCAGTGAAGTGACCCTCACTGGGTTTCTGGTTTCTTCTTTGTTGCAGAGTGGTACCTCCACTCTGGAGAGAGATCTTGGGTGATTGGCAAAGGCTGGAGGTCCTCTGGGTTTCTCCATGTCAGTCCAATTGTCCAGCAGCTCCTCAGCAGAGCTTGTCGGGTCCTGGGTGCAGAAGGCATGTTTTGCTGCCTTTTCTTTTAACAGCAGATCCACAGTTCTCGTGCCTTGGATCTTCTTTGTGCTGGTCTTCTTTGTGTCCTTGGAATCTGATTTCTTGGTCTAGGGAAGCCCACTAAATACCAAATTTAGTGGGTGTTTTGGGTGGTACCTGGTAGTGTCCAATGCAACACTTACCTTTGGGTGGCTACACACAATAGAGTGACCACTTCCTGTGGGAAGGGTCACTTCCCTATCCATGATTGGCTATTTTCCGTCCACCTAAGATGGAGGAAAATGCAATGGAGTGTCCACCTTTCAGGGAACAACTTAGGGGTGGTGCATGCAAGTGGGGCCACTCCTCCTACCCTTTGTGTGGTTTCCTGCCTTTGCTCCCACCAAAAGTCGGGGTTTGCAAAGGGGGTGACCATCTGCTGCTAGCAGCAGGCCTGGGGTCGAGTTTCAAAGGCGGTGAGCCCTTTGAAGCTCACCGCCAGGGCAGTGCACATTCCTGAGGGAGGGGGTGTTAGCACCTCTGCACAGGAAGGGCACTGTTCTACAACCAGAGAGACAGTGCTCTCGCCCAAGGTTTGTAGATTGGGTGTCTGGAGGTGGCAGGCTGGATAGATCAGTCAGCAACCATGCCAGGGTTAGTTAGCTTTCGCAGGGGGCACCCCTAAAGTGACCCTTTGGTACATTTAGGGATAAATTCAATACTGGTACCAGTTTGATTTATCATTTGGAGTTGTTTGATACCAAACAACCCAGGATTCAGAGTAGCCATCATATAGCTGGGAAACTGGTGTTGGCCAGTGTCCAGCACATGTATTAAAATTGCTGCTCTGTTCACTCACTATGCCCCAGGATGGCAAGTGCATAGTGGGGGCATATTGCTCATGCAGCCATGCCCTCACATATAGTATGGTGCACCCTGCCTCAGGGCTGTAAGGCTTGCCAGAGGGGTGTCTTACCCATTGTAATGCACTGTATGGTGGACAGGGCACACCAGGCAGTGTGTCATGTCGAGTTTGTGTTTTAGGTTTGCACCAGGACACTCAGCCTCCAATGGCAGTGTAGGGCCATCTGGATGCCTGGCTCTAAAAGGTGGCACAATCAGTGCTGCTGCCCTCAGGGGCTTACCCATAGTACCCCATGCCCTGAGTACCTAAGTACCCTTTTACGAGGAACTTATAATGGTAGCTAATGGTGTATCCAATTGTGCCAGTGCATCACAACAGTTTTAGGGGAAGAGCTCTGGCACAGGGAACCTGGGCACTACAAGTTCTAGACTACATCACACATAAGGCAAACGTGGGGGTTAACCATGTCTATAAGAGGCCTTTTCTCACAGATATCACTGTCAACGTGAATCCTGTATTTTTTTGGATGGTTATTATGTTTATGTTTAGGATTTCATCCTAGTTTGTTTCTTCTTTCAACCAGCAACAACAAATAACTCTTCCTTGCTTTTTTCCTCCTCCTTCTTCAGAAGAGCAAAAATCCTTTCATGTAATAGATGTGTCTTTAGCAGTTCAGATCTTTCTTGTTTAAAATCATACCAGAACCGTCACAATCTTTTTGTAAATTTATAAGGGTGTAAAGCTTCTCCTTTGAGGTGGAGTCATTGAATTAAGTCTGTATCTGATTTACCTTATGCTTGTCAAAATGTGCCTCTTACTGGACCTATTCAGGAGTGAACCATTAGAAAAATGGCAGCCTCCTGGGCTGAGGCACAAGGAGCTCCTCTTCAGGATCCTGGGCTTGTGGCTGCATAGTCAAATCCTTCCACATTTATGTCACAGGATGGATATAGTAGACCAGAAGGCTATAGGCTTCAGAGCCAGTGTTTATAATGGCAACACAAAATTAATACTTTTCTTTTGTCAGTATCCTTTAAATAGACTACATGGGCTGCATTGTCAGACAGTCTGAATATTTATATTAAGATTTAGGACCTCACTACAAGTCTGGCAGTCCAGTCGAAGGACTTCCAGACTCACGTTGGCACTTCAGGTGGTCCGAACGCCACATTATGACACTGACGGTCGGACCGCCAGGGGACCACTGTGCTCACCAGAAACATGGTTCCCCACGGGCTGACTGTGGTCAGAGTCGTGGTCAGCCAAGGTGGAGCTGAGTTCAGCTCTGCCGCGCTGATCAGAAGTTGAGAATCCACAGAACGTTTCATGCCGGGGAACCTGCCATGAAAAGGCTGACAGAAACACAGTGCAAGGGACCACAGGGGGGCCCTTGCACTGGTCATGCTCGTGGCATGGGCAGTGCAGAGACCCTCCTGACCAGCACCCCTAGACTGCACTGCCTGCTTTGGAGACAATGTGCATGCTGAGGGTGTTGTTGTGCTACGGTGTTGGCCTCTGCTCCCCTAAGGGAGCTGAGGCCAATACCGTAGCAGTGCTCCTGCCGGGCTGACCGGTGGGAACGTCTTAATACAATGTTTCCACCCGTTAGCCAGGTGGGAACATCGAAATATAGCAGGGAGTGAGACAGCTGGGTTGACGGCCTCCTCATCCCCGCCGCAAGTTTTGCGGTCGGCTCGTCTCGCCACCAAACTCATAAGAATACTTCTGCAGTATATTTTCATTGATGGTGTGTCGAGGAGGTAATGTGCAAGTTACTTACTAGCAGACTTTATTATTCTGATCATCCATTCCTGTCCCAGTACTTCCTGCCCACCCTCTGTCTCCAAGTGGGTGACAGTAATGTGTGGTGCTCGGAGATAACAAGATGTTGTGAGGGAGGGATACCGCCTGTGGACCTGCAAGATAGGAGGGGCCCTGGGGGAATTAAGGAGAAGTGGTGGATTAGGCGAGAAAATGTTTCCCTTTCTTTTACTATACCAGAAGTTATCTTATGCAAGGTGGCATACTTCATTGATGTAAGTACTGAGAGATTGTTGGGTAATTGAAGTTAGAAAGATGACAGGTAAGTTAACATCACATTGGGCCTGATTTAGTTCTTGGTGGACGGGTTACTCTGTCGATGGTGATGGGATTTCTCATCCACCAAAATATAAATCCCATTAAATCCTATGGGATTAATATTTGGGCGGATGGAAAAACTGTCACCATTGTAATGGAGTAACCTGACCAAACTCTAAATCAGACCCATTGTATTGAAATAAAACATATGCGCATAGTACGTGGAATTGTATGTTTATTTACTGAAGATTCATAATTACAAATAAACCACCCTTCGCAATTTGTATTTGTGTTGTAATAGTGAAAAATAAAGCACTGCTCTGAAGAGTTTCAGGATTTCATCTGTTAAAAAGAATACATTGTCGGTATTTTTGGCTGCTTGGCTCTCTTTTTCTTTTTATGTTGACTCTTTTCTGGTTAATCGGTGACCTGGTGGTGAGAGTACCAGGAGGAGGCGGGTGATAGGAGAAAGACAGAGATGTAACTAAAACGGTTTGGGGAAGAGGCGAATTACAGGGAGGTCGAGATGAGGTGTAGAGATAGTTGAGGCTGGTGGAGGCATAGGTTAGAGAGAGGAGCGCGTGGAAGCCAGAAATAAAAGTACACCGAGGTAGAAAGAGGACGAGGCAGGCACGCAAGAGAGCTGGACAGATAATAGTAGAGGGACTGAGTTACAAATAGGGAGAAGGAAACAGAGGGACATGGGTAAGGTGCACTGAGGGGTGAGGTAGAGAATGAGATAAGGTTTATCTGTTTTTAAAAATGATATATAGGACTCGTTTCTGATCTGGTTGTGGGGTAGGGAGGGGTGTTACTGGCCTTATGTTAGCACATCCTACCTCATTTGCAAATTACAGGAAATGAGCGGCGTAAATTTATACTGACAAGATTTCGGCTTATCACCCTTTATTTTTTACAGGCTTTCCCGCTTAGAGGAGCTTGGCTTTTAAGTTTACCCCCCTGTCTTCGCAAAGCTTCGGCTGAGGAAACTCACTTCATCTTATTTTATGTTGTACATTTTATTTACGGGAGAGAAAGCGCTTTTTGCGCCAACTTCTGCAGAAAGCCGGTATTAGATCATATATTAATGCTTTTGATTATTTGCAGGAGTTGGGAGATGAAGAGTTGATTATGGCAGGGTTGTATTTTAATCTTAGGGCTTGATTTATGAAAAGTTAGCGCTGCCTTCGGGACATATACACGTGACAACAGTCGTAAGTGTAAAAGGTCATTTATTAGGACAGGATTGTAACAATAAACATCTTTAAACTTTAAACGCATACTCCAACTTTAACAGATCCTCCCTTTAAACCTATCCCGCTCATCTTTCTACTTCAAAACCCCCCCTTTTTCCGCTAAGCACTCCCCTTTATTTTTCATGCCCTAGTTGTTTCGTGCATCCCCCCCCCTGTGATCCTTTTCCTTGTTCTTTTTCTCCTGGAAGGGTGGCCCAGCCCGGACCTGACTCTCCACCCTCCCCTATCTAATGCTCCCACTCTTCTGTCTTACAACCTGCCCTAACTTACTCCCCTCGGACTTCCTCCTCCCTTCAAAACGCCCCCTTTAAACTAAGAAAACCTAACTGACTCCTAAAACCTGCCGGGTGGGTGGGCGGCCAAACTTTCCCTAAACTAATTTTGGCACGGAAGAGGCAGAGCCCTCCCCGCGCCACCTTTTATACACCAACTAAGACCCACCCCCGCTTACCTAATATCCTGCCCTACTCCCCCATGTCACTTCCCTTCTGTCCCGAATATGCCCGCGGAGACTAGAGCGCGTCTCATCTCCGCGGGCCCCTCCATCGGGACATATACACGTGACAACAGTCGTAAGTGTAAAAGGTCATTTATTAGGACAGGATTGTAACAATAAACATCTTTAAACTTTAAACGCATACTCCAACTTTAACAGATCCTCCCTTTAAACCTTTCCCGCTCATCTTTCTACTTCAAAACCCCCCCTTTTTCTGCTAAGCACTCCCCTTTATTTTTCATGCCCTAGTTGTTTCGTGCATCCCCCCGCTGTGATCCTTTTCCTTGTTCTTTTTCTCCTGGAAGGGTGGCCAAGCCCGCACCTGACTCTCCACCCTCCCCTATCTAATGGCAACCAGCGCAACCCATTTGGCGTTGTGCTGCCCCACCCCATATGCTTCCTTCGTGTACCCTTTTTCTCACTTCCTTTTTTTTTTCTTTTTTTTTAAAACTTTTTTCTGCCCCTCTAACCACATCTCCCCTCCCCACAGATCTCCAACCAGCAGTCTCAAATCCGTTAGATAATAAGCGCTCCCCAACTGTGATAGATGCACTCCGTCATCACGGAAAAGGCCCACCTCCTGTTCTTTGATGTCCTCATGCTTCAACACTTTTATGCCTTGCGACCAACAAAAAACCCTCATGGCCCTATTGAGCTTCTTGCGAGCCCGTTCTATGGCTCCATGCCTAACCGCCCCTCTCCAAGCTCTTCTGGGCACAAATTCAGTCCAAACCAGGCAAGTACCGTGCAACTTTTGCTTAAGGAGTTCCAGATCTCTCTGCATGTGCTGTAACAACACAATTCCTGACAATTTCACAAGGTCATTCTCCCCGAGATGAATCAACAGTAAGTCTGGACAACCCCAGTTTGGCATGGTTGACGTGATGAACGGCAGCAGATTCCCCCATCTCATGCCGCTTTTCCCCCACCAGAAAACTTCGTGTTTGTCACTTGGCAGCTCTAAAGCCCGCCCGTAAATCTGTCTTTCGGCAAACTTTGCTGCCCAATGTATAAATGAGTGTCCCACCAGCCATGTGGTCGCTTTGTCCCTCTGTGGTCCATACACGCACCCTGCAAAGAAAAAGAGCTGTAACATAAAACACGTCTCTTCTCTGCAAACCCCCCCTCTTTACCACCCCCCAAAACCCCTCCTTTTAACTTGCCCCCCTGTCTGTAACCTACTTCTAAACCTCCCTAGGGCCTCATGTAACGTTCGCAGCACCTAGACTTCCATCTTCCTATGGCTTTGATTTTGGCCCAGTCCCAACCCAGATGTGCCGCAGCCGTCGCCGCCCCAATCCTGAAAGAGTGAGTGCCAAAATCCATAGCCTGCCGCCCAATTCGCCTAAGCGCCATACGCAACACCTGAAGCAGTTGAAAACTAGTAAGCTTCGCCCCTGACTCGTGGCTGAAAACCCCATTCTCTTGCTTCAAACGCCGTGCCCCTTGAAATTGCCTCCACTCAGTTACGGGACATGCAGCTTGATTGCCGCCTCTGTCCAACCATATCCATTTCCCCCTACCTAACTGATCTGTCTTTGAGCGCCTGAGCCAAATCCCCAAACGGTGTCCGTGCAGATATACCTCATTAACCTTCACCCCAACGTACCTACCTACCCCCAACAACTCAGAAACTCGAAATGCCCCAAAAAACATCCATACCATGCATAGCCGGAATAACGCCAACTCCCACTCGTCAGTACAACAGACCGGTAACACATGTAGCAGCTCTAGTAACAAGTCAAATGTGATGGGATCTCTAGCTGGTCTAGTTGTACTCAACCTAACCCTTCCCCATCCTTTTAACATTTTCCCCAACAAATCGTTACGAGCTGGGTCACATCCAAAAAAGAGATTCCCATAAAAAGATACCCCCGCCAGCTTGCCACCTATGGTTGCCGGTGATAAACCTCTCTTGATTAATGCTAATACAAAACGCAACGCGCGTAACTCTAAAGCTTCTGCTCTCTGAGACCAAAATTGACCGTGAGAGGATTCAAAGGATTGGAAATCCAACCATGCCAGCCTGTAACTCCGCCGGGTGGATTCCGCTAAGGACATCTCAACCAGTCCCGTGATCGTCACGCCCCCCACTCCCAAATGTCTGCTGGGACCTTGGTCTTGATCCGCTCTGCTCCTGGCGCCAAAGTGCGAAACCGGTGCCACTGTGAACGAGACAGGGAATCCGCAATCTCATTGTACACCCCAGGTATGTGCGCCGCTTTAAACATTACATTCAATGACAAACAACGGAGCATGAACTGACGCAACAAACGCAAAACCCTGAGATCCCTTGCCTTCTGCCTGTTCACTAAATCCACTACAGTCATGTTATCTACCTGGAACAGCACCGATCTGTTTGCTAGCTCGTATCCCCACACCGCCAATGCCACCAAGAGAGGAAAAAATTCCAGAAACGCAATGCTCCTCCCCTGCTGCATCCACTGTGTTGGCCAAGTTTCCGCACACCACCTCCCGTCCCAGAAAAGCCTGAAACCGGAGGCCCCTGCCGCATCCGAGAAGATCTGCACTTGCCAAACCGTGTTGGTGTCGCAGAAAAACATGGACACGCCGTTGAAATCCGCTAAAAATGTTTCCCAGACTTTAATATCCTCCCTTACCCCTACTGAGACGCGTATCCTGTGGTGCGGCAGCACCGCCCCTGACATGGCTAGGCCTAAACGCCTGCAAAAAGTCCTGCCTCCCCTCACGACCCTACACGCAAAATTAAGGTAGCCTAACAGCTTCTGTGCTGATCGTAGGTCGATTTTGTGGAGTACCTTTATTGTGCCCAAAAATTCCAACATCTCTTGTACCTTGGCTCTCGGTAATCTCGCCACCATGGTGTCTGTGTCCAGTTCTATGCCTAAAAAGGTTAAAACTGACCTTGGCCCTTCCGTTTTTTCTGGAGCCAGGGGCACCCCAAAATCCTCTGCCAAATTTTGAAACCGTGTGAGTGCCCTTGCGCATTCACCTGAAGAGGCGTTTCCTGCAAAAAGGAAATCGTCCAAATAGTGCGTCACCGTCCGGTGACCACTCAGCTTCACAAAAACCCACTGAATGAACGTGCTAAATGTCTCAAAAAGTGCACATGACACAGCACACCCCATGGGAAGGACCCTGTCTACGTATATTGCGCCCTCAAATTGCATTCCTAGCAAATCAAAATCATCCGGATGTATTGGCAGCAACCTAAAAGCTGATTGAATATCGCACTTCGCCAGTTCGGCGTGCCTGCCGCACCCTCTGACCAATTTGATGGCATCGTCCACCGAGGCATACACCACTTTCGTGTCCTCGGGCACAATGAAATCATTAACAGAGGTACCCTCTGGCCAGTATAAATGATGTATCAATCGAAACTCACCTGGGGCCTTTTTGGGCACCACTCCCAAAGGCGATATCATCAGCCGTGCACTTGGCCACTCATAGTAAGGCCCGGCAATTCTGCCCAATGCCACTTCCTTATCCATTTTCATGCGCACTATTCGTGGCATCTCTTTTGCAGACCGCAGGTTATCTGCCCATCTCCTTATACGCGGACCTTGATAGCCTACCCGAAAGCCCTCCTTAAAACCCCACTCTAGCTTGCACGCTGCGTCGGTATCCGGATATCTTTTTAACCATGGCAAAAGAGCCCTCAGCCTAATTGGCGTAGGAGCCCTTTGCCGCAGGATTGCCTTGCATGCCTCTGCCTTTGGACGCTCTCCATTGCTCGGCTGGGCTGGAGAGCGTAAAACATTGTGTGACCAGATGACGACCCCCGCACTTGGAGCAGTCATGCTTGAATTTACAGTGCTGTCTGGAACAGAAACCTTTATTGTAGTTCCAACATGCCCCTGTTGTGGATACCGGGGGTCGCTGACCCCCTCCCGCCCCTCCCTGGGTGGGACGTGCCTGAAAAGGCTTGTATATTACCGGTAAGCCACTCGCGGTGTGTGTAGACGCAGTGGAGTGTGCTGATGCCATCCACTGCATCCACAATTCTGGGTCCACGTCCCCCCAGGGCTTGTCCGGATTAATGCTCACCCTTGCCCTGAATTCTTCATCGTAGCTAAGCCACGCGAAACCCCCAAAATGCATCTGCGCTTTCCTTATTATATCCATATATTTGAAAAGTACAATGGCCCTGTCCGGGAATTTCTCGCAGTATATGCTATCGAAAATCAAGAAGGCTGATGTCCAATTGTCCATCGTTATTGGCACCCAGGGTCTGCGCGCTAGCTCCCACTCCTCCTCTTTCGAGCCTTCTTTCACCTGAATGTCCCTATGTAGCAGCTTGAACACGTCCACGTATTCGTGCCTCCAAACTTTTGCTTTTGTTTTTTCTGCTATGTGTGATCCCAAAGGCATGGCAAGGCCCATGTACGGAAGCCTCTTCTTGTGGCCTCCCCCCCCCTTCTTTGTCTCCCGCCCCAGTAGCCCCCTCTGCTGTCTCCTTGCCAGTCTCCTTAGCCGCTGAGGTCAAGAATGCTATTGCTGACCCTTCTTCACCTCCCTTTTTCTCCAACCCTTCGACTTTGTCATGCACTGAAAAATCCCCAACTCCTATGGACTTGCTCGTGTGTTTCTCACCCTGTCCTGGGTTATTCTCCCACACCGACCACCATTGCCCCTTACCTCTGCCTTGCCCCACCAGGGGCCTGGCCACCTTTCTTGCCCCCTGACCTCGGACCGGGCTGCGCTGCATCACCCGTTGACTGCCACCTTCCATTGGATCCTGTAAAACAGAAGCAGAAACAGGGGTTGCGCCGCCCTTGCGCCCTTGTACTCTCCCCTGTGTTCCGTTCGCCTCTAGCTCACGAATTTCTCCCTCTTCCCATTCTTCTGCATCCTCCTCATAATCAAGTTCCAAAACATCCCCTTCAGTCATTTCCCCTGTGTGGCCCGTATTGTCATTCAAACGCAATATATCCGTTGAAAAAGTGCCCTTTTCCTTATGGCGCATACCACCTTTGGGTTCGCTACGTTCCTGCGGTGTAGAGAAGGCCGCCGGTGACCCCCCTAGTGCTTCTGACCAGCGTTCAGGGGCCGTGCTGCGCCCCACTGGTTTCAGCATTTTTCCGCCAGCCTCTGCTACTGGCATTGTATGTCCTTGCCCAGAGTGAATGTGTGCGCCACTGGGGCCTTCCGTGCCATAACTCCCTACGGCCGCCTTAGCCTCCTGACCCCTCCCTGCGCCTGGCTGTGGCACCCAAACCCAGCTGCCGGGGCCCCTGTCCGTATGCTGAGGGCCCTTGCTTTCAAACCCCCCTACCCCCTCCCCCCACTGCCTCTCACGCCTTCCTGCCTCTTCCCTGTCCCTACACAACTGGGCCCATCGCTCCTCTGCCTCCGCCACTACTCGGCGCTGTTCCTTTATCCTGGCCTCTAACTCTGTCATCCCACTGTGATCCCATCTGTCCTGCTGTGCCTCACCCATTTTCTTTTGCCCTAGTATGCCCATCTTACCCCCGAATTTCCTCTTCTTGCCCTGTCCGACCGCCCCTTTTAGCCTGCTCTGTCATGTTCTCAACCTGACCCCTCCCCTTGGAATGACAGGTCCAGAGGGGCCGACTCCTGCCCCATGCCATCAGATGCCCCCTCCCCAGTCACCATTATTAAGCCCTGCTCCGTGCTCACTGCCACATTTGTTAGGCCCTCTTGGGCCTGCTCCCCCCCACCCTCCTTCATTGGCCCCTTCCCTGCCCCTTCGGCCTCCTCCGTCGTGCTTTCTGTACAAACCCGTGTTTGGGTTGCCGTGGTATTGGGCGCGCCGCGCGCCCTACCTGACGCTGCCTTTTTGGCTCTTTTTCCGCCCCCCCCCTCTCGGGGGACGTTTCCGTCGACGAACACGCGGCAACTGCAGCCGCTACCCGGCTCGACGCTTTTCGCGTCGGCCGCACCATTCCGACCCAGGCCTGGTCGAGCACGCCAGGCCTGAGGAGGTCAGCACGGCCGGCCTCGCCTAGCAGGCGAAGCGCGGCCCGAACGGCCTCAGCGTCATGGCTTGTTGCCATGGCGCTGATGCAGAAGCGGCGCGGCCGCCTCTGACCCCGAAAATCGGGGAAAACGCCTTGCACCGAGGCCTCACCTCAGCCCCCCCCGCTACACTCACCGTATACCAGCTACTCGCTGGGAGTGCGACCGCGTCTCCCGGAGTGTCCCGCTGTGCCACCTGGCGTTGCCTGCTAACCCACAAATATTCCCTACCAAACTTCCAAACTTTCCCTAAACTAGTTTTGGCACGGAAGAGGCAGAGCCCTCCCCCGCGCCACCTTTTATACCCCAACTAAGACCCACCCCCGCTTACCTAATATCCTGCCCTACTCCCCCATGTCACTTCCCTTCTGTCCCGAATATGCCCGCGGAGACTAGAGCGCGTCTCATCTCCGCGGGCCCCTCCATTGCGCCATTTTTTAATGCAAAAACGGTGCAAACTTCCAAAATATAATTATATTCTGTAAGTTTGCACCGCTTTTGCGTCAACAAATGATGCAAAGGTGGTGCTAACTTTTCATAAATCAGGCCCTAAGTATTTTAGGAAAACGCTCTATTTATTAAGAATTTAATAATATCTGTTTTTATGGCTATAAATGTTGGATGATGATTTATCTTAGTTGTGACTACTTTTATGGCTGCTTGTAGCCGAATAAAGTAAAGTTAAAAATACAAAAAAGATAAGGTTTAAAGAGAGGTGTGTCAGATGTAAGCAAAGGGAGGTATTAGTAGACATGTGAGCTAGTGAGAAAAGTATAGAGAGATGCAACATTTAGAGTTAGTAGTGAGATAGAGCAGAGACTTTTTATTTATACCGAGCCACGTTGGGTAAGTTCATGGAAAAGGCTATAAAGGTTCCTCCCAGGTTTGGTGCTAGTTTAGTAGCTGTCACCAATATACTGATAATACTGTCTTATTAGGTCAAATTTAGTTGGTCTACAGAGATCCCTTGATTTTGTCAGTGAATACTGTTGCATTAATTAGCTAGCTGTGAGCACTGACAAGACCAAGATTGTAATTTTTGCCAGCAAGTAAGTAAAAAGTGGCAATTGGCATTTGGAAGCTTCCAACTTAGAGAGGGTATTCACCTATGAATATCTGCGATTTCGGCTGGATGGTTGAGGAGAGAGGTGAGGAGTTTCCGCTAGCATCTTGCTTTTTCCACGGCAGAAGCCTCTGCCCTTAATCTTGTGCCCAAGTAAACATACTATAGGCCCTCACTGGGCAAGCATCTGTGAATCATTTCCCCCAATCAATTGCCACTTTTAGTTCTAAGTCACAGGGTTTTGTGGACAAACTCACTTGGTTAGTAGACGCAATGCAGTGTCGTACCTAGAGATATATATTTTTTTTTTAACTGGTACTATTTGTGCTCAAGTTTGCCTCGAGTTTTTCCTTTTGAAACTAAAATAATGGGGATTTAAGGTTTTTTTTTTTATTTTAATCTGGGATTTACACTTAAAAGGGTGTAATAATGCAGAGGATATGGAAGGAGATGTGACCCCTCAGCTCCTTGGGCAAATAAGATTAGCAGTCTACAGTTTAGCAGACAGAAGGACAGACATCCACCTGCAAACAGGTAAGCCCATTGACAAACTGCACTTTTAAAAGTTACTTCTACCAAAAGTAACCCATAACAGTAGCAAAAGCACCACAGGTCAGACCCAAAGTAAGACCTGCACCACAACGGCAACACTCTGGTACTGCAGCACATTTTTATAGAAATTAAAAGAAGAAGGGACTTAAAATGGAACCTCACAGGAAATCATATTAATATAAATTCTTTTCTGACTTTTTTTTAAAAAACATACATTTAATTCAATATTAAAATATATAACTGCAAAACAATATATTATATTTCAGGTAAAATCTTTTCAAAACATTTTTCTTTTAAAACATTTTTTTTTTAATAATTACATTTATTTAAATGAACTGTACATAGATTTGTTTACATTTTGTTAATACTTAATAGGTAAATATTAAGTAAATATAATCATTTTCTTTTAAGTGAGATGTTTTTAAATGAATATTTAAAAATATAATTTTATTTTAATTTGAAATATTTAAATTAATTAAATATGTAATTCAATATAAAATCAATGGTGCTGTAGCATTTTCTCCTTTTGTACATTTCAAATGAATAAATACATCGTATTATTTATAATGATATTTAACTTAAACATATTCCTACTTTTTTTAAAGTTTAATAATTTTTTTACATTTTCCCTATACTTTAGTGAGATCTCCACCCTTGTGGGAGAGAACTCTTCCTACATGTGAAATGTTAGTAGTAGTAACTTTAAACTATTAACTTAATTTTGAATTAAATATTTGAAAGATATATTAAACGTGTCCTACCTAAAGAAAGAAGTTTGCATGTAACTATTATATATAGAATCAATCTAAAATTAAAGTTAGTTATTTTAAAATGTGAAAAGGATATTCAAATATATTATTATAAAGTAATATTTCTTTATGTCTATTTGCACACATTACATTATTAAATATATATAGATTTTTTTTCAATGTCACCATAAATTATTTTATTTTAACTTTATTTTCTACATTTTCTTTTTTAAGTTCCTGCCTACATTATTTCAAATGGGCGCATGCTGCAGTACCAGTGGTTGGCCATGTATGATGCTAGAATTATTACTGCTTCTTTTTGGCTGTAGCAACTTTACATTTTATGTTTATCTCCTTCAATGTAATTAGAAAGTAAACATTGTTTAGGCCCAGAATTTGACAGGCATGGACCAAATAGTTGTGAAATAAGCCAGCCGTTGTTTTCTTAGGAGGGAAGATCCACAATTAGTTGATGGTCTACTGTGATTCATGAACTCTGCAGTTAGCTATCCTACCACAAGGAGGTAAAGGGCTGCCAGTGGTGCCTGCTTGATTATCCACCTTCAAAGCTTCTGTGTACAGGGCAAGGCATGACACTGTCAATTCACTGAAGCTTTTGTAATCATTTATTTATTGAATTATGCATTGTCTTTGGAATGGGTTTACTTTATAAAGCAATACCGCTTTTGAATAGAGGTACAGAAAGACAGGTTACTAAAACAAAGATGCTGAGACAGAGAGAATGGTAGAGAGGGAGTATGAAAGGTGTAATATGAAATGTGATGAAGAGGGAAATAAGATAGTGAAGAGTGTTAAAGGCAAGAAGGGCAAAGATGAGGTAGAGAAGTGAGGCTGATGTAGAGGTAGAGAGATAGAGTAAGGCTTGGGAGGTAGAGAGGTGAAGACAGAGTCATGAAATCAGGATCTGTATAGAGACATAGAGAGAGTAGAGGTAAAAAGAGTTAATTGAGAGAGAAGAAAGCAGAGAGAAAAATGAGAGAGAGAAGAAGTCATGACTGAAAAAAGAGTTAGAGAACAACAGGTAGTGAGAAAGGAGGGTGGCTGTGAGCGCAATAGGGTAGAGAGAACAGGTGTAGAACGGGAGAGCGCGGTTATGCGGTAATGGTACGAGCTGAACTGAGTGATAGATTTAGTTGTTACGTAGAGGGCGAGATGGGAAGAAAAAAGATGAGGTAGTTAGAAAGAGGCCAGGTAGAGAACGACATTAATCAGAAAGCAATAAGGTAGAGAGTGATGAGCTAGAGGGTTAGAGAGAGGTGAGGTACAGAGAGAGAGAAATAGGTTGGTGAGATAAATAGATGAAGCTGAGAGAGCGGAGAAGTAGATGGACAAGAGATGGGGGGTTAGAGGCTGGGAGAGGGGTGAGGTTGCGGGAGAGGGTAGAAAGTTAGAGATGGAATTGTGGGAAAGGAGAGCGGTTCAGAGAGAGATGAGGTTATGAGAGAGTCATAGAGAGAGGTGCGCTAGAGGGAGGTGTCCTGCAAGAGACGTGAGGTAGGCATAGGTGAGGCAGAAAGAGTATAAATAGAGAGAGAGGGGATGGATACTTAGAAATGTAGAGACAGGTAGAACAAGAGGAGTAAAAAGAGGGAGAGTGAGGTACAAAAGGTGAAGTGAGGACAGAGAAATGAGACACCGTGTGGCAGATTTCTTGAAAGTATCTGTCTCTATTTCTAATGGGAATGCCTCCTCACAGCAAGTAATTAATATTGCTTAATGCACTAGGGATAATAATACACAGGAACCTGCGAGGGCTGCAGCAATGCAGGAAGGTTGCCAGAACTTCACTCAGCCCATAGCGCCAGGGCCCAGGGACGGACCTAGTAAGACCACCACTGTAGTTACAAAGGGAGAGGACCATCTGGGGGCAGAGAAACCAGAGACATTAGCTCAGGTCCTTCTGAAGCAAATCCAGCCCCTAATACGGAGATCCCGATCTTGCCCCCACAGCTTGCCCGTATGTTTTGGATTTAGTAGGAGTGCTCCCAGCCAGACGAGGCCAAACTAAATCATGGGTGGAGTAAATAGAACTGCTCACTGACACAACAATCCTAAATACATCAACCCTTAGCGCAGTGGTTTCCAAACTTTTTCGATCCCCGGCTCCTTTGACCTATTGGCCGTGTTGGCCACGGCTCCCCATTATGTTTTTTTGGCGGGTGGGGGAACGTATTTACAGTTTGTCTTCTTTATTCTCTCGTTCAGGTTGCTGAAAACCATTTATTGGAAACTATTTTTGTTTTTTGTCATATGGATATTATTAATGGTACTTTGGCGCCCTCCGCTGGTCACAATAATTAATGCAGGGTGTTTTGTTTCCAATACCACAATGAAAAGCTATCGATTCAAAGCACCTCTGAGTGGTTTCCAGACTGTGTGCGGCGCCCCTGGCTAGTTTTGACGGTGCACCAGGGAGCCGCGGCGCACAGTTTGGGAACCACTGTAGCGTATAAATGAGATTTTAATGGTGCAATGGGTGGGTTGGGTGGGAGGCTCAAGAAAGGATATAAGTGGCCATTGTATTGTGGTAAACTTCTCCTGTGTGAGGTATATACTATAGGTATAAGATGTAAGCAACTGTAATGGATCTGGAATTTCACCATTCCCCCAAGGGTGCTGAACGCCTCTCCACATACGTCTGACCCACTAACGTCTGGGCCTCTGCTAGCCTCAGAATTGGTTTTCTATGCTGTCATTTAGCAGATGAAGAATGACTGGAAAGCAGTCCAGCAAGTATTAAGGAGTCATCTCTCAAGTATTTAGTGTTACCTCCCCAACCTGTCATTGTGCCTCTCCTAAATGATGTTTCCTGCCATTCTGACTCCACACTTAATAAATTGAGCTGGAACGTGGGGGGGCTCCATTTGAAGATCTTGCTGCCTGAGCGGCAAACTTTTGTAAGGAGCTTTGATATTATCATGCTTCAAGAAAACCTTGGATACCCAGACAACGGAACTTGATGGGTTCCTGTGTCATAGCACCCTGGCTTCTCCATCCCGCTCAGGCCGTGCATCTAGGGGGCTAGCAATTTGGCTGCTGGTGACTGTGTTAGTGCCCTTAAGTCCCCTAAGAACAGCTTTCAGGTAGTGAGGTACAAAAGGGGCAATACCCTGAACCTAGTTAATCTTTATAACAATGATTTTATTGAAATTCCCAACACAAAATGTTCAGTTCTATTTGGTTATATTAATTCACTATTTAGTAATAGTGTTAATGACGGGCATAAGGCCCTACTGTACTTGGATGGTGATTTTAATATTAAACTCCCATTGCAGTCTAACTCACGTTTTGCTGCTAGAAGTATTCTGGCCAGCCCGTTAGCAAGTACTTTCGTAAATCCTGACCCAAAAGTTTTGGAGCTGTCGACTTACCTAGCCTCCAATGACTTGAGTGATGTAATAGATGTGGTGTGTACAAATAATTGTCAAGTGCCAACCTACAGAGGTAGAGAGTGTTTCTCAACTGTTGACTAATTGTTTTATTTTGTTGCCTTTAATAGAGCACATTATGTTAGGGAAAGTAGACCCCTCAAACTTTGGAGACCTCAAATCTAAATCCCCAAAGCCTCAATATAGAGTAGCTAGTGGGGCGAGTAACCATCAGCACTCACCAGATAACACTAGTTTGGTGTGGAGATTACACAAGCCCACCCAACTCTTCACTCAAATGATCAAGGAGAATCTAGGACTAGTAGAGGCCTGTTTAGTAGCAGAAGGCACAGACCATCAGGTGGCGGGAGCTTTTACCAACCTCTGCACTAATATCAGAAAAACCCTATTGAGACCTTCTCGCCATGTATCTAAAATACCCAAGTGGCTTAACCACAAATGCTCTGTGGCTAATCAATCACAACGGCAAGAGCCTGTGGCAAAGCCAAGGATCCCTGGGGTGGTGGCCAATTTGCTGAGTTATTATAAAGCACCGGATAGGAATGATATTGTAGCACTAGAACTCCCTGGTAGTGGCAGCAGACCGGAAGAACAGTAAACTCTTCTGGTCTGCTGAGACCAGAAGAACAGTAAACTCTTCTGGTCTGCTGAGACAGAACTGAGCAGAATGAATTTAAAGGTGACTTCAATTGACTGTCTTCGCCCCAGTGAGTCTTGGGAGGTACATTGTACAAAAAATGATGCTCCCACATCCACTAATACTTACCCTTTTCGGGGTACCAATAATTTCTCAGTAGTTCAGGTAACCTAGAGGGAAGTAGAGGATGCTATTGGCCAGAGTATCTGTGGTAAGGCCCCCGGCGCGGATGGGGTACTGCTCGATCTTATAAAGTGCGATTAGGAATTGTTGGCACCTTTATTAATGAATGTTTTAACAATCTTGCTAACTTTCTACTACCTGACTCTTGAAAATCCTCCATCATTATGCCCATCTCACCCGGGGTGTTACAGGCCCATTTTCTTAATAAACACATCTGTCAAAATTTTAGGAAGTGTACTTTATAACGGGATTAAAGAGTGAACAGAGGATATGTCTATTTTGTACCATTGCCAGCACAGCTGTAGAAATCGAGTGGGGACTGTTGAGCAATGTCTTAATTTGCCACCGATTATTGGTAAACATACTGTTGCTAAATGATCCCCCTCATACTTGGTAATTATGGACATGACCTCAGTGTTTGACTGTGTTAATTACTTCAAACTGTGTGTTGACCTTCTCTCTCATGGGATGAATGAAGCACGGGTGCACCTTTTGGCATCTTTGCACAGAGACATAAAGGCCAGAGTAGGAATTAGCATGAATGGAGCGGTCCAATGACATGTAAATTTCATGGGTGTGAGACAAGGGTGTGTTTTTGCTCCTTTTTTATTAATTTCATACATTAATAAACTCCACCCCTTTCTTAGTTGCTGCTCCTCAAGACATACCCAAAATCTAAGGGCTATCACTCCCTTCTCTTCTTTATGCAAATGATGTTGTGCTGATGCCACGAACGCCAAAAGTCCTGCGTCTGTTGGCGCATGCCTCTGTGGACTTCTTGGGTACCCTGTATTTAGAGATTCATTTTTCCAAATCCTGTATCATGGCTTGTGGCCCGAAGAGTAAGCAGTTAGCAACCCTTTCTGTAGGCATCAACAGTTTAGGATGTGCTACGTATTAACAGTTTAAGATGCACTAGCTCTTTCTCCTACTTGTGGGTCACCTTTTCTGCGTCAGGATCGTGGACGCCTCATATCTCCCAGAGTAGGTATAAGTTGGTTAGGGCAGTTGGCTTATTATGTAACCTACCCCAGCTGCCTGGAGGGGGCGCCCATAGCACGAAACATATGGAGCTGGGATAATGGGTAACACTAATTGCAATTCTATTCAGCCTGAAGAAAACAGGTTTTGTAGGAATGTGCGGCCGCTCTCTATATCATCATCTTATGTGATCTGCCATGAAGAAGCGGGTTTACTCTATATGAAAGACTACATTAGAGTACACCCTGCATGCCTGTGGTTAGCAGTAAGGAGAAATGCAGAGGCCCATTTAACCAGGGATATCATCAGGGATTGTCTTGAGTGCGATGGGGCTCACCACGTCCCATGGTTAGCTGGTGTGGAGTCTGTCTTTCGAAAGATTCGCTTACAACACATCTTGACAGACCCCGAATATAATGCAGAAGTAAACAAAAAATGTATGCGGTAAACTCTGTTTAATTTTGAGCACTGTGCAAGGTTGAACGAGGATGGGAGGAAGTCAACTGTGGCAATTTATGTGGATATGGCGGAAGTAAGCCCATCTACTTGCTGTCTGTTCACAATAAGGGGCAGTGGGAACGGAGTTTGCTGTTTCGGTTTAGGGTTGGCACACTAAAATACTTAGGCCCATATTTATATTTTTTTAGCGCCGCATTTGCGTCATGTTTTGACGCAAAAGCAGCGCAAACATAAAATGCAATTGTATTTTGTAAGTTTGCGCCGATTTTGCGTCAAAAAACGACGCAAATGCGGCTCTAAAAAGCTTATTATGCTTTCCACTGGGCTTCCAAATGGACCTTGAGTGTGCCCCTGCCCTTGTGCTGGGAGTTCTGGTCAGACCATGCAGCACTTGGCACTTACTTGTAAAATTTATCTGAGGTATACGAAGCACTTTCTACTTCTGCTCATCAAAAAATGCAATATTAGGGATTTCAGGCGGCCTTCAGATTGTTTGCTACAAATGCCGGATGCTGCGGCAAGCCTAAAGGAAGGCTCTTTTCTCAGAGGGGCTGTTCGGTCTCATCGTACTATGCTTTATTATTAGGGTTACCATGTCAAAAATGTAGCGACTATTCAGCTGCCTTAGGTAGGCTCTTATTTTTTTGTGATAAATTGTGTTTTAACTCATATTTTACATGTTTTTAAATGTTTTTAAAATGTGATTTTTCTTTTATTGATATTTGATTATTCGAATAAAGATGTTTTGGCTGACTGACTACTGGATCTTAATTTTGTGTGATTTTAATGGAGTTTAACATCCAGGTGACAAGTACATTAAAGTTTTAACATTTCTTATTAAAACAGGGAAACGTGTTTTGCAAGAAAATATTGTGTAAAGAAAAACAGCATGCAACTTAGAAATATTTGGGAAGGTATTTTGATGCAAATTCATCTTGGACCGACCTTGTGAATAAACAAGCTAGGAATTCCACATCAATCGTTAAGATAAATATCAATGTTTTATGGCAAAGCAAGGTCTAGATCCTGTAAAGTTGATTGATTATAGAAAGATACACTCTGTAATCTGTTAATGTGTGTTATGGAAGGCCCAATCTGGATGCAGTTGGTTTGAATAAAGTCAGTTCTATAGGTGAAGGCCTCTAGACTAGATGTGCACATTTCAGGTACCTTATAGAAAATTTGCAGACAGTTATTAAAAACCTCTTATATAGTTGTTGAAACAGAAGAAGGGCATAAACATTCTAAACTAAGGATAACCTGTTTTTGACAGTAGGTTGAAATTGAAGTTTTGTGATACAATTAATGATATTTGGTCGTGTTAAAGTTTATATGGAAAACATCTTATCTTGGTCCTCGAAGCGCAGAACGAAAACTAAAATACAAAAGGGGGTTAAGCATGCTAGTTTTTAATGTGACTGTAGTTATGATGTGGAGAATAAGAGAATGAAGTTGCCTTACATAGCAGACCTTTCTCTCGGGTTCCGCTGTTCTAAAGGACTTTCTATTTTAGCCTGAAGCCTCACAGAGCAGAGCCATCTCTCAGGTTACGATGCTCTAAGGGACATTCTATTTTAGCCTGAAGCCTCACACAGCAGAGCCATCTCTCAGGTTACGCTGCTCTAAGGGACATTCTATTTTAGCCTGAAGCCTCACAGAGCAGAGCTTTCTCTCAGGTTACGCTGCTCTAAGGGACATTCTATTTTAGCCTGAAGCCTCACACAGCAGAGCCATCTCTCAGGTTACGATGCTCTAAGGGACATTCTATTTTAGCCTGAAGCTTCACAGAGCAGAGCCATCTCTCAGGTTACGCTGCTCTAAGGGACATTCTACTTTAGCCTGAAGTCTGACAGAGCAGAACCATCTCTCAGGTTACGCTGCTCTAAGGGACATTCTGTTTTAGCCTGAAGCCTCACAGAGCAGAGCCATCTCTCAGGTTACGCTGCTCTAAGGGACATTCTGTTTTAGCCTGAAGTCTGAGAGAGCAGAGCCATCTCTCAGGTTACGCTGCTCTAAGGGACATTCTATTTTAGCCTGAAGCCTCACAGAGCAGAGCCATCTCTCAGGTTACGCTGCTCTAAGGGACATTCTATTTTAGCCTGAAGTCTGACAGAGCAGAGCCATCTCTCAGGTTCCGCTGCTCTAAAGGACATTCTATTTTAGCCTGAAGCCTCACACAGCAGAGCCATCTCTCAGGTTCCGCTGCTCTAAGGGACATTCTATTTTAGCCTGAAGCCTCACACAGCAGAGCCATCTCTCAGTTTACGCTGCTCTAAGGGACATTCTATTTTAGCCTGAAGCCTCACAGAGCAGAGCTATCTCTCAGGTTACGCTGCTCTAAGGGACATTCTATTTTAGCCTAAAGCCTCGCAGAGCCATCTCTCAGGTTACGCTGCTCTAAGGGGCTGACTCCAGGGGACCCCGGGCCTGAGAGCTCTGACTGGGTCCTGTAGAGAGGAGGCGCTGGACCGCCATGCACTTTGCAGGAGGGCCCCCTCAGGTTCGTTCCGCCACTGTGCAGGCTCTGCTTTTAATAAATCTTGCGCAGGTTGCACAGATCTTACAAGCCTTTGATATAAACAGCTGAGCTGGCCCTCCGGATACTCACAACAGTGGTTCCCAACCTGTGGTCTCGGTATCCCTGGGGTCCGCAAAGGCTCATCAGGGGCTGCTTAGAAAATGCAATATCATAATAAAGTGTATATATAAACAAAGTGGCTACGTGTGCAACTCATTTTAATCTGTACTGTAAACGTCAAGGAATTTAAAACTGAGGTAAAAAATTAAATTAGTATCCTCAGATTGGTTCGTGGGGGAAGTGCAGGTGCATCAAACAGAGTATAGTATGGATGATGTGTGGCTTTAATTGAATTTAGAAAAGCTCCAACCTTCCTATTAAAATTAAATGTTTTATTTATATTTGCTTGCAAATTAAATAACGTGTTATAATTTGCGTATGTGTTTGATGAATGCTTGTTTAGGTAATTTGTGTGTATTGTTTTGCTTTTCAAATCATCGATAAATATTAGGCCTTGGTCCCAGTAAGGACTCAGTATGGAGGTCCCCTTATTCCATTAATGATTCAGTGGGTGTCCCTGGATTCCCGTAATGATAAAGTGGGGGTCCACAGAAGTCAAAAGGTTGGGAACCACTGACTTAGAGCATACAGATTTTGGAAATAGTGCAATTGTATTTTGGCCTGCATATAATTTATCTCTTCACTCTCTGAAATCCTCTCACTACTCCAAACAGACCATAGATTGCAGCTGGTGAGATCCATGGTCATATCATGTCCTGACTATTTCACAGTATCATCTACACTTTCTGTGATGACCTGTGCAGTGTCTCCTCCCCGGGGCAGGCAGTCAGTTCATTGAAACTGTAGAAGATCATGTGGAGAGGGGTGTCCTGTTGGTGTCTGGCTGGGGTGGAAGGGCACTATTTGACAACACATCCATTATTAGTCGATTAAATGGGCATTTTTGTCCTGTAATTATGGCACACAGGATCGGGGCTCGGGCACTCACAACCAGCCCCTTACAAGTAGTGGTCGAAAGGTGTGATGAAACTAGGATCGATTGGGGACAAGTGCCATCATGGGGTCAACTAGGCAAATTCTTCCCATATTTGCTTGCATCAAGACCTGAGAATGGCTGTGGAAATGCCTGCCAGTGCTTCACTTGAGGTGGTGGTCTGAAGACTGCATAACCAGCTGGTAGAAGATGTGTTTGCTTCACAGCTTCTGTGCCCTCACTTGGCACCACTGACGGTGCCTTTCAGGTATGCAGGCACAGTGCAGCGAGGGAGCAAGAGCACCCAGGTGGGTGAAATAAAGTGGATCAGTGGCAGTCAGAGGCCTCTGTGATGAAGGGGACTGAGTGACATCACTCTGAGCTGGCCCTAGTGCCGCTTCAGTGGTGTCTTACAGAACGAATGCCGCTGAGTGTGCAGCAGCCTCGCTGCATCCTGATGCCCAAAGTTACCCAGCAGCCGGTGAAAGGCACTGAGAGAGGTGGCAGAGGGTCATGGTGCAAACAAGCCTTGCATCAAAGTGATTGCTGTCAGTGTTGTGGTAGATGAAGATCCGTGCGTGTGCGTGCGCACACATTTAGGTGACAGAGAGCGAGAATGTGTGTGTGCGTGCATGTGTGCATTTGGGTGGGTGTGCGTGTGTGCACCTATAGATGACAGAGATGGTAAAGTGTGCATGTGTGTGCCTGGGTGACAGAGAGGGAGAAGGTGTACGTGTGTGTAGGTGACAGACGGAGAATGAGTGCATGCGTGTCGGTGGGTGTGCGTGTGTGCGCATATGGATGACAGAGAGGGTGAATGTGTGCATGTGTGTGTCTGGGTGACAGAGTGGGAGATGGTGTGCATGTGTGTGTAGGTGACAAAGAGGGAGAATGAGTGCATGCGTGTGCGTGTGGGTGGGTGTATGACTGTGCGTGTATAGATGACAGAGAGGGTGAATGTGTGCATGTGTGTGCCTGGGTGACAGAGAGGAAGGTGTGTGTGCCTCTGTGCGTGTGGGTGGGTGTGCGTGCGTATGAATGACAGAGAGGGTGAATTTGTGCATGTGTGTGCCTGGGTGACAGAGAGGGAGAAGGTGTGTGTGTGTGTGTAGGTGACAGAGGGAGAATGAGCGCGTGTGTGCGTGTGGGTGGGTGTGCGTGTGTGCGCATATAGATGACAGAGAGGGTGAATGTGTGCATGTGTGTGTCTGAGTGACAGAGAGGGAGATGGTGTGCATGTGTGTGTAGGTGACAAAGAGGGAGAATGAGTGCCTGTGTGTGCGTGTGGGTGGGTGTATGTGTGTGCGTGTATAGATGACAGAGAGGGTGAATGTGTGCATGTGTGTGCCTAGGTGACAGTGAGGGAGGTGTGTGGGTGGGTGTGCGTGTGTGCGCGTATGGATGACAGAGAGGGTGAATGTGTGCATGTATGTGCCTGTGTGACAGAATGGGAGAAGGTGTGCGTGTGTGTGTGTAGGTGACAGAGGGAGAATGAGCGTGTGTGTGCATGTGGGTGGGTGTGCGTGTGTGTGCGTATAGATGACAGAGAGGGTGAATGTGTGTCTGGGTGACAGAGAGGGAGATGGTGTGCATGTGTGTGTGTAGGTGACAAAGACGGAGAATGAGTGCGTGCTTGTGCGTGTGGGTGGGTGTATGTGTGTGCGTGTATAGATGACAGAAAGGGTGAATGTGTGCATGTGTGTGCCTGGGCGACAGAGAGGGAGGTGTGTGTGCCTGTGTGCGTGTGGGTGGGTGTGCGTGTGTGTGTGCGCGTATGGATGACAGAGAGGGTGAATGTGTGCATGTATGTGCCTGGGTGACAGAGAGGGAGAAGGTGTGCGTGTGTGTGTAGGTAACAGAGGGAGAATGAGCGGGTGTGTACGTGTGGGTGGGTGTGCGTGTGTGCGCGTATGGATGACAGAGAGGGCGAATGTGTGCATGTGTGTGTCTGGGTGACAGAGAGGGAGGTGTGCGTGCGTGTGTGCGTGTGAGTGGGTGTGTGCGCGTATAGATGACAGGGAGGGTGAATGTGTACATGTGTGTGTAGGTGACAAAGAGGGAGAATGAGTGCGTGTGCGCATGTGGGTGGGTGTATGTGTGTGAGTGTACAGATGACAGAGAGGGTGAATGTGTGCATGTGTGTGTCTGGGTGACAGAGAGGGAGAAGGTGTGTGTGTGTGTAGGTGACAAAGAGGGAGAATGAGTGCGTGTGTGTCCGTGTGGGTGGGTGTGCGTGTGTGCGCATATAGATGACAGAGAGGGTGAATGTGTGCATGTGTGTATCTGGGTGACAGAGAGAGAGATGGTGTGCGTGTGTGTGTAGGTGACAGAGGGAGATTGAGCGTGGTGTGCATGTGGGTAGGTGTGCGTGTGTGTGCGTATAGATGACAGAGATGGTAAAGTGTGCATGTGTGTGTCTGGGTGACAGAGAGGGTGAATGTGTGCGTGTGTGTGTAGGTGACAAAGAGGGAGAATGAGTGCGTGTGTGCGTGTGGGTGGGTGTGCGTGTGTGCGCGTATGGGTGACAGAGAGGGTGAATGTGTGCATGTGTGTGCCTGGGTGACAGAGAGGGAGGTGTATGTGCATATGTGTGTGTGGGTGGGTGGGTGTGTGTGCACGTATAGATGACAGAGAGGGTGAATGTGTGCATGTGTGTGTCTGGGTGACAGAGGGAGAATGAATGCGTGCGTGTGTGGGTGGGTGTGCATGTGTGCGCGTATAGGTGACAGGGAGGGTGAATGTGTGCATGTGTGTGTAGGTGACAAACAGGGAGAATGAGTGCGTATGTGGGTGGGTGTATGTGTGTGAGTGTACAGATGACAGAGAGAGTGAATGTGTGCATGTGTGTGTCTGGGTGACAGAGAGGGAGAAGGTGTGTGTGTGTGTGTAGGTGACAAAGAGGGAGAATGAGTGCGTGTGTGCGTGTGGGTGGGTGTGGGTGAGTGCGGGTATGGGTGACAGAGAGGGTGAATGTGTGCATGTGTGTGCCTGGGTGACAGAGAGGGAGGTGTACGTGCGTGTGTGCATGTGGGTGGGTGGGTGTGTGTGCACGTATAGATGACTGAGAGGGTGAATGTGTGCATGTGTGTGTCTGGGTGACAGAGGGAGATGGTGCGCGTGTGTGTGTAGGTGACAGAGGGAGAATGAGTGCGTGCGTGCGTGTGTGGGTGGGTGTGCATGTGTGCACGTATAGATGACAGAGAGGTTGAATGTGTGCATGTGTGTGTCTGGGTGACAGAGAGGGAGAAGGTGTGCGTGTGTGTGTAGGTGACAGAGGGAGAATGAGCGTGGGTGTGCGTGTGGGTGGGTGTGCATGTGTGTGCATATAGATGACAGAGGGTGAATGTGTGCATGTGTGTGTCTGGGTGACAGAGAGGGAGATGGTGTGTGTGTAGGTGACAAAGAGGGAGAATGAGTGCTCGTGTTTGCGTGTGGGTGGGTGTACATGTGTGCGCGTATAGATGACAGAGATTGTGAATGTGTGCATGTGTGTGTCTGGTTGACAGAGAGGGAGATGGTGTGCGTGTGTGTGTAGGTGACAAAGATGGAGAATGAGTGCATGTGTGTGCACGCTCGTGCCTATAGGTGACAGTGAAGGAGAATGTGTGAGTGTGACTTATGAGTGAGTACCCAGAGCATAGCAGCATCCTATTAACTGCCCAATAACGTGACCAATCAGGCCACTCATGGCATCTGGCATTGTTTTCATATTGTGGGCATCTGTTTACAATCACCCCAAAACAATAAAGCTGTGGATGTCGGGGTTACACAATATTTGATGAGTCAAGGTATAGTTACCCTTTCCATTTTACTCATGTGATGATAATCCACATCCTTACTAGCTAAACATTTCTATCATTCCCCATTCATCCTCCATCTATGAACTCAGTCATCAAGATATCCACTCACCCAAGCAGTCGTCCAGACATCTTTCCATGTCTTGATTTGCCACCGTGCTATTCACTCCGTGCATTCATTGACACATGCAACACTCATCCATCATTCTTCCAAAAACAGCCCCTATGCACTCAGTCTTGCAATCAAACTGACCAATAAATAAAGGAGCACTTTTATTGACATACAAGTCCACGCCTATCGTTGTTATGTAAGCACTCGTATATAATTCCATAATAAGTGTTTCTATATTAATAAAAATGCAATTAAAAATACCGTTGCAAGCAATTAAAAGCGAACATGAGAACAGCTGAGTATTAATGTAATGATCATAACCTTTTGCACTAAAGGTGCTGTGTAAAAGAGCAACTTGCATTTAAGATGCAAGGGAAGCGAGAGAACCCTCTTGTAGCAGCGAGTCTGTCAGACCCATTGCCTCCCTATCCTGTTTGTACTCATCCACCACCATAACCCTATCACACGCTCACATGTCCCGCAAGTTCAACTGTATTTGTCCCGTCCCTGTAGGACGTACTCCCACATGACCTCGTGGCGCAACGGTAGGGCGTTTGACTCCAGATTAGAAGGTTGCGTGTTCAAATCACGTCGGTGTCACGTTTGTGTGTTTTGGAGTTTCCTATTGTTCCTTATTTGAAAGGACATGCACACAATGGCTCGTTTTTTAGTACAATTGAATGTCTTTCTAGGTAATTAAAATGTTAATAATAAAATCGAATTCATACATGACCAGAAGAATTAGGCTTGTAAGTAATTGCATCTTCTCTACATATCTGGACAAACTCCACTGAGAAACGGACCAGTACGTCTTCGCTCCCTTGCAGCGTTGTGTATGTTAATGTCACGGCTTCAAAGTGTAACAGGAAAATCACACGATCTTTAAGGTTGAAACCAATGTTATGTGTTATGTGCTTTTGCAACAAATTTTTTTGAAGACACGTAGGTATAAACAGGAAACAACAATACAAAACAAAAAGAAAAACATAGGGCGGGAAGATTACAAAGGGGGCACGTTTTGTCAAAGCCAATAGGTTTCGCCTATGCAAAATCTATTTGCTTTGTCAATGTGTTTTTGCTATGTTCCTTTACATGTTGCACAGCAGAGTACTTTTTTGCGTACTTTTTTAAAATTTTACTTAAACCATGTTGCACAGCAACCAGCACTGCTGTGCAACATATAAAAAACACACCATGGAGTGGGGAGTTGGAGAGAGGGTAAAGCAATGTGAAGGAGGAGGGTGGGAAAGACGTTGGAGGACAGGGGTTCTGTGGAAAACCAAGGGGAGAAGGAGAATGGGGTGGTGAAACCAAGGAGAGGATGACAACCAAATATATGTATATTTTTTTTAAACAGTCCAGAGGTTTGGAGGGGCTGAAGCAACACAAGGTAGAAGTTGGTTGGAAAAGACATTGGTAAGTGGGAGGAGGGTTTTGGTGAAAATACGAAGAATGGAGTTGGTGGTTGGAGATTTAGGAGAGCGACTGCAGATGAATGTACTTTCATAAAAGTGCATGCCAAAAGTAAACAAGTATTGGCAAAGCCAGTAACTCTCGCTTTTGCAAGAGTTAGAGCTACTGGCGTCATAAATGACAGTGTCTTTTACCCATGTGTTATGGTGTGGATGTATGTGGTGTGTAGTGGAATTATGTGGGTTGGATTGGAATTGTTAGTTGTGGAAGTGTGTGGCACTGAATAGTTTGGTGTGGAATGGATTTGTGTAGTGGAATTATGTGGAATGGTGTACAGTGGAATTATGTGGATAGTAATTATGTGGAATTGAGTGTACTGGAATTATGTGGAGTGTGATTGTGTGTCATGGAGTGTAATTAAGTAGATTGGTATTTTGAGTTGTGGTGTGGTATGTAGTGGGGTTTTATTATGTGGTGTGCTGTTGAATTTTGTGGCATGATGTGGAATTCTGTGGTGTGAAATGGATGTATGTGGTGTGGTGTGTAATTGTGTTGTTGAGTTGAAATATGTGTTTTATTGTCAAATTATGTGATGTGGAATGGAAATGTGTGGAGTTGAATTGTGTGGCATGGAACTGCATGGCGTTGAGTGAAATTATCCTGATTGGAATTATGTGGTATGGTGTGGAGTGTATTTCTGTGGATTGTTGCTATGTGGCATTGTGAGAAAGTAGCCTCTTTCTAGCCTTGTTACCCCCACTTATGGCCTGTTTGTGAGTATATGTCAGGGTGTTTTCACTGTCTCACTGGGATCCTGCTAGCCAGGGCCCAGTGCTCATAGTGAAAACCCTATGCTGTCAGTATGTTTGTTATGTGTCACTAGGACCCTGCTGGCCAGGACCCCAGTGCTCATAAGTTTGTGGCCTATATGTATGTGTTCCCTGTGTGATGCCTAACTGTCTCACTGAGGCTCTGCTAACCAGAACCTCAGTGGTTATGCTCTCTCTGCTTTCCAAATTGTCACTAACAGGCTAGTGACCAATTTCACCAATTCACATTGGCATACTGGTACACCCATATAATTCTCTAGTATATGGTACTGAGGTACCCAGGGTATTGGGGTTCCAGGAGATCCCTATGGGCTGCAGCATTTCTTTTGCCACCCATTAGGGAGATCTGACAATTCTTACACAGGCCTGCCAGTGCAGCCTGAGTGAAATAGCGTCCACGTTATTTCACAGCCATTTACCACTGCAATTAAGTAACTTAAAAAGTCACCTATATGTCTAACCTTCACCTGGAGAAGGTTGGGTGCAAAGTTACTTAGTGTGTGGGCACCCTGGCACTAGCCAAGGTGCCCCCACATCGTTCAGGGAAAATTCCCCGGACTTTGTGAGTGCGGGGACACCATTACACGCGTGCACAATACATAGGTCACTACCTATGTATAGCATCACAATGGTAACTCCAAACATGGCCATGTAGCATGTCTAAGATCATGGAATTGTCAACCCAATGCCATTCTGGCATTGGGGAGACAATTCCATGATACCCCGGGTCTCCAGCACAGAACCCGGGTACTGCCAAACTGCCTTTCCGGGGTCTCCACTGCAGCTGCTGCTGCTGCCAACCCCTCAGACAGGTTTCTGCCCTCCTGGGGTCCAGGCAGCCCTGGCCCAGGAAGGCAGAACAAAGGATTTCCTCTGAGATAGGGTGTTACACCCTCTCTCTTTGGAAATAGGTGTGCTGGCTTGGGAGGAGTAGCCTCCCCCAGCCTCTGGAAATGCTTTGATGGGCACAGATGCTGCCCATCTCTGCATAAGCCAGTCTACACCGGTTCAGGGATCCCCCAGCCCTGCTCTGGCGCGAAACTGGACAAAGGAAAGGGGAGTGACCACTCCCCTGACCTGCACTTCCCAGGGGAGGTGCCCAGAGCTCCTCCAGTGTGCCCCAGACCTCTGCCATCTTGGAAACAGAGGTGTTGCTGGCACACTGGACTGCTCTGAGTGGCCAGTGCCAGCAGGTGACGTTAGAGACTCCTTCTGATAGGCTCTTACCTCTCTTAGTAGCCAATCCTCCTGATAGGTAGCCAAACCTCCTTTTCTGGCTATTTAGGGTCTCTGCTTTGGGGAATTCTTCAGATACCAAATGCAAGAGCTCACCAGAGTTCCTCTGCATCTCCCTCTTCACCTTCTGCCAAAGGATCGACCGCTGACTGCTCAGGACGCCTGCAAAACCACAACAAAGTAGCCAGATGACTACTAGCAACCTTGTATCGCTTCATCCTGTCAGCTTTCTCGACTGTTTCCAGGTGGTGCATGCTCTGGGGGTAGCCTGCCTCCTTCTTGCACCAGGAGCTCTGAAGAAATCTCCGTGGGTCGACGGAATCTTCCCCCTGCAACCGCAGGCAACAAAAGACTGCATCACCCGTCCTCGGGGTCCCCTCTCAGCACGACGAGCGTGGTCCCTGTAACTCAGCAACTCTGTCCAAGTGACTCCCACTGTCCAGTGATTCTTCAGTCCAAGTTTGGTGGAGGTAAGTCCTTGCCTCCCCACGCTAGACTGCATTGCTGGGTAACGCATGATTTGCATCTGCTCCGGCTCCTGTGCACTCTTCCAGGATTTCTTTCATGCACAGCCAAGCCTGGGTCCCTGACACTCTAACCTGCAGTGCACAACCTTCTGAGTTGTCCTCCGGCATTGTGGGACCCCCTTTTGTGACTTCGTGTGGACTCCGGTTCACTCCTCTTCTAAGTGCCTGTTCCGGTACTTCAGGGTGCTGCCTGCTTCTGTGAGGGCTCCCTGACTTGCTGGGTGCCCCCTCTGTCTCCTCATCCAAGTGGCGACATCCTGGTCCCTCCTGGGCCACAGCAGCATCGAAAAACACTAACCGCGACCCTTGCAGCTAGCAAGGCTTGTTTGTGGTCTTTCTGCGTGGGAACACCTCTGCAAGCTTCTTCACGACGTGGGACATCCATCCTCTAAAGGGGAAGTTCCTAGTCCTCTTCGTTCTTGCAAAACACCAAGCTTCTTCCATCCGGTGGCAGCTTCCTTGCACCCTCAGCTGGCATTTCCTGGGCTCCTCCCCACTCTCGACACTGTCGCGACTCTTGGACTTGGTCCCCTTGTCTTACAGGTACTCAGGTCCAGAAATCCACTGTTGTTGCATTGCTGGTGTTGGTTTTCCTTGCAGAATCCCCCTATCACGACTTCTGTGCTCTATGGGGGGTGGTAGGTGCACTTTACACCTACCTTACAGGGTCTTGGGGTGGGCTATTTTTCTAACCCTCACTGTTTTCTTACAGTCCCAGCGACCCTCTACAAGCTCACATAGGTTTGGGGTCCATTCGTGGTTCGCATTCCACTTTTGGAGTATATGGTTTGTGCTGCCCCTATACCTATGTGCTCCTATTGCAATCTACTGTAACTTTACACTGCTTGCATTACTTCCTTTTGCTATTACTGCATAATTTTGGTATTGTGTACATATATCTTGTGTATATTTCTCATCCTCATACTGAGGGTACTCACTGAGATACTTTTGGCATATTGTCATAAAAATAAAGTACCTTTATTTTTAGTATATCTGTGTATTGTGTTTTCTTATGATATGGAGCATATGACACCAGTGGTATAGTAGGAGCTTTACATGTCTCCTAGTTCAGCCTAAGCTGCTTTGCCATAGCTACCTTCTATCAGCCTTAGCTGCTAGAAACACCTCTTCTACACTAATAAGGGACAACTGGACCTGGCACAAGGTGTAAGTACCTCTGGTACCCACTACAAGCCAGGCCAGCCTCCTACAGGCATTTTTTGGTTTTATGTGATATTTAGTAGAGTGTAATTAGGTGGAGTTGAATCATGGTGCATTGAGTGGTATTATGTGGAGTGTAATTATGTTGGGTGGTGTTGAATTGTGTGGTGGTGAATTGTGTGATGTGTAGAAATAGGTTTCAATTTTCTGATTTTTCAACTTCCTAATTGAGTTTACTGCTTAATAAAGGAGTATTATTACGAGTAAAAAAGCACAGGGAAAAACATCTGCAGTATATGTGCATTTAAGAGAATATATTTTAACATTGACTGCCTCTGCAATAATGCTTCAGTGATCACCTCTCCTATACCTCCACCTACCCCCCCAAACTAAAGGGCTTGGTACAGAAGTCACTGTACATGTTTTTTGTGCCATTTTTGTAATGTATGCTAATGATCTTAAGGAAAGTTGCCAAATAATCAGGTGCTGAAGAGAGGAGATACTGCAGAGATGAGAGGGAGCAAGGCGAGAAAACAAAGAGCTAATACACAACTAATCATGAAATGATAATGTTAGAAATGGGGTCTTTGGTTGACAGTCAGGTTACCCCCTGTCCAAGCAAGGATCCTCACTCTAGTCGGGGTAAAAGAGAATCACCCTCAGCTAACCCCTGCTTAGCCCCTTGGTAGCTTGGCACGAGCAGGTAAGCTTAACTCCAGAGTACTAGGTGTAAAGTATTTGTAGCAAAACACACAGTAACTTAATGAAAACACTACAAAATGACACAACACAGGTTTAGAAAAATAGAATATATTTATCTAAACAAAACAAGACCAAAACGACAACAATCCACAATACAGAAGTCAAGTTATCAATAAAAAAACAAAAAGAGTCTTCATGTAGTTTTAAACACGACGCTAATGCTGTTAGCGTGAAAATGTACCTGGACGCATCAAAAATAACCCCGCACGGGCGAGTGTGCATCAAAAGGGGCTTGCGATGTGTCGATATCACTCATGAGTGAGACCTTGTGTTGTTTCTCCTTCAGTCGGGTCAGCGTTTCTTCTCTCTGCAGGAGAGCGATGCGTCGATCCGAACAGTATTCTCGGGTTCGGGCAAGCTTCGCATAGTTTTTACACACCCAGCGATGCTTGCGTCGGAAATCTTGCTGCGCGATGATTCAAAAACCACGCAGCGTGGGTTGCGATCTCATCAGCCCCCGTCTGCGATGCTGCGCATCTTTTCTCCTGCCGCGTGCGTTGATCTCCCAGCCGCACATCAGGCGAGCGTCAATTTCAGCCGCGAAGCCGGTGGCATGTCGATTTTTCAGCCGCTTCTCGGAGTTGCATCAATCTTTTCCCCGCACGGCGGTCTGTGCACGGATTTCTCACTCTTGTCCTGCCAGCTTCTCTTTTCAGGGCCCCAGGAACTGGATGGGCACCACTTGGCAGATTAGGAGTCTCAGCAGAGGGTCCAGGTGCTGGCAGAGAGAAGTCTTTGCTGTCTTGAGACTTCAATAACAGGAGGCAAGCTCTAAATCAAGCCCTTGGAGAGTTCTTCACAAGAAGGAAGGCACCAAAGTCCAGTCTTTGTCCTCTAGCACAGGCAGAAGCAGCAACTGCAGGATAGTCCCACAAAGCACAGTCACAGGCAGGGCAGCTCTTGTTCTTCTGCTCTTCAGCTCTTCTCCAGGCTCCTCTTGGCTTCCAGAAGTGTTCTGAAGTCTGTGGTTTTGAGTGCCCTTCTTATACCCATTTTGCTCTTTGAAGTAGGCTTACTTCAAAGCAAAGTCTCTCTTGTTTGTGAAATTCTGCCTTGCCCAGGCCAGGCCCCAGACACATACCAGGGGGTTGGGGAGTGTATTGTGTGAGAGCAGGCACAGCCCTTTCAGTTGTGAGTGACCACTCCTCCCCTCCCTCCTAGCACAGATGGCTCATCAGGAAATGCAGACTACACACCAGCTCCCTTTGGTTCACTGTCTAGTGAGAGGTGCAACCAGCCCAACTGTCAAACTGACCCAGTCAGGGAATCCACAAACAGGCAGAGTCACAGAAATGGTTTAAGCAAGAAAATGCTCACTTTCTAAAAGTGGCATTTATTTTTAAATTGTGAGCTCAGAGACCCCAAACTCCACATGTCTATTCGCTACCAAAGGGAATTCACACTTTAATCATATTTAAAGGCAGCCCCCATGTTAACCTATTAGAGAGATAGGCCTTGCAACAGTGAAAAACAAATTTAGCAGTATATTACTGTTAGGACACATAAAATATCTTAGTATATGTCCTACCTTAAACATACACTGCACCCTGCCCTTGGGGTTACCTAGGTCCTACCTTAGGGGTGTCTTACATGTAAGAAAAGGGGAGATTTAGGCCTGGCAAGTGGGTACACTTGTCAAGTCAAATTGGCAGGTTAAAACTGCACACACAGACACTGCAGTGGCAGGTCTGAGACATGATTACAGAGCTACTTATGTGGGCGGCACAACCAGTGCTGCAGGCCGTATCATTTGCTTACAGGCCCTGGGCACCTCTAGTGCACTTTACTAGGGACTTACTAGTAAATCAAATATGCCAATCATGGATAAACCAATTATAAACACATTTTGTATAGGAGCACTTGCACTTTAGCACTGGTTAGCAGTGGTAAAGTGCCCAGAGTAACAAAAACAGCAAAAACAGCAAAAACAGAGTCCAGCAAACATCACCACCCTTTAAACAGAGGCAAAAAGTTAAGGGAGACCACGCCAGGGATGAAAAGTCTAAGAGATAAGTTTACTATGGTTTTGAAATTGAAAACATTAGCAGTGAATACACAACTAACCATAAAATGAAAAGTTAATTCTGGTTTTGAAATTGAAAAGATATCAGAGGATGGTTTCAATTCAGCGACTATGGGCCCAGCACGCTTCCACTGCACCACTCTGCTACTTAATCTTTAAAATTGCAGGTATGTTTTTTAAATGTCAATAAATTAATGGGTACGATATTTTAACGAACTACAATTATCTTGATGCAATGGGGCTGACTGCATGCTGGGATGTTGGGAAGGTGCACACAAATGTCGACAGCTAGCTAGCAAGTGCTGCCTGATGTGACAGCCTAGAAATATTCTGAGAGTAAAACACTCATTGTACGATGCATTTATGTGCTAGTACAAACCTTACAAGTTTAAACTATGCTGCAAACTAAGCTTTAGAGATCTTTGTAAACAAACACAGTGCGTGGAACTTCATGAGACGTGTTCATTTTACAGTGTTTCATGTTGGCCTCGTTTCTGCAGATTTTTTAGGGCATCCCTCGCATATTTACATTTCTGCAGCTTTTCGTATATTTTACTGGTTCGCTGACTTGGTTCACAATGACTAAAAACTGACTGACCACAAACACTTATGAAACGCTTTTCACCATAAGTAGGCTGGATTAAGGCCATTTGAACAGGGCCCTTTGAGAACAACGACCTCTCCTTCCCCTGGAGTCTCCCCCTCTCTACATTGCACGTGTTGCTCCCCAGTGACCCATCACTCGAGAGAGCTCGAATTCACTGTCCTAGGACAGGGCTGAGGCTGAAGTCAGCAGACGGGGGCTTGAGGGGGATGGACACGGCTGCTTTAGTGCTAGTGGCGCCCCGAGCCACAATGTTTGTTGCTGCCCCCCCAGTGACCTTCTCCACAGGCCCCTCCCTCCCACCCTCTAACACTGCAGCGGAAGGATCCATAACCGCGCTCTCTCACATTACATATCTGCACGAAGCTCTGTGCTGACAGGTAATAACTAGCTCACTGCTCTGTATTAGGATTTCAAATTAAAAACTGCAAGTAACGAAAGGATCTCTCTGACAGAAGCAGTCACCCACCGAACTACATACATCATATGCACGTCTGTGATCTGCACGGTACAAGTGCTTTGCAGCAGGCACATTAACCCTCTGCACTTCTTTGTAATGAGTCAAAACTACTACTTGACAAAACCCCGTCTAGTCACCAGTTATCCTAACATTTTTAGGGTCGAGTGCTTATGTCCTCTGGCCCCTGTTGTAATCTCTTGGTGGGCTTTTAACCAGGCCCAAGTCAGGTTCATCAGTTTGGTTGTTTCATGGGCTTTCATTAGTGAAAGGCATGCATACCTCATGCCTTTTCTGGTCCTCCTCAAGAGCACCAGTAAACTGCTGAAAACATACGAGGCTCTTTATTTTCTGCATGGCTTCTGGACTACTGGGCTTCTGGACTACTTTTTCTTTTTATTTCCTAGGCAGTTCCATCTCACTGGGCACTAGTCGAGCGCTTTACATGACCTTGTAACATGGATAGTTGCACTTTTTCCGATACGTTTGTCTGCGAGTAAACTTCTGTTTCCTTTTGTGTGTGTCCTTCACGCTCATGGCGGCCGTTGCCTGACTTATGTGAATCTGTTTTACTTTCAATTTCAGTTTATGTGGCAAGAAAAGTACAGTTAGGAGTTTACAATGCTAAGAGCTCTAACTTGAGCAAACGCCAGACCCATTGCATTGCAAATGCTTGTTATTGTTGCTGGAAAACTGCTGGAGGCAAGGAACACTGCAGGAGGGCTACTCTATAACATATTTTAAAAACTCTATCACTGCCCCTCCCCCCAAAGTCAGCGTGGTAGCAGCGGCCGCATCACCCTGGAGCGGGCCCTTATTAGGGGAAATGGTGCAACTGGTTTCTGGGTGAGGGAAGGTGATGGCTCCAGTCAGCACTGCTTAGCCTCGCTGTGGGTATGTAAGAACTGGACAATCTGCGTCTCTTAGAAGGATCATTTGTGGGAAAAGGTCTGTGGTGAATGGTTTATATGAACTCCATCATCACTCTGCCATAACAGAGACTGTGCCGGCTGTTGGAGTGTGACCTTTAAAAATGTATATTAACATGAAAGGCTTGCAATATAATGTGTAATGAAGCTGCATAGAGAATATGTTAACATAGAAAATAATGTACGTGTTTGAAATGTGCCCACGGGGAGGGGCCACCAATGTATACGATGATTAATGAAACTGATTAATGATGAATTAATAATGTACTAATGTATGACTTTGTATTAGCATTAAGAGTTATGTATTAGGGGTCTTGCAAAACTAAATTACTAGGCCTTAGCATAGCGAGGGTCTGGGCCTAGTTGCCTGGTCTCAAATTAACTGTGTTTTTCTAAAGTGCAATGTGCTGATTTCCTAAAGGACACGAAGCTGTACTTCTCCAGAAGCTAGAGATATGTGTGTATAGCCGTAGTAAATTCTTTCTCATGGGACCCTACTTGCTCAAGGAGACATTCTTGCCGAATGCAACAGTGTAATTCACAACAGGTGCAAGGCCGCCTGGACTAGGAGAAGACAATGGAACTACTGACTGGTGTAACTTTTCTTACCTGACATTCAACCCGATGAAGACGTCAATCTCAGGAGCCAATCGACTGCATGAGAACTGTGTTAGGTGACGTAGTAAGGTGTGTGGAGAATTATTGGACAGAGATAAAGATGCACCAAAAGTGATCCAATGGAAAATTAAGGACTAGTCCCTTGTAACTGGTACCCCTGGTACCAAGGGCCCTGATGCCAGGGAAGGCCTCTAAGGGCTGCAGCATGTCTTATGCCACCCTGGGGACCCCTCACTCAGCACAGACACACTGCTTGCCAGCTTGTGTGTGCTGGTGGGGATAAAATGGCTAAGTCGACATGGCACTCCCCACAGGGTGTCATGCCAATCTCACACTGCCTATGGCATAGGTAAGTCACCCCTCTAGGAGGCCTTATAGCCCTAAGGCAGGGTGCACTATACCATAGGTGAGGGCATAAGTGCATGAGAATTATGCCCCTACAGTGTCTAAGCAAAACCTTAGACATTGTAAGTGCAGTGTAGCCATAAGAGTATATGGTCTGGGAGTCTGTCATACACAAACTCCACAGCACCATAATGACTACACTGAAAACTGGGAAGTTTGGTATCAAACTTCTCTGCACAATAAATGCACACTGATGCCAGTGTACATTTTATTGTAAAATACACCCCAGAGGGCATCTTAGAGATGCCCCCTGAAACCATACCCGACTTCCAGTGTGGGCTGACTAGTTTTAGCAGCCTGCCACACACCAGACATGTTGCTGGCCACATGGGGAGAGTGCCTTTGTCACTCTGTGGCTAGTAACAAAGCCTATACTGGGTGGAGGTGCCTCTCACCTCCCCCTGCAGGAACAGTAACACCTGGCGGTGAGCCTCAAAGGTTCACCCACTTTGTTACAGCACCCTAGGGCACTCCAGCTAGTGGAGTTGCCCGCCCACTCCGGCCACGGCCCCACTTTTGGCGGCAAGGCCGGAGGAGATAATGAGAAAAACAAGGAGGAGTCACTGGCCAGTCAGGACAGCACCTCAGGTATCCTGAGCTGAGGTGACTCTGACTTTTAGAAATCCTCCATCTTGCAGATGGAGGATTCCCCCACTAGGATTAGGGATGTGCCCCCCTCCCCTCAGGGAGGAGGCACAAAGAGGGTGTAGCCACCCTCAGGGCTAGTAGCCATTGGCTACTAACCCCCCAGATCTAAACACACCCCTAAATCGAGTATTTAGGGGCTCCCAGAACCTAGATAACCAGATTCCTGCAGCCTAAGATGAAGAAGGACTGCCGAGCTGAAAATCCTGCAGAGAAGACGGAGACACCAACTGCTTTGGCCCCAGCCCTACCGGCCTGTCTCCCCACTTCAAGAAAACCTGCAACAGCGACACGTTCCACAGGGTCCAGCGACCTCTGAAGCCTCAGAGGACTACCCTGCATCTAAAAGGACCAAGAACTCCCGAGGACAGCGGCTCTGCTCCAAAGAAGAAACATCTTTGCAACAAAGAAGCAACTTTGAAAGAAACACGTTTCCCGCCGGAAGCGTGAGACTTTGCACTCTGCACCCGACGCCCCCGGCTCGACTTGTGGAGAACCAACACTACAGGGAGGACTCCCCGGCGACTGCGAGCCCGTGAGTAGCCAGAGTTGCCCCCACAGCAACGCCTGCAGAGGGAATCCAGAGGCTCCCCCTGACCGCGATTGCCTGCTTCTAAGAACCCGACGCCTGGTAAGGACACTGCACCCGCAGCCCCCAGGACATGAAGGATCCGACCTCCAGTGCAGGAGCGACCCCCAGGTGGCCCTCTCCCTTGCCCAGGTGGTGGCTACCCTGATGAGCCCCCACCCCTCCTTGCCTGCCTGCATCGCTGAAGAGACCCCTGGGTCTCCCATTGAACTACATTGCAAACCCGATGCCTGTTTGCACTCTGCACCCGGCCGCCCGTGCCGCTGAGGGTGTACTTTTTGTGCTGACTTGTGTCCCCCCCGGTGGCCTACAAAACCCCCCTGGTCTGCCCTCCGAAGACGCGGGTACCTACCTGCTGGCAGACTGGAACCCGGGCACGCCCTTCTCCATTGAAGCCTATGCGTTTTGGGCACCACTTTGACCTCTGCACCTGACCGGCCCTGAGCTGCTGGTGTGGTAACTTTGGGGTTGCCCTGAACCCCCAATGGTGGGCTACCTTGGTCCCAACTTTGAACTCTGTAGGTGGTTTACTTACCTGCAAAACTAACAAACACTTACCTCCCCCAGGAACTGTTGAAAATTGCACAGTGTCCAGTTTTAAAATAGCTTATTGCCATTTGTGTGAAAACTGTATATGCTATTTTGCTAATTAAAAGTTCCTAAGTGAAATACCTTTCATTTAAAGTATTGTTTGTAAATCTTGAACATGTGGTTCTTAAAATAAACTAAGAAAATATATTTTTCTATATAAAAACCTATTGGCCTGGAATTGTCTTTGAGTGTGTGTTGCCCATTTATTGCCTGTGTGTATACAACAAATGCTTAACACTACCCTCTGATAAGCCTACTGCTCGACCACACTACCACAAAATAGAGCATTTGAATTATCTCTTTTTGCCACTATCTTACCTCTAAGGGGAACCCTTGGACTCTGTGCATGCTATTTCTTACTTTGAAATAGTACATACAAAGCCAACTTCCTACATTGGTGGATCAGCGGTGGGGTACAAGACTTTGCATTTGCTGGACTACTCAGCCAATACCTGATCACACGACTAAATTCCAAAAATTGTCATTAGAAACTGATTTTTGAAATTTGAGCTATTTTTCTAAATTTTTAAAAGTCCTGCTAGGGCCTTGTGTTAGTCCCTGTTAGCATTTCTTTTAGAGTTTAAAAGTTTTGTAAAAGTTTGAATTAAGTTCTAGAGATAGTTTTAGATTCTTAAAAAGTATTCCAACTTTTAGAAACATAGGGGGTCATTACAACATTGGCGGTAAAAGCTGCTTACCGCCGTGCAGAAGACCACCAACACACCGCCGCGGCCGCGGAATTACGCCACGGCTATTACGACCCACATCCCGAAATCCGACAAAATTCAGACACCCACACAAGTCCGCCACACCAAAGGTCAGTGATAAACTGGCGAAAACAAAACCTCCACCGTCACGCCAACAGCAATACGCCCATGCTATCACGACCCATGAATCCACGCGGCGGTCTTTCAACCGCGGTATTCCATTGGCGGTACACACCGCTGCGCTCAAAATACACACACTCTTACAAAACACAGCCACATTGGACAATCCAAAATACACACACCTGATACACATACACACACCACTCCCACACACCCAATACAATATAAAACACACACCCACATCACCCACAAACCCCTACGACAAACAACTTAGTAAGAAGGTGAGAGAGAGACACCACCATCCACAAACTAGCAGCCACTGGCACACAACACCATCACCCACACTACTTCCACACACAAAACACCACACACCACACTTATCACCACATACACCACCCCACACATCACCTACACCACCCCATGGCACGGCAAAGACACCCCAGGTTCTCTGAGGAGGAGCTCAGCGTCTTGGTGGAGGAAATCGTACGGGTAGAGCCACAGCTATTTGGATCACAGGTGCAGCACACCTCCATAGCTAGGAAGATGGAGCTATGGCGAAGAATTTTCGACAGAGTCAACGCAGTGGGACAGCACCCAAGAAATAGGGACGACATCAGGAAGAGGTGGAACGACCTACGGGGGAAGGTGCGTTCCGTGGTCTCAAGGCACAACATCGCAGTACAGCGGACTGGCGGCGGACCCCCACCTCCTCCCTCACAACTAACAACATGAGAGGAGCAGGTCTTGACTATTCTGCATCCTGAGGGCCTCGCAGGAATCGGTGGAGGAATGGACTCTGGTAAGTCAAATCTTAACTATCATATCCCCCACCCTACCTGCATGCTATCACAGACCCCCACCCTCGCCCCCTCACCTATTACTCCAACACCTCACAAATGAACTAATAACACAAACCACCCATCCCAACACCAAGCCCTGCATGACACAACAAAGCATGGACACCCATCACTAAAGCATGCCCACTGCACATACCCATAACACCCCCCTCAACCATCATCACACAAGCCCCCACACAGGAATGGGGTACATGCTCACCCACCCATTGCCCACCATGACACACACAGATGCAATAATCATGCTTTTATACCCCTGCAGGACCACTACCCAACGTCACCAGACAGGAGGGTCCAGACATCTCCACCCCACCAACAGAAGAGGCCCACAGTGATGACAGTAGCTCTGTCCAACTGGATCCAGATGACCAGCCCGGACCATTGTGGGCCTCGGGACAGTCGGTTCCCCACACCCAGTCGCAGGCCACCACAGACCTTCCACCCTCTGGTAACACCAGCACAGCACCCACCCAGCGGGTCCATACCTCCGTCCCCAGGACACGTCAATCAGCTGTGTGTCCACCACTACAGGGAATCCAGGATAACCCACCACCCCAACAACAACAGGGACCTGGGGGCAGTGCTAGTGGGTACAGGGGACGGTGCACTTGAACACAGGGGAACTGGGAGGGCTGCTGTGCGACATGGGGCAGACAGGCCTAGGGAACCCACTCTCCACGAGGCCCTCTCCTCCATCATGGGAGCCTACCACCACTCCCAGGAGACGATGGCAACGTTACTGGCCAAGTTTCAGGAGACCCAGCGGCTGCAGGAGGAACAGTATTTGGGATTCAGGGAGGAACTCAGAACCATCAGCTCCGCCCTGGGCACCATCGTAGGGGTGCTGAAGGAGATACTTAACACCAGGAGGGACACTGTGGCACTGCAACGGGCCCTTGACACTAGCATGGACGATGAACTGCCCACCACGTCGGCCGGCGCTAGTGGACAGGACGCCCCGCCACAGGACCACCACACTAGCACCCCACCCCCTGCAGATGGAGAACCACCCCGCAAATGAGATCCAGGAACAAGACAGAGCATGATGCCAAGACCCCCGCCAAGAAATGAGACCACCCTGATTGTCTACCTACTGTCCCACTTTGTAACCCTGTCCATCTTGGAACTGCCCCAGCTCCACTTCCTATGCCCATATGGGCAATGCACCTGTGAGACTAATAGACTGGACTCTGCCATGGACATTCCTCCACCATCACCCCTCACCATTTTACAACCCCCCTCCAATATTGAGCACTTCAATAAACACCCTTGAACCACAAAACAATCTGGAGTCAGTCTGTGATTTCGAAAATGTGTTTTAGCAATGACAGTGACAAAATGCGTTTTCAAATGTAATGTCAACATACCTATGTCACACATCTCAAGTCCATGAGGAATCTAAGCAGATGACACACGTTGGAAACCACACCTGTGAAACCGTAAGTGAAATGTACAACTCAGTTACCATATACTGGGTGAAATCGACAGACAGGATAGAGGTAGAAGTGTGAAAGTACTTGTAGTAGGCAGGAATGTGTTCTCACCTGTGTGTCACTGGAAATATTGCTGGATAACTGAGTCCCTGTTGTCAATGTCTTCTTCCTCTGCTTCCTCCTCATCACTGTCCACAGGCTCCACAGCTGCTACAACACCGTCATCTGAACCATCCTCCGGCAGAAAAGGCACCTGTATTCGCAAAGCCAAGTTGTGAAGCATACCGCAGGCCACGATGATCTGGCACACCTTCCTTGGTGAGTAGAATAGGGAACCACCTGTCATATGGAGGCACCTGAACCTGGCCTTCAGGAGGCCGAAGGTGCGTTCGATCACCCTCCTAGTCCGCCCATGGGCCTCATTGTAGCGTTCCTCTGCCCTGGTCCTGGGATTCCTCACTGGGGTCAGTAGCCATGACAGGTTGGGGTAACCAGAGTCCCCTAATAGCCACACCCGGTGCCTCTGGAGTTGACCCATCACATAAGGGATGCTGCTATTCCGCAGGATGTAGGCGTCATGCACAGAGCCAGGGAACATAGCATTTACCTGGGAGATGTACTGGTCTGCCAAACATACCATCTGTACATTCATCGAATGATAACTCTTCCGGTTCCTGTACACCTGTTCACTCCTGTGGGGGGGGGGACCAGAGCTACATGGGTCCCATCAATGGCACCTATGATGTTGGGGATATGTCCAAGGGCATAGAAGTCACCTTTAACTATAGGCAAATCCGCCACCTGAGGGAAAACGATGTAGCTCCACATGTGTTTCAGCAGGGCAGACAACACTCTGGACAACACGTTGGAAAACATAGGCTGGGACATCCCTGATGCTATGGCCACTGTTGTTTGAAATGACCCACTTGCAAGGAAATGGAGCACTGATAGCACCTGCACTTGAGGGGGGATCCCTGTGGGATGGCGGATTGCTGACATCAGGTCTGGCTCCAACTGGGCACACAGTTCCTGGATTGTGGCACGGTCAAACCTGTAGGTGATGATCAAATGTCTTTCCTCCATTGTCGACAGGTCCATCAGCGGTTGATACACCGGAGAATTCGGCCATCTCCTCAGGTGCCTAGGAATGACAACAGCAACCACAGAGTTAAACAACTCAGAGGCATGTACCCACAGTCTACACAGAACACCATTCATACACAAAATCTGGCGTGTATTTGTGTTGTGCGACAAGGCCTATGTCTGTGTGACGGAGTTGGTAATGAGGCCATGTGGGCCCCTGAAATGGCGGCTGCCTGACCTCTAAAGTGGGACAATGGGATGTGAGGTAACTGCGCTGGTGTTGTACACCGTCGCGGTAGGCGGTCGAAGACCGCAGCGCTATGCTGCATTGGTTAAAATTGGACCCTATGGGTCCCAGGAGCCAATGACGATGTACGCCGGCGGTGATGTACGCACCGCCGTGGACGTGACCGCCATTTTCTATCTGTTCAATCACTCGCTACCTGATCTTCGACAGGAGAGGACCTACACTGCAAGTGCTGCTGTGACCTCGGTCTGGAAGAGACAAGGGCTCGTGCGTCTGGGGAAAGGGCCCCTGCCTTCACTGCAGAGGAGTTGGAGAAACTTGTGGACGGGGTCATCCCCCAGTACACGCTACTCTATGGTCCTCCAGACTAACAGGTAAGTACACAGGGAGCACGTTGTATGGGCTATGCCTGTGTGGAGAGGGCTGGTTGTAAGAATGAAGGGGGCACAGTTCTGCGTGCATGAAGGACTGTGAATGCATGTGCCACATGGCAAGGGTAGGGATGTGGGCCACTCACTTCGACGGTGCAGTTGGTAATGTCTTCTCTTCTTCCCCTGTACATGTCATGTAGGTCAGCATCCACCAGAAGAAGGATATTTGGCGTGCCATCGCCTTGGACGTCCGGACCCTGGGGGTCCACCACAGACGGAGCACCCACTGCCGGAAAAGATAGGAGGACATTCGCCGCTGGAGCAAGAAGACGGCTGAGACTCAGCTGGGGATGGCCTCCCAACGTGGGAGGGGTGCCGGTCGAACCATGACCCCCCTGATGTTCCGGATCCTGGCGGTGGCCTACCCTGAGTTGGATGGGCGCTTGAGGGCATCACAGCAGACACAAGGGGGTGAGTACAACATAATTCAACGGACTTTGCGCACAGTGAAGGTGTCTGGGTGGGGGAGGAGGGTTGTGGGTTTCCCTAGGCCAGGGCGAGTTCCGTAGGCTAGGCCCCTCCGTAATGCAGGCCATGTGCCATCCCACCCCACCTCTGTAGAGTGCCAAGTACAGGTATACATGCCCCTGTGTCATCTATGTGTGCAGATGTCGACCATAACCATGTAGGATATATCCCTTGAATTGTATCTGTAGAGCCCAACAGCGCGACGTAGTGCAGGGGGCTGCTGTGTCTGTATTGTCCGCCAACAGTAGCGGTCAGCATGCACTCAACCTGTCTTTCTTCTGTCGTCCCCCCCCTTTCTGTGGTCTCCCTGTACTTGTGTGCATCAGCATCATCAGGCGGAGGTATAGTGGCACCAGAGCACGATGGAGCTGTATCCCACATGGCCATGGAGGGCCACACCACGGACTCGGAATACACCAGTGGGACGGAGGGCGAGGGGAGCTTCATGGCGGGGACAGGATCAGCAACCAGCGACACGGACTCGTCCTCCGATGGGAGCTCCCTTGTTGTGGCGGCAAAATCTGTGCCCCCCACTTCTACAGGTACAGCCGCCACCCCCCCTACCAGCACCGCCCTCCCAGCAGCCCCTCAACCTTCGCCCCGTGCCCGCTCACCCAGGAGGGTTGGCATCACCTTCGCCCCAGGCACCTCAGCCCCTGCCCCGTCACCTCTGCTGCCCTCAGTGAGGAGGCCATTGACCTCCTCAGGTCCCTCACTGTTGGGCAGTCTACCATTTTGAATGCCATCCGGGGTGTAGAAAGGGAATTGCAACACACAAATGCATTCCTGGAGGGCATTCATTGTGGTCAGACTGCCCTTCATCGAACCCTGCAAAATCTGGCCTCAGCACTGATGGCAGCCATTGTCCCTGTCTCTAGCCTCCCCCCTCCAACTTCCTCCACCCAGACCCAATCCCCTGTACCCCAGCCTATCCCAAGCACACCATCAGACCAGCCTGCACACACCTCACCACACAAGGGAAGCTCAGGCAAACATAAGCACCACACATCCCACAGGCACTCACGCAAGCATCACACACATACAGACACACAAACATCCACTGTGTCCCCCTCCTCCTCGACTCCCTCCTCCCTCCCAGTCTCGTCTACACTCTCACCTGCATGCACTACCTCTACAGCCACTACGTCCCGCACCAGCACACACACCACCACACCCCGCTCACGTGCAGTCACCACCCCCACTCCCATTTACACGTCCCCTGTGTCCTCTCCCATTGTGTGTGTGATGCCCCCTCCGAAGATGCACAAACATAGGCACACACCCACCCAACAGCCATCCACCTCACGACAGCCTCCAGCGCATGCACCTTCACCCAAAGTCACCAAACGTACACCTCCTACAACCACTACCTCTTCCTCCACTCCCAAACCCCCTCCAGCTACCCGTCCCAGTGTTCCTAAGAAACTTTTCCTGGCCAACCTTGACCTCTTCCCACCCCCCCCTCCAACTCATAGGTCCCGTACTAGCACCTCAGCCAAAAAATCCCCGGGACCAGTGGTGCCTGTTACAGGTATGTGGAGTGCACCGGCCACCAGGCTAGCCAGTGTGGCACGGAGCCACAGCACAGCCAGTCCCCCCCTGTGAAGCACCAGAAGTTGGACAGTGCCCGGCGGGAGAGGAGGAAGACTCCAGCCAGCAAAGCCGCTCACAAGGGTCCCGGGGGTAGTGTCGACTCAGCTGTGACTTCTGCCAAGGTGGGGAAGGGACAGAAGAAATCTCCAAAGTCTGGGAGGGGCAGCACGGCGAAGAAGACCGCCATCATCCTCGCTGCCCAGGAGGCCACCGCCAGCCCAATCGTCACTGGCCAGGAGGCCATCGCCAGAGTCACTGCCCAGGAGGCCAGCCCAATCGTCACTGGCCAGGAGGCCACCGCCAGAGTCACTGCCCAGGAGGCCAGCCCAACGCAACTGGGACCGTCACGGGGTGAGTGCTGCACTCTGGGCACCAGTCCCCCTCCAGAACCAGTGGAGACATGCATCCACTCCGTCTGTCCTGCACAGGATGAAGCACTCTGGGCACCAGTCCCCCTCCAGAACCAGTGGAGACATGCATCCACTCCGTCTGTCCTGCATAGGATGAAGCCCTCGGGGCACCAGTCCCCCTCCAGAACCAGTGGAGACTGTTATCCACTTGAGAGACTGTGGCTTTGTACTCCCCGGGATGGTACAGTGGGCAACCCACCCACTGTAGAGACTTGAGAGACTGTGGCTTTGCACTCCCCAGGATGGTACAGTGGCCAACCCACCCACTGTAGAGACTTGAGAGACTGTGGCTTTGCACTTCCCAGGATGGTACAGTGGGCAACCCACCCACTGTGGAGACTTGAGAGACTGTGGCTTTGCACTCCCCAGCATGGTACTGTGGGAAAACCACCCACTGTAGAGACTTGAGAGACTGTGGCTTTGCAATCCCCAGGATGGTACAGTGGGCAACCCATCCACTGTAGAGACTTGAGAGACTGTGGCTTTGCACTCCCCAGGATACATCAATGGGCATGGAGCCCCCTCGTGGATCTAGCGTGGTGCACTCATCCGGCTGAGGTGTCCCCCCTTCCCTTCCCCTGAGGTGCCTGTTGTATTTCTATCTGATGCCCCTGCAGTGTTCTCTCCGTTTTGATCAGGTATCTAGTGTGGGCCTCGCCCATGCATTTTGGGCCCAGTGGTCCACGGACAATGAATGGTGCGTTTCCTGCACTACTAATCGTGGTGTATATTTTGTTTAATGGTATATATATATATATATATTTGGTTACTGTATTTTGATAAATTACAATGGTTCAACTCATTTCCTTTTGTCTTTGCATTCTTCCGGGGGGGTTGGGGGTTGTTAGTGTAATGTTTGGTTATGCACTGGTGTGTGTGTTGTAGTGGGTGAGGGTCGGGGTGGGGGTTGTGATGTTGGTTGTGTGTGTCCCTGTGTTTTTCTCTCCCCCTCCCCTATGTTGTAGGTGCAGTACTCACCGTGGTCTTCGCCACCGGCGTTGTTGATCCTCGTATAGGAGCAGGAAGACTATCGCAGGGAGAATATGGAGTTCCGGCTCCATGGTGTCGTCGTTCCTCGTGGGGTGTGTAGAGGTGAGAGTTTTCCCTTTGAAATGGCTGTTTCCGACGTGTTTTTATCTGCGGTGAATCTGCCCCGGAAAAGGTGGCGGATTGGCCTGTTGTGATACTGTGGGCGGTACATTGTCCTCCGCCTGTCTGTTGGCAGTGACCACCGCGCTGTTTGTCTGTACCGCCGTGGCGGTCAGAGTGTTAAAGTGGCTGTCTTTGTTGGCGGTTTCCGCCATGGTCATAATTCAACATTTTTTACCACCGACCTGTTGGCGGTTTTACCGCTGCTTTAACACCGACCGCCAGGGTTGTAATGACCACCATAATGTCTAATGCAGAAGAGATTGTGATGGAACTCAACCTCACCCCTTACCTGCATCTTAGGATGTCAGAGTTAAGGTTTCTCTGCAAAATCAAAAAGATTAAAACTGATTCAAACCCTACCAAAGTACAGCCCCAGGAGCTTTTGGCAGAGTTTGCTAAAAAAAAACCCTCTGATGATGGCCTCACAGAGGGGGACCCTAGTGACATCGAGGATTTCCCACCTCCAGTCCTAGATAGGGAGCCCAGGGTCTCTCAAACCCTGATTCCAAATGTGATAGTCAGAGATGCTGCTTCTCTCAAAGGAGAGTCCAGCAACTCTGGAAGCATTGAGGGCAGCGTCAATGAAGATGACCTCCTGTTAGCCAGGATGATCAAAAGATTGGCTTTAGAGAGACTGCTCCTAGCCATAGAAAGGAAAAGACAAGAGATGGGCCTAGGTCCCATCAATGGTGGCAGCAACATAAATAGGGTCAGAGATTCTCCTGACATGTTGAAAATCCCAAAAGGGATTGTAACTAAATATGAAGATGGTGATGACATCACCAAATGGTTCACAGCTTTTGAGAGGGCTTGTGCAACCAGAAAAGTAAACGGATCTCACTGGGGTGCTCTCCTTTGGGAAATGTTTACTGGAAAGTGTAGGAATAGACTCCTCACACTCTCTGGAAAAGATGCAGAATCCTATGACCTCACAAAGGGTACCCTGATTGAGGGCTTTGGATTCTCAACTGAGGAGTATAGAAATAGGTTCAGGGGGGCTCAAAAATCCTCGAGCCAGACCTGGGTTGATTTTGTTGACTACTCAGTAAAAACACTGGATGGTTGGATTCAAGGCACTGATGTAAATGATTATGACGGGCTGTACAATTTATTTGTGAAGGAACACCTGTTAAGTAATTGTTTCAATGATAAACTGCATCAGCATCTGGTAGACCTAGGACCAATTTTTCCCCAAGAATTGGGAAAGAAGGCGGACCATTGGGTCAAGACTAGGGTGACTAAGACTTCCACAGGGGGTGACCAAAAGAAAGGGGTCACAAAGACTCCCCAGGGGAAGAGTGTTGAGACATCCAAAGGGAAAAAGTAAAGAGTCTTCTATAGGGCCCCAAAAACCTGCTCAGGAGGGAGGGTCCAGAGCCTCTTCACAACCCAATTTTGGGTACAAGGGTAAAAACTTTGATCCCAAAAAGGCCTGGTGTCGTAGCTGTAATCAGCAAGGACACCAAACTGGAGACAAGGCCTGTCCCAAGAAAGGTTCCACTTCTAACTCTACTCCAGCTAACACTGGAATGGCCAGTCTCCAAGTGGGATCAACAGTGTGCCCAGAGCAAATCAGGGTCCACACTGAAGCTACATTAGTCTCTGAGGGTGGGGTGGACTTAGCCACACTGGCTGCCTGGCCCCCTAATATGCAAAAATACAGGCAGCAACTCTGAATTAATGGGACAAGTGTAGAAGGCCTGAGGGATACAGGTGCCAGTGTCACCGTGGTGACAGAGAAACTGGTTTCCCCTGGTCAATACCTGGCTGGACAAACTTATCCAGTCACCAACGCTGACAATCAGACTAAAGTACATCCCATGGCTATGGTAAATTTAGAGTGGGGAGGGGTCAATGGCCTGAAACAGGTGGTGGTCTCCTCAAATATCCCTGTAGACTGTTTGCTTGGAAATTACCTGGATCCTCAGCATGGGCTGAGGTAGAACTCAAAACCCATGCAGCCATGCTGGGTATTCCTGAACTGGTGTGTGTCAAGACAAGGGCACAGTGCAAGGATCAGGGTGAAAAAGTGGTGTTGGAGCCTGGAAAAAGGGCCCAACCCTCCAAGAGAAAAGGAAAGAAGACTGGGGAACCAGCTTCAACACAAGAGAAAGAGAACCACTCTTCCCAGGAAGAAGTTCTGCCTTCTGAGGGAACTGAGCCCATGGAGTTAGAACCTTATCAGGTTGAGCTCCTAGGCCCAGGGGGACCATCAAGGGAATAGTTGTGTAATGGGCAAGAAACCTGTCCCTCTCTTGAAGGCCTTAGGCAGCGAGCTGCTGAAGAGTCCAAAGGAAAAATAACAGGAACTCATAGAGTCTATTGGGAAGATGGACTCCTTTACACTGAGGCAAGAGATCCCAAACCTGGTGCCACTAGGAGAGTGGTAGTGCCTCAGGAGTTTAGGGAGTTCATTCTGACCTTAGCTCATGATATTCCTCTTGCTGAGCATTTGGGACAGACCAAGACTTGGGAGAGACTAGTCAACCACTTCTATTGGCCCAACATGTCCCAGAAGGTCAAGGAGTTTTGTGTCTCCTGTGCCACCTGTCAAGCCAGTGGTAAGACAGGTGGACACCCAAAGGCCCCCCTCATTCCACTTCCAGTGGTGGGGGTGCCCTTTGAAAGAGTGGATGTGGACATAGTGGGTCCACTTGAACCTCCCACAGCCTCAGGGAACCAATACATACTAGTAGTAGTGGATCATGCTACTAGATACCCTGAAGCAATTCCCCTTAGGTCGACTACTGCCCCTGCAGTAGCCAAAGCACTCATTGGTATTTTTACCAGAGTGGGATTTCCTAAGGAGGTGGTGTCTGACAGAGGTACCAACTTCATGTCAGCATACCTGAAACATATGTGGAATGAGTGTGGGGTGACTTACAAATTCAACACACCATACCATCCACAAACCAATGGTCTTGTAGAAAGATTTAACAAGACATTGAAAGGCATGATCATGGAGCTCCCTGAAAAACTCAAAAGGAGATGGGATGTCCTCTTGCCATGTCTGCTTTTCGCCTACAGAGAGGTGCCTCAGAAGGGAGTAGGGTTTTCCCCCTTTGAACTTCTGTTTGGTCATCCTGTAAGGGGACCACTAGCTCTTGTAAAAGACGGCTTGGAGAGACCTCTTCATGAGCCTAAACAAGATATAGTGGACTATGTACTAGGCCTACGTTCAAGGATGGCAGAGTACATGGAAAAGGCAAGTAAAAACCTTGAGGCCAGCCAACAACTCCAGAAGATGTGGTATGACCAAAAGGCTGCTATGGTTGAATTTCAGCCAGGGCATAAAGTCTGGGTTCTGGATCCTGTGGCTCCCAGAGCACTTCAGGACAGATGGAGTGGCCCTTACCCAGTGCTAGAGAAGAAGAGTCAGGTCACCTACCTGGTAGACCTAGGCACTAGCAGGACCCCCAAAAGGGTGATCCATGTGAACCGCCTCAAACTATTCCATGATAGGGCAGATGTGAATCTGTTGATGGTAACAGATGAGGACCAGGAAGCTGAGAGTGAACCTCTCCCTGATCTCCTCTCCACAGACCCTAAAGATGGCTCAGTTGATGGAGTGATCTATTCAGACACCCTCTCTAGCCAACAGCAATCTGACTGTAGGAAGGTCCTGCAACAGTTTGCTGAGATCTTTTCCCTAACCCCTGGTCAGACACACCTGTGTACCCATGATGTGGACACAGGAGACAGCATGCCTGTCACAAACAACATTTTCAGACAGTCTTACCAAGTTAAGGAAAGCATCAAGGTGGAAGTCCACAAGATGCTGGAATTGGGAGTCATTGAGCACTCTGACAGCCTCTGGGATAGCCCAGTGGTCTTAGTCCCCAAACCTCACACCAAAGATGGAAAGAGAGAGATGAGGTTCTGTGTGGACTACAGAGGACTTAATTCTGTCACCAAGACAGATGCCCATCCCATTCCAAGGGCAGATGAATTGATTGATAAGCTAGGTGCTGCCAGATACTTAAGTACCTTTGACTTGACAGCAGGGTACTGGCAAATCAAAATGGCACCAGGAGCAAAAGAAAATACAGCACTCTCCACACCTGATGGGCAATATCAGTTTACTGTTATGCCCTTTGGTTTAAAGAATGCCCCTGCCACCTTCCAAAGGTTGGTGAATCAAGTCCTTGCTGGCTTGGAGTCCTTTAGTGCAGCTTATCTTGATGATATTGCTGTCTTTAGCTCCAGATGGCAGGATCACCTGGTCCTCCTGAAGAAGGTTTTGAAGGCCCTGCAAGCAGCAGGCCTCTCTATGAAGGCATCCAAATGTCAGATAGGGCAGGGAACTCTGGTTTACTTGGGACACCTTGTAGGTGGAGGCCAAGTTCAGCCACTCCAGCCGAAGATCCAGACTATTCTGGACTAGGCAGCTCCAAAAACCCAGACTCAAGTCCATAGTGACACCCCTCACAGAACTTACCTCCAAGAACATGCCAAAGAAGGTAAACTGGACTGTAGAATGCCAACAGGCCTTTGACACCCTGAAGCAAGCAATGTGCGCAGCACCAGTTCTCAAAGCTCCAGATTACTCCAAGCAGTTCATTGTGCAGACTGATGCCTCTGAACATGGGATAGGGGCAGTTTTGTCCCAAACAAATGATGATGGCCTTGACCAGCCTGTTGCTTTCATTAGCAGGAGGTTACTCCCCAGGGAGCAGCGTTGGAGTGCCATTGAGAGGGAGGCCTTTGCTGTGGTTTGGTCCCGGAAGAAGCTGAGACCATACCTCTTTGGTACTCACTTTGTAGTTCAGACTGACCACAGACCTCTCAGATGGCTAATGCAAATGAAAGGTGAAAATCCAAAACTGTTGAGGTATTCCATCTCCCTACAGGGAATGGACTTTATAGTGGAACACAGACCTGGGACTGCCCATGCCAATGCAGATGGCCTTTCCAGGTTCTTCCACTTAGAAAATGAAGACTCTCTTGGGAAAGGTTAGTCTCATCCTCTTTCGTTTGGGGGGGGATTTTGTGTAAGGAAATGCCTCCTTGGCATGGTTACCCCCTGACGTTTTGCCTTTGCTGATGCCAAGTTATGATTTGAAAATGTTCTGAGGCCTGCTAACCAGGCCCCAGCACCAGTGTTCTTTCCCTAACCTGTACCTTTGTTTCCACAATTGGCACCCCTTGGCATCCAGGTAAGTCCCTTGCAACTGATACCCCTGGTACCAAGGACCCTGATGCTAGGGAAGGTCTCTAAGGGCTGCACCATGTCTTATGCCACCCTGGGGACCCCTCACTCAGCACAAACACACTGCTTGCCAGCTTGTGTGTGCTGGTGGGGATAAAATGACTAAGTCCACAGGGCACTCCCCTCAGGGTGCCATGCCAACCTCACACTGCCTATGGCATAGGTAAGTCACCCCTCTAGCAGGCCTTATAGCCCTAAGGAAGGGTGCACTATACCATAGGTGAGGGCATAAGTACATGAGCATTATGCCCCTACAGTGTCTAAGCAAAACTTTAGACATTGTAAGTGCAGGGTAGTCATAAGAGTATATGGTCTGGGAGTCTGTCATACACGAACTCCACAGCACCATAATGGCTACACTGAAAACTGGGAAGTTTGGTATCAAACTTCTCAGCACAATAAATGCACACTGATGCCAGTGTACATTCTATTCTAAAATACACCCCAGAGGGCATCTTAGAGATGCCCCCTGAAACCATACCCGACTTCCAGCGTGGGCTGACTAGTTTTAGCAGCATGCCACACACCAGACATGCTGCTGGCCACATGGGGAGAGTGCCTTTGTCACTCTGTGGCGAGTAACAAAGCCTGTACTAGGTGGAGGTGCCTCTCACCTCCCCCTTCAGGCACTGTAACACCTGGCGGTGAGCCTCAAAGGTTCACCCCCTTTGTAAAAGCACCCCAGGGCACTCCAGCTAGTGGAGTTGCCCGCCCCCTCTGGCCACGGCCCCACTTTTGGCGGCAAGGCCGGAGGAGATAATGAGAAAAACAAGGAGGAGTCATTGGCCAGTCAGGACAGCCCCTAAGGTGTCCTGAGCTGAGGTGACTTTGACTTTTAGAAATCCTCCATCTTGCAGATGGAGGATTCCCCCAATAGGATTAGGGATGTGCCCCCCTCCCCTCAGGGAGGAGGCACAAAGTGGGAGTAGCCACCCTCAGGGCTAGTAGCCATTGGCTACTAACCCCCCAGACCTAACCACACCCCTAAATGGAGTATTTAAGGGCTCCCAGAACATAGGTAACTAGATTCCTGCAACCTAAGACGAAGAAGGACTGCTGAGCTGAAAATCCTGCCGAGAAGACGGAGACACCAACTGCTTTGGCCCCAGCTCTGCCGGCCTGTTTCCCCACTTCAAGAAAACCTGCAACAGCGATGCGTTCCACAGGGTCCAGCGACCTCTGAAGCCTCAGAGGACTACCCTGCATCTAAAAGGACCAAGAACTCTTGAGGACAGCGGCTCTGCTCCATAGAAGAAACATCTTTGCAACAAAGAAGCAACTTTGAACGAACACACGTTTCCCGCCGGAAACGTGAGACTTTGCACTCTGCACCCGACGCCCCCGCCTCGACTTGTGGAGAACCAACACTACAGGGAGGAATCCCCGGCGACTGCGAGCCCATTAGTAGCCAGAGTTGACCCCCTGACCCCCTACAGTGACGCCTGCAGAAGGAATCCAGAGGCTTCCCCTGACCGCGACTGCCTGCTTCTAAGAACCCGACGCCTGGTAAGGGCACTGCACCCGCAGCCCCCAGGACCTGAAGGATCCGACCTCCAGTGCAGGAGCGACCCGCAGGTGGCCCTCTACCTTGCCCAGGTGGTGGCTAGCCCGAAGAGCCCCCCCACCTTGCCTGCCTGTATCGTTGAAGAGACCCCTGGGTCTCCCATTGAACTACATTGCAAACCCGACGCCTGTTTGCACTCTGCACCCGGCCGCCCCCGTGCCGCTGAGGGTGTACTTTTTGTGCTGACTTGTGTCCCCCCCAGTGCCCTACAAAACCCCCCTGGTCTGCCCTCCGAAGATGTGGGTACCTACCTGCTGGCAGACTTGAACCGGGGCACGCCCTTCTCCTTTGAAGCCTATGCGTTTTGGGCACCCCTTTGACCTCTGCACCTGACCGGCCCTGAGCTGCTGGAGTGGTAACTTTGGGGTTGCACTGAACCCCCAACGGTGGGCTACCTTGGACCCAACTTTGAACTCTGTAGGTGGTTTACTTACCTGCAAAACTAACAAACACTTACCTCCCCCAGGAACTGTGTCCAGTTTTAAAATAGCTTATTGCCATTTGTGTGAAATCTGTATATGCTATTTTGCTAATTCAAAGTTCCTAAACTTTCTAAGTGAAATACCTTTCATTTAAAGTATTGTTTGTAAATCTTGAACCTGTGGTTCTTAAAATAAACTAAGAAAATATATTTTTCTATATAAAAACCTATTGGCCTGTAATTGTCTTTGAGTGTGTGTTCCCCATTTATTGCCTGTGTGTGTACAACAAATGCTTAACACTACCCTCTGATAAGCCTACTGCTCGACCACACTACCACAAAATAGAGCATTAGAATTATCTCTTTTTGCCACCATCTTACCTCTAAGGGGAACCCTGGGACTCTGTGCATGCTATTTCTTACTTTGAAATAGTACATACAGAGCCAACTTCCTACACTAAGCTTGCACCACAGACGTTTGAATGAAGTTGACAGCTCTCTCAAGATGTAAAAATACAGTCTTATATTACAGGATATCCTTGTTGCTACTCAGTGCCAAATTACTAAATATCTACCAGGAAGAGAGGTTCATACCATGTAGCGCTTAAACTATACCTGACATTTTAGGCAAAACCCAGTTCCATTGTGGAACTTGTAGTTATGCTGGTCCTAGATGCAAAATCAACTCATCTAAGTCAACTAAGATCTCAAGTTGTTCAGTGTCTGGCATGAGTACGTTTTCCAGTCCTGTTTTTATTGTTTGTATTATTAAAGTTGATGTTTAATTACAAATACAGTACTACAAGTCCCAGAATGCAAGGAAAGGCCTAGTATGCCATGTGCAACTTCTCAAAATATTGTCCGTCGATAAGAGAATGTGGATGACCACCTTTTCAAAAACCAGGGATGCTTCCTACACAACACTAGTTGTCTGTCGCTTCATGACCATGCTGTTTTACTTATTTATGTTTTTTTTTCAATTAGGCGTAATGGGTATAACTCAAGACATGCGGCACTGGTCAGCCAGTTTCCCACTCTTCTCCATCTAATAATCTGTCTGATCTGCGAAACAAAAAGTTTCTGAATTAAGTACCATCCTAGCCCCCATCTTGCCAGTACACTGATGCAAACCACAGTGGGAGATCTAGGCCCCACTTATGCTTGTGACTGGTGTGAATGGTAACTAGGGCCACTGGAACACTGGACTTATGTGATTTTGCGGCTGCGGCGTGTTATGAATTATTTTGGATTTCATGCATATTGCACATAATCCGTCATCTGCTGTACAGTCTGCAGATTATAACAAAAAATGTTTTCGGTCAAACAGATCAAGAGTACAAGAAATGCAGCAACACAAGTTGACTAGCAAAGGATGACTAGTGTCCCATCTGTTGCTTATTGCTCTATTTGGGTGTTAATTTAGTACCAATGGGGCAAAACGTTTGTGCAGACAGTGTGAACAAGTGTAATAAAAATAACAAAATAAAAAAGTAATACTATTACAAAATGTGCTGCATTATGCCACAATTGTTGCCTTTTTGATGATTCATTTATTGCACCCTGCCACGCAATTTGGTCTTCCCTTCCACATAATTCCAGTTTCTCTGACAATAACTCACCATTGGACAACCAGAGTTACAGGCCAAATGAAGCTGTCCAGCACCGAGGACACACATTATAAAAATAGTGGGACAAGGAAAGTAAAGATTAGGGAGACAGAGGGACACAGAAAGAGAGGAGAGAGACAGAGAGGGCAGAGACTGGAGAGAGAAAGTGACACAGAAAAACATGATTTAACTGTGTAGGGAGAAAAATAGCAACAGAGGTCAGGAAAGAAGGGGGAGGGAGTGGGGAGGGAGGAAGAGCAGGAGAGAAGGGAGACTGAAAGGAGGAGCCAAAGCAGTGCCGAAAAAAATGGAGAATTAGTAGCAAGAGAGGGAGAACAGAGGGATAAGGACATAGTTATTTGGAGGGAGATGTGAGCCAGAATGCAGATTATGGATGGAAGGCAGAACAAGAAGAGGTGGGGCATAAAATCTGTGAGGGTAAGACAGACCACGAGATACAATGACTCTCTTTGTCTACCTTGGTCCCCGCATAGGTTCAACTCAGGGATCTCAAGAATCTGAAATTATGAAGCAGGAGAGGACCAAATTATTGAGAAGGATTAACTCAATTATGTGGCAACAAAAGGCAAATTATGGCTGTAATGCAGCACACTTTGTGAAAGCATTACTTCATTAGTTTGTCATTTTACCCACTTAACACTGCCATAGCAAAGGTTTCACCTCATTAGTACCACTTCAACACCCAACTACATCAATAAACTGCTGGAAAATGACCACTCAACCTTTGTGAAGGGTCTTCCACCGTGTGACAACACATGTTGCTGCTTTTTTCTATAACTTTTGATCTATTTGAGTTAGAATGTTTTTTCTTGTTAAAATCTGCAAATTATGCAGCAGATGATGGGCAAAGTGGCAGGTGCAACAAATCCATAACCATGTAGAAAGCACCACAGCTGCAGAATGGGATAGTTCAGGTGGTCCTGTTTATATTCCAGGGAATGAGACCCACACGTGATATTGCCACAATTGTCCCCATGCCATTGCCCTGACAAGAAAAACACAAAATTAGTTTCAAGTATCACAATTAAACACAGGAACAGATAGTCAGGAACAGGACCCTCTCAATGCCCTCACAGAAAAATGTATGAGATGCAAGGCGCAGAGAAGGAAGCAGGGTGATGAAGAAACTATGAGAACTCAGAAGGAAAGACCACCTTAACAAGCCAGGAGGTGGCATCGCCATCCTACACAAAGACATCATTAAAGTCACCACTAACTCCCAAGACACCATCGACAGCGCAGAACACAAGCACTTCCTAATCCACATTAACAACAACAACACCCTCAGAGGCACACTAATCTACAGACCCCCAGGACCACGCCCCGCCTTCTGTGATGCCATCGCCGACACCATCAGCACGCACACCCTCACCTCCACAAACTACGTCCTCCTCTGTGACTTCAACTTTCACTTGGAGAACCCTTAAGACCACAACTCCTCCTCCCTCCTAGACAACCTCGCCAACCTGGGACTCTAACAACTGGTCACAGCACCCACCCACTCAGCAGGACACACACTTGACGCAATCTTCACCTCAAGCCAGCACATAACCTACACCCACACCACGGAACTCCACTGGACGGACCACCACTGCGTCCACTTCTCCTTTGCCAAACCCCCCACTCACCACCACCAATACACCACACCATACCGCATGTGGGACAGGATCCCTGCAGAACGCCTGAACTCCCAACTGTCGCACAACCCCCCCCACACTGACGACCCCAACACCGCAGCCAACAACCTCTCAAAATGGATCACTACCTGCGCAGACACACTAGCCCCCCTCAGAAAAAACATCACTGCCCGCAACATCAAAAACTCCCCATGGTTCACCACTGAACTCCAAGACTCAAAGCGCAAATGGCACCAAGCGGAGACTGCCTGGCATCAAGAACCCTCAACAACCAACTTCTCCACCCTCAAAAAATCCACTCGCACCAACCACCAACTCATACGCACCGCCAAACGAGCACACTACTAGGAACGCATTGACAACTCCCAAAACAGCAAAGAACTCTTCACCATCATTAAAGAGCTATCCAAACACAAAGACAGCAACATAGACCCCACACACACACACACAAACGCTCTGCGACACCCTCTCCAACCATTTCCACCACAAAATCCTAGACATACACAACAGCTTCACACCACACACACACACCACACACGCCTCTCAGCCACCCAACTCAGACTCGCCTATGCCCCCCCAAACCTACTCACCGCCTGGGCCCCAACCACCGACGAAGAAACTGAAAAAAACATGAATTCCATCCACTCTGGATCCCCCTCCGACCCCTGCCCCATCGCATCTTCAACAAAGCCAGCCCTACCATTGTCCCCAAGCTTCTCGACATAAACAACACCTCATTCAACACCGCACCCTTTCCAGACCCATGGAAGCATGCAGAAATCACTGCACTTCTAAAAAAGCCCAAAGCCGACTGGGACAACCTCTCGAACTACCGCCCCATCACTCTCCTCCCTTTCCCCGCCAAGGTCGCAGAGAAACTAGTCAATGCCCGCCTATCCCACTTCCTTGAGGAAAACAACACACTCAACCGTTCACAATCCAAGTTCCGCAAAAACCACAGCACGGAAACCTCCCTCATCGCATGTACTGATGACATCAGAACCAGAGTCGACAAGGGTGAAACCGTCGCACTCATCCTCCTTGACCTCTCCGCGGCCTTTGACACTGTCTGCCACCACCCACTCCGCACACGCCTCCACAACACAGGAATTCGACACAAAGCCCTAGACTGGCTCACCAGATTCCTCACCGATAGAACCCAAAAAGTCTGCCTCCCACCCTTCCACTCTACTGCTACCAAAATCATCTGCGGAGTCTCCCAAGGGTCCTCCCTCAGCCCCACTCTCTTCAACATTTACATGACCCCTCTCACCAACATCCTCCGTCCACACGGAATCACCATCCTTTCCTACGCAGATGACACACAACTCATCATCTCCCTCACCTTCAACCCCACCACCACCAAATCCAACCTCCACGCTGCACTTCTTGACACCGCCACCTGGATGACACTAACCACCTCAAGCTCAACTCCAACAAAACACAAATCATCATCTTCGGCCCCAACAAAACCATATGAGATGACTCCTGGTGGCCCACAGCCCTAGGCCCCGCCCCCACCCCGCAAACCACGCACGCAACCTCGGCATCATCCTAGACCCCTCCCTCTCCATGACCCAGCAAATCAACGCAGTCACCTCATCCTGTTTCCACACACTCCACACGCTGAAAAAAACCTTCAAGTGGATTCCCACAGAGACCAGGAAGACTGTCACACACGCACTCCTCAGTAACAGGCTAGACTACGGTAACCCCCTCTACGCCGGCACCACGCTCAAACTCAAATGCAAACTCCAGAGAATCCAGAACACAGCCGCACGCCTCATCCTGAACCTGCCCCGCCACTAACACATCACACCACACCTCAAATCCCTTCACTGGCTCCCCATAGACAAGATGATCACCTTCAAGATCCTCATCCGTGCACACAAATCCCTCCACAACACCGGCAGAACCTACCGCAACGAAAGAGTGAACTTCCACACTCCCACACGCCACCTCCGATCTACCGACCTCGCACTAGCCACAATCCCCCGCATCCAACACACCACCACTGGAGGCAAGTCCTTCTCCTACCTCGCCCCCAAGACCTGGAACTCCCTCCCCACCAACCTTCGCAAAACCCAAGACCTCCTGCTTTTCAGAAAAAACCTCAAGACATGGCTGTTCGAACAGTAGCCCCTCCTACCCTCCATTCCCCCCCTAGCGCCTTGAGACCCTCAAAGGTGAGTAGCGCGCTCTATACATTTTTTTGATTGATTGATTGATTGATTGAAGGAGGGATGGAATAAAAGGAGGGGGAGGTGAAAAGTCCTAGTAACCAAGAACCAGACACAGCTCTTGCGACAGCTGCTCGGTCCTTGGTGCCCTATAGTCAGGTGTTGATAAAATGTGCTTCTCAGGAATAGTGGGTCCCAAAAGCCCCAAAGCAGGCAGCTTTACCCCAGCTTCCTCTTCCTTAGATGATCAGCAGGTGCCATATCAAAGCTAACACATATCTGCAGTCCTCTGAACCTGAAGAGGGATGTATAGGATATGTGTCACAAATAGTACAGCTGCCCGGCTAGCTCAGTCGGTAGAGCATGAGACTCTTAATCTCAGGGTCGTGGGTTCGAGCCCCACGTTGGGCGTGAATTATCATTTTTTAGTCTTTTCTTTAAATGTGCTCTGTTTTTATATAAACTAATTTTTGAATGCCTTCTTGGTTTCAAACATACTGACATCGTAAAATGGCCAATCTTAAATGTTAAACCTCCATGTAGCTGGGCACATTGGACTGGTCATTTAGAGGGGAAGGGGTTGTTTGTACGTTCCTTTACCTCCTCAGTCATGAATGGCTATTGCTTGATGTAGGGATGGGAATTGCAGCCATTCGCCCTCCGTTCAATTACATAGGATGAGGCTTAAACACGCTTTGTCATAAACGAGTTGTGAAAGTGACCAGCTCAGTATGAACACCGGGGAGTCACAGGCGGAACTGAAAGGTGGGGAAGGTCCGTCACAGCGGATGCTCGGGGGGGAGTTGTTAATGGTGATGAGTTGTTTGACAAGCACAGCTTTAAGGGTTAATGGTTTATGCCTGAAATTTGTAACAGTGTCGAGCAGGGCAGTGTGTGCGCGAGCTTGTGATGGCCAAAAGTCGTGCAGAAAGCGAGGGGTTGCAGACTGTGTCAATTGTGTGTAGAGGACGAGGCGGAGAGAGAAGGTGAAGGGTTAAAGGGTGTTCTGAGAGCGCATGAGTGGTGACGCTCGGCTGTGGAGTCCCCTGTAGATGGTGCAAGTGAGGTGCAGGAAGCGGGAACCCCAGTCGGCATTTCTGAAAGGGCTGCACAGTCACGCACAAGAGTCCACACGTGCCAGACGTGCTTCAGTACAGCAGCTCACAAAAGATAGATTCCCTGGTGACTGGTTATCTCAGTTGGTTCGCGTTTCGTGCTAATAACACCACGGCCATGGTTTCAATCCCCGTACGCCTGTTGTACGTTTTTCTACTTTCTAATGACATTTTACTACACAGGTAGCACAGGAAGCGTACTGACACATTCACTGCAGAAGTAGGGAAGCGAACACATGAACAGGGAAAACACAGCTGAATCTGGTCTCACTTGTGCCGACGAGCGAAGCCGGACACCTAAATATGTGCTCTGTAAGCTATGCGTCGTACCTCGTAATCAAATACAATAAAATCTAAAAAATGATTTGTTAACTTGTGTGTGACTGATTTTACCACAGTAGACTATTTACCCCAATATACAACTTTTTGTTAGGTCTTTGTGTTTCTGAGCATGTCCTTGGAGGAATGTACGCGATGTTGATCTTGCCGTTTATTGAACCAACAGAAACAATCGGGCTGTTTCTTATCCCTACATGTGGCCATTACTGATACTTGAGCGGCTTTATAGTTGTTTTCAGTGAAGATCCCCCTTTCCTTACAAAAAATATTGCAAGACACTGGCTTGAGTAGAAAATGAGCCAAGGTGAACGTCGGCCCAAAAACTTCCCCAAAATCTTGCATTACAAAATGTATTACAAAATTTCATACTGCAAGGAATTCTAAAATCTTGGTAGCATAATTACCATTTACACAAATAAAATCACTTATATGTTACTGGTCTGTGAGACCGTTGCTTCTTTCCACGACCGGTGGCACAGAGAGTTGTTGTGTTGCACACGATCAAGTGCTTATAAAGCAGGATCAAAGAGCAGGACAGCAATACAAGCACAGATCATGTGCTTGGTTTCCAGTGCACGAGCCTGTGCTCCAGAGCTTTAACTAACTACATGATCTCAGATGGCATCACCTGGGCTAACTTACAACTAAATAATAGTGAGAGCTAGGACCTCTGAGTATGTCCCTTCGGTGATCAAAAATATATTTACCCCAAAGACAAAATACAAAAACAGGATGGGCAACACCATAAGAGAACAGAAACATGTCACCTATAGAGCTTTAAATCACAAGGGCCTGATACTTCTGAGTAGTTTGAGAAGAGGACCTCAACGAACAATTCAGTGCTGTATTTATGATAGTAGTAGTAGGAAGGGATACCTTTAATCACCATATTAAAAGTGACAGTTATCCCGCCCCCCGGCAGTGATGTCATTTCCGGTGGCTGGGACTTCCGGTGTCCCTGAAAGCTCTCCCCGGAAGTGACGTGGGTGCATGGGGGTGTCACGTGGTTCGTGTCCGCATGGTGTTGCCTAGTAGAGCGCACCTTTTTTTTTTTTTTTTTAAATGTTGCATATAAGGAGCTGGTTAGAACCGGCTGTCAAACCGTGAACCAGGGCTGAAACAGTTTGGCAAGTCGCCATGAAGAGATACAATCCGATCGCCAGAAAAGCCGCCTCCTCAGGGGCCCTGAACACTATTGGTAGATATTACCGGACCCTAGCCCCTCTTACGATGGATGAGAATGCACAACAGGCTGTCCCTGACGCCCAGGATACCGATGTTACCGGTTTTCAAGAGGAACTTTGCCATCGGCTTGAAAAGCTCAACCTCAAGGATGTGTCGACCCTGATATCCCCTATGAAGGGGGCCGGCAGTGACAGCGATGCCTCGAAAGATGAATTAAGTGTTGCATCTAACTTCATAGACATTGAAGATGTTGAAGAATGTGTAGCACCACCGAATTCGCCCATCTATGAAGACATGGGCTTCCAGGAGGACCCCCGAGTCAGAGGCCGTTATTGTACAGCCGTCAGTTGTAAGCTCCGGTGATGTTTCTACCCCAATGGACCTCTGCGACTCCCAAGATTTCAGAGGAGCCTCTGAGTGTGGCGAGAATGTTGAGGTTAGTAAAGACATTTTCTTCTTTTTTTTTATTTTTTTTTTCTGCCTGTATACTCTAGTGTCATACTTTTAACTAATAATGTGTCTTGTGCTTTCTGTTTGAACCCTAGAACGCAACTGAAGAAAGAGAGCCTCTAGAAGGGTCAGCTCCAAAGGTTAACGCCGTAAATTCTTACTGCTTATGCTGTTCCAGACAGTCTGAAAGTATTACAAGCCAGAACAAAGAGCCTCGTAAGAAATGTGTTTGCACCTACACTAGCCGCGATTTTGAAAAGGAAGCTCCGGGCGTACTCTGTGACACCATATGGCCAGTTAAAGGTTTTGCAGCGGCCGTTGTGAACACGTGTGTTAAACGGGATTATTATGACCTTTGTTACGGGCATAAAATTAAGGAGGCTCACGCATGTCTATACGATGCATACACTGCAAGAACAATTCGCCACATTTGTAGCCGGCTAGACCCTTACCGGGTATATAAGTTGTTAAGGGTTGTGTACGGGCTGTCAGCTATGAAGAAAGGTGTCCACGATGATATGATTAAGGTCTTGGCTGCGGCTGTCAATGAGATCCGATACGCTGCTGAGCCCTGCTCAAAACTCGACCGTATGCACAGGATGTGTCCCCACTTTGACAAAAGTATGATAGACAGGGTTATAGAAAGACGAATGTGTGACATTTATTATAAAAACAGAAGAATGATGTTGTTAGCCCCACGAAAGCTGTTTTAAAAAAATAATAATAATAAATAAATAAATAAAGCAGACCATAAATGTGTTACTTAACGCTCCATACTTACTCACTTTTAGGCGGGAATCCGGGTATCGAGATGCAAGATGTCTATGAGTTACACCCGGGCTACATCTGTATCGGGAGATTGATTTTTGTGCTGGTTAAAGAAAGAATAGCTGAAATACATCCTGTGACTCTGCGGTATTTGAACATTTCTGAACCTTCGGCCTTGTTGCAATGTAGCAGTCATGTGTGTATCGCCAAGTGGTGTATCAATGGACGGCTAAACGCATCTTTTAAATGCCGGACCTCGGACAAAGATCACAATCGCAAGTTAAGACTTTCACCTGAGACGGGGATACATGGGGCTTTGGAGAACATGACTAAAGATTATCTCACAAATAAAGGTTCTGCATTGTCCTACCTAGAACTGTATGAACTGTTGAATTCTGTCAGTATCCTGAGCGTTCAGAGTTATAGGCGTGGGGAGCGGGAAGTCATGTCTAGAGCTATTGAGAGTATAGCTATAAAAATATCAAAGTTCGTGACGCTTAGGGTTTGTAAAAGGACATGCTCTGAGTAACATGTGTAATGGGTGTTGTACTATGTATACGATTGTAAAAAGGCCACAGCGGTCCATCGTTTTGACATCTATAAGCTATGTAGCACAAAATGTCAAATACATGCTGGTTGTGTAGCCCAGCCACACTTTTATGTTTTTTATGTTTAATAAAATGACCTTACACAAAACAGGCGTCTTTCATTTCGTGGTGATGGTGGGAGACAGCATGACGGATGCGGATTTAAGGAAGCTTTATTACGATAAACAGGGGGTTGGAAGCTTCGGAGGCTCCAAAGCTCTATTTAGAAGGGCTCGAGCTGAAAATGAATCTGTAAAACGTGCCAGTGTGAAGACATGGTTAGCTGGGGAAGAGGCTTATTCGCTACACAAACCTGCCAGGAGACGCTTTAAGAGGAGGGCCATCGTTGTTAACGCACAGCTCGATTATCAGTGGCAAGCTGACATAATCAGCCTCCAAGATCTAGCAAAACATAACGATGGCGCCATGTATATATTAACAGTCATAGATGTCTTGTCCAAGTACGCCTATGCAGAGTCATTAAACGATAAAAGTGGTACCAGCGTTACATCTGCTTTTAAAGACATCTTCGCTAGCGGGCGTGTGCCTCAGAAACTACAAACAGACGCCGGAAAGGAATTTTTAAACAAACATTTCCAAAAATTATTAAACCAGCACGCTGTTCAACATTTTGTAACGCACACAGAGGTAAAGGCTGCTGTTGTAGAGCGTTTTAACCGTACTTTAAAGTCGAAGATGTGGCGATATTTCACCGCCAACAACACCTACAGATACGTGGATGTTCTAAAGGCTTTTATAGATGTTTATAACGCCACCTACCACAGGACAATCAAAATGGCCCCTGTTAAGGTAACAAGGGATAATTCGTTAACGGTGTGGAGAACGGTGTAAGGTGGGCGTCTCACTCCGAAGGTCAAGAAACCTTCTTTAGAAGAAGGGGATCATGTCAGAGTTTCAAAGTTGAAAGGTGTCTTCACCAAAGGCTACCAACAGACATTCAGCGATGAGGTATTCATAGTGGAAAGTGTTGAGTTTAAAGAGGGGGTATATTTTTACAGGTTAAAGGACTACGATGGTGAAAATGTAGCAGGTGTCTTTTACAACGAAGAGTTACAGAAGGTACCCTATGATCGGAACAGGGTGTACAGGGTCGAAAAGGTTCTGAAACGGAAAGGGAGCGGTGCCCGGAGACAGGCGCTGGTCAAATGGCGCGGGTGGCCCGAGAAATTTAACAGTTGGGTTCTGGCCAGCTCGTTGCACGGTGTGTGAGGTCAAGCTGTAAGCGCCAAGATGGAGAACTCCCCTTTTTATATCACGCTGCCATCCAATGCTTCGAAGGACATGTTCCCAGACAATCAGATTTCGAGTTATACTGTGAAACTGGCAAAGCTAGTGGATTTGAAAGGACCATGGGAGGTGGCACTAACAGAAATACAGTACCCTAGAACTTGGAATACCTTTACAAAGTCCGATGTTAAATTTCATATAAAGCGCCCTCAGGATGCCCTGACCTTTCCCCTGACTTTCCCACACGGCTATTACCCTACCGTAGCAATGGTGATCGAGGCCATCAACAAATCTATAAGCAGCTATTCTATTGAAGAGTATGCGAATATATATCTGGTATTGGATTACGTTAGAAGAAAAGTCTTTCTTAGAGCCCCTGAGTATGATACTAGGTTTAAATGTAGTGGTAAATTACAACGGGTTTTAGAGACCGTACAACATCTGCAAAAGCAGGTGGATCCAGACCCTACATGTCCCGATATTAACGGCGGATTTTATACACTCTACGTTTATAGCGATATTGTAGAACCGCAGAGGGTCGGGACAGTTATTCACCTTTGTTGAGGTGGGTCCCTGTGCAGGGCGAAAATAACACGATGGTTAATATACAACATCACAAACTCGACTATGTTGCAATTTCTAAAAACCATTTTGACACTATAACCATCATGGTGTACAACGATCAGTCGGAGCCGGTTGCCTTTAAATACGGGAAAGTTATTGTTAAGCTTCATTTAAGACCACGGCGCGAAGGTGACTATTAGACAGCTGCAATGGTCATTATGAAAACCTACGGGGATCCCTCTATGTACAGGGACTATTATAGAGTTCAGGCTGGGTATGGAGGCCACCCGCCCTACTTTCAAGGGGCTCCGGTTATGTATGGGGTGGGATTGGGGGGTTTCTTCCGGAGCATGTTTAGGCGAGCCATGCCCTTTTTGAGAAGAGGGTTCGAAATTGCAAAACCTCATGTTAAAGCGGCTGCTACGAACATCGCCCAGGATGTCGTGGGTAGTGTAACGTCTGCGGTAGCCGAGCGTATGAACAGACAGCCCCAAGGAGGAACTGGGTTGCTGTATAAAGCGCATGGTGGTGTTAAAAGGAAGCGAAGGGCTTCAAGGCATAGGGGTCCACCAATGCCCTATAAGAAGCGACGGACTACTTCAAAAGGCCCTCACAAAAGAAGAGCCGTAAGACGGAAGAGATTGACCAAGAAGAAGAGAACTCGTTCTAGTGCGAATATTTTTTAAAACATCGATCATGGCCTTCGTACACTGTGCATTGGGTGAATGCTCCATCCCTGAGTTAGATCTGTTTTCTCTCAAACCCACACAGACCAGCATTGAAAATAGTTTTTTCATGGAAGTGTCGCCGATGGCCGCTCTGACACCCCTTGCACCGATAGAGTTTTATGTGTCGGGGTCCACGGATATGTACCTTGATCTCAACAGCACTCTCCTGCACCTCGTCTGTAAAATAACCAAAGCAAACGGTGCCAACATCGAGGCTGATGCTAGAGTGGCCCCGATCGCCTACCCCATCGCAACAATGTTTAATCAAGTGGACATTAACCTAGGCGATCGCCTCGTCACACAGAGTGATAACATGTATGCCTACAGGGCCTACATAGATAGTATTCTAAATTATAGTCGCGATGCGCTGGACACACATCTTTCAGCAGGGCTCTTCTACCGAGATACCAAAGCGCATTTGGAGAACACGGCTTTGGACGGGGACAACGAGGGATTTAAAAAAAGAGCCAGCTTCGTCGCCGGCAGTAGGCAGTTTGACCTCCTGGGGGGCGTACATTCAGACCTTTTCTTCCAAGACAAACTGTTAGTCAACGGTATAGATCTTAAGATCAAACTCAATCGTAACAAGGACGCTTTCTGTCTCATCACCGGTGATGCAGAGCAGTATAAACTGGTTATATTGTCCGCGAGCCTGTTTGTAAAGAGAGTGAAAGTGTCCCCAAGTGTCAGACTGGCCCATGCTAAAGCTTTACAATTATCGAACACCAAGTATGCAATTGAAAGAGTTGCTCTGAAGATATTCAGCATCCCCGCCGGAACCCGATTAACGCAGCAGCAAAATCTATTTCTGGGGCAATTACCGAAACTCATCATCATAGGGTTTGTGGACAATACCGCTTTTAGTGGCCTCTACAACTCAAACCCTTTCAACTTCAAACACTACGATATCAACTATGCAGCTCTGGTTCACGAGGGCGCCGTGATACCCGCAAAACCTTTCACGCCGAATTTTGGAACATCAAATTTTGTCTGGGAACATCTAGGTCTGGCCTCGATAACGGGCAAACAGCTGCGGGACTCGGGAGTAGTTGTTTCAAGAGAAGGGTATGCTGCCGGCTACACTCTGTTTGCGTTCGACCTGACGCCTGACATGGAAGACAGCGACCATTACAACCTGATCAAAAACGGAAATCTAAAAGCGGAAATACGTTTTATACAGGTGCTGGCGACCAAGGTGAACATGGTTGTGTTCTCAGTATTCAACAGCGTTATCCAGGTCAACCACGCCCGTCAGCTTATGTTTGACTACCATTGAAAGAGTGTAAAATAAAAAAATTAAAATTTTATTTTAAAAAAAATATATATAAAATGGACACTACGGATATATATGGGACTTCTTAAGTAGACATAAATATGCTAAGAAATACTTTCTAGGGGTATACCCTAGCGATGGACTACCTGAAAAGATAGGTCCAGAAACGCCCCGCACCCTCGTCTTTAACACCGACCCCCATTACAAGGGTGGTACACATTGGGCGGCTCTGTTTCTGGATGTGGACAAGGTTATAGTGTTTGATAGTTTAGCCGAGTTCCCTGAGCATAGTATTTATACAAAGCCGATATTCAAATATGTAAAAAAAGCATCACCCACGGTTGTGTATAACAAACTTCGTGTGCAGGATCCTATGGCCATCACATGTGGGGAACATTGTATATACTTTATTAGTAAAATGTCTGAAGGTATAATGTTTAGAATTTTTTTTAATCTGTACTCAGATGATCTAGTAAACAACGACGGTGTTGTTATGAAATATGTGAATGAAAACTCCATGACAATGTCGCACGTTGTTAAAGCAGAATATGGTCTTTGTCAAAAGTGTAAGGTATTGTAAAGCTGTTATTTGTACTTATGAGTGCCTAAAATAAAAAAACATCTTAAACATGCTTTCATCCTAGGCATTTTTTTTTTTATTCACACTGCACACATTTTCAAACCATTTATAAACAAAAAGATGGCAGACTACTGATGAAAATTTAAAAGTGTTAATTACAAACATGTTTCAACACAAACATTTACAAGGTTAAACATATAAAATGAAGCACAATTTTTCGAACCGCAAAAACTTTTAACAAAAACTGTACAGGTGTGCAGAATGAGAGCGGTAGCCAGGTGTTCATTTTGAATAGTCTCTTTTTAGGCTCCATAGAAAGAGCAGCACTGTTCCGAACGGGTGTTAGTTGTGGAAAGAAATGCGATGTCGATATAGCGGGGCTCCTTGTAAAAACAGCGGGGGTCAGATCTTTTAAACTTTCAAGCTTACGGCGATTCTCTGGATTTCCGATAATCGTGGAGGGAATGTTGAGTTCCGCAGCTGCACTTAGGAACTGCTCCCAACCTCTAGGAGCGTCTTGTGTCGATAGGGTTTTACCGTGTGTGAGACCCCGGACCAGATCATACATATGGGAACCAGCAACCGGCTGCCCTTTGTAAACGAATTCACCCCGGTCGTTCCAAGTGGTCAAATCTTTAGTAGTAGTCATTTTACTGAGCAACATTTGAGCAGCCCCTCTATACTTCTGACTTATATTTTTTAAAAGGTCTAAGACAAAGGCATCAGTTGTGGGTCCTATGTCTTGAGGCGCCGTAGAGGGTCCTGGCTGCTGTTCAGCATCTGGGGTATACAGCGTCAGTTTGTTTTTTTCAGAGGTTAGTTGCTTGTAGTATTGTAGAAAGTTTTGAAGGGCTCCTGAGTAAAGCCCTGCTTTGTCGTGGGGTTTTAAATCAGTTCGGTTCAAAATGGCTTTGATTTCAGCATCGAGACGCTGCGTTTCGTTTTTGCGTATGTCCCAGACATCCGTGTTAGAAGGGCCCAGATGTTCCAGCTGTTGCCGTGGTACGAGGTACATTTTGTGGGCGTGCTCCATCAGGATCTCAACAGTAGCCCTGTGATTAGGGGTATAGCTATACCTAACAGCGACCCTATATAGCCTCCTGACTGTTTGAACAGTTTTCTTTTGGAAAGGAGCGATGCCCTCTTATTGCTGAGCTTCTTAATAATGTGGCGCTTCTTCTTCAGAACACGAAACTGGCTCGTTGATATCGGGACATTACCTTTTAGGGTGTTTAGGGCTATTTCTGAAATGGCGGCCACTAAATCGTCCGAGGCAGCGCAAAGGATTGCTTTTCTTTTCGAGGGGCTGGCTGTGATCAACATTTTTAGAAGGCCTAAATTACGCCGCAACCTCGCAGACATTGTGGGGTCCTTATATTACAAGGTTTAGAGTGTAAATGTTACAAACATCTTTTTACTTGTTCTTTTTATAGGTTTTGGGCATTGTTTTAGGCGTGTAGGCGACAGGGAAGTCAGGTGGTAGTATACCGGCTCGTAGTCTGTAGTCTTCAAGAGTGTTGGGTTTCAAATCCACCAGTAAGTAACCGTGGGGTTTTGCTGTAGCATCGTTAAAGGCCTCCATGAAAAACTGGGTGTTTCCGGGGTACATTTGTTTAGCTATAATTGAGATCTGAAGTTTGTCTCAGGGTTTTTAAATAAGACCAGGTATGAGGCGTTGAGAGTTATGGACCGGCTGCTCTTGCCCTTGTAAAACAGGTTCTGCACTATATAGCATATGCTCAGATTACGGTGGTGTGAATATTGCGTAAAAGCCCGTTCAATCTCGGGGTGGTCCCCGCCTTCACGCATGAGGTCATCCACCACGACCATGTTTACAAGTTGTTTTGGTAGCAAGTCATCGTCGTTGAGATTACCGGGGATACCTTCTATAAACCGAATGTGGGGGAACTTTAGGGTGAGCTCCGTGTAAAGATCCTGCCAGCATGAATAAAGCCACACGATGTTGTTAGGGGTCTGAGATAAAACACCGGGAGCGTTTTCTAGCAGTTTCTTTATAAAAAAACTTTTACCGCTATTGGAGGGACCAGCTAAAACGCAGGAGAATGGGTGTTGTAGTCTGGTGTCCATATCTGGGTGGAGTTCGAGCCTCTAATGTCTTTTGGTAACCGTAAGGCAGTGTTTTGTAGTCCGATGTGAGGACCCGTTTGTCAAACACTACTCTTAAGGTTTTACACATAGGTTGGGTTGTAATTTCCCACTTTTTCTTTGACCTGACTATGCTCGGGTGGTTTACAACAATGGCTTTGCTATTTTTGTGATCGCTCGAGGCGGAGTATTCGTGCACCAGACCCTTCAGACTGTCAAAGTTTATTTTAATCGTATTGTTGACGTTTAAAGTGATACGTTTGACTTTCATGCAAACCTTGTTGTTTGAGGTCTTATAACTGTACGTCTTAGGGCCTGATGAGGTAAATTCCTGTATATACTCCCCCTTTTCGAGCTCGCTGGTCAAATCCCCTAGATAATCACCCAGCGGAGGATCTTCATCACCCTCTTTACTCACAAAGATAACCGAGTCAGTGTCATGGTACAAACACCGTTCCTGAAGCTTGTCCAGCAACCTGTAAAGCTCTAGCCTGGCGTGAGCGGTTGTGAAGCAGGCTATAAAGATGTTTATATTGTTACACGTTGTGGGGTACTCTTTGGTGTATTTCCACCATAGAACGGCCGTCTCGTCGTCAATAATTTCACAACTGGATATGTCATAAACCGGTGTGAATATATACTTAAAAAGCTCATCCGGATCTGTGACGATGGATGTGTTTGACAAATTGGTATGCTGTGCGAACTTTCCCCACAAGGAATTGAGACAGAGCTTAGCTAACTGCCGGCGGGCGGGGTTAACCTTAATGAACGCAGGTCTCAGTTTAATACCCTCGCAAGCTTTGTAATCAGCTATATACTTTTTCTTTGAGGGCTCATCGACACACCATTCTGGATACCCCGAGGCCTCCTGCTTGTCTCTGAGAAACAAGTTGATGTACTCAGAAAAGAGCTGGGTTGTTGTGTTTGGAAAGTGCCAGACTTCCAGGATTTTACCTAGGCGATACCCTTTCTCTAGGGCCGTCTGCACCTCAATGGTACACCAAGTCCCTTCCAGCAGCCTCTGCTCATCACTATGCCGGCATTCGCTAAGCTGTTTACTTTCAGCGCAGGTTCGGCATAGGGGGAACATTAGCTTACCGTCGACTCTATAAGGGAGCACCGGAAAGTAAAGTTTCCGCGGAGGGTGAATCTGACACTTAATGATTCCAAAGTACTCTTTGAGAGGTTTAAAGTTCCTGTATATGATTGTAGGATGGCCCACAGGGTACAACTTCACCTTGTTCACAAACGGATACAGACTTGTGAAGTCGTAGTAATGTATTTTCTCACCAGGGCCAGCTACACGGTACAATTGAATGGCGTTTGTACGACCACCGAATAAGGCGTCACGGGGTTCCAGCGGTGAAGGTAAATGCTGGCTCTTAATAAAAGTGCTCAGTTCACCATCTTTCGATAGCTCAATTACCCAATCATGTTCCCAGAGAGTTCTCAGAACAAACCCACAACTCTCAATATACTGCACTTTCGCCATAGTCCGGCGGTGCAGATGTTCAAACGTGGTTCCCTGCAGTCTATTAAACTCATGGGGCTTGTAACACTGAGGGCATCCATGGTAAAAACACACGTTGAACTCAAAGGCAGTTGGCACACCGTTAATTAAAGCATACCCGTCTAGATAGTAGTGTCCCAGACGGTATTCGCCGCCCTGCAAAGCGTACTGAATGAAGATGCTCTCATTCGCAGAGACGTACATGAGCCACTGAATAGAGGGGGTGGAGTAACGTTTCTGCTTGCCGTTATAGAGGTCAGGTGGTACTAAGGCGATAGTTCCATACAATAAAAACATGTGTTTATAAATAGACATGCACTTTGAAGCCAGAGTAATGTTTTGAAATGGGTCCAGGTATACTGTTATTTTTTTTTTTTTACTCTTGCGTGATTTGGTTTTAATAAACTGGACCCGCTTCATCATCGCCACCACAACATCTCTGAAAAGGTTGCATGCTTTTCGCAATATCATAACATCCGCCTGACAGTATGCTTTTAATTCAGTTTGAAAATGAAACCATTTTTCACGGTTTTCATCGTACCACTGTAGAAAACTCTCTTTTTCAGAGGGCATCATGTACTCGCAACCATAACTGTCGGGCGGAGGCATAGGCCCGCTGTAATTCTGATTAGCCCAGGTGTTAAAAAAGTGAGGGAAATAACCTTTACAGCCTTCAAACCCAAAGGCTTTTGGCAGTTTGCTCAACTTCATGGGCAGAAAATTCAAGGTGTCTATGAACCTAATGTCAAAAGGCACAACCTTAAGCAGCATTAGTTTGGAACCTTGGGTTATGAGACTAACGGGCAGCTTTTCATGTATCAGGTCACGGATAATGAAGAATGAGTCATATGCTTTGGAGTTGTGAGCCAGAAATGTATAATCCTGGTATCGCGGTTGCATGAACGTGTTGAGGAAATCATTCACGCATGACCGTCCTTCAAACTCCCAGCTCCCATCACCTGTCAGATGGTGGGCGTAAATATAGTTTGGCTGGTGCACCCCCGTCTCTTGCGTACACTCTATATCAAATACGATATAGTCTTCTGTTTTTTTCTGGTGGTGACTTCTGAGCATGTAACACTCATGTGTTGTTCCGGCTATAAAAGCCTCTGTACACCTAGGGCATTGCATACCTTTACATTTGTGGTCAACAGGTTTATAGCGACCGCAAGTCCCACAGTCGGCTTTAAGAACACATTGTGCATGTTTAAGCAGTCTTGCGACCGACAAAACAGCTTGCATGTTGTGCAGTTCACTTTCAGAGCATTGTCATTGACACATCCGTCCCTCTGACACATTTTACAGTGTAATTCACACTGGTGTTTGGTCCGATTGTTGTATATGTGATCCCAATGCTCGCACACATACTTGGCACCTAGAAAACCCTTCAGGTTCAAGACACCGTAAAAGTGGTTTTCATGATGTAGCACATACACGGTCTTGTTTTTCACACCTTCATTGGTAGTGGAGTACTTCCAAGAACCGGTATGGTATAGAACTTTAACCGTCACGGCAAAGTGATTCTCAAAAAGTCCCAGGTCCCCAAAACCTACCATTTTGTCAGCCGGTATCTGAAGCGTCTCATGTGCTGCTACAGCCATCGACATAATGACGGCGTCTGGGGTAGAGCGGTCCATCAATAAGCCTGCAATGCTTGCGGCCAGACACATGTTGATAGCTCCGGTATTAAAATCGAGCAACCACCAAGATTTCTTGCCAATGATTTTACTGTACATAACGCTCTTTAAGGCTCTGAAAGCACCACCCTCGCGACCCCTAACAACGAGGGCGATGATTCTAAAGGACCCGTACGCCAGTAATTCAGCCTTGCTCTGTAAAAGTTTAGATGGGTTTTCTAAAAAAGTTACAGCGTCAAACACATCCCGAGATGACCATCTGGTGAACAGGGGACTATTGAGACCCTGAAAACGCATCTGAAAGAAATCATTAGGACCCACATCGTGTAACAATCGTTCGATTAGCGTTTGCACAGCCTGATGTATAGCTATAATGCCATGATCTGAGGAGTGTAGGCGATCTAGGTTAACAAACCTAAACTTCTCATAGTGTTCTGTAGCGTTAAACAGCTCTACAACTCGACTATACCGTCTCACACTTTCCATAAATACTGGTTCTGAAGCCTCAGTTTGAGAATTACTGGCTGCTGGAGAGTTCACAGGGGTATGGTTAGATGTAGGTGTGTTTTTAGACCTTCTGGTAACGCAGAGTCTGGCTTTCTTTAACTTTCTTATTACAAACTTGCGGTTTCTAGAGCTACCAAGCCACTTTGGCTTCTTATGGGCCCATCTGGTTTTTGGTAACTGACCCCCGCCGATCTGAACAATATTTGGGTTGTTTACAAATGGTAACACTGACACTACACCTACTTCGGATGGGGTTCCTTCAGACTGTTTAAGGCTGAGACTGCTCGGACCATCACCCCCAGAGGGCCTGTAAAGACCATCAGCACCTCCTAACTCTATATTTTGAGGTCTTATGGGCGTTAGTTTTGGGGGTTGACATGACCTCTGACTTTTGAGCGCTCGTAAAACTCTTAGAGCTCTACTAAGCAGTTGCTGTGGCTTCTTTTCATATTTAGACCTACGGGCCATTTTACTGGTAAATGTAGCTCTAACATTCCCCGTGTATGTACGCTCGCCTAGTCATGAGGGTATGTTACCCATGGCTACAACTGTTGAAGCGCAACTTTGGGCCATTGTGTTTCTACACTGAGCCATCAGCTGTTTTAAAGCCTTTATGCTACTTCTGGATGTCCCTGTATTACAGTCGTTCTTACACAATTTTAAAGTTTTTAGACGGAGTTGGCATTTTAATTGTCTGAACGACTGATGTATTTCTTTAATGTAGCTGTCTAGAACTCTAATACGGTTTGAAAGGTTGGTTTCAAGGCCAGTACTTGTGACATTAGAGGTATGATTGCCAACTCCCTGAGCCGCCCCAGTTATAGGACAGTGGCTGGCGTTATCACCCCCACTCACTGTTGATGGATCAGAGCGGGACGTAAAAACAGGGTTCCAGTGTGAACATCCAGGAGTTTGAGAACCCTGATCATCGCTCGAGGGTGTTCCAAAACTCTGATTTGGGTTCCGCTACACCCTATACTGCTGGCGGGGTATATTGATGAGGATGGAGAAGACCACTGCGCACAGGCCCTTGGTGTAGGACTGGTGGGGTCGTATGCCCCCGCGGGTGTATCGGGGGACTTCAGACATGGGGAGGTTAAATGTTTATCGTAATAACGGATGGCCGCTGATGGCGAGGCAGGGCTGTGGCTGGGTGCTGCTGCTTGAGACCCTACTGATTGTAACCCTGAGGGGATCATCTTAGAAGTATCACAAGTGGATGTCAGGGCTTCAGAACTCTGGGTAGTACCAGCTCGAGCCTTAAGAAGTCCTATACAGTGGGAATAAGGATCCTCTGCAGGGTGATCATTTTCCAATGATGAGTCATGTAACAGGGTTGGGTTTGTTGTACAACCTAGAGGGGCTAGGGCGAGGCCAGACACCCCGGTATTAGAACTCTCGGACCTAGGTGGAACCGGCTGTACCTTAACAAAATTTTTAAAAGACAGGTCTAAAGGCCCAGATTGTAGAACAGGGGTCTGGAACTTCTTCCTACGACTCTTTAAGGACAGCCGATTTATTTTAGGACTGCTGCACTGTTTTGGGGACCCTCCAGAGGCCTCACACGGTACAAACAGTTGGGCGTTTGGTGATGTAAGAACGATAATGTCCGTTTGTCCATGCCCCATCCCCGGGATAGTTGTTGCAGAAGTGTTCGCTGTACTAGGTATTCCCTTTACGACAGTTGGTGTGGTGTCGTTAAGAGTTGTACATGGACCATGATCGGTGGCTGTAGAGAGGTTGCAGGGTGGGTCTTGGTGTTCGGGGTGGTTCACGAGTACCGATGACGCTGTGGGGTTTTGAGCAGTCCCAGTGCAGACCTTTAAAGACGACATCCGCTGCTTAGGCTGAGGGCCGGCGTCTCCGGAGCTCTGTTGTGACGATTCTAGGATGTAAAGATAGCAAAATACATATTAGGGCTAGTTATAGCTGCTATACCTATGGGTGTGAAAGACGTTTAGACACACTAGGGACTGTATACACCAGACTCTACATTTTCTAAAACTCACCTTGGGTTTTTCGGCTTGAGGGTCCCTTCTTAATAGGCGGGCCGTCCTTAGACGCAGGGGACTTCCTTTTGCGGGGCTGGTTTTTAAGCTTTGCATCCAAATTCCGGATCGCTTCTTCCTTAGGGACCCCTCGGGAAAAAAAACATAAAAAAATAATGTTACACTTACAATATAATACATAGACTATACGAACTCACTGAGATGACCAAATATAGGTCTGATTGTTGGGCCTGTTAGGTTTTTAGAGGGGTTACAAAAAGAACCCTAATATATACCTGCAGAAACGTTATCCTGTGACAAGGTGCTTGACCCATCTTGAACATGAAGGATTTGTTGGAGAGAGGCAATCGCACACCTGAGTTCTGCATCATAACCTATGCAAACACATGGGTGCCCATTAGAAGTAAAATTAAAAAATAACAATCCTGACAACTCGGTTTAGAATGACCTATGGCCTGTAACTCACCTTGCTGCACGGTTTCCATTTCCACAAGGGACTCCCCAGACTCTTGGAGGCCCTGTGTACAAGAGAGACAGATTTGCCTTTAAACATACCACAATTCATCTTCTAGGTCAGAACCCTTCATAAAAGCAAACCAAGTGTTGGACAATTTTTTTTTAAACATTTAAAAAAAAAAAAAAAAAAAAAAAAGAAATTGAGAAACAAAAAAAAAAAAAAATTAAAACACAAAATTGTAATTAACAAAAAATATATACATATATATATATATATCAAGATTCAAATTGTTGAATCCCTATGTTCTGGAAGTATAAATACATATTGACAACTGTAAAACTTTTCTCAAAAACTATACACGGTTTAATAAACAAATTCCACATGGTGGCGCTCTTGCATAATACGAGCTCTAGGATTGTCTCTATAAGACATAGACTGGAAACTGGATCCTAGGATCCATGCCGGGTTTTCACCTTAGCTGAACAAGGCTGTGAACCATGTGTGGGGGCGGAGCTCAGTCTAAACTCCAAGCTGAGCCAGTTCCAACAGCACACAGTCTCTGTTTTAAAAAAAAAAAAAGAAAATGGCCGGATGTGGATACAACATGTGTGAGGTTCTGGGTTTTTCAGGGCAACAACCTCGGATCCCAGGCCATTCTGAACTACGGTGAGTGGTGTGGGGTACTTGGGGGGTCTGAGAAGCTTTTAGCAGGGATAGTTTTTTTTTAATCATTATTATTTTTTATTTATTTCAACATCTTTTATTTTTTTTAATTTATGTGATTTTCTTTTTTTAAAACATCGTTCTAGACTTCAGGGTCTCCTAAACACCTGGTCACACTTGCCACATATATATATATATATATAAATAAATATATATATATATACATATTTTTTTTTTTAAAAGGCAGGCCTATGGAGCCCTGGGGGTCTCTGAGCCTCGTGCTCAGGGCCTTCATGGCCACCCAAACTTTATTTGTATTTTTTTTTAAATGCTGCCCTTTGGGGCCCCATTCCCAAGGCCCCCAGAGGCTCCGTGTATTGCAGCTTTTTAAAAAAAATGTATTTGTATGGGCCCTAGGCCCCAAGCGCGCGTGGTCAGGGCCCCACAGACCATGGCCACGCGCCATTACTCCTTTTATTTTAATTTTATTTTTTTTAAAAACAAACGCCGCACTCTGGCAGCTAGCGACCGACTCACCGAGGCCTCGGGAACTCCCCGAGGCCTCGGTGAGCCGGTCGGAAGAAGGTTTAATTACAGAGAATGCCGCTGAAACACACGCGGCTTTCTCTGTAATTAAATCTCACGGGCGGCTCTCAGAAGCCGCTGGGGTATTCCCCAGCGGCTTCTGAGAGCCGCCTTACTGAAACCCTGAGAAGCTGTCTCCGGGGCTGCAGAAGCCCGGAGACTGCGTTATCAAGGTAGCAGATCTCTCTGCTCAGAGGCAACGCGGCCTCTGAGCAGAGATCTGCTACCTGATAACGCAGTCTCCGGGCGTCTGCAGCCTCGGAGACCCGCGTTATAGTTATGGCCAAAGCGGCTCTCAGAACCCCCGTGGGCTCTGAGAGCCGCTTTGGCCATAACTACAACGCGGGTCTCCGAGGCTGCAGGCGCCCGGAGACCCGCGTTGTAGTTATGGCCAAAGCGGCTCTCAGAACCCACGAGGGCTCTGAGAGCAGCGCATAAAAAAGTTAGTAACAAGCCTCCCCAAAGCCCTCCTGCACGCTGGGAGGCTTGTTACTAACTTTTTACGGCGCTGCTCTCACACCCGCGTGGGCTCTGGGAGCAGCGCCGAAAAAGTTAATAAGAAGCCTCCCAGCGTGGAGGAGGGCTTTGGGGAGGCTTGTTACTAACTTTTTCGGCGTTGCTCTCAGACCCTCGTGGGCTCTGAGAGCAACGCCGAAAAAGTTAGTAACAAGCCGCCCAGCGTGCAGGATAGCTTTGGGGAGGCTTGTTATTTACTATTTCGGCGCTGTTCTCAGAGCCCACGAGGGTCTGAGAGCAGCGCTGAAATAGTTAATAACAGGCCTCCCCAGAGTGCAGGTTGGCTCTGGGGAGACCTGTTATTAACTATTTCAGCGCTGCTCTCAGACCCCGTGGACTCTGAGAGCAGCCGGAAAAAGTTAATAACAGGCCTCCCCAGAGTGCAAGCCGACTCTGGGATGTCCCATTATTAACATTTCCGAGCTGTTCTCAGAGCCACCGCGGGGCCCTGAGAGCTGCTGGAAAAGTTAATAATGGGACACCCCAGAGTGCAGGACAACTCTGGATAGCTTTGGGGTGCAAGGTTATTCATTTTAGATCTCTGCGCTCCCAGCAACTCGGAGCTCAGAGATCTAAAATGAATAACCTTGCCCCCCAAAGCTCTCCGCCTAAACACACTACTGCTGCAATTAATTGTGGGAGCATATAATGCTGGGCCATACAATAAAATGCACATAAAAAAATACCTACAGAGCCCCACAACAATCCTGTACAAATTAAATATAGACAGACCAAAAAAAAAATACCATCAGCTACACAGCCCCCCTGAACCATTATGTACACATTAAGCCCGCCATACAGCCATCATAATAAGTGCAACACCGCAAAAATACAGGCCTAGACATAGCACAAGACCCCACAAGTACCAATTAAGCATGGCCCGCAGCCCCCAAAATAAGTGCAGACCCCCAAAAATACACGCCCATACACAGCCCCTGAAACATCAAGTACAAATTAAACCTTGGCACCACCCCACAAAACAAGTGCAGACCATCAAAACTACATACAAATGCATAACACCAGAACCCTTAAGTACAAATTAAGCATGGCCAGCAGCCCACAAAATAAGTGCAGACCCTCAAAAATACATGCCCATACACAGCCCCAGAACCAGCAAGTACAAATTAAGCCCCGCCGCCATCCCGCAAAATGAATGCAGACCATCAGAAACTCATGTAAATGCTCAACATAAGAACCATCATGTACAAATTAAGCAGTACCAATACACCCCACAAAATAAGTGAGCTCACGCAAAAATACATGCCCATACACAGCCCCAGACCCAGCAAGTACACATTAAAAGAACACCATCCCACAAAATGAGTGTAGATTTTCAAAAATACATGCCCCTACATAGTCCCAGAACCAGCAGGTACAAGTTAAGCCCTACAAACATCCCACAAAGTAATTACAGTATCTCAAAAATACACTAATAGCTTTTAAATTTTTATTTTTTTATTTTTTTTAAAGCAGGCATTTTACATCTCTATGTATAGTTAAACAGGTTGGGGCTAATGTCATTGTTAAACTATAGTAAAACACATACACACACCACACTGTTACAGACCTTAAGTAGAAGATGTTTAGCAACACCAGTCTGAGCTCTGCCCTTCATGTTTCCAGCCATATGTCCTGATGATCCCCTGCTTGCCACAAATGTCAGTATGCAGTTCAGAAAAAAGAGGTCTGTGAAGGTGGGGGGTTCTTATACAAGGCTCACAATGGTAATTATGCATGGGCTCTGTGATTGGTGGGACCTGGAAATAGACATCTGTTATAGGTTGGCTATACTTGGCCTTTGTTGTGTTTCAAACTTTTAATTACTGGGCCAGTTTCTAATTTAACCCCCTCTGTGACCCCTGGAAAGGCTGTAGGCCCACACCTGTTTTAGATTTGCTATGCCCCTCATCCTCTGTTGTGTTTCAAACTTTTAATTACAGGGACAGTTTCTAATTTAGCCCCCACTGTGTCCCAGGGATAGCCTATAGGCACACAACTGTTTCAGATTAGCGATGCCACAACAACCTCTGTTGTGTTTCAAACATTTAATTACAGGGACAGTTTCTAATTTAGCCTCCACTGTGTCCCAGGGATAGCCTATAGGCACACAGCTGTTTTAGATTAGCCATGCCACAACAACCTCTGTTGTGTTTCAAACTTTTAATTACTGGGCCAGTTTCTAATTTAGCCTCCACTGTGTCCCATGGATAGCCTGTAGGCACACAGCTGTTTTAGATTAGCCATGCCACAACAACCTCTGTTGTGTTTCAAACTTTTAATTACTGGGCCAGTTTCTAATTTAGCCTCCACTGTGTCCCAGGGATAGCCTGTAGGCACACCTCTGTTTTAGATTAGCCATGCCACAACAACCTCTGTTGTGTTTCAAACTTTTAATTACAGGGACAGTTTCTAATTTAGACCCCACTGTGTCCCTGGGAAAGGCTGTAGGCACACCTCTGTTTTAGATTTGCTATGCCACAACAACCTCTGTTGTGTTTCAAACTTTTAATTACAGGGACAGTTTCTAATTTAGCCCCCACTGTGTCCCTGGGAAAGGCTGTAGGCACACCTCTGTTTTAGATTTGCTATGCCACAACAACCTCTGTTGTGTTTCAAACTTTTAATTACAGGGCCAGTTTCTAATTTAACCTCCACTGTGTCTCAGGGAAAGCCTATAGGCACACAGCTGTTTTAGATTTACCTCTCTAAATTGATAGGCTGGCTCTAACAAAAGCAACATTTGACTATTCCCACTTTTTTTTTTTTTTTGGATTAGCCAGCAGTGTGGAGGTTTGGCCAGACCGCCCACTTTGCCGCCCTATGCAGAGGCCCCCTAACAGCCACTTGGGCATGAATGTCTGACCTGTCTAGACCTGTCCCTCTCAGGCTCTGAAACCACTTGCACAACACAAAGTCATACTTTTTACACACCCCATAGGCCAATACCCTGGGGCTAGGACCCAGACACAGGGCTAACACGTGACACCATGAGGTCACAACCCACGTGACACCCCCATGCACTCACGTCACTTCCGGGGAGGGCTTTCAGGGACACCGGAAGTCCCAGCCACCGGAAATGACGTCACTTCCGGGGGGCGGGATAACTGTCACTTTTAATATGGTGATTAAAGGTATTTCTTCCTACTACTGATAGTAAACTGACTTGCAAGAGTTGTGGTCTCAGCCCTACCAGAGGAAGGCACCATGGAAGAAGTCATGGATCCTATGAGACTGTCACTCACAGGAGGTGAAGAATGTACCATATGTTCAGCATCAGTCACCCATGGTGTTGTAACTCCCTATTCCATTTTTTTTTAAATGATACATATTCCTTGAGATTTCCTCACAGAGTCTTTCAGTTGTCACAACAGTTCTGTTTCTAGATGCCACAGGCCGAGGTTCAAACAGACTTCTGAATTAGCTGCTATAAAAACAACCCTGTAAAAAAAGAGACATTAACACTTATGTAAAAGTTTTTAGGCCTTCTTTGATGACTCACCTGGGTATTGCAACCTTCTGCTTCAGCATTATCGTGAACTCTTGGTTGTCACATGACATGAGTGAATAAAGCCAGTTTCACTGGAAATATGCATTTCTTCATTTTTCACATAATTATGAACTTTCCGCCTATGCTACATAATACATGATATGCGCATAATTTACAAATTTTAAACACATTTTATTTGTAGCTCCAACGGCTCCAGAGTTACTAAGGTGGTCATTACGAGTCTGGTGGTCTGTGGACCGCCACGGTGGAGGTGGGGGTCGCACCGCTGTGTCCCCAGCGGAGCGAACCGCCATATTATGAGCATGGTGAATAGAATCAACAGAACACAACCAAGTCGCCACCCGAACCACTACTGAGTAAGGACCGCCGCGGCCGGCGACAGGCATATCCAGGCCGGAGGTGAGACAGTTTTCCATGACCCTATTAGGAGGCTGCACACCACCAGGACTTCCGGCGAAGTCATGCAGCCACTAAAAGCCTGGAGGAAACAAATCACTCAAAAGGGAACACTCACCTTCAGGAACACAGGGACGTCTGCGGGTGCCATGGCACGCAAATTGCAAGTCTTTTCAATGCTCATGCTGGCTATTGAACTCCAGGACCAGTGACGAAGACACCAACTGTAAGTACACCCACTTAGCACACACTGGAGGGAAGGATATTAGTACACACACAACACACATACACATGGCACTGCAAGCCATGCCCACACACACACATACAAACACACGTACCAACACATACACACACTTATGCATGCCAAATCGCATACTTACCACAATTACCACACATACATGTGGAAGGAAAGCCAGGACAAGGTTGTTACCTTCTACACCAACGGTGCAGTGCTACATATATATATTAAATACTATAAAACCATTATAAGTAACAATGTACAAATGGGCCCAAGTCCCAGTTCATAATGTCCATAGTGCCCCTTGCACACTGGGCACAGAATGAGAGCCCAACTTGACTCCTATCCTCAAACTGCTGGCCTCCACTGGGTAGGAGCATCAATGAGGCATGCAGGCACCTCAGGGGGGAGGAGGAGGGGTCCCAGGAGTGGTGGTTTGGGTTTGGAGGGGATGTCCTTATGTTTGAGTTTCGATGGGGGGTCCTTAGGCTTGGATGGGGTGGAGGTTTCTGCTTAGACTTAGATTTTGGGGAAGTGCGTTTGGGCTTGGGAGGAGTATCTGTGGACTTGGAGGTAGAAGTCTTAGGTGGGGGAGGGGCAGGGCGACCATCAGGGGAGGACTGGGAGGTGGAAGGCAGGGGTGTGGAGAGGGTAACAGGGTGTTTGGAGGGGCAGGGATAAGTTCACTGGTGGGGAACAGGGAAAATTTACGGAGGAAATGTTTCTTGGGGGCACAGGGAATGTCATGGCAGAAAGGTATGGGAGTGGAGGTAGAGGGAGTGGTGGAGAGCTGTGCACATGGAGGTGATTTGGGTGCAGGTGCGTACTTGGATACCATGTGTGTGCTGCATGACTGTTGGTTGGGTGACTGTGGGTGTTTAGATGTAGTGTTAGGAGGAGTGAGGAGATGCAGGGAGATGGCAGGTGGGATGTGTGAGTGAACGATGTGGTAATGTCTGCAGGTAGGGTGGGTGTGCTGCATGTGAGGGTTTTGACAGTCGTGCTGAGTGTGCATGTGGTGTATGGGGTGCATGTATGCAGGTCTGATGTTGTGGTGATGGTGGCAGTGAGTGCACTTGTGGCAGGATCTGGGACTGAAGAGGTGACTGCAGTTGTGCATGGTGTAGTGGGTGTGAGGGTGGTGGTGGGGAAGTCGGTGTAGGGAGTGAATGTTGCCATGTGTGCATCTGAATGTTGTGTGTGCGCATGGCAGTGGTGGTGTTTGTGGTGCTTATGTTTGTCCTTGCATACTGTGTCTGTTGATGTGGATGCATGTGGGTCAGAAAATGTGGCTTGGATGTGTGAGGGGAGAGATATGTGGGATTGGGAACAGGTAGCTGGAGGGGGAACGGAAGAATTAGGGACACTGGCTGCCATCAATGAGGAGGCCAGAGCCTGAAACAATCTCTGCAGGACAGCCAGAGCACCTTGAATGCCTTCCAGGAACGCATTGATCTGCTGCATCTGCGATGCCAGTCCCTGGATGGCATTCACAATGGTTGACTGTCTCACAGAGATGGACCTCAGGAGGTGCATTGAGAGCAGCGGGCTGACTGGGGCACAGGCAGATGTGTCTGCGGCAAATGAGATACCTACCATCCTGGGTGAGCAGGCACAAGCAACTGGGTGGGGAGCTACAGGAAGGGTGGTGCTGGAAAGAGGGGTGCCAGACAAGGATGCAACTGGAGTAGTCCCAGATGGGTCCACCCATCGGAGGAAGAATCTGAAGATGGTGTGGTTGATCCTGTCTCTCCAGTGTCACTCCCCTCTCCCTCAGTCCCACTGGGTCCCCTCAGCTCTGCTGGATTCAGCCTGCTGGGTCCCGTGGGCTGCAGCATCATCACTCACCGGTGCCCCTTCTCCTTTGCCTGAGGATGCTGATGCAAACAAAGACAGAGGAGGAGAGGGAAGGAAGGAGGGTGGGAGAGAGAGACAGGGTGCAATGGGTCAATGCCAGCACAACAGTCACACAGTTCACCAACATCATCATCTGCTGCCATGCCATGCCACACCATGCCCTCACTTATTCATACTACAACAAGGGGACACCATGGGGTAAACTACAGCTATGCTGATGTGTACTGCTGATGGTGGAAATATTGTACCAATGCACTTGATGTGAGTCACACTAGTCACACATGCCCAGTACTTGCCAACTGCACATGGCTGCTTAGGGAAACAATTCCTGTACTCCTGTATCAACTGAATCCTGCATGGGGAGGTAGCATGCCTACTAAGCCATTGACATTTAGAACACTGACATGTTGCCCAACTCTGCCTCACTACATATGCAGTACAAGGCAGCCGAATGAGGACTCACTCATCTCCCCTGGCACAGTGGTCGGAAAACACAGATGACAATGCCCTGACACGTCAGGTGTACTGATGACGTTGGCAGGAGCTGGGTTCCAAAACTTATTTGAGGGTGACCACACACAAGTACTTGCCCTCATAAGTCACTGACTGCATGGTATGGGCACACATCTGTGATACCAGTCCTGGCAGGGTGACTGAGACCCAGAGTGGACAGGCATCTACCTAGTACCTACGCTACAGCGTCTCTCTAGTCCTCAACCCAAACCCACCTAAGCAACACATTAACGGGGTGAGAGTGTGTACTTACCCCCTTATGGCTGCTGTGCTGCCCTCAAGCGCCCATCCACCTCAGGGTAGGCCACTGCCAAAATGCGGGCCATTAGGGGGGTCGGGGTCTGATGGGCATCCCTCCATCGTTGGGAGGACGTCCCCAGCTGAGCCTCTGCGGTCTTCCGGGCCCAGCTGCTCAGGTCCTCCCTCTTCTTTATGCAGTGAGTGCTCCGCCAGGCATGAACCCCCAGGGTCCGCACCTGCTTGGCGATAGCTCGCCAAATCCCCTTCTTCTGATGGGTGCTGACCTGCATGGGTGACACAGACAGAAGGAGAAAGTTATGTTGAGTCGCTTCGCAGGGACAGCAGTGGACAGCACAGATCTCACACATCTCATGGCCACACTATCATTCAGGACGGTGACATTAGACTCATCTGTGGCTCTGGTGCCACATACAAGTGTCCATACATGAGAAGGACCCAGTCCACAAGCTTCTCGAGTTCCTCCTGAGAAAAGAGTGGGTCCCTATCACCTGCAGGACGTGGCATCTTGGCTACCAGAACCTGCACACAGCAGCACACGCAGTGGAGGTCTTGTGTGCAGGAGTGTCAGGAGTCAAGTGAGCATTGCCACATGAAATGGCAGTCACATCTGCTGCGGACATCATCGTCACCACCTGCGGCGATCACCGTTGGCTCCAGTCTCCCATAGACAATCATGTTAATTAACGAGGAGTTGCATGGCAGTTGTGAACGCCTACCACCATGACGTCTAGCGCCGGCAGTATGAGGTCACTTCATCTGTCCTGTGCATGCAGGACATGCGGCTGCCATTTTAAGTGCATGTTGTGAATAGTGGCTGAATGTTAGCTGCGTCATGGGTGAAATTTGTAACTATTGCACAGCTTAACTGTGTCCACACAGTCAATGCAGCTTATTCTGACTTCTCCCTCTCCTATTCCCAGATACGGTGCAATGTTGAGGATGAGACATGCTCCTGTGGACCGGCCCCTAGTTGACCTTGGACCCTGGAAGAGTGACACGTCATTCAGACGTATCGCCTGAACTGTCAGACCATCATGGAGCTGGTGACCCAGTTGGGGCCTGATCTGTTGCCTACCATCCGTCATCCCAATACCATCCCTCCCACAGTACAGGTGTTGTCAGTCCTCCACTTTCTTGCCACAGGTTCGTTCCAGATGACAGTGGGCTTGGAAGTAGGGATGTCACAGCCGATGTTCAGTAACATTTCGAGGAATGTACTGTGTACCCTGCTAAGACATCTGCCCTGCTACATCATGCTCCCCCAACGTGCTAATTTAACCACTATCAAAGGTGCCTTCTATGATTTGGCACATATCCCTCATGTGATAGGGACCATAGATGGCACACACATTGCCTTGGTGCCACTCTGGAGAAATGAACAAGTATTCAGGAACCAAAAAAAAAAATATATATATATTCTATCGATATGCAGGTGGTGTGTCTCGCTGACCAAAGTGTCTCACAAGTGACAACCAAGTTCCCTGGTTCTGTGCATGACTCCTACATTCTGTTGAACAGAAACATCGCACACATGATGGCACCACTACAGAGCCGGGCCTGGCTCATCAGTATGTATCCATTTGTATGTGTGCCCCTGTACACTCTACTCTATTGACACCCTTCCCTATCTCCCTCCTGGTCTTGACATGGGTCCTATCTCGGTGCACACAGGTGACTCTGGCTATCCCAACCTTCCTTGGCTACTGACAACTGTGAGACATCCGACTACAGATGCTGAAAACCGTTTCGAAGAGTCCCACTGTAGGACAAGGCGTGTGATTGATAGAACCGTTGGGCTACTGAAGTCCAGATTCGGGTGTCTGCACCTCTTCGGAGGTGCGCTACTATACAAACCACTGAAAGTGTGCCAGATCATGGTTGCATGTTACACAATCTGGCCCTGATACATCAAATCCCATTGCTGGATGCAGAGGAGGTGGCAGCTGGACCAGTGGCTGATGAAGGGGACTTGAGTAGTGAAGAGGATGACGATGATGAGGATGCAGCGGACTCCAGAGCAGAGTTGATATGACAACACTTCCATTGAGCTACAGGTATCTGTCAAATGTATGTTATGTGACCTGTACTCTTGGCTGCCTTGTGATATATATCCTCCTGATGTCTGTTAGCACTGGTGGAATTGGGTGCAGCTCTGCCTCTGGAAGGGTTTGGGGGGGGTCACATTTCACCATCAGTGGGGTTGTTTGTGTGCACATTTCAGTCCAATTATCTCCCTGCTGTTGTTTTACTTCACATGTGGCATGCTTGTACTTTTCCATTGTTCCCTGTACTTGTACATCAATTGCAATATGTGTGCTATACATTGTGATGTCAACAGTATTGCTACCTCTCCTAAGAGTCCACATTGAAAGGCAGTGCAACATTACTGTATTGACCGTGGAACATGTCTTAAGTTTAGCTTTGTGTGCTAAGTTTAGCTTTGTGTGATGTAATGGAAGGGCCATTGGGGGATGGTTGTCTTGGGAATGTGGGTCTGACAAGGGCATATGGCCAGAGCTGACACTTACCAACTCACCCTTGGGAGTTTGTAATTGTGGTGCATGTGTGTTGTGTAGGTATTTTTAACTCCTATAGTAACTGTTGTCCCTGTCTTGTCCTACTTGCAGGACATTTGTGTGGTGCACTCTGGTTCCTGCATCACCTGTTGCCTCCCTTTATACATGTGCCCAGCTTCTGCCTTCTCTACTATCATCCATGCTGCATATTGCTCCCCCTTCTGTCACTCTCACAAGCTTTGGCAGAACAATGGGTTGACAGTTAAACATGTAATGCCACAGTAAATGGTACTTCTTACAATAAAGCACATAGACAGTAGCTGCTGTGCTCAATAGTGTGTATTTGTGACTGACATGTGCAAGGGGTGATGGGTGTGGTCATGGTGGGTGAACTCATCAGTGTGGTCTTGCCAGCTGTGTGTAGTCTGGGCCCAGTATAGGGGCTATGGGAGAACGGAGAGATGACAGTGGATAGTCAGTGAGTCAGTCAGTCAAATAACTTTATTCGGCAATTGCCATAAAAGTACAAACCAAGACACATTTCCCAATCTATAAATAGTAAAATAAAACTTTAAAACCATTACTGGAAGCACCAGATGAACATCCAATCTAAAACCCCTTAACATACATAGATAAATATACTAGACATGATTAAAAATCACAAAGTCAGAAAAGTACAAATGTTAGCGTTAAAAAGATATACTATACGTACATAAAATATTTAAAAAGGAGTAGGCCTTTTCCTAATACGTAAAGAAGCTGTGACAAAGTCTAATACATGGTGACAAATTTGGATATTAGGCAATCTCTGAAGGTATAGCAGGGCTTCCTTATAATGAATAGGTCTAAAAAGACGTAACGTGGGTAAAATAAAGGCCCCTCTAGGTGCAGCATATAAAGGGCAAAAAAGAAAAAAATGCAAAGTGCTCTGGGTTGATTTGGAGTCACAGGGACAAAGTGGTAAATCCTTTTTCCAGAAACATGGTTCGGGGAAAGCTACCTTAAAATGAATTAGATTAAGTCTAAAAAGTGTTAAAAAGGAAATTATTCTAAAACTTGAAAACCAAGACAAATAGGGTTCAAGGCATGGAACAGTCACAATCCGAGAATAAGAATCGAAAGATTTCAATTTCAGGGAACTATAAAATCTCAGCTCTGATATGTGCTTGGAATAAGTAGACTTCAAAACAGACCTAGAGTTTGTGGTTAACAAATGGGGATCATCAAACATATATCTAAGCCCTAGGTTCTCAAAGGAGTTTTGCAGAAACATAAGCCAGGGAATCCTATTTGAGTTTTCCAATTGAAGACAATCAGAGATACAGTCTTGGACCAAACTTGCCATAGGGTTTGACCAACATCTGATCCAGAGCAGTAGGGGAGCCATAAAGACCCTGTCCTCCAAAAAGCACTGACCCAGTTCTTCATGGCAGATTATATTTGCGGTGCATTTTGGAACCAACAATAATCTGCGCAGGAATTTATTTTCTACACTCTGAAGAGACGGTATTTTATTATAGCCCCAGACGCCTGCCCCATAAAGGACTGATGCAGTGCATTTGGAATTATAAAGAGTTTTCAACTGAGCAGGGGGTCTGTGACCTAGTTTATTTGAAAAGCGAAAAATTGCTTCATTGTTCCTTATCAACTGTTGGAGCTTAAAATTAATATGTGTCTTCCAGGACAAAGAAGAACTCATGTACATGCCTAGATAACAAAATTCTTTGACCTTATTAAGAGTGTGCCCTCCCATAGAAAATAGTTTAGACTTTGTATTGCGTGGGCCACAAGTCATAACAAAAGTCTTGGGGTAATTTACTTTCAGATCAAGATTTAGCATAAAATCATAAAATACATCCAGTAGTCCCTGTAAACCGTTTGCAGTACAGGCAATTAAAACTGCATCGTCAGCGTATAATAAAACTGGAAGGTGTCTCTGACCCATCTTCGGTATGTCCTTTGCATGTTTTAAAAGTGAATCATAGAGCCCATTTATATAAATCAGAAAGAGAAAAGGGGCTAAGATACATCCCTGCCTTACGCCCCTAGTTGACGGGATGGGGGAGGTTCTCTGCCCATGTGAGCCGACCTGAACAGAAATTGTTAGGTCTGTGTGTAGGCGTTTAATAAGCTCCAATAGAGGCGGATCACAGCCTAAGGCTTCCAAAATTTGCCATAACTTTGACCTATTAACCATATCAAAGGCACTGGTTAGATCAATGAAAGCCATGTGAATAGACTCTTTTTTGACTGTCACATATTTGCTGAGTATCAGCTGCAAGTTTAAAACTTGCTCAACTGTGCCTACACCAGGTCTAAAACCAAATTGAATAGGGGATAAAATCTGGGCCTCGGACACCCAGTCTTCTAACCGGGACAAGATCACACTACCTAAAATCTTTGCTGTCGAATCAATAAGAGAGATTGGTCTGTAACAGGAAGGATCTTGTCTATTACCTTTTTTAAAGATAGGAACAATAATGGCCGATTTCCATGAAAGGGGCACATTACTGTTTACCACACTATTCAAAACATTTGTAACTAGCGGACCCCAAAGATCAATTTCTGATTTAAAAAGATCAGCGGGAACCCCATCGGGGCCGGGAGCTTTTCCCTGCCTTGATCTATTAATAGCATTTTTGACCTCGTGGAGGTCAAAAATAATGTTTGGGGCCTTAGTTTTGGAATCTAAATTGAAAAGTGCAGAAGGATTTACATGCGAATTCTCATAGGTTCCTGAACAGAAGACTTTCCTAAAATGAGTTAACCAGACGTCCTCAGCAATAAGACAGTCATCGGCCAAAGAGTGGTGACCAGAAAAGTAGGAGTGATTAATCACTTTCCAAAATTTAGAAGTGTCCTTCTGCTCAGATGCAGCCAAAAGATCGCCCCAGGCCCTGGACCTAATTTCTGATTTCCGTTTGTCAATGGCAGCCTTATAATCAGCTCTGGCTATTTTAACTAATTGACCGGAGAGAGGAACTGCTTTAAGTGCATCTTTGAGTTTTTTGTGGGCAGATGAACACGCAGAGTCGAACCATCTGTGGGCCGCCGGCCCCTTCGCAGGCCTGTCCACCGCCAAGGCGCGTGAAATGTCAGTGCTTAAAAATTCAAATTCACGCACTATGCGGTCAGAATCTAACTGCTGGGAGAGACACATATGAATCGAGTCAGACCTACTTCTTACAATTTCCTGGTTAAAAAGTTTTGGATCTATTTGGTCCCATTTTAAACGTATGCCACAGTTTGGATTATAAACAGTAGCAGCGCTCAAGCTTTTATTATTGGGTGCCTGAATAATTTTTAGGTCCAATATAATGCTAAGGGGGTTATGATCGCTCGCACAGTGGGGCGTAATCTTGAATTCTTGAATTACGTAAAACTCAGAGGAGCTGATAAGTATGAAGTCGATAATACTCCCCCTCAAATTCCCTGTAAAGGTTGGTATATTGCAGGCGTCGGGGGCCAATTTCTCGGTAACATGAACCAAGTCAAATTTACAAGTAAAAAGGTTTAAGGCATCTCCTTCAGATGTATGGTTAAAATGAATTACTGACTCTCTGCCCTCAGCAGGAAAGGCACACAGGTCCATGTGTTCTTTGCTGCACAGAGGAGTGTTGAAATCGCCCACCCATATAATTATTAGATCACTATTCTGCAAAGCATGTGAAGAATCTATAAAGTCCGTTACCTCTTCCAGATGACCCATAAGGAGGCCCCGAGGGATATTGTTATAAAAGTTTAAAATAAGGATATCCTTTTGGCCACAAATAGAGACTAGGACAACCATAAAATAAAGGGAAGACCAGATTAAAGACACATTTAAAAGCGGAAGATGTACGGAAACGAGAACTAAAAGGCCGCCACTAGCTCTCCCCATCTGGGAGGTTAATGCCGGCTGACACAGAGAGGTGAAACCGTTCAGGAGGAACGTATCTTTGGACCAGGTCTCCTGTAGACAGATTATATCGTAGGAGGAAATGAAGCTCTTCCAGTCCGAATTGTCAGATTTGGATTGCAGCCCTGCTATATTCCAGCTAAGCAGAGTTAATGGTCTAGACACAGGACATGACATTAGAACTTTAGTATTTATAGGAGCTTTCAGGTCCAAATCAGGCTTTCCTGTGTCCCAGATACATTCAGCGTGGACGTTCCCAGCCTTCGGTCTCTCCTTTTTAGAAGAACAGGGGTGGGTCACCGATAGTCAATCGTTCGCGTCAAGGTGACTAAGAGTCGAGAACCGGTTGCTAGAGGGTACATTTACCTGTAAATGAAGCCTTTCAACATCTGGTCTGCGAATACTAGAATTAGTGACAATGCGGTTTGGTAGGAGCACAGGGTCGTAAAAATGATACAGGGGATGTATTTGAATCCTGTTAGTTGACATTTTACAGTAGTCCAAATTGGTCAAAAAATTGTCTACTGAACGAGGATTAGTAAAATTTAAAACAACATAGTCTCCCTCCTCCAATACCTTGGAATGTCCTACCCTCCTCACTCTTCGGGCCATGAGAATCTTATCATTGTGGAAACAATTGGGTTTGAAATTGAAGTTCAACCAGTGACCAGCTTTTCTAATTAGGGAGTGGGTATCTTCTTGTTTGGAGCGCTCCAGAGGAGGAACATTTGAGAGAACCAGAACGTACGGGTTGCAGGCAGGTGGTAAATGTAAAAAGTCTGCATGATTAGTAAGTTTAGTAGGACCTTTGTCATGCGTCCTAGAGGAATAAACTTCCCTTATCGGCCCTGATGCAGGGTTGTCAGCAAAAGATCCTTGACCAGAGACGGTTCGTGGATCAAGCAAAAAATTACTTACTCCTTGGGGTACCAAAGTAGGGGGAGGAGTAGATTGATGGGCTGGTTCGGGGCTATGAAGTATTCCCGTGCATAGAGGACCTGGTTTTAAAAAACTAGATAAAAATCTGGTCACGTCGTTACAAAAGCAGTCGAGCTTCCTAGCGATCAAGGTGGAAATTTTTGCCTCAAGAGTTGCGCAAAAGGATTTGAGTGTCAAGTCAATAAAACTAGAAAGATCTTCAGGAGCATCCTTACTCAGAGGGCATTCGGGGAAGGAGACCAGGGTGATTGGGGGTTGGTCACTATGGGCCGGGGAGGTAGGTAGATTCTTTTTGGACCCCGGGGCCTTTTTTGTATTTTTGAGCTTTTTCCCGGCTCTCCTCTTCTTCAAAGGGGGAGAATCGGCCTGAGAGCAAGAGCTTTCAGGAGGAGGAATAGCTAAAAGGAGAGAAGAATTGATTTGGTCGGTAATGGGGAGTGTATCGGCGCCCAACTGGCTGGTATTCAGAGGCGAGATCAGTGATGAAGGACCAGGCCTTGGAAAAGTGGAAATATGGACGGTAGGTTCCAAGGGGGGGTGTTGAACAGTACTTTGGACAGCCCCAATCCTTTCTTCTACATGTTCAAGTTCGGATTCAATGGCCCCCACCACAGAAGATAAATAACTAGTAATGGAGGACTGAAGGGAGCTGGACCCGGCTTCCCCCTTCTGAACATTAGACTTTCTTTTCCCCATATTTGATAACAAACTCACACAGTATCTGAAACAACACCCCGATGGAGTTACCACAGGCAGAAGGAGTAGACGTTAGGGGGGGGGCCCAGCCCGGCCTCTTCCGGTTGATGACGGGCGAAGGACGGGCCCGCCCTTGGCCCGGGCGCCGCCCGCGCGCGTCCCGCACAGCGGGAGCGCGATAGAAATATAAAGGGCTCCTGCCCCTCCTTCACTCACGGCGCTTCCCGCGACGGCGGGAGCGCGATTGCAGAATTAAAGGGCTCCTGCCCCTCCTTCACTCACGGCGCTTCCCGCGACGGCGGGAGCGCGATAGAAATATAAAGGGCTCCTGCCCCTCCTTCACTCACGGCGCTTCCCGCGACGGCGGGAGCGCGATTGCAGAATTAAAGGGCTCCTGCCCCTCCATCACTCACGGCGCTTCCCGCGACGGCGGGAGCGCGATTGCAGAATTAAAGGGCTCCTGCCCCTCCTTCACTCACTGCTCAATAGTGTGTATTTGTGACTGACATGTGCAAAGGGTGATGGGTGTGGTCATGGTGAGTGAACTCATCAGTGTGGTCTTGCCAGCTGTGTGTAGTCTGGGCCCAGTATAGGGGCCATGGGAGAACGGAGAGATGACAGTGGATAGTCAACAGGGTGTGTCAGTGGCACAGAAGGGAGAATGTTCAGGAGAGGGTCACTTCCTGGCGGTGATCTTGGCATCAGTTCCTGCAGGATGTCTGGTTGAACGTCCTTGCTTGCATGGGGGTCCGTCAGCTACAGGGTGAGGGGTGCTGGTGGTCTGCGGGTCCTCAGGCAGGGCCTCCATTCCACTAGGTGCTGCTGCAGTGGAGGGATCTGTTGGGATGTGGCTAGTGGAAGGGGTTTGCTGGTGGGTGGAGGATTCACTCGAGATGGTGGTCAGTTCCTTGAGCACCCCTGCAATGGAGGCCATGGTGGCATTGACGGCCTGCCACTGCTGCAAGGCCTTATGATGGTGTTCCCTCTGCAGTCTCTGGTTCTCCTGCACGGCCGTGAGTATCTGGCCCATCGCGTCCTCGGTTTGGTGGTGTGCAGCCAGGATTTGGGACAGGGACACCTGGCCAGTCAGTTGTTGTGCCCGCCCTGTCCCTTGAGCCACAGATCCCCTCCCACTACCGCTACACCCTGTGCCTGTGTCCCTGGCACAGTGTGCCCACTCCTAGTACCACCAGGACCTTCATTGTCTTGAGTGTGTGCCCTTGATTCTGGCCCTCATACTGTGGGGCACACTTCTGATTGACCCATCCCTTGGGCACTGGTTCGGGGAGGAAAGGCTGGCTGCGTTGTAGTTGCCACATGGGAGTGGGAGTCCGGTGTGTTCACGGTGGGGATGTTGGGTATGGACTGACCAGACATCCCTGATGGGCCAGGCGAGTCGTCACTGTCCAGACATCCACTGGGGCCTTCATCCTGGGAGGGCTGTCCAACCCTGGCATCCGCTGGCGTGTGGCAGTAGCAGAGGGACCTGTGGATGGAAAAGGAGTGAGTTCCATTTTGTAGATGACTTTGTTGGTCATATCTTGTGATGCATGGTCTAGCCCGACTTGCTTCCCAGTGATGTCAATGACATCTGCAGTAATGCAGACATTGTTTGGGAATGCGGATTGTGCCATTATAACCATGTGCCATTGAGGGTTGTGGATAGTGGATAACATTGCTGTCATTGCCATGTTTTAGAATGCAGTCATGGCTGCCAGTTAGCCTGGAATGTGGTTTGGTTTTCCATGCAGATGTTCCAAAGTGAAGTGGGACTTTGATTCTCTGATGTGTAGGGAGTGTTGCATTGTAGGAGTTGTGGTGCTTGGCATTGTGCTTGGTATACGTGCATTGGGGTGACTGTGTGGAGATGCTGGCATTGGGGTGGTGTGGAATGCAGGAGAGGGGTGTAGGGTGCCTGGTGGGGTGCACAGAAGTGTGGGATGGGGTAGATTGGGGAGTGACGAGTGGTGGGGACGCATGCTGGGCAGGAGTGGCTGATGCCTGGAGGGTGTTGTTGCTTACCAGAGTCAAGCCCTCCGATGATTCCAGTCAGGCCCTAAGGATGCATGATGTCCAAGACCTTCTCATCCCAAGATGTTAGCTCAAGGGGTGGAGGTGGGAGCCCACCGCCAGTCTTGTTCAGGGCGATCTGATGCCTGGACGCCAAGGAATGCACCTTCCCTCTTGGGTCATTCCACCTCTTCCTGATGTCCTCCCTTGTGCATGGATGTGTGCCCACTGAGTTGACCCTGTCAATGATCCCCTGATTTAACTCAGTTTTCCTTGCCATCGATGTTTGCTGGACCTGGGCTCTGAAAAAATGTGGCTCTACCTTGACGATTTCATCTACCATGACCCTGAACACCTTGTCAGTGAAACGTGGGTGATTTTGATGTGCCATGTTGGTGGGTGGGGGTGTTTGAATGTGGGTGCAGGTGGGTTGTTGTGTTGGTGTGTGATGTGTGCCTAGTGCAGAACTTGCAGTTGTGTAGTGTGTGCTGATTGTGCAATGTGAAAATGCCTGTGGTGTATGGGATCTGTGTGAATGGGTTGTCGCTATGTGTGCTGTTTGTAGGATACGCAAGGGATTGTGGGCCGTGTGGGGGGAGGGGTGTTTTATAGTGCCACAATAGATGTGTGTGGTTTGTGTATGTGTCTCAGGTGTGGGGTATTCAAACTGTACAATATGGTGTTGCCTACTACTGGCGGTACCTTTTGGAACCGCAGCAGTGTGCACCGCCAATCGTGTTCCACCGGGCATGGACCGCTGGGCAGGGAACTGACACATGATATGGCGGACGGAATGGTGTTGGCGTTTCGGGACTGGTGGTCAGTCATTCTTTCGCCATTGGTCGGCCTGGCATTGTTGCATTTATGGCTGTTTTCACTTTGTGACTCATATTTACCTTGTTTTTCGTTGAAGGCAACTCTGCACAGCAACGGCTCAGCAGCTTGGACGCTGACTTAAACTGAGGTGTTTAACATAGGCACCACTCTGACCAGTTAAAGGCATTATCAGAGACAGCACTAACACTATATTGCAATTTTCAGTTCTTTTCTAACCTGAAATGATGACTTCAGTACTGGTGAAGGCTGATGTGCTAAGGGAGAAAAGGGTAAGAGTGGATGTGAAAAATATTTCTTTTGGCCAATTTTAACAAAACAACAGAGACTTTGCCCAAAATAAGCAGCCTCAGGAGACAAAAAGAAGCCAAAAAGTTTAAAAAGCATCCATTTTCACAGAGATGTGACAATTTTACTTTTCTTCCTACAGTAGATTCTCCACTCCTGATGTACTGTTTTTTGAAGCAGTTATAAAAAAGACTCTGCAGAAACGTCGTAAGGCAGCACACTGCAGCACAGTGGGTCCCCAACCCTTCAAGAGGCCCTCAACCCAAAGCCAATTTATATCTCCAAGAGATGGGAGACTCAGAGCCTGATTTAGAGTTTGACGAATGGGTTAGTCCGCCACAAACGTGACAGACAACCTGTCCTCCATATTAGATCTCCATGGGCTTTAATGGGATCTTAATATGGCTGGCAGGATATCCATCACGTTTGTGACGAGTAAGCCTCTCCGCTAAACTCTAAATCAGGCCCTCAGATTCCCTACCCACATTCTGTAGTAAGGCGAGGTCTGCTGGAATTATGTTGCAGGGAAGGGCCAAAATATGTGGCAGGACTGAGTAAATTATATGGCAAAAATGCCAAATTGTGTGGCATAGTGCAGCACTTTTCATGAAAGTATTAGTGTCTTATTTTGACATTTTTAAGTTGAGCATGCAAGGTCTTTTGACGTGTTGTATGTATTGTGGGCTTTTAACCAGGCCCACCGCATGCCCATCACTTTCACTAGTTTGTGGGCTTGCCTTTCAAAAATAACTTGATATTATTGGTAAATGCTTTACGTTTGTCCCACCTTTAGGCTGTTTTTGTCCCACCTTGCGGATTGTCCTGTTACACGGTTTATTACACGATTGCTGATATACTTCAGCGTGGGTAAACTTTTTCTTTTGTCTCCCCCCTTCGTGCTTTGTCCTAAAAATAATGTAATGGGGCATAGGCGGTAGGTGACTGAAGGTATTTGTCACACTTCTATGGAGCACTAAAGCTCTAGAAGTAGACGGGCGTTTGTTAATTACATCTCTCTAGATGTATAACAGGAGACAACTGTCCGCATTGTTAGTTCCATGAGGCCTACAGTTGATGGCGGGTTCGCAGTGCTGCCCCGTCTCTTACACGTGTGTGCCCCACTGTTAAAGTTACAGGACCTGGAGGCCTCCCACTGAGAATACCAGAGCGGTGTTCTCGCTGCAGGCATCACCTCCCTCCCCAAGGGGTGTGCTCTGCGGCACCCGGGGCCACAAGAGACGGCACCTGGCACAAGTTCAACAGCTGCGCTGCATTACAGAAGGCTGGCTCACTCTGCACTGCAGCATAGGCATGGTACAGTGTAACCCAATGCACAGAGTGTAATGCAGCCATCCCCCAGTCCAGACTAATATGGCAGCCGACCACTCAGAGCCATGCATTAGCACCATTCATTCTCAGAAATGGCCTTGATAGCGCACACACACGCCCTACTCTCAAACAGCTCTGCACTGCCAAATGGCCACCAGTCTCTCGTGGAGACAGACGTGCAGTACTCCCCATTGCCAATGGTTGTTTACTACCTATGTTCTGACAGCGCTGCACTGACACGTAGTGTCCCTTACTCATGTGCCAAGACAGACATCCACCGCCACCCACCAAAATAATCTTTAGTGCTGTGCACATCCAGCTGTGCACCTGAGCAAGCACATTACCCCAGAGACGTCTGCTAGAGACAGCTGTTCAGAGACAGCCATGCACAGACATTCTTCTCAGAGTTTTAAATGGTCATCTTCCGCCACTTACCATTAAGCGTGCTGTACTGTTAATGGAATGCTACTGGCAGTTCTCAGCAGCAAATAGGCACACCGGAATAGTTTGAGTGCCTACAGCAATAAGTCCACTTCAAGTACTGCACTGCATATAATACTGCATCGCGTTATGTACAGTCCTGGCACTGCCCTAATAGATCTACAGACAGATATTTCACTCCCTTACATAGACATCACCACAAACACATATCATCTCCCCTCCTTTTTAGATCGAGCGCACAAGAGCTTTGACCTGTTGTAAGTATTGTGGGCTTTTAACCACGGCCATGTTCAGGCCAACTTAACATCCTTATTACACTATGACTGAACACTCTTGATGTGTTTCAGTGGCCCTTCTAGTTTATTTCTCCTCTGTGGCTGTCTTGTGTCTTTTTGGGGGGAATTGCGTTAGCCATCCAGCAACTCTGATGGTGGCGGTGGTAAAAGTGGTATTCTATTGGAATTAGCATGGCAGATTTAAATTATGATTATAAATAACAACATTTTCATTTTTTGCTGCAGATAGGGGAAGAAGGTAAATGGAAGTGCTTTAGTTACAAAGCTTTAGTTAGGGCTACAGGAATTTTATGATAGGAAAATAAATGATGAGGCAGGGTTGACCAATTTATGTGGCAAGAAAAGTCCAGTTATGATTTTACAGTGCCAATAGGTCTTACTCAAGCAAATGTGAGATCTAATGCATTGCAAATGCTTGTTATATTGTGATATCATCTATCAAATCCCAGCTCAGTTCCTCCGCTGAATTACACATTAGCACAATCAGTGGAGATCTTGGCCACTGGCGTAGTGAGAGTACCAGGTGCCCTCATGAAAGCAAGGGAAATGCATAGATGTCCCCTGGTTAAGTAGTAGATGACACTCTAAGTTGTAGTTGTCCTCCCAAACCCATAGGTCGCTGTGTTATTGCATCTGCTACACTATTGACAGGTAGCTTTCTGATGTTCCTGAAGTCATGTGCTACACGTGTATTGAAATCAAAAGCACAGGACGACACCTTTGCCTAGATTTAGTCACGACGCCAAAGCTGTATCCCTGTTTATGGTGCTTTTAAGGGGAGCAGCACGGCCTGCCCCTATTTCAGGGCTCGCAGTGGCACATCTGAGTGATGTTGACTGACACAGTTCACTCCAAGAATCTTCTCCCGCTTGGACTCATGCGTGACACTCTCACTAAACAAGCCACTACCGATGGTGGTCCGGGAGGCGGAGCTCTGCCTCGGTGAGTACCACATTTTTATAAGAAATCCATCAGCCGAGTTTATGGGATCTCGGCTGACTCGCGTGATAAATGACTAACCGTGTTCTTGCGATGATACAAGTTATTGTATTCACAGCCTATGTCACGCTTAGCCGGGTTGTAAGTCAGCAGCGCCAGCAACAAGCACGTTTGTGGGTAACACGAAAAGGAAAGAGGGCGTACACAAAGCAGGAGTATGAATTACCCTTCTTCTAACCGGAAGGGGCCACACTTGACGGTCTGCATTATTTAATGACTTTTATTTTGGCAGCAGTTGCCGGGGTGTCACGCTACTTAAGTACTCTCTTGTATGTTAAGCCACTTGAGTCTTTAAGTTGTGTCTAGAAACAAGAATTTCCATAACTGCAGAAGATGCACATTTTTATTGTATCCTCCATCATGTCACACAGCCGACTTCGTGGCGCAACGGTAGCGCGTCTGACTCCAGATCAGAAGGTTGCGTGTTCAAAACACGTCGAGGTCATGGAATACTGCTTTTGGACTTTAAAAATGACACATTGTTCTTCGGACTGCTTTCCAAGTCAAAGTAGTGATTATACATTAAAATACTATTTTTATTGAAGCATAACTGTGGATCAAGTCCAATTGGATTTAACTGAATCTACGTAGCCTGCTCCTCACTAAGTGCTATGCGTACCTCGAGTCAACGCACCAGTTCATCCATTACATTGTTTTTATAGAGAGAGTGTAGTAATGCCACTTTGCAATATAATAATCACCTGAAACCGCCATATCTTACTCCGCCCCTTACACTGCTTCTAAATATACCTTATCTCCTCGGTGGATACTTCAGTTGAAGAGCAGTAGAGGGCGCTGTCGTAGTATTATTATTATTATTATTATTATTATTATTATTATTATTATTATTATTATTATTATTATTATTATTATTATTATACGGCTTGTCGCAGTGATTTATTCTTTCCTGTTGTAGAAAAATACGCCATTTTCAGTCGAAGTGTTACTTTGTTTTGTGCACATAACCCTCCTGGCATGGTCTTATTGTCATTTCCAGAGTTGAAATTTATTTTTGTTAATTTTGTAACAAACGATGAAGGATGTAAAAGAAGTGCGACAAAATATTCGATAACTAGGCGCGTATTGTATTAAAGGCGTAAGAAGGAAAGGCTATAGAGCAGAGTTTATAGAGAATCTTAAAATGAAAAGCTAATTGTGGTTTTGAAATTGAAAAGACTAGTAGAGGATGGTTCAGAAATATTCTAACATTTCAGTACACATTGTAGGATGCATTTATTTGCTAGTCCAAACCTTACAAATTTAAACTATGCTTCAAGCTAAGTATTAGAGGTCTATGTAAACAAACACAGTGCCTGGGTACTTCATGAGGTGTCTTTATTTTACAGTCTTTATTTCACATTTTAACCTTATTTCTGCAGATTTCTTGGAGCGTCCCTCGAATATTTACATTTCTGCACCTTTTCCAATATTTTACTGGTTAGCTCACTTGGTTCATGTGACTGACCACAAACACAATGACTAATAACTGACTGACGACAAACACTTATAAAACGCTTTTCACCATAAGACGGCTGGAGTGAGTGAGGCCATTTGGAGAGGACCCTTTGAGAACCATCACCTCTCCTTCTCCTGGAGTCTCCGCCTCTCTTTACAGTGCACGTGTTGCTTCCCAGTGACCCATCACTCGAGAGAGCTCGAATTCATTGTCCTAGGACAGGACTGAGGCTGAAGCCCGCATACTGGGGCTTGAGGGGGTTGGATACGGCTGCCTTAGTGCTAGTGGCGCCCTGAGCCACAATGTTTGTTGATGCCCCCGGTGACCTTCTCCACAGGCCCCTCCCTCCCACCCTCTAACACTGCAGCGGAAGGATCCATGACCGCGCTCTCTCACATTGCATGTCTGTATGCAGCTCTGTGCTGACAGGTAATAACTAGCTCACTGCTCTATATTAGGATTTTAAATTATTAACAGCAAGTAACAGACGGATCTCTCTGACAGAAGCAGTCACCCACCAAACTATTTATGTCAGTGGTTCCCAATCTGTGGTCCTGGGACCCCCTGGGGTTCCGCGAAGCCTCCTCAGGAGGTCCACAACTGCTTAGAAAATGCTAGTGGAGTTGCCCGCCCCCTCCGGCCACGGCCCCACTTTTGGCGGCAAGGCCGGAGGAGATAATGAGAAAAACAAGGAGGAGTCACTGGCCAGTCAGGACAGCCCCTAAGGTGTCCTGAGCTGAGGTGACTCTGACTTTTAGAAATCCTCCATCTTGCAGATGGAGGATTCCCCCAATAGGATTAGGGATGTGCCCCCCTCCCCTCAGGGAGGAGGCACAAAGTGGGAGTAGCCACCCTCAGGGCTAGTAGCCATTGGCTACTAACCCCCCAGACCTAAACACACCCCTAAATCGAGTATTTAGGGGCTCTCAGAACATAGGTAACTAGATTCCTGCAACCTAAGACGAAGAAGGACTGCTGAGCTGAAAATCCTGTAGAGAAGACGGAGACAGCATCTGCTTTGGCCCCAGCTCTACCGGCCTGTCTCCCCACTTCAAGAAAACCTGCAACAGCGACGCGTTCCACAGGGTCCAGCGACCTCTGAAGCCTCAGAGGACTACCCTGCATCTAAAAGGACCAAGAACTCCCGAGGACAGCGGCTCTGCTCCAAAGAAGAAACATCTTTGCAACAAAGAAGCAACTTTGAAAGAACACGCGTTTCCCGCCGGAAACGTGAGACTTTGCACTCTGCACCAGACGCCCCCGGCTCAACTTGTGGAGAACCAACACTACAGGGAGGACTCCCCGGCAACTGCGAGCCTGTGAGTAGCCAGAGTTGACCCCCCTGACCCCCCACAGCGACGCCTGCAGAGGGAATCCTGAGGTTTGCCCTGACCGCGACTGCCTGCTTCTAAGAACCTGACGCCTGGTAAGGACACTGCACCCGCAGCCCCCAGGACCTGAAGGATCCGACCTCCAATGCAGGAGCGACCCCCTGGTGGCCCTCTACCTTGCCCAGGTGGTGGCTACCCCGAGGAGCCCCCCCCCCACCTTGCCTGCCTGCATCGCTGAAGAGACCCCTGGGTCTCCCATTGAACTACATTGCAAACCCGACGCCTGTTTGCCCTCTGCACCCGGCCGCCCCGTGCCGCTGAGGGTGTATTTTTTGTGCTGACTTGTGTCCCCTCCAGTGCCCTACAAAACCCCCTTGGTCTGCCCTCCGAAGACATGGGTACCTACCTGCTGGCAGACTGGAACCGGGGCACGCCCTTCTCCATTGAAGCCTATGCGTTTTGGGCACCACTTTGACCTCTGCACCTGACCGGCCCTGAGCTGCTGGTGTGGTAATTTTGGGGTTGCCCTGAACCCCCAACGGTGGGCTACCTTGGACCCAACTTTGAACTCTGTAGGTGGTTTACTTACCTGCAAAACTAACAAACACTTACCTCCCCCAGGAACCGTTGAAAATTGCAGTGTCCAGTTTTAAAATAGCTTATTGCCATTTGTGTGAAAACTGTATATGCTATTTTGCTAATTCAAAGTTCCTAAAGTTCCTAAGTGAAATACCTTTCATTTAAAGTATTGTTTGTAAATCTTGAACCTGTGGTTCTTAAAATAAACTAAGAAAATATATTTTTCTATATAAAAACCTATTGGCCTGGAATTGTCTTGGTGTGTGTTCCCCATTTATTGCCTGTGTGTGTACAACAAACGCTTAACACTACCCTCTGATAAGCCTACTGCTCGACCACACTACCACAAAATAGAGCATTAGAATTATCTCTTTTTGCCACTATCTTACCTCTAAGGGGAACCCTTGGACTCTGTGCATGCTATTTCTTACTTTGAAATAGTACATAGAGAGCCAACTTCCTACACTTAGCTTGAACCACAGACGTTTGAATGAAGTTGACTGCTCTCTCAAGATGTAAAAATACAGTCTTATATTACAGGATATCGTTGTTGCTACTCAGTGCCAAATTACTAAATATCTACCAGGAAGAGAGGTTCATACCATGTAGCGCTTAAACTATACCTGACATTTTAGGCAAAACCCAGTTCCATTGTGGAACTTGTAGTTATGCTGGTCCTAGATGCAAAATCAACTCATCTAAGTCAACTAAGATCTCAAGTTGTTCAGTGTCTGGCATGAGTACTTTTTCCAGTCCTGTTTTTATTGTTTGAATTATTAAAGTTGATGTTTAATTATAAATAAATACAGTATTACAAGTCCCAGAATGCAAGGAAAGGCCTAGTATGCCATGTGCAACTTCTCAAAATATTGTCCGTCGATAAGAGAATGTGGATGACCACCTTTTAAAAAACCAGGGATGCTTCCTACACAACACTAGTTGTCTGTCGCTTCATGACCATGCTGTTTTACTTATTTATGGTTTTTTTTTCATATATGCGTAATGGGTATAACTCAAGACATGCGGCACTGGTCAGCCAGTTCCCCACTCTTCTCCATCTAATAATCTGGCTGATCTGCGAAACAAAAAGTTTCTGAATTAAGTACCATCCTAGCCCCCATCTTGCCAGTACACTGATGCAAACCACAGTGGGAGATCTAGGCCCCAATTATGCTTGTGACTGGTGTTAATGGTAACTAGGGCCACTGGAACACTGGAATTATGTGATTTTTCGGCTGCGGCGTGTTATGCATTATTGTGGATTTCATGCATATGGCACATAGTCCGTCATCTACTGTACAGTCTGCAGATTATAACAAAAAATGTTTTCGGTCAAACAGATCAAGAGTACAAGAAATGCAGCAACACAAGTTGACTAGCAAAGGATGACTAGTGCCCCATCTGTTGCTTATTGCTCTATTTGGGTGTTAATTTACTACCAATGGGGCAAAACGTTTGTGCAGACAGTGTGAACAAGTGTAATAAAAATAAAAAAATAAAAAAGTAATACTTTCATAAATTATGCTGCATTATGCCACAATTGTTGCCTTTTTGATGATTCATTTATTGCACCCTGCCACACAATTTGGTATTCCCTTCCACATAATTCCAGTTTCTCTGACAATAACTCACCATTGGACAACCAGAGTTACAGGCCAATCGAAGCTGTCCAGCACCGAGAACACACATTATTAAAATAGTGGGACAAGGAAAGTAAAGATTAGGGAGACAGAGGGACACAGAAAGAGAGGAGAGAGACAGAGAGGGCAGAGACTAGAGAAAGAGGGCAGAGAGGGGAGAGAGAAAGTGACACAGAAAAAATGATTAAACTGCGTAGGGAGAAAAATAGCAACAGAGGACAGGAAAGAAGGGGGAGGGAGTGAGGAAGGAGCAAGAGCAGGAGAGAAGGGAGACTGAAAGGAGGAGCCATAGCAGTGCCGAAAAAAATGGAGAATGAGTAGCAAGAGAGGGAGAACAGAGGGATAAGGAAATAGTTATTTAAATGGAGGGAGATGTGAGCCAGAATGCAGATTATGGATGGAAGGCAGAACAAGAAGAGGTGGGGTATAAAAACTGTCAGGGTAAGACAGATCACTGAGATACAATGACTCTCTTTCTCTACCTTGGTCCCCGCATAGGTTCAACTCAGGGATTCCAAGAATCTGGAATTATGAAGCAGGAGAGGACCAAATTATTGAGAAGGATTAACTCAAATATGTGGCAACAAAAGGCAAATTATGGCCGTAATGCAGCACACTTTGTGAAAGCATTACTTCATTAGTTTGTCATTTTACCCACTTAACACTGCCATAGCAAAGGTTTCACCTCATTAGTACCACTTCAACACCCAAATACATCAATAAGCTGCTGAAAAATGACCACTCAACCTTTGTGAAGGGTCTTCCACTGTGTGACAACACATGTTGCTGCTTTTTTCTATAACTTTTGATCTGTTTGAGTTAGAATGTTTTTTCTTGTTAAAATCTGCAAATTATGCAGCAGATGATGGGCAAAGTGGCAGGTGCAACAAATCCTTATTCATGTAGAAAGCACCACAGCTGCAGAATGGGATAGTTCCGGTGGTCCTGTTTATATTCCAGGGAATGAGACCCACACGTGATATTGCCACAATTGTCCCCATGCCATTGCCCTGACAAGAAAAACACAAAATTAGTTTCAAGTATCACAATTAAACACAGGAACAGATAGTCAGGAAGAGGACCCTCTCAATGCCCACACGAAAAAACATAGGAGATGCAGGGCGCAGAGAAGGAAGCAAGGTGATGAAGAAACTATGAGAACTCAGAAGGAAAGACCGCCTTAACAAGCCAGGAGGTGGCATCGCCATCCTACACAAAGACACCATTAAAGTCACCACTAACTCCCAAGACACCATCGACAGCGCAGAACACATGCACTTCTTAATCCGCATTAACAACAACAACACCCTCAGGCACACTAATCTACAGACCCCCAGGACCACGCCCACCTTCTGTGATGCAATCGCCGACACCATCAGCATGCACGCCCTCACCTCCACAAACTACGTCCTCCTCAGTGACTTCAACTTTCACTTGGAGAACCCTTAAGACCACAACTCCTCCTCCCTCCTAGACAACCTCGCCAACCTAGGACTCTAAAAACTTGTCACAGCACCCACCCACTCAGCAGGACACACACTTGACGCAATCTTCACCTCAAGCCAGCACATAACCTACACCCACACCACGGAACTCCACTGGACGGACCACCACTGCGTCCACTTTTCCTTTGCCAAACCCCCCACTCACCACCACCAATACACCACACCATACCGCATGTGGGACAGGATCCCTGCGGAACGCCTGAACTCCCAACTGTCGCACAACCCCCCCCACACTGACGACCCCAACACCGCGGCCAACAACCTCTCAAAATGGATCACTACCTGCGCAGACACACTAGCCCCCCTCAGAAAAAACATCACTGCCCGCAACATCAAAAACGCCCCATGGTTCACCACTGAACTCCAAGACTCAAAGCGCAAATGCCGCCAAGCGGAGAAAGCCTGGCAACAAGAACCCTTAACAACCAACTTCTCCACCCTCAAAAAATCCACTCGCACCCACCACCAACTCATACGCACCGCCAAACGAGCACACTACAAGGAACGCATTGACAACTCCCAAAACAGCAAAGAACTCTTCACCATCATTAAAGAGCTATCCAAACCCAAAGCCAGCAACATAGACCCCACACACACACACAAACCCTCTGCGACTCCCTCTCCAACCATTTCCACCACAAAATCCTAGACATACACAATAGCTTCACACCACACACACACACCACACACGCCTCTCAGCCACCCAACTCAGACCCGCCTATGCCCCCCCAAACCTACTCAGCGCCTGGGCCCCAACCACCGACGAAGAAACTGAAAAAAACATGAATTCCATCCACTCTGGATCCCCCTCCGACCCCTGCCCCATCGCATCTTCAACAAAGCCAGCCCTACCATCGCCCCCAAGCTTCTCGACATAATCAACACCTCATTCGACACCGCCACCTTTCCAGACCCATGGAAGCACGCAGAAATCACTGCACTTCTAAAAAAGCCCAAAGCCAACCCGGCCAACCTCTCGAACTACCGCCCCATCACTCTCCTGCCTTTCCCCGCCAAGGTCGCAGAGAAACTAGTCAACGCCCGCCTATCCCACTTCCTTGAGGAAAACAACACACTCGACCCTTCACAATCCAAGTTCCGCAAAAACCACAGCACGGAAACCTTCCTCATCGCATGTACTGATGACATCAGAACCAGTGTCGACAAGGGCGAAACCGTCGCACTCATCCTCCTTGACCTCTCCGCGGCCTTTGACTCTGTCTGCCACCACACACTCTGCACATGCCTCCACAACACAGAAATTCGACACAAAGCCCTAGACTGGCTCACCAGATTCCTCACCGATAGAACCCAAAAAGTCTGCCTCCCACCCTTCCACTCTACTGCTACCAATATCATCCGCGGAGTCCCCCAAGGGTCCTCCCTCAGCCCCACTCTCTTCAACATTTACATGACCCCTCTCACCAACATGCTCCGTCCACACGGAATCACCATCCTTTCCTACGCAGATGACAACCAACTCATCATCTCCCTCACCTGCAACCCTACCACTGCCAAATCCAACCTCCACGCTGCACTTCTTGACACCGCCACCTGGATGACAACTAACCACCTCAAGCTCAACTCCAACAAAACACAAATCATCACCTTTGGCCCCCAACAAAACCATATGGGACGACTCCTGGTGGCCCACAGCCCTAGGCCTCGCCCCCACCCCGCAAACCACGCACGCAACCTCAGCATCATCCTAGACCCCTCCCTCTCCATGACCCAGCAAATCAACGCAGTCACCTCATCCTGTTTCCACACACTCCACACGCTGAAAAAAACCTTCAAATGGATTCCCACAGAGACCAGGAAGACCGTCACACACGCACGCCTTAGGAACAGGCTAGACTACGGTAACCCCCTCTACGCCGGCACCATGCTCAAACTCAAACGCAAACTCCAGAGAATCCAGAACACAGCTGCACACCTCATCCTGAACCTGCCCCGCCACTAACACATCACACCGCACCTCAAATCCCTTCACTGGCTCCCCATAGACAAGATGATCACCTTCAAGATCCTCATCCACGCACACAAATCCCTCCACAACACCGGCCCAACCTACCTCAACGAAAGAGTGAACTTTCACACTCCCACACGCCACCTCCAATCTGCCGACCTCACACTAGCCACAATCCCCCACATCCAACGCACCACCACTGGAGGCAAGTCCTTCTCCTACCTCGCCCCCAAGACCTGGAACTCCCTCCCCACCAACCTTTGCAAAACCCAAGACCTCCTGCTTTTCAGAAAAAAACTCAAGACATGACTGTTCGAACAGGAGCCCCTCCTACCCTCCATTCCCCCCTAGCGCATTGAGACCCTCACAGGTGAGTAGCGCGCTCTATAAATTTTTTTGATTGATTGATTGGTTGATTGATTGAAGGAGGGATGGAATAAAAGGAGTGGGAGGTGAAAAGTCCTAGTATCCAAGAACCAGACACAGCTCTTGCGACAGCTGCTCTGTCCTTGGTGCCCTATAGTCAGGTGTTGTTAAAATGTGCTTCTCAGGAATAATGGGTCCCAAAAGCCCCAAACCAGGCAACTTTGCCCCAGCTTCCTCTTCCTTAGATGATCGGCAGGGGCCATATCAAAACTCACACATATCTGCAGTCCTCTGAACCTTAAGAAGGATGTATAGGCGATGTGTGAATGGTTTCATGGGTGCCCGGCTAGCTCAGTCGGTAGAGCATGAGACTCTTAATCTCAGGGTCGTGGGTTCGAGCCCCACGTTGGGCGGCAATTACTCTTTTTTAGTATTTTCTTTAAATTTGTTCTGTTTTTATTTAAACTCATTTTTGAATGCCTTCGTGCTTTCAAACATACTGACATCGTAAAATGGCCAATCTTAAATGTTAAACCTCCATGTAGCTGGGCACATTGGACTGGTCATTTAGAGGGGAAGGGGTTGTTTGTACGTTCCTTTACCTCCTCAGTCATGAATGGCTATTGCTTGATGTAGGGATGGGAATTGCAGCCATTCGCCCTCCGTTCAATTACATAGAATGAGGCTTAAACACGTTTTGTCATAAACGAGTTGTGAAAGTGACCAGCTCAGTATGAACACCGGGAGTCACAGGCGGAACTGAAAGGTGGGGAAGGTCCGTCACAGCGGATGCGCAGGGGGGGGAGTTGTTAATGGTGATGAGTTGTTTCACAGACAAGAAAAGCGCATAGCTTTAAGGGTTAATGGTTTATGCCTGAAATGTGTAACAGTGTCGAGCAGGGAAGTGTGTGCGCGAGCTTGTGATGGCCAAAAGTCGTGCAGAAAGCGAGGGGTTGCAGACTGTGTCAATTGTGTGTAGAGGACGAGGCGGAGAGAGAAGGTGAAGGGTTAAAAGGTGTTCTGAGAGCGCATGAGTGGTGACGCTCGGCTGTGGAGTCCCCTGTAGATGGTGCAAGTGAGGTGCAGGAAGCGGGAACCCCAGTCGGCATTTCTGAAAGTGCTGCACAGTCACGCACAAGAGTCCACACGTGCCAGACGTGCTTCAGTACAGCAGCTCACAAAAGATTCCCTGGTGACTGGTTATCTCAGTTGGTTCGTGTTTCGTGCTAATAACACCACGGTCATGGTTTCAATCCCCGTACGCCTGTTGTACGTTTTTCTACTTTCTAATGACATTTTACTACACAGGTAGCACACGAAGCGTACTGACACCTTCACGGCAGAAGTAGGGAAGCGAACACATGAACAGGGAAAACACAGCTGAATCTGGTCTCACTTGTGCCGACGAGCGAAGCCGGACACCTAAATATGTGCTCTGTAAGCTATGCGTCGTACCTCGTAATCAAATACAATAAAATCTAAAAAATGATTTGTTAACTTGTGTGTGACTGATTTTACCACAGTAGACTATTTACCCCAATATACAACTTTTTGTTAGGTCTTTGTGTTTCTGAGCATGTCCTTGGAGGAATGTACGCGATGTTGATCTTGCCGTTTATTGAACCAACAGAAACAATCGGGCTGTTTCTTATCCCTACATGTGGCCATTACTGATACTTGAGCGGCTTTATAGTTGTTTTCAGTGAAGATTCCCCTTTCCTTACAAAAAATATTGCAAGACACTGGCTTGAGTAGAAAATGAGCCAAGGTGAACGTCGGCCCAAAAACTTCCCCAAAATCTTGCATTACAAAATGTATTGCAAAATTTCATACTGCAAGGAATTCTAAAATCTTGCTAGCATAATTACCATTTACACAAATAAAATCACTTATATGTTACTGGTCTGTGAGACCGTCGCTTCTTTCCACGACCGGTGGCACAGAGAGTTGTTGTGGTGCACACAATCAAGTGCTTATAAAGCAGGATCAAAGAGCAGGACAGCAATACAAGCACAGATCATGTGCTTGGTTTCCAGTGCACGAGCCTGTGCTCCAGAGCTTTAACTAACTACATGATCTCAGATGGCATCACCTGGGCTAACTTACAACAAAATAATAGTGAGAGCCAGGACCCCTGAGTATGTCCCTTCGGTGATCAAAAATATATTTACCCCAAAGACAAAATACAAAAACAGGATGGCCAACACCATAAGAGAACAGAAACATGTCACCTATAGAGCTTTAAATCACAAGGGCTTGATACGTCTGAGTAGTTTGAGAAGAGGACCTCAACGAACAATTCAGTGCTGCATTTATGATAGTAAACTGACTTGCAAGAGTTGTGGTCTCAGCCCTACCAGAGGAAGGCACCATGGAAGAAGTCATGGATCCTATGAGACTGTCACTCACAGGAGGTGAAGAAGGTACCATATGTTCAGCATCAGTCACCCATGGTCTTGGCACTCCCTGTTCCATTCTTTAAAAAATGATACATATTTCTTGAGATTTCCTCACAGAGTATTTCAGTTGTCACAACAGTTCTTTTTAGGGTCGAGCCTGCGTTGCATGCGCTCGCGCATGAGTATCGCAACAAGACTCTTTTGTATTTAGAAAAGGGCTCGGAGCCCTGTCAATTTCACGTCAGTGTTTTTTATTGGTTCGTGGGCTTCCCTAATACAATCCGCTTGCTTTCATTAGTGGAACGCACCTGTATGTCATGCCTTTTCCGGTGGCTAGCCCTCCTCAAGCGCAGTGACCAAGTACAGAAAACATGCGAGGCTCGCTGTTTTCCATCGGGCTTGTGGACTTTTTTTTCTCTAATTTACGAGCGCGATCTCGCTTGGCAGAAGTCGAGCGCTTTACATACTTGATTTCACTTTTTCGGGTTATGTACATAAATGCACTTTTGCCCGATAGGTGAAAAGTCGGGTTAAGAGTTTACAACGCGATCAGCTCTAACATGAGCAAACGCGAGACCCGTTGCATTGTAAATGCTTGTTCTACATGCCACAGTCCACGGCTGGGGTTCAAACAGACTTCTGAATTAGCTGCCATAAAAACAAACCTGTAAAAAAAAGAGATATTAACATTATGTAGATGTTTTAGGCCTCCTTTGATGGCTCAGCTGGCCGTTGCAACCCTCTGCTTCAGCATTACCGTGAACTCTTGGCTGTCACATGACATGAGTGAATATAGCCAACTCCACCGGAAATATGCGATTCTTTGGTTTTCACATAATTATGAATTTGTCACATTTGCTACATAATACATCATATGCGCATAATTTACACATTTTAACAAAAAAAATGTTTCTAGCTCCTACGACTCAAAAGTTACTAAATATGCAGCGACAACTGATGTTGTGCAGCAGAAGGCGCTTTATAAAGTTTGATAATTCACCTTTGCTTTGCATCTTGCGACATTTGGGTGTTACACTAGTGCTAATAATGTATCTCGTCAGTGTTAATATGTAAAAATGACAAAATAATTAACTGTTACTATCACAAAATGTGCCACATTAGGCTGCAACGTTTGCCTTTTCTTGTCACCTAGTTTAGTAAACTCTGTCAAATAATTCTATCCTACTTTGCCGCATAGTTCCAGTGGCTCTGGATATAATGTCTCTAGTTTTTTGCCCTGATAGTATAGCAGGGCAGCAGGAGTGTTTCAAGTCGAGGAATGTGGTGTAGAGAGATTTTCTCTCAAGTTAAAATGACCCGTATATCCTTGGATATCTCGCACAATATGGAAGATGTCACAGGATTTTATGCTTACAGGAAGATATAGTTGGCATTCTCCATAGCCTAGGCAAAACATGCCTCTTGAGAAATTGGAAAAAGGGACCCCCATCACTATAGCTGATTGGTCAGACACAATGGTTACTTTAGCATTGTTGGAAAAATCTATCTACAAACTTAATGATCGATTAATGGAATCCGATCTGATCTGAAAGCCCTTTCTCCATGATCTGTCTAATGGATCCACCTGAAGGATGACCTCATAAAATAACAGAAACTCATAGGCGATGAGTCAGAAGTACGGATGTATGACAGAACCACACACGCATTTACCACGCATGCCTTTACAATGCGGTCATTACAACCCATGGTCATTACCACGCATTCATTTACAACAAAAGTTTTTACCACGCATATGCCTTTACCTTTACCTTTACCATGAAAAGTTTGTTGAAAAGACATGGTTGGTAAAGGCATATGCATATATCTAACTATAAATGCTGAATTTCTTGTCTTTGGCCGTGCACAGCGAAGGTTGGCCACAGGGCCTGTCTCTGTCAGTGGATGTGTGAGTGTCTGAGTGGGTCTGAAAGTCGGTGTATGAGCCTATGAGTGGGTCTGAGTGGGTGCATGAGTGTCTCAGTGGGTGTGTGTGTGTGGGTGCCTGAGCCTCTGATTGCAGGTATGAGTGAATGAATTAGTGTATGAATGAGTCTGTGGTTTTTCTTTCCGATTTTTTCATAATCACAAATATTTTGCAAATAATTTATGGGAAATCGCAATAATTCACAAAGTTTTGTGAATATCGCACACCATGATGCAAAATTATATCAAACCAATAATGTGCCCCTAAAACACACCTATATCACACCCCTTGGGCTAGGGTACCTTCGCCCTGACCCTTCATGCCACCTTCAATTTGAATTTTCACCCCCGGGGACCATTTCCCGTGAAATAAAATGGCGGTCCCAACTTTCTAGTCAGGTTGTGGCCAGCCAATTGCAACACGCCTTTTCGCACACGTGTTAGAGACACTTCACAAATTTCGCAAGATACTCGTGGCCAGAGACATAGAAATTTATTAGCCCCTAAATAACTCCTAAATTACTGAAAGGATTTACACCATGGCACCCCCGCCATGCACAGTTTGTTTGTCAAAAATGTTACTGCAAATATTACATTGATAGTATCAGTGATATAATCAAAGATGTCATAAGTGCCATAATTTGTGGGTAATTACAAGTGCATGGTGGGGGCGCGTGTTATAATTACCTTAGGGCATGAGTTATAGTTAGTTGAGATAATTATAACTATAACTGGTGAATTTCTAAGGTTATGCACATTTAAAATGTGAGCCTAACTATAATGTCCCTGTAACCTTTGTTTTTTTCATTGAATTTCTATGTTTTTTTAAAAATTATATTTTCTAAATATAATGTCCCTGTAACCTTTGTTTTTTTTCAGTGAATTTCTATGTGTTTTTTAACGTATAGTAATTTTCATTGCTATACATTATTCCAACCACCGCCGCTCCTGGCCTTTGGCCCTGACCTTCACCCCGAGCTATGGGTTTTCTTTTAGAGATTTTTTTACCTCTTTAGGGGCTATCTGTGACTGCGGGGGAGCCCTTGCGGTTCTCTATATATTTATTAATTTATTTATGTTTTCTTTTAAAAATAAAATGCCTTTTACCGACTATCTGGGACCACGAGGGCTTCCACGCGGTCCTTCCTTATATATTATTTGTATGCATATTTTAAAATTAAATGTCTTTTATGGGCTACCTGGCACTGCAGAGGAAGACTTAAAGCTTTCCCTACAGTGCCATTGTTTCAGCAAGCATTGAGCCCCTTTGACAGCAGCTCCATGCTTGTTGAAGCATTTAATCTCTGTTCGGTACACGCAATCAGGAGACAGAGATTAAAGCTCTGCTGTTTGACAGTGGGACCTGCTTTAAAGGTTCCACTGTCAAACAGCATAGTGTTTGCTGTGGGTTGTTTGCAGCTGCAGCACTATAGCCAAGCCACAGCAAACAGCTGTATTCCGGGGTTTGGCATCGCAGGAGCTGGCCCGGGAGGAGGGGGGGTGTCCAGGGCCATCAGTGGCTCCACAAGGACGTCCATGCATCCCCCTTCCAACGAGAATAACGCTGGGGAGTGGTGGTCCCATGGGGATCCCCTTTCTTTTTTTAAGATTTGGCCTGGGGGATGATGGTTCCCAGGTCAGTGGGGGGTCGTGCCCCCGCAACAAATACAGTGTTGCCTGGGGGGGTCCCAGGGCAGCAGGGGGGTGGGGTCACACGGCCCCTGCAAATAAATGGACTTTGCCCCGGGTCAGGGGAGTTGCCCGCCCCCCTCCAAATAAAGTGTACCCCCAGGAGGTGGTGTCCCCCAGGGCTTTAGGGGAGGCCATCAGGCCTCCCCTACTTAAATTAAAAATTTTTGCCCCGGTGGCTTCTTAAATCCCAAGGAGGAGGGGCCCCGTTAGCCCCCCCTTCTCTATGATGCCCCCGGGACCTGGCCAACCTGAGGGCAAATAAAAGAAAAAACACTGGAGACCACATTTTGTTTTTTAAATCTCCGAATAATCCACTGATCCATCTGCAGATATTTCCAATGTTTAAAAAAAAATGTTTTTTAGCCCTGGCGGGGTCCCTCAGGAACCCTAGCACCAGGGCTGAGGGGTCAGGGTGACTCTACCCTGCCCCTTTTCCTTTTTTGTCTTTTTTTCTGGGACTCAGCTGAAGTCCCATGATGGCTGCCAACACTTCCTTGCTGAAGTGTTGACAGCCAATCAGATATCATCACGGGGACAGTTGGATCTGCGGAGATTCCGCATCCCTACAAATATATATTTTGTGGACCTTAAATGTCTCTGAAACTACTGAACGGATTTACACCAAATCACAAACAATATGATCTGCGTAACAGAATCTAGCTTTGTGCCAAATGTGGTGTAATTCCGGTCAGTGGTTCGGGATGTAGATGTGTCTAAAGGTCCTATGGGCAAAACACATTTTGGGACCCCCCTCCCTTTTTCTCTGCCCCCGCTTGACAGATCACCCCGAAATTTTCAAGACAGAAGCTGAACATAGCATAGTATAAGTTTTGAAATTTCGTGAAGATTCGTCAAGCGATGCCGAAGTTATAGGCAAAACAAAATACGCTCTTTCTATAGAGACTAGGTCCTGACTATAACTACCTAGTGGCAACCACCATTAGGTAATATATATATATAGATATATATATATATATATCTATATATATATATGTGTGTGTATATATAAATGCAAGTGGATTATTGGTAAGGTCAGGTAGATACCTACATTTAGCAATAGGCCACAGACCACCACTAGGCATCCTTGCTTAACCTTTGGTAGCTTGGCCACGAGCAGTTAGGCTTAACTTAGGAGACAGGTGTGTAAAGCATTTAATATCCACAAAACAGTAAATAAGTAAAAAACACACACCCCAATTAAAATCCAACATCAATTTATAAAAATAGATTATAGTTTTATCTTTGAAATGACACCAAAATGATAAAAATCCAATGTAGGGAACCTGAGATATGAATAAATATTTTCTAGCGCCTAGAAACAAGGCGCCACTTGGGACATCTGGTCACACTTGACCTGGGTCAAAGTCAAAATTTGAGGCCTACAGCGATGAAGCATTCTTGGCTACACTGAGCGGGAGGCCTCGGTTAAAGTTTAACCTTCACACATAGAAAATTTCTTGAAGATTTCTCTCTGACCGGGACAAAGTCACAAGTTGAGGCTGACCTTCCCCGGTCCCTCTTAGGATACATGGCGTGGGAGGGGTCAACCAAGTTTCTACATTTGGACTTAGTCACCTTTTCAGGAAGATGTCCTCCCACCGGGACAAAGGCAAAAGTTGAGGCCGACCACAATGGAGCCCTCCTCAAATACACTGCGTGAGAGGCCTCAGTCAAACATCTACCTTCAGACTTAGAAATGTTTCTGGAGCTTTTCTTCCCCGATGACACACAGTCCTCCTCAGCAAGCCGATTTCGATGCTACATCACCGGATTGCCTTTTTGCGAGCACCCAGGCAAATCTTGTAAGTCTGCGACTCCGGAGCTTTTCAGGGAGACGAACCTGCAAGTCAGGCCAGGTCATGGTTGACATTGGCCGCCTTGACTCTCGAGCTGGAACTTTTTTCCAAAGTTGCTTCAAACTTCTGGATCTCCCTCCAGAAGTACTTTTAAGGATCTTTAAAGGTCCTCAACTTATCCCATGGTTCCAGAAGTTCTGAGTTGCTCCTTGGGGGTTAGGACTTCAACTCGCAGAATGCACCTGGTCCAAAGCCTTAAATGGCCACTGGTTTAGCTGGGATATTGGTGCAAGGGACTCTGGTAAGCTCCTTTGTACCTGTAGCTTACAGGGAGTGCCTTCCTGGAGTTGTAGAAGTAAGGCAAAGTCCTTTTCTTTGTGAAGCCCAAAGTGTGCAGCCGGTGCAATCCTTATTAGTGCAGTGTCTAGGTGCAGGCCAGGGGTCCAGCAGGGCAGTCCTTCTTCTTGTCTTTTTTCCTGCACAGATCTGAAGTGTGAGTCAGCTCTACCATATTTATCCTTTGTTCCTGGGGTGGCAAGAAGGGCGGTGCTCCTGTCTAATCGTGTGCAGGCCACCACCCTCTTGAGTGACTACTTCCTGGCAAGTGTGGCAAAAATCACTCCCAGGGAGCAACATTCCTCCAAAATCCGAGATGGCAAAAATTCATTCTTAGTATTTAGATCTGACTGAGTCCACACCCCTTGTCTGCCCTTTCTCGATCTAATCAGGGGGCACCTGGCTGTTTGGGGCTGCAGGGAAGGGGGGAGGTCCAGTTGCTATCCCAAATGTCATTCCCTCCTTTGAAGTCCAATTTGGCTGCTCTCATCTATGGGTGTACTATCTATACGGAAGGCCCTAAACTTACATGCCCTACCATATACTAGTGACTTATAGGTAGTTTGGTACAAAGAATTATAATGAGCCTAATTTGCAAATACCATTTTAATCAGGAAAACAGCAGTATGAGTGAAAAACGGGGGAAAAAAATTAGGGGCTTCTACAATCAGCCTAGTATGTATCTATATGTGTATATATATATATATATATATATATATATATGTATTGCCTACTGGCAGTAGGTACTTATAGTTAAGCCCACTTTTTTCCATAGACGGAGTGTTTTTGTTTTGCCAATAACTGAGCCGTTGTGTGAGGAATATTCACGGAATTTTCATAACTAATACAATAGTCACTTCAGCTGGTGTCTTGAAAGTCTTGTTGGTGATCTGTCAAGGGGGGGGCAAGAAAAAGGGGGGGGGGGGACCCAAACATTTTTTCCCCCATTCTATGACTATAAGATTTTTCAGATTTTTAACTACAGCCTGAATCGCTGAATGGAATTTCACCAAATTTAGCAGAAAGCTGGATTTTGGTCTAGAAAGCATGCTTTTTATAATTTTGTGTAAATCTGCTCAGTAGTATCACAGTTATTTAAGGTTAAAAAATATTGCTATATATGGCCGCCTATCCTCCATGGATCCAGGGGAAAGGCAAGGCCCTGATTGGCTGGCCGCAACCTGACAGAAAAGTTGTAGCTGACATTTTGTTTGGTGCATTGGCTGGGAGGTGGGAAAAAACGGGAAAACACATAGAGGGTCAGGATACAGGTGTCCAGACCCCTTAGAACATAGACAGGGGCACAAAATTGCTCAATTTGTTTTTCATTGGATCCGCTGATCCTCCACGGGGCTCATCGCTGTCCTTTTATGTAAATCCGCTGTGGATCCGCTGATCCAGAGAAAAATTGGAAAAAAAAAAAACTCCCACTGCATTGAACCCCATGCAGCACATAGCTGAAGGACATGCACAGCTTGGGTTTGGGTACATGTTAGAGGGTGGGTCGCAGGGCCTGGCCACAGGCAGGCCATGCATCCACCCCTGCCACACATGGATGAAAGCTGTGTGTGTCCCAGATTATATTAAGTTGCGTGCGTGCTTAAAAACATAGAAATTCACTGAAAAAACAAAGGTTACAGGGACATTATAGTTATATTAGCGTTTTACCCATAGAAAACCATAGAAATTCAGCAGTTATAGTTATACTTATACAGAAAAAAACAAAAAGTGAGCACTCTGCCTCACACTCCAGCATGCAGACAGCCCCAATGCATCATGGTAAATGCAGTACAAGTTCGTTTTATACCCTTGAAGTAATCTGTAGCTTTTCTCCTCAGTAGGTGCAGCAAGTGCTTTGTATCTCTGGACACGTATTTCTGGGTTTAGCCCTTCATCGGCAGAGAGCAGCTTAGTCTGTGGGGTTGCTGGAAATGCTGCCAAAAGTCCTCTCAGGTTTATATATCATGCAGGTGCTTTAACCAAAGCTCATCAGCTCGTATGATCGGTCCAAAGTATACGTTTTTAGAATTGTTTTCTTTTTGTGGTCTTCTAAGACATACTAAGGTAGTGAAATGGAAATATGAAGGTTGTTTGGTTTACAAATAACAAGAGTTTGTCACACAAAGATGCAGAAGCAGATACTAATGGTTAAGCAATACAAATACATTGAAATTGGACACTGTGGGGGTGAAATGAACGAAAAGGTAAAGGAGCCATACTTGGTGTCTTTCAGTTAGAAAAGGGTTTTATTGCGCTATTAATAACTCATGAGACACAGAAAACATGCATAAAATAGATAACAGCATCCAGTGAGTTATAAGCAGGAGAACAGAGCACATGAAATTTGCAGTAAGAATGGGTGCTGGGAGTTACCTACTGATGTTGATTAAAGGATAAGCTAAAGGAATGTAAAGCGCTCTCAGAGTAGGGGATGTTCTGCATCACTCTATCAGTTAATTATCTTCTCTGGGGTGGAAATAAAAGCAATTATGTATTGCACTACATTACCCACAGTGCACCACAAATAAACTGGAATATTAGGCATAATAATAATGCTACTGTGACAGGCTATACGGTATAAACCAGACTGGAGACGGCATAATGTGGTAAGTAAATAGAGTTTTATTGTGCTAGTGTCTTTTCTTTTCTCTTATTTTCCTTTCTATTGGTATTCCCAAGTGGTAAGCATCTGTAAAGTCTATTGTTTAGAGTGCTTCTCTTTCTTAATCTTGTCGTTCTTCTTCCTTTCCTTCCTCAGGTCAGCGTCCTCTGGAAACGCGAGTGGCTCCCGGAAGAATACCGGCAAGAAAACAGAAATAAAAAACCCACAGTAAGTAATTGGGTTATTTCCTGGGGTTTATCGTTCTAGCAGGAAGAGGGGAAGGGCAAGTGGGGTATATAGAAAAAGTGTTGAGACACCCGTGCACCATGCAAAACAACTGTGGTGTTGTCTTATGTTGTAAACAAACAGTGCTCCCAGGCTTGAGGGGACAGTTAGGCTTCCTTGTTAGGTAGAGGCCTTCCCTTCCTTTCCCCTCCCTCCTCCTCCCTCTCGTTCCTCCCAGCTCCCTTCCCCTGTGGTTTTTCCCCTTTCCTGTCTGTTCCTCCGAATAGGAACCGTACCTTTGCAAGCCACGACCCTCCGGGGTCGTGGCTGGCTTGTGGGCTCTTCGTCTCTGGCGCTGCGTGGGGAACATCCTCTCTCTCCACTCCGTTGTTGCAGAATCCGTCTTCCGGTCTCAGCGTGGTCTGCTCCAGGTCGCCGTCACTCGTCTCCGCTTCCCGCTCTCCCGGTCTCTGTGTCCTCTGCTCCTTTCCGCCGTTCGTCTTCTCCGTTGTCCGCTCTCCCTTTTCTTCTGCGACGGCCCGGAAGGTGTTGTGCGTTTCCCTGGAAACAGGGAAACGCCCCCAGGATGCCGCGGCCGTTCCTATGGGAACGGTTAGACGCGGAACTGACGTGTCGGGGCTCTCCGACACGTCGCAGGCTGCTTCTCTGTTTTGCGTGATCGCGGTCACCCGATCACACCCCCCCTCCCAAGAACGATCCTGCTCGAGGATTGAGGAAGAAGTGGGAAATCGCGACAAGTAATCCGCAGGGCCTTGGTGGGACCCTGGAATATGGCGGACCTGGAATGAAAAAGGCTGAAGTTCAAGGAACCAGCGCAAGATCCTAGAATTGGAATCTTTGTGAGAGGCTAGCCAAGTAAGAGGAGCATGATCCGTATAGAGAACAAAAGGTCTGCCTAAAAGGTAATACTGTAGATTTTCTATAAACCCACTTAATGGCTAAACACTCCTTCTCGATGATGGGGTAATGACACTCCCGGGGAAGCAGTTTCCTACTAATAAAAACAATCGGGTGATCCCTCCCGTCTAGATCAGGCTGGGCAAGCACCCCCCCTAGTCCCATATTGGAAGCATCAGTATACAGATGGAAGGGCTTAGAGAAATCTGGGCATTGCAAAACAGGTTCCGTTGTAAGAATGGATCGCAGATGATCAAAACTAGCCCTCTGAACCCCGGAAAAAGGTGCCAACTTGTTAGGATGATGCTTAGATAACAGATCTGTAAGAGGGGCTGCAATAGTGGAGTAGGCAGGTATGAATCTACGGTAGTAGCCCACTAAACCAAGGAAAGAACGTAGATCTTTTTTTGTTTTTGGGGTGGGGGCGTTACTAATGGCTTCAACCTTTGACATTTGGGGTTGTAGTGTACCGTTGCCTATTGTATAGCCCAAGTATGATATGTCCGTTTTTCCTAATATACACTTCTTAGGATTAGCGGTCAAGCCTGCCGCTGCCAGAGTGTCCAAGATTTGACGTAGATGGTCTAGATGTTCTACCCAGGTGTCGCTAAAAATAACGACATCGTCCAGATAAGCAGCGGAGAAGTTATGGAAGGGTTTCAGTAATCGATCCATCAGTCTTTGAAATGTGGCAGGGGCTCCATGGAGACCAAAAGGTAGTACCGTAAATTGATAAAGGCCAGATTGAGTAGAAAAGGCTGTTTTCTCTTTGTCGTCGGGGAAAAGGGGAATCTGCCAATACCCTTTTGTGAGGTCTAGTGTAGACATATACTTAGCTTTACCGATCTTCTCCAGGACATCATCCACCCGGGGAATAGGGTAAGTGTCAAACAAGGATATCGAGTTGAGTTTTCGAAAGTCTATACAGAACCGGACTGATCCGTCGGGTTTTGGAACCAGTACCACTGGAGAGCACCAGGGGCTAACGGAGGGTTCAATTACCCCTAAGTTTAACATTTTACTTATTTCCTCCTCTATGAGGTGTTTCCTTGCCTCAGGGACGCGATAGGGTCGTAGGCGGATAGTTTGTCCTGGAGGTGTTCTAATTTGGTGATAAATCAAGGATGTTCTTCCCGGTATGTCGGAGAAGACTTGGGTATATTGGCGTAACAGGGTATACAATTGCTGCTTCTCTGACATGGTCAGGGAAGGGTTGATACAGGGTCTTGTCTCTTGTGGTGGTGTGTCACCTGGAAATAATTCGATATCTAATTCTTTGCAGGGAGATAGAAAACGACCCATCTCGATGGTTTCAGGACCCTCATCTACGGGTTCCCATTTTTTTAGGAGATTCACATGATAGATTTGGGTTTTCCTCTGGTTGATACTGAGTTCTATGAGATATGTGACAGGGGAGACAGCTCTAATCACCTTATAGGGCCCTTGCCATCTAGCCAATAATTTCTGTTCAGACGTGGGCCTCATAATCAGGACTTGATCGTTCGGGAGAAATGTACGCAACTTACTCCCTTTATCATAATAATGCTTTTGAGTCTCTTGTGCTTTTTCCAGATGTTGTCGTACATCTTCCCAAAGGTCCTGTAAATGTGCTTTCAATTTTTGGACATATTCTAACAGGGGTCGTCCCTCTTCTTCCTCATCTTCTTCCCAGGTCTCAACGGCCATATCCAATAGAGAACGGGGTTGTCTGCCAAACACCAGTTCGAATGGGCTGTGGCCCGTTAAAGCCTGTTCGTGAGTTCTAATGGCGTAAAGAGCTAGGGGCAATTTCAGGTCCCAGTCCCTCCCTGTTTCATCGACAATTTTTTTTAACAGTGATTTAATGGTCCTGTTATAACGCTCTACTAGTCCGTCTGTCTGGGGATGATAAACTGCAGTTTTGATTTGCGGAATTCCTAATACCTTACATATTTGTTTCATTAGGTTGGACATGAATGGCGTACCTTGGTCAGTAAGTATCTCGCGGGGAAACCCTGTCCGTGTGAATACCGTTATCATGGCCTGTGCTACTGTTTTAGTGGTTATGCTTGATAGGGGAAGGGCCTCGGGGTAACGGGTAGCATAGTCTACGATAACCAAGATATAAGTATGGCCTTTAGAGGAGGGAAGTAGGGGTCCGATTAAGTCCATCCCCACCCTGCTGAACGGTATATCAATGATGGGAAGGGGCAGGAGAGGTGCTTTCCGGGGTCGACCCGGGTCGGTGAGTTGACATCTGGAGCATTGCAAACAATATTTTCTAATGTGGGCAAAAACACCGGGCCAGTAGAATTTCCTGAGGAGGTATTCCTCCGTTTTCTCCCTGCCGAAATGACCCCCTCCTGGCTGATTATGGGCTAGGAAGAGTACTTGGTCCCTATAGGATTCGGGAACTACTAATTGACGCTTGCGTTCTCCTACCCGTGTAGTGCTTACTCTATAGAGAAGGTTTCTTTGTACCAGAAAATAGGGACCCACCTCCTCGGTTTCCTCAGTTTTGGCGTCTCTCCAGGCATGAATTAGAGTTGGGTCTTCTCTCTGACGTTGACGGAAACTGATAGGAGCGCTATAAGTTTCTGCTGTAACCCTTATGGGTAGATTATTGTCTTGGCCTGACCTAAACTTGAATTTCTCGTCTCTTTTTTCGCGACGGGACAGTTTCCTGCGGTATGGGGGACACTCAATGATACTATCACAGAAGGGAGCCTCGTTCAGCCATTCGGGGTTTCCCTTCTGGGTCTGGACCTCATGTAAGAGTTGTTGGAAATGTATATAGTCAGTACCTATAATACATTCTTCGATTAGTTGGTCCATTATACCCATAGGAAGCAAGTCTCGGTGCGTATCCCACTCTATCTCTACGGTGCTAAGAGGGTATTGTTTCTTGTCGCCGTGTATACAGCAGATGGTTACCCATCTGTTGGTGTTCTTGTCAACCGGCTCTACCAGATCTTGTTGTATAACGGATTGACTACAACCTGAGTCTATAAGGGCAGAGAGAGGACGCCCATTGATGTTTATATAGTGTTTAAATTTGGTGTCTCCCCCTCCTGTACACAAGAATCGGCGTCGGGTCACCCCTATCTCCATAGGCTCAACTCCCTCAGTTTTCCTGGGGCATGCCCGAGCTATATGGCCCCACTCTCCACAGTTAAAACATTGAGGTCCTTGCGTAGGAGGGGCCTCCCCATGTGTGCGTTGGAAAGATTCCTCTAAAGGAAATCGTGGAATGGGTTTTGATGGCGTAGGGAGTGTCTTCACGTTAAGTCGTGGTTGTAATGTTCTCCCATCAGTGGACCTATGATATGCACACGCCAAATCGATGGCTAGCTCGGTATCTACCTTAGGATGCTGCCTTATCCAGTTTTTGGTACTGGAAGGGAGGGACTCCAAGTATTGTTCGAGGATGATCGTTTTTATTATATCTTCTCTGCTAGTCCCTATCGGCCCCAGCCACTTCAGTGCCAGATCTTGGACCCTAAAATAGAAGGTGCGGGGGTCCTCATTGTGTCCCCATTTTACTTTCCGGAATTTTACTCTGTAGTACTCAGTATCGTGGCCCACCCGTTCCAAAATGCTCCTTTTAATGTCCTGGTAAGTGGTGGTGCCACCGGGATTGGCCGCCTGGTAAGCTGTCTGCATAAATCCCGTGAGTAGAGGAGCGATATATTGCCCCCATCTATCTTCCGGCCATTGAGCAGAGGATGCTACCCTTTCAAAATTAGTGAAGAATGAGTCCGGGTCTTCACCCTCCTGATATTTTTGGAGGACCGAACTGGGGACATTCGGGTGTACCTTACTGGAGGCTATTGTCTTGGTTAACTTTTTCATCGCAGTTTCATGCACAAGTTGATTGTTCGCCAGGATAGTGGCTTGACTTTTCAAGGCAGACTGCAGGGCCTCCCTATCCTCTTTGGCTTCACGTTGGTGAGCTTCTCACACCAACTGTAAATGGCGTTGGCCTTCGGCCAATTGTTTGATCATGTCTTCCAAAGAAGGAGATTCGCTCATGGTCTATACCATTTCTTAGCCTTTTAAGGGAAATAGTGTCCCACTTCTGACACCACTGTGACAGGCTATACGGTATAAACCAGACTGGAGACGGCGTAATGTGGTAAGTAAATAGAGTTTTATTGTGCTAGTGTCTTTTCTTTTCTCTTATTTTCCTTTCTATAGGTATTCCCAAGTGGTAAGCATCTGTAAAGTCTATTGTTTAGAGTGCTTCTCTTTCTTAATCTTGTCGTTCTTCTTCCTTTCCTTCCTCAGGTCAGCGTCCTCTGGAAACGCGAGTGGCTCCCGGAAGAATACCGGCAAGAAAACAGAAATAAAAAACCCACAGTAAGTAATTGGGTTATTTCCTGGGGTTTATCGTTCTAGCAGGAAGAGGGGAAGGGCAAGTGGGGTATAAAGAAAAAGTGTTGAGACACCCGTGCACCATGCAAAACAACCGTGGTGTTGTCTTATGTTGTAAACAAACAGTGCTCCCAGGCTTGAGGGGACAGTTAGGCTTCCTTGTTAGGTAGAGGCCTTCCCTTCCTTTCCCCTCCCTCCTCCTCCCTCACGTTCCTCCCAGCTTCCTTCCCCTGGTTTTTCCCCTTTCCTGTCTGTTCCTCCGAATAGGAACCGTACCTTTGCAAGCCATGACCCTCCGGGGTCGTGGCTGGCTTGTGGGCTCTTTGTCTCTGGCGCTGCGTGGGGAAAATCCTCTCTCTCCACTCTGTTGTTGCAGAATCCGTCTTCCGGTCTCAGCGCGGTCTGCTCCAGGTCGCCGTCACTCGTCTCCGCTTCCCGCTCTCCCGCTCTCCCGGTCTCTGTGTCCTCTGCTCCTTTCCGCCGTTCGTCTTCTCCGTTGTCCGCTCTCCCTTTTCTTCTGCGACGGCCCGGAAGGTGTTGTGCGTTTCCCTGGAAACAGGGAAACGCCCCCAGGATGCCGCAGCCGTTCCTATGGGAACGGTTAGACGCGGAACTGACGTGTCGGGGCTCTCCGACACGTCGCAGGCTGCTTCTCTGTTTTGCATGATCGCGGTCACCCGATCACAGCTACCAACTGAAGTATAAAGCATTTGAAAGTACAATATCAATTTGCTGCTTGATCATTTTATGTATTTTAAAAGCTATTCTTCTTTTCCACAGCACTTGTCAGATAATAAACACAAGATCGGTTTTTTTAAAATGGTAAATGTCTGTTTAAGAAATGGTAATGGTATATAAACACTGGTGACGGACTGTGCAATGCTGAGATCTGCTTGGCTGTCAACACTTCAAACCAAGAATTGTTGGCAGCCAGCTTGAGACTGTGCTTGAGCGGAGTCCCAGAAAAAAAGGATAAAAAATATAAAAGGGGCCACTTAGCTCTTGTGCTCCTGTGACAAAGGGACCCCCCAGGGCTAAAAAGCTTTAATTTTTTTTTTTTTTTACCATGGAATCGCTATGAGGCCACGAATCCACGATAAAAATTTTACAAAAAGAAAACGGGCACAGGCTCTCGCGCTTCTTTTTAAAAAAAAACCCAGGTGGGTATGGTCCTGGGGGCACCCTTTTCTTTTTAACAAGGGGAGCCTCTGCCCCCCCCCCCACAGCCCCTGGGACCACCACCTCCCAGGGGCGAATAATAAGATATGAGTGGGGGCACGTGGCTCCCATTGCACCCTGGGGACCACCACCGCTCGGGGCAAGTATACTTTTCATATGTGGGGGACGCCCAATGGGTTCCCCTCTACTGCCTGGGGAACACTACCTCCCCGGGGCACATACTAAATAATGTAAAGGGGGCCTATTTTGGATCGCCATTTGCTCCAGGGATCACCACCTCCCTGGGGCTATGTGCATGTTAAAGGGGGGCCGCGCGGACCCCCGTGTGGAGCCACTGATGGCCCTGGGGACAGCCACCCCCAGGGCTGGCTCCTGCTATGTCCCAGGGTACCTACCCCCAGGACATAGCTGTTTGTTGTGGCTTGGCTACAACTTTGAGGCTGCAGCCAAGCCACAGTGATCACTGCAGTCTTTGACAGTGCGATCTGTAAAGCAGGTCCCGCTGTCAAAAAGTGGAGCTTTTATCTCTGTTCCCTGCATGCTACAGCAAGCAGGGAGCTGCTGTTAAAAGCAGCTCCTTCCTTGCTGAAGCACCGGCACTGGGAGGTAAGCCTTGGGGCTTACCCCTCTTACGAGATATCTCATTAAAGTGCATTTCCCTAAAAAATTAAAAAATACATTTGTTGGGACTGCGGAAGAGCCTTTGAGGGCTCCCTCATGGTCCAAAATAACATATAAAGGACTAAAAAAAATGAAAAAAAGAGGCAGCTCAGTGTGAAGGTTGCAGACCTTCACACTAAGCATTCAGGGTTTGCGTCCAGCCGGACTCACGTCCCTTTCTTTTTTTTTTTAAGTACAAATGATTGTTATTTTAAAAAATGACAGATACATTATTTATTTTAAATTGTGCAGAAATATCTCATTCTAAGTATATCATACATCAAAGTCTAAAAAAAACTCCCCCTCTCTCCCCCTCTCACCTTCTCTCTCCTTCTGTCTCTCTTTCAATCAATTTCTCCCACTCTCACACCCACCCGCTGATGCACCCACTCACAGACCCACTCAGACACTCACGCACCCACTCACAGACCCACTCATACTCTTGTGAACCCACTCACAGCCCCAGTCAAATCCTCACAAACCCACTCACAGACCGACTCACACAGTCATGCACCAACTCACAAACCCACTCAAACTCACACACCCACTAACAGACCTACTTACAGCCACATGCACCCTCTAATAGGCCTGTGCACACACTGACGCACCCACTAAAACACTGATGTACGCACTCTCACACTCAGGCACTCTCACAGCCACTCCTACCCCCAGATACACCCTCTCACATCTATTCTCACACCCAGAGACGCTGCAGCCAACTCCTGCAGTGCACGCCCAAAGGGCCGTGCACAGCATGGGGTAGAGTTGTTAGGAGGGTTGGCCGCAGGATTTGGCTGCAGGCAAGGTCTTGCGGGCAACCTTTGCTGCGCATGGGTGAAGGCCATGCACAGTGCAAGGTTGGGTACTTATATGGGGTTGGCCTCAGGGCCTGGCCGCAAGCCAAGCCCTGTGGCCAACTGCTGCAGCGCGCAGCCCAAGCATGTGTGCAGCAGTGGTTGGATTAACATATAGTAATGAAAATTACTATACGTAAAAAAAAAAAAATAGAAATTCACAGAAAAAAAAACAAAGGTTACAGGGAGTTTATAGATAGGAAATAGAATTTTTAAAATCTCATAGAAATTCACTTGAAAAACCAAAGGTTACTATTAGATCTGGCAGCTTTTGGCATGTCTCCCCTGCCTTTTTGCCTTCTGACTTCCTGTTTTTATGGTATACTGGACTCTGTTTTTTCTGGTTTATTGTCTCTGCGCACTTTGCCAGTGCTAATCAGTGCTAAAGTGCAAGAGCTCCATGTATAAATTGTCCTGTTGATTGGTTCATCCATCATTGGTATATTTGATTTACTGCTAAGTCCCTAGTAAAGTGCACTAGAGGTATCCGGGGCCTGTAAATCAAATGCTACCAGTGGGCCTGCAGAACTGATTGTGCCACCCACATGAGTAGCCTTGTAATCATGGCTTAGACCTGCGACTGCAGTGTCTGTGTGTGCAGTTTTAAACTGCCAGTTCGACTTGGCAAGTGTACCCACTTGCCAGGCCTAAAACGTCCCTTTTTATACATGTAAGTCACCCCTAAGGTAGGCCCTAGGTAGGCCCATGGGCAGGGTGCAGTGTATGTTAAAGGTGGAACATGTACTGGTGGGTTTTACATGTTCTAACAGTGAAATACTGCCAAATTCGGTTTTCCCTGTTGCAAGGCCTATCTCTCTCATAAGTTAACATGGGGGCTGCTTTTTAATATTCTTAAAGTCAGCTTCCCTTTGAGAGCAGATAGAAACATGGAGTTTAGGGTCTCTGGACTCACAATTTAAAAATACATCTTTTAGTGAAGTGGTTTTTAGATTATTAGTTTGAAAATGCCACTTTAGTAGGCATTTTCTTGCTTAAACTGTTCTGTGACTGCCTGTTTGTTGATTTCCCGTCTGGGTCAGTTTGACAGTTGGGCTGTTATGAATTCCCTCTAGATAGTGATACAAAGGGAGCTGGGGTGTAGCCTGCATATTCTGAAGAGACATCTGAGCCAGAGTGGAGGGAGGAGTGGTCATCACACATGAAAGGGCTGTGTCTGCCCTCACACAATGCAGCCACAAACTTCCTGGTGTGTGTCTGGGGCCTTGCCTGGACAAGGAAGGATCTTGTAAACAACTGAGACTTTCCCTTGAAGTTTGCCAACTTCAAAGGCAGAAGGGGCAAGTCGTATTACACCCAAAACCTCAGACTTGTAGAATCTTTCTAGATCAAGAGGAACCCCTCCCAAGGAGAAGAGCTGGAGGAGGAGTACTGCCCCTTTGCTGTGTTGCTTTGCTGGGTTGGCCTGCAGTTGTTGCTTCAGCCTTAAAAGAGGGGAATGGGTGAACTTTGCTGTGTATCCTGCTTGAGAAAATTCTCCAAGGGCTTGGAGTAGAGTTTGCCTCCTATTGAAAGTCTCAGGGATATGAAAGACTTCAGTTTCATTTGCCTACAGCACTGGGTACTGTGTGTTTTGTGCTGTTCAAGAAGAAAAACCACTGCAACGCCATCAACAATGTCATTGACTGCACTGTGACCTGCCAATGCTGCACAGAGTCGTACTGCCCCTCTTAGCACCACAACCCTGGTCTCACCAACGCTGTCATCTGACGCCGCCACAGAACTGCTGCTTGCACAGTGATCTGTTGGCCCTGTACTCCGGCATCGCCTTGCTCACACCGCAGCCTGGGCATCCCTGACGCCACTGCTCCTGCTGACACCGACGCCGCTGCCTACACCGTGGCCTGTGGACACCGCAGCCCGACCCACCAACGCCAGCACCATCGACTCCAGTGTCATCAACAAACATCCTTGTCTGCACTGCCAACCTCCGAAACCGAAGCCTGCGACAACTCTCTCTGGATCTCATTGTGAGGATCGTGCTGCCCTACATTTCCAAGGTACTGTTTGTGGGTCTTCCCGACACCGTAGCTGGCCCACGACGCCGCAGCCGGCCTGAACTGTTGGTTTTGTTGATCACGACGCTGTGATAATCCCAGGTGGAGTTATCGACTTCAAGGAATGGTATTTTTAAGTTAATTCTTGCAAAAATCATATCTTTGTTACTGTAAAGTTGGATTTTTTTCGTATTTGGTCTTGTTTTACATAGATAAATATTGGTTATTTTTCTAAAACTGGTGGTGTCCTTTTGTAGTGTTTTCACTGTATTACAGTGGGTTATGTGCAAATGCTTTAGACTTTGCTTCTGAGATAAGCCTGACAGCTCTTGCCAAACTACCAAGGGGTGAGCAGGGGTTATCTGAGCGGGTATCTCCCTTATCCTGACTAGAGTGAGGACAGGATGCAAACCGACTGCCAACTAGAGACCCCATTTCTAACAGTTACAGGGACGTTATAGTTAGGCTCACATTTTAAACATATGAAACCATAGAAATTCACCAGTTATAACTAGAGTTACCTCAAGTAACTATAGTTTGCGCCCTAATGTAACTATAACTCGCACCCTCGCCATGCACTACTAATTAACCCACAAATTACGGCACTCATGACATCTTTGATAACATCATTGATAATATCAACCTAATATTTGCAGTAAACTTTTTGATGAAAAAACTGTTCATGGCGGGGGTGTGAGTTATAGTTACCTTAGGGCACGAGTTATGGTTACTTAAGGTAACTCTAACTATGGCTGGTGAATTTCAATGGTTTTGTACACTTAACATATGAGCCTAACTATAATGTCCTTGTAACTATTGGCTTCTTAATTGAAAATATATATATATATATATATAAAATATGTCAGCATGCCAATTTTTGGTACTATCAGTTATTGAGACAAAGCACGTGTTTCAGCTACAAGAACCCTTGCAAAGTGAAGACTGTACGCTGCATCCGCAATAGAAATAGTAATTCAAGTTCATAGACATAGAAAAACAGTTTATTTGATACCATCTGCAACAGGCCATATACCAATACTGACATAATGCAATGATATAATTTAAATAGTTATAGAAATCATCAAGAAATAATGTGCAACCAATTATGGGCCCTAATGGTATCATAAATAATATATTAAGGAAAGAGGGGTCATCTGTTTTGCATCCTATATCCGATCATCAACATGGAAGATATTGACAAAGCCATGCGATTCAAGAGATGACCCTCATTGGTTAATGAAGCCGCTGCCACAGTAATTTCAACATGTACAATAATAGGTCAAATTTCATGAATGTATGTACAGCATACTAGCACAGAAGATTGTAAAATATATTTGCATATATTTTGTCTTCTGTCTGGTCCCCACAGATAAATCATAGACATAGAAGACATGTGTACAGCCATAGCCTTCACGTAAGGGTCTTCCTAATTATTAACATAAGGAAGGCATAGCCTCAATGATTCAACTATATATAATTGATCCTTAAATTACATACAAATATAGTATATATCAGCCATGATTGCCGAGTCAGATGCCAAAACGCAAAATACCTATGGGTTAAATGATGCAAGTGATCAGCAGTTCTTCATTTTAACTGGAAAACTCCCTCATATGCCTGCAAAATACAGATAGGTAGAAAACAAATTACTATGATGGCACTATGAGACAAATGAAAGAAAAAAATGATAGAAAAAAGTAATCAGCACTGGAACTCGGCTAAGCAGAATGGCATCTCTTTCTTACTTGCAGCCTGAATACAATGAAAATGTGAATGGGGTAATAGTCACTTGGGACAGTGCTAGTGCTATATACCAGTCTTGTAATCCCTATAGACACCACAAGTTAGTTCAAAAGTAGAAAAGAAAGAGAGACAAGATAAAACACTTCCAAATACACAGTATCATGAAGGGAATGAGGAAGATGCGGTTGTGTTGTTAGGAGCAAGGTGAGATCTTCCTCCTCTCATGTGCTCGCTCGGTTCTTAAGCTCAATCAATGCACCAACCAAAATAATGACAGGAGAAAAAAATAATATAAATATGTGTAGGTCAAGTAATGGGTGGGGAAAAATATACATATATATATTTATATTAGTCAAATTATGTGTGAGGGGATAGAGGGAAAATCATCTTCCTCTACATATTTCCGGACCCTATCAATTCAAAAGAATTAAAATATGTATATTTCAAAGAAACTCATAGAATGAAACAAAGCCATAAATACACTGATGATCTATTGCTACATATAAGGCAGTGGAAAAATATCCATCAGCGCTTCTTAGTCTCCAAAGTTTCATATTAATAAAAACCATGAGGCATTAGACCCTGCCGGCATATAGGGGGTCATTCTGACCCTGACGGGCGGCGGAGGCCGCCCGCCAGAGTTCCCCCGTCCGAAATACCGCTCTGCGGTCGAAAGACCGCGGAGGGTATTCTAAGTTTTTCCCTGGGCTGGCGGGCGGTCGCCAAAAGACCGCCCGCCAGCCCAGGGAAAAACTCCCTTCCCACGAGGATGCCGGCTCGTAATCGAGCCGGCGGAGTGGGAAGGTGCGACGGGTGCTGTTGCACCCGTCGCGTATTTCACTGTCTGCCAAGCAGACAGTGAAATACATTTAGGGGCCCTCTTACGGGGGCCCCTGCAGTGCCCATGCCAGTGGCATGGGCACTGCAGGGGCCCCCAGGGGCCCCGCGACCCCCCCTACCGCCATCCGGTTCCCGGCGGGCGGACCGCCGGGAACTGGATGGCGGTAGGGGGGGTCGGAATCCCCTCGGCGGCGCAGCTAGCTGCGCCACCTTGGAGGATTCCAATGGGCGGCGGTACACTGGCGGGAGACCGCCAGTGTTGCCGGTCCGACCGCGGCTTTACCGCCGCGGTCGGAATGCCCATTGGAGCACCGCCGGCTTGTCGGCGGTGCTCCCGCGGTCCACCAACCCGGCGGTCATTGACCGCCGCGGTTGGAATGAGGGCCATAGTCATACATAAAATTCCTCACATAATTCTAGAACCTCTCAGGAGGTGTATAATCCACCCCCATATTCATAACCATGTGTGGATTGTATACCATTTTAGGACAGAATAGTCATCCCCAAAGTCAATATCAAACGAGGTAAAGTGATGTACACCCTAAAAAAAATCAGGAGTGATGTGAAAACATTGATAAAAAGAAATGGTGATTGATAAAAACATGAAGAGGAACCCAAACGAGAACCAACTGGGGAAGGAAGGAGGCACTTATTGGCAAAGAGCAAAGAACACAAACGTGCCTACCAAATCCTGATAATACTCAAGTAGGTAAAGACGTTGCAGGCCAGATTAATCGGCAATGTCCACTGCTAATTCCTCATCATTACTCAAACCATAGGGAAATTTGGTATGTAGTTGAATAATATAACCAGACTCCAAGCATCTCAACTGCTTTTCTTGGTCCACACATATTTTTAGGGATCCTGTCAATGCCATTGTATTTAAAAAATGTATTATTCCTTTGATGCTTGACATGAAAATGTCTAGCCACTGGATAATTTAAATCATTGTTCTTGATTGCTCATAGATGTTACAAAATATGTTTCTTAACCTGCAATTTGGTACTGCCTTCATATTGGAAGCGTCACAGACACTCCAAAATGTATGCTACAAAGTCAGACTTGCATATGATTAGTTCAGTGATCTTTTTTTACTTTCCCTGCTGGTAATCTGTAGCAATGCTTGTTAGAATTATATCTATATGCGTTGCAAAATCCACATTTAAAGAACCCGCTAGGAGATTTAAGCCTGGGCGGTGGTGTTTTAGTAGGATTTAAATAGCCGTGTACTGTACTATCCCCAATGAAGTTGGGCTTTTTGTAATTGATGGATATTGTCTCACATCTTTGTCAATGATGGGATCTCCAATAAGCAGGTTCCAATTTCTTTTAATCAGATCTCTTACCTCGAACAATGTTTTATTATCGGTAGTTATGAGTCTGACCAAGTCTTCAGTTTTCAGCTCAGAATGTCTGTTGGATTTGTTGTTGGATTTATTAAGGGATCTGTTAATCCTCCCTTCCCCAAAGAGGACTGCATCTCTTTTCAGATTGATGACTTTAGTTAATGCCTGGGATAATACTTTCTGAGAGTAACCCCTAGCTTTAAATATTATGAAGATGTTAGATGTTTCCTGGGCAAAGTCACTATCCTTACTGCAATTACGACATGCCCTAAGGAGCTCCCCACAGGGAATGCTCCACTTTAGGGAAGCGGGAAGGAAACTTTTGGCATGCAGTCCACTGTTGCCTGCTGTTTCTTTCCGGTGCAGGAATGTGATGATCTGATGGTGCTCGATCCTAATAGTAATGTTCAGATATTCACTACTGACCTTACTTATCTGGTATGTAAAAGGCAAATTCAACTTATTTTGTCCTAATAGATTGATGAATTCTTTGGCCAGGGAGATAGCTTCATCCCATATCAAGAATAAGTTGTCAATGTATCTAATCCATATTGGTATTTTCTGACTGTAGACTTCATTTTTATCCACCAGGACCACCTGTTTCACCCATCAGCAAATGACTAAATCTGCAAAGCTGGGGGTGAAGCAGGTACCCATCACTGTACCTGAGCCTTGACACTTTAAGGTGTTTTCAAACAGGAATATGTTGTTCTCCAAGCACAACAGCATCATTTCTTTCAACATCTCAGTATGTCTAAACAATTAAATGGGTCTGCTGCATAGATAGCACATACAAGCGTCCACCCCCATTTATTGGCCTATGCAAGTATATAAGGAACTGACATCAAGTGTAATCATTGTTTAGGAATCCTCCCATGTGATGTAACGTATCCCACGTAAGACATCCATACTATCTTGGCAGTAAGATCGCATGCAAGTGATATATGGGTGAAGAGAGTGAGCTAAAAATATGGGAGTGTTCTTTAGCAACCCACCATTTGATGAAACTATTGGTCTGCTTGGGGAATTCTTATGGTGTTTGTGGATCTTGGGTAGCAAGTATAGGCATAGAACCCTATGGCTAACCTTGAGAAACTGATATTCATCCAGATCCAATAGTTTCTCCTGGTGGCATCTAGATAGCATATCATGGTAGATAAGTATTCATTGTTTCTAAGTATCATGTGTGGTAGGCTCATAACAGCGGCTGTCTTTAAGCTGTCATAATGCTTCTGCTCTATAATCAGCTAAATCTATGCCACCTTTGTCTCATGGTTTTATGACAATGGAAGGGTCACTCATTAAATGATGTAATGCCTGCCTATGTGATTTGGTAACGTTGTCCCGTATGAATACATTATTATCATACTGTAGTTTTATAAACTCATGTGTCAACACATTATTAAATGGCTCAATACTATCAAAGGCAGTGTTAGCATTATATTTGGACTTGGTTGACAAGCCACTGCTAAGAACAGCATCCACAGTGAAGCCTACCTTCTCAAGGGTGTCTCCTATATTAATACCCAGCCCATCCTCATTAGGACAATCTAAGATATATTTTGCAAGAATGGCATCGAATATCATGCAGATTAAGGTTAGAAATCTTAGTGTTTGGCCTAGCAGCTGATCTTTTGAACTTAATGTTGGTACTCATTTTGGTACTCATTTTGAATAATTTCTTTAATTTGAGCTTTGTAAGTCAATGCTGGTGGTAGTGAAATCAAAGTCTGCGGTGGGGCAGAAAAAGAGACCCAACCATAGTGAGGATTCCTCTTCTTATGTGAGTGATCTTCAGAATAGATTTACCACTGGTTTGTTTTCATTCTCATTGGTGTTCATTAGTCTTATTTGTTTGTTTCTTCCACCCTTTCTTGTTGGCCTCTTCCTCTTCTTCTGAAGTGTCCTCTACCCCTTCCTCTCTGTCTGTTCCTTTGGGGGATATTCTGTTTGTTTTTTGGTACTTGGAATTCTTGATAGAAAGTTAATGGCCGAACTCCCAAAGGGGCAGCATATGTTTAATCATTTGGATCACAACTAACATCAGAGCTTGAGACCTTGGAAAGTAACTCCTGTTGAAGCTGCTGTTGAATTACTTTAAAATCCCTTTGTAGTCCATCAAAGCATTTTGAAAATATGCACATTCTACCCTCAGCTTAGTCTTTTTTATCTGTCAAGAATATCCACTATTTTTTGGCCTTTATTTCATCCTCATATCTGTTTAACCTTTCATCCAATGATTTAAGAAAATATACAACTATTTTTTCACTTTTGTGCTGCTCAATTATTTGAGAAAGTTTTGTTATTTCTTTTTGTGTTTCTTCCAAGTCAATTCTAGAATATTTAATCAGCAGAGGGCCACAGTGCCTTAGGCACAGGGGTTATTTGTGGGCTGGGCTAGCCCATATTCATCTTTGGACTCGCAAATGAGGAAGGCAGCTGGCAAATTACTTATTAAAAACTCAGTTTAAACTATGTTTTTTAAACAAACTGCATTACAACTGCAGTATACTCTAATTAGAATAAAAACATGCTGGAGGTCAGAAGGTGAATGAGCAATAAAAATGTATTTTTTTATCGTTACATCTTCTGTGAGTTAAATGTCACGCTATTTCTTCTGACAAATTGCTCCTTACTCTTCTAATGTGGAGATGTTTAATTTTCTTTCTTTGACTGCAAAGCCAGGGGATTTTGTAAAGTGAACCGTGTGACAATCTCATTGGGGTACAGACACGGCCACTGGGATTATGCGGTGGGGAGGCCCAGATTATGCATCAGAGTTGACTAAATTTTGTAGCAAGAAAACACACATTATACAAATTAATGTAGCATATTTTGAGCTGAAATTACTTTATAATTTTGTCATTGCTATACATATTAGCACAGTCTGAGCAAAGGTTTCAAATCAATATCAGTTCCACATCCAACTACAGCTATAAACAACTGCAGACGACCATTCAACCTTTGCAAAGGACCTTCCACTGTGCAGCAGCATGTGTTGCAACAATTTTTGTAACTTTTAGTCTGTTTGACCTTCAAACAACACTTTTGGTTAAAATCTGCGATAATGAAGCAGGTCGTGTTTTACGTGAAAAATGCATAAAATCCTTAATTATACGGAAAATGCAGTGGCTGCAGAATCACATAATTCCAGTGTCCGTGCGTCCAGGGAGTGTGAAAAGAAAGCCTTCAGGATGTCAATCTGTTGCTAATACACAAAACACTTATAAATGACTGTACAAATATTTCCACATATCAGCAGTTATGAAGGCACAAATGATGGACATATATTTTGTAACTCCGAAGTATGATGGACACAAACATTTTTATAGGAACATAACAAATCTTGCTGATGCACACATGTTAAATGGTGTATTACATTGCAGCATTTGTATAGCGCTTACTACTCCTTTGTGTGGCACTGATGTGCTAACGTACATCTGCAGCAAGCTGCGCTATATAGAGTGGTGTGCAGATGGAAGGGTGTGGTCTTTGTTTTATAACCCTATCCCATGTGGGAAGTGTTTTCATGCCATGTGTGTGTACCGCTGTGTGTCTACCAATGAGGTGTGGTTATCATGTTATGGGTCACAGAGTGTAACAGTGTGGTGGATAATGAGGTGTGAGAGACACATACATACAGCTTATTGGCGTTTATGGTATTTCTTATGATTGCGGTGTACTTAGCTGGTGACTGCACTGGGTTGTCCAGTGAGACATTTTGTGTATAGTTTTGAGCCTGTGCTGGTAAGGATGTAGGGAAAGAGAAGTGGACAGATCTGCTGGGATGTGCATTATTATCATCCAATATATGAGTGTCATTGTGAAATGTAAGCAAGTACCCACAGCACGCAGATATTTGGGACCTGCAATCACGGACTAGATTAGAGTCCTCTGATTGACCCGAAGTGCCTGACAAATCTCTTCAGGTATTCCAGGCCTGTTCATTCAGTGATCACTGGTTTATTGGCTGTTCAATAGTGGTGATAGACAACCCTCATAGCAGATACGTCTTATGTTGTTATGGCATTAGTGTGGGCTAGAAATGTTATATATGAAATTACAAAACTATATTATAATTGCAAACCACAGGTTAACCTTCCTTACTTTGCCTTCCTATCGAAAGTAGTTTGGGTTGTTTCCAATCTGTGGATAGTAATCTGAGGACTGTGTTTGAGGGTCTGAATGTCTTTTCGGGGTCTGTTGCCAGAATGTGTGGTTGTGCAGTTGTCTTGCAAATTCCCATGTGTACAACGGTCTTTTGAAGTGTATATGTTTCTGTATGCTTCGAATGCTGGTTGGGTGTCAGTTCAGGAGCTTGGCGGCTTGCACTGAGAAAGCAGTGTCTCCTAGGGATTTCTTATGGCAAGATGGTATGACAATAGGAGGCGTGAGCCTGGAGCGAAGAGTCCTGTTTTTATTTTTGCATTGCTTGAATTTAGCTTGCAGGTATAGCGGTCCCTTTCTTGGAGGCTCTGTAGATAATGCAAAGTGCTTTGAATATTTTCCTTCTGGCTATATCTAGCCAATAGAGTGATTGTAAGACTAGAGGCATGTGTTCTCTTTGGTAAAGGTTGAGATTAATTCTTGCAGCGGCATTTTGGACAATTTTGTGTATGATAATTGTGGGCGCAATAAGGTATAGGCTGCTGGCAAAGTCAAGCTTGGAGAGGACAAGTGCAAGAATGACTTGCAGTTTCTTTAGGTATCCAAGGTGCAAGAGGATGTTTTCATTGTGTAAAAGGTGCCCTGTTTGACATTATTACCATGTGGTTTCAAATATAGATCTGAATCCATGGCTACCCATAGATTTCTGATCCCTCTTGATATTGTTGTAGGGGCCTCGTGTTGCTTAAGCCAAATGGCAGTAGCCTGGTATTTTTGCCATTTGCCGCAGGCCATAATCTCTGTCTGCAATGGTTAGCTTTAGATGATTATTCATCATCCGTGTGCTTATGGCTCAGGCAGTCATCACGTTTTAAATAGTAATGGTCTCTCAGACCATCCATCCTTGAGATGATTTGGGTGTCATGTGCATAGTTGTAGCAGGTGAGGTTAAATGAGTTAATTGGTTTTGGTAAGGAGGTTAGGTCATTGTTGAGTAACAATGGTGATATTATGGACCTCTGATGGGCACCACCATTTTGAGTGTGAGAAGCAAATGTGAAAAGTGGTCCCAACACTAGTTCACAGCCACAGCTGAGAGGCTAGGAATTCAGTGGGAGTTAGCTGGTCTCCCTATTCACCTATTTCCCTATGGTGTGTCAAATAAGAATTTGCCGTGTGAAAAAATTGCACAAATGTACAGGGCATTTACTCATGCGCACACAGCATGCTAAGCAATAGAACAAAATAAATAATAAAACTCGGACTCCCTTGCATTCCAACTTTGATTTCAGAACAGAAAATGTTTCTTATAAATTTTCTATCAGACACATTTTCTTTTCCAGTACTGTGGATGACCTGTTGAAGTCCATCGCAATGTGATGGTAACGTGGTGGCCGGGTCATCATCTGTTCTAAAGCATTTAAAACCCGCCAAACCCTTGCAGCCAGATGTCAGCTCCAACAAGAATTGACAGCAAGCTGCAGGGATATGTTGGTCACATTACACTAACATGGGGATTCTCCATTCCCAGGAGGCCCCACAGACTGGTAGGCTTCTGGGACTGAGGGGCAGCGAAAAGCTAATGGTCATGCACAGTCAAGAGAATGTTTCAGTTGCCATGTTTGGTCTAAGGAGTAGAGGGTTAGCAAGAAAATAGAAAATATTGAGTACAGAGGAGATAGAAGAGAACATAGAAAGAAACACTGTTTCCACCCGCTCACCCAGCGGGGAACTCCTTATGGGGTCTGCAAGAAGGCAGCCGGATTGGCAGCAACATGGCCGTGGGAGGCTGGCAGGTGGCCTTTTCCACCCGCCAAAGTCTTAATGACCCCCTATGTGTCCTTTACATTCCTTTCCACCCCTTCTTTGCATTTTATTCTTATCTGTTCATAGTTATCCCTCCATTAGGAGAAAAAGATTTTTGGTTGACAACCTGGTTTTCAAAATTTTGTCAACCAAACCTCCCAAAGTGATACTTTCGATAAAAGATTCTGAAAGCTAACCTAACTTTAATAAGGTATTGCTGTAGTTGCAGCTTGTGCTAAATAATTACTTAGATGGCTAATCTGGTATCTAAAATGGGCTCATTATGTTTTTGTCTAGATGCAGAGACGACCAGTGCAGCCTGCACAAGCCAGTCAGGGAGGACGGAGGAGGCACAGCCATCCAAGGGATGGGGAGCCGTCTCAGTGGTGACAGGGACAAAAGGTAAGTCACCTTGCTTTCTTATTGGCAATTATATATTTGTAAGACAAGGCAGATATAGTGCCATTACCTCCTTGCCCATAGCATATCACCACCTAAAACTGCAGCACAGTATAAATCAGAGCTGTAGTGTAGGCAATGAAAAGGGCTTCTGCTTCAGGTAACTGCACAATATTACGTCTGCAATGCACACAAACCAAATACAAGGAGTGTTTCCCAGAGCCCACTCAGTCACCTACTAGTACTTCACTTTATCACTCTTTATTTCTGTCCCTGTCCACCTAAAAATTCCATATCAGAATGCTTCACATTTTTCTTCCAAAGTGACTTATATTTCATGGCTTTCATTATTAATTTATGGTTTCAACCAATATGACTAGACAAAATCGTACTACATGATCAGTGACACCCAACCATTCCATAGCTAAACCTCTACTGAACCCAATGCATATAACTTACCTTACTGTAGACTAACCTTTTCCAGTGCCAACCGAAGGTATTTGTTAGGATGTAATGTGGGGCTAAGGACCTGATTCATAGGTTGGCGGATGGGATCCTCTGTGAAAAATGTGACAAAAAAAATGTATTCTATTTGCTGCATCATTTATAATCTATGTACTGTCTACTGTAATACTGCAGATGGGATATCTGTTATCTGCCACCTTTGTGGTGGAGTATCCCATCTGCCAGACTATAAGTCTATACTTAGGGTAGAATTGATGAGAGAGTAGGAGAAGAGCAAGGCCATTGGAAATAATGACAATAAGTTAATAATTGTTAACATGACAATACAGCTGTCCCCACAAACATGCTGCAGCAGAGTAGCAGGCCTGCCAGCATGGCTCATTGATGTTGCACATATAAAGTCAAGTAACTGTGATGCATATAGAAGTTTTACTTATCATGAATGGCAGCTATTTTATTTATTAATACGCAAAAAGTGTATGTTCACTTTCACTATGAAATCCTTTAAACGAAAATCACTTTTGATTATGTTAGTGGTCTATCTTAATTTCTTGCAGTCAGTGCTATTGCATTATGTGATGTATGTTCAAGAAAAACTTGGCATTGTCACTAATCACATCAACATTAAATTCCACTAGCACTAGGAGACCAGCAATTCTCTACTACTGTGCCACTATAGACAGTATAAAAATGTGTTTGCGCTAAGCATCACAATTCATGTTTTTTCTTTCTTTCTTGATATAGCTACTCCTGCTGCTGGACATGGCCAGCAGCAACCATCCCCATAGGATAGCCGTTGGCTGTGGCACCAAAAGTTAGAGTTTGTAACTGCAGAATACAGCCGGCTGGTGGCCTTGGAGAAGAAAGATAAGAAGGCACGGTCCTTCATTACCTTGGGCTCCTAGCCACAACTGCCTCTTACCCAGCCATGCCACTGCCAGTACCGCCTGAAGACAAAGTCCATTGCTGCCTGGAACACTACCAGCCCTCATCCTCATCTTCTAATGGCCCCTCCCCCACATTCTATGTGAGCTAGTAATCCTCAGGCATAGGCAACAGAACTAGGTCTTGGCACAAATTAAATTCTGCTAGCAGAGTTGGTGGAATTCAGGAACTCCATACTATGCATATGACACGGAGTTCACACTAAATTATGCCATTCTGTTTGCATGCGCAAGAATGGTTTGAATTTGTGCAAGACTTGTTTTTGCGTGCACTGGTGAGTACAAAAAGGTTTGCCGGCTGCTAGTGAGCGCACAGAAGATTAGCGTCCTGCTTGTGTGGATTCCAGTCACTGTGGAGACTTCCAGCGGTATTTTCGTGATGCTGGCGAGTGCTAGCAGATTTTCTGTTTGAGAAGCAGCTAAATCTATTCAAAAAGGCATTTTCAAGTGATCATTCTACTCCAAAAAAAGTTCAGGTTGTTTTTTAGTGCAAAAAGCATTTTTTATTTTATTTATTTCAATAGGAACGTAGTGCCCCAGAGACTTCAAATATCTCTTCCTGTCCAGCAGGCTTCTCCCAGTGCTTTGTCCATCTCCTGGTAACTTTTCACTTAGATTGCGAGGTGGAAGGATCTCTCTCTTTGTCTGCAATTCCTGCTGCATGAATAGTATTGGATTTGAAGGACTTGTGATATTACAAGTAAGTGGAAAAACATTTGTGCAAGGGTGTTGTTTGATAGAGGGCTGAGACCAGTGTTTATTTGTCCTTTTATTCGATTTTTAAATATTATTGTGGTTGTGGTGGGTGGCCTGGAGTTTCAGTCAAGGCCTAGTTATTTGTTTGCATTTGTTTTTTTAACTTTTGTAAGGGAAAAAGGTTGCCCGGTCAGTACATTTTCTCCAAGTTCGTTAAATTTGCATAATTCATTTATTTTACTCTGTAGACTAGTCTGCACACTGGCCATCCAATTAGGACTAGTCATGGGTACATGAAACAACTGTTGTTTTAAAGCATCATTTAGGCCACGAATGGCAATGGAGTGAGAAAAAAAAATGAGTTTTTTGTATTTCACATTTTTTTCCTGAAAAACATTTATGTGGGTGGTAATTTTTGATATCTTGAGAGAATGTGTGCTGTTGTAAAATTGTTATAGCTCACTTACTTTTCATTTTTGCCACTGCTGAATTAATGGTAGCATTTCCTTCATGTTTACCATGCCTTCTTTGTCTGGCCAGTGTGTGTGTGCTTACATAGGCTACCATTTGTCTTTGTTTGCCATGCCATGTGGCTGGGGGCCATTTTGTGCAGTCAGTGTCCATAGGCCTGTACGTTTTATTTGTCATCCATGCCTCCTTGCATGTTGTTTGACCATGTGGCTAGTGGCCATTTTGTGTAGCTAGCCAGTGTGCTTATACCATAGGCCTACATGTGTTCTTTGTTTTCCAATACCTCCTTGCTTGCTGTTGTTGTTGTTTAACAATGTGGCCGGAGGCCATTTTGTGCAGCTAGCCAATATGCTTTTGCAGGGGCTTACATATGCTCTTCTTTGCTGTCCATGTATTCTTGCTTGTTGTTTTACCTTGTGGACGGTGGCCATTTTGTGTAGACAGCCAGTGTGCCTTTTCCATAGGCCTGCATCTGTTGTTTGTTGCCCATGCCTCAGTCCTTGCTTGTTGTTTCACCATGTAGCCGGTGGGCATTTTGCCTAGTCATTAAGTATGCGTTTTCCATAGGTCTGCATTTGTTCTTTGTTCCCCTATGCCACCTTGCTTGCTGTTGTTTGACCATGTAGCCGGTGACCATTTTGTATAGGCAGTCAGTGTGATTTTGCCATAGGCCTGCATGTGCTCTTGTTCTCCAATACCTCCTTGCTTGCTGTTGTTTGACCATGTGGCCGGCGGCCACTGTGTGCAGCCAGCCAGTGTGCTTTTTCCCTAGATCTGCATCTGTTCTTTGTTGTGGCCATGCCTCTTTGCTTGTTGTTGTTGGCTGACCATGTGGCCGTTGGCCATTTTGCGCATTCGGCCAGTGTAATAGATTTTTTTCCAGTTTTCAAAGACATTTTCTAAGCAGATTAATAGGAGAGGGCTGTGCCTTTTTGTTTTTGTTCATGTTTTTTTTTTACTTTTGTCTGATATCAGTTTAATATGTTTGAGGATCGTTGAATATGTGTGAACAGTATTTAAAATTATATACAATTTTTTCCATTTTTCAAAAGCACCACCTTGCCTCACCAAAATACCAATTGGTTCCTCATAGTCTCTTAGTACACCAGCAATTTTTTAAAATGTATTTTGTATTTATTTTAACTTTTTTTTTTTTTTTTTTTTTTAAGTTTTTATTTCAAACATGTAAAACATTTTTTTCTAACACTTTCCCTTCATCAACCCACTGCCTTCAACAGGTGTACCCCCTTAAATGCAACTAGAGCAAACAGTTGTTATCCTGACTGAAAGTGAAATAAATGTATTATGGTGGTGTGGTTTGACTTTGGAATGGATACACTAACCGAACGAAATTGTCTGTACTATGAATCATTTAAACCACAAAAATGCCACATTTCACTAAATGTTTTTCTTGCTTGGTTGCTTTTAGGTGCACAAGAGACATCACCCACAGAGTACTACTAGACAGAAGACCATCACGAAGTGACGTGACCACAATAAGTGAGAACTCAAGTCTCTTCTGTTTGTGCAGTTACTTGCTACTGCCAACTGACAGAGCTTAAAGATGTCCTAAAGAAAGGTGGAAAAGAAGAAGCAGATTTCCATCACTGGCGACCCACCCGAAACCTGTCCAGGAAACATGTGCCTGCCGCAACAAATTCTGGCCTGCCAGCTAAGAGTAGCACTCCGGCATCAATGGCACCACCCTAACCTAAGCCCAAAGCCATGTCTCTCAGTGAGGCAGTCACTGCAATCATAGTGACGAGCAGTGAGTCTGAACTGGAGTTGTCTCAAATGCAAACTAGTGCTGAATCATTGCAGGAAACTGAGCGAAGTAGACAGCAGGAATCGCAGCCAGCAATAATAGATCTTCCTGAAGTAGCTTAGCAAGATGTACCTCTTTTTGAACCATGATGGTTCTGACAGTGATTGGACACTGGCTGAGTCTGAGACCTGCCATGAGAGACAAGGGAAAAGGAAAGTTCCTGAAAGCCTTAAAACTACAGAAGGGGAGGAGGAGGACGAGCCAGTCATTGTCATGGAAGCTGTCTCAGAGGGAACCAACATTAACCCTCCTATTCAACCTGCTTTAAAGGATCTGGCACTAGTACCACCACTGCCAGTCTTACTTACTTACTTTTTGTAAGGATTCTGCTTCCTGCTGAAACCTGCATCTACTACTACCTCAGTCAAAGTATGCACAGTAGAGATTCAATCATCAACGCACCCACCTACCTTCAGTTCTTCAGACATTGGCGGTGGCACCAGTGGCCCACTAAAGAAGTTCTCCTCCCCAGTTTGGGACTTCTTTACTATTAGCAAGCAGGGGGATAACATTGCAATATGCTCCATTTGCCACACAAGTGTTTGTCGAGGTAAGCTTGGTTCACACTATGGTAATGGAGGCCAAACAAATAATATTAAAAAACATCACACAATCCGGTGGGAGAAGCACCCTAAAAAATTGCTGCAGGTGGTGGTGATGATGAGAAAGGGGATTCTGATCTGATCACTGTGGGAGGTGAAGGTGATGAGTAAGAAGAGGGTGACAGCTTTACGCAAAGCAGCCCTGTCCTCAGCAGAGTGGCAGTATCACCCGACTCAGCAACCTTGAAATGTCACAAGTGTTAGATTGAGACACCACAGCATACAGTGTATGCCCCAAGATGTGTACATTGAGCCTACCACCTCCTAGTCCTCAAAAGTCACCTGCATCAGTGGTATCAGAAAAGAAAAAAATCCAAACTACAATTACAGGCATGTTTAGGCAGGAGGGTCCCTACACAAGCAACCACCCAAGGGCATGTTTGTACAATTGAAAGCCTACTAAAATGTTAACTCTGGACCTCATCCCTTTTTCTTTTGTGGAAGGAGGGGGAGTTTTAGAAATTGTGGCAGCCATTCACCCGAAATGGAAGGTTCCCAGTCAGATACATTTTGCCAGAGTTGCTGTTCCAGCGCTCCATCACAATGTTCCGCAATTGGTTGGACAAGCTTTGCAGAGTGCTGATCACACTATCCACCTGATGACAGACATGTGGACTAGTTGTCAAACAACTCTTTACATGTGTATCACTGCACACTGGATCTCTTTTGTTGGGGGTTAGGCGACAGCTATCTAAAGGTCTCAGCACTGAAGAAACTTTTAAGGGCATTCAGCAGCATGCAAAAGTAGTCATGTTCACCGTGGAGAATTCCCATACAAGACTTTAACAGAAGGGTGTTTCCATGGAGGTGCCCCAGAGGTCTTACAGTTGAATTTGTGGCCATGGATAATGGCAGTAATATAGTCAAGGCCATGGCTGTTGGTGGCTATTCCAGTGTTTGGCACACTGCATCAACCTGATTGTGCAGGACTTTCTCAGAAAAGAAGACATAGGGGGTCATTCTGACCATGGCGGTAATTACCGCCATGGCGGAGGTCGGCGGTAGCACCGCCAACAGGCTGGCGGTGCACCGCTGGGCATTCTGACCGCGGCGGTTCAGCCGCGGCCAGAAACAGAAAGTCGGCGGTGTACCGCCGACTTTCCGCTGCCCGTCTGAATCCTCCATGGCGGCGGAGCGCGCTCCGCCGCCATGGGGATTCTGACACCCCCTACCGCCATCCTGTTCATGGCGGCTCTCCCGCCATGAACAGGATGGCGGTAGGGGGTGCCGCGGGGCCCCTAAAGGTATTTCAGTGTCTGCCCAGCAGACACTGAAATACGCGACGGGTGCAACTGCACCTGTCGCACCTTCCCACTCCGCCGGCTCAATTCTGAGCCGGCATCCTAGTGGGAAGGTTGATTTGCCCTGGGCTGGCGGGCGGTCTTTTGGCGGCCGCCCGCCAGCCCAGGGCAAATGTCAGAATCACCGCCGCGGTCTTTCGCGGTGTTCTGACGGCGGTACCTTGGCGGACGGCCTCCGCCGTCCGCCAAGGTCAGAATGACCCCCATAGTCAGCAACATACCGACCATCTGCAGAAGAATCTGCACTCATTTCAGGCATTCTTTTAAAGCCCGGAAGCAGTTGAGTATAATTCAGCATACTAATAGAGCACCATTCGCTTCATCTATTCAGGTAAGAAAACTATGGTATGAAGTAAACTAGTTTAGTTAGTAACTAAGGTCTACTGAACATTAAAATGTTGTAGGCAATATAGGCATAGGCAATGGCCTAGTCCCTGAGTGGTCAATATAGTTACAGAAGGTAGTAGAACAAGGGTATAGGTAACTGGTACACACTTTGATAAGTGGATTAAAAAATAACAGCCTGCGCTAAAATAATAATTTCCCTTTAATTTCTCTTAAATATATATATATATATACCCACCCTCTCACTCACAAAAGGCCCACCACTCTCTCTCCAAACACCCCATCCCCAATCAATGTCCAAAATGTCCAAAGAAAAGTTAAACGCCTTCCTCCCTTCCCAATTCTCACCCTCTCCACCCACACTAAGTCCATCCCACCTAAACCAAACAAAATGGCATCAGAGGGCTTCATCTAGTGGGCTTAAAGGTTTGCCACCTCCTGGCAAAGTAGCACCAGCTCTCGGAACACACAGGGTTGGAAGTGGCCTGAGTAGGAAGCTGCAGTGGAGGAATGAGAGGATCCCAGCTGCCAGCAGTGCAGGCAATGTTGTGGCGGGGTTAGGGGCACTGGTGGCTGGCTGGGGGTACTGGGGCCCGGAGCAGGTGCCCCTGCTTCCTTCACCAGACCCACCAACAAGTGATATTCGGCCCAGATGGCCTCCATCCATTGCTGTTGCAGGCAGGCTGCTATCACTTGCCAAAATGGTAGACCAGCAGGCTTACTATTTCAAGAAAGAAAAAAGAAAAAAGAAAAAAGAAACATTTTAAATAATGCTCAAGGCAAACACTTATTTATATAGTGGCACAGTAGCAGTACATTGCTGGCACCCTAGGGCTATTGCAATTTTTGATGTGTTTAGTCACAGGGCCAAGTTTTCCCCACACATGCTTCACATAAAAGGCACTGACTAGCTGCAGGAAATTAAGTCAGAATACCACCAGATTAAAACTAAGGGCCTCATTTTGACTGGCAAACTATAAACTGGCAGATTTGCTGTGGCAGTTGGACCGCTGCACTCCTGGCAGTCTGACTGCCAGATTATGATCCTGGCAGTTGGACCGGTAGGGGACCTCCGTCACCACCAGGAATGTGGTTCCCGATGGGGTGGCAGCGGTCAGAGTCATGCTCAGCCACGACGGCGCTGAGTTCAGCGCTGCTGTGCTGATCACAAGTCCTCTTCCTCCCAGCCTTTTCATGGCGAGGCTGGCAGAAAGGCAGTGCTGGGGGCCATAAGCGTGTCATGGGCAGTGCAAGGCCCCCCCGCACAGGACCCTCAGAATGTGCACTGTCTGCTATGGCAGACCGTGCACATTCCGAGGGTACTGGGGCTCCCTCTGTGTGACAGCTTTGGCCTCCGGTCCTTTAGGAGCTAAGACTAGTGCTGCTGCATGGTTTCCACTGGGCTGACCAGCGGAAACCTCCGATTTTGGAGGTTTCTTCTGGTCAGACATGTGGAAACCTTGTTATGGAACCGGGGGGGCGAACCCTTCCAGCTCTGCTGCGGTCTTCTCTCCACAGGTGTGGCAGGCCAACGGTCAGCCTGCCAAACTTGTAATGAGGCCCTAAGTGATCTTTTTCTTTTAAGGGATTTCCCAAATAAAAAAACTAAACAGATACTTTGGCCCTCATTCCAACCCTGGCGGTCGGTGTTAAAGCGGCGGCTAACCCGCCAACAGGCTGGCGGTTAAAAAAATGGAATTCTGACCCTGGCGGAAACCGCCAACAGAGACCGCCACTTTAACACTCCGACCGCCACGGCGGGACAAACAAACAGCGCAGCGGTCACCGCCAACAGACAGGCGGGAGACAATGTACCTCCCACCCTATCACAACCCACCGATCCTCCACCTTTTCCGGGGCGGTAGCCCCGCCGATAAAAACACGGCGGAAACAGACATTTCAAACCGAAAACGCTCACCTCCATACACCCCACGAGGAATCTGGACAGCATGGAACCCGAATTACACATCCTACCAGTTATTGTATTCCTGCTCCTCTACCAGGAGCACGAACGCCGGCGCAGAAGACAACGGTGAGTACTGCACCTACGACACAGAGTAGGGGGGAGGAGAAAATATTACGGGGACACACATAGGCGACACACCCACCCACTACAACACACACATCAATGCATAGCAATACATCACTGTTACAACCCCCAAGCACCCCAAAAGAATGCAAAGACAAAAGGAATAGATCATAAACAGTCGAATATATTGGATTATTGCCTTATAAAAATATCACACATTTAAAACTAATATATACATAGATATTAAAAGTCAGATAATTCTAGCTGTCATTGTCCGTGGACCACTGGGCCCAAATCACATGGGCAAGGCCCACACAAGATACCTGACACCAACGGAGAGAACACTGCAGGGGCATCAGATAGAAAAACTACAGGCACCTCAGGGGGAAGGGAAGGGGGGGCACCTCAGCCACATGAGTACACAACGCCAGATCCACGAGGGGCCTCCATGGCCACTGTCCCATCCTGGGGAGTGCAAACCCACAGTCTCACAAGTCTCTACAGTGGGTGGGTTGCCCACTGTTCCATCCTGGGGAGTGCAAAGCCACAGTCTCACAAGTCTCTACAGTGGGTGGGTTGCCCACTGTCCCATCCTGGGGAGTGCAAAGCCACAGTCTCACAAGTCTCTACAGTGGGTGGCTTGCCCACTGCCATATCCTGGGGAGTGCAAAGCCACAGTCTCTCAAGTCTCTACAGTGGGTGGCTTGCCCACTGCCATATCCTGGGGAGTGCAAAGCCACAGTCTCTCAAGTCTCTACAGTGGGTGGCTTGCCCACTGTCCAATCCTGGGGAGTGCAAAGCCACAGTCTCTCAAGTGGATAACAGTCTCCACTGGTACTGGAGGGGGACTAGTGCCCAGAGTGCTTCGTGCAGCCCTGCCCGACACAGATGCGGGCCTGCCCCTTCCGCCAATGGGCCAGTGGTGCTTGAGATGAAGGGCCCAGTTCAGCGGTGCTTGAGACGGCGGTGCCCAGCGGAGCGGTGCTTGAGATGAAGGGCCAAGCGGAGCGGTGCTTGAGATGAAGGGCCCACCGAAGCGGTGCTTGAGATGAAGGGCCCAGTTCAGCGGTGCTTGAGATGAAGGTGCCCAGTTCAGCAGTGCTTGAGTCGGCGGTGCCCAGTTCAGCGGTGCTTGAGACGGCGGTGCCCTGTTCAGCGGTGCTTGAGACGGCGGTGCCCAGCGGAGCGGTGCTTGAGATGAAGGGCCCAGCGGAGTGGTGCTTGAGATGAAGGGCCCAGCGGAGAGGTGCTTGAGATGAAGGGCCCAGTTCAGCGGTGCTTGAGATGAAGGTGCCCAGTTCAGCGGTGCTTGAGACGGCGGTGCCCAGTTCAGCGGTGCTTGAGACGGCGGTACCCTGTTCAGCGGTGCTTGAGACGGCGGTGCCCTGTTCAGCGGTGCTTGAGACGGCGGTGCCCAGCGGAGCGGTGCTTGAGATGAAGGGCCCAGCGGAGCGGTGCTTGAGATGAAGGGCCCAGTTCAGCGGTTCTTGAGATGAAGGTGCCCAGTTCAGCGGTGCTTGAGTCGGCGGTGCCCTGTTCAGCGGTGCTTGAGACGGCGGTGCCCTGTTCAGCGGTGCTTGAGACGGCGGTGCCCAGCGGAGCGGTGCTTGAGATGAAGGGCCCAGCGGAGCGGTGCTTGAGATGAATGGCCCAGTTCAACGGTGCTTGAGATGGCGGTGCCCTGTTCAGCGGTGCTTGAGACGGCAGTGCCCAGTTCAGCGGTGCTTGAGACGGCGGTGCCCAATTCAGCGGTGTTTGAGACGGCGGTGCCCTGTTCAGCGGTGCTTGAGACGGCGGTGCCCAGTTCAGCGGTGCTTGATTGAAAGGGCCCAGTTCAGCGGTTCCGGCCCAGGCATGGGTGTCACTCGCCACCTGGCATGTGGCTGGCAGGGCCTTCCTGCCCATCTGTCCGTTGGCTTGCGGGGCCCTCCTGGGCTGCCGTACCGGGCCTCTGGGTGTCCTCCTGCACACCTGGGAGGGGGCTGGTGGGGCACTCCTGGGCAGCTAGCCTGCTGCCGGACTTGTCGGGCGTGCTGCCCTTCCCACCCTTCCCTGGTCGTCTGTGGCCCTTTGACACCTTTGGCGGTGTGCCAGGTGGCACCCCACTTCCAGACGGAGCCAGGGTAGGGATTTTGGTCCCTGGTGTCCGTGGCCTCTCGCGCCGGGCACTGCTAACTTTTGGGTGCTTCTCCGGGGGTGGGCTGGCCGTGCATTGGCTCCTCGCCGGAGTTGTTGCCCTTGAGGGTGGGGGACTCCACAGTCCTTGGACAACAGTCCTGATAGGTCCTGGTTTGGTGGTGGCTGAGGTGCTGATTGCAGTCTTATGAGATGGACGGGGTGGGGGAGTTGTTGGAAAGAGTTGGGTGGGTGGCTGCTTGCGTTTGTGTGGTTTGGAAGAGGGGGGTGACAGACACACTGGGAGAGGACACAGGGGACGTGTAAATGGTAGTGGGGGTGGTGACTGCACGTGTGCGGAGTGTTCTGGTGGATGTGCTGGTGATGGACGTAGTGGCTGAAGATGTGCATGCAAGTGTGAGTGGAGACGTCACAGTGAGGGAGGAGGGAGACGAGGAGGAGGGGGACACAATGGAGGCAGTGGCTGTTGGTATGTCTGCATGTGGATGTTGCTTGTGTGAATGCTTGTGTGATGTGTGGTGTTTATGTCTGGATGAGCTTCCCTTGGGTGTTGAGGTGTGTGCAGGCTGGTCTGATGGTGTGTCTGGGATAGGCAGAGGTACTGGGGATTGGGTCTGGGTGGAGGACGTTGGAGGGGGGAGGCTAGAGACAGGGACAATTGCTGCCGTCAGTGCTGAGGCCAGAGCGTTGAACGATCACTGATGGGCAGCCTGACCCGAATGAATGCCCTCCAGGTATGCATTACTCCGGTGCACCTCCCTTTCTACACCCTGGATGGCATTCAAAAGGGTAGACTGCCCAACAATGATGGTCCTCAGGAGGTCAATGACCTCCTCACTGAGGGCAGCAGGGGTGACATGGGCAGGGCCTGAGGTGCCTGGGGCGAAGGAGATGCCCACCTTCCTGGGTGAGCGGGCACGGGGCGAAGGCTGAGGGGCTGCTGGGAGGGCGGTGCTGGTGCGCTGGGTGGCGGCTGTACCTGTTGTTGCGGGGGGCACGGATGTTGCCGCCACCACTAGGGAGCTCCCTTCAGAGGACGAGTCGCTGCCACTGACATCAGCACGAGTCCCCGCTGTGGAGCTCCCCTCGCCCTCCGTCTCACTGGTGAAATCCGAGTCAGTTGCATGGCCCGCCATGGCCATGTGAGATGCAGCTCCCTTGTGCTCCAATGCCACTTCTCCTCCGCCTGATGATGCTGATGCACACATGAACAGGAAGACCACAAAAAAAGGGAGGGGGGAGAAATAAAGACATGTTGAGTGCATGGATTACCGCTACCGTTGGCAAACAAGACAGACACAGAAGCTCCCTGCACTACGCCGCGCACTTGGGGTCCACTACGCAATCCGTGGGACATGGCCTACAAGCCTATCGACGACAACTGCACACATAGATGACACAGGGCCATGGATACCTGAACTTGGCACCCTACAGAGGTGGTGGCGGTGGCACAGGGCCATGCCTTACGGAGGGGCCTAGCCTACAGAATTCGTCCTGGCCTAGGGAGACCCACAGCCCTCCTCCCCCACCCAGACACCTCCACTGCGCGCAAAGTCACCAGAATGAGAGTGTACTCACCCCCTTGTGTCTGCTGTGATGTCCTCACGCACCCATCCAAATCGGGGTAGGCCACCGCCAGGATCCGGGACATCAGGGGGGTCAATTGACGACTGGCACCCCTCCTACGTTGGGAGGCCATCCCCAGCAGAGCCTCCGTCATCTTCTGCTCCCGCGGCGGATGTCCTCCCACCTCTTCCGGCAGTGGGTGCCCCGTCTGTTGTGGACCCCCAGGGTCCGGACGTCCTTGGCGATGGCACGCCAAATCGCGATTTTCTGGTGGGCGCTGACCTATGTGACATGTACAGGGAGAGAACATTTTTCATCACTTTCTGCATGCTCGATGTGAGTGGCCCCCTACCCCACCCTTGCCATGTGGCACATGCTCTCATCTGTTGTCTGATGCATGACTCAATCGCTCCCCTCCCCACCATCTTTCATCCACCCGACTCAACCCAGGCATTGCCCACAAAGCATGCTCCCAGTGTACTTACCTGTTGGTCTGGAGGACCGTAGAGTAGCGCATACTGGGGGAGGACCCCATCCACGAGTTTCTCCAATTCTTCAGAATTGAAGGCAGGGGCCCTTTCCCCAGTCGCAGCAGCCATTGTCTCTTCCAGACCGAGGTCACAGCAGCACTTGCAGTGTAGGTCCTCTCCTGTGGAAGTTCAGGTATTAAGTGATTAAGCTGATAGAAAATGGCGGTCACGCCCGCGGTGGTGCGTACTGCGGTGGTGCGTACCGCGACCACCGGCGCACATCGTCATTGGCTCCTGAAACCCATAGGTTTCAATGTTAACCAATGCGGCTTTGCGCCGCGGTCTTCAACCGCCTACCGCCACGGTGTGCCACGCCAGCGCATTAACCTCACATCCCATTGTCACACTTCACAGGTCAGGCAGCCGCCATTTCAAGGGCCCACATGGCTTAATTTTTACTGCGTCACACATACCTAGGCCTTTCCTCAACACTCATACACACCATTCAATGCATAGTGAATCGTGTTGTGTGCAAGCTGTGGGAACGTACCTGTGGGTTGATTGACTCTGTGCTCGCTGTTGTCCTTCCTAGGCACCGTCCGCTTGGCAATGCGAGGAGATGGAGGAATCTTCCCGTGTACAGACCGCTGGTGGACCTGTCGACAATGGAGGAACGACATGTCATTCTGACATACAGGCTTGACCGAGCCACTATACATGAACTGTGTGCCCAGCTGGAGGCAGACCTGATGGCACCCATCCTCCAACCCACAGGGATCCCCCCTCTAGTGCAGGTGCTGTCAGTACTCCATTTCTTAGCAAGTGGGTCATTTCAAACAACAGTGGCCATATCATCAGGGATGTCTCAACCTATGTTTTCCAAGGTGTTGTCCAGAGTGTTGTCTGCCCTGCTCAAACACATGCGGAGCTACATCGTTTTCCCTGAGGTGGGGGATTTGCCTACAGTGAAGGGTGACTTCTATGCCCTTGGACATATCCCCAACATCATAGGTGCCATTGATGGGACCCATGTGGCTTTGGTACCCCCCAGAGAAAGTGAACAGGTGTACAGGAACAGGAAAAGTTATCATTCGATGAATGTACAGATGGTCTGTTTGGCAGACCAGTACATCTCCCATGTTAATGCCAAGTTCCCTGGCTCTGTGCATGACGCCTACATCCTGCGGAATAGCAGCATCCCGTATGTGATGGGTCAACTCCAGAGGCACCGTGTGTGGCTATTAGGGGGCTCTGGTTACCCCCTTTCCTGGCTATTGACCCCAGTGAGGAATCCCAGGACCAGGGCAGAGGAACGCTACAATGAGGCCCATGGGCGGACTAGGAGGGTGATCGAACGCACCTTTGGCCTCCTGAAGACCAGGTTCAGGTGCCTCCATATGACAGGTGGATCCCTAATGTACTCACCAAAGAAGGTTTGCCAGATCGTCGTGGCCTGCTGTATGCTTCACAACCTGGCTTTGCGCCGCCAGGTGCTTTTTCTGCAGGAGGATGGTCCAGATGGTGGTGTTGTAGCAGCTGTGGAGCCTGTGGAGAGTGAAGAAGAGGAAGCCGAAGAGGACGACATAGACAACGGGAACACAGTAATAGAGCAATACTTTCAGTGACACACAGATAAGAGTAGAAACCGGCATATTACATTTACTTAATGACTCCTACCTCTCTACTGTCTGACTTTTTCCCCCAGTGTATGGTAACTGTGTTGTGACTTTCCCTTCCATTTTCAGAGCTGTGGGCCGCACTGCGTGACATCTGCTTAGTTTCCCCATGGACTACAGGTGTGTGACAGAGGTTTGTTGGCATAACAATGTGAATAACAATTTTGGCACTGTCATGTCTAATACATTTGTTAAAATCACAGACAGACTCCAGATTGTTTATGTGCAATAAGTGTGTTTATTCAAGTGCTCTAATTTGGATGGGTGGTTGCAAATCGGTGAGGGGTGATGGTGGAGGATTGTCCATGGCAGAGTCCAGACTATCAGGTTCACAGGTGCATTGTTCAAATGCCTGTGGGAAGTGGAGCAGGGGCAGTTTAAGGTTGGACAGGGTGACAATGTGGGACAGTGGGATGACAATCAGGGCGGTATCCTTTGCTGGCGGGGGTCTTGACATGTTACTCTGTCTTCTTCCTGGATCTCAGGGCCCGCTTGCAGGGTGGTTCTCCTTCTGCAGGGGGTGGAGTTCTGGTGGCCTGTTGGTCTTCTGTCGGGGCCTCCTGTCCACTAGCGCCGGCGGAGGTGGTAGCCAGTTCTTGGTCCATGCTAATGTCAGGGGCCCTTTGAGGTGCCAGAGTGGTCCGCAATGTGGAGATTAACTCATTCAGGGCCACTACGATGGTACCCATGGCGGTACTGATGTTTCTCAGTTCCTCCCTGAACCCCATATACTGTTGTTCCTGCAGAAGCTGGATTTCCTGGAACCTGGCCAGGACCGTCGCCATCGTCTCCTGGGAGTGGTAGTAGGCTCCCATGATGGAGGAGAGGGCCTCGTGGAGAGTGGGTTCCCTTGGCCTGTGCCCCCCCTGTCGCACAGCTGCCCTCCCAGTTCCCCTGTTTCCTTGGGCCTCCGTCCCCTGGACCGTGTGCCCACTACCACTGCCCCCAGGTCCCTGTTGTTGTTGGGGTGGTGGGTTAGCCTGGGTTCCCTGTAGTGGTGGACACACCGCTGATTAACGTGTCCTGGGGACAGAGGTATGGGCCCGCTGGGTGGGTGCTGTAGTGGTGTTCCCAGAGGGGGGTAGGTCTGCTGTGGCCTGTGCTTGTCTGAGGGGAACCGACTGTCCAGAGGTCCCCGATGGACCGGGCTGGTCATCTAGATCCAGGGAGACAGAGCTGCTGTCATCACTGTGGGCCTCTTCTGGGGGTGGGGGGGACATTTGTGGACCCTCCTGGGCGGTGACTTGGCGTTCGGGTCTGCAGGGGTATAAAAGTATGGTTATTGCTCCTGTGTGTGCCAATGGCGTGCAATGGGTGGGTGCCCGTGTACCCCAGTGCTGGCATTCCTTTGTGGGGGCTGTTGTGACGGTGTTTTGGGAGGGGGGTGGTGGGTATGTGCATTGGGCATGCTTTGGTGATGGGTGTCCATGCTTTGGGGCCGCATGCAGGGCTAAGTTTTAGGATGGGTGGGTTGTGGTCGTGAGACATTTGCAAGGGGTAGTTGTGAAGGGGGTGAGGGATGGGGGTATGAGTTGGCATGCAGGTGGGGTGGGGGGGATGAAGTAGTGAAGATGAGACTTACCAGAGTCCATTCCTCCAGATACTCCAGCGAGGCCCTCAGGATGCAGGATGTTCAAGACTTGCTCCTCCCATGTTGTAAATTCGGGGGGAGGAGGTGGGGGTCCGCCGCCAGTCCGCTGTACCGCGATGTTGTGCCTTGATACCATGGAACGCACCTTCCCCCGTAGGTCGTTCCACCTCTTCCTGATGTCATCCCGATTTCTTGGGTGCTGTCCCACAGCGTTGACCCTGTCCACTATTCTGCTCCATAGCTCCATCTTCCTGGCAATGGTGGTGTGCTGCACCTGTGTCCCGAACAGCTGGGGCTCGACTCGTAGGATTTCCTCCACCATGACCCTGAGTTCAGCATCTGAGAACCTGGGGTGTCTTTGAGGTGCCATGGGGTGGTGTGGATGATGTGTGGGGTGGAGTGTGTAGTGATAGGTGCGGTGCTATTTAGTGGTGTGTTGTGTGAGGTGCGTGGAAGTTATGTGGGTATTGGTATTGTGTGCCTGTGGATGCTTGGTAGTTGACTGTGGTGTCTCTCTCTGGTCTTCGTTCGAAATGTTTGGCCGTAGGGGTTTGTGGGTGTGTGTTTTATATTGTATTGGGTGTGTGGGAGTGGTGTGTGTATCAGGTGTGCGTATTTCAAATTGTCCAATGTGGTAGTGTTTTGTAGGTGTATGTGTATTTCGACCGCGGCGGTGTGTACCGCCAATAGAATACCGCGGTTGAAAGACCGCCGTGTGGATTCGTGGGTCGTAATGGCATGGGCGTATTTTTGTTGGCGTGACGGTGGAGGTTTGGTCATCGCCAGTTTATCGCTGACCTTTGGTGTGGCGGACTTTTGTGGATGGCGGTATTTTGGCGGTTTGCCTAGTGTGGGTCAGAATGACCGTGGCGGTTTACTGCGACCGCTGCGGTGTTATGACGGTCTTCTGTCTGGCGGTAAGCGCCTTTTACCGCCGAGGTTGGAATGACCACCTTTGTGTGTAAAAAGCAAAACAAATTACCTCTCATTAATGAGTAAGGCATTATGCACTATGCAGGCCAAATATTTATGTTGTGCTAAATAACACCACAAATTATTTACTCTACTGTAGGATAAGTTATAGGGATTAGGCTAGGTAGAGTTCATTATAGAATAGTGGTGGGGTGTCACTGATCATCATGTGCTAAGCTTTGGCTTAGTCAGTCACCATGGTTAACAAATGACGAAAGGGGAAACTTTCAACAGGCGTATACCTGTTACGGAAGCCATTAAATATATATACAGAAATTAATTGGCCAGAAAAATGTGGCACATGCCAAGAACATTTTTTTGAATTATTTTGATATATTCAGACAGAACTTCGGAAAGAGTAAAGTAGTAAAGTAGTAAGAGATGACTGAGTGGGTACCAGGAAACACACCCTATTTTCAGTTTGTAATGCATTAAAAACTTCTTAAATGCTACAATAACTGAAGCGTACCCTCATTGCACAGATTACACTGCAATGCCGAATTGAACCATGCTGTAGTTAGGTCACAGGTGGTGAAATGCCATGGGCAGGGAGGTGATGATGATAATTGGGATATATGCCTTACTTAACAAATATAGTATACTTAATTTATCAATAAGCACACAATGGGCCTCATTACAACATTGGCGGGCGGCGGAAGCTGTAACCGACGGGCGGCCGCCAATGCGGCCGCACTCCCGCGGTGCCCATTTAGACATCCCCACAGGGCCGGTGGGCGTAAACCAAGTTTCCGCCCGCCGGCCCAGCGGGGATGTGGGCCGCAACATGGAAGCCGGCTCCAAATGGAGCCGGCGGTGTTGCGGCCGTGCGACGGGTGCAGTTGCACCCGTCGCGCTTTTCACTATCTGCTGTGCAGACAGTGAAAAGCCGCATGTCAGTCGGCCCCTGCACTGCCCATGCCAGCGGCATAGGCAGTGCAGGGCCCCCCAGGGGCCCCACGACACCCCGTACCACCAGCCTTTTCCTGGCGGTTCAGACCGCCAGAAAAAGGCTGGCGGTCGGGGACTCGTAATCCCCTGGGCAGCGCTGCTAGCAGCGCTGCCCAGGCGGATTATCACAGCCAGGGCAAATCTGGCGGTATACCGCCGGCCCCGGCAGTGCGACCGCGGCGCTTCCGCCGCGGTCAAATTAGGCCAGGAAGCACCACCAGCCTGTTGGCGGTGCTTCAGTCATTTTAGCCCTGGCGGTCTAGTACCGCCAGGGTCAAAATGACCACCAATGTGACTTACTACCATTTGTCCCTGCCACCGCTGGGATCTCCCTCGAAGCGTCCCACCTACGGCATGTGGCACACTGGCACTGCAGCTAGCCCTGGCATTGGTGGCCTGTGCATTAAAAAACAAAATTACACATTTTAGATGCCAGATATGCCTCCCCCTACTATTTTGTTTGGAGAAAATATAACTGCAAAAACTTACTACAATTCAGTTAGCAGTATCTTCTGTCAAGCACTTTGGGGGCAGGGCCTAGCAGGCAACAATGGCGGAAGCGCTCTAACGATGCTCTGCACTCTCCACACCAACACCGCCACATTATTCAGATTGGGGCCCGCCATTGATGGTTGAAACGTAGGGACACCCTGCCGGAACCTTGCTGCTGCTGGCTCACAGCATTTTCAGCCCTGATAACCATTAAGGAGGGTGTGAATACTTTTTCAACCTGTTTGCTGCCTAGCATTCATCATGGTAGCCAACTGACTCCCCCCTGTGTCTGCCACACTTCACTTGCAACCGGACTCCCACGATTGGGGCGGGTTGGGACTAGAGGGGGCAGCCGGGGAGTTGAGAGCTGAGTGGTGCACAACTCCGGCCTGTCGTCTGGGGCCCCGAGTAGAGGTGGAGGGCTGTGGTTGGCCTGATTATACTGGAAGCTGCCTTCTCGACCAGTGCACAATGGTCTACCTGGTCCCTAGGGCCTACGGCGACACCAGCGATAAAGCAGACAGAAGAAGGTACCGCCGGCAACCTAGCAGTGAGTCCCCACATGCATGGAGCACCAGCACTACCCGGGAGAGCCCTGAGGGACTCTGAGGTTGCTTAGACCTATCTGGCCTACAAAACCCCATGCCTGATCCCGACCACCATGCAGCCCATGACCTGGGGACAATGCTGCTCCAATACTGTAGGCTCGTGGGGACCTGGCTGTCTGCTCCTGCCTTCTCACTTTCTGGACCACAGTGGTGGGGGTTCTCCAGATCTACTGGCGGAGTGGGACCATGCGCAGGCTGGCCCAGTGGGCCCACTGTACCCACAGTCCCCAAAGTGTTTGTACTGCACCATAGGCTCCCCTCCCCTCCATGACCCAACAACTTCCAACACCCTTCTGGGGAGAGGGGGGCGTCCCATGAAAATGACAACTCAGCAGTGCCTGGGGAGGAGACACACAAGGAGGAGGACAGATTTACCTGTTTGGGCAAAGGTGGCCAGGTTTCACCAGCATCATTCTTAAAAACCTGACTTGCTCTCCTGCTGTGGCTGTGCCTTTCATCCGTGGGAAGCCACTAATTCCCCACTTCACCTTGGTGCTCATCTGAAATCCGTTGCCTGCTGAGATGGTTCCTGAGAGCCTTTTCTACCACCCTCCACCATCGAATCTAGAGGTAGGCCAGGATTGGATGTGAGCTACCCTTTTGGACCCTGTGTGGCATGCGATCTCTTGAAGTGGCGGGCTAGCAGAGGGAATCTACCAGGACTGACCCCTCCCTGAATCTGAACTGCCTGATGCATGGTGGGAGCTGGAGAACCTTATGGATTGGCGCAGTAGACTATCACCACAATATTGCATGCCTCCCTCAACTTCACAGATCATCTTTGGCCCCTTCAGCACCACTATTGGAGTGCGGCGAGGTGTACCTCTAAGGCAACAGCTTAAGACTGGATCAGACAGCAGCTGCTTGGGCCACGGGTTGGCCCCCACCCCCTGCTCAATCTCACTATGGAGCACTGGAAGGTATCCATTGCAATATTGAGAGTTCTGCTCTGGGACCCCCATCCACGGTCCCTGCCACACCCCAGCAGGATCCATCGCCCACCCCTGTGCAGCCAGTGCAGGAGAAACTTGACCAAATTCTATTGGTTATTGAAAAGTCCCGCAAGACCATAGAGACTGCTCTGGAGTTACTGACCATCTTCTGGAGGAAAACACCAAAACCTTAAAGACCATGTGACTGAGGGGGAATAGACTTTGGCTTCACTCAAACCTCAGACTTTAGATAACACAGAAGCCATTCAGGAGCTCCAGGACTGGGTTCGTACACTGGAAGAATGAGAGAATGATGCGGAGGGCCACTCCTGGAGGTGCAACATCCGCATAATCAGCCTACCAGAGGGGGTGGATGGTAAAGACCCCTTGCAGTTCTTTAATACATAGTTTCCATCTTTCATCCCTGCCTCGGATCTCACCACTTTCTTCTCACAGGAGCGTGCTCACTCTGTCCCTGCGCAACAGGGGCCCTTGGTGCTCCACCTCATCCCATGCTTGTGAAATTTCTTCCCTACCGGGACGCCATTCTTCACACGACCCGCTTAAAGAGTATAAATGTGTAATGATATTTCCAGACAACACAATTGCAGTAAGCTTTAAATCATATACCAGGGCAAGACTCCTTTCTTCACTGACCCTAAAGGAATCTGGGAATGGCTAGACAGACACTTCAACACCTCTTTGCCACATACCACTGTTGACACCTCCAAATCAGCCAGACCAAGACCAAAGCAGGGGCCCACCAGCAGAGAGACCCTCCCACCTTGAAATCTACATCCTCAGCAACCCCAGACCTGGAGCAAATAATGGAGAACAGACGTCAAGCAGTAGAGGAAGCCAAACATCTCAATATGGACACTGTTCTCTTCAACGTTGACAGTGGTCCACACATTTTCTCTTCGAACGGCGTGTTGAACTCATCACTGCCCTCCACTCACCCTTCCCATGGTCTCCCGTTGGTTACCCCTCAGACTGCCAACAATCTTATGTGAATTTTTCTGACATTTCTGTTACTTGCTACATACTCTTGCAGCTTGGTTGTGTCATGTATATCTCTATGTTTGTACTGCTATAGAACCCTTCCTATTATTCGAGTGGCAAAGCAATATTGTCGTGATGTTCAAACCCTGAAGTGTTCGCATCACTGAGGACCCCAATACAGTTACTTACTTAAGAGGTGTACTGCTGGGCTCATACATGCTCCATACACATTCCATTTTTAGGTCGCTCCCCTCTCTATACGATTCATGATTTACAATTCCTTTAGGGCATTCTACCTGTTGCAGGAATCTCTTTTGTGCATAATCTCTATTCCCTCCTCAACTTGTCTAGTTCCTGTTATACACAATGGAAGCACACAGCACACATGCAATACCGTCCATACAGGGCAATGGCCAGGGGTCACATTACTACACGAGGACACCACCCTCTACCTGGCTATTGTTGTTCCCATCCTCTTTCAGGATGACACGGGAATTGTACACTAGATTCCTCACCCTCAATGTTAATGGCATGCACACTGTTTGAAAACGCTACTCCATCAACTCCTATCTTAAGTGCCATGACACTCACATAGGCCCTTATCACAACATTGGCGGCAAAAGCCGTTTACCGTTGTGCAGAAGACTGCCAACACACCGCTGTGGCAGCGGAATTCCGCCACGGTCATTATGACCCACTGCTCAGAATCCGCCAAAATTCAGACACCCACACAAGTCCGCCACACCAAAGGTCAGTGATAAACTGGCGAAAACAAAACCTCCACCATCACGCCAACACAAATACGCCCACACTATCACGACACACAAATCCACGAGGCGGTCTTTCAACCGCAGTATTCCATTGGCAGTACACACCACTGTGCTCAAAATACACACACTCTTACAAAACACAGCCACATTGGACAAATCGAAATACACACACCTGATACACATACACACACCACTCCCACACACCCATTACAATATAAAACACACACCCACATCACCCACAAACCCCTAAGACAAAAGTACAGAGAGAAGGCCAGAGAGAGACACTACAAATAACTACCAAGCATCCACAGGCACACAATACCATCACCCACAGAACTTCCACGCACCTCACACAACACACCACTAAATATCACCCCACTTATCACTACACACACCACCCCACACATCACCCACATCACCCCATGGCACGGCAAAGACACCCAAGGTTCTCTGGGGGGGAGCTCAGGGTCATGGTGGAGGAAATCATCCGGGTAGAGCCACAGCTATTCGGATCACAGGTGCAGCACACCTCCATAGCTAGGAAGATGGAGCTATGGCGCAGAATAGTGGACAGGGTCAACGCAGTGGGACAACACCCAAGAAATAGGGATGACATCAGGAAGAGGTGGAACGACCTACGGGGGAAGGTGCATTCTGTGGTCTCCAGACACCACCTTGCGGTACAGAGGACTGGCGGCGGACCCCCACCTCCTCCCTCACAACTAACAACATGGGAGGAGCAAGTCTTGGCGATTCTGCATCCTGAGGGCCTCGCAGGAGTAGATGGAGGAAAGGACTCTGGTAAGTCAAATCTTAACTATTACATCCTCCACCCTACTTGCATGCTATCACATACCCCACCCTCACCCCCATCACTCCAACTCCTCACAAATGTCCCAACATCACACACCACATATCCTAACACCAAGCCCTGTATGCAACAACAAAGCATGGACACCCATCACCAAAGCATGGCCACTGCACATACCCATACACCCCCCTAAACCACCATCACACAAGGACCCACACAGGAATGCAAGCACTGGGGTACACGGTCACCCACCTATTGCACACCATGGCACACACAGATGTAATAAAGATTCTTTTATACCCCTGCAGGACCCCTACCCAATGTCACCGGACAGGAGGGTCCACACATGTCCACACCACCAACAGAAGAGGCCCACAGTGATGACAGCAGCTCTGTCCAACTGGATCCAGATGACCAGCCCAGCCCATCTGGGACCTCGGGACAGTCGGTTCCCCTGACACAGTCACAGGCCACCACAGAGCTTCCCCCCTCTGGAAACACCAGCACAGCACCCACCCAGCGGGCCCATACCTCTGTCCCCAGGACACGTCAATCAGCAGTGTGTCCACCACTACAGGGAACCCAGGCTCACCCACCACCCCAACAACAACAGGGACCTGGGGGCAGTGGCAGTGGGCACACGGTCCAGGGGACAGAGGCCCAGGAACACAGGGGAACTGGGAGGGCTGCTGTGCGACAGGGGGAGGACAGGCCAAGGGAACCCACTCTCCACGAGGCCTTCTCCAACATCATGGGAGCCTACCACCATTCCCAGGAGACGATGGCAACGGTACTGGCCAAGTTTCAGGAGACCCAGCGCCTTCAGGAGGAACAGTATATGGGCTTCAGGGAGGAACTCAGATCCATCAATTCCACCCTGGGCACCATCGTATGGGTGCTGAAGGAAGTCCTGAACACCAGGAGGGACACTGTGGCACAACAAGGGGCCTCTGACACTAGCCTGGACGATGAACTTCCCACCACTTCCGCCGGCACTAGTGGACAGGAGGCACCGCCACAAGACCACAACACCAGCACCCCACCCCCTGCAGATGGAGAACCACCCCGCAAGCGGTCCCTGAGATACAGGACAAAGACAGAGAACAATGCCAAGACCCCTGCAAAGAAATGAGACCACCCTGATTGTCATCCTTTTGTCCCACCTTGTAACCCTGTACATCCTCAAACTGCCCCAGCTCCACTTTCTATGCCCATTTGGGCAATGCACCTGTGAGACTAATAGACTGGACTCTGCCATGGACATTCCTCCACCATCACCCCTCACCATTTCACAACCCCCTCCAATATTGAGCACAGAAATAAACACCCTTAAAGCACAAAACAATCTGGAGTCCTTCTGTGATTTCGAAATAGTGTATTAGCAATTACAGTGACAAAATGCTCTTACAATTGTAATGTCAACATATCTATGTCACACAGCTCTAGTCCATGAGGAAACAAAGCAGATGTCACACAATGGGACCCACATCTGTGAAATCGTAAGGGAAAGTGACAACTCGGTGACCATACACTGGGTGAAAAGGACAGACAGTAGAGAGGTAGTAGTGTTAAAGTACATGTAGTAGGTATGTTTGTATTCTTACCTGTGGGTCACTGGAAGTATTGCAGGATCACCGAGTTCCTGTTGTCGATGTCCTCTTCTTCTGCTTCCTCGTCTTCACTGTCCACAGGCTCCACAGCTGCCACAACACCGCCATCTGGACCATCCTCCTGCAGAAAAGGCACCTGTCGTCGCAAAGCTAAGTTGTGAAGCATACAGCAGGCCACGATGATCTGGCACACCTTCTTTGGTGAGTAGAATAGGGATTCATCTGTCATATGGAGGCACCGGAACCTGGCCTTCAGGAGGCCCAAGGTCCGCTCTATAATCCTCCTAGTTCACCCATGGGCCTCATTGTAGCGTTCCTCTGCCCTTGTCTTGGGATTCCTCACTGGGGTCAGTAGCCATGACAGGTTGGGGTAACCAGAGTCACCTGCAAATGGCGAGGGCAACTGTTAGACACACACTATCATGTAGGGATATCCCCAGACCCAGACAACCATTCCCACTGACTTGCTTCCAGGTGCTCACCTAATAGCCACACACGATGCCTCTGGAGTTGACCCATCACATAAGGGATGCTGCTATTCCGCAGGATGTAAGCGTCATGCACTGAGCCAGGGAATTGTGCATTAACATGGGAGATGTACTGGTCTGCCAAACACACCATCTGCACATTCATGGAATGATAACTCTTCCGGTTTCTGTACACCTGTTCACTCCTGCGGGGGGGTACCAAGGCCACATGTGTCCCATCAATGGCACCTATGATGTTGGAGATATGTCCCAGGGCATAAAAGTCACCTTTCACTGTAGGCAAATCCTCCACCTGACGGAAAATGATGTAGCTCCCCATGTGTTTCAGCAGGGCAGACAACACTCTGGACAACACGTTGGAAAACATAGGCTGGGACATCCCTGATGCTATGGCCACTGTTGTTTGAAATGACCCAATTGCAAGGAAATGGAGTACTGACAGCACCTGCACTAGAGGGGGGATTCCTGTGGGATGGCGGATAGCTGACATCAGGTCTGGCTCCAGCTGGGCACACAGTTCCAGGATTGTGGCACGATCAAGCCTGTAGGTGATGATCACATGTCTTTCCTCCATTGTCGACAGGTCCACCAGCGGTGTGTACACCGGAGGATGCCGCCATCTCCTCCCATGTCCCAGCGGACGGTGCCTATGAAGGACAACAGCAAGTACAGAGTCAACCAACTCAGAGGTACGTACCCACAGCTTACACAGAACATGAATGATAATCCGAAATTTGGCCTGTATGAGTGTTGAGGCAAGGCCTAGGTATGTGTGACGCAGTTAAAAATTAAGCCAAGTGGGCCCCTGAAATGGCGGTTGCCTGACCTGTAAAGTAGGATAATGGGATGTGAGGTAACTGCGCTGGCGTTGTACACTGTTGAGGTAGGTGGTCGAAGACCGTGGCACAATTCTGCATTGGTCAACATTGGACCCTATGGGTCCCAGGAGCCAATGACGATGTAGGCTGGCAGTGACGGTACGCACCGCCGCGGACATCACTGCCATTTTCTATCTGTTCAATCACTCGATACCTGATCTTTGACAGGAGAGGACCTACACTGCAAGTGCTGCTGTGGCCTTGGTCTGGAAGAGACAATGGCTCGTGCGTCTGGGGAAAGGGCCCCTGCCTTCACATCGGAGGAGTTGGAGAAACTCGTGAATGGGGTCCTCCCCAGTACACGCTACTCCATGGTCCTCCAGACAAACAGGTAAGTACACTGGGAGCAATCTGTATGGGCTATGCCTGTGTGTAGTGGGGTGGATGAAAGATGGGGGGGGGGGAATTGAGGCGTGCATGAAACGACGGTGAGTGCATGTGCCACATGGCAAGGGTAGGGATGGGGGCCAATGACTGTGACGATGCAGTTGGTAATGGGAAACATCCTGAATGGGAAACATCCTGAACAACTAGGTCTAAACCACTACTTGCCTGAACCACTACTGCTAAACAACTAAAAAGTCTCTACAACTAAGTACTGAACAACTACTGTCTGAACAACTACTGTGTCTGAATAACAATTGCCTGAACAACTAATTTTAAGGTAAGGTTTTCCTTTTGGTTTTTATGGTTTATTAGTTGTTTAGAATATATATATATATATTAGTTGTTCAGGCAATTGTTATTCAGACACAGTAGTTGTTCAGACAGTAGTTGTTCAGTACTTAGTTGTAGAGACTTTTTAGTTGTTTAGCAGTAGTGGTTTAGGCTATAGTTGTTTAGGACCTAGTTGTTCTGTCACATATTCGTTGGTAATAACTTTTCTTTTCCCCCTGTACAATTCATGTAGGTCAGTGCCCACCAGAAAAAGGATATTTGGCGTGCCATCGCCAAGGATGTCCGGACCCTGGGGGTCTACCACAGACGGAGCACCCACTGCCATAAGAGATGGGAGGACATTCGCCGCTGGAGCAAGAAGACGGCGGAGGTCCAGCTGAGGATGGCCTCCCAACGTGGAAGGGGTGCCCGTCGCACCATGACCCCCCTGATGTTCAGGATCCTGGCGGTGGCGTACCCAGAGTTGGATGGGCGCTTGAGGGCATCACAGCAGCCACAAGGGGGTGAGTACAGTCACATTCTGCTGCTTTGCGCGCAGTGGAGGTGTCTGGGTGGGGGAGGTGGACTGTGGGTTTCCCTAGGCCAGAGAGAGTGTGCTAGTTTGGTCCCCTTGTTCTGGCAGACCCTGTGGCACCCCACCCCGCCTGTGTACAGTGCCAAGTACACCTAGTCAGGCTCCTGTGACATCCATGTGTGCCGATGTCCGATATAGCCTTGTAGGCCATGTCCCAGGGATTGAACAGTGGAGCCCAAGTGTGCGGCATAGTGCAGGGGGCTTCTGTCTCTGTCGTGTCCGCCAACGGTAGCTGTAATGCATGCACTCAACATGTCTTTCTTCTGTTGTTCCCCTCCTTTGTGTGGTCTCCCTGTTCTTGTGTGCATTAGCATCATCAGGCGTAGGAGCAGTGGCACCGGAGCAGGAGGGAGCTGCATCCCACATGGAGGGCGAGAGTACGGACTCGGAGTTCACCAGTGGGACGGAGGGTGAGGGGAGCTCCACGGCGGGGACAGGAGCTGAGACCGGTGATACGGACTCGTCCTCCGATGGGAGCTTCCTTGTGGTGGCGGCCACATCTGTGCCCCCCGCATCTACAGGTACAGCCGCCACCCCCCCCCACCAGCACTGCCCTCCCAGCAGCCCCTCAGCCTTTGCCCCGTGCCCGCTCACCCAGGAGGGTGGGCATCACCCTCGCCCCAGGCACCTCAGGCCCTGCCCCAGTCACCCCTGCTGCCATCAGTGAGGAGGCCATTGACCTCCTCAGGTCCCTCACTGTTGGGCAGTCTACCATTTTGAATGCCATCCAGGGTGTAGAAAGGCAGTTGCAACAAACAAATGCATTCCTGGAGGGCATTCATTCTGGTCAGGCAGCCCTTCAGCGAGCTTTTCAGACTTTGGCACCAGCACTGATGGCAGCTATTGTCCCTGTGTTTAGCCTCCCCCCTCCAACTTCCTCCACTCAGACCCAATCCCCTCTACCTCAGCCTATCCCAAGCACACCTTCAGGCCAGCATGCACACACGTCAACACACAAGGGAAGCTCTGGCAAACATAAGCACCACACATCCCACAGGCACTCACGGAAGCATCACACACATGCAGACACACCAACATCCACTGCCTCTACTGTGTCCCCCTCCTCCTCATCTCCCTCCTCCCTCCCAGTCTCGTCTCCACTCACACCTGCATGCACTACATCTACAGCCACTACCTCCATCAACAGCACACACACCACCACACCCCGCTCACGTACACTCACCACCCCCACTAACATTCACACGTCCCCTGTGTCCTCTCCCAGTGTGTCTGTGACGCCACCTCCCAAGATACACAAACGCAGGCACACACCCACCCAACAGCCATCCACCTCACGACAGCCTCCAGCGCATGCACCTTCACCCAAAGTCACCAAACGAACCCCTCCTACAACCACAACCTCTTCCTCCACCCCCAAACCCCCTCCAGCTACCTGTCCCAGTGTTCCCAAGAAACCTTTCCTGTCCATCCTTGACCTCTTTCCCTCACCTCCCCCACCCCGTCAGTCTCCTAGGGCCCGACTCTCCAGGTCCCAACCTAGCACCTCAACCACAACATCTCCGGGACCAGTGGTGCCTGCAGTCACCGGAATCTGGAGTGCACCGGGCAGCAGGGCAGCCAGTGTGGCACGGAGCCACAGCACGGACAGTCCCCCACCTGTGAAGCAACAAAAGTTGGCCAGTGCCCGGCGGGAGAGGGGGAAGACTCCAGCCACCAAAGCCACTCCCGGGGTAGAGGTGGGAGTGTGGAGTCAGCTGCAACACCTTCCAAGGTGGGGAAGGGCCACAAGAAACTCAGCAAGTCTGGGAAGAGCAGCACGGCGGAGAAGACCGCCATCATCCCCGCTGCCCAGGAGGCCACCGCCATCATTCCCGCTGCTCAGGAGGCCACCGCCATCACACCATCATCCCCACTGCTCAGGAGGCCACCACCATCATCCCCACTGCCCAGGAGGCCACCGCCAGCACCAGCCCAGCTGCCCATGAGGCCACCGCCAGCACCAGCCCAGCTGCCCATGAGGCCACCGCCAGCACCAGCCCTGCTGCCCAGGAGGCCACCGCCAGAACCAGCCCCGCTTCCCAGGAGGCCACCGCCAGCATCAGCCCAGCTGCCCAGGAGGCCACCGCCAGCACCAGCCCTGCTGCCCAGGAGGCCAACGCCAGCACCAGCCCAGCTGCCCAGGAGGCCACCGCCAGCACCAGCTGCCCAGGAGGCCACTGCCAGCACCAGCCCAGCTGCCCAGGAGGCCACCTTCAGCACCAGCCCAGCCGCCCAGGACAGGACCGCCAGCACCAGCCCTGCTGCCCAGGACAGGACCGCCAGCACCAGCCCCGCTGGGCCATAAAGGACCGCCAGGCCCGCTGGGCCATAGAGGACTGCCAGCACCAGCCCCGCTGGGCCAGACAGGACCACCAGCACCAGCCCCTCTGGGCCATAAAGGACCGCCAGCACCAGCCCCGCTGGGCCAGACAGGACTGCCAGCACCAGCCCCGCTGGGCCAGACAGGACCGCCAGCACCAGCCCTGCTGGGCCAGACACGACCGCCAGCAGCTGAGTCACTGCCAAGGACCCCGCCCCCACAAGCACCGCTGAACAGGACACTGCCGCCACCAGCACCGCTGAACAGGACACTGCCGCCACAAGAGCCGCTGAACAGGATACCGCTGCCACAAGCACCGCTGAACAGGACACTGTCGCCACAAGCACCGCTGAACAGGATACCGCCGCCACAAGCACTGCTGAACAGCACACTGCCGCCACAAGCACTGCTGAACAGGACACCGCTACCACAAGAACCGCTGAACAGGACACTGCTGCCACAAGCACCGTTGCCAAGGACACCGCCGCAACAAGCACCGCTGTCCCATGATCGCCAAGGTCACTGACGCTACTGAGTCCGTCACGAGCAGGATGAAGCACTCTGGGCACCATGCCCCCTCCAGAACCAGTGAAGAGATACATCCACTACCTCTGTCCTTGGCAGGATGAAGCACTCTGGGCACCATGCCCCCTCCAGAACCAGTGGAGAGATACATCCACTACCTCTGTCCTTAGCAGGATGAAGCACTCTGGGCACAAGGCCCCCTCCAGAACCAGTGGAGACTGTTATCCACTTGAGAGACTGTGGCTTTGCACTCCCCAGGATAAAGCAGTGGGCAACCCACCCACTGTAGAGACTTGAGAGATTGTGGCTTTGCCCTCCCCAGGATAAAGCAGTGGGCAAACCACCCACTAGAGAGACATGAGAGACTGTGGCTTTGCACTCCCCAGGAAGGAACAGTGGGCAACCCGCCCACTGTAGAGACTTGAGAGACTGTGGCTTTGCACTCCCCAGGATTGAACAGTGAGCATGTGGCCCCCTCGTGGATTTGGCGTTGTGCACTCAACTGGCTGAGGTGCCCCCCCTTTCCCTTCCCCTTGAGGTGCCTGTTTTATTGCTATCTGATGCCCCTGCAGTGTTCTCTCTGTCATGTTCGGGGATTGAGTGTGGGCCTCGCACATGCCGTGTAGGGCCAGTGTTCCACGGACTTCAATGGAGCACTACCTGGACTACTAATCTTGGTGTATATATTTGTTTATAGTGTATATGCGTACTGGATTTTAATATATTACAATGGTTACACTCATTTGCTTTTGTCTTTGCATTCTTCCAGGGGGTTTGGGGGGTGTAACTGTAATGTATCATGTTGTATTAGTGTGTGTGTTGTGGTGGGTGAGGGTGGGGGTGTTGCGTGTGTGTGTCCCTGTTTTTTCCCCCCCTCCCCTGTGTCGTAAGTACAGTACTCACCGTGGTCTTTGCCGCCGGCGTTCGTGCTCCTGGTAGAGGAGCAAGAAGATAAGGGCTGGCAGGATCTGGAGCTCTGGTTCCATGGCGTCCGGATTCCTCGTGGGGTGTGTAGAGGTGAGCGTTTTCCCTTCGAAGTCCTGTTTCCGCTGTGTTTTTGTTCGCGGTGAAACTGCCCTGGAAAAGGTGGCGGATTCGTAGGTTGTGATACTGTGGGCGGTACATTGTCCTCCACCTGTCTGTTGCCGGTGACCGCTGTGCTGTTTGTTTGTACCGCCGTGGCGGTCGGAGTGTTAAAGTCACTGTCTTTGTTGGCGGTTTCCGCCACGGTTGTGATTCCATTTTTTCCTTACAAAAGACCTCACAGGAATTGCTCTGTCTCCAAAAGCATTGGCAAGGCTCTATTTATGAAACCACGTATTTGGCTTTCACCAGGGGTACATTAATATGGATATGTCAGGCGACCCCTTTCAAGTTACTGGACACTATTATTGATGGGGATGGATGATATGTTTTCCCGAAGAGCCATCTCAATGGTCTCCCAGTGTTCTTTGGGAGCATATACACACCCAATACCAACTAGGACACTTTCTGGTCAAAGCTTCCAGTCTGTTAGCCCATAGAACTCATATTCCCTGGATTTTAGGGGGAGATTTCAAATGCATCCTTGACTTTTGACTGGAAAGACCCTCCCACGTTCCCCTCCTCACACTGAGATTACCAAATTCACAGACTGGATGAGGCACTGGGTGCTGGTGGATGCCTGGTCGACCCTCTATCCCGACACTCTGGTATATTCCTTTTATTCCTTGTTCCGTGACCTATATGTCTGGTTCGACAGCATGCTCCCAGGCTCTCACGCCCTCCCTGTGAGGGGTTGATTACTTCGGTCGGATGGTCTCAGATCATGGCACCCATACTGAGGACATCTCTTGGGGGGCCCGCCACCCACCCACTTTCACTTGCATCTGCCTCACGAATTCTGGGAGGACCTAGCTTTTTATTTTATTGAAAACAAAGTCACCGCTGCCAACAAGCTCCTTGAGTGGGACATGTTCAAGGTGGTAACCCAGCAAGATTAAAGAGGCCAAGCACTGCCTACCCTAGCAGGAATTTGGGGCAGAGCAAAACTCTTCCTCCCTCCGAGTGCTGGTGGAGGCTAAGAAACAGCATGCCTCCCCCTTGGAGCGATTGTGCTCCTTTAATTTCACTGAATATGCAGCTAAAGCCCACATGGAAGGTAATAAATCAGGCTGCCTCCTTGCCTGGTTGATTAATCAGAGGCAGAGGGAGACACCCATCCTCGAACTACGCCTCCGGAGTGTCGCTTCATGCTCAAAATGATATTCTCTCAGTCTTTTACCATTATTATTCCGGCATATACAAAATGGCAGTGGACACTAAGGGCTGTGCTAATGCTGCATTGCTGGACCTCCTCACAATCCCTTCTATTAACACACCCACTCAGAATTAGATGGATGAGATCATAACACTGGCAAATGTCAAATGGGCTTTCCATGACCCAGTCAGGAATAAAATCCCGGGCCTGAACGGACTTCCCACAGAATTGTACAATATGTTTGTTGACATTTTCGCATCTTGTCTTGCTGCCATGCACAACAAGGCCCTCCTGCTGGGTGAGTTGCCCTCCTCATTGAAAGAGTCTCTGCTGATCTCTCTCCCCAACTCCCACCAGAATGTTACAGATGTTGCGTGCTCTCATCCCATTGCCACACTGGGGGCAGATTACAAGATTTTGGGTAAGATATTATCTGCCAGATATGCCCAGATCCTACTGGATCTTATCCATCTGGAGGTGAATGGGTTGTCCCAGGACACAGTACCTCCCATAATCTTCACTGACTCCTCCATGTTTAGGCCCATTTGTTCAAACGACATCACTTCTCAGCATGCTTGGTGCTGGACCTGGAAAAGGCTTTTGATTCCAATACTGGCCCTACCTCTTTTGTGTTCTGAAGCGTATGGGCATAAGTCCCCGTCTTCTGGCTTATACAACACTGCTATATAAAAGGCCACTTTCAGATGTGCTGGTAGGATGTCTAACTTCAGAAACGTTCTTGCTACAGCGTGGTACTAGACAGAGGTGCCCCCTATTGCCATTGCTTTTTGCAATGGCCATGGAGCCCTTGGTGATTCAGCTCCATGTAGGTGGCACACACTATGGTATTCCCCTTGAGGATAGGATACATGTGGCCTCACTCTTTGCAGGTGATTTACTCCTGTTCCCCTGTGACGTTTGGATGACCCCATCCATGACATGCTACGGTCATTCGCCGGGGTGTCTGTACTCTGGACTCTGGGTCAGTTGGGACAAATCTGCTATTTACCCACACCACTCTAGCCCCCCACAAATTTCTTTTAGGTGGTGCACCCCTTGCCTGGCAAGCTTCATCAGTGTTTTACCTGGGCATTCGTCAGTACCAATCTCCGGATGATCTTTTTTAAGGCAATCTTCTTCCAGTGCTCAACTCACTTACATCCCAAGTAGTCTTTTGAACAAAGCTGCCTTTGACCAAGACAGGGAGGATTGCACTGTCAAAGAGGGTTATCCTTCCTCACCTCCTGTACTACTTTCCTGATCTCCCTGTAATCCAATCCTGAGCTTCTTTAAAAGATCTGGATTCCTTGCTTATTGAACTAAGTTGTGGCGGGGGCACTGCAGTGTTGCTCTGCACAAATGTGCATCTACCCCCAGATGATGATGGGCTAGGGGCTCCTTTATTTGAGGTGCACTTCTTGGCAGCCCAACTACAATGCGTTGCCCGGTGGATAGCAGGCAAAAGCCCTGGTGAAACTTGACACCACTCCTCCCTGCTTACTGTTTCTGCTATCAGTGGAGTCCTCCTTTCAGTCCAACTGCCCCTCTCTCTGCAGGCAGTTCAGCTACGGATGGCGAGCTGATGTCTACGCAGGCTCTGCGTTTTTACATGCCATGTCGTTCCATGCGCTCCTGGCTTCCCGTTAGTGGGCCTCTTATGCTATCCAGGTTCTTACTCCAGTGGGATCTGTCACTGATTACACAGTACATGCAACAGACTGCTGGGAACACAAGATGAGGAGCTTCCCCCATGCATAATGTCCTACAGACCCTGTTCACTTTTGGGTCTGGTCGTCTCTTGATCACTTGGCTATATAAAGGGCGTTGCGGTCACAAAGGCATCTTATTGGCTCCCCTCCAGACCAAGTGGGAGGACGACATTGGGTGGATGTTCAATGATAATGAGTGGGATCACGCACTAGCATTCCTGCACACCATCTTCAGGAATGCAAGATTTTATAATATATATTTCCACATATACATCTGGCGTACCTCACCCAGCGCAACTTCCCCACAGTGAATATGACTTGCTCCATTGCAGATCTGGTGAGGTAAATCCTCAGCACATATTATGGTCCAGTCCTGTCCTCCATTCTATCTTGACGGATATGCATAACATTCTCAGAGATGTCACAGAACTCACTGATCTTGACACCTGGGAGGCCTGCGCTCAGGGTATCTTTAAATGCAGGAAGAGTCAGGTAGCTTATACCCGGTTTGATAGCCTGGCTCTTTTACTAGCCAAATGCACACTTACCATACACTAGAAAGAACCCACTGCTTCTCCGGCAGTGGCATGACATGGGGCTGTGTGAAGTGGGAAACTGCAGAGGGCACAACCCTCTACTATGAGGAAGCTAGCAGTATCTGCCGATGTCCGCTATCACTGCAGGGGACACCATACTTTCACACTTTCCACAGCTTACCTCTCCAATTAACAGGTCCCCAGTACCCACCCCAAGTGCCACCTCCCTGTAATGCTCCTAGGCACCTGACCCTCACTACAGCCGCTAGCTTCGGCCATGTCTTTGAAGGGGCAGAACATGGTCTCCCTCCCATATCCGAGAATTGTTTACCTGTTCCACTGTGCCTAGAGCACAGTCACTCATTTCTATCCCCTTGGCCCCATATTGCCTTCATTATTTCTCACTAACCGCTGTGCAGCATCCAACCTCTTCTCCACTCCTAGTTATCAAGTTGGCACTTGTTGCTCTGCAATTCTTGGTTATGAGACTTGACTTAACAGGACTTCCATTGCTTTTTAAATAATGTGTAATACCTGCTATGTCTGTGGTAGATGATGTTCATCATTGCTGCTCTCCCCTATATCTATTACTTCTATGCAAAACTCTCAATAAAAAGAATGTTTAATCAAAACAATCACTTTGGGCATTTTGTTGGTTGACAATGTTAGAAAAGCCAGGTAGTCAAGCTAACCAAAAAAGTTAATGATGGAGGTGAACAGCTATGATGACTTTGCGCCATTGAAGCACAATGAATGGGTGGAGTAATGGCCAATGAAGGACATGTGGTCTTCCTTGGCAAATGCTATATACCTTATAGTTTTCTGCCATATAGCACTGTTGTAGAAACTGCTGGTGTACTGTATAAATAAATGATATCACAACACTGGGGTTAGGGGGTTTAGCATGGCTGCTCTCCCGTTTAACTGTTTGAGCGTGAACAAGAACGCCTTCTCAAAAAACATTTATGGTGAAAAATAGCTTACTTTGCCTGCAATCTGGTCTCATTGTCTTACAGTACCACAAGATAATGGGAGAGGGAAAGCTTACTAACAAAGCAGAAGGGCTGTCTTAGGTTCACTTCGGAAAGGGGTGGGGAAGGCTCTGGGTAATCCAGGCCACGTTCTGAGCAGGGAAGGTGCAGGATCTAGAGGGACCTGTCTTCTTACGCATGTCTTGGAAGGCACCCAAAAGGGGCCCCAAGGAAGGAATTTTACCGACCCCTACAACATCCAGTGCTGGGAGGGGGCAGGATCCAGAAGGACCTGTCCTCTTATGATTGACTTGGAAGGCACCCAAAAGGGGCCCCAAGGCGGGAAAGTAGTCGTTACCAAAGGCCGATTCTCTGAAAGGGATTCCCTAGTGTCTGAAGGAGTGGGAGGGACAACTGGAATCAGTGTCCTACCAGCTCTGGAGACCAGCAGCACCACCCCGCAAAGGGGGGTGCAGACGCTTCCTTTAAAGGGTTTGAGGGAGGACTTTCCCCAACTCGTGTCCAGCCCAAGGGTACAGTCCCTAGGTTGGAGAACCAGGTCATGGGCAACCCTCTAGATCTGGGAGTAGAGATTGCTGTACCCAGCATCCCTACTGTTTTGTTTCCTAGGAATTCCACTTCTGAGAGTAGGAGTTTGAGGGAGAGGGGAGGACTCTCCCCTAACTCATGTCCAGCCCAAGGGTATCGTCCCTAGGTTGGAGAACCAGGTCATGAGCAACCCCCTTGACCTGGAGGTAGATACAGCTGTCCCCATTCTCTCTAACAATACTTCTAGGGGTATCACTCCTGGTGGGAGGGTGTGCAACTCTAGAAGGAGGGGCAGGAGGAAGAAAAGCTGTTCACTGACCCTGGCTCAGCCAGAGGGGAAGGACCCTGGGTTGGGAGACTAGTTACAGAGGGGCTCCTCTGAACTGGTGGGTGAGCTGACCAGGACGACTGACACCAGTGCCCTGGAAATTCTGGATTCTGGGGGTACCACTCCTCCACGGAGGGGGCAGAACCCTAGAAGGAGGGGCAGGCAGAGGAGAGACTCTCCCCTGACCCCTATTCAGGCTATGGGACCAGTCCCTAGACAAGAAGACCAGTGGCAGCGGGTAACTCCTGAACTGGTGGGAAGGAGAGTGGAGAGAGGATGCTATGCACCTGGGGCTCCTGCCCCCCACTCAGAGAGGGTTCAGAGACCAGAGGTTCCGGGATGGCCTGGGACCTGGCTCTGGCCACAGACAACTAGGACGCCTCCATGGGTTAGCTTACATTGTCTAGGGAGCATAGACAGAGGGATCCATTTGGGTTCAGATTGGCATAGAACTGGATCATGCCCCTGCAGTTGCGGGCCAGGGCCCTGGTTCTATCGCCTCAGGTAGCGATGTCCATCAAGGTATTGATTGGTCCCCCCTGGCTCTAGGCTGGTAGGCGGTTATGTTTGACCGGGCCCTTTTACAGGGTCTTTTCCCAGACTTTTTGCCTTTTTCCTCCTTATTTTTCTGACCCTTGTTGGATGACGTTATGATTCTGAGCACTTTTTCACTGCTAATCAGTGCTAAAGCCCATGTGCTCTCCCTTCTAAACTTGGTATGATTGGCCTATAAGTTCCTTGTAAAGTGGTATCCCTATTCCCAGGGCCTGTAAATTAAATGCTACTAGTGGGCCTGCAGTGCTGTTTGCACCCACCACTGACGCAGCCTTTCAAACCCATCTCAGGCCTGCTAGCGCAGGACCTGTGTACACAGTTTTCTGCCACAGAGACCTGGCATCTAAATATACTTGCCAGGCCCAGAACTCCCCTTTTACTACATGGAAGTCACCCCTAAGGTACGCTCTAGCTAGCCCTACGGGCAGGGTGTCATGAATGGAGAAGGTAGGACATGTGCCTAGTAATGTGGCCTGTCCTGGTAGTGACAAATAGCCTAACTTGGTGTCTCACTGTTGTGAGTGCTGCCTTCTCATAGGATTGCATTGGAAATGCCATGCGCTATGTGTAAGGGGTATTGTCTAATTTATGAGGGAGGAGCGTAGGCATGGTCTGTCTGGTTGTACTGGTGGTAAGAAATGCTCCTTACTGGTGTAGGTGTATTTTCTATTACTATTACAGAAATGGCACTTCTAGAAAGTGAGCATTTCTCCGTGCTTATGACTCTGGTGTTTTGCAGCTTGACTCCAATACACATCTGGGCAGAGTGACAGTTGGGCTTTGTGCATACTTTTTAGTCAGCCTGTACACAGGGAGTGTGGAGATGTCACAGAGGTGCATCTACATACTGAATAGTCTTCCTGGTCTGAGAGAAGGGATTGTATTTGTAAAGGCTGTGCTCTGGCCTCACACAATAGGGTTGTTTACCCCCCACTGATGTTTGGAGCCTGTGCTGGAGGAGAGACGGGGGCACTCCCAGAACCAGTTGTAACTGGTTGAAACCCCCTCTCCTCCTCATTGTAAAACACACTGTAAACTGAGTATAAGTACAGGGGAATTTTTCCCACAATTTAGACATTCTTGGGACTCCAGAGACTTACTTGAAACTGGACACAGGACGCTGCTGAATGGACTCACCGTGGCCACCTTGGACTGCTGCTGCTGTGCTGAACTGTGACCTGCCTGGTCACTAGGAGGAAGTGCCATTACCTGCACCCCTTGTGCTGACCTGTTGTTGGGCCTGCTAGCCCTGTGCTTCCCCCCTCTCTTGACTTGAGGGGCAAGGTGCTGTGGCCCCTGACCACTGTAACTATCCTAAGTACAAGGAGTGCTTCCTATTTGCACCTATAGCGCCTGGAGAGCACTTGCTTGTGCATCTCTGCTCTTTTCACTGTAGTCGCTGTGTGGAATATACACCCCTGCGACACGGGCTTTGGGAATGCCCCCCTGCTCCTTGAAAAGCGCATTCCTGCTGTGAAAAACTCACTGCCCCGACCAGGCTCTGTTATTTTCGAGCGCGCCAGGGTCACGCTTTCCCAGGACCCCGGGGCACCTTTAATTCAAGCTAAGGAGGGAGTGTGCTCCTATCGTGCCCCCGGGGCGAAGTGCGCTCTTCAGAGTGCCCCCGTGGCACAAGCAGGCACCTACTCTGGTGCATGCACACCGCTGCGATGCAGGTGGGCCGTGATTCAAAAGAAGACATCTGGCAGGGAAGAAAGTCTCCTCCAAGGCTACCCGCCCCAACGGAGCCCCTCTTGTGTTGCGGGTGGGCAGGGGGAGAGGAAGCCTCACCGCAGGCAACCCCCTGTCCCAACAAAGCCTGATCTTGTTCGTGAAGACCCCGGGCAGGGCGGAAGCCTCAACGGAGGCCCCCGCACCGCAGGTCTCCCTTTTGCGGCCCCCACTGTGGCCCTTGTTTTGTTTGGGCTTGCCTTGAACCCCCCCTTCGTTGGAGGGGCAGTGAATGCCCAGGGGGCCCTAAGAGATCACAGGCCCCAGGAGGGGCCAGTTATAAACATAGTAGAGGGTGCAGACCACCCCTCTGCTCCTGAAAAACACGTAGCCCCCGTTTCACGCCGAGGAGCGCCGCGGGCCCCCCTTGTCGGCATCTTGGCACTGGAGGTGCCCTTCCTCCTAAAACATGTACTTTTTCAAGGCCCTACCTAATTCTTATGTTCCTATTATGGGCTGTCTGGAATTGGTACGCTATCCTGTTTTTATGGTGTGACCTATATATACTGTTCCTTGTATGGGCATAACAGGCTTATATGTGTTTCAGGACTTGCCATAGATTTTATAATGCTCTTAATCTAGCCATTTTGGTATACTTTTATGACATGCATTTATTTCCTTACTGTGATTCCTGACTACTGCTTATGTTGCAGAATCCTGAGTACTTACGTGTTCTAATGTGACTACTGCTTATTCTTGCAGAGTATTAATAACTTGTGTAACGTTCTGACAACTGCTAAGGTAGCAGGGTATTACTGACATGTAATGTTTGGTCTAATTATGTTTTGTGTAATACAGTTTATTTTTACATAGCTCAGTGTTGTGTTTACTTTGTGGTGTACATATTGCGTCACGTGTGTTGTGCAAACGCTTTACACATTGCCTCCGTGTTAGGCCTGACTGCTCGTGCCAAGCTACCAAGGGGGTTAGCAGGGGTTATCTTGGATGTGTAACTCCCTTGCCCTGACTAGAGTGGGTGGGTTCTGCCTGGCTTAGGTGCATACCCTAGCCAACCAGAAGCCTCATTTTTAACACTACTGTCTGTTACATGTTGTGTTCTCATACATGCAACTAGGTAACACTAATTCCTATCTGGTCCTCTAGGCATCTCCTAGGGTCATTATCAGCAGACAGAAAACAAAATCCTATTATTTAAGATTATACCCATTAATTCCAAATCAAAGACACTTTCCATGGAGCCGAAAACCACCAAAAATCATATAACACTGCACACTGCACTCTGTGTATAAAATGTGATCATTCACAAATCCAAAGTGGTGTCACGCCAAATGAGTGAAAGCACAGTCATAACTATAAAACTCTATACACAGCGCATCTTATCCTGCAATTGTCAGGGCAAGGCCTCATTGGCCACTAGGGGATGGAGTCCCACTTATTGTCACACACTATATTGGTTAGAAAATATAGAAACAAGACAGAACAACAGGTACTTAATGTCAGCCCTTACTTGCTTGTTTGAAGCAGGTTAAGGATACTTCATAGGAAATCAACAAGGTTGTCCTCAAAGGAATTTTGCACTCATCCACTCTTCTCTAGCCTTATCTCAGGGAAGACTGCTTGTTTAATTATGCCCCCTGAGCCCTCTATTCCTATTGCCCTACTTTGAGTAAGCACAGACTTGGCTCAAAAGGGTTTTTCTCCTATTTACTTACACTGGCTTATTCCTCAAAGCAGGTCCTCCTCTTGCCACACCAGCTTAGGGCCCCCTTGCAGTGCTGCCACTCCTGTTCACAATTGCCTGAAAAAGAGGGGGTTTTAACTCCATTGTCGCTCCCCCAACGTCCCCTCCGTATGCCTGTGTGATGTCATTCATACACGCCACGGAGGGATTCCTGGCAAATGTAGTCCTTTTGGTATGCCAACTGGACACTTCTTTCAGTCTGCATTTTTAAACCTTGACTTCTAAGGCTAGAAGGGGCTATCTTATTGGTTTACCTTTAGAAGTTCTCAGAGCCTGTAATCAGTGTAACCTTCTCTAACATTGGCAACTTATTTAGAATGTTTTCGATCCTGTTCTTTTATAAATGTACCATAGATAATTTCTGGCTGAGCTAGACATGATATTTACAGGCTCTACACCTTATGTTCATTCACAGTTACTACATATATATTTCTTATTAATTTATTGTATAGTATATTGGCAAATGCACTTGTGATTCAAATGTTTTTTTAAATTAATGAATAATTTATTGTACAGACAATAAAATCCATTACAATTAAAACAGAAAAAAAGAAGAACAATCAAAGATACATTTACCATCGAAAAATAAATTCATACTAAAACCACTCAATAGTTTAAATGCACATACCCTAATACAAAACGTTCCTGCGTAATAGTATAAAACCATTGATGGGAATAAAAATAAAGCTAGACCACCACAGCCTAGGACCCCACATGATACATAATAAACAAAGGGAATCACAGTACACAATCCCTAAAGTGCTTTGGTGCGTTGAATGATTGTTAAGTTAGATACCAGTGATGGGCGGAGCCCTAGATGCAATGTTGAAGCTCAACAATTTAACGAATTACAAACTAATGAGGCAAGAGCGGTGGAAATTCCAATCATACTTATCCACTGCTCGAAGTGCCCCTAAATTTGGTTTGGGTGATTTTAATACATTTTGTCAGGAAAACATTCAGCATTAAATTCGCTGGATCCAGGGACTTAATAATGGCCTGTCGGCAGGAGGAAATTTTCAGTTCATTCCATTTACTCCAAAGCAGAAATCTATGTTCCTTAAGTAGAGCTGGACACAAGCAGACCGTATGTTCAATAGTTTTGTCCGCATTACCACAACCTCTGCACACCACAACCCCCCCCAGGAGTTAACCGCCATAGGGGTAGAAGTTTCAAGAAACCCCAATCACCCATCCTTAAGGTCCTAAAGGCCTCTTTCAAATGAAACCCGTAGGAACAGGAGAAATAGCTAGATGGAATGCCTGGCTTAAGGAATTAATTACCGACCATGTGTACTTGCGTTTAGTATAGTATAGTTGTATGATCTTTTTAACACCTAGTCTAAACAGGGAATGGAGGGGGTTGCTTGCCCAAACGTCATTGTCTTCCAGTCGCAGTTTACATTAAACCTAAAAGTGGGAGTAAGATCGCTTCATTTTTGACGCACTATTTTCTTGCCATAAAACTACCCCCAGACAACCTTCCTTGGCCTGACGCAGTTTATGACAGAGCTTCAAGAAATCGCCAGCACCAACTGTCAGCTGATCCGGAAGCCCAAATACCAACCGTACCTGTGCCGGTGAAGCGAGATGCAGTACATGTAAGACTCTCTTCTAGATCTTATTTACCAACCTATTTATTAAGCAGGAGCCTTTGCCGAACACAATTTCCTGACCATAGGACAATGAAGGGATAATCTCATAACTTCCATTAGGGGAAGAAAGTTCGGCCCCTTTAAAACTTTGAATAATTTAGAAAAGGCCACCTGCAATGCCACATCTTTGAGTTCGATCTCCTTCTTATGTTGCCCCTAGAGTCAAAGTGCATCCCTAAATATTTGTAAGACTGGTCTGAAACGAGTTTACTGCTCTTGTAATACCAACCGGATCCCAAATGTTTTTTTCTTCCGAAGGAGACCACTTAAGTTTTAAGCAAATTAACTTCTAATTGATTTGCAGGAGTATAAAATGCAAGTTGGTTAAACAGCCGTTGAAGAACTGAACAATGCAAGATCATCAGCGTACAACAAATGGTTAAACCTAAGACCACCAATCTTAGGGGGATGAGAGTGAACAGCTTCAAGAGCCGATGACAAATCTGCAATGAACAGATTGAAAAGTAGGGGCGCAAGCACACAACCCTGTTTCACACCACGATTAGTAACAAAATTACTGGAAACAGAGCACCTATCTCCAAGTTTAATACGGACACAAGTATCTGTATGTAGTTCCATAATGGCACCCAGGAGAACTGGAGGAATACCCCAGTTTTGTAGTTTGGTCCACAGGGCACTCCTAGGGATCTGTTCAAATGTTGCCTTGAAGTCAACAAAACAGCAATGCAGCGTTAAGCCTGATAGAATCGCCCTGTCGATCAAAATAGAAAGTGCTAATAAATTCATAATTCGGCCTGAAACAGCGGAGAACCCTGTTTGAACAATGGGGATTAGTCCCTTCGAATCTGCCCAGGCACGAAGATCTTCCAGCAGGAGACTGGCATAAAACTTGGCCTCATTGCTAAGCAGGGCTATCATCCTAAAATTGTCGGGGTCCGACCTTGAACCGCTTTCATAAAGCAGGCGAAGAATGGCACCAAGCAAGGACTCAGGAATTCTTGAGGTCAGAAGGCAGTACTCAAACAGATGGGCAAGTTGAACTGCCCAAAAGGAGCCCTTGAGATGATATGAGGGAGATGTAATTGGATAGAATTCTTCAATCCATGAGGGGGAAATGCAAACCCAGTGGACAGGGCGCAAGACTTAACCAAAACAGCAATAGTGCGATAAGCCCCCACATTCAACAGTTTCCCATCCTGCTCGCTTGCAGAGAAGTGAGTAATCAAATAGGACATCCAAACTCCTTCAGAAAGTACCAATGCCCCTTTAATTTGCTTTGTAGGTTATTAACAAGGGACCAAAATTTCTTCGAATTTGGATCTTTACTCGCACTTAAAAGTTTAGCCCAAAACTGATTGAGATGAGTCTGATGGTCATCATAAACAGCCTTCCTGTAGTCTTTCCTCAGTTGCTTATGTCTAATTAATAGACACTCAGAATCAGGGCTCTTCCTAATTGCCCTTGCTAATCTGTTATGCGCTTTCTTTAAACTCCTAGTTTCTCTAGAGATAGCAAAGGACCGGGATAGGGTGCAATTACGCACAGGTTGCAGAAACCTTGACCATAGGAAGCAAAACAATTTGTCCCATAACTTAATTGGGGACACACAACCAGATCCCTCGGAGTCAAACAAATTAATACATGGTGCCACAAGTAGAAGAATTCCATTTTATACGCTTTAGTGACTCAAAGCAAACGCCGCCACCCACAACTTGCATAACATAATGCGAATGAAAACTGGATTTTATGGTTACAATTTGGGAACGGTGATCACTCTCACTCCGGGAGGAAATCAAAAACTTTTCAAAAAGGGATAACATTTAAATGTTGAAAATAGTATAATCCAAATAGGAGTGAGATCGTCTGTCTGATCTTGTCCAGCATGGGGGGGTATCATCGTGCAAACGGTCAGTCAGAACTTTAAAGCCTTTAGATACCTTACTACATACTCATCCAGAGGACAATGCAGGCAACCCTGGGGCCTCAGTTGTTCGGGAATTAACTGACGATTACGAAGATCAGGAACTTCAAGAACTTCTGCAGTGTCCTGAAACATGTTCGTACTAAAATTGCCGGTTATAAGATAATCAGCACATGGATATTCCCCACCTAGGTCACCCAGAATCTGCATCAGTTGAGACAGCCTCCCCTTTTTTTCCATTGTTCCAGGAGCAATGTAAACATTAATTACTATAAGGATTTGCTGCTGGCTCCCATTCCGGATCACAATCCCGTGGATCCAATTGTCATCCCAAACCAATGGCAGAACACACCCTTTTAATTTAACAGTTACATAAATTGCCAACCCTCCCTTGGCACGGCCATTCTTATACTTTCTATAAGCAGGTTTCCATATTTCTAAATACACTGGCAGCAGACAACTGATCTCAGCCCAGGTTTCCTGAAGGGTGATTACATCATAACTGTTTAAAAAAGATATTAAATCGGCACTTGTTGACAACCCCATCAATATTCCACGAACATAGGGACAAACATCCAAACATTGGCACTGATCCTACCACCCGTGGGGGTCATTGGGGGCACCCATGCAAAAGAGCAGAGGGCAATCAATCCCAACTGGTTATCCTCTTGGAGCCCAGGCCTGGGCAGCTAGTGCCATTGATGGTTAAAGTGCTGCATAGAGCACTTTTCAAAATTGAAAAAGATTTCGATGCTATAGGAGCCATTTAATTTTGGGATTCAGATAGCAGCACAGGATAGCCTGACTCCTTGTAAGGAGTAATTATAATGCCCCAAGAGTGGAATATGTCTTTCTTGGAAAGAATTGACTGGGCTATTGAGGCAGAAAATAATGAAACCAAACTATATTTTTTGACTCGAGACCCTCTTAAGTCAAGATATTCTATAGAGGCAATTTCCCTAGAACCAATATTGTTCAATTCTGAAATGGCCTTGAAAAGTAGTAAGATGTTCTCCTGTTCAAAATATCATGGGGGCCCCTTGAACGATATTCTGGTATAAACACAAGTTTAGTGGTTGTACACTCCACTGAGGCCATTGAGGGACACCAGGGAGACCTGGGCTGTAACTGTTTCACTTTGTTGAACGGGCCCAAAGGGACCCCCAGCCTCAGGCCCAGGGTATCAACAGGAGAAGTTTGATGGCTTGATGGAAAGATTAAAGACTGACTACTGTTACTGTCAGGAGGCAGCTCATGAGAATTAGAGGGACCGGAGCCCAGAACCTCGCGGTCAATGTGCAGTGTGGACAGACACTCCACCTCCCCCCCGGTTTAAGATGGTTGGATCGGACACACTGCCTATTTTTCCTTTCTCAGCTGGAATCGGAGGGTACTTGGGGGGAAATTCAGTTTCTTGCAGAATAGTACTGATCCAAATGTTGTTTTTTTGGTGGTTGTCTGGGAGGTGCATTAAGCTACAAGTGTGTCTGTTTATTTTCTAGTGGTACCTAATCTTACAGTGTGTATGTCTAATAGAGGTCTATATCCCCTGCAGTCTGAATACCCTACCAAGGGTCACCACAGTTCTCGTCTTAAATCCTAAGACCTAAGTCCTAAGTCACTCATTATGACTACTTCGGTAAATAAGTTCACCTTATCGCAATATTGTGCAGATTTCATGGGTGTAGGACACAGATGATTATTTTGCATACCCCTCACTCAACTGATTCCAAGGTATTTCATCATTAAGTCCATGTACATCAGTGTGAAGGCAAAACACCCATCTTTGTTCATGTACAATAATTTCTGTGTCATGTTCTCACCTGTTCCTCTTGAATGTTCGATTACAAACTATTTGAAATCATCCACTCTATGTCCTGCCTCTATAAAGTGGTACATCAGCTTCGTTGTTGTCTTCCTACACCTGAGGTGATTCTTTGTTCATTGATACGTATTTTCACTGATCTTGTGGTCATCCCTACATACATCAGTCCACATCGGCAACACATTATATATACCAAATTTTTTTGTGTTGCAGTTTGAAAAAGTTTTTAGTACCTAGAGCTTACCCAGCCCCACAACCAAGTTTTTGTTTTTTCTCTGTTAGGTGGCAGACATGACATCCTCCACAGGGAAAGTGTCCCACTACCCGGGGCAGATCCCAGAGTGTCCCTTGTGTCTACATTTTGAGTCTTCCATGATTTCGTATATTACTGGCCCACTTGAATGAGAACATGGATGTTTTCAGAGTCAATCCCCCTGATGGCAAAAGCCTTCAATGTTTCCTGAAAATCTTTTGTACCTTATTGGAGAATGGGATACAAGTAGTTACACATATTACATTGTTTTTTGTTGCCCTTGTGCGTGTCTCAAGTAAAGCAACTCTGTCACTGTTTTATGCCCTTTTTATCTGCTGAAGTTATTATCTTTTTGGGGTACTCTCTGTCACTTAACTTTCTAGTGAGGATTTTTGCATGCTTCCAGTAGTCTGTTTTCTGTGTACGATTCCTTCTCTGGCATAGGAACTGGCCCACAGGGAGGTTGTCACATGATCCCTTTGGATGGAAACTACCAAATTGTAACAGGTTGTTTCTGTCTGTTGGTTTATGATAAACCCCTGTGCCTGGTCAAGGAGAGAGCGGATTTCATCTGTGACGACGAGGAGAGTGGTCTCCGTGCTGTGGTTGCTCCTGAAGCCTGATTGAGAGGTGTCCAGGATGTTGTTTTCCTCGATGTGCTTAAGGTGCTGAGCATTGATGGCCTTTTCCATGACCTTGGCTGGGAAAGGTAGCAGAGATATGGGGTGGTAATTCTTGAGGTCCAGGGGGTCAGCTGTGGGTTTCTTCAGGAGCGGGCAGATTTCGGCATGCTTCCAGTCCTCTGGGAAGGTGGTTGTCTCTGTGGAACAGTTGAGGGTTTGGCGGAGCTTGAGTGTGATGGTGGTGTTGGCTTTGTTAAAAATGTGGTGAGGACAGCGGTCTGTAGGGGCTTCGGAGTGGACGCTGCTCATGATGATGCAGTTTTCAGCTGTGGTGAGGGTGGTCCGGTGGTGCAGGATCTGTGATGGTTCGGTTGGTTGGGACTGGTGGTTGTTGGAGAGCTCAGAGCGCCCTGGGGTCCGAAGCTGTCGTATATATCTTTGATTTTCTGTTGGAAGAAATTGGCTAGTCTGTCGCAGAGGTCCTGAGATGGAGGGATGAATGCCATTTCCGACCAAATTATCTCTAGCCATCTGCAGGTGTGCCTGGAATCCTAGAATGTGAGGGAGAACCTGCTGACCTTCTTGGGGTGGTGTTTAGCTGAAGTTGTATGGAGAGGTGCTAGGGTGTTGGCGCATTCGGAGATCCACTGGTGGAAGTTCCGTGCTGAGATGTTAGTGTCTGTGGTGAGGGGTGGGGGAGACTTGCTGAGGGTGTTGGCTAGCTGTTCCTCGTTGATCTGGTTCCATTTTCTGCTTGGGGCTCAGAGTGTGCAGAGGTGGCTGGTTGGTGATGTGAAGATGAAATGGACGCAGTGGTGGTCAGTCCTTTGAAGTGTGGAGGTGTTGTCGACAGTGATATTGTTGCTGGTGAAAAATATGGCGTTGAGTGTTGTCAATGTGGTAGTTGAGGTCGCCGAGGAGGAAGTAGTTTGAAGAGGTGAGAGCGTGAACAGAAATTATATTGACGATGGAGTCGCTAAATGCTGGTCAGGGCCGTGTGGCCTGTAAATGAGGGCACCTCATAAGGTTGACTTTGGGGTGGCGTGTACCTGGAAATGGAGGTGTTCCATGAGGGTGGAGTGTTCTTCTGTGTTGGTTGTCAGGCGGAGAGAGGATTTGTGTATGATGGCCAGGCCGCCTGGGCGAGAAGGCCGGTCTTTGCGGAGCAGTTTGTAGTCCTATTCAGTTTGATAGGGAATCAGGAGTTCATTAGCCTTCTGGCTTGCAGACCTGTGCCCCGTCACCTAGTGGCTTTTAACCTACTTAGCTTGCTCTGTTTTAGCACATTTATTTAATTCATTCTTCCAAGATAGCTGCTACGTTTATAGTTAGCAAGATGTTTTGATTTCACGTTATCAGTGCAACTCTGTGAAGGCGTTGCTATCAGCATCAAAGACAAGTGACATCATGTCCCTTTCCCACTTGCATGTGATAGGAACATAATGTACTTGTGGAGGGAATTGTTTATAATGTTTCTGCTCCAAGCACGCCTTCTTATCTATTGTCTATTATCTGTTGTTTGGGAACATACTTACGTCAGGGGTCCTACAAGATCTATATAAATACATTTCATGTAGACAAGGTTATCAGAGGGATTCCTACCAGATGCCATCAATGCTATCTTTGTCACATGTCGCCTTGATGCAGATCCAGTCTTCGTGTCCCCACTGAGTCTGGTCTAGAGACCTCATTTCAAGGTAATTAGGGGAACATCTCATGGACACAGTAGTGGCAGATTGGGTTTAACACCCCTAGCTCTTATTAGGTTAGAGATTAGGTTCTCCATGCTAGGGTTTTAGGGATCTTTTGCATTTCATGTTATTGCAAGATGGTAGGGGTCTTTGTTTTCATGACTCTCATCTTTACAATTCTGCTTCTTGCATTCTTCATTATCCTAATCATTGCAGCTAAGGCATTTTACAATAGATTGCAGTCTTGTTAGTAAAATCTATTGAGTCTTGTTAATAAAATCTATTGCTGCATTTACTTCATTGCCTGTGTGTGTTGAGACTTGTTGCTCATGTGAGAAAAGGGTACTCTCCATTTAACCAAGACTCTCCTGAGATATCACACTCTAGAGTCCATGCGTAAAGGCTGCCAGAAATCATATTTTACTATTTGGGTTTTTGGTGACGTAATGCTTGTGAGCCGGGATGGTTGGGCTGATAGTTGAGACCTGTAGTAGGACTGGCTTAGTCACCTACAAACAAAAGTGCTGTCATCTCTAAACCAGCAGACTTGCCTAGAGGAAGAGTCCAACTACAACATGGAGATGGTTTAGTTTAGTTTAGTTTTTATGCATTTATAGAGCGCGTAGCTACCCTAGGGCATCCCAGCGCTGAAGGTACAGGAAAGTTCTTGAGAGGAGCAGGAGGGACAGGCTAATGACTGAAGAGAGTGGTTTTCAACCTCTTCCTAAGAAGAGATTCAGAAGGTCCATGGCGGAGCTCAGGACGTAGGGCATTCCAGAGACGGGCAGCCTTGATAATAAAAGAGCTTCCTCCCCATGATCTATTGACACGGGGTATATGAATCTGTCGAGTAGAAGATGATCTCAGATGTCTCGAAGGAGCGTAAATGGAGATTCGTTTTCTGAAGAAATGTGGACCTCTGTTATGTAGGGCTCTATGAGTGATACACATGGATTTAAAATGTATGCATTTGGTGATGGTGAAGTTCGGTGAAGATGCTGGGTTTGTCCGTGTTTCAGTCAAAAAGGCGGTGTTTGATGGCTCAGTGGCGGGAGGGTCTGTTGCTTGGTGTAGGGTGAGGGTGGATTGGCAGTAGATGCAGGAGAATTGTCTATGGGTGTTTGTGGGTGATGCGAGCGTCCTGTGTTCAGCGCATGGAGGGTCTGTGTGTTGTAGCGATGGGAGGTCAGGGGACCAGGGTTCATGGCACTGGGCGTGGTCCAGGCTCGGACAGGCACAGACGGGCTTGCCTTTTGTGCGCCTTCTGTGTGGCCCTGCAGCACTCGCCATTAAGAAGGGGAGGTAGGCGGGGGTCCAGTCAGCTGGTAGGCGGGAGGGCAGAAAAGTGCTTTGCAGGGAGGGAGGGCGGGGGGCGGGGCCGCAGCAGTGGGAAATGCAATGCTGGAAAACACGGTGAGAGTGAAAGGCTAAAGGAGTGAAAAAGAGACAAAAAAGAAAAACTAAGCAAAAGTGAAAAGAGACAGCCAGGTACTTACACAGAGATGGCCACTAGGCCACCAAGGATGAGGCACAGGTGGGAGCCTGCGGGTGGAGTTGGGCCTCGAACTGAGAGTCAGGTAGGCTCTCAGTTCTCAACACCGCAGAGGCAGCAGCAACAGGTGGAACTGCGCAGAAGAGAGCAAGCAGACGCTGACCAGGAGGCCAGAGAAGTTGCCCTCTCAGTGCACGGCAGCTGCCATTAAGAAGGGGAGGGAGGCAAGGGATCTGGCCAGCTGGGAGGCAGGAGGGCGGGAAGGTGCTTTGCAGGAAGGGAGGGGGCATGGCCGCAGGGGCAGTAGCGACGAAGAATGCAATGTAGGAAAACGCAGGGAGAGTGAAAGAGATAAGAAAGAAAGAAAGGAAAAAATAAAGACCACAGAAAAGTAAGCAAAAGTAAAAAGAAACAGTAAGATAATTGCACACAGATGGCTTCTAGGCCACCGGGGATGAGGTGCAGGCAGTAGCCTGCAGGTGGAGATGGACCTCGAACTGAGAATCAGGCAGGCTCTCAGTTCGAAATGTGGCGGGGGCAGCAGCAGCAACATGTGGAGCTGCGCAGAGGAGAGGGAGCAGACGCTGACCAGGAGCGTGGTTCACATTTGTCTATTGTAAATCTTTTCCCATGGAAGCAACACATAAGGGCAGTCTTGTATAATTCAGTGGTAGCCTAGCTAGAGAATGAAGAAAAGAAGGATAGGAATGGGAGTCATTGTTGTCTCCATGTCCTTTAAGCGAAATGCGGCTTTCTGTGTGTGCACTGCTCCACTGCATACATGTGATGTGACTAGACACAAATTATATAAATGTTCTTTTCTATGTTATTTATTTCAAAGCATTTTGATGATTTATATGTACTTCTGTTGTGGGCTACTCAGTCAGGGAAGTACCTAACACACTTAAGTTTGACCAGTTGCCCTCATCCTCCTCCTCTGTTGTTTTAGGCACAGTGTAATCTTGTGGTATGAAGTGTTGGCTCATTTTAATCATGGCCAATCTCTGGTCCTTCTGGCTGTGACAACTGCTCTAGCTGTACCGAACACATGCTTAGATGACACACTTGCTACCGGACAAGCCAGATACTTTATTGACAGCCTACTGGGCTCTGGCTATTGTTGCATCTTCTCATACCAACAGACCAATCAGTTTCATCCAAATAGACCTCTCTTGAGTCATCCAGACAGCCATGGAAAATTCCCTGAATGGTCATTTGTACTGCCACTTGTTCAAACTCTGTTGCGCTCACCTCTGCACTTGACTTAAGCCCTGCCACTTAAAACTAAGCCATTGTAGAAGGTGGGTCGGTTTCTTCATTTCTGGTGTTGCTGGTGATAAAGATGGTGCTGGCTGTGAGACAGCAGCATTGACCTTCCTCGAGGTTGAAGGCTGCATGCCAGAACTTCTGCCTAGGCCTCTAACTTCCATATGTTTTTCATCGAGGTCTCTTGATCGACAATCCAAGTCTTGTAAAGTGAAACATCCCCTTTTGAAAAAGGAATGAAAGTGGCTATTATGTTTTGTACTGTGGATGAAGTATTGTGGCATATATGTACTCGTTGAAGGATACAATCTCTCTTTGCAGTCTTGTATTAACAGCCAAGCGAAAGAACTAACTCATTTTCTTCTTCAGTCACACCAGTGGGTCTTTTTTAACTGGTCCTCCAGCAAATGCAACAACAGGATAACCTGGCCCATTATATTTGTTGACTTCCTGTGTGAAAACTGTTACATATGTTGTTATTTGAACTGTTGGGAGCTGTATAAGAAACATATTACATGTTGCTCTTTGTACTGCTAGGGGACTTGATTACCATCTTATGAATTATGTGCGTCTGAGCAAGAGAATGTCCTGAGAGCAAAATAGTGGGGGATAGATCTTTGAACTGCATTCCTGAACTGGGAGAGGTACTTGCAGCATTTTAACTCAGTAATAAACAATTGGAGCATCTACATTGTGGACTCATTCTTGCTGTGTGGCCCTTCACCATCTTAACAAAAACCTCTAAAGGAAGTACCATTTGTGTGAAGAACTTGATAGACCCCATTTATCCACCTCCATTGTCATGCTTTCCCATTTGCAGATTCTCCTCTTTAACAAAAGTATTCAGTGATCATTTTGTGTTGCTCAAACAGACATTGCAGCATGTAGTATGCTGAGTTCCAACATGTTGGCAACTCGTTGTCTGAGGCTTTAACCAGTACTCTATTAGAATGCTTAATGATGCTCAACTGCTTAAAGGTTAGTGTGTTGCTGACTATATCTTCTTTTTTTTAAAGTCCTGCACAATCAGGCTCATGCAATGCCCAAACACAGGACTGTGGAATATCCATCTTCTACCATTGCTTTGACTATATTACTGCCATTGTTTGTATCAACAAATCCAATTCTGAGACTTCTGGGTTGAAGCCTTTCAAACACCTTGCTGTTGAACTTTTCCAAGATGTTTACAGCTGTATGAGATTCCTCCATGCTGAACATTGCTACTGTTGCATGCCTCCAAATGCCCTTAAAACTTTCTTCAGTGCTAAGACCTGCAGATAGCTGTTGCCTAACCCCCACAAAAAGAGATCGAGGGCGGTATTTATAAGGCTCTAGCGCCACAGGAGCGTTGTCTTTAGTGACGCTCCTGCGGCGCTAAGCACAGTGCCGTATTTACAAGGTGGCATTAAGCCACTTTTTGTGGCTTAACGCCACTGTGTAAATTCAGCCCCTTCCCACACAGCACTGTGCATGGAAAGGACGTGCAATGGGTGTTGCTGTGGGCGTGCCACAGTAACACTCATTGCATTTTGACGCTGCCTCAGATTTATGAAATCTCGTAAACCTGAGGCAGTGCCAAAATCTAATGCCACCCCCAGCGGTGGCGTTAGCAGGGCGCAACGAGGAGAAATACTTTTATTCCTCCTTGTTTTTTGCTTTTTCTGTGCGTGCTGCATTCTGCCACATGCATAGAAAAAGCAAAATGCCAGAAATTATTGTTTATGTGCGAGAAGGTGTCTCTTCTTGCACATAAACAATCATTTGAAAATGACGCTTTGGCACTTCTGTGTGTGCTGCATTGTGCAGCACACACAGGAGTGACAAAGCACCATTAGTGATTGTTTATGTCCAGGAAGGGACACCTTCCCGCACATAAACAATCACACCCCTCAACACAGACATCCTTACACGATGGAGCAAGGATGCCTGAATTGGCACTGGCAGCAACATTTTGTGCCAACGCAGAGGGAAACGCAGGGGTGAGCCGCGCCGCATTCCCTTAAATACAGTGCATCCGTGTGTTTCTAAAGTGACGCAGCACTCCCAATTTTGGAGCAGCAACGCGCTGCAACACTTATTTAAATCTGGCCCCAAATTTGCAGTAATGAACATATAATCAGTTGCTTGTTAACTGGTCCACACGTATGTTGTCAAGTGGATATTGTAACTAGCACTCTGCTACACAGCTTGGCCAACCAAATGCAGCACATCATGATGGCAAAATAGGTCCGGCTGGGAACCTTCCATTTCAGGCAGATGGCCACCACAAATTCTAAACATTCACCTTCTTCGACAAACAAAAAAGGGAGGAGGTCCAGCGCTAACATTTTAGCCAGCTTCCCATTGTACAAACATGCCTTTTTCATAGGGCATCTGCTGCCTAAACATGCTTGTAATGGTAGCTTGGATTTTATTTCTCTTATGGTGCCACTGACAGTGGCGACTTCCAGCGAGAACGAGGATGTGGTAGGTGCAATGTGCATCTTGCGGAAATCACTGTAGGCGGTGGCAGTGTCTGCATCTGAGTCATGTGCCATTTGGAGATTGCTGATGCAGGAGATGCTGGGAAACTATAAGGGACAGGGCTGTTTTGTGTCATGCAGTCATCTTTTTCCTTATGACCACCTTGTTCTTCTATCACTGTGAACTGAGTTGGTTTTCCTCTCTTATCACTACCCCCACCAACAGCAGCAATATTTTTAAGGTGCTCATCCCACCAAATTCTGTGATGTTTTTTTCAGATGGGATATTTTGCCTCCAGTACTGTAGTGCGACCTGGCTTACTTCAATGAACACTCACGTGGCAAATGGAGCATATTGAAATGTTATCCTTCTGCTTGCTAATTGTAAAGAATTCCCAAACTGGGGAGGATAACTTTTTTAGTGTGCCAATGCCTGAAGAATCAGAGGTAGGTGGCTCTGTCGTTTGTCTCTCTGTAGAACTTTCTTTGACTGTGGTAGTGGTGGATAGCAGGTCTTGGCAGGGAATATACAAATATGAAACCTTCTGGCAGAACCATATGCATCTGAGCAGGCTGAATGGGAGGGGTCATCTAGGTGTCCTCTGAGTCACCCTCCATACTGACCATCACTGGCTTATAGCCATCACTGTCTCTCTCCAAAATACTAAGGCTTTCAGGAACTTTCCTTTATCCTTGTCTCTCAGGGTGGGTCGCTGACTCAACCAGGGTCCAATCCATGTGCAGATCATCAGAAGGGGGTCTTAAGACGATTGTGGAGTACCCTTTCATTTTTTATTGGCGATCTGGAAGCCAATGATTGAAGAGAAACATCTTTCTCAACAGGAAGGTCAACCTCCTCTTCTGCTCCCACTTCAGGAAGAACTGTTGTTGGCTGCAGATCCTGCTGTCCACTTTCGTGTGATGATTGGGGACTTTGCAGCTTAGACAAATCCAGTTCAGACTCACTGCTCATTGTCATAACTGCAGTGGCTGCATCACTGAGAGACATGGGGCTTAACGTTAGGTTGGGGTGGTGCCGTTGATGTGGGAGTGCCGCTCCTAGTTTTTGTTGCCCAGAGGAGTCTGCAGCAGCTATACCACATGTACTGAGAAAGATGGAGGGAGGCCTGTCAGTGGTAGCAATATCCTTCTTCTTCTCCTCCATACTGGCTACTTTCATGGATAGAGCATCCTTCTTTGGGCCATCTTCAAATTATCTATTAGCTCTGGCAGTTGCCAGTCAGGTGCACAAGTGTAAGCAGAGAAGGACTCAGGTGGTGTCACTGTGGGCTTCTTTTTGGTATTACTGTCTGTGATGTCTCTTTTTTACCTATAAGTAAACAAACAAGAAAACAAACTTCAGTGAAACATGCCATTTGTTGTGTGAATCTACTGACAGTATAATTTAGTGAGGTAATCACAAATATTTAATAGCATAGCTATTCCAAATCATGTATAAACATAATATTTCAATAACATACAGATTGAAAAGGTTACTTTATGTGCCTCTATGGTCTTTGAGATACCTGTGGCTGGCAGAGGATGCAGGGGAAAATGGAATAATCCTTAAAAGAATTAGTGCTGGTGTTCGCCTATGACACACATGTGGCAGGCTGGGGGTGCAGGGGAAATTGAATAATCTTTAAAAAATCTTTGAAAAGTGATTACTGTTGTGTGCCTTTGAGACACTTATGGCAGGCAGGCGGTTCAGGGGGAAATGGAATAATCTTTAAAAAAATGATTGCTGATGTGTGCCTTTGAGACACCCCTGGCAGCAGTGCTTAATTTGTAAATAAAAAATGTGCCGGTGCTCAAAGTCCTCCTCTTAAACATGCGGCAGCTGCAATTAAATGTGCAAGCACAGAATACTGAGGCAGTGTAATCCTGAAGCGATCTCGGGCCTCTTCAATCCATATAAAGCCACTCCCTGCCCATTCAGCTCACTCTAGCAGCTTTCTACTTTCTCCCTCTGTGATGCTTTTTCCTTTTTCCCTTTATCCGCCTTTCCCAAATGTGTCTTTTGCTCGCAGAAAATGCTTGAAGCAGAAGAATAGGCCCCAGCCCTCAAAAATAAGTGCCAGTGCTCAGCACTGGAAACAACAAGCACAAATTAAGCACTGCCTGGCAGGGAGGAGATGCAGGCAAAAATGGAATATTCCTTAAAAAATGATTGCTGGTGTACACCTTTGAGACACTTATGACAAGCAGGGGGCACAGGGAATAATGGGCTAATAATGAAAAAGACTAATTATTTCTGGTTTGCACCTATGATACAACTATGACATGGGGTGCTGGGGCAAATGGACTAATCCTTAAAAAAATATTGCTGGTGTGAATATGTGGTCTTTTACATGTGTGTGGCAGGCAGCAGGTGCAGACAATAGTCAAATAATTGAAAAAGTATTTTCTGGTATCTCCCTAAGGTTATGAGAAATCCCATGGAAAGCACAAAGGAACAGGGGGAAATGGAAAAATACATAAAAAGTTAAATCGCTGTACTGCACCGATCTTAATGCATGTTAAACTAATATCAGGGAAATAAGAAAAAATGAACAAAAAGGCATAGGCCTCTTTTATTAATGTCCCTAGATAATGACTTTGAAAAGTCAAAGTGGAAGAAAAGGATTTAGACATTGACTACACAAAATATGTTCTCATCACATGGCCTCCAAGGGCAAAGGCATGGTCAGCAAAGACCACATGCAGGCCTATGGCAAAAGCAAAGCACACTAGCTCCACAAAATGGCTACACTGCCACATGGCCACCAAGGGCAAAGGCTTGGGCAACAAAGAACATATGCAGGCCTATGGCAAAACAAAGCACACTGACTCCACAAAATGGCTGCTCTGACACTTGGCCACCAAGGGTGAAGACATATCCTATGGCAAAAGCACACTGACAACAAAATGTCCACTAGCCTCATGACCACCAAGGTCAAAGGCATAGACAACAAAGAATACATGCGGGCCTATAGCAAAAAGGACACTGGCTACACAAAATGGCTGTTGGCCACATTGACACCAAGGGGAAATGCATGGACAGCAAAGAACACATGTTAGCCTATGCAAAAGCACACAGACTACACAAAATGGCCACCACCCACGTGTTGAGAACAACAAACAAGAAGGCATGTGTACCAAAGAAAACATGGTGGCCTATGGCAAAAACACACTTGCTACACTAAATGGTTGCACTGTCACATGGAATGAAATGGTGGCCTTTGGCAACCACAAAACATGCATATACACACACACACACACACACACTCACTACACAAAATGTCCACTTGGCCAACAAAGAAAGAAGGCATGTAAACAAAGAAGAAAGCACTACCATTAATTCAGCAATGCCAAAAACACAAATTAAGTCAAAATTCCCCAACCACAAACATCCCAAGGCATTAAAAAAATCTCACCAAAATATACTTTAACACTTTGCGGAAAAACATAAAATAAAAAATAAAAAAAAACACATTTTGCATTTATTCCAAGGTCATCCCTAAATCAGTAGATGTTTTTAAAAAACATATGGCACAGAAACAGTTTTTTTTTAAACTTAAATGCACATTGCCTAGTGCTGGCTGGCCATGGTCCATAGGTAGACTGAGCCTCAGACAATAAAGTAAGCAAAACAGAGCAAAATTCACAAACAACACACAAGAAAATGGAGTACATTAACTTTTCTTAAAAACATGCACATTTTCCCCTTAGAAATTGTGAATGCAAAATAGCCCCCTGCAGCAACACAAGGCCATCCACAATCAAATTTAAAATTGTAAGGAAAAGGGTTAAAAAAAACTGCTGCATGCTCTCCATCAAACAACACACCAAAGTTCTTTAACTTACTTGATTTCTCACATAATAAATCCTTAAAGTCCAATGGTATATATGCAACAGAGATTGCAGACAAAGAGAGTGGTCATTCCCCCTCAAAAACAAATTAAAAGTGACCAAGGGATGAACAAAGCACTGGGAGGAGCCTTTTAGACAGAAAGAGGATGTTGGAGTCGCTTTGAAAAATTCTTGTTGAAAAAAAAGTAAAAAATAAAAATGTGTTTCACTCTAAAAAACTACCTGAATCGTCCATTTGGGTAGAATGCCTACTTGAAAACCTATTTTTCAGTTGATTTTGCTGATTCTCGAGTAGAAAATCTACTAAAAAAAGCAGCCATGCTGTCTATGACTGCCCACATTACAAAATGGCAATGGAAGGCTTTCTAGCGGACAGAAATCACACTAGGGGATGCCAAGTCTTGTTCGCCCTTGTCAGCTCACTTGCTGGAGTCTTGCTGTGTTCCCAACATCATTGTATTACTTGAATGGGAAAAAATAGGCTGAATATGGCCAGAACTCCATGTTGAAAGAGCAATTCAGAGTCACTAAATTCCTCCAATTCCACGAGTGGAAAGACAAATTCCATCAAAGCATGCTTAGAACCACATATGCTTGAAATTTTTAAATTTTGTTTCTCAAAAATCTTTAAAAATATGTGAAATTTGATGGAATTCAATTTGTGGTAGCTAATGTAAAAACTGAACCTTGGGCCATGCCTCACATGCAAAGGTTAACGGAGATTACCGAGGAGACTGATTCATGCAAAAAATGTCTCCCATGTGTACACGTGAGAAAATAATTTCCCAGCAACGCAATTCTAGAAATTGTGTAAATGTTGCAAAATGTGAAATTCGCAAATCTTGCTGGTGTAATTAAACAATTCACTTTGGCTTGGTGGGAAAATGGTGCTAAAACAAAAATCTAATTTTAATAGTTGCACTTGTCCACAGACCTCATGTCAGGTGATCTTCAATGCCCTACGACTTTAGAGGTGACAATGAAAACCCTGTGATAGACATAGTTCTCGCCTTTCAAACAAAATAGTGCTGCAAGGGTACTGATATGCAAAAACAACTCCCCTTTTGGCCTTCACTTTGCTGCCTGGAAAGGGCATGAAGGTCCCCAAGTACGATGAAAGCAAGATGAAAATCAACTTCACAATATAGACAGAGCCTTGGCCAATCAGCTGAAGAGTAATGGTGCATCTTGGAGGCTCCAGTAGGCTTCCATTATTCTTTGTGGTCTGAGCTGCAGATTGCGAGTGCTTTCTTGCAGGGGAGACCATGAGATTTTCAGACATGATTTCCATCTTAGTAGAGTGTGCCTTGGATCAGGATGAGCAGCAGATGTGGCAGTTCAGTCTTGTGCAATACCTTCTCCTTAACAGAAGACTCTCAAGCTGGACTCATGGAAGTTGAGCTTAGTTGTTTTTAAGATTAATTTGAATATCAATGTATTTGATAAAGTTAGGCAAAATTATTATAATCATAAACATCACAAAAAATTAAAATGATGCGACAAAACCCATGATAGATGAAATCAGCTTTCACATGCTGCAGACTTAAAAGTCACCACACATTTAGCACAGAGGCCAGTTATGACTAGGGGTGAGGTATTTTTTATGCTTTGGGAAAATGTTGAGGAATTTTTATAGCTGACTTAATTTTTGTTTTTCGCTTTGCTGAACTAATGGCAGTGTTTTCTTTTTTGTTTACCATGCTTGTTTGCTGGCCAAGTGACCATTTTTTGTGTGGCCAGTTTGTGACTTTGTGTGTGTTTGCCATAGGCCACCATTTTGTCTTTGATCTCCATGCCACGTGGCCGGTGGCCATTTTGTATAGTCGGTGTCCAGAGCCCTCTGTGTTCTTTGTTGTCCATGCTTTTTTGCTTGTTATTGTTCGAACATATGTCCGGTGGCCATTTTTTGTAGTAGTCAGTGTGCTTTTTGCCATTGGACTGCATGTGTTCTTTTTCCTCCATGCCTTTTTGCTTGTTATTGTTTGGACATGTGGCTGGCAGCCATTTTTCAATAGTCAGTGTGCTGCTTTTGCCAAAGGCTTGCATGTGTTCATGCTGTTTGTGCCTCTCTACTTGTTGTTGCTTGTGGCCGGCGGCCTGCAGCCATTTTGTAGTAGTCAGTGTGCTGCTTTTGCCAAAGGCCTGCATGTGTTCTTTGCTGTCCATGCCTCTCTACTTGTTGTTGTTTGTGGCTGGTGGCTAGTTTATATAGTGGTCAGTGTACTTTTGCTGTAGGACTGTGAGTGTTCTCTGCTGGCCATGCATTCTTGCTTCTTGGTGTATGAACATTTGGCGGGCAGCCGTTTTCCAGTAGTCAGTGTGCTGCTTTTGCCGTAGGTCTGCATGTATTCTTTGTTGTCCATGCCTATTTACTTGTTGTTGGTGGCCGGCAGCCATTTTCTGCACTAGTTAGCGTACTTTGTCTTAGGCCTTCATGCATGCTTTGTTGCCCATGCCATGTTGCTTGTTTTTGTTTCAACTTGTGACCGACAGCCCTTTTGTAGTAGTCACTGTATTGTTTTTGCCATAGGCCTGCATGTGTTCTTTGTTGTCCATGTCTCCTTGATTGTTGTTTTTTGTTGCAGCAGCCATTTAGTGACGTATTCGGTGGGCTTATGCCATAGACCTGCATGTGTTCTTTGTTGTTCATATCTTCTTGCCTGTTGCTGTTTGAACATGTGGCCAGAGGCCATTTTGAGTAAATAGCCAGTGTGATAAATCTTTTTCTCCCAGCGTTCAAAGCCATTTTCTAGCTACATTGATAAAAGAGGGCTATACATTTTTGTTTAGTTCATTTTTTTATTTTCTTTCCCCTGATATCAGTTAATGTGCTCGAGGATGATTGTAGAATGTATGTAAAGTGTTTACAAATGGTGTATGTCTATGACTATATACGGTGTGACCCCCTGACCTGCCTTAAGGCCAGGAGTACACTCGACATGGCAGACAGCTCCACCATCCTGCCTCCATGACCCAGACACCGCCCTTGCTGTTGTGGAGAGTTCGAGGCCCTCCACCACCCGCAAGCGCCTCTTCCCCGGTGCCTAGTGGTAGGCGTATCTTGCATTTGCTGTATTTTGTATTCTGTTTTGTATTCTGTTGTTATGCACTCTGTTCCCCATACTGTGGTAATTTTCTGTGCCCATTGTTGTGCCTGCTCTGCTTTTCTGACTGTTTTTCTGCCTGGTTTGTGCTTTCCAGCTCTTGCCGGTTTCCCTCGTCCCTGCCGCTGCGTCCCCTGCAGCCCCACCCTCCTCGCACCCCTATACGCCACTCCCTCCCGCCTCCCAGCTGCTCCTCCCTCCCACCTCCCCTTTTTAATGGAGGCCGCGGTGCGCCAGAGCCAAGCCCGTCTGCACCCGTCCACGCCCAGCGCCCGTCCCCCTGGTCCACGCACCCCCTGCGTCCCCAAGCACCTCTACTCCTCCACAGAGTTCCTTGCTCTCAACCCCGAACGACACACCGCCTGCACCCTGGCTGACCCCAGACACACACAAGGACCTTTCACATGTCACTCAAGCCACTTCAAAACACCAAACACCCGAATCACCTCAGCTGCATCCTCCTCAACACCCGCTCTGTCCACAAGCACGCCATCGAGCTTTGGGACCTACTCACCACAACCTCTCCTGACATTGCCTTCCTCACTGAAACATGGATGAACACCTCATTGGAACTTGACATCGTCATAGCTATCCCAGAGGGATACAAAATCACCCAAAGAGACCGTATCAACAAACCAGGAGGAGGAATCGCCATAATGCACAGAAATTCCATCAGGATTTCCACCAACACCAACGACACCCTGGACGCCGCAGAGCACCTACACTTTCAGATACACATCAACCTCAACACCACCTTGAGAGGAACCCTAGTCTATAGACCACCGGGACCCCGTCCTCCATTCTGTGACACCATCGCCGATGCTATCAGCTCCCACGCCCTTGCCTCCACAGACTACCTACTCCTCGGTGACCTAAACTTCCACCTAGAGAGCACTAACGACTTCAACTCCACTGCCCTGCTGGACAATCTCGCAAACCTCGGCCTCAAGCAACTGGTCACCTCACCCACCCACTTAGCCGGTCACACGCTTGACGCCATTTTCTCCTCCAGCAACCACATCACCTTCACTCACACCACCGAACTCCAATGGACTAACCACCACTGCGTCCACTTCTTCTTCCTGAAGCCCACCACCCACCACCATCAACATCCTATCCCCTACTGCAAGTGGAACAAGATCTCCAAGGAACAACTGATCTCCAACCTCGCCCAAGCTCCACCACCCATTACCAACTACCCCAATGCCGCCGCCCTCAACCTCACACGATGGCTCAACGTATGTGATAACTCCCTCGCCCCTCTCAAAAAAACCAACAACACCCGCACCAACAAGAAAGCTCCCTGGTTCACCACACAACTTCAGACTTCCAAACGAGAATGCTGGAAAATTGAGAAAACCTGGCCACAAGAACCATCAGCAAGCAACTTCTCCGCCCTCAAATCAGCCATGCGCAAACACCACCAGCTCATCCGCACCACCAAACGTTCCTTCTACAAAGAACACATAAACGACAACGCACACAACAGCAAGGAACTTTTCACCATCATTAAAGAACTCACCAAACCCAAATCCTGCACCATCGACCCTCTGCACTCTCAAGACCTCTGCAACTCCCTCCCCAGCTACTTCCACCGCAAGATCGCAGACATACACAAAAGCTTCATATCGTCGCCACCCACCACCACCAATACCACCGACGCAGCCACCCCCACAGCACCGCGTCGCACCAACTTGCTGAACACCTGGACCCCCACCAACGATGAAGAAACCAGCAAAACCATGCGCTCTATCCACTCAGGCTCCCCAACAGACCCCTGCCCCCACCACGTCTTCAACAAGGCTAGCCAAATCATCGCTCCCCAGCTCCAGGCCGTCATCAACATTTCCTTTGATACGGCAACCTTCACAGAAATGTGGAACCACGCTGAAGTCAACGCCCTGCTCAAAAAACCCAAAGCAGACCCCAAAGACCTCATTAACTATCGACCTATCTCTCTACTCCCCTGCGAAGGTCATAGAAATTATGGTAAACAAACAACTGTCCCGCTTCCTGGAGGACAACAACATACTCAACGTCTCCCAGTCTGGATTCAGCAAAAACCACAGCACCAAGATCTCCCTCATCGCCTGCACAGATGACATCAGGACCAGACTGGACAAGGGTGAAACTGTCACCCTCATCCTTCTAGACCTCTCCACAGCATTCGATGCTGTATGCCACCAAACCCTTCGTACTCACCTTTTCGATGCCGGAATTCACCACAAAGCCCTGGACTGGCTCACCTCCTTCCTTTACAAAAGAACCCAAAGAGTTTGCCTCCCCCATTCCGGTCTAAAGCCACCAAGACCACTTATGGGGTCCCCCGAGGATCCTCACTCAGCCCCACCCTCTTCAATATCTACATGGCTCCGCTCGACAGCATCGCCCCCCCACGGCCTCAACATCATTTCATACGCCGACGACACCCAGCTTATCCTCTCCTCATGAGAAACCCATCTACCGCCAAGAACAACTTACACGCCGGATCCCTCGCCATCGCCAGACGAATGACAGCAAGCCACCTCAAATTGAACTCAGGAGAAACCAATATCACCATCTTCGGACCCAACAAGACAGCATGGAATGACTCTTGGAGGCCTACCACCCTAGGTCCACCCCGACACCCACCACCCACGCACGCAATCTCAGCATCATAATTGAATAGTCTCTCTCCATGACTCGGCAAATCAACGCCATATGACCTCCTGCTTCAACACCCTCTGCATGCTACGCAAGACCTTCAAGTGGATTCCAATAGAAACCAGAAGAACGGTCACCCACGCCCTCATCAGCAGCAGATTGGACTACGGCAACGCCCTCTACTCGGGGACCACAGCCAAGCTTCAGAGAAAACTCCAGCGCATCCAGAACTCCGGCGCACGGCTCATCCTCAACCTCCCTTGCCACGAGCACATCTCCGCCAACCTCAGATCCCTACACTGGCTGCCCATCAACAAAAGAATCATCTTCAAAATCTTAATCCACGTGCACAAAGCCCTCCACGACACCGGACCGGCCTACCTCAACGAGCGAATCAACTTCCACATCCCAACCCGCCAGCTCCGCTCCGCCGACCTTGCCCTCGCAACAGTCCCCCGCATCCAAGGCACCACATCCGGCGGCAGATCCTTCTCCCACCTCGCCGCCAAAACCTGGAACTCCCTCTCCACAAACCTACGCAGGACCCAGGACCTCCTAACTTTCAGAAAGCGCTTCAAAACATGGCTCTTCGAGCAGTAACACCCTCCCCCCCACCCCAGGCCCTTGAGATCCTACCGGGTGATTAGCGCGCTTAAGACATTTGATTGATTGACATATTATATGCATTTTTTTCAATTTTTCCCCGCTCCTACTTGTTTCCCATAGGATTGCTCATAGTCCGTAGTGAGACACCAGCAATTGTTTTTCCATTATTTGATTTTTCCCTCATCCCCTGACAAAGGTCTCTTAGGCCATAGGCGCACACCTGCATTAAGTTTTTAAAGGATTATTCCTTTTTCTCCTGAACTCCCTCCCTGGCACAGGTGTCTTGTAGCCTTTAGAAGCACATAAAATAAACTTTTAAAACTGTATTTTATTGATACATTATGTTATGATTTGAATTTTAATGGACACACTATTCTTATTTATGTGTGATGACCTCACTAAATTATATTGTCTGCATGTGCCGTCAAACTGCAAATGATAATGTAATAATAAGGCTATAATAGGATGAGAGTGACACGCAATGAAGGGGTGGAAGGGAATGGTCAATAAAGGACATATTGGTTAGTAATGGGATCCCATTCCTTTCCTGCCATGTTGCATCGTCATGGAAACTGCTATTATACTGTCTAAATAAGACTACTTTGGGGGGGGGGGGTCCATGACTATGGTCACTCTCTCTGTTTTTTACTATTTCATCAAAAAAGCATTTTCAACCAACATGGTTGGTGAATAGCTTACTTGGGCCGGCAATGCTCTTCGCAGTAACAAAAATCTGTTCTCTCAATAGTGCTACACAAGACATATAACAGAGGGGAGAGGGAAAGCTCCCTGAAAAAGCAAGCAGAAGAAATCTAAACGCAGAAGGTATCAAGCTGTGGAAAGAGCAAATACAGAAAAAAAGGGTAATGCACACATGACAAATATTAGATAGGGCAGTTAAAAATAAAGTAGAAAGCATAAATACACAATGCCATAAATAAACTAATGGAGAGAGGTAAAAGTAAGAAATTATAATACACATGATTTACTTGGGCCAGGAGAATTATCTACTGTACCCGCAGCACTGCTGGTGATGGTAGTGGTGATAGTCCCACCTACAGCTGCACAGCTTGTGGCACCCGCCTGGCCCTCAGATTCCCTCTTGCCCTTGGGTGCTTATGAAAGGAAAAAAGAAGATTGAAAACGAAGATTAGTGGTACTCCCTACAAACACATTTTGAGAAGTACACCATTGTATTTTCTAAATCAGATAGTCTATTCCTAGTTTCCTAAACCTAAAATTATATTTTCAATCAATCAATCAATCAATCATTTGTAAAGCGCACTACTCACCCGCTAGGGTCTCAAGGTGCTGGGGGGTGGGGAGAGAACTGCTACTGCTCGAATAACCAAGTCTTGAAGCGTTTCTTGAAGGTCAGGAGGTCCTGGGTCTGTCATAGGTGGGTGGGGAGGGTGTTCCAGGACTTGGCGGCGAGGTGGGAAAAGCATTTGCCGCCGGCTGTAGTTCGATAGATGCAAGGGACGGCAGCGAGGGCAAGGTTGGCGGAGCGGAGATGGCGGGTGGGGGCGTGGAAGGAGAGTCACTCGTTGAGGTAAGCAGGGCCCGTGTTGTGAAGAGCTTTGTGGGCGTGGATGAGGAGTTTGAAGGTGATTCTCTTGGTGACGGGAAGCCAGTGTAGGTCTCTGAGGTGGGCTGAGATGTGGTCGCGGCGTGGGATATTGTGAATGAGGCGTGCAAAGGCGTTCTGTATACTTTGTAGTTTCTTCTGGAGTTTGGCTGTGGTTCCTGCATAGAGCGCGTTGTCGTAGTCCAGTCTGCTGCTGACGAGGGCATGGGTGACCGTCCTTCTTGTTTCGATGGGGATCCATCTGAAGATCTTGCGATGGATGCAGAGGGTGTTGAAGCAGGAAGATGAAACGGCGTTGACTTGATGAGTCATGGTAAGCGACGAGTCTAGGATGAAGCCTAGATTGCATGCGTGGGTGGTGGGTATAGATGCGGTTCCTAGGGTGGGTGGCCACCAGGAGTCATCCCATGCGGAGCAGTTTGGGCCGAGGATGAGGATCTCGGCTCTTATCCATCCAGTTGGCAATGGCTTGTAGTCCATCGTGGAGGTTGGTTTTGGAGGTGGCGGGGTGTTTCGTTAGTGAGAGGATCAGTTGGATGTCGTCAGCGTAGGAGATGATGTTGAGTTTGTGGGATCGGACGATGTTGGCAAGCGGTGCCATGTAAATGTTAAAAAGAGTTGGGCTGAGAGAAGACCCTTGGGGGACGCCGCAGATGGTCTTGGTGACTTCAGACAGGAAGGGAGGGAGGCGGACTCTCTGAGTTCTGCCGGAGAGGAAGGATGTGATCCAGTCCAGGGCCTTGTGGCGGATCTTGGCGTCGTAGAGGCGAGTGCAGACGGTGTGGTGGCAGACGGTGTCAAAAGCAGCTGAGAGGTCCAGGAGGATGAGGGCCGCGGTTTCGCCTTTGTCGAGCATGGTCTTGATGTCCTCGGTTGCGGCGATGAGGGCGGTCTCGGTGCTGTGATTCCTACAGAATCCGGATTGGGAGATGTCCAGAAAGTTGTTGTCCTCCAGGAAGCGGATCAGTTGACCGTTGACGATCTTCTCAATAACCTTCGCCAGGAAGGGAAGAAGGGAGATGGGTCAGTAATTCTTGAGGTCTTTGGGGTCCGCTTTGGGTTTCTTTAGCAGGGTGTGGACTTTGGCGTGCTTCCCGCTCTCCGGGAAGGTGGCGGTCTCGAAGGAGCTTTTGATGGTCATGCGGAGTTGGGGGGCGATGATGGTGCTCGCTTTGTTCAAGATATGGTGGGGGCAGGGGTCGGAGGGAGATCCAGAGTGGATGGTGCTCAAGGTTTTTGTGGTGTCCTTGTCGTTGTTGTGGGTCCAGGAGAGCAAGAGGTTGGTGCGGCTGGGTGCGTTGAGGTTGCTGGTGGTCGTGGTGGGCGAGGAGTTGAAGCTGTCGTAGATTTCCGTGATCTTGCAATGGAAGAAGGCGGCGAGGGAGTCGCAGAGGTCTTCTGATGGAGGGGGGTCGATGGAGCATGACCTGGGGTTGGCGAGTTCCTTGACGATGTTGAAGAGCTCTTTGCTGTCACGGGCGTTGTTGTTGATGCGATCTTTGTAGAAGGATCTTTTGGTGGTCCGGATGAGCTGGTGGTGCTTGCGGATGGCTGTCTTGGGGACTGCGTGGTTGCTCTCTGTTGGTTTGCGGCGCCACCTCTTCTCGATTTTCCAGCACTCCTGCTTTGAGGTCTGAAGGTTGCTGGTGAACCAGATGTCCCTGATGCTAGTTCGGTTGCTGGAGGATTTTCTGACTGGGGCGAGGGTGTTGGCGCAGTTGTCTAACCAGTGCCTGAGGTTGAGGGCAGCTGTATTGGGGTTGGTGATGCTGGGTGGCGGGGCCCAGGCAAGGATGGAGATCAGTTGGTCTTTTCCCGAGATCTTGTTCCAGTTGCAGCGGGGGATCTGTTGAGGGCAGTGGTGAGTGGCCGGTTTCTGGAAGGTGAAGTGGATGCAGCTGTGGTCGGTCCAGTGGAGTTCGGAGGTATGGCTGAAGGTGATGTGGCTGCTGGTGGAGAAGACGGGGTCGAGTGTGTGGCCGGGCAGAGTGGGTGGGTGTTGAAACCAGTTGGTTGAGACCAAGGTTGGTGGGGTTGTCGATCAGAGCAGTGGAGTTGCGGTTGTTGGCGTTCTTGAGGTGAAAATTCAAGTCGCTGAGGAGAATGTAGTCTGTGGAGGCCAGGGCCTTGGTGATGATCATGTTGGCGATGGAGTCGCTGAATTGAGGTCGGGCCTGGGGGCCTGTAGACAAGGGTTCCTCTGAGGGTGGTGTTGGTGTTGATGTGGATTTTGAAGTGTAAGTGTTTGGCGGTATCGAGGGTGTCTTCGGTGTTTGCTAAGATTGTGATGGTGTCCTTGTGGACTATTGCAAGTCCTCCTCCCGGCCTGTTGGTGCGGTCTCTGCGGGTGATCTTGTAGCCTTGGGGGATGGCTATGGCGATGTCAGATTCCAAGGACGGAGTCATCCAGGTTTTGGTGAGGAAGGCGACGTCTGGGGAAGATGAGGTGAGTAGGTCCCAGAGTTGCTTGTGGACAGAGTGAGTGTTGAGGAGGATGCAGTCGAGATGGTTGTGTGTGGTTCTGGCCTGGTCCTTGGTGGTTTGGGGGCAGGTGAAGCTGCAGATCCGATAGGAGAAGGGTCTATGTGTGTGTCTATGGGTGGCTTGGAAGCAGGCGGTGGAGCGGCCTGGGTTGAGGGCGTGGAGTTTGTTGGCTTTGTAGTCCCGTCTGGTGGAGTAGGGAGTGTGTGGGCCAAGGGGTCTGGTGCTGGGCACGGTCCAGGCGCAGATGGGCGCAGACGGGCTTGCCTCTGGTGCGCCTCTGGCGCGGCAGTGCAGCGGCCGCCATTAAGGAGGGGAGGTGGGAGGGTGGGCGCAGTGGGCAAATGGGGGCGCGAGGGGGGTGGGGTCGCAGGGGGCACAGCGGCAGAAAAGGAGAGAGCTGCAGAAGCCCAAAAAAAACACGAAGCAAGCAACAGAAGGAAAAAGGCAGTAAAAGGCAGAAAGACACGGGCAGGAAGGCACAAATACAAAAAAACAATGACAGGACAGACACACAAGACTTACGGCAACCACTAGACACCAGGGATGAGACGCAGACGGGTGCCTGCGGTTGGTGGAGGGCCTCGAACTCGCAGCAGCAGCGAGGGCGGAGTCAGGGGCACGGAGGCAGTCAGGAGGAGCTGCGCGGCGTGAGGAGTTAAACCCGACTTAAAATCAGGTCAGGGGTCAGCGGTGAACTGCTCTTGCATTTCAACAAATGACCTTTGCTTCCCCCCCCTTTGATGGCTCAAGTCAATCTCCTTTAGCAAATCATACCACACATCAGGGAGAGTAGGACTTTATGAGCTACCTAAAGGCAAAGAGAAGATCACTAATAATCTGATATACTACTATCTTAATAGTGACAGGACAGTAGTCAGCATTCCTTTTTAAATTAGCCCAAGCGAGTGCCGAGCAACTGACTAGCTCAAGCTGGAACAGAATCCAGGCAGTGTCATTCATTTGACATCTATCTACTCCTACGTGCAACACCCTCTCTGTCAGGCTGACCTCATGCAGCACTACTCCCAGTGTCCAGATTTATCAAAGGTTTGTGCTTTCGTTCTTGCCTACAAAGGTTGTTTTTGTGCAGACAGGTGTCCCCTTCCTACAAAAATAACAATCCAGGATGCTGTGTAATGTGGCACTCTTGCACCATGGTGCAAGTATGTCTGCATTGGTCTGGTAGACAGCACTTGGTGCACCAGTGTAGGAAGAGAGAGGAAATACAACATATCTTGATGGACTGGTATTCGTGGATCCACACGTAGATCTGCGGTTCGGAGAAACAAATTATTTTTCGCTTACATGTCCTATGGGGTCTGGATACCTGTATCCTAACCCCTTATGTGTTTTTGCACTCTTATTTTCCCGCTCCCCCAGCTGATGGTTGTGGCCACCATTTTGTTTTATGTGACAAACAAAATGGTGGCCACAACTTTTCAGTCAGGTTGCGGCTAGCCAATCAGGGCCTTGCTTTTCCCCTCGATCTGCGAATTCGGACCCAGATCTGTGGAGGATCCGCATTCCTATATATAAATATATATATATATATATATATATATATATATATATATATATATATATATATATATATATATATATATTTTTTTTTTTTAACTCTAATATCCCAGAAACTACCGAACAGATTTACACCAAATCACAAAAAGCATAATCTGCGTGCCAAGATCTTGCTTTCTGCCAAATTTTTCTCAGTCCCCCCCAGTCGGATCACCCTGAAACTTTCAAGGTAGCAGCTGAACTTAGCAAAGTATAGGTTTTGAAAACTTTGAGAAGATTCGTCAAGCGAAAGGAAACTAGGTCGTAACTATAACTAACTACTGGTGGCTGCAGTAGGTAAAATATATATATATATTTATATATCCTGGTGGCGGTTGCCAGTAGGTCGTTATAGTTAGGACCATGTTTCCCCATGTACCCATAGAAAAGCGTGTTTTGACTTGCCTATATCTCTAGCACCGTTTGACGAATCTTAACCAAGTTTTCCCAAACAAGTGGCCCGTTGATTCTTGTTGGGCGTAGGAAGTTTTGGGGTGATCTTTCAAGCAGGAGCAGTGAAAAAGGGGGCTCAAAAATGTTTCCCTTGTTAATTCACATAGGACCTGTCAACACGTCTACAGCCCAAATCACTGAATTACACCAAATTTGGCATAAAGCTTGCTACCGGTACACAGATTGTGTTTTTGTTATTTAGTGTAAATCCGTTCAGTAGTTTAGGAGACATTTAAGGGAAAATAAATTTGTATATCTCTGGCTGCAAATATTTCACGAAACTCATACATTTTCACAAATACGAGTGTGAAAAGAAGCTTTGCAATTGGATGACCACATACATGCACCCAGAGGCTCAGGTGCCCACTCACACACCCACTCAGACACTCATGCACCCACTCAGACCCACTCATAGACTCACACACTTACTTTCAGACCCACTCAGACACTCACCTACCCACTCACACATCCACTGACAGAGACAAGTCCTGTGTCCAACCTATGCTGCGCTCACCCAAAGACAATGCGTGGCACGGGGTGGTTATAAAGGCTTGGCTGCAAGGCCAGGCCTTGTGAGCAACCCACAGTGGGGGTTGGAATAACGTATAGTAATTAAAAATACTATTTGTTAAAAAACCATAGAAATTCACTGAAAAAAACAAAGGTTACAGTGACGTTATAGTTAGGTTCTGAAATCACTCATACAAAACCATAGAAATTCAGCAGATATATTTAGAGTTCTTTCAAGTAACTATAACTCGCTGCCTAAGGTAACTATAACTCGCACCTTCACCATGCACAGCTAATTACTCCAGATATTATGTTATTGATGAGATCTTGTATGGCATATTTGATATCACTGCAATGTTTACAATAATATAATTGATAAGAAATCTGTGCATGGCGTTATAGTTATTTGAAAGAACTCTAACTGCTGAATTTCTATGGGTTTGTACAAGTAAATATATATTCACATAAACTTAACTTACCTGTCATGCTGCTCAAAAAAAAATTGCATTTTTAGAAACCCAAAAATTATATTACTCACCGAGCCCCGCAACCTCGACACCCAGCAAATCAAGCAGGTCCTGCTCCTGGCTTAAGATGTCAGCCCAGCAGTGAGTCAGCTGCTACTGGGTGCTCTGACCCCTGTGCTGCTGGTCCTATGCTTCCACACTCACCTCCAAAGCAGCCGACGCTCTGACTGGGTGTACCTCTTAAGAGTCCTACTACCTCATGACATCATGTGTGGGAGGTGGTGCTGTATCAAAATATTAGTGCAGCCACCTCTGCTTCATTGACAATGGGGTGAGGCTGTACTCTTTCACGCCTGTGTCACTGGCACATGCCTGCTTCTACCATTGCCTGACATGGGAGAGAGTCGGACTGGGCTGGGAAATGTAGGAAGTAAAAGGGAAAAACAGGTCAGGAAAGAAAAACAAAAAACAAAGTACAAAAGTCATGTAAAAACACACACATAAACATAAATACACACAGGAAAAGACAGACAGTCATATAAAATAATTAAATAAAAGATGGGATTGAGAAGTGGGTGATCAGATGGGGTAGATTAGGTAGAATTTAAAAAATTGGGAAAGAGTAGGCATGAGATGCTCAGCAGAAGCAGGTTAAACAAAACGGCCATGCCCTTCTACACCGTGTGGTGTTGTTGGTGCTGATTTTCAGCAATGTGGTACTTGAGTGAAAAAGGTGGCAAGATGAGCATTTTCTGCCCATTGGTGGAGTTCTCCAGAATCTTCAGGAACTTTTTAGGAACTCGATGGAATTCCACTGAGTTAATTCCACAAGTTCTGCCCAGGCCTAGTCATGACTTCCCACACAAATGTAATGGCTCTACACAAAACCTATGCATTTTCAGAGTTTACCTGTTGTAGTGAATCCTATCTTGTTTTCATGGGAAGCATGGGTTAGCTTAGCCTTTTGGCTTGCAGACTTGTGCCCCCATCACCCAGTGACTTTTACCCTACCCAGCTGCTCTGTTTTAGCACATTTATTTAATGATATCTTCCCAAGATGGCTGTATTGTTTTATTTAGGAAGATGTTTTAGTTTAGCGTTATCAGTGCCACCCTGCAAAGGCGTCACTTTCAAGCGCCAAAAGATAAATAAGATGTAGATATTCACATTAAGTACTTTCCCACTTTGTGCTTTCGAGGGAATTGTTTATGTAATTGCCGCCCCAAGCATGATTTCTTATCTATTGTTTGGGAACATACCCATGTCAGAAGTCTAAACATGTGTATAAATACATCTCACACAGACAGATAGTTAGAGGGATTCCTACCAGATGCCATCAACACTATTGAAGCTACATGACGTCTTGATGCTGACTCAGTCTTCGTGTCCCTACGGAGTCTTATATAGAGACCTCATTCCAAGGTGACAAGGGTTGTGGGGCTCTTCTCATGGACGTGGTACTGGCAGATTAGGTTTAACGTACCGAGCTCTCTTTTAGGTTGGAGATTAGGCTCATCATGTTAGGGTATTGAGGCATATTCCACATCTTATGTCATTTCATGCTTTTGCAAGATGGTGGGGGTCTTTGTACTAATGAATCTCATTTTTACAATTCTGTTTCTTGCACTGTTCATTATCCTAATCATTGCAGCCCATTGCAGCCCATGCAATTCTTTGTAGATTGCAGTCTTGTTCATAAAACATATTAAAAACTTCACTGCATCTCTATCATTGCCTGTGTGTGACTGAGACGTGTTGTTTATGTGAGAAAGGTTTAATCTCCGTTTAACAACAACACTCACTGAGATGTTGCACTCTTGAGTCCATGCGGAAAAGCTGCCACAAATCACCTTTTACTATTTGGGTTTTTGGTGAGGTACTGCTTGTGAGCCGGAAGGGTTGGGACGACAGTTGCAACTTGTTGTAGGATTGGCCTAGTCGCCTACAAACGGAAGTACTGTCATCCTTGAACCAGCAGTCTTGCCTAGAACAAGAGTCAAACTACGACACTATGGCCCTCATTCTGACCCTGGCGGTTCTCTACCGCCAGGGCCAACGGGGGCGGGAGCACCACCGACAGGCCGGCGGTGCTCCCTTGGTCATTCTGATCGCGGCGCTTTGGCCGCGGTCAGAACGGGAAAACCGGCGGTCTCCCGCCGGTTTTCCACTGCCCCTTAGAATCCTCCAAGGCGGCGCAGCTCGCTGCGCCGCCGAGGGGATTCTGACCTCCCCTACCGCCATCCTGTTCATGGCGGGAAAGCCGCCATGAACAGGATGGTGGTAGGGGGGGTCGCGGGGCCCCTGGGGGCCCCTGCCGTGCCCATGCCCATGGCATGGGCACGGCAGGGGCCCCCTAACAGGGCCCAACTAGGCTTTTCAGTTTCTGCGATGCAGACACTGAAAAGCGCGACGGGTGCTGCTGCACCCGTCGCACGCCTTCCACTCCGCCGGCTCGATTCCGAGCCGGCTTCCTTGTGGAAGGCGCTTTCCCGCCGGGCCGGCGGGCGATCTGAATCAGATCGCCCGCCGGCCCAGCGGGAAAGTCAGAATACCCCTCGCGGTCTATTGACCGCGGGGCGGTATTCAGGCGGCTTCCGACGGGCGGGCGGCAACCGCCGCCCGCCTAGGTCGGAATGACCACCTATAACTTTATTGAATATTTTAGGTGGGTACTTTGTTTGCCAAAAATCTTCTCTGGAACCAGAATCTACAATAATTGGGCCCTAGCAGTACACACAATACATATTAATGTTTCCTTTTATTTGATGCGAGGCCTACAAAATTTATTGTATTTATTGGGACAAGACAGCCAGTTTCCTCTTATCTCAGATCAATTAAAAGGAACCTCATTCTAATGATGCCATGTCTAATCCTACAGTCTATAGCAGAATGCGGGTACGGTTGTCTGTGACCAATCTGAAAGGCAATGAGTTTGAAAGTCCTCTAGATTCCTCTAAAAAAGTACTTCTAAGACTTGTGTTTATTAAACCTTTAAAAATTCTGGGGCATATTTATACTCTGTTTGCGCCGGGATTGCGTCGTTTTTTTTTATGCAATTCGGACGCAAATACTAACTCCATATTTATACTTTGGCGTTAGACGCGTCTAGCGCCAAAGTCCATGGAGTTTGCGTCATTTTTTAGCGTGGACACCTACTTTGCGTTAATGATATGCAAGGTAGGCGTTCCCGTCTAAAACATTGACTCCGTGGCATGTGTGCCGTATTTACACTCCCGGGCAAAATTCACGCCCCGGAGTGGGCTGCTTTTGCGCCGTTTTTTAACACCTGGAAAATGGAAGACAGACTACGATTTTACTTCAACGGAGTACACAGAATGCCAACACTCATCAGCATAAAATTAAAGCAGAGGCACTAAGAACATAAGTAAAATGCAATTTTTAAAGCCAGGATCATTCCTTGTAGTTAAATTGCATTCAACAGCTGCTAACTATCTCTGCTTTGGAAAACATAAAAAGGCACTTCCCACCATTATTAGTCAACCCTCTCAAGGAACCGGGAGAAGAGTAAAAAGTTTTCTAGCTGACGCGTCAAGAATTTTCAATTCTAATAAGGACACGGAGGCGAGGATTATGCTTCTCTGTCTATGCTTTATTATCACAGCAGCCAATCAAAAGAGAGTATTACAAAAACAAAACATATCCCAACATTCAATATAACACGTCATTATCATAGAGACTGTACCTCTATATAACCATACAAGGATAATGCACTTCCTCTTTCTTTGCGAATGCTGAACCAATAAAGTCAACAAGAAAAAGTCTATAAAGGAAAGGATCCAAAATGGGAAATCCAAAGGACCAAGAGCCTAACAAAGAACAAGAATCCAGGAGAGAACGTCTCAGAAATCTAGCGACTGTCCAAGACATCATAGTTTTGGGTCAAAACCTAAGAAAAAAAGAAACATAACCAGTCATAGACTACGGCAATATCATAGCTATCAATATCATAGCCAAACATATGCAATGGGAGGGAATGCAATAAACAGGACTATAAATATAAAAAGATTGAAATACTGAACTCTTAAATAATAGTTTATTCCTGTAATCCGGGTGGGATAATCCTCGCCTCCGTGTCCTTAATAGAATTGAAAATTCTTGACGCGTCAGCTAGAATTTTTTTTATTCTATTTCAGTACCGGAGGTTTTGGATTATGCTAGTTCAAAGCTGACTTACCACCACTGATGCTATATCTGATATGGGTTTGTAATAGGTCTTGAATGTTGACTCTGCAGACCAGCCCGCTGCTCTCACAATATCTTCTAACCTAACTCCCAAGGAGGAGGATTTCGAAGCCATGGCTCCGCGAACAGAATGAGCTCCAAAGATAGAGACGTCAATACCAGCTTCAGCCAGAATCCATCTAATCCATCTAGCTAAAGTAGCAGACGAGACAGGGTTGAAAGGCTTTTGAAGAGCAATCAAAAGTTGGCCACCGGGGTCTCTCCTGATCTCTTCTGTAGCCGCCTCATAAGCTTTTAAGCACTGAACTACACAAAGTTTGGGGCTATGAGGAAAGGCTGGATAGGAAACTGAGGAGGTACCGGTCTTAGTGCTTCTGAAAATAGCAAAGGAAACTCCGGAGGGAGAAAACATCCTTCCAGATAGATCCAGAGCTCTAACATCCGATACTCTTTTACAAGATATTAGCCACAGAAGTAAGGTGAGCTTGGCCGAAAGTTGTTTACGTGTCAAAAATCTATTATCTGGCCAAGAAGAAATAAACGAAAGAACTATGCTAACATCCCAAAGAGACGAGTAACGAGGAAGAGGAGGTTTGGCAAGACGAATGCCTCTCATCAATTTGCAAACTACAAAGTGTTCACCAATCGGTTTACCTTAGACTAGAATGTGACCAGCCGAAATAGATGATCTATAATTATTAACAGATATGCAAGCTAGGCTTGAAGCAGCTAGGGAAGCTAGAAAATTTACTATGAGATTGACATCAGCTTTAAAGGGATCTGAATCCCGTTCCACACACCAATGAACCCATTGCTTCCAGGTGGAGGAATAACATTTATGTGTGCTGGATGACCATGCCTGATGGATGAAGTTTGAAGCTTGTTTAGAAATGCCTGGCATGAACCATTGTCTCCGGAAATATTCCACGCTACCAGTTGTAACTTGCCCGACACAATCACAGGGTGAGGATTCCCAGGAGGGGTCAGCAACAGATTGTATTGCAGTGGAATCAGAAGGGGAAAATCGCACAATAACTCCAGAGCTAGGGGAAACCAGGCCTGCGCTCTCCAAAGGGGAATCACCAGGGAGATTCCCAGTCTCTGGCGGCGAACCTGGGACAGAACTCAAGGGATCATGCTGAACGGGGGAAAGGCATATCCCTGATGAAGGGACCAATCCTGCAGGAAGGCATCCGTGGCTGCTGCTTCCGGATCTGGTCTCCAACTGAAAAATAGGGGAAGATGACGGTTCAGTCTCGAGGCGAACAGGTCTATGGAAAACGGACCCCACAACTGGTGCTGATGTAGAAATACCTCTGGAAGGAGTCTCCAGTCGCTGCAGTCCCGCAGGAATCTGGAGTTCCAGTCTGCCACAGTGTTGTTCACTCCAGGAAGATGTTCCGCAATTACCGAGATGCGGTGCTGAAGACAGAATTGCCAAAACTCTTTGGCAATCTGAGCAAGAATCTGAGACCTCGGACCACCCAGTTTGTTCACATACCTAACCGCAGATATGTTGTCCATTCTCAAAAGAATGCAACAATCCGACTTCAGGGGAGACAGACTTCGTATCACAAAGGAACCGGCTAGCAGTTCCAGACAGTTGATATGGAGGTGAAGTTCCTCTTCCGACCAACGACCTCCCGTGGTCAGAGAACCGCAACGAGCTCCCCAATCCCATCTGCTGGCGTCCGACTCCAGAATCACATCCAGCAAGGAGCCGAATATTGCCCGGCCTTTCCAGGCTTCTATATGATTCAGCCACCACAATATCTCTGATTCGGCCTCCGCCGATAGAGGAACCTTGTCCGAGTAAGAGAGACCTTTCTGAAGGTGTGAAATCTTGAGACGCTGAAGGGCCCTGTAGTGAAGGGGACCCGGGAAAATAGCCTGAATCGAGGAGGATAAAAGACCTACCATCCGGGCTAAGCTCCTCAAGGACACTCTCTGTTTGGATAAAAGAAGACGCAGCCCTTTCTTTATATTGCAAATCTTCTGGGGAGGAAGAATCAAAAGGGTTTTCACTGAGTCTATTTGGAATTCCATCTGTTGAGAGGGAAGGAGGCAGGATTTGGGTTGATTGATCAAGAAACCCAGATTCTGAAGGAGGTTGATTGTCCAAGTCAAGTGATCTTGAAGGACTATCGGATCTTGGGCCATAATTATCAGATCGTCGAGATAGACAATCAGGCGAACTCCCCGGCCGCGTTGGGCTTCCACTATTGGTCTCATCACCTTGGTAAAGCACCAAGGAGCGAAGGAAAGACCAAAGGGGAGAACCAGGATCTCGAAGCATTGGTTCATCCAAAAAAATTGACGAAAACGCCGATGGGGAGGAAAAATAGGAATGCTTAGGTATGCGTCCTTTAAATCTAGGCGAAGCATCCAATCTCCTTCTTGCAGAATGTCTCTTAGGAGACGAATTCCCTCCATTATGAAATGCCTGTAGACTATCCAGGCATTGAAGTCTTTGAGGTTTAGAACCAATCTTGAACTGCCGCCTTTCTTGTCTACAAGGAAGATGGGGCTGATGAACCCTCTTGGGTGGGGAACGGAAAGACAAATAGCTCCTTTTTGGAGGAGAGAACGAATCTCTGAACTTATTACCTCTTGGTCGAGATGGGAAAAATGGGGAGGGGGAGGGAGAAAACGTTGGACAGGGGATTGAGAAAACTCCAGCTTGAAACCCCGGATGGTCTCCAATACCCAAGGGTCCCTGGTTAATTTCTTCCATTCTAAAAGACATGTCTGGACCCTGCCCCCAAGAATTACTTCTGAGAAAGGAATGAGTCTCACCTGAAGTGGAGGCATCTTGGGAGGACCCTTGTTGTCCTTTGCAGAAGTTCTTGAGGAAGCAGGCTCCCCCTCCGCGAGGGCATGAGGGGTAGAAGGTGGAATCCGCTTGTTGGTCTTTGTAATACCCCCGACCACAGGCAAATGATTCTTGTCTGGAGCCTTGATAGTAGGAACAGCCTGACGAGCGACCCCGCATACGTCCAGCCCTCTGAAAAAAAGTCTCTCTGAAAACCCTTTTTAGAGATAATTGTGCCTTGTCCATAGAATTAAAGGTAGCTGCAAATTTTGATAAATCTTTAATGAAAGGAGCACCGAAGAGGAGACCTTGGGCTACCTGACCTGCTTCAGAGGATGCCAGTTCATTGAGCTGGGGATCAATGCGCATCAAAAGAGAGCATCTTCTTTCTGTCGAGATCGCAACATTAGCATTACCTAGGAGGCAAATAGATCGCTGAGCCCAGCTCACGAGGATATCAGGGTCAATGGGGGTGTTCGATTCTTTAGAGACGTATGCTAGTTCCAAAATCTTTGCTAGCGGACCCGAGAGGTCAAGAAGTTTGTCTTGACAAGATCTCCACGCTCGGTCCAGACCCTTCTTGGGGTCCTTTGCCCACATTTTCATGAACGTAACGATAGTGGGGTCAATATCAGGAGTGTCAGTGACCTTACCATCCAGATCCGGTCTAGGGCATTCCGCTCAAAGTCTTGCACTGACCTCCTTGTCGAAGCTAGCTCTAATGTGTTCCTGCATGTAAAGAGCTACTTCAGGGGGAGGGGTCCAGATGGAGGATCGAGGGAGGACAATGCCTTCTGGATTAAAGGTAAGAACTCGGGGAGCCTTAGGAGCAGGGTTCTGAGCCTTGTCTGACCTCTTGCGTTTACTAGGGCCAGGGTGCTCGCTCTGAGCAGAGTCAGATTCGGAGTCTGAAGAGATCTTTGAGGAGGATTGATCAGAAGACTGGTCTGAATCCTGAACCTCCTGTAACTTGGAAGAGCTATAGCCATGTTTGTTCTGGATGGACGCAGTTAACTTATTGAACAGTTCTGAATGAGCCCATTTTTTTGCTTTAGATTTGCCCTTGGAGGTAGAGGGTTAGTCTTTTTGGGCATCTTCGGCAGGTGTAATGGGAGGAAACCATCCCTTCTGGCGAGCGAAGCTCTCAAAGTGTTGTGTAAGGGGTCCCAAGTCTTTTGCCAGAGCCTTATTCACAGATAGCTGAACGCTATTGTCTAGGGCACCCACCAAATTTTCTTCAAAAGATTCCTCCTTCTCATATGAAAATGAGTTGGCCATATTACAGTAGTCAGTCTGAGTAACTGAAATCAAGGGTAATCCTATAGTCAGGGGGAGTGCGAAAACCCAGCAGGCTATAGGGCACCAATATGACTGTAAAACGTGGAGGGAGCAGCCTGAAGCACTCTAGGCAGTGCCTATGCACAATTTTCCAACCCTGGGCAGATCAGAAGGTCCCAGGGCATCAGGGAGCTTTAATACCTTGAAGGTATCTGATTTGGAGTACTCAGCTCAGGGTTCAAAAACGCTGTACAGAAAAAACGAGGGAGAGGCAGGTTGCCTCTAGTGCGCAAACGTTCTGCTCATAAAGACCACCAAAACCTTTGAAAGGAAAAAGTAATGGGCGGAAACAAGCAGGAACGGTCGCACACACGCGTGTGAAAAATAACTGGTACTCCGGGTCCCGAAGGACCGAAAATATCTACGGGCGGTGCCTCGTAAAATGCTCCTGCTCCCGCTCTACTATGAGGTTCCAAATTGAAACGCTGAGCGCGCGCTCAACCACAAAGCCGTTAATACAGAAAATAGGAAAAACACTTATCTGGCTGCGGCAGCAGCAAAGAAAGAGGAAGTGCATTATCCTCGTATGGTTATATAGGGGTACAGTCTCTATGATAATGACGTGTTATATTGAATGTTGGGCTATGTTTGGTTTTTGTAATACTCTCTTTTGATTGGCTGCTGTGATAATAAAGCATAGAAAGAGAAGCATTAACCGAAGCCTCCGGTCCTGAAATAGAATTACATTTTCCAAAATCCGCTGGGACAGCTGGTGAAAAATCGGGGCTGTCCCGGCAAATCTGGGACGTCTGGTCACCCATAGCGAGGCAGCTGTGAATGAAACACCCAGAGTCCTGCTTCCTTTACCCTGGCCCATCACTGGCGAAACTATCCATGCAGTATCTGGGGGGGAGGAATCTAATGGTGAGTGGCACCCTCTCTCACCCTCACTAGTGCTGGACTAAACTGTACTTCTTTTCTTGTTGTGTAGCAGTCTGGGAGCCAGACTTTGCTGCTATGTGGGTTTGGGAAGTGACGAGAAGTAATTTCTTTGCCCCTTCAGCTTTTAACTTTTTGCGTGGCCAATGCTGACATAAGGATCTTGGGGACCGCCCATGGGGCCATCGTTCCCTGACTGGCAGTGTCTCAGGCTGCATTTTTGTTGTATTTGTGCACCTGCTAGCCCTCGCGAGTGGACCCGGAGGAGATTAGCCCTGGGTAGTAATCCTCACCTCCCCCCCACTGCTACCGATTCACACTGGGCCCTCTTGGTGGTAATGGGCACCACCAGATGGACTGCTGGTGTCTGCTGACCACATCCCCTTCTTGGAACCTGGGCATTGCAGGGTGGCCAGGAGGTGCCACCTTGAATGTACTGCTCCCTGGTTGATTTAGTGTAGGTCCAGTCACCCTGCTTGAGTTCAGGGTTTTCGTCAGACTCCCACCCTGGCAGGTGGGCATGCATAAGGGATGTAGCAGTCTAGATATTTGGGATTATGACAGTGTTCTTGGTCTCTCTACATTTACACCATGGGGTCCACTCATCGGCCGTGAGAGGATCATCCTGTGCCCTCTTTGACAGGGGGAGATACCCCAACACCCCCTCCCAGCCACTGAGGCCACTGGGTCAGTTTCAGACAAACTCAACGTGAGCCTGGTTACAATTGGATCCATGCGGGAGGCCTTGAAACACAAAATTGACTCTAATACGATGCTCAGATTGATGACCAATTGGGTCAGAATTTTGAAACATAGACTGGAAGACCAGGATGGTATGGCCAGGCACAATACCATTAGACTCATTGATTTCCAGGACAAAGCAGGGAGCTCCTATGTGCTTCCTGTCTTAAGTTTTTGCCCTCAAAAGGGTGCACAGAGTACCAGCTCGTCCTCCAGCACCCGGGGCTCCACAGCACCTGGTGGTACCCTTCCAATTTCACTTCTGAGACAGTAACTATATCCTGCAACAAGCTCGGATTTTGGGCCCCTTTACTGTTCAAAATGCTAAGATATCCATTTTTCCTGACTATATGACTGTGGTCCAGAAACGTAATGCCTCTTTCACAGCTTTTAAGAAACACAGACAGGATTTGTTATTACCTATGCACTCTTTTTCCTTGCCAGGCTAAGGGTACAATTAGAGAGCAGGTTCTTGGTTTTTGATAATCCTACTAAGGCCTATGACTAGATTATTACCTATGATACCCTGGGGTCCCCACCAGGGCCTGTGAGGCACAAGTGGATGCCCTTGCAAAGGAGGAGGGGACTCCCTCTATGCAACAACAAGCCTGAGATGGCAGGTCTCAGGCTGTGGCTGCCTTATTGGCATTTGCTGGTATTTGGTGAGGGGTGTCATCAGATGGAGACTCTGGGTTGGGCACAGCATTCAGCGCTCTGCTCCCCAAAGTCACACTCAGATTGACAGATGACATTATATGATGTTTGGAGGGTGGTTTAATGGGGGGGGCGTCTTGCCTTGATTTCGTGTGCTATGTGCCCACTGATCCTTACAGTGCAGTGCAGTTTAAGTGGGGGACACGGAGGAGCCGGAACTAGATCCACTAGTCAATCGCTTCTCTCCCTCTTTTACTGTTCTTCAGTGATGGGTCCTTTGTATCTTTTCTTGGATAATATGCACCTTATGCCTTTGTGCTGTTTGGATGGAGTGCCGTTGCAGGATTGTGCTTTGGAGGTTCTGTTATGGTGTGCTATTGTTGGTTACTCACTATTGTGAGTTGTTGTTGTATCAGTTATCTGCTGAGGAACTTCTTATCTTGAGGAGCGGCCTATATATCCGTAAGTGCAAGTTGGTGAGGGATGATCACACTTCAACTCCATACTCCATGGCCACCGTAACACATCTTTTATATGTGGTTACGTGGAACCAGTGGGGCCTTAGCTCTCGTAGTAAGAGACACAGGATGCAATCCTTTCTTAAGAGACAAAAGGCCCAAATAGCCTTCTTACAGGAAACACACCTGACCAAAGCAGAAAGACTGGTGCTGCAGAGATGCTGGCGCAGTAAACTTCATGCCACCACTTACTCAAAGTTTGCATGGGGAGCACGGATTTGGATATTACCAGGTACACCGTCCTTACCTCATATTGAAGTCCTTATTAATATTTATGCCTGAACACTGACCAGCTGACTTTCCTTGCCTCCTTGGCACTACAAATCACTGCTGTCTTACACGACCCAATGTGGGCTGGGCAGGAACTTCAGTTGCATTGCTTATACCTCATTGGATCGAATTGCATTCTCCCTCCCTTCCTCCCCTATAGACAAAATTACTAGCTTTTTCCATTGCTGGACTGTTGAATGGGGTCTCATTTACTCTTGGAGAACTCATAATCCTACAAGCACTATATACTCCTACTACACCAGTATGCCCAACCTGTTGTTTGTCTTGACAGTTTCTTATTCACCAGTATCGTGGGTATCCTGGGTGGAATTCATGGAAAAGACTTTTTCAGATCACAGTCCCCTACTACTGACACTTACATAGGGAAATACTCGAGCATCTTTACTTGGAAATTATGTACCACTGCCTTACAGAAAACATTTCTTTAAAGTGACCATAGAAGACATGATTTGGACTTAGGCCCTCATTACAACCCTGGCGGTCGGTGTTAAAGCGGCGGTAAGACCGCAAACAGGCCGGCGGAAACAAAATTGCAATTACGACCGGGGCGGAAACCACCAACAAAGACAGCCACTTTAACACTCCGACCGCCATGGCGGTACAAACAAACAGCACGGCGGTCACCGCCAACAGACAGGCAGGAGACAATGTATCGCCCGCACTATTATGACAGGCCAATTCGCCACCTTTTCCGGGGCGGATTCACTGCGGATAAAAACACGGCGGAAACAGGAATCCCGAAGGAAAAACGCTCACCTCTACACACTTCACGAGGAACGAGGACGCCATGGACCCGGAACTCCAAATTCTCCCTGCAATAGTCTTCCTGCTCCTCTACCAGGAGCACGAACGCCGGTGGCGAAGACCACGGTGAGTACTGCACCTACGACACAGGGGAGGGGGGAGGCAAAAAACAGGGACACACACACGCAACACGCAACACCCCCACCCTCACCCACTACAACACACACACTAATGCATATCAATACATCACAGTTACACCCCCCAAACCCCCCGGAAGAATGCAAAGACAATAGAAAATGAGTGTAACCATTGGAATATATTGGAAGCAAGTAGGCAGAAATATATATATACACCATGTCCATAATATATACCAAGCATAGTAGTCCAGGTAGTGTTCTAAGAAAGTCTGTGGAACACTGGGACCACACAGTATGGGCGAGGCCCACACAAGATCCCCGACCATGACGGAGAGAACACTGCAGGGGCATCAGACAGCAACTAAACAGGCACCTCAGGGGGAGGGAAAGGGGGGGCACCTCAGGCGCATGAGTGCACAACGCTAAATCCACGAGGGGGCCACATGCCCACTGTTCAATCCTGGGGAGTGCAAAGCCACAGTCTCTCAAGTCTCTACAGTGGGTGGGTTGCCCACTGTTCAATCCTGGGGAGTGCAAAGCCACAGTCTCTCAAGTCTCTACAGTGGGTGGTCTGCCCACTGTTCAATCCTGGGGAGTGCAAAGCCACAGTCTCTCAAGTGGATAACAGTCTCCACTGGTTCTGGAGGGGGCATGGTGCCCAGAGTGCATCATTCACCCCGTGACAGACTCATTTGCGTCAGTGCCCTTGCCGCTCATGGGCCAACGGTGCTTGAGATGGCGGTGCCCTGTGCAGCGGTGCTTGAGATGGCGGTGCCCTGTTCAGCTATGTTTGAGATGGCGGTGCCCTGTTCAGTGGTGCTTGAGACGGCGTGGCCTGTTCAGCGGTGCTTGAGACGGCGGTGCCCTGTTCAGCGGTGCTTGGGATGGCGGTGCCTGTGCAGCGGTGCTTGAGATGGCGGTGCCCTGTTCAGCGGTGCTTGAGATGGCGGTGCCCTGTGCAGCGGTGCTTGAGGCGGCGGTGCCTTGTGCAGCGGTGCTTGAGATGGCGGTGCAGGGTCTCAGCTGCTGGCGGTCCTTCATGGCCCAGCGGGTCTTTTGCTGGCGGTCCTTCATGGCCCAGCGGGGCTAGTGCTGGCGATGGCCTCCTGGGCAGCTGGGCTGGTGCTGGCGGTGGCCTCCTGGGCAGCTGGGCTGGTGCTGGCGGTGGCCTCCTGGGCAGCTGGGCTGGTGCTGGCCTCCTGGGCAGCGGGGCTGGTGCTGGCGGTGGCCTCCTGGGCAGCTGGGCTGGCGGTGGCCTCCTGGGCAGCGGGGATGTGGGCGGTCTTCTCCGCCGTGCTGCTCTTCCCAGACTTGCTTGGTTTCTTGTGGCCCTTCCCCACCTTGGAAGGTGTCACATCTGACTCCACACTCCCACCGGGACCCCTGGGAGCGGCTTTGGTGGCTGGAGTCTTACCCCTCTCCTGCCGGGCACTGGCCAACTTTTGATGCTTCACAGGTGGGGGACTGTCTGTGCTGTGGCTCCGTGCCATACTGGCTGCCCTTGTGGCCGGTGCACTCCAGATTCCAGTGACTACAGGCACCACTGGTCCCAGAGATTTTGGGGCTGAGGTGCTACTTCGGGACCTATGAGATGGGCGGGGTGGGGGAGGTGTGGGAAAGAGGTCAAGGTTGGACAGGAAAAAATTCTTGGACACACTGGGACGGGTAGCTGGAGGGGGTTTGGGAGGGGAGGAAGAGGTGGTGGTTGTAGGTGTACGTTTGGTGACTTTGGGTGAAGGTGCATGCACTGGAGGCTGTCGTGAGGTGGATGGCTGTTGGGTGGGTGTGTGCCTGCGTTTGTGTATCTTGGGAGGGGGCGTCACAGACACACTCGGAGAGGACACAGGGGACGTGTGAATGGTAGTGGGGGTGGTGACTGCACGTGAGCGGGGTGTGGTGGTGGCTGTGCTGGAGAGGGACGTAGTAGCTGTAGATGTAGTGCATTCAGGTGTGAGTGTAGACGAGACTGGGAGGGAGGAGGGAGACGAGGAGGAGGGGGACACAGTGGAGACAGTGGATGTTGGTGTGTCTGCATGTGTGTGATGCTTGCGTGAATGCCTGTGGGATGTGTGGTGCTTATGTTTGCCTGAGCTACCCTTGGGTGTTGACGTGTGTGCATGTTGGTCTGTAGGTGTGCTTGGGATAGGCTGAGGTACAGGGGATTGGGTCGGGGTGGAGGAAGTTGGAGGGGGGAGGCTAGAGACGGGGACAATGACTGCCATCAGTGCTGAGGCCAGAGTCTGAAAAGCTCGCTGAAGGGCCGCCTGACCAGAATGAATGCCCTCCAGGAATGCATTTGTTTGTTGCAACTGCCTCTCTACACCCTGGATGGCATTCAAAATGGTAGACTGCCCAACAGTGAGGTACCTGAGGAGGTCAATGGCCTCCTCACTGAGGGCAGCAGGGGTGACTGGGGCAGGGCCTGAGGTGCCTGGGGCGAAGGTGATGCCCACCCTCCAGGGTGAGCGGGCACAGGGCAAAGGCTGAGGGGCTGCTGGGAGGACGGTGCTGGTGGGGGGGTGGCAGCTGTACCTGTAGATGCGGGGGCACAGATGTTGCCGCTACCACAAGGGAGCTCCCATCAGAGGACGAGTCCGTGTCGCTGGTGTCAGCTCCTGTCCTCGCCGTGGAGCTCCCCTCACCCTCCGTCCCACTGGTGAATTCAGACTCCGTAGTGTCGCCCTCCAGGGCCATGTGGGATGCAGCTCCCTCGTGCTCCGGTGCCACTGCTCTTCCACCTGATGATGTTAATGCACACAAGAACAGGGAGACCACAAAAGGGGGGGGGGACAGAAGAGAGACATGTTGAGTGCATGCATTACCGCTACCGTTACCGGACATGACAGACTCACAAGCCCCCTGCACTACGCCGCGCTCTTGGACTCCACTGTGCAATTCCTGGGAAATGGCCTACAAGGCAATGGACGACATCTGCACACATAGATGACACTGGGGCATGACTAGGTGTACTTGGCACTCTACAGAGGTGGGATGGGGTGCCACATGGCCTGCCTTACGGAGGGGCCTTGCCTACGGAACTCGCCCTGGCCTAGGGAAACCCACAGCCCACCTCCCCCACACAACCCCCTCCACTGCGTGCAAAGTTATCAGAATGAGAGTGTACTCACCCCCTTGTGTCTGCTGTGATGCCCTCAAGCGCCCATCCAACTCCAGGTAGGCCACCGCCAGGATCCTGAACATCAGGGGGGTTATGGTGTGACGGGCACCCCTCCCACGTTGGGAGGCCATCCCCAGCTGAGCCGCCGCCGTCTTCTTGCTCCAGCAGTGAATGTCCTCCCATCTTTTCCGGCAGTGGGTGCTCCGTCTGTGGTAGACCCCCAGGGTCCGGACGTCCTTGGCGATGGCACGCCAAATGTCTTTTTTCTGGTGGGCGCTGACCTACATGAAATGTACAGGGGAAAAAGAGAAGTTATTACCAACTGCCCCGTCAAAGTGATTGGCCCCCATCCCTACCCTTGCCATGTGGCACATGCATTCACCGTCTTTCAGCGGTGATGGATATCATGTCCGCCGAAATCTAAATCTCATAGAATATAACGGGATTTAGATATCAGCAGATGGGATATCTGTCACTGTTGTGATGGAGTAACCAATCCATCAAGTTTAAAATCAGGCCCTATGTCAGTGAATGAAATAGCACAATGTTCTACACTTCCGCATTTATTGATGGGAAAGGGGATTTGTGGTGCAGAACTGGGTGCTCTCGCCACACCATGGTACTCAATCTGCATTTTTCTCTGACTAGTTGCACTCTCTAGTAGCTGTTTGTTTGGTTCTTTTTTCTTTATTGTTTATCTCTGTCTAGTTTTCCCCTTTCCCCAATGGTACTTCTGTCTTTAGCTAACCACAATAATGCTTGAGCACCAGTTGATTATTCTATGTTCATCTCCCCTGGGCAATGTCGATTGTTCAAATGTTTCTGTTTTGTACTGTACTCGTTTTTGTTTCATATTCAACACAGTTCCACGGTTGGATCGCTGACTGTACATTGTTCATGATGGGCTGATCCTAGTCCGGATATGCCCTGTATCTTTGGAAGTGTGTACTATCTTTTGTAAAATTCAATATGTGTTCAAAAACCTCTGATATCAGATTGTACAATTTCAAAGTGCCACAAGAGCTGTTTCAAGGTGCCTAGTGAACAATAGCAGGTTCCTTATGCATGGTTTAAAAGGCAGGCAAGCCTGGCTTGACCTTGTTTCCATAAGTGGAAGACCTGCCACCACTGGCAGTGTTTTGATGCCTTCAGGGGCTTAATAATTCTCCAATAGGCAGTAGACTGACTGCAATACAACACAGTATTCTACTTTCAGAAGAATGCCTCCAGACCATAACAAACTGAGGTCAATACATTAAATTCTTATCAATTTCAGGATATGGGCCCGCAGAGGGGCTCACTCATTTCACATATAACCTTCTAAAACCAATAATAATTTGTTTGTAACAAGAGCTGGTCTATGCTAAGAACCACACTCCTAAATAATAAAAAGGGGTACAGCTCTTCATTACGGTGCCAGCCAGTACTTTTACCCTAAAGCAGAGACCCTTGAGAATTGGTCCCTATATCCATGGCTGCAAGATCCCCAAATGTGGGATCAATAAACAGCAACAGACCCTTGTGTCTCTCAAAGAATCCTGCATTTGTGTTCCCAAAAAAAACAGATTGACCTTCTAACGGAACAAGAATTAGTTTCCAGGTCCGATTGTCCTTTGATTTCTTTGCCTCTTCAGCAGTACAGACAATTAGGGAAACAGGCCCAGGGTACCCAATAATGTATAGTCACACCAGGGCCCTATTTACAACTGTTCTAGGTCCCTTCCTACCTTTACCTAAAAATGTTACATTTTAGCATCCAACCACAGAGTTTTGGCAACTTTCTCAGATGTTATTGGCCCTAAGCACTCCACCCTCAGTTTAGATCTAACACTCCTGTCTACTGAACATTTTAATCTTAAACCTAATGTGTTCATCAGTAAGTAGCAGAGGAGCATACTGCGCCAACTTTGGATGCTAAATGAGCCCAGGTTAAATATGGGAATACCTCTCTCATCCAGAATAACAATATGAGGCTTATCCACAGTTGACATATTTTAGAGAACATTAGTACCACCATAAACATCATTGTAATAGCTGTCACTGTCAAAGTATTTATCGTAATTTTGTATAAATAAGTCATTGTCGTGCCTCATACTTGGGTCTCCCATATAAACATAATGGGGCTTTGTCATATTGACATCGAGTCATTCAGTCAGAATACACGTTATGACATCATTTCATTATCAGGAGATATAATTATACTTTATAATTCTTTTCCCGTCGTGTCTATGTAATTCCCCTTGTTAGGAATGTGACTTGTAATCCGCAGATGTTGACAAGGAGCTTGGAATACCATTCACCACAGAGTGTCATACATCCGTGGCCGCACTTCTAAATGGTGGCAGGACCGCTTTATGAATGGGATTAGAAACAGAATTGTCCAAACATTCACAAGTGTTTTTTTTCAAAAAAGAAAACCCATAATTTCTAATATCAACACTACAGCCAACCATTTCTATAAGCAAAAAACAGGTAATTGAACCCCCACGTTATTTCCTTTTAACAGGTTATATCACATATATTAATGCAAACATGTAGAAAACAGGTTGTGATTTTAAATGGCATTCACATAAACCCTGGAAGCTGCTTACCTAAATATTTTCCCAGGCAAGTGCCTGTTCTACAACAAATAATACAATGTAGCTGACCATGAAATAAATGTAGCCAAAACTCCCCGGCAGCCTTCTGCTGATACAGTGTAATTATTGAACCTTAAATAAACAGACAGCAGCTCTAGCACAAAGTAACAATTTCATACAAACAAGCAGTGAAAGCAGGTGCTCCTGTTAAAGTGACACAATATGAAAGAAAAGAGAGCCCTGAGCCACATACCTGTGTGAAACTGACCTAACGACATCAGTGGTTCATTTTAAACACCAAACAAACAATAAATATATCTACAGTAAATCGCAATGCAATACCAGCAAACAACACTTTGTAATGCACTTATCTCTAGCAACAAGAACATTGGAATTGGTGCTATTTATAGGTGGGCGTGTCCTTTCTGTGTGTTATTAACCTCCTGATTAGGTGAGCAGGAAGTAGGCAGTTGCATTGTTCTTTTATTGTGCTGCACAACATAAAGCAAGAAGAGAAACTGCATATTGAGCCCCCCCGTCTTGCATTAAAATAGAATTTCTAATAGGAAAAATATATCACTGAACTCTTTTCTCCATATACCTTCTTTGACAGATAATGGGGTTAAGCTGGTTAAGCGGACGATGGATGGTTGGCAAGGAGAGGTTGTCATATAGGGAATGGTGGGTTGGGCTGTTGTTGCTGGAATTGTCAATATCCCTACATTGCATTTCAGCTCAGCTGTCCCCCTCCTAAACTGGTTAGGAGTCCGTACTATTGACCCGGAAAGCTCTGAATTGGGCTTGTACTTGGAAGTCTCATGGGTTGCTGAACCCCTGACCCACTGCATAGACTATGTGAAGGCCAGATGGATGTCTGCTGTGCCACCTGCACATCAACGTCCTTTGAACATGCTTTAATAATTGACAGTGTTTAGATTGTGCAGTGTTTGGAGATTTATCCTAAATAACTAAACAGAGTTTGACTCATGATATGTACTGTTACTCCCGCTTCCCCTGTCCTCCTACCTTCACAGCAGAACCCCCCCCTTGATATCCTTATTTGTCCCTCTTTTCCAATTCGGGTCACACACACAGCGTGCTACACGGGGTAGAATGCAGCACTGCTACGGGTACGCCCCAGCTCCAAGATCACAACCTGTGAATTCGGATACCGCAAGCAATGAACATGAATTTGGCGTATCGCACAAGAGAAATGTGCACAATCCATGAAGCAGGCCGCACGATGTTCCCCCAATCGGTGAATCAGTTAATTACCAACAAGAAGCTTATGTGTGTCGAAGCCCAATGATACAGGGCCACACTCCTTTAATGCGGCCAGTTCCTTTGGGGCTCTGCACCAGGCAATTCGGTCTCCAGGCACAATACTTGGTTCCATGCTCACACCGCCACTACCAGGTGGGATCCGGCAGATGATGCGGGCACTTAAGAGGGCACCGCTCTACAGGTGTCACGGGTAGAAGGCGTAGGTACCTTCTGGGAGGTCTCTGATGTCCCTGAGACCACCACCAGAAAACAGGGGGCAAGCCTGCAAGCCTTCGGTATGGCACACAGCAGCAGGCACTCAGCGCAGGCCAGCCACTATTCAGGAAGAGTGAGTGGTCACTTCCAATGGCAGTAATTCCTCCTCATGCACAATATATTCCTCTGGCAGAGTGCACCACACAGTGCAGTATCTCCAGATCTGCGTCTCCACAAGAATATCTCTACTTTTCTGCAGTGTGGCACCAGTAGTTATACTGTAGTTTACCTTTGAAGTTGGAGGTAGTTCAGACGGTTCCCCTTTGAACCACAGATGTCACCCCTAAATTTCAGTCCTGTCAGCCATGGGGCCATGGAATGCACATCTTAATGTTTAGTGGGCCATGATATTGCTCCAAGAGGCCAAATGTCAAAACCTCTTTCTCCATTCTATCCAGCCAAGCCATCAAATGGTAGAGGTCTGCTGTTCCAGTTGAATGACCAAGGTTTAATGCTGTCACTGGGAAATGCACTGATGTGCTCCCTTAGCCTCTAGTGTGGACTAAAGGCGAATTAAAAGGCACTCAAAGCATTTTAAAGCATAGAAATGTCCACTTTCTAGAAGTGGCATTTCCAAGTTAATATTGACAAAACCACCTTTACCACAGGAAGGGGTTTGTCAGGATTAATCCAATGATAGGAAACATCATGAGGCTGCTCCATTGAAATCCATCATTGCAGCTAGGGGTAATGGTAACTTCCCCCATGTTAACCCATAGGCAAAGCAGCTCTCATAGGTAGTGAAAACACGCATGGGTATTCTTCACTCCCTGGGCATACATGCGCTAGCGCACACACAAGCATGCAATGGCATGCTGGACTCATGCTTAAGAACACCATAGGTGCAAGTGCGCATCCACAGGCCTGTTATGACATGCTATTCTGGTGGGGGGCACACTCAGTGCAACGTCCCTCTTGTAGCGAGAGCCGTACTCTTCCCGGGTATGTGGTGTACCTTTCTACAGGGCACTCCTGAGTATGGCGCCTGAACCAGCCACATAAGCACCCCTTCCTGCCACGTGAAGGGAGGGCGTGCTCACATTCCCACTGCAGTACAGTAGGAAAGTGCCCAGAGTCATAAGGCCACGTAACGAGAGTCAGCACAAAGCCTGGAGGATAAAGCAAAATGTTTCAGGGAAATTCCATAAGAAGGCCCTTGTGCAACACCTCTGCTTTCAGCAATTCAGATTCCTGGGTTAGTGTAAATGTGGGCTCAGGCTTCCATCTCTCTGGAAGGTACAAATGGATAGGTGTCTCAAACAATGACATGCTTCGCTTCCATTATTTGGTAATCTTTACCCAGCCACCTTGAGGAGTGTTTTAAAGAAGGCTAAAGCAGTCCTCCCTAAACTGGGTATTAAACGTGTCTAGGTCCTGCAATAGACAGGTAAATGAATCATTCTGGGGGTCATTCCGACCCTGGCAGTCCAAGACCGCCAGGGCCGGGGACCACGGAAGCACCGCCAACAGGCTGGCGGTGCTTCCCAGCCCATTCTGACCACGGCGGTAAAGCCGCGGTCAGAAAAGGGAATCCGGCGGTTTCCCGCCGGATTTCCCCTGCATGGGCTGAATCTCCATGGAGATTCCGACCCCCTTCCCGCCATCCTGAAACCGCCAGGAACAGGATGGCGGGAACGGGTGTCATGGGGCCCCTGGGGGCCCCATACAGATTTTCACTGTCTGCATTGCAGACAGTGAAAATCATGACGGGTGCAACTGCACCCATCGCACCCCTGCAACTCCGCCGGCTCCATTCGGAGCCGGCTTCCTTGTTGCAGGGCCTTTCCCACTGGGCCGGCGGGCGCTTCTTTGGCGGTCGCCCGCCGGCCCAGCGGGAAAGCCAGAATGGCCTCCGCGGTCTTCTGAGCCAATATAAGCACAGAAGCCCAGACACACAGAATGGATCTAGTAGAGGCAAGGCATGCCAGGGACAAGGGACCTACCTCGACTTTCAGTCCTACTGAATCTTGAGGACACTCAAGCTTCCAAAGTCAAAGTGTGAGTAGCTCATCCAGTCCAGGTTTGTACTTTGAAATCTGGGACTCATGGCCTGGTATTATAATGTGGTAAACAGGAACACAAACCCCGGAACACAAAGAAAAACATGGACTGGATGAGCTGCTCATGGATGAATCAGGGAAACATGAGAGCTCCGAAATTTAACAAGAATATCCTTGAGTGGTAAGAGTCCGCTCACATCCACGATTTCCCATCCCATTACCATATAGGGTTCTCCATTGCATCCTGTATAAGATTGTATTTTTTTAATTCCAGCACATATAGACTTAGATTTATACATATGTAAGTAAGGGAAAGAACCATGAAATGTGAGGGAGAGCAAAATGAAATGTGAAGAGTAAAAGTACAATGTGAGGAAAAGGCGCATGGAAGCTTTGCTGTGGGTGGGTGTATATTGAATTTGGTTTGAGGGACAGAAAGCTGTCCAATGGACTCACCTTCTGCCACACCTCCAGCCATCTCGAGCTTTTTAGAGAACCTGTGCTTCATTCTGGGCTTCATACTTTCATTGTTCCCATTGAAAGCATGAGCCAAGTAGTCTTAACATTCAAAGTGCTGCTGGCTAAAAACCAGGTTGGTGACACGTGTGACAACTATGTAGAAACACAGAACCCAGTGGACAGTTGACTGAAGACTGGTAAATAGAAACAAACACTGCACTGGCCACTGAGACACACCAGGCCTCTGTAGACCTCATCAGGGCTATTGACCCTATTCTGCACCAAGAACATGGCCACATCCAGGTTCAGTCAACAACAGAGTATTTATTACAAGCACAGGTAGCCTATATTGGAGAACAGAGGCCCCACTCCATCCTATTCATGGCCCCTGGGGAGTCCACCCAGAGTTTCACAGATCAAGTTGACAGTGGGCTTTAATCCATCACCTTCTGCAACCTCTTCCCTGTCTTTAAAGGTCACGCGTTGGTGTTCATTTTTTGACTCACATTGCCTCATCTGTTCTCTTTTGAAGGGTTTTCAGGTAGTCATTGGTGGGTGATTATTTATAAGACCTAGACATCAGACAGGGGGTCCTACTTATGTTTCATCATCCTGTCTTCTTTAGTTCTTTTTATCATTAGCAGGCGGGGATGACTTCTTTTAAATGCTACAAGATCCTTTTTTCCATTTTTTTCAATTTCACAAATTTTTATTGAAGTTTTAAGTATACAAAACTGACTGTCAGCATGCACATAATAGCTGAGTATCATTAATACATGTTGAATGAGAATATAGTGTACATCTGAGTTTAAGATCGGTGGAATAGTGAATCATTGACTGAGTTGGATAAAAGCATTCAAGTTGCACAACCATGTGTGTGGGAGCTAGATAAACATAAGAAAAGGGATTAAGAGGCAAGGAAGTAAGTTAGGTAGGAAAAGAAAATGGGAAGGGGTGGGGAGAGAGGTGTGGTGACCCAGCCGTATTTCCAGGATAGGTTATGAGTATGTGTCTGTCGCACCAGGGATTATCGGCGGATTAGTATAATGGGGAGGGGGTTATGGGTATCCAGTACTGTGTTGATGTGATCTATGGTGTGAGTCTGAGCAGAGCAGAGGCTAGGTCTATGGGGTGTTGGGGGCATGGCCAAGATGGCGGCCGGAGCGGACACTTCTTAAAGAGCTCAGCTCGTGCCCCAACATTAATCTTCTGGTTTTCCTGGCCTAATCTGCCCCGGGGCTTGCCTTCCCGATCGAGGTGGTCCCCCGGTGTGGAGGTACACGCGGACCAAGCGCGGGCTCCTGGCTGCGGGATCAGAGGTGTCAGAGGGCCGGGCCCATGGAGATTGCGGCGCCAGCCGCAGAGCTGTTGTGCGCCCGACCAAGGGAGGTGCTCCTTACAAGGGCGCGGTGGCGCCTCTACATTCGCTCCTGCAGGCCCGGCGCACCTGCGGGCCCCGAGGAGGAGGTGCGGGGACGCACCTGAGGACTGCATTGAGGCCGGGCTCGCCGGCAGAGGATCACCAGTCGCCTGGAGGCCCGGTCATCCGTGCCACCGGCAGACATCGAGGTGAGGCCCCAAACGGGCGTGTCATGCCTCCTGCTGCCGGGGGGGGCTAGCAGCCTGAGAGACAGTGCCTGTGCACAGATTCGTGGACACTAGCAGAGAGTGGGACCCTGGCCGGGGGGATCTCCGGGGGGATGGAACAGGCCGCCTAATTTAGCGAACAATTCCCCTGGCAGGTGACTGGGCCAAACATGGTGTGTGTTGGACTCCCGGGGACCCCGAGTACTCACTAAAAACGCAGGACACGGGACCCATGGCGGCCGACACGCTGTGCACGGATGAGGCTGTGTGTGGCCAGGGAGGTCAGAAGAGGGCTAAAAAATGATCCCCCCGCGGTTGGGGCGCCCTCCGGGTGGGCTGACCACATGGCCCGGGCCTAAGCCCAGAAGACAACGGCATGACGACACAGACCCCATTGCGTGTGCTAACCTTCTTACCTGAGGGGAGACCCTACGCAACTACCTGTGTGAAACTTACGGTCCCCAACGTGGTACACGCCGGCCACAAGTATTCCTGCACCCACAGGAGGAATCGAAGGTTCGTTAAGACCACCCAGGCTGGCGATTAGCTCACTAGCCAGTCAACTCGACGACCTACCCAAGGATCGGTAGGGTGGGCTCCACGGGCATCCTAGCACAAATCAGCAGAGAGAGACCCTGGGGCGGACTCAGCCTTTGTGGCAATACATGTCTCACGGTGTGATGGGGTGTTTGATTGACGGTCTGGGTTGTGTCCGCCCCGCATGACTGCTTGCTGAGGATCAGAACCGCGTGCAATCATGGTCAAACCAAAACCACCTAGAGCGCAACCAACCGCAGAAGGAGAGATGCCGTCCCCCGCGGGTGCAACCGGGGACCAAGCCGCTGCCCTACACCAGATGAACAAGACATTGCGAGCTCATTCTGCACAATTCGATAAGCTCTTACAAGCTATGCTACACACTAAAGTGACTGTAGAGAGGAAAATAGACTCAGTGGCACTGGAAGTGAACCTACTCAGAGCGGATCACCGCAAACTGGCGGACAGAGTCACTGCTAACGAAACTGCGCTCACCACAGTTCAACCCGACAGCAAAGAACTGCGAGACCAACTACAGCAAATGGAAACGGAGGTCATTTACTTGAAACACAGAGCGGAGGATGCGGAGAGCCGTTCCCGGAGGAACAAGATCATATTTGTGGGGTTCCTGGAGCGAGTGGAGATGCCAAATGCTGAAGCATTCCTTGAACAATGGTTAAAAGACAGTGTTATCAAATAATGCATCACCCTCGCTCACGGTGGAACGGGCTCATCAGATTCCAAGCAGGCCACTACGCCCGGGGGTTCCACCTCGGCCCCTAATCACACATCTCCTCAACGTCCGTGACAGAGATCAGATCCTTCAGTGCTTCAGGTCACAGGGCCCTATGCAGATGGACAATAATGTTATCACAGCTTATCCTGACTACACTGCTGAGGTACAATGCAAGAGGGCATCTTTCACGAGGGTCAAACAACTTTTACGTGACAGCAACCTTACCTATTCTCTTCTATTCCCGGCATGTCTCCGGGTGATAGATGGGGAGAATTCTCACATCTTCCAATCCCTGGAAGACGCCTGGACTTGGTTGCACACCAAGGGACTGGTTAAACCAAATAATGATGACTTCAAGCAGGATGCATGGATCACTTCTCGGCCCGTAGGTGGAAGAAACCCGGTACTGGGACGCATCCCTCCAGATCGCAAGCGGCTGAGAGCCAAGCGCAGGCCTTAAAAGATGCCAATCTGTTTACCTCAGTGCAGTACTCTGCCCGCTGCGAGGACAAGACCATGGACTCAAACTCATCGCAGGGCCACTCCAGTGCTTCCACCTCCCCATCTCTATTCGGCCCAGAGCTCACCCCATGCACAGCAGATTATATTTAATCTTGTCCAATGCCATAGGCTCTGAACTAACTGCCTTGACGAATTCAGAGGCAGATATGCATCACAGTGGCACACACAGAGAAGACGATACCTGGCTCAGCGATGGGGGATGCACACTGCAAGATCCATTGCTTCTGCACTGCGGTCCTCACCTGTTGGCCTGCCTGGTAGCCTCCTTGGTGACGGGCTCCAACGTCATCAACTAAGTGGACAGTGGGATGTCCGGGACGGAGTGTGTGTGCAGATTATCCAGAATGGGCTGCGGCCTGCGGAACTTATGCTTCTCACATCCACACCTCCTCATACCCATAAGAGACACCAAAGGGACCTTGTTTGGACAATTGTTACCTGTGGCACCTGTTGTGCCGCTGCGTTACAAGATGGGCGTAGCCCAGTAAGTTCTGTCTTTGTAAGCAATTGTCTCTTTACTATACCTTTCTTTATACCTGTGGGGTGGTGGGGGTTGGGGTGGGAGTCAATAGGGGGGAGGGAGAGACTCGCTGGTGATGATGTTTTCCACAATGTTCCTTCCCCAACGACGAATTTCATTAGCACCTATGCCACTGCACTTTCTCATACTCACATGGCCATGAATACTTACAACATATTGACGTGGAACATGAGAGGCATGGCTAACGCCACCAAGCGCTGCAGGGTATACGCGTACCTTAAAAGATATAGAACGCAAGAACTGCAAGAAACGCACCTAAAGACAAAGATCTACGCAGCCACAACAGTAAATGGCCGGGGCTAGTTTATGGCACCACGACGTCAGCATTCGCTAAAGGGGTGCTGATGTGGATCGCCCCAGGGGTTCCCTACATAGTAGAGCGCCACAAGACTGATGTAGATGGTCGATATGTCCAATTAGAGGGGTCTCTAAATGGTAGGCCACTAGCTATAGTGGGACTATATGCCGCTAATTCGAAACAGGGGGACTTTTTACTGTCAGTCACCCCCCAACTCCTCCAGGACCCTACGTTAAACAGCATATGGGGCAGTGACCTGAACTGTGTGCCAGACATAGACAATAATAGGTCCCACCCCCCCCCACTGGATGGCAACCCCAACAGGAAAACTTCCCAGGTGTTGGAGACTTGGATGCTGGAAAGGAAACTTAGTGATGGGTGGCGATTCCTACGCCCACTAGACAGGGAATACTTTCTTCCCCGGTCCACCGCCTCCACTCCCGCATAGACTTGTTGTTCAGCTCTGCCTGGCTGACCAACAACTTCACTAAGGCATCATACTTGGCTAAAACCATATCAAATCACAGTCCATTGACAGCCTCCATTCAATGGGATAGAGCGTGCGCACGCATTCCCTCTTGGCGCCTGCAGCTGGATATGCTACTTGATCCTCTATTCCTCCAAGAACTGGCGGAGCATAGCTCCACTTATTTTGAAACTAATGGGGGGGACGGCATAGTCGCGGACGGGGAAAGGGGATGCTCATGAAGTGGTGGTGAGGGGCCTTTGTCTGTCAGCGGCAGGTAGAGTGTAGCGCACGTTGACACGTGAACTGCTACAGATCGAAACAGAGCTTCGGGAAGTGGAACGAGGGGTGGCGTTGGGCACCACAGCTCCTGAGGCTTTGCGTGCACCACGCACATGCCGGAATGAGGTCGACGCATGCCTGCGAAAGTTTGACTACTGTCATTATGTCGCCAGGACACACTCTGAAGGAGACCGTTCCAGCAGGTTGCTGGCATGGATGGGACTTGATGAAAAACAGCGCACTCCCATAGGAGACATAAGACTGGATTCCAGTGCAGTGGTTAACACACAAGCAGAAATAAATGACACTTTCAAGCAATACTACAGTACTGTAGGAAGTTGGCTCTGTATGTACTATTTCAAAGTAAGAAATAGCAAGCACAGAGTCCAAGGGGTCCCCTTAGAGGTAAGATAGTGGCAAAAAGAAATAATTCCAATGCTCTATTTTGTGGTAGTGTGGTCGAGCAGTAGGCTTATCAGAGGGTAGTGTTAAGCATTTGTTGTACACACACAGGCAATAAATGAGGAACACACACTAAAAGACAATTCCAGGCCAATAGGTTTTTGTATAGAAATATATATTTTCTTAGTTTATTTTCAGAACCACAGGTTCAAGATTTACAAGTAATGCTTCAAATGAAAGGTATTCCACTTAGGTAACTTAGGAACTTTGAATCAGCAAAATAGCATGTACAGTTTTCACAAAAATGGCAATAAGCTATTTTAAAACTAGACAGTGCAATTTTCAACAGTTCCTGGGGGAGGTAAGTGTTTGTTAGTTTTGCAGGTAAGTAAACCACCTACAGGGTTCAAAGTTGGGTCCAAGGTAGCCCACCGTTGGGGGTTCAGGGCAACCCCAAAGTTACCACACCAGCAGCTCAGGGCCGGTCAGGTGCAGAGGTCAGGGTGGTGCCCAAAACGCATAGGCTTCAATGGAGAAGGGGGTGCCCCGGTTCCAGTCTGCCAGCATGTAGGTACCCGTGTCTTCGGAGGGCAGACCAGGGGGGTTTTGTAGGGCACCGAGGGGGACACAAGTCAGCACAAAAAGTACACCCTCAGCGGCACGGGGGCGGCCGGGTGCAGAGTGCAAACAGGCATCGGGTTTGCAATAGATTTCAGCGGGAGACCCAGGGGTCTCTTCAACGAGGCAAGGGGGGGCTCCTCGGGGTAGCCACCACCTGGGAAAGGGGGAGGGCCACCTGGGGGTCGCTTCTGTACTAGAGGTCGGATCCTTCAGGTCCTGGGGGCTGCGGGTGCAGTGTCTTTACCAGGCGTCGGGTTCTTAGAAGCAGGCAGTCGCGGTCAGCGGGAGCCTCTGGATTCCCTTTGCAGGCATCGCTGGGGAGCCTCAGGGGGGTCAACTCTGGCTACTTACAGGGTCGCAGTCACTGGGGAGTCCTCCCTGTAGTGTTGTTTCTCCGCAGGTCGAGCCGGGGGCGTCGGGTGCAGAGTTCAAAGTCTCACGCTTCCGGCGGGAAACGTGTTGTCTTTAAAAGTTGCTTCTTTGTTGCGAAGATGTTTCTTCTTTGGAGCAGAGCTGCTGTCCTAGGGAGTTCTTGGTCCTTTTAGATGCAGGGTAGTCCTCTGAGGCTTCAGAGGTCGCTGGACCCTGTGGAACGCGTCGCTGTTGCAGTTTTTCTTGAAGTGGGGAGACAGGCCGGTAGGGCTGGGGCCAAATCAGTTGGTGTCTCCGTCTTCTCTGCAGGGCTTTCAGGTCAGCAGTCCTTCTTCGTCTTCAGGTTGCAGGAATCTATCTTGCTTGGTTCTGGGGGCCCCTAAATACTCAATTTAGGAGTGTGTTTAGGTCTGGGAGGGCAGTAGCCAATGGCTACTGTCCTTGAGAGTGGTTATACCCTCTTTGTGCCTCCTCCCTGAGGGGGGCACATCCCTATTCCTATTGGGGGAATCCTCCAAAATCAAGATGGAGGATTTCTAAAAGCAGAGGTCACCTCAGCTCAGGACACCTTAGGGGCTGTCCTGACTGGTGGGTGACTCCTCCTTGTTTTTCTCATTATCTCCCCTGGACTTGCCACCAAAAGTGGGGGCTGTGTCCAGGGGGCGGAGTGCCCTGGAGCCTTGTATCATGAAGCCTGAGCCTTTGAGGCTCACTGCTAGGTGTTACAGTTCCTGCAGGGGGGAGGTGTGAAGCACCTCCACCTAGAGCAGGCTTTTGTTTCTGTCCTCAGAGAGCACAAAGGCCCTCACCACATGGGGTCAGAAACCCGTCTCTCAGCAGCAGGCTGGCACTGACCAGTCAGTCCTGCACTGAACAATTGGGTAAGAGACAGGGGGCATCTCTAAGATGCCCTCTGTGTGCATTTTTTAATAAATCCAACACTGGCATCAGTGTGGGTTTATTATTCTGAGAAGTTTGATACCAAACTTCCCAGTATTCAGTGTAGCCATTATGAAGCTGTGGAGTTCGTTTTGACAAACTCCCAGACCATACACTTAATATGGCCACACTGTACTTACAATGTTTAAGAATAGACTTAGACACTGTAGGGGCATATTGCTCATGCAGCTATGCCCTCACCTGTGGTATAGTGCACCCTGCCTTAGGGCGGTAAGGCCTGCTAGAGGAGTGACTTACCTATGCCACAGGCAGCATTTTGTGTGCAGTGCATCCTGAGGGGGATGCCATGTCGACTTTGCCTTTTTCTCCCTACCAACACACACAATCTGCAATGGCAGTGTGCATGTATTAGGTGAGCGGTCCCTTAGGTTGGCACAACATATGCTGCAGCCCTTAGGGACCTTCCCTGGTCACAGGGCCCTTGGTACCACTGGTACCTTTTACAAGGGACTTATCTGTGTGCCATGGGTGTGCCAATTGTGGAAACAATGGTACATTTTAGGTGAAAGAACACTGGTGCTGGGGCCTGGTTAGCAGGGTCCCAGCACACTTCTCAGTCAAGTCAGCATCATTATCAGGCAAAAAGTGGGGGGTAACTGCAACATGGAGCCATTTCCTTACTCAAGCCCCCCCCCCCCCCTGCCCACAGGCCAGGAGACTCAGCCAAAGCTGGGAGAGTCTTCCTAGTCTGTCAGGCGAGGAAAAGTAGAGGAAATAGGCTGGTTTGTTGCAGGGCCTACTCTGCCTTACATCCTCCTGTTCAGGTCATTCCCTCTGGGCAACTGACCCACTTCCACAGTGTTAGGACCTAGTCTGAATTGCCTCTTGTCTGTGCTTTTAATGTCTTCACCCAGTCTCTCTATTTTGGGGTAAGAGGTATCCACCTCTGCTAATCTGATCTTAGCCAGGTTCACCCCTAGCTTACCCAAAGAGGTTACTCAGAGCTGGAGTAACCCCACCATGACCAACAGGGTCAGGGGCCTAACTTGCTATTAGGCATGGGGTCAGACCACCATGCCAAGGATAGTGCCGCCATAAAGGCTAACACCCAGCAAAGGCCACTGACAGCTGTCAGTGCCCAGAACCACACCTTTAGCTCTTCACCTACAAGGGAAGGAGCTACGCTACAGGCTTCTTTGGGTTCAGGGTGCCTGTCTGCTGTGTAAGGGGGGGGGGGTTACCACATCTTGCAGTAAACACCCTTCTTCCACTCTTTTTTCTGTTAACTGAGAAGCCACCCACTCAGGTTTAACAGTTGCCTGACTAGCCAGGACTTCTTGTGGGTCAGGTTGGACTTTACCAGTGCCACTTTTGGAGTTCTCCCCTACTGGAGCAGAATCTCCTTAGCTTGCTGGAACCTTGGCTAAAGGTTGTCCACCTTTCCTACTCTGATTACCTTTCTTTTTCTTTTGGGGCCTACTTGCAGTTACTGCAGGGGTAGCACCTCCAGAATCCTTGGGAGAGAACTGGCACTGGACCAGTTCCTCTGTTGGGCTCTGACTAACCTCTGGGTAGTCATTTCCAAGGAGACAATCAAGGGGGAGGTCTGTACTGACTACCACCCTTCTCCAGCTAAAAGTCCCACCCACTTCTATGGGCACAAAAGCCACAGGCCTATCAGTGACCCTGTCTGGGCTAGCTCTTACTCTGGCAGTCTCACCTGGGATGTATTGGTTTGAGAACACCATCCTGTCATGCACAATAGTGTGACTGGCACAAGTGTCTCTCAGGGCAGTGGCTGGGATTCCATTCACCAGTAGTTGGTGGAAGTGTCTACTTCCCTCTGGAATCTCCAACTCACCTGATGGGCCCTTTTTCCAGTTGAAGGCTATGAAGACCTCCTCATCTGAGGAGTCATCCCCAGTGGCTACACTGGTTACCCCTGGGATATTACTATGGGGTTTGTTTTTGGGACAAGAAGTGTCTTTGGTGTGGTGCCCTGTCTGTCTACAGTTTTGGCACCATGCCTTAGTGTCATCCCAGTTCTTACCCTGGTATCCACCTTTGTTTTGGGTTGTGTCTTGGGGCCCACCCACCTGGTCTGGTTTTTGGGGGCCTACAGAGGACTATTTTTCTTTATTTCTAGTGTCACCCACTTTCTCCTGGGGAGGCTTTGTAACCCCTTTCTTTTGGTCACCCTCAGTGGAAGTTTTGGTTACCCTAGTCTTGACCCAGTGGTCTGCCTTCTTTCCCAATTCTTGGTGAGAAATTGGACCTAGGTCTACCAGATACTGATGCAACTTTTCATTGAAGCAGTTACTTAAAATGTGTTCTTTCATAAACAAATTATAAAGCCCAACATAGTCATGCACTTCATTTCCAGTTACCCAACCATCCAGTGTTTTCACTGAGTAGTCTACAAAATCAACCCAGGTCTGGCTCGAGGATTTTTGAGCCCCCCTGAACCTAATCCTGTACTCCTCAGTTGAGAATCCAAAGCCCTCAATCAGGGTAGCCTTCATGAGGTCATAGGATTCTGCATCTTTTCCAGAGAGTGTGAGAAGACTATCCCTACACTTTCCAGTGAACATTTCCCAAAGGAGAGCTCCCCAGTGAGATCTGTTTACTTTTCTAGTTGCACAGCCCTCTCAAAAGCTGAGAACCATTTGGTGATGTCATCACCATCTTCATATTTTGTTACAATCCCTTTGGGGATTTTAGGATGTCAGTATTCTCTCTGACCCTATTTAAGTTGCTGCCACCATTGATGGGAGCTAAACCCATCTCTTTTCTTTCCCTTTCTATGGCTAGGAGATGCTTCTCCAAAGCCAATCTTTAGGCCATCCTGGCTAACAGGAGGTCTTCTTCATTGAGGCTGCCCTCAATGCTTCCAGAGCTTTTGGACTGTCCTGTGAGAGAAGCAACATCTCTGACTATCACTTCTGGAGTCAGGGTTGGAGAAACCCTGGGCTCCCTATCTAGGACTGGAGGTGGGAAATCCTCCACATCACTAGTGTCCCCCTCTGTGAGGCCATCATCAGAGGGGTTGTTTTTAGCAAACTCTGCCAAAAGCTCCTGGAGCTGTACTTTGGTAGGGTTTGAACCAGTTTTTATCTTTTTGATTTTGCAGAGAGACCTTAACTCTGACATCCTAAGATGCAGTTAAGGGGTGAGGTTGAGTTCCATCACTATCTCTTCTGCAGCAGACTTTATGTTTCTAAAAGTTGGAATACTTTTTAAGACTCTAAAACTATCTCTAGAACTTAATTCAAACGTTTACAAAACTTTTAAACTCTAAAAGAAATGCTAACAGGGACTAACACAAGGCCCTATCAGGACTTTTAAAAATCTAGAAAAATAGCTCACATTTCAAAAATCTGTTTCTAATGACAATTTTTGGAATTTAGTCATGTGATCAGGTATTGGCTGAGTAGTCCAGCAAATGCAAAGTCTTGTACCCCACCGCTGATCCACCAATGTAGGAAGTTGGCTCTGTATGTACTATTTCAAAGTAAGAAATAACATGCACAGAGTCCAAGGGTTCCCCTTAGAGGTAAGATAGTGGCAAAAAGAGATAATTCGAATGCTCTACTTTGTGGTAGTGTGGTCGAGCAGTAGGCTTATCAGAGGGCAGTGTTAAGCATGTGTTGTACACACACAGGCAATAAATGAGGAACAAACACTCAAAGACAATTCCAGGCCAATAGGTTTTTGTATTGAAAAATATATTTTCTTAGTTTATTTTAAGAACCACAGGTTCAAGATTTACAAGTAATACGTCAAATGAAAGGTATTTCACTTAGGTAACTTAGGAACTTTGAATCAGCAAAATAGCATGTACAGTTTTCACAGAAATGGCAATAAGCTATTTTAAAACTAGACAGTGCAATTTTCAACAGTTCCTGGGGGAGGTAAGTGTTTGTTAGTTTTGCAGGTAAGTAAACCACCTACAGGGTTCAAAGTTGGGTCCAAGGTAGCCCACCGTAGGAGGTTCCAGGCAACCCCAAAGTTACCACACCAGCAGCTCAGGGCCGGTCAGGTGTAGAGGTCAAAGTGGTGCCCAAAACGCATAGGCTTCAATGGAGAACGGGGTGCCCCGGTTCCAGTCTGCCAGCAGGTAGGTACGCGTGTCTTCGGAGGGCAGACCAGGGGGGTTTTGTAGGGCACCGGGGGGGACAAAAGTCAGCACAAAAAGTACACTCTCAGTGGCACGGGGGCGGCCGGGTGCAGAGTGCAAACAGGCGTCGGGTTTGCAATAGGTTTCAAAGGGAGGCCCAGAGGTCTCTTCAACAAAGCAGGCAGGCAAGGGGGGGCTCCTCAGGGTAGCCACCAGCTGGGCAAGGGGGAGGGCCACCTGGGGTCGCTTCTGCACTGGAGGTCAGATCCTTCAGGTCCTGGGGGCTGCGGGTGCAGTGTCTTTACCAGGTGTCGGGTTCTTAGACGCAGGCAGTCGCGGTCAGGGGGAGCATCTGGATTCCCTCTGCAGGCGTCGCTGGGGAGGCTCAGGGGGGTCAACTCTGGCTACTCACAGGGTTGCAGTCGCCGGGGAGTCCTCCCTGTAGTGTTGTTTCTCCGCAGGTCGAGCCTGGGGCGTCGGATTCAGAGTGCAAAGTCTCACGCTTCCGGCGGGAAACGTGTTGTCTTTAAAAGTTGCTTCTTTGTTGCGAAGATGTTTCTTCTTTGGAGCAGAGCCGCTGTCCTCTGGAGTTCTTGGTCCTTTTAGATGCAGGGTAGTCCTCTGAGGGTTCAGAGGTCGCTGGACCCTGTGGAACGCGTCGCTGTTGCAGTTTTTCTAGAAGTGGGGAGACAGGCTGGTAGGGCTGGGGCCCAAGCTGTTGGTGTCTCCGTCTTCTCTGCAGGGCTTTCAGGTCAGCAGTCCTTCTTTGTCTTCAGGTTGCAGGAATCTATCTTGCTTGGTTCTGGGGGCCCCTAAATACTCAATTTAGGAGTGTGTTTAGGTCTGGGAGGGCAGTAGCCAATGGTTACTGTCCTTGAGGGTGGTTACACCCTCTTTGTGCCTCCTCCCTGAGGGGAGGGGGGCACATCCCTAATCCTATTGGTGGAATCCTCCAAAATCAAGATAGAGGATTTCTAAAGGCAGGGGTCACCTCAGCTCAGGACACCTTAGAGGCTGTCCTGACTGGTGGGTGACTCCTCATTGTTTTTCTCATTATCTCCCCTGGACTTGCTGCCAAAAGTCGGGGCTGTGTCCAGGGGGCGGGCATCTCTACTAGCTGGAGTGCCCTGGGGCATTGTAACACGAAGCCTGAGCCTTTGAGGCTCACTGCTAGGTGTTACAGTTCCTGCAGGGGGGAGGTGTGAAGCACCTCCACCCAGAGCAGGCTTTTGTTTCTGTCCTCAGAGAGCACAAAGGCCCTCACCACATGGGGTCAGAAACCCGTCTCTCAGCAGCAGGCTGGCACTGACCAGTCAGTCCTGCACTGAACAATTGTGTAAGAGACAGGGGGCATCTCTAAAATGCCCTCTGTGTGCATTTTTTAATAAATCCAACACTGGCATCAGTGTGGGTTTATTATTCTGAGAAGTTTGATACCAAACTTCCCAAAATTCAGTCTAGCCATTATGGAGCTGTGGAGTTCGTTTTGACAAACTCCCAGACCATATACTTAATATGGCCAGACTGTACTTACAATGTTTAAGAATAGACTTAGACACTGTAGGGGCATATTGCTCATGCAGCTATGGCCTCACCTGTGGTATAGTGCACCCTGCCTTAGGGCTGTAAGGCCTGCTAGAGGGGTGACTTACCTATGCCACAGGCAGCAGTTTGTGTGCATGGCATCCTGAGGGGGATGCCATGTCGACTTTGCCTTTGTCTCCCCACCAACACACACAATCTGCAATGGCAGTGTGCATGTGTTAGGTGAGGGGTCCCTTAGGGTGGCACAACATATGCTGCAGCCCTTAGGGACCTTCCCTGGTCACAGGGCGCTTGGTACCACTGGTACCTTTTACAAGGGACTTATCTGTGTGCCAGGGGTGTGCCAATTGTGGAAACAATGGTACATTTTAGGTGAAAGTACACTGGTGCTGGGGCCTGGTTAGTAGGGTCCCAGCACACTTCTCAGTCAAGTCAGCATCAGTATCAGGCAAAAAGTGGGGGGTAACTGCAACAGGGAGCCATTTCCTTACAAGTACTCTGTACACGGCAAGGCCCCCCCAACAGCAGCGCAGCTGGCAGACTTTTTCCACATGCTCCCCTTAGCTTGCCTCTTCATAACTCAGCAGATGGAATTAGAGAACCCATATACTCTGATGAGATTCATCTGGCTCTGCAAGAATTGGCCCATAACAAAGCTCTGGGCAGCGATGGTCTCCCAACGGACTACTATCACACATTCTCAGTGCAGATAATTAAACCATATATGGAAATGCTGCGCAAGGCATTGACTAAGAGACAGCTCCCGGACTCTCAGCGCGAGGAAGTAATAGTGGTTCTCCCTAAGCCAGGTCATGATCTATTAGATGTCCGTCATACCGCCCCCTCTCACTGTTAAATCTGGACTGCAAGCTACTGGGGAAGGTTCTTGCGAACCGTCTGCTCCCGCTGATGCCGTCTCTGGTTCATGAAGACCAGTCAGGATTCATTCCTGGTCAGAATAATTTCATAAATATAAGATGCCTGTTAAGGCTCATGTCTGATGCCCCAGAGTTAGAATATGAGTGGGTTATGGTATCCCTTGATATAGAGAAGGCGTTTGATACCTTGGGCTGGCCTTTTTTAATGGAGGCACTGAGATGCATGGGGTTCAGGAAGATATTCATGCGGTGGATTAACATCTTGTATTCTGGCCCTACTGCCTGGGTTAAGACAGGTGGGACTAAATCAGAAAGGTTCCCCATCGGGAGAGGCACGAGACAGGGTTGCCCACTATCACCGCTATTGTTCGTTTGGTGATTGAACCTCTGGCGGCACAGCTCAGACATAGGGCTCAAAAGTGGGGCATACCTGATGGTGATAAACACCAGATCGCTTCCCTCTACGTGGATGACGCACTGATATATCTATGCAATTGGACAGTGTCGCTCCCAGACCTACTGCAGCTATTGGACCTATTCGGAGACCTGACAGGCCTGCATGTGTGAACTAGACAAAGTCCTGCCTGTTCCCAATGACACAAGTTCAAGAGACTCTTCGCCCCACTATCTCGAAACATGCACTACTGTGGTGTTATACCACCTTTAAATACCTAGGTATACAAATATATCACAGTGCAGTTGACCTTAGAGAGGGAAATCTGGGACATATGATCAGATCCATTAGAGGCTCCTTGCCGTTTTGGCGTTCGCTCCTGTTATCCCCAATGGGGAGGGTGGCAATCGCGAAGATGATCATACTTCCGCGACTGCTATACCGCTTCTCTGCACTGCCGACAGTAATCCCCCCTGTCTTCTTCACATCGCTGAACACCAGACTGACTTGGTATGGGGCAGTGGACGACAGCGAGTAGCTCTTGCCGACACACACTTACTGCTTGCGAAGGGGGGTCTAGGTACCCCGCACTACGAGCTGTACTATGCAGCAGCACAGTTACATTGCACTTTGAGCTGGATGAAGGACCCCCCGGATACAGAGGCAAAGATGGTACATGCCACCTTGGGCCACACTAACGTGTTGCAATGGCTATTAGACCATAACAGCCCACCGCGTCAACACAATATCCTGTTGGACGTAGCCCGCAGGTGCTGGCGCTGCTACATACTGTAAGGACACCAGGATCCACCATATTCACCCAGGTTCCCCCTGCTGGCCATTCCAGGGGTCTGGAAATTGGCTGGACAACACAGGCTGACCTCATGACCTGCAATGAACATACAGACAATAGGGAACATATTCAAACAGGGTCTCATCATGACCTATAGTGAGCTCACGCTAACACACGACATGGGACAGGGATGGGTCATAACGCACTGAGCTCTACAACAGCTTGTACGCAGCACATGGCATTGCTGGGAACGCGAACCCCCGACCTCCCTTCTCTTACATGACTTACTAGCCGGCCTGGGAACTCAGTACAGCACATCTCATCTATATTGTGTTCTGCTTGGAAACCCGGATGTGGCTCAAGCAAGAGCGAAGGCTAGGTGGGACCAGGTTCTCCCATCGCCGCTGACACAACAGGCATGGCGCACTGCACTCAATCTGACACGTGAAGTGTCACGTAACCCTAGATTCAGATATACACAATTAAATTATTTACATCAAACCTACCTATCCCTGCATCAGCTCCGGCGTATGTTCCCCTCAGGCTAGTCAGGAATGTCCACGATGTGGCGACTCGGACGCCATCTTTTTCCAAATGGCGTAGGACTGCCCTTCGGTACTGCGGTCTTGGCATGCCATAACGTCATTAACCGCTGAACTATTGGATCATCCATTGTCCCCCACACCCGAATCCTGTTTGTTAGTTATCTGCCAGAGGTACAAGGGGGGAAACAGGTACACAGGTGCATCGAACTGGCATTCGTGCTGTTCAAACGCCTCCTGGCAATGCAATGGAAGGCGCAGAACACGCCAGACACGCACCGCTGGACGGGCGACCTGCTGAAATGAGCAAAGGCAGAGGCACAGGTACTACACTCACTCCGGGATAGAGGGCTGACGATCAAGGGAATGGACACATGGGATATCCTCATTGTCTCACTCGAGAATAAAGATGACACTTGCCCCCCATGAAACCACTAGCAGTACCACTTGATACCTATATCTTATCAGAAGCATTGCTTAGGTGAGGAGACAAGGGGGTATGCAAATGAGAAGATGGCCCACCATAACGCCTCATGCTCAACACAGTGGGGTTTCATATAGCTAATTAGAGCACCTTGAGGGACACTCCCTGGGCCGGACACATTTGTCCCCTGTGTCCATGCCACCCAACACACATGTGGCGGAACGGGAGACACCTTGCGCCAGCCTTAGCTATCATCATCCTGATCAACAACACCCACAGACTGGCACGGGGCGCACTATCACCTGCAGTGTCCACATTGATAGGCCGTTGTAGTTACCTGCCTTTAACTATTAATTGCTAATGCCAGTGAACAAATCATGTAACTGGGTAAAATATAACGTTGTCGGGAGTGTAACCCCTCTACCTCCTCCGCCCCCCCCTTCCCTCCCACCGGAGACCACCCCCAAGCTGTCTCTATCTTACCTCCCTCTTTATGCTCCAACCTCTTCTAATCTCTCTTGACCTCTCTACACCGTTACCTTATCTCTATTGTTTACCTACAAGTTGGCATTATGGCAAAGATAGTGCTGTGGCGCACGAATGTGTATGATGTTGTGTATCAAATAACAATAAAGAGATTTTTTTTTTTAAAAGGTCTATGGTGTGTTAATCACTTCTAGGTGTTTATCAATTTTGTTCCATAGGGCCTTGTCGCCAGAGATTCAGGGATATTGGGTTGAAAGAATGAAATGTGCACTTCTAATGTGTCTCAGCCATTCCCACCAGATGTTACTGGAGGCATTCACCAGTGAGTTCCCGGTGGATAGGATGGTTTTATGGGCAAGAGTAAATAGTACGTCAGCTAAAAGCAGGTCTTTCCGTCTCAGGTCCCTGTTGTATGAGGGGTGAAAGGTTCCGCATAAGGAATATGAGAAGGTCCTGGGAAGTTTACTTTGTGTCCAAAAATTGCGTAGGAGGGGGCAGTTGTATTGCATGTGGTGCAAGTCTGCATGTGGTGTGTTGCAGCTCCAGCAGTTGTCGTTATCTGAGATGCCTACAGTTGCGAGCCGGTGCGGGTAAAGTGTGTTCTATGCAAAATGTGTAGTTTGGTTTGGGCAAGTTTTTTCTTTTTTGGGAACGGGGAGGACCATAGTCTGTGCCAGTTAACATCTGAGGGTTCACGTAGGCCATCTTGAGTCCAGTCATTCTGCCATTTCTGTTGTGTGGTTGTACATAGTGACTTGGAAGTGGGTTTAAGTTTGGCATAGATTTTGGAAGCTGTATGTCCACCTTTCTGATGGTGTACCATAGGGGTGGGAGGGAGGCATGTTTAAAAGGGAAAGATTTACGCTTAGAGATTGTGACCTTCAGTTTGAAGAAGTCATAAAGGACAGAAGGTGGAAGTTCAAACTTTCTGTAATTTTCAAAGAACGATCGGGGATCTGATCTTGAGCCCAGGTCATTTATCAGTGCAATTCCTTTCGATTTCCAAGAACTGTCAATGGGTAGTTTTGGGTCCTGTTTAATGTCCTTATTACACCAAACTGAGGAATGTATGGAGCATCTAATCTTTGTATCTGAAAGGTGGTGATCAAGTTGTAGTAGATTGGTGTGATTTACTATTAGATCATGAAAGGCAGGTTGGTTTTTGTAGATAATTAACAGGCTCTTAAGAGGGAGGACGTCTGTTAGTAAATGTTCCATGGTGGAATGAAGTCAAGGTTGTTGTCGAGCCATTTCGCCCTTTGAGCAGTTAAATGGGCTAATTGGAATTTGTTTTTTAAAGTCTGCAAGGTTCGATGTTTGTTTGGGCAAACAAAGTTTCTTTAAAGAGATTTCGAGGTCTCTTTCAGAGACAGTCTAAGTTTTGGAAAAATGCATCTGAGTACAGGATGGAGGAAATATTTTGTAGATATTTAGTAGATAATTGACAATCAGGGTAATGACTATTTTCATAGATTCTAGTTTTCCCCACCAGGTCAAGAATTTTGGAGTCCAGCTCTCTAGGCAACTCAGCACCTTTTGGAGAACTAAGGATTCGTTGTGGCAGATAGATTCAGAGAATCTATCATTGAATTTGAGGCCTAGATATTTGAGGAATTTAGGTTGTCAGGCTAGGCCAGATGCACCTAACACCTCTTTGGTACAAAGAAGGTTCAGTGGGCAGGCCATTGACTTTTCTTTATTGAGGGTGTATCCAGAAGCAGCCACATAATTTTGTCATAATTTCAGTTATGGCAATGTCTGCATGTTCAGTAATAATTAAGATGTCATCAGGGTATGCTGCTGTCATGAAGGAATTGTCCCCAAAACTTATGCCTATAGATTTAGTTTTGTCATTAAGGGACTATAAGAGTGGTTTGGTGGCTAACAGAAAGAGGGCTGGGGAGAGTGGGCAGCCTTTTCTTGTACCTTGCTTGAGTAGGAATGAATCCGACAGCACTCCAACGGTCCTTATTCTGGCGCTGGGACTAGAGTAGAGGGCCATTACCATTCTTATGATTGGCTCACCCATATTGAAGCATGATAGGGTGCATCTCTAAAAGGGCCATGCACCTTTATCAAATACTTTTCAGCATCAAGTGCTATGGCGACTACTGGGGAATTTTTGGATTTGAGTGTTTGTAGGACATGACCAAGAAGTCTAATGTTTTCATTGGAGAGTTTGCCTTTGAGAAAGTCAGCTTGATATGGGCCAATGAGTATCAGCAGTATAACTTCAATACGTTTAGCCAGGATTTTAGCATATAGCTTGCAGTCCAAATTGATGAATGAGATCAGTCTGTGATTTTTTTGGGTGAGTGTGGTCTTTCCCTTCTTTAGGGATTAGGGTTACAATAGCTTCCATGTTGGTGCCTCCTATGTGTTCTGTCTTTGTATATTCATGGAAGAGGAGTAGCAGTGACTTGTGTAATTCCTCAATAAAAGATTTATAAAATTGGCCAGTAAGGCTGTCCGAGCCTTCCCTACTTTGAGGTATTTCATTGTTGTTAGTACTTCTGAGTCGGTAAAGGGTCGATTCAATGTGGACTGATGAGAGTTGTCGAGTTTGGGGAGATTTAGTTTAAGATAGGTCAGACTCGCTGTCTGGTTTATGTCGGGATTTTCATCATATGAGAAGCTGTAAAAATCTACAAAGATTTTAGAAATTGTGTGGGGTCTAGCTGTAGTTGTCCCTGATTGTCTTTGACTGGGGATAGTTGTGAATTGCTTTGTTTTCTCTTTAAATAACGAGCCAGGGGATAGTTGGGGAACTGGGGATAGTTGTGAATTGCTTTGTTTTCTCTTTAGATAACGAGCCAGGGTTTTGCCAGCGGATTTGCCTTTGCACAGTTGTATCAAGTAAAATTTAGTAACCCATTGAACCATCCTTGTGCTCAGGAGTTTATTGGTTTTGTATTGTTTCTGGTTTAGGGCATCTCTTGAAGGGAGGAAAGCAAAGATAGAAATGATGGCAACACAAGTAAAACAAATGATGGAAGCCCACCTACTCCCACAACCCATCTAACCGCATCCCACCCCATTCTCCTGATTCCTCCCTCCCCTACCTGTAATGGAAGGTACATGGGACCAGGAGGAGGAGGCTGCACGTCCCCATCTCACCATATATAGGCTCATAGGTGTCAATGAGCTAAGGGTGGTTGGTGTCCTTGAGCTCAGTTTTATTTTTCACAAGGGATTCTAGAGCTTGTAGTTCATGTTTTGTCCTTTTCGTTGCAGATTTTGTGTCTTTTTCAGCCATCTTGGTGTTCAGTTAGAGCATATGTTATAGAAGAGCAGAAGGCAAACGGAGCAGAACCAAGGTAGGCACACAATGGAGGAACTGAAATGTAATTTCAGAGTGCTTTCAGTGCACCAGCAATGTCAGTTGTTTGTGGTTTGTTATTAGTTGTGATTGTTGGTGTGACCTTGCAGGATCGCATGGTATAAGAGATTTCATTAGTTATGGGAGCACATCCAGAGCAGTGCTTGTCTTGTTTTTGCATTCTTGTGCTTGCACTATTCACCTAATACGCATGTGCAGATCCCTGGAAGGTTTGAGTAAGCTGTCAGTCAATTTGGTTTGGGGCTGGTGGGGGACACCTTATAGAGTAGTGAACTGCAGGATGAACAATTGTTGTGATTCCCCCTGTTCATGGGAGCAGGGAGTGTCAGAGACTGTCAAGCAGTGGTTAACAGTGCTTCCCAGATTGGACATTTTGTGGTAATTCTCAACTCTGGCTCCCTGTAGATCTAGGCTTATAACATGTCTTTGCAGGGCCCACAGATACCAGAGATCCAAAAAGGCATTTTCAAAATCCTTTGTACCAGACTGAGGGATTTTTTATTTGAAATTGGGCATTTTATAAATGCCACATCCTCGATCTTGAAGGAGTGCCTGTGTTTTCACTTAGTGTGCTGGAGGTTGGGTGAAAAGAGCGGGTCCTACTTCTTGTTGATATGTGCTCAGCCAAGTTCGTCTGGGGCAGTCAGTTATGCGATGCAGCTCTGTAGTTCGGAACATCAGGCAGTCCCATCAATTATAGAAATCAGAGCTCCGGTAGGCGTCAGCATGTAGTAGAGCCTAACTGAGTACAGCGGCTGGCGTCAATGGAAAACGCAGTAAAAGCTCAAGCTCTAGAAATTGTGTTCTGAGCGTTCTGAGGGTAGGAAATGATTATTTCAGTCCTTATCACTAGTACGTAATTGCCAAAAGCTCATTTATGGTCAGCCTTTGGTGCGAATCATATGGTGAAAGGCCGTTTGTTCAGATGGGAGCACTCATATTGTGCAAGGCAAATTATACAGGGGAGGCACTCATCTTTGTGTCGAGTAAATGTGGAGATAAGACAGCGACTTTTATGCACTAATGAGCCTGGCAATTGTGTTATATCCTAGGGTTCAGGTCAAACCACATTGAGCAGACAGCGGCCATGATGGCGGGCAGCTGGCTGTCAGGCCGGGCAGGGTGTAAGGCTCGACAGCGTACAGTGAGACTCTGTAGGGCTTCAGTTTCTGCTTCTACGTGATCTGATGGCTTATCCTCATGCTTTGGGATTCAGTGGAGATCTCAGCTCTGAAGCATTGAAGGATTTGTGGCATCAGGGAAACGGAGCTCCAGGCTTAGCTGCCATATTCCTCTGTATCATATCGCCACCCCACCCCCCTTTTTTCCATTTTCGTGCCATTTTTAGGTCAAGCGTAAGTGGTCGACCTTGTGTATACTATAGAATACTTCTTAAGCTTAAAGCGATTTCATTTTTTGGTTGCAGTGTCCTTTAAAAATTATTGCTCGAACGTGGTCTGTTCTGCCTTTTTCTCACTCCTTTTTCTGTTTCAGAGCAGTGACCAACTACTGTATTATTCCACTTTGGTTTCTTTATCTGTTGCTGTGACTGACAATTTTTTGTTATTTCTTTGGTACTCCCTTATAACTTTGGGAGTTTTAGGCTGGTAGCGGCCTGCGTTTTATTGCAGCATTCCGTTCCTCCCACCTCCTCCCATGTCCCTGACATTTGTTTTGGCTTTATTTCAGTGCTGTCCTCGTTTACCTCCGGGTCCTAAAATAAGCTTATTTTAAACAAGAAACACACCATTGTTTAGCTCTTTGTTCATGAAAGCCACAATATGCACTTTCTGGTAGAATGTAGCTGAACCTAGAAGCAATGATGTGAAACTTGCTAAGCCTCGCAGGCATCTTGAGTCTCTCTCTCTCAAGGGCCCCTCCCTGCCAGCACTCACGACATAGCACACAGGGCATTGCGTATCACCTTTATTGGGGCCATAAATCTTCTCAGGCTGCTCTGCTATTGTTAACTTTATTCGAGCTTTGTTGAAATGGAAGGCAAGAAGGCTTTCAAGATGTTTCATTCTGTTAAAACAAAAAGAAAATACTTTTCCAGCCTGATTTTCCAATTTCTGTTCAGACATTTAGGCAAGGAAAGTCCAGTTCTGAATTTACAATGCCAATAGCTTGAACTCAAGAAAATACGAGACCTATTGCATTGCAAATGCTTGTTCTGATTTGTAGTTTGCAGTTGGTGTTTCATGGTGTTTCGTGGTGGTTCACAGTGGGGTTTGAAAGAGCACAAAATGTGCAACTGATAGCTCCAAAATTCCACTAAATCCAACAAGTTGAATACAGTCGGGAAAAGTGGCAAGTTCAATCTGCCAGTGATTTTTTTCTATAGATTCACGTTTCACATATTTCTACCATTAATCGCAGTCATCTAACTTATTTTTATTAATTGTGATATCATCTATCAAAATCTAGGGCATTGCACATCTTCCTTGCCTGACTCAAACATTAGCACAAACCTTTGCAATGGATATCTTGGCCAGTGGTGCAGTGAGGGTACCTGGAGCCCTCATGCAAGCAAGGGAAATGAATCCATGTCGCCTGGTTAAGTAGCAAGATGTCCATTTGGGGCGTAGTGGTCTGCTCAGACTCAACAACCTCATTGCCACTGTACCTGCTGCACTGTTGATAGATACTGTTATGTTTTTCATGTGCCAGCCCACGACGTTCAGTAGCGCGGGGAGATTCTACCCGTCTCCCCTGCACAGTAATAAAATATTGGTATTGCCTGGTGACATTACCTGAGGTCAATAAAAGGACCCGGGGCTTTGCTCTGGGTGTGCAGTAACTATCAAGTGGTGTCCGTGTATTCTTTAATTATCATTGCGTCACAAACATTATGCAAATAGGCCTTACTGCAAAGGCCTTCCAATAGATGCAACAAATTGGTGATGAGTGGGTGCCTGCTCCCTCACGCCCCTACCTGCTGTCCTGGAGTGGGAGACGGTGGAGAGTCTCTGTCCTCGTCTGTTCTCCACTGCGTTCCTTGGTGGTTGATGACTATTTCCTGCCCGCCGGCTGCGAGCGTGTGAGGTGAGGTGAGGCGGAGGTGGATGCATGTCTGCTGTGCCCTGCCTCCTGTTGCTGCAGAGTTTGTGCCGGCGGCCAGAGGCGTTGTGCTGGGGGCAGACTTTTCCCCGTATTTAGCCCACGAGCCGGGCAGCGTTTTCGTCTGTCACCGGGGCAACGAAGGATGTCTGAGTGAAAAGACTCCGTGAGAGAGGCAAGTGGTGAGCAGGAAGTTCACACACACTGTTTTTCTTCTAAAAAAAATAAATAACAGAACAAATATACGAAGGAAAGCTATACAATACCTTGTAATAGCACGTGACACACTGGATGACCTGGAACAAGCTGTGCACTATTGTGGGCATTTGTGATCTGAAGCCACACATCAGGATACCGCCATTTCTTCCAGACTACACTGTCTTATGCAAAGATCATGAGGTGGCAGTGACAATTCCCACATGTACATGTCTAGGTCAGGCCACCTGTATTTTGATGTGCATGTAAAGGACTTTTCATATACCAGTTTTCATACTACGAATGGCACAGGTATGAGTGAACTTTAAGCAATACAAAAAAAAAAACACTTGCGCTGAGATGACCATGTTGTCAGTTCCTGCATTAGAACTGTTTCCTATGGAGGGTCCCCCTTCTGCCCAAGCTGCAAGGTGGAAGGAATGGGTCGATAGATTGGAAACCTATTTTGCAGCTACGGCACTGGACGATGAGAGACGCTGCCCCATGCTCCTGCACCTAGGGGTGCAGCCATTCATAAACTTGGAAGGTCTGTGGAGGAGGAGGGCCCACCTTTCATTTACCAGTCGTTAAAAAGGGCTCTGACAGCCCATTTCGAACCTCTAGCGAATCTGAACTATGAGCACTTCTTATTAAGGCAAGCTAGGCAACTCCCAAATGAGTCTGTTGACACGTTCTATGCCAGGTTGAAAGAGCTAGCACACACATGTACACTGCTGGATGCTGAAGATGAAATTCGTGCGCAGTTCATACAGGGCTGTGCATCTGTAAAGCTGCGAGAAAACATACTACAAGTACCTGGCATGTCAATGGTGAATATTTTCACAATGGGCAGATCTACAGAGTTGTCGAACATACGTGCAGCCCACATAGATGCGGCATTGCAGACTCAAGTCAAGAGTGAACCGGTGAACGTCATCATTGCAACAGTAGCAGAAAAAAAGAAAGGTAGGCAGAAGGCTGCTTCGAGCTCTCGATATTGCTTCTTATGTGATGGCCCATTCCCTCACCACGGTCCATGTCCTGCTCATGGCAAGAAATGTTTGAGCTGCAATAAAATAAACCATTTTGCAAAAGTTTGTCGATCATCTCTCTGTCCGAAGTCGCAGAAATCAAAGACTGTCAACGTAGTGCAGACGCCTGTAATCATAGGTGAAGATGACGTTCTAGATGACGATGAAGAGGAAGAAGGGACTGTCCATGTGATTCATGCTCTGCAGCCGGGGGGGCGCCCTCGGAAGCGGATACCATGATGTTCTATTCCTCTTACAGGTCACAAAATTAATGCGTTGATTGACACTGGTGCTTCCATCAATATACTGGCACAGTCACTGTTGAAAACTATTCCCATCCAGCCTCAGCTAAAGCCTACCTCAACTCAAGTGTATGCATTTGGGTCATCGCAACCTTTGCCATTAGTGGGGTTTTCACCACCACTTTATTTCACGAGGAGAGTTCTGTGCACACAAGAGTGTTTGTGACAAAGACTGGGTCTGACATGTTACTAAGCTGCGAAACGGCAGAGCAACTCAACCTCGTATTGTTTACTTTCAGTGTGCACCTCAGAACTGTGGATACTCTCCTTAATGAGTTTGGGACGATTTTGTAGGGGATTGGGTGTCTGATAGACCGTATGCTATGGTTGCATATTGACATATCCATACAGCCGGTAGCCCTATAACACTGCAGGGCGGCATTCCATCTACGTCCAAAGGTGGAAGAAGAGCTCCAGAAGCTGGAGCAGGCTGACAAAATTGAGAAAGTTGATGGTCCCACACCATGGGTTTTGCCCATTGTAATTGCACGGAAACTCAAACAGCCAGGAGAGGTGAGGATCTGTGTGGATATGCGCCTGCCAAATGTCACCATTAAGCGAGAACGTCATTTAACACCGACGGTAGATGACATTGTTGTGGAGGTTGCAGGATCACAATGGTTCCCAAAAATGGATCTGCAGGCTGGAAATCATCAGCTCATGCTAGATCCGGAATCTAGAGGCATAACCACTTTCTCCACTCATGAGGGTCTTAGAAGGTACAAACAGCTGAGTTTTGTGATTTCCAGTCCAGCGGAGGTGTTTCAGGACACTATTCGAGGGGTGCTTGCTGGTTTGCCCGGAGTGTTTAATGTAAGTAATGACATTCTTGTGCATGCTCTCACCATAGAGTTACATTTGCAACGTCTTTGAGCAACATTTCAAAGGCTTCAGGATAATGGTCTGATGCTTCACAAAGACAAGTGTGCCTTCCTGCAGAACGAAGTGGCATTCTTTGGTTACCGTTTCTCTGGGGATGGGGTCATGCCTGATCCTGCCAAGGTAAACGGCATTCAATCAGCAGCTGCCCCCACCAATGTCTCTGGTGTCCATACTTATTTGGGCATGATAAACAATTGCGGGCATTTTATTAAAAACTTAACAGCCATGACAGCCTGTCTGAGGAATCTCATAAAAGCCAATGCAGTGTGGGAGTGGGAGCCTGAACAAGAGAGTTCATTCCAAGCCACCAAGTCGGCATTGTCAGAGCACACGACACTGGTGTATTTTGATCCAAGTAAGGAGTCGGAGCTCTCTGTTGATGCCAGTCCCAAAGGTTTGGGAGCCGTGTTGGTGCAAAAACAACTGGATGGAGAGTGGGCTCCGTTGGCTTATGCCGTGCGTTGACAGAGACTGAACAGCGCTATTCACAAATTGAGAAGGAGGCCATTGCGATGCATTGGGGCTGCAGGCATTTCCACCTTTATTTGTATAGACAGCCCTTCATAGTACACACTGACCATAAGCCCCTAATACCACTGTTTAATGGATCCTCTTCCAAACCACCGCCTCACATCGAAAAGTGGATTGTGCAGTTGCAGGATTATAGTTTTCAAGTGGTATACAAACCTGGATCTCTTAACCCGGTGGACTACCCATCAAGACACGCTCGACCAGCTACGTACGTCTCAAAAGATTGCGGATGCAAATGAAGTTGAGGAGTATGTGAGGTTGGTGGTAGAAAGGTCTCGCCCATTACCCATTTCTATTGATGAGATCAAATTGGCCACAGATGGTGATGAGTGTTTACAGCTTGTACAGTCAGCGGTGGAATCTGGAAAGTGGCACAATGTTCTTCAAAATATGACTCTCAGAACGGTAGAGGCTAGGATGATGTTATCTTCGTTACACAAGGTCAGGAATGAGCTGGCCATACCTCTGGAAGGATGTTTATTAAGAGACCCAAGATTGGTGACTCCTACCTCTTTGCAGAGCTCAGTAGTGGAGCTGGCACATTCTTCGCACCAAGGAATAGTAAAGACAAAGTCAAGATTGAGAAGCAAGGTGTGGTTTCCTGGGCTTGATGATCAGGTGGAACGAACAGTACGCCACTGTGCAATGTGTCAAGCGGTTGGTCCAGCTGAGAGTCCCCCACCGGTCAAAACTGAAGTCATCAATCCTATCCTGTGGTTTCAGGCCAGTGCTGATTTTGGAAGCTTACCAGACGGTTGTCACATGCTGGTAGTAATGGACGATTTCTCTAAATATCCTGATGTAGAACTTGTGGAGTCTCTGACTGCATCTCAGATCATTCCTCGTTTTGAAAAGATCATGGTCTTCCCATGGTTTGATACAGGAGCTACGCACGGACAATGGACTGTCTTTTTCTAGCCAAGAGTTTGCTGAGTACTTGAAAAGTCGAGGAATCCTTCATAAAAAGATCACTCCTCGTTGGCCTCAGTCTAATGGAGAAGTGGAATGCTTCATGAGGACTCTCAACAAAGTGTTGCAGATTGCAGTGGCTGGTGGTCACAATGTGGACTGTGCTGTGTATGCATTTTTGAGGGAATATTGTCTCACTCCTCACGCCACCACGGGAGTGACACCTAGCTCTTTATGCATGAATCGTCATGTTTGAGACACCATTCCTCATCTGCAAGAATCCTCTGAACTTCATGATAAAGTCTGTGAGGCATTGTCCAGTGGAGTAAAAAAAATGACAAGATGTCAAGGAGCGGGACATTCATGTAGGAGATTATGCACTTGTACGTAACCGGAGAAGTGGAAGCAAGTTTTTGCTGCCATTTGAGAAAGACCCGTGGGTGGTGATTGCAAAAAAAGGTACTATGGTAACTGCAAGAAGGAAGCATGAAATCGTCACAAGGAACATTTCATTTTTCAAGATGTTCTGCCTGGAAGATGGTGGAATAGACAAAGAACAGAGCTCTCCATCGGCCAATTTGTGTGAAGGAGACGAAGGAAGTGCAGAGTGTGGCAATAGCCAATCTACGTTCCAGAGCCCCGGGGTGGTATGTGCTGACCCTCTGTCAGCTGACAGGAGGGGTGCAGATGTGCAGAGTGCGGAAGTTCCCCACGATGCTGATCGGGGATGCCTGAAGCCCTGCCAGTTGGAGTGTTACCTCCTAGGCAAGGTCTGGAACGTTATACTTTGCGTCCTCGTCCACCAAGATCAACCAGACTGCAAGGATTTGTAGCTGACTGATTATACGAGGGGTTATTTCTTTCACACACTACCTGTTCGGACCCCGTGTTATAGTTGTAATTTATATATATTTGTTTTATGTTTTATTTTGGGTAAAGGAGGAATATTATGTTTGTCATGGGCCAGCCCATGACGATCAGTAGCACAGGGAGATTCTACCCGTCTCCCCTGCACAGTAATAAAATATCGGTATTGCCCATTGAGGTTACCCGAGGTCAATAAAAAGACCCAGGGCTTTGCTCCGGGTGTGCACTAACTATCAAGTGGTGTCCGTGTATTCTTTAATTAAAATTGTGTCACAAACGTTATGCAAATAGGCCTCACTGCGGAGGCCTTCCAATAGACGCAACAGATACCATTGTGATGTTCCTGGGGCCACACCCCACAAAGGATAGAAAACACTTGAAATGAACTGAAAAGTTAAGGAGGAGAACTGCGTAGCGCAAGTAGCAACTTCAACAAGTTATCCCTGTGCAATGATATTTCGGGGTGGGCAGCATTTTCTGTCGCTATTTGAGGACTCTCCATGACACACTTTAGTGAAGTCCACTGACACAGTTCACTCCAGAATCGTCTCTCCACTTGGACTCATGCGTGACGCTCCCATTCACCCAGTAACAGGGCGACCACCAAAGCACAGCTACTAACAATTGTGGCCCAGGAAGCGGAGCTCTGACTCTGTGCCCTCGAGGAGAGTGGCATATTAACCCCTTGTGTGCCCAGGACGAGGTGATCTCCTCCAAGGCGTTGGTTCCCCGGTGCCTTGGGCGAGATCACCTCGTCCTGCTAGGGGCCCCCGGGGGGAGCGCTAGCGCTCCCCCCGATGGCGAGGCACACCCCTCCCCTAGGCAGGGATGGAAGGGGAATCGCTTCCCCTTCCACCCCGCCCCTCCGCGACCCCTCCGCGACCCCTCCGTGGCGTCTGATGATGTCAGCGAGGAAAAGCGTGCTGACCTCATCAGAGGCCTTCCCTCCGGCGTTGGAAGCTCAGCTTCCAGCGCCCGATCGGAGGAGAAATGCAAAGCATTTCTCCTCCGATCACGTGGAGGGGGTCAGAGAAGCCTGAAAGGAGAGGAAAGGCCTTTCCTCTCCTTTCAGGCTTCTCTGAGCATTTCTGCTGCCCGATCGCGATGCGATCGGGCAGCAGAAATGCCACTAGACACCAGGGACTTTTTTAAATTTTATTTCCTTCAAAAGGAGAGTGGCCCCTCCAGGGGGGTAATTTGCTTTCTGGCTGTTTCTGCCCCCCCTGGGGGCAGATCGACCAAATTATTATTAGAAACCCCCCTAGATACCAGGTAAATAATATTTATTGTTTTGTTCGTTTTTTTTATGTTTGGGGAGCGACCCCTTGGGCAAGGGTCGCTCCGGGGGGCAAAATATTATTAGGCCATTTCTGCCCCCCGGGGGGGCAGAAATCCACTAGACACTAGGGATAATTTTTTTATTTTATTTTTTATTTTTTCATGTTTTGGGAGCGACCCCATGGGCAAGGGTCACTCTGGGGGGGGGGGAAATCATTATTAGGCAATTTCTGCACCCCCTGAGGGTAGATCGGCCTTGCGATCTGCCCCCAGAGGGGAAGAAACCACTAGACACCAGGGAATATTTTTTTGTGTGGGCTATTTCAAGTAAGGGGAGCGGCCCCTTGGGCAAGGGCCACTCCTCGGGGCACATTATTTCTAGGCCATTTCTTCCCCCCGGGGGCAGATTGGCCTAATATTATTAGTCCGATCTGCCCCTGGGGGGGGGAGGGGGGTGGGCAGAAAACCACTAGACACCAGGGATATTTTTTTTTTTTTTTACTTTTATTTTTTTATGTTTGGGGAGCGACCCCTTAGGCAAGGGTCGCTCCCAGGAGGGCAAATTATTATTAGCCCATTTCTGCCCCCCAAGGGCAGAAACCACAAGACACCAGGGAATTTTTATTTTTTTATACTAACGCATAAGGGGAGCTGCCCCTTTGGCAAGGGCCACTCCCCGGGGGGGGGCAATATATTTTTAGGCCTTTTCTGCCCCCCTGGAGGCAGATCGGCCTAATATAATTAGGCGGATCTGGCCCCGGGGGGGGGCAGAAACCTCTAGACACCAAGGATCTATATATTTTTTTATTTACTTTATGTTTTTATGTAAGGGGTCGCTCCCCTGGGGGGCAAATTGTATTTAGGCCATTTCTGCCCCCCTTGGGAGCAGATCAGCCTATTTTTGTTAGGCCAATCTGCCCCCAAAGGGGGCAGAAACCTCTAGACACCATGGATTGGTGTGTGTGTATGTGTGTGTTTTGTTTGGAGGGGGCAGCCCCTTGGGCAAGTGTCTCTCCCCATGGGGGCACATTACTGTTGGCCATAACTGCCCCCCTTGGGGGCAAATTGGCCTATTTTGGAAGGCCCGTCTGCCCCGAAGGGGGGCAGGAAGCCCACCAGAGACCAGGGAAGATTTTTTTTCAAAATAAGAGGTTGCCATACACCCACCCCAAATAAATGGGGCCAAAGTTGTTCTGCCCACCAGTGGGCAGATTGGGCAATTACCCCCGATCCACACCCCGGGGGGACAGAAAGTCCACTAGATGCCAGGAAATATGAAAAATAAAAGAAAATAGTGGGGTGGTGGCTACCAACCAGTATGGGCCTAGTTATGCGCCAACCCGAACTGATGGGGCTAACAGTCTTTCAGCTCTCCCCCGCACACTAAAACATCTTATCCCATGGCAAGCAAGACGACATTTGATTATTTTTGGTTTTTGTTTTACATTTGGGCCATGAGAGCTTGGTAACTCTCAAAATCGTCCCACTTGGAATGGTGACGGCTGCTCTTTTTTTTTACTTTGGGACGCTGCCATGTAGAAAAATCCACAAGACCTAGACACATCTGAAAACTAAACATCTAGTTGATTCCAGAGTGGTGTGCTTCACGTGCACCCCGCACCATTTCCTTACCCACAATGCCCTGCAAACCTGCAACTTTGCTGGAAAGCACACATTTTTCCCACATTTTTGTGATGGAACCTTCCGCAATCTGCAGTAATCCACAAAATTCCTACCATCCAGCATCGTCTCATCTATACCGTTAAAATTTCTGCTGCACTTGTCAGCCTCAAAATGTTTTTCTTCAAACTGCCCTTTTGAACCCACTTTGGTTCCCCCTCAATTTCGACGTGTTTTTGGCTCCTCCCTGTCACAAACACTTGGCCCACCTACACAAGTGAGGTATCATATTTACCGGGAGACTGAGGGGAACGTTGGCTGGTAGAAAATTTGTCCCAGTGCAGTGATCCCACACAGAAATGTGGGAAAAATGGGATTCTTTAGCTAAATTTGGGGTTTGCTAAGGATTCTGGGTACGAAAATATTGGGGGATCCATGCAAGTCACACCTCCCTTGACTCCCTCGGGTGTCTAGTTTTCAGAAATGTCTGGGTTTGGTAGGTTTCCCTAGATGTCTGCTGAGCCCAGGACCAAAAATGCAGGTGCACCCCTGCAAAAACAGGTCGTTTTCTATTTGATAATTTTGATGTGTCCACGTTTTGTTTTGGGGCACTTCCTGTCGCGGGCACTACGCCTACCCACACAAGTGAGGTATCATTTTTATCAGGAGACTTGGGGGAACGCTGGGTGGAAAGAAATTTGTGGCTCCTCTCAGATTCCAGAACTTTCTGTCACCAAAATTAGAGGAAAAAGTATTTTTTTAGCCACATTTTGAGGTTTGCAAAGGATTGTGGGTAACAGAACCTGGTGAGAGCCCCACAAGTCACCCCGTCCTGGATTCCCCTAGGTCTCTAGTTTTAAAAAATGCACAGGTTTGGTAGGTTTCCTTAGGTGCAGGCTGAGCTAGAGGCCAAAATCCACAGATAGGCACTTTGCAAAAAACACCTCTGTTTTCTGTAGAAAAATGTGATGTGTCCACGTTGTGTTTTGGAGCATTTTCTGTCGCGGGCACTATGCCTACCCACACAAGTGAGGTACCATTTTTATCGGGAGACTTGGGGGAACGCTGGGTGAAAAGAAATTTGTGGCTCCGCTCAGATTCCAGAACTTTCTGTCACTAAAATGAGAGGAAAAAGTATTTTTTTAGCCAAATGTTGAGGTTTGCGAAGGATTCTGGGCAGAACCTGGTGAGAGCCTGACAAGTCACCCCATCTTGGACTCCCCTAGTCTCTAGTTTTAAAAAATGAACAGGTTTTGTAGGTTTCCCTAGGTGCCGGCTGAGCTAGAGGCCAAAATCCACAGGTAGGCACTTTGCAAAAAACACCTCTGTTTTCTGTAGAAAAATGTCATGTGTCCACGTTGTGTTTTGGAGCATTTCATGTTGCGGGCACTATTCCTACCCACACAAGTGAGGTACCATTTTTATCGGGAGACTTGAGGGAACGCTGGGTGGAAGGAAATTTGTGGCTCCCCTCAGATTCCAGAACTTTCTGTCACCGAAATGTGAGGAAAAAGTATCTTTTTAGACAACTTTTGAGGTTTGCAAAGGATTCTGGGTAACAGAACCTGGTGACTGCCCGACAAGTCACCCCATTAGGATTCCCCTAGGCCTCTAGTCTTCAAAAATGCACAGGTTTCGTAGGTTTCCCCAGGTGACGGCTGAGCTAGAGGCCAAAATCCACAGGAAGGCACTTTGCAAAAAACACCTCTGTTTTCTTTGAGAAAATGCGATGTGCCCACTTTGTGTTTTGGGGCATTTCCTGTTGCGGGCACTAGGCCTACACACACAAGTGAGGTACCATTTTTTTTGTGGGAGACTTGGGGGAACGGTGGGTGGAAGGAAATTTGTGGCTCCTCTAAGATTCCAGAACTTTCTGTCACCGAAATGTGAGGAAAAAGTATCTTTTTAGCCAACTTTTGAGGTTTGCAAAGGATTCTGGGTAACAGAACCTGGAGAGAGCCCCACAAGTCACCCTGTCCTGGATTCCTCCAGGTCTCTAGTTTTAAAAAATGCACAGGTTTGGTAGGTTTCCGTTGTGCAGGCTGAGCTAGAGGCCAAAATCCACAGGTAGGCACTTTGCAAAAAACACCTCTGTTTTCTGTGGAAAAATTTGATGTGTCCACGTTGTGTTTTGGGGCATTTCATGTCGTGGGCACTAGGCCTGCCCACACAAGTGAGGAACCATTTTTATCGGAAGACTTGGGGGAACATGGAATAGTAAAACAAGTGTTATTGCCCCTTGTCTTTCTCGACATTTTGTCCTTCCAAATATGAGACAGCGTGTAAAAAAGACGTCTATTTGAGAAATGCCCTGTAATTCACATGCTAGTATGGGCACCCCAGAATTCAGGGATGTGCAAATAACCACTGCTCCTCAATACCTTATCTTGTTCCCATTTTGGAACTACAAAGGTTTTCTTGATACCTATTTTTGACTCTTTATATTGCAGCAAATTAATTGCTGCATACCCGGTTTAGAATGAAAACCCACTGCAAGGTGCAGCTCATTTATTGGCTCTGGGTGTCTAGGGTTCTTGATGAACCAACCTACAAGCCCTATATATCCCCACAACCAGAAGAGTCCAGCGGACGTAACAGTATATTGCTTTAAAAAATCTGACATTGCAGGAAAAAGTTACACAGTAAAATGTAGAGAAAAATGGCTGTTTTTTTCACCTCAATTTCAATATTTTTTATTTCAGTTGTTTTTTTCTGCAGGAAGCCCTTGTAGGATCTACACAAGTTACCCATTGCTGAATTCAGAATTTTGTCTACTTTTCAGAAATGTTTAGTTTTCTGGGATCCAGCATTGGTTTCACACCCATTTTTGTCACTGACTGGAAGGAGGCTGAAAGCACAAAAAAATCGTAAAAATGGGGTATGTCCCAGTAAAATGCCAAAATTGTGTTGAAAAATTGGGTTTTCTGATTCAAGTCTGCCTATTCTTGAAAGCTGGGAAGCTGGTGATTGTAGCACAGCAAACCCTTTGTTGATGCGATTCTCAGGGGAAAAATCACAAGCCTTCTTCTGCAGCCCTTTTTCCCCATTGTTTTTTTAAAAACGAAATTTTCACTGTATTTTGGCTAATTTCTTGGCCTCCTTCAGGGGAACCCACAAAGTCTGGGTACCTCTGGAATCCCTAGGATGTTGGAAAAAAAGGACGCAAATTTGGCGTGGGTAGCTTATGTGGACAAAAAGTTATGAGGGCCTAAGCGAGAACTATTCCAAATATGCCAAAAAAGGCCTGTCACAGGAGGGGGAAAAGGCCTGGCAGCGAAGGGGTTAACACAAAACGCTGTTTGCTGAGTTTATGGGATCTCGGCTGACTTGTGTTACAAATGTCTGATCTTTCACTCCTGATGATACAAGAAATGTGTTTTTCATAGTCTATGTCACACTTGACAGGTCTATAAAGTAGCAGCGCGAGCAACAAAGCAAGTACATGGGGGTCATGAAAATGTAGTAATACATAACGCATGGATGGTCTGTGTTATTGAATTAATTGTAAATGTTTACTTTAGCGCCAGGCCTGTAGAATAGCTTCATGTACTTTAATCTCGCTAATTCCTCAGGAAGGTTTGAAAAGCAAGAAATCATTGTCTCAGCTACACTTCATCACTGTTCTCAATACTTACCTGTCAATCATCCTTTGCCCTCATATATCAGCAGACCTCATGGTGCAACGGTAGCGCGTCTGACTCCAGATCAGAAGGTTGCGTGTTCAAATCACGTCGGGGTCACAAAGTTGTCCTTTTATACTCACAAATTGACTAATGGGAATTTACCCTAGTTTCTCAATTTAAAAAATAATGTAGATTTTCCTAGTTTATGACGGAAAGTCTTAATTTTATTAAAGACACGGAGGCGAGTATTATGCGTTTCTTTTCTTGCTTTATTTAATGAGCAGCAGTCAAGAAACTACAAATCCCATAAGGCTTAACATCTGTAGCCAATGGGATTAAAAAGATAGTTCAAAACACACAGAACCAATAGTAATTACGATATGGCATTATGACGTCACTTGACTGCAAGCAGCCCTCTTTTCTTGCAAATGAAGTCAGTTAACTGTGAACAAAGGAAACAACAAGCAAAGAATAAACAGAGCCATGAGGAAAGCAAAAACATCAGAGAAAAAGTCCAGGAGCTTGCAGAAGCGAGGGTGGTCCGGCCAAACCGACAGGGATGATCCAAGTCCTGAAGGGAACGAAATGTTTGGATGACCTGACGGGATCTGATTAGGACGTTGTCTGAGTGGTTGAAGCCGGAACTAGAGAAAGGGAGGGAAAACAAAGTTATACAAGAGGTGGGATAATACTCGCCTCCGTGTCTTTAATAAAATTAAGACTTTCCGTCATAAACTAGGAAAATCTACATTTTATGTCAAGACCGGAGGCTCCTATTATGCGAGTTTAAAGCATATTAATCACGTTGAAAGAAGCATTATCAATTGGTTTGCAATAAAACACTTTAAAAGTATTATCATTGGACCAATCCGCAGATTTTAGAATATCCTCCAAACGGGAACCTGCCCAAAAGGCTTTGGAAGCCATGGCCCCCCTAGAGGAATGAGCTCCAAACTTGGAAACATCAATACCAGCCAAGGACATAATCAGTCTTACCCAACGTGCTAGTGTAGCAGAAGAAACAGGGTTATGGGGTTTTCTGAAAGATATGAGAAGTTGGGAGGAGGATGTTCTCAAATCTGCGGTTCTATGCTCATAGACTTTGAGACATTGTCCTACACACAATTTTGGTTGAAGAGGAAAATAGGGATAAAAGACTGATGACAAATTCGTCTTAGTGCGTCTTACAACCGAAAACAACACACCCGACGGGGTGAATTGACGGCTGGAGACGTCCAAAGCCTTAACATCTGATAACCGTTTAATAGAAACTAAACATAATAACATTGTTAATTTAGCAGATAAAAGCTTTAATGATAAACTTGAATTATCTGGTAATGCAATCAAATATTTCAAAACAATATTAACATCCCACAAGTGGTTGTATTTTGGTAACGGAGGTTTAGAAAATTTTTTACTCCCTTCAATAATTTACAGACCAACGGGTGCTCGCCTACTGGTTTCCCGTGAACATGAATATGGTTGGAAGAGATAGCAGATCTGTAAAGATTGATAGTGCGAAATGCTTTACCTTTGCTAGCTTCCGAGGCTAGAAAATTTACGACAAAAATAACATCTGCTGAAAAGGGATCAATTTGTCTTCCCACACACCAGCAATCCCATAGAGACCAGGCCGCCTTAGAGGCTTTTTTGGTGCCTGGGGCCCAGGAGCTTGAGATGTAATGGGAAGCTTCTGCCGAAATGACAGGGGAAGACTGGGGATTCCTGATATTTTCCAAGCGGATAAGGTTAGGATATTGTTCAGAATAAGGGGGTGAGCACGGTGAAGAGGGTCTAGCAGCAGATCCGGAAAGGATGGAATTAGCAAGGGAAAATCTATTGACATTTCTAAAAGAGTGGGGAACCAAATTTGAGATTGCCAAAACGGGACGATAAGAGAGAGAGAGGCGTGTTGACGTCTGGCCTGAGCCAGAACCCTGTTGATCATTATGAAAGGAGGAAAGGCATAGTTGAGGGAAAACGACCAGTCTTGAGAGAAAGCATCTGATGCTAAGGCTAAGGGATCTGGGCGCCAGCTGTAAAATTGGGGAAGTTGTGTGTTGAGTCGGGATGCAAAAAGGTCTATGTAAAAAGGGCCCCATAAGGATTGAATGCTGTGAAACACGGAAGGATGAAGTCTCCAATCGCTGGAGTCTCGAAGGTGACGAGAATGCCAATCCGCCACTGTGTTGAGAGTCCCAGGAAGATACTCTGCATGTACCGAAAGATGGTTTGAGAGGCAAAACTCCCAAAAGCTCTTGGCTAGATCTGCCAAAGGTTTGGATCGTGTGCCCCCAAGATGGTTTATATATCTGACTGCAGATATGTTGTCCATCCTGAGCAGGATTGCACAATGTACTTTGTTCTTTGCAAGACTTCTGATTGCAAAGGAGCTTGCAAGCATCTCTAAACAATTGATGTGCAATTTGGACTCCTCGCTTGACCATGTACCTCCAGTCGAGATGGGTCCACAGCGGGCCCCCCAGCCTTGATGACTTGCATCGGATTCTAACACAAGATCTGGGGCTGATGGAAAAATACTTCTCCCGTTCCAAGCAGCTAAATGGTCTATCCACCATTGAAGCTCCGTGCGAGACTCTATGTCCAAAGGAACGAGATCGGAATACAAAAGCCCCTTTCTCAGGTGTTGAATCTTTAATCTTTGAAGGGCACGATAATGAAGGGGACCCGGAAAGATTGCTTGGATGGAGGAGGAGAGAAGACCTACAACTCGGGCTAGAGTTCGGAGGGAAATGAGGGAATTTCGGAGAATTTGTAGAATTTCTGATTTTATGGATTTTATTTTTGACGATGGTAGAAGAAGGGACGCTGAGAGGGAATTGATTTGAAACCCTAGAAATTCTACGACTTGGGAAGGGATAAGAAGGGATTTTTCTCTGTTTATTATGAAACCCAATTGCTCCAACAGAGAGCAAGTCGTTTGCAGGTGGAGTATGAGAGTCTGAGGCGATTGACTTAGGATGAGGATATCGTCTAGATAAATTAATAATCTTATCCCTTGAGCTCTTAGAAAAGCTACCACGGGTTTCATGAGTTTTGTGAAGCACCATGGGGCCGACGATAGACCGAAGGGCAGAGAGGTAAAGTGATACATTTTGTCTAACCATTGGAATTGGAGAAATTTTCTGTATTCTGGATGAACCGGAACGACTAAGTAAGCGTCCCGTAGATCCAATCTGACCATCCAGTCGTTCTGGAGGAGAATATCTCTGAGATGGAGGATTGTTTCCATTTTGAAATGCCGGTATACTACAAACCGGTTGAAATGTTTTAGATTGATGACTGGACGCATCTTTTTGTTTTTCTTTTGAACAAGAAAAATTGGGCTGATAAAACCTGAAGGAAGGGGAAGAGTGGGCGCAATCGCTTGTTTGCGTAACAATGTGTCTACCTCTAGGGAAATTAGATGAACCATTTCTGTAGAAAATTGGGGAGGAGGTTGGAAAAAAGTTTGGACAGGAGTAGAATAAAGTTCTATTTTGTAACCTAGAACTGTGTTTAACACCCAAGCATCTTTTGTTATTGCATGCCAATTTGACAGAAAATGGGAAATACGACCTCCTGTCGGGAAAGAATCGACAAAGAGGCTTACCTGTTGGGTTGGTGGCTCTGGAATGTCTGGTCGACCTGGCACGGTATCCTCTGCCACGTTGGGGGTAGAACTGAGGTCTAAAGTCCTGCTGATAGGAGCTGTAATAACCTCTGGAGCCTTGATTGGTGAATCCGCGGCCGGTAAAGCGACCCCTGCCTCTACCGGCCCTGGCAAAAACCCGCTGGTGAAACATTTTTCTCATGGACTGTTGGGCTTTGGTTAACGAGGTGAAAGTAGCAACATATTTGCCGAGGTCCTTGATAAAGGAGTCTCCAAAAAGCTGTCCATCCGATTGGAACTGAGGTTGAACGGTTGCCAATTTGACGAGTTTGGGATCAAGTTTAATAAGTAGACCTTTACGTCTCTCGTGAATAAAGGAAGAATTTGCATTTCCCAAAAGGCAGAAACAACGCTGAATCCATAAAGATAACTCTTCTGGGTCCAGAAAGGACCCGTCTAGTCTGGCTGATTCCACAAGATCGAAAATTCTAGTAAGAGGCCCAGTAATATCTAAGAGTTTATCTTGGCAAGAGGACCAAGCTTTATCTACGCCCTTGCGCGGGTCCTTGCCTTGTTTGGTGAAGAAAGTCAACATTTGTTCATCAATAGTAGGAGTGATAGTGGCTTTATTGGAAAGTACGGGACGAGGACATTCAGACTTTAATTTGGACCTGGTTTGTTTGTCTAGTGGAGAAAATAGTTTTTGTGCCACATAACGACCCACATGGTCCGCTGGAAACCACTCCGTGGAATTGGGATGATGAATTTGAGAGGGATCGAACATAGGAAAACCCTCTGAGTCAAAGAGAGAAGGGGTAGCAGAGGTTATTTTTGGTTTCTTTGGAGGAATGGAAAAGGACTCATCATCGTCTTTATCAGATAAATAAGAATCTGAATCTACATCAGGCATATCTTCGTCTGTATCTTGAATAACTGGAGAAATAACCGGGAGAACATTGCGTTCTTTAGATTTTCGTTTTAGAGAAGATTTTGGCGCCATATTGTTATACTCCTTGGCAGGAGCCTTGTGAGGAACCGCGTCCTCTGGCATACGTGAGAAGGACTCACTTTCCATATGCGTCCCCATATCTGGCTTCGCTGGTGGACGCGTACTGCATTCCCCCGCAGTCTGGGCCGATTTGGAAATTAAGTTAGAAAGGTTATTCTCCAGATTTTTTGATAATTTTTGTAATGAGGAAGAAACTGCCTGATGGACAGAGCTTCTGATGAAATCACAAAGTTCATGTCTCATGTCTTCCAGTTCAGAGGAAACACTCTGTTCCATAGAGGAATTGCCAGGTTCCATTATGTCTTTAAAGACAGTAAAATATGTAGAAATAAAATAGAATTGAAAAAATTAATTTTGAAAAGTCAGGAGACCAAAAGCGAGAAAAAACGGAGTCTTTTTGAAAGCAGAGGGACTAGAAAGGGTTAATAAAATAACCCTGGTCTAAAAGAAGCCACTAAAGTTGCTCTAGATAATAAAGAAGAATGCCGTCAGAAGCGCTCTGATATACGACGTCTCTACCTCAGGAGCAAACCGAGTGACGGTTGCTGCCTGAGGCAAAAGAATGTTCGGAATTTTTGAACGCGCGCGCCGTGCGTCTAAAGTAAACAAAGCCGGCGTCAGCTGGAGCGCACGGCTGGAAACCCTCTGAGAGAGGGCCGGAAGAAATGTAAACAGACGGCAGTTTCCGTGAGCTGGAAAGGCATGAAAGGAATGCCTAAAAGCGGAACGCACGCGACGCGTGCTGAAATTCAGAAATAAATTGAGAGCTGACGGGCTCAGCTCCAAACAACAAAAATACAGTTGACGAGTGGTCGGAGTCGGATATAAACATGCGGCAACTTGCCGTCTAACATGACAAAGGCCAAAATACAGTATTATTATTTACAAACCAACAGCATTAAAATATCAGATAATGTATTAACAAGGAGAAAAGAAAATGCGACTTATCTCGACAGCAGCAGCAAGAAAAGAGGACTGCTTGCAGTCAAGTGACGTCATAATGCCATATCGTAATTACTATTGGTTCTGTGTGTTTTGAACTATCTTTTTAATCCCATTGGCTACAGATGTTAAGCCTTATGGGATTTGTAGTTTCTTGACTGCTGCTCATTAAATAAAGCAAGAAAAGAAACGCATAATAGGAGCCTCCGGTCTTGACATAAAATTGCATTTAAAAAGGCTTGTTTTATATAAACATAAATGTGGATCAAGCTCACATGGATTAACTGGAACAAACCTGCTTCTAATGAGTACTTAGAAGCTCCGCATCATTTATAATGCTTTTATACATTATCAATCAATCAGGTAATTTAGAAAGCGTGCTACTCACCCACCAGGGTCTCAAGGCACGGGGGAAGCTACTGGTCGAATAGCCATGTCTTGATGCATTTCCTGAAAGTTAGGAGGTCCTGGGTCTGGCGTAGGTGGAGCTGTAGGGAGTTCCAGGTCTTGGTGGCGAGGTGAGAGAAGGATCTTCCTCCGCCGGTGGTGCGGCGAATGCGGGGGACGGAGGCGAGCGCGAGGCTGATGAAGCAGAGCTGGCGGGTGGGGGTGTGGAAGGTGAGTCTGTCGTTGAGGTAGTTCGGACCTGTGTTGTGGAGGGCTTTGTGTGCGTGGGTGAGGAGTTTGAAGGTAATCCTCTTCGATACGGGTAGCCAGTGTAGTTCTCTGAGGTGGGCAGAGATGTGGTTGTGGCGTGGGACATCGAGGATGAGTCGGGCGGACGCGTTTTGGATACATTACATTTTCGTTTGTAGTTTGGCTGTGGTTCCTGCATAGAGTGCGTTGCCGTAGTCTAGTCGGCGGCTGACCAGGGCGTGGGTGACTGTCTTTCTAGTTTCGATGGGGATACATTTGAAAATCTTGCGGAGCATGCAAAGGGTGTTTTAGCAGGAAGAGGAGACTGCATTGACCTGCTGAGTCAAGCTGAGTGCTGAGTCCAAGATGATTCCCAGGTTTCGTGCTTGAGTGGTGGGTGTGGGTGCGGCTCCAAGGGGGGAAGGCCACCAGGAGTTGTTCCAAGCGGAGGGGTTGCTGCCGAAGATGAGGATCTCTGTTTTGTCTGTGTTTAACTTGAGGCGGCTTGATTCCATCCAGTTGGCGATGGCGTGAAGTCCATTGTGGAGGTTGTTTTTTGCGGTTGTAGGGTCTTTGGTGAGGGAGATGATCAGCTGGGTGTCGTCTGCGTAGGATACTATGTTGATGTGGTGGGATCTTGCGACGTTGGCGAGAGGAGCCATGTAGATGTTAAAAAGTGTTGGGCTGAGGGAGGATCCCTGGGGGATGCCACAGATGGTCTTGGAGGGTTCTGACAGGTCCGGCGGTAGGCGGACTCTCTGGGTTCTGCCGGAGAGGAATGAAGAGATCCAGTCGAGAGCCATGCCATGGATCCCGGTGTTGTGGAGGAGTGTTGGAAGGGTGTGGTGACAAATGGTGTTGAAGGCTGCGGAGAGGTCCAGGAGGATGAGCGCTGTGGTTTCACCTTCATCAAGCATGATCCTAATGTCATCTGTAGCAGCAATGAGTGCGGTTTCAGTGCTGTGGTTCTTGCGAAATCCGGATTGGGAGGTGTCGAGCGCTTTGCTGTCTTCCAGGAAGTGGGATAATTGGCTGTTCACGATTTTTTCTGTGACCTTCGCTGGGAAGGGGAGGAGGGAGATGGTCCGGTAGTTCTTGGGGTCATCCGGGTCCACATTGGGCTTCTTCAACAGGGCGTTGACCTCGACGTGTTTCCAGCTCTTCAGGAAGGTGGCTGTTTTGAAGGAGGTGATGATGGCGCGGAGGGGGGGGGGGGCGATGATGTTGCTTGCTTTGTTGAAGATCTGGTGCGGGCTGAGGTCCGAGGGGGAGCCGGAGTGGATGGAGGCCATGGTGTTGATGGTGTCTTCGTTGTTGACGTGGGTCCAGGCACATAGGACGTTGGTGCTGCTTGGTGTGTTGGGTTTGTGGTTGGCTGGTGGGTCTGGGGTTTGAAGCTGCTGTGGATGTCTTCGATCTTTCGCAGGAAATGGGTGGCGAGGGAGTTGCCAAGTTCTTATGATGGTGAGCACAAATGTACCTTTTGGAAAAAATACAAGTGTTTTAGCTGCATTGAGCAACGAAAATACAATTCTGTATTATATTGTATTCCTGTATTATATTAACAGGAATATCAGCAGCCTTACCTCACCCCACCCCCCCGACACACTTCTAGTTGTTACATCTAAACTGTGCGTAGGATACTTTCATTGATAGACAGTAGATGGCGCTGTTGTATTAGTCTATAGCCGCATATGATGAATCATTCTCTCCGCTTGTGGAATGGAAAATAAAATATTACGTTTTCCTTCAGCTGAAGATAATAGAGAACTCACCATCAACTGTTAAATGAAAATACGTTGCTGAAAGTCAAAATGACTAGCAGAGGACGGCTTCGAACCTTCGACCACAGAGTTACAGGCCTACTACTTTTCCACTGGGATCTCTACTGTGTCCCACGGGAAAGGACTCCTAACCTTTTTATTTAGTGAAATTCTACAGTCCTGTCATTATTGATAAAGGATATGATTCATCAGAAATATTTCTGCCGTAATGCACACATTGTGCGATGCATTTATGTGAGACCAGACAACTTATATTTCAAGAAGGGTTCAAAGCAAAGATTATGGATCTCTGTACATTAACACAGTGCGTGGTACTTCATGAGATGTATGTAAGCATTTTACATTTAGGCTCTTTTCTTTCTGCAGATTTCTTAGATTGTCCCTCAGATTTCTTTTCGCATATTTTACTGGTGCGTTGAGTTAGTTCACGTGACTGACCACAAACACTCACGTGACTAAACAATGACTGACCACAAACACGTATACAACGCTCTTCACCCTTAAGACTGGCGGAGTGAGACCATCTGGAGAGGACCCTTTGGGTGCAATAACATTTCCCTTTGAGGCTCTGTTTCTCCCTGTCTTTTTACATTGCATGCCTCGCTCTGCATTAATCTCCTTCCTGACACATTCTGCTCAGCCCCCTCCAGGATCTTCGCATATACAGAGCAGATGGTTTTAACTTGTCACATCTGAATATTTAAGACAAAAAATCAAGCGTTGGGATCAAGGCTCAGAGGTACTGAGATACCCCGGGGAATGCAAGTGAACAATTGTATATTGTATATTCAAAGGCACTTTTGACATTCTTATGAACTAATCCTACTTCAGCTTTTAAGTGAACCAACATATCTGTTATCATCTGCTGTTATGTCACCTTCTGTTACTTGTATTATGTGTATGCTGTGTATGTGTGGTGTTCCAGTATTATAACACACATCTGTCACCTTCTTGGCCGCTTATTACTTTTTGACAAAGAGGAGAGTTTTGCTCCCAGTTTGTTGGAAGCGACGAACACAGTGTGCGCCCGGCTGAGGCTGTCGATGGTTTCACTGGTTCTTCTAATTGTGAGGTTGTGTGCTGGTGTTTAGGGATTGGACTGGTGTAGTCCGGTATTGAAATTGTGAACACTTTAGAATATGCGCCACCGGGTGAGTGAGTCCACCTCTGGATGCAGGGTTACCACATGGTGCTCTGTCAGTCAGTAGGACTGGGGGGAGGTGTGTGGTGCAGTGTAGGTGCAGGTCCTCAGTCTGAGACTCTTCACAGGTTTGATGCCTTTGTGGACACCCACAATCCGGGCGATGTGCTTAAGACGAGTCTTGCTGTACTATGTGGGGCTTGTTTGTCTCAGGAAGTGTAAGCCACTGTGAGGAAGAGTAGATCACTGATTCATGGGAGGCAGGAGGGGGTTGTAGAAGGTCTAAACACAGTTGTGTGCCTCTGTAGCTGTGCATGTGTATTCACTAGGTTTTAAGGGGCAGCGACCATTGGAGGGTGTTGTCAGTTACTACACATATCAGTGCACCCACAGGGGTGGGCTGGTCAGGGTGCTTCAGGTGAGGTTGTCAGTGAGTTGGGCACTGTGTGTGGCTGGGGGCGGGGAGTTCGGTTGGATACTATGGTGAATCATGGTGTGGGGGGGGGGTCTTACAGGGTTCGGCAATTGTCGTTTGACTACCTTGCTTTGTTGCATTGATGCGGCGTTTCGTTTTTGTTGCTGTGATTGGTCCCCTTCTTGATTTCTTTTTAAGAATAACATTTACACGTTTCCAGACATGAAGAGAAACGCTCTGCATCCCTCCTGTTCCCCACTTTAATGTGTTTTCTCAGAAACTGACCTCGTCTTGGTGGTCACACCGGAAGGACTTAAACTCAGCAGCGCCTTTCCCTGTAGCCCATCTCTCCTTCCTGCCCCAGGCTGCAGTAGTACCACTCGTGTGCTCTTGGGCATGTAAGGCCCGTGTGGTCTTTTGTAAACTAACGTCAGGAGCAGGGCCCCCACCAGTGGGAATACGGCATCCAGACACCTATCAGAATGCGTGAGGTTTTCCACCCCTAGAACATGCCACACTCTGTGGTACCAACCCTCCAGGGTGGCACCAGCATAGCTGCCAAGTTGCCAAGGTCCATTCTTTGTGTGTTGCTCCAATCCTAGTTTTTTTTACTTTGAATTCTGGACTTGTAGTCCTGTTTTATAGTGGAATAAGTTAAATTAAAAGTCCCAGAATTCAAAGGAAAAACTTGGACTGGAGCAGCACATTACGCATGGAGCCGGGAAACCTGGAATGGATGCCCCGGTCAGCAGTCAGCTAGTAGGGTCTGACCGGCCAGTAATAGGAGCGCATTTATCACCCTCCGCAACTCCCTTCTGACACTGGCGCCCATAATACGAAGGCTAACTTACTGCTAGGACAGGAGTGAAGCTGACGTCAGCATACGGGGACTTGCGGAGTTTGGGTGAATGGTGCTGCTGGTTTCTGTATGAGTAGAATTGATGGCTTCAGTTGTTGGTGCTGAGGGGCTGTTAAAACTGGACAGTCTGGGGCTCTTATGGAGGTGAGTTGAGTGAAAACTCTGTGTAGGAATGCTCGCTGTGGCTGCACAATAACTACTCTGTGCAGATATCCCGGACTTGTGTCATTTCTCTTAATGAATGCAGCAAAAACTGTAGTGGGAAGCGTTGGTGCCTTCCAAGCAGTTGACCCTGTTTCGATTTCCGGCCAACGCAGCACTTTTTGTTATGGATGAATCTCATTTTATTATTACTGGGTGTGTTTCATTTTGATAGAAAATCATTTAGTCTGTCTCACGACTGACATCGTGCAGCGTCCCTCTGTTTAATAACCGCTCCAGTGAGCGCACTGCAGCCCCGGTGGAAAGGGCGCGTGGACAGGACAAGGACTCACAAGGATACAGAACTAAGGAAACCACGAGGAATGAATATCACGGAGAGGCCGGAGCGACTCGGACGCATTTCCACCCACAGGTTTATGTTCTGGATCTCCTCCTGCAGGGCTGCACCGGCAGCTGACACACTGGGTGAACGTATGTGCAGCCACTTCTGAACAGAATCGTGAATTACTCCAGTACTTCGAGCTCTGGCTCCATAGCAAGAACTAGTACGTGTTTGCAGCTGCACATCCTGTACATGATGACGTGGGAACTGTAAGTCAGTGCCTCAGTTCTGTTTTGCTGTTCGGTAGGACAGTGAATCCCTCAGTCCTTTCAGCGCTAGTAGCATCTCCAGACCCTCAACCCACTGGGGATTTTCCGGGGTCTGCTGCGGCCAGTCCTGCACTTTCTACCTGATAAGAAATCATTCACAAAACGGGAGATTAACCCTTTCTGAAAGAGGCCCTGGTTTATTGCCCTGAATGTTAGACCAAGGTCGGTTCTTTGCAGTAGTCCGGTCACTTAGCTCAGCTGGTAAAAACTACAACTGTGTGAAGCAGCAAAACATTGTTTCACAAAAATGTGTTCTAATTCTGTGAGGTTTGTGGAATTTATTTTGCTTTAAGGACTGTGAAAACCGTGAGATTAGCGAGGGGAGTAGTTTAATTTCCCACTGCTGAAATTCATGAAGTTCTGTGAGTAAAGCATGATGTAACATTCGCAGATCCTGCTGGTGTAATAAAAAAAAAACTTCGCTCAGGCTTGGTGAGAAAATGCTGTTAACAAAAATATAAATTTAATTGTTCGACTTGCCTGCAAAGCTTATGTCAGGTGACCCTCAATGACTAAAGACTTTAGGGGTGACAGTGCAAACCTTGTGGCTGGTATCGCCGGTGCCATTGAAACATAACAGTGCTGCAAAGTTACTGATAGCAAAAACCCTGTCCTTTCAGTCTTCATTGTCAGAGGGCCGCAAAGCTGAACGGATTAATCTTGTTATTTAAGGTGATATTGCTTTAGAAACTCAGAGAATCTGACACATGAATAACACAATAGACAGGTTGTCAAATCAGAGCTCTGACTGCTTTCTTTAGTAGAGGTGGTTGGATTGTAAAATATGAAACTTCTATAGTTCACTACATTTCTACCGAATGCGAGGACAATCTGACTGTCTCAGGAAGTTGCACCTCAGTAGTATAAGGGGATAACTTCCATCATACTTTCTGACAGGTGTCCTGCCCGTGATGCCGTAGGCAATGACGTAGGTGTAGGTGAGTCACGTGGGTTGTGACATGGTGTGATGCTGTGTTAGTCACGTGCCCTGATGCTGTCCCTTGTGTGTAGGTCTATGGGCTGTGTGAAATGGCGCTGTGTAGGTGTGCAGCATGCTTCATGGCCAAAGAGGACAAGTGTGGACATGTCAGACATTCAGGACCAAGTGGCTGCTTGGGGGGCCACCTCACAGGGCGGAGCATTGGGGTTGTAGGGACAAACCTCCACCCTGCCAACTAATCCAAAAAGAGGGGCTGGGCAAATGCTGCAAAGGTCATGACATATGGTTAGTGTTACGTGTAACCCCTCAACGTATCAGAGCCATCAAGGTGAGCAGGGGACCGCTATGTGTTGTAAAGGTATATGCCCTTTTTGAACCATTGAATACATATAAGGAGCCGGCTAGAGCAGCACGCCAAACCGTGAACCATTGCTGAAATAGGTTGTTAAGGCATTATGAAGAGATACAATCTGCTCACCAGAAAAGCTGCCTCCTCAGGGGCCCAGAACACTATCAATAGATATTATCGGGCCCTAACACATCTGGTGTTGGATGACAATGCACAGCCGGCTGCCCCTGAAGATGGGGGTACCGACGTTACCGGTTTTCAAGAGGAGCTTTGCTAGCACCTTGAAAAGCTCAGCCTCAAGGATTTCTCGCAACTGATATCCCCTATTAAGGATGGCAGCAGCGGCAGCGAAGCCTCGAAAGACAAATTAAATGATGCAACCAACTTCATCGATACTGAAGATGATGAAGAATGTATTGCACCACCAAATTCGCCAGTCTATGAAGATATGGCCTTTCAGGAGGACCCTGATCTAGAGGCAGTCATCATACAGCCGGCAGGTGTAAACTCCAAAGCAGCATATACACCAATGGACCAATGCGACTCACAAGATTTCAGAGCAGCCGCTGAGTGTAGTGAAAATGCTGAGGTTACAAAAAAAAAAAACTCTAGACAATTATCATGTATACGCTGATATCATACTTTTAACTAATAGTATGCCTTTTACTTTCTGTTTGAACCGTAGAAAACAACCACGAAAAGAGATGCTCTAGAGGGATCTACGCCAGAGGTTAACAATGTAAATTGTTACTGCTTATGCTGTTCCAGACAGTCTGAAAGTATTACAAGCCAGAACAAAGAGCCGCATAAGAAATGTGTTTGCACCTACAATAGGACCAATTTTTTTTAAAAAGGAAATTCCGGGCGTACCCTATGACACCATGTGGCCTGTTAAAGGTTTTGCAGAGACAGTTGTGAACACATGTTTTAAATGTGACTATTATAACCTATGTTATGGGCATAAAATTAAAAGCCACAGCAGGAGGCTTGTGACTGTCTATACGAGTCGTACACTGCAAGAACAATTCCACACATATGTTGCCGGTTAGACCCTCACACGGTATATAAGTTGTTAAGGGTGGTGTACAGGTTGTCAGCTGTGAAGACGTGTCCACGCTGATATGAGTAAAGTCTTGGCAGCAGCGGTCAATGAGATCCGATATGCAGTTGAGCCCTGCTCAAAACCCGAACAAATGCAGGGGCTGTGTACCTATTTTGACAAAAGATTGATAGAAAGGGTCATAGAAAGACGTATGTGTGATATTTATTATAAAAATAGAAGAATGGGGTCTTTAGCCCCACAAACGTTGTTTTTAAAAATACAGAGGTCATGGATAGCAGACCATAACTGTGTTATTTAACGCTACATACTTACTCCCTTTTGGGCTGAGAATCAGAGTGTCGCGGTGCAAGATGTCTATGAGTTACATGCAGGATACATCTGTATTGGGAGACTGATATATGTGCTGGTTAAAGAGAGAATAGCTGAAATACACCCTGTGACTCTGCGTTATCTGAACATTTTGGAACCTCCTGCTACATTGCAGTGTGACAGCCCTGTGTGTATCTCCAACTGGTGTATCAACGCATGGCTACCCCCAACGGATAAATACTGGAGCACATACAAAGACCGTGGGCATGAGTTTCACCATTGACCGGGCGTTGACAGCGATAAGCTATGTACTGTAAAATGTCAAGTACACTGTGCTTATGTTGTGCTCACACACTTTTATTTTTTTAAATAAAATGTTCTTACACAAAACAGGCATCTTTCACTTCATTGGTTGTAACAACAGCTATCATGTCAAAGGACATATTACGATACACTAGGGGTTGGAAACTTCGGAAGCGCCAAAGCTTTGTTTAGAAGGGCTCGACTTGAAAATGAATCTGTAAACCAATCAGGGGTGAAGACTTGGTTATCGAGGGAAGATGCATATTCACTCCACAAACCAGCCAGGAGACCTTTTAAGAGGCAGGCCACAGTCGTTTAAACCCAGTGGACAGATGCCTGAAGACTGGTAAATAGAAACAAATGCTGCACTGGCCCTTGAGACCCACCAGGCCTCTGTAGACCTCATCAGGTCTAGTGACCCTGTTCTGCACCAACAACATGGCCACCTCCAGGTTCGGTCAACAACAGAGTATTTACCACAAGCACAGGCAGCCTACATTAGAGAACAGACGACCCACTCCATCCTCTTCATGGCCCAATGGGGATTCCACCCAGATTTTCACTGATGAAGTTGATAGTGGACGTTAATCCATTACCTTCTGCAACCTCTTCCCTGGCTTTAAAGCTCATGTGTTGCTGTTCATTTCCTAACTCACATTGCCTCATCTGCTCTTTTTTGAAGTGTTTTCAGGCAGTTTTTGGTGGGTGGTTATTTATAAGACCTAGACATCAGACAGGAGGCTCCTACTTATGTTTGTATCATCCTGCCTTCTTTAGTTCTTTTTATCATTAGCAGACGGGGATGATTTTATTTTTAAATGCTACAATCTCCTTTTTTACATATTTTTTATTTCACACATTTTTATTGAAGTTTTAAGTATAGAAACAGACTGTTGACATGCTCATAATAGCTAAGTATCATTAATACATGTCAAATGAGAACATAGGCCCTCATTATGACATTGGCGGTAAGTCCCGCTTACCGCCATGCCGACTGCCACCAACATACCACCGGCCAGGCGGTTTACCGTTATCCATATTATGACTCACACAGAGCAATCCGTCACTATACAGACAAACACACAAGTCCGCCAGCCCAAAGGTCAGTGATAAACTGGCGGTATCCAAACCCACACCGTTACACCAACAGAACTACGCCCATCACATTAAGACCCACGAATCACCGTGGCGGGCATTCAACCGCGGTAAACCATTGGCGGTACATACCGCCGCGCTGAAAATACACAAACACTAACAAAACAAAACCACATTGGACAATACAAACTACACACACCTGGCACACATACACACACCACACCCACAACACTTTAAAACACACGCCCACACTACCAACAACCTCTTACAACTCAAAAATATTTCCAACTGAGAGAGAGAGACAAACAGCACCCACAGAACCAGAGCCACTAAACACCATCACCCATACACCATCCACGCACCTTACAGCACACATCCCAACACATCAACCCACACACCCTCAAACACACTACACCCATGGCACCACAAAGACACCCCAGGTTCTCAGAGGAGGAGCTAAGGGTCATGGTGGAGAAAGGGTCATCCGGGTAGAGCCACAGCTATTCAGATCATTGTTAGGAAGATGGAGCTATGGCGCAGAATTGTTGACAGGGTGAGCGCAGTGGGACAGCATCCAAGAACACAGGATGACATCAGAAAGAGGTGGAAGATGGAGCTATGGCAGAGGATCATGGACAGGGTCAACCCCGTGGGACAGCACCCACGAACAAGGGATGACATCAGGAAGAGGTGGAATGACCTACGGGGGAAGGTACGTTCCATGGTAGCAAGACACCAGATAGCAGTACAGAGGACTCGCGGTGGACCCCCACCTTCTCCCCAACAACTAACAACATGCGAGAAGCAAGTATTGGCAATACTGCATCCTGAGAGCCTGGCAGGAGTAGCAGGAGGACTGAACGCTGGTAAGTCAAATCTTTACTACTTTCACCCCCCCTACCTGCATGCCATCACATACCCCCACCCTCACCCTCACTCCCATCACCCCACCACCTCCCACACACCCTACTATCAAACCCTCCCCTCCCACAACCAAGCCCTGCATGCAACACCCATGCATGGACACCTATCACAGACCTGCATGGACACCCTTCACTAAAGCATGCACAGTTGAGACAATCACCTAGCCCACCAAATCACCACTCATGCAAGCCTAAGCTGCCAGGGCAATAACAACCATAGAGGGCAACACACCCATCCACAAGATGGCACATGCAGAAACAATAACACTGCATTTACATCCCCAAAGGTCCCCCACACAACTTCACCAGAGAGGAGGTGCCAGCAACATCCAGTCCTCCCCAGAAGAGGCCAACAGTGATGACAGCAGCTCTGCATGCCTGGATCAGGATGACCAACCTGGCCCATCAGGGACCTCCGGACAGTCGGTTACTCAGGCACAGTCACAGACAACCACAGAGCCTCCCCCCTCAGGTAACACCAGCACAGCACCCACCCAGCGGGCCCATACCACTGTCCCCAGGACACGTCAATTAGCAGTGTGTCCACCACTACAGGGACCCCAGGACACCCCACAAACACAGGATGATCAGGGACCTGGGATCAGTGGCAGTGGGCACACGGTCCAGGGGACAGAGGCACAGGACAACAGGGAGGCTGGGAGGACTGCTGTGTGACAGGGGGAGGACAGGCTTAGGGAACCGACTTTCCACGAGGCACTCACCAACATCCTGTGAGCATACCGCCATTCCCAGGAGACGGTGGGCCAGATACTGGCCATTCCCAGGAGACCCAGCGGCTGCAGGAGGGACAGTACCTGGGGATCAGGGAGGACCTGAGGGACATCCACCCCACCCTGGTCACCATTGCAGAGGTGCTGGCAGACATGGCCAACACCATGAGGGAGGTAGTGGCACACCAACTGGACCCTGACACTAGCCAAACCCATGAACAGCCTTCCACCTCCGCTGACACTAGTGGACGCGAGGCCCTGCCACAGGAACAACAGGCCATCAGCACCCCTCCCCCTGCAGAAGAAGAACCACCCCGCAAACGGTCCCTGCAATCCAGGCAGGAGATAGAGAATATTGCCAAGACCCCCGCCAGGAAATAAGACTCTCCTGAATGTCACCCTTGTGTCCCACTCTGTCACGCTGTCCACCGTGAACTGCCATTGCTCCACTTCCTATGCCCCCTTGGACACTGGACCTGTGCTACCAATAGACTGGAACTTTACCCTGGACTCTCCCCCACCACCATCCCAGGCCATTGCAATACCTCCTCCACTTATTAGCACATAAATAAACACACTTGTAAAAAATACAAGTTTGGAGTATGTCAATTGATTGAACTATGTATTCATTTAACAAGCTGTAAACATTGCAGTTCAACTGTACAGTAATGTATACATAGGTATGACCTGTAGTTGGCTGCAGTCAACACATCAGGAGCCAGAGTGGGGCACAGATATCTGAAAATAGACATGCTGAAGGGTACAGTAAGTGGCCATAGTAGTGGAAAAATCAGCCTGTCAGTGACAATATCCAACACATAACTGTCAATGGAAGGTGAAGTTACAGTGTCTTACCTGTGTGTCACTGGAAGTTCTGTTGTAGGATTGATTTTCTGTTGTCCTCATCCTCGTCCTCTGCCTCCTCTTCGTCACTGTCCACAGGGTCCACTGCTGCCACACGCCCATCTCAAGCCTCATCCTTCTGCAGAAAAGGCACATGGTGACATAAGGCAAGGTTGTGCAACATACAACATGCCACGATGATCTGGCAGGCTTTCTTGGGTGAGTAGCACAGGGAACCACCTGTTAGATGAAGGCTCCGAAACCTGGCCTTCAGGAGGCCGAATGTCCTCTCTATTGTCAGGAATCCCCCAGGAGCCTCCTGCGTTATCTGTCAGAATCCCCAGGGATTAGGGTTAAATCATATCTATGTTCTTGGTTAAACCGTCATGTTTCTAAGTAAACATTTTGTGCTGTGTTACCCAATTGGTTTTATCAATGCTTGTTTTACAAAGGCTTGTTTGCTAATGTGAGCAGGTGTAGACATGTGCTTCTAACTGGGTGTGGTGTAGACATGTGCTTCTAATTGGGTGTGGTGACTCATCCACACGTGGAAACAACTGCTTTCCTGATTGGCTATAAATATCAGAGTGAAGCATGCCTCCCTGCTTGGCTTTGTTTTGCTTCCTGATCTCAGCATCTGATTTGGCAGCCCAGCCCCTGCTGTCATCCTCATGTTCAGGACTTTTGAGGCACTTCTTTTCTTCACTCCTGTACCAGCTGACACCAGGCATTCCTCCAGCACTCCGGAAAAGACTGCAGCTTAATGACTAGTATTCTCCAGTGAGTTTGTTCTTTGAGCGCCGCGGTTTCCTAGAACAGCTGGTGTATTTCAGACCTCGAAGAAATGCTTAGCTTGAAGAGACAAATGCATTTCTGAACATTCTACATTATTATTGTACTTACTTGTCTAAATGAGCTTCAGGAAATCTGCTTGAGCTCAAGTACTACAAAAAGTGACAGTGCAATTTTAAAATAGCATTTACATGACTTTCTTTCTCTAATAGCATGACCGTTGGATTTAAATTGTGTCATTCATGCCTGTGTTTCAGGTTTGATGAATTTGCTTTTGAAGGGTTTTTCACACACACATTGAAATCAAACCAAACTGTGCCACCCTAACTGTTGAAACCCAGAGTGGACATTTGTATTTCTTGGATTGTTTTTGTTCCTTTTAGTTTAACCTTATGCATGCAGGAAAGTTATATGTGATATAATTAATGCCCTTGTTTGACTTTCTTGTGCATGATAAGCGCAACCACAGTTCTAATTGTAGTGTGCAACAGTGAATCTCTGTGAAGCCAGCCCTAGTGTTGCAGTACTTATTGTTATGGTACTCAGTTTGGGGTTTTGGTAATGCAGTGGTAGTAATTGCGCCAACAGTTATTATTATCCAAGAAAAGTGCTGAGCATCCCAGTGTTCTTCTACCGCCTCCGTGCCCATATTAGAAAGAGAGATTCTGCTTCAAGGAAGTTGAGTGCACTAACTCTACTATCACACTGTCAACAAAGACCTACCCCCGAAGATACAGTGTGCCTGGCTGGACCGGCAAGACGTGGCAGTGTTTTGTCTCTATCTGTTCCACTCCCCCTTTCCTTTTGAGACACCTGCCGGGGTTTCTGTGTCCACCAGGCACTGCCGAGAGGTGTTCCAGGAGGCCAGGGGGCATATCATCGCCCCTGCAGACATCCTGCTTTTCAGGTGAGTGGCCCCGTCTCGACATCTATAATTCTTTTTGTTCACCCATGTGCCTCATTGTAACATTCCTCTGCCCTTGTTCTGGGATTCCTCACTGGGGACAGTAACCATGTGAGGTTAGGGTAACCAGAGTCACCTGCAAGTATCGAGGGAAACCTGTTAGACACACAATAACCCTTAGGGCCAACCCCATACCCATACACCAACATTTACTGGGTGGGAACCATGGGCTCACCTACTAGCCACACCTGGTGCCTCTGGAGTTGAGCCATCACATATGGGATGCTGCTATTCCTCAGGATATAGGCATCATGACATGGGAGATCTACGGACAGGCACACTATCTGAACATTCATCGAGTAAAAGCTCTTTCGATTTCTGAACACCCGTTTATTTCTCCGGGGGGTGGACAAGGGAAATATGTGAACCATCAATTGCCCCAATAATGTTGGGGATATGTCCCATTGCATAGAAGTCAGCTTTCACTGTGGCTAAATCCTCAACCTGGGGGAAAACGATGTAGCTACGCATGTGTTTCATCATGGCAGACAACACTCTTGTTAGCACTATTGAGAACATTGGCTGTGACATTCCTGCTACCAAGCCCACTGTCACTTGGAAAGAACCAGTTGCCAAGAAATGGAGCACAGATAACACCTGCACAAGAGGGGGGATCCCAGTGGGGTGACGGATGGCAGACATCAGTTCTGGCTCCATTTGGGCACACAGCTCTTGGATTGTGGCCCTGTTAAGTCTGTAGGTGAGGATAATGTGCCTGTGCTCCATTGTTGCCAAGTCCACCAGGGGTCTGTACACGGGGGGTGTCTCCATCTCCTATTCATCAAAGCGGTTGCAATCTTGGGGGCAAAACGATGAACATCTGGTCAGTATTCCATATTTCCAAACTCTACACTGCTTTGCATGTTGTGACTGAAACATTATGTTGTTGGATAGGCCCAAATGGTGCCTATGTGTACTGTGACACAGTTAGGTGCCATGGCCTGCCCCATTCCCCGAAATGGCATCCGTCTGTCCTGTGTGGATGGACAGGTGGAAATGAGGTAATGCCGCGGACGCTGTGTGCCATTACGGGAGGCGGTCGAGTACCACAGTGGAACTCCTCATTGGTTGTCTATGGGCCCTATGGGATACACTGGCCAATGGTGATGTACGCCGGCGGTGACGGTACGCACCACCATGGATCTGACCACCATTTTCTATCTGTTTTCTCATTTGCTACCTGACCTTCAACAGGAGAGGACCTACACTGCAAGTGCTGTTGTGACCTGTGTCTGGAACCTACCATGGCTCGTGTCACTAGGGAAAGGGCCCCTGCCTTCACTGGTGGATGGGGTCCTACCCCCGTACCAAAGGCTGTATGGGCCTCCAGACCAAGAGGTGAGTACACTGTGAACATGATGCTTAGGGCATGGGGCATGAATGCATGGAGTGCTGTGTGTTAGGGCCTCGTGTAAGGGGGGTTGGAAGAGTCCTGGACAGCATGCTGAATGTATGTTGGGCAATATCTGTGCGTAAGGGGATGTGAGGGATATGGTGGGCCATGAGTGTAAGAGGCGGGATGGTATGGCTGATACCTTTTCTATGTTTATTTTTCTGCACATCAGCGCCCATCTGAAAAAGGGTATATGGCATGCCATCACCAAGGATGTGCGGACCATGGGGGTCTACGACAGGGGGAGCACCCACTGTCAGAAACGGTGGGAGGACCTGAGGTGCTGGTAACGGAAGACAGCAGAGGCCCAGCTGGGGATGGCCTCCCAACAAGGAAGGGGTGCCCGTCGAACTCTGACCCCCCTGATGTTCTGCATAATGGCGGTGGCCTATCCGGAGCTGGATGGGTGCTTGAGGCCATCACAGCAGCCACAAGGGTGTGAGAACAGTTTCCAAATCTGCAAATTGTGCGTGGTGAAGGGGTCTCTGGGTGGGGTATGTGAGCGTGTGGGTGCCCTTAGGACAGGCCGGACATTGCATGGTAGGTCCCATGTAGGAGAGGGTTCGGGTGTGGCAGTCCTCCAACTAAGCTAGTAGGCCTCCACTACTGGGCAGGGGTCTGTGGATCTCAGATATGCTGCTATTGGCCTTAGGTATGGCTGTCCTAGGGCTGGTGACTAGCATTGTGACTTGTAGTGCATTTCATAGTGCGTAGGCCTGTTCCCTGTGTGAGTCTGGTGTGTACGCCAACGGTGGTGTTAGAGCAGCCATTGACCAAGTGTATCCTTTGTCTGCCCCCCTTTTTGTTTTGTCACCCTGTCCTTGTGTGCATTAGCATCATCTGGCGGAGGAGCAGAGGTACCGGCGACGGAGGGATCTCCATCCCACATGGCACAGGAGGCCAAATCCACCGACGGTGAGGGCGCCAGTGGGACGGAGGGCAATTGGAGCACCACGACAGGGAGGGAACAGATCTGACAGTGATACCTCCTTGATGGAAGCTCCCTAGTGGTGGCGGACACCTCAGTGCCCACCCCAACTACAGGTACAGCCACCACCCCCGTACCAGCACCGCCCTCCTAGCAGCCCCTCAGTGAGTTTCCCGTGCCCGCTTACCCAGGAGGGTGGGTATCTCCTTCGCTCCAGGCACCTCAGGCCCTGCCCCAGTTAGCCCTGCTGCCCTGAGTGTGAAGGCTATTGACCTCCTGCGATCCATCTCTGTTGGGCAGTCAACCATAGCGAATGCCATCCAGGGGCTGGCAGGCCATTTGCAACAAACAAATGCATTCCTGGAGGGCATTCACTCTGGCATGGCGGCACAACAGAGATCAATCCAGGCTCTGGCCTCCTCCCTGATGTCAGCCATTGCCCCTGTCTCTAGCCTCCACCCTACAACTTCCTCCACTCAGTCCCATTACCCTGAAACCCAACCTATCCCAAGCACACATTCAGACAAGCATGCACCCAAAACAATACACAGGAGTGGCTCAGGCAAACACAAGGCACTCACACTAACACCATCCCGAATCAGACACACCAACATCCACGGCCTCCACTGTGTCCCCATCCACTACCTTCATCACCATCACACCTATCACTACACACCCCTCAATGGCAGTCACCACCCCCACATACATGCACTCGTCCCCTGTGTCCTCTCCCACTGTGTCTGTGCGCCCTCCTCCCAAAGTACACAAACGGAAGCACTCAGACACCCAACAGCCATCCACCTCACAATAGCATCTAGCCCATGCATCTGCAACCAAACACATCAGACAGACACCTTCTACAACCACTCCCTCTTCCTCCACTCCCAGACCTTCACCCTCTTCCTGCCCCAGTGTCCCTAAGAAGCTTTTCCTCACCACCGTTGACCTCTTTCCCACCCCTCCCCCCAGTCCTTCAGGTTGGGCCAGGGTGGTCAGAACCCAGGCTAGCACTTCAGCCACCCAGTCCACAGCCACAGTAGTGTCGGAAGCTACTGCAGGTGGGAGAGGCTCCAGGGAACCAGCCATAACCACTGACAGTGTGCCTGCACCAGCTGCCAAAGGGAAGGACAAGGAGGCACCACCAGCTGTGAAGGGCAAGGAGGCACCACCAGCTGTGAAGGTGAGCATGGGCAAGGAGGCACCACCAGCTGTGAAAGGCAAGGGCAAGGAGGCACCACCAGCTGTGAAGGACAGGGGCAAGGAGGCACCACCAGCTGTGAAGGACAGGGGCAAGGAGGCACCACAAGTTGGGAAGGGCAAGGAGGCACCACCAGCTGTGAGGGGCAAGGAGGCACCGCCAGCTGTGAAGGATAATGGCAAAGAGGCACCACAAGCTGGGAAGGGCAAGGGGCCTGCCCCTGCAGGCAGGAAGGTCAGGAGGCCTGGTGCAGGGACTGAATCAGAGCCCCCACCACCAACCTTGGCGGTTCAGCCATCCGAGAATGCAGGGGCCAGACTGGAGCCTCCCCACACCACGGGCATTCCCGACACCAGCACCAGCATCACTGCCTGCAGCAGCAGCCCCAGTGGGCAGCCGTCTGAGGCTGCAGGGGGAGGGCTGGAGCCTACCCCCACCACAGCCATTCCCGCCACCAGCACCAGCACCGCCACCAGCATCACTGCCTGCAGCAGTGCCAGCAGCAGCAGCCCCAGTGGGCAGCTGTGCGAGGCTGCAGGGGACGGGCTGGAGACTCCCCCCACCACTGGCATCCCCCACACCAGCCCCACCACTGCCACCACTGAGCAGCCGTCACCGCCAGAGGGCAGTGTGTAGTGCTGCCTCCATGGACTGTAGTGCATCCTGGCCCATGCAAATCCTGTGGGTGTGACACCCAGGTGAGAGACTGTGACCTTGCTGCATCACAGGGCACAAAGCCCACTCCAGAACCAGTGGAAGAAGGCATCCACTCACCCCATCCTTGCCAGGATGAAGCACACTGGGCACAAAGCCCCCTCCAGAACCAGTGGAAGAAGGCATCCGCTCACCCCCTCCTTGCCAGGATGAAGCATACTGGGCACAAAGGCCCATCCAGAACCAGTGGAGAAGCCATCCACTTGAGAGACTGTGGCCTTGCACTCCCCAGGACCAAGCAGTGGGCGAACCACCCACTAGAGAGACTGTGGCCTTAAACTCCCCAGGACCAAGCAGTAGGCAGACCACCCACTTGAGAGATTGTGGCCTTGCACTCCCCAGGACCAAGCAATGGGCAGACCACCCACTTGAGAGACTGTGGCTTTGAACTTCCCAGGACATCGCACAGGGCATGTTGCCCCTCCAGGACCAGTGGTGATGTTCCATCTTCCGGCTGAGGTGCCCCCCATTCCCTGTCCCCCTGAGGTGCCTGTGTATTTTCAACCTGATGCCCCTGCAGTGTTCTCTCCATGTTGTGGCAGGAGTCAAGTGGGGCATTGGCCTATGTGATGTGGCCCTGTGACCCACGGACATTGTGGACTGGGCAGTGTACCTACATTTGTATATATGTATATACTGGTTTGATTTTGAAGGACATATTTCTAGTATTTTATCTTATTACATTCACTTTAATTAATTCCTTTTGTCCTTGCATTATTCCTGAGGGGTACGGGTGCATATGTAATGCTACAGCATCTGTTTGTGTGTATGGTGTTGGGGGTGTTGCGTGTTGCTTGTGTGTGTTTCACTCTCTTTTTCCTCCCCACTCCCCTGTATGCTAGGCAGCAGTACTCACTGCGGTCGTCTTCGCCGGTGTTGGTATTCATGGTGAAGAAGGAGATAGATGAGCATGGGGAACACCTGCAACCTGGGCTCCATGGCGGCGTGGTTATTCCTTAAGTCTCCAGGGGTGAGTCGTTTCCCTTCTGTGCACTGTTTCCCCAGAAAAGGTGGCGGATAGGACTGTTGTAATAGAGTGGGCAGTACATTGTCTTCCGCCTGGCTGTTGGCGGTTACCGCCGTGGTGCTTGTTGCTACCACCGTGGCGGTCGGTGTGTTAAAGTGGCTGTCTGTGTGAGCAGTTTCCGCCATGGTCATAATTCCATTTTTTTTTCACCGCCGTCCTGTTGGCGGTCTTACCATCGCTTTATCACCGACCGCCAGGGTTGTAATGAGGGCCATAGTGTACATATGATGTTAAGAGCGGTGGAATAGTGAATCATTGAGTGAGTTGGATAAAAGCATTCAAGTTGTACAACCATGTGTGTGGGAGCTAAATACACAGAAGAAAAGGGATTAAGAAGCAAGTAAGTAAGGTAGGTACAAAACGAGAATGATGAAGGGGTGGGGGAGAGAGAGGTGTGGTGACCCAGACGTATTTCCAGGATAGGTTATGAGTATGTGCTTGTCGCACCAGGGATTATCGGCGGATTAGTATAATGGGGAGGGGGTTATGGGTAGCAAGTACTCTACTGATATTATCTAAGTTGTGAGTCTAAGAAGAGCAGAAGTTAGGTTCATGGGGTGTTAATCACTTCTAGGTGTTTATCACTTTTGTTCCATAGGGCCTTGTCGGACGAGATTCAGGGATATTGTGTTGAAAGAATGAAATGTGTACTTCTAATGTATCTCAGCCATTCCCACCAGGTGTTACTGGAGGCATTCCCCAGTGACTTCCAGGTGGATAGGATGGTTTATGGGCAAGAGTAAATAGTAAGTCAGCTAAAAGTAGGTCTTCCCGCTTCAGGTTCATATTGTATGAGGGGTGAAAGGTTCCGCATACGGAATATGAGAAGGTCCTCAGAAGATTACTTTGTGTCCAAACATTGTGTAGGAGGGGCAGTTGTATAACATGTGGTGCAAGTCTGCGTGTGGTGTGTTGCAGCTCCAGCAGCTGTCGTTATTTGAGATGCCTACAGTTGCGAGCCAGAGCAGGTAAAGTGTGTTATATGCAAAATGTGCAGTTTGGTTTGAGCAAGTTTTTTTTTTTTTTGTTTGTGAACGGGGAGGACCATAGTCTGTGCCAGTTAACATCTGAGGGTTCACGTAGGCCATCTTGAGTCCAAACATTCTGCCACTTTTGTTGTGTGGTTCTACGTAGTGAATTGGAAGTGGGTTTAAGTTTGGCGTAGATTTTGGAAGCTGTATGTCCACCTTTCTGATGGAGTACCATAGGGGTGGGAAGGAAGCATGTATAAAAAGGAAAACTTGATGCTTAGAGATTGTGACCTTCAGTTTGAAGAAGTCATAAGAGACAGAAGGTGGAAGTTCAAACTTTCTGGAAATTTCAAAGAACGATCAGGGATCTGATCTAGAGCCCAGGTCATTTATCAGTGCAATTCCTTTTGATTTCCAAGAACTGGCAATGGGTAGTTTTGGGTCCTATTTAATGTCCTTATTACACCAAACTGAGGAATGTATGGAGCATCTAAACTTTGAATCTGAAAGGCGGTGGATCAAGTTGTAGCAGATTATCTGGTGTGATTTAATATTAGATTATGAAAGGCAGGTTGGTTTTTGTAGATACTTAACAGGCTCATAAGAGGAAGGCCTTCTGTTAGTAGATGTTCCAAAGAGAGCCATGGTGGAGTGAAGTCAAGGTTGTTGTCAAGCCATTTCGCCCTTTGAGCAGTTAAATGGGATAATTGGAATTTATTTTCTAAACTCTGCAAGGTTCGCGCGGCCCAAATGTTTGGGCAAACAAAGTTTCTTTAAAGAGATGCGAGGTCTCTTTCAGTTCCAAATTAACTTGTTAATAAGACGGTCTAAGTTTTGGAAAAATTCATCTGAGTACAGGATGGGGAACATATTTAGTAGATAATTGACAACCAGGGTAATGACTATTTTCATATATTCTAGTTTACCCCACCAGATTAGGAATTTTGGAGTCCAGCTCTCTAGGCAACTCTGTACCTTTTGGAGAACTAAGGATTTGTTGTGGCAGATAGATTCAGAGAATCTATCATTGAATTTGAGTTCTTGATATGTGAGGAATTAAGGTTGTCAGCCTAGGCCAGATGCACCTAACACCTCTTTGGTACAAAGAATGTTCAGTGGGAAGATCTTTGACTCATCTTTATTGAGGGTGTATCCAGAAGCAGCCGCATAATCAGCAATTTTGGTCATAATTTCAGTTATGGCAATGTCTGCATGTTCAGTAATAGTTAAGATGTCATCAGCGTATGCTGCTGTCATGAAGGATTCGCCCCCAATATTTATGCCTAGAGAGTTATTTTTGTAATTAAGAGAATATAAGAGTGGTTTAGTGGCTAACAGAAAGAGGGCTGGGGAGAGTGGGCAGACTTCTCTTGTACCTTGCTTGAGTATGAATGAATCCAACAGCACTTATATCATTCTTGCCAGAGTGCTGGACAGCAGAATGTGGTTGATTCACAAAAATGATTGGTGAGGGGTAGAATAAACAGTGTAGTTCCTATTATGTGGATTTTGGATACGCCCTCTATCGACTAGAGAAAATTTAGAACACATTTTATGTAATAGTTTGTTTGATGGTGAAGCCCTAAACTTGGCTCTTGTAGAATACAATAGGATGCTATAGGCCTAAGGGCAACACAAACCATATACTATGAAAGAGGAATATGAACAACAAATGGACCCCTAGGCTAGTGTAGTGTGTAGAGGGTGGCTGGGAGTGTAAAAAAGTAACAAGGGTGTCAAAGATACCCCACCCCAAGACCCTGGGAAGTAGGAGTAAAGTACTACTATTTCCCCAGGAACACACTAGAGTCATGATAGAGGATTTTGCAAAGACCACAACAGACTGCAAAGGACTGAAGATGGATTCCTGGACCTGAGAACCTGCAAAGAAAGGGGACCAAGTCCAAGAGTCGCGAAAGTGGCCAGGGGGGCAGGAGCCCACTAAACCTCGGATGAAGGTGCTAAATGGCTGTCTCTGGATGGAAGAAGCTGAAGATTCTGCAACAACAAAAGGTGCTAGGAACTTCTCCATCATGCAGAAGATGTCCTACGGAGTGCTGGAGGACGCAGATTTGTTTCCTTGGCAAAAGACCGCAAACAAGCCTTGCTAGCTGCAAGAGTCACAGTTGAAGAAAAAGGGTGCTGTCTGGGCCCAGGAAGGACCAGGATATCGCCACTTGGGAGAAGAGATGGAGCCCCACAGCAACGTAGAGAGCCCATGCACAAGAAGGTAGCACCCACAGAAGTACTTGAACAGGGGTTCAAGAAGTCTGAACACGGCAGTCGTCTCAACACTGCAAAAGAAGGTCCCACGAAACCGGAGATCAACTCAGGGAGCTGAGCATTGCAGGACAGAGTGCTGGGGACCTGGGCTAGGCTGTGCATGAAGGATTTCTTCTAAATGTGCACATAAGCCCTAGTAGCTGCAGTTCACTTGATGCACAGTATTACTGTCTGGAGAGGGGTGGCAAGGACTTACCTCCTCCAAATTTGGACAGTTGGACAATTGGACAGTCTGGGTCACTTGAGTCTACCACCTGTGTTACAGGGGCCACGCTCATCAGGATGAGACGGGTCCCAGAGTACCGGTGACGCTGAAGTTTGGTGCCTGCTGGAGCAGGGGGAAGATTTTGTCACCCCAGGGAGATTTCTTTGTGGCTTCCAGTGAAGGATGAAGGCAGGAAGCCCCCAAAGCATGCGCATGCGCCACCAGGAAACAGTTGAGAAAGTCGGCAGGATTAGGCGTTACAATGTCGCTGGTAGTCTTCTTGCTACTTTGTTGCAGTTTTGCAGCTGTCCTGGAGCAGTCAGCGGTTGATCCTTGGCAGAAGTCAAACAGAGAGGTGCAGAGGAACTCTGGTGAATTCTTGAAAGTCGTTATCTGAGGAAAAGCCCACTGGAAAGTCCCTAAATAGCCCTCAGAGGAGGATTGGCCACCTAGTCAGCTGAGCACCTATCAGGAGGGGTCTCTAACGTCACCTGCTGGCACTGGCCACTCAGAGGCCTCCAGAGTGCCCTCACACCTCTGGATCCAAGATGGCAGAGGTCTGGGACACACTGGAGGAGCTCCAATCACCACTCCAGGGGTGGAAATTGACCGGGGAGTGGTCTCTCCCCTTTCCTTTGTCCAGTTTCGCCCCAGAGCAGGGACTGGAGGTTCTTTGAAACGGTGTAGACTGGCTTATGCAAGGAGGGCACCATCTGTGCCTTTCAAAGCATTTCCAGAGGCTGGGAGAGGCTACCCCTCCCAGCCCTTAACACCTTTTTTCAAAGGGAGAGGGTGTAACACCCTCACTCGGAGGAAATTCTTTGTTCTGCTTTCCAGGGACTGGGCTGCCCAGACCCCAGAAGGGCAGAACCCTGTCTGTGGGGTGGCAGCAGCGGTAGCTGCAGAGAAAACCCCAGAGAGCTGGTTTGGCAGTACTGTCGGTCCATAGTGGAGCCCTGGGATGCATGGGATTGCCACCCCAATAGATTTGGCATGTGGGGACAATTCCATGATCTTAGACATGTTACATGGCCATGTTCGGAGTTACCATTGTGAAGCTACATATAGGTATTGACCTATATGTAGTTCACGCATGTAATGGTGTCCCCGCGCTCACAAAGTCCGGGGAAATGGCCCTGAACCATGTGGGGGCACCGTTGCTAGTAACTTTGCACCTAACCTTCAGCAAGTGAAGGTTAGATATATAGGTGACCTATAAGTTACTTAAGTGCGGTGAAAATGGCTGTGAAATAACGGTTGCGTTATTTCACTCATGCTGCAGTGGCAGTCCTGTGTAAAAGTTTGTCTGAGCTCCCTATGGGTGGCAAAAGAAATGCTGCAGCCCATAAAGATCTCCTAGAACCCCAATACCCTGGGTACCTAGGTACCATATACGAGGGAATTATAAGGGTGTTCCAGTATGCCGATTTAAATTGATAAAAGTGGTCACTAGCCTATAGTGACAAATTCAAAGGCAGAGAGAGCATAAACACTGAGGTTCTGGTTAGCAGAGCCTCAGTGACACAGTTAGTCACTACACAAGATACCTACATTCAGGCCACAAACTATGAGCACTGGGGTCCTGGCTAGCAGGATTTTAGTGAGACAGACAAAACACACTGACAAATAGGGTTTTCACTATGAGCACTGGGGCCCTGGCTAGCAGGATCCCAGTGAGACAGTAAAAACACCCTGACATATACTCACAAACATGCCAAAAGTGGGGGTAACAATGCTAGAAAGAGGCTACCTTCTCACACCAGTTCAGTGATATTCTTACAGAAGTCAGTGTCAGTGTTTGGGACATAGATTCAGTAAATAGAATTATTTGCCCGATTTGGTTAGCTTATTAAGTATCCACCTCCCATTCTCGTCAGTGAGCATATCTAACACCGTGATTCTTGCTGGTTTAGTGATGATGGTGATAACTCTGTTTTTCTTTTTATGGGCTTGTGATCCAAAGACCTCAGAAAACCTACATGCTTTAAGTGAAGGACCATCTGAGTTGGCGGGCTTGGTTTCCTGAAGAAGCATTAGATCACATTTGAATTTGTATGTGTATTCAATAATTTTCCTCCTCTTAACCGGGTGATTCAGCCTTTTAATATTGAGGGAAAGAATGAGTAGGTTATTGTCTTTCGCCATAAAGGATGGGAGGAAAAGCATGAGATATATGAGTAAGTGGGGAAACCCAATATATTGTGGCTTGAGATCTTCCCCTTGAGCCCCCCATATGTTTGGTGGGGTACATTTGACATGCATATATAAAGGTCACTCGTAGTGTAGTTTGAATGTGAGTTTAGCTCAACTAGGGATCACGGGTAGTCACCAGCGTGGGGGAAGAGAGAAGGTAAAGAAGGGAGGAAAGCAAAGATAGAAATGATGGAAGCACAAGTAAAACAAATAACGGAAGCCCACCTACTCACACAACCCACCTACCCCATCCCACCCGATCCTCCTCAGCCCTCCCTCCCCTACCTGTAATGGAAGGTACATGGGACCAGGAGGAGGAAGCTGCACGTCCCCATCTCACCACATATAGGCTCATAGGTGTCAATGAGCTAAGGGTGGTTGACGTGAGTACTGAGTAAAGTAAGAGTCTAAAATAGCAAAGGTCATACAGCGTTCCCTAGTGTTACTCAGTTTGCTGTGTCAACAGACATGTTATCTAACAGTGGTGGTAGTGTTTACTGAGCCAAAAAAATGACAGGCAGAGAAACAGATTGAACCTTTAAGGAAATTCTTATCGTAACACATTTCTTTAACTCAATAAGTATCAAAGAGCAACTTATATCAGTTTGAGCCTACACATGGTAAAGCATGTAACCATCTCCTTCACAACATATTATCTCATGTCATATTTCAATCTCCTGTATCATGTAAAAGGGGTGTCTAACAACAATTGTGCAGTTTCGATTAGGGACACATGAACTTCAGAAAGTATCTAATATAAGTCTGAAATGAAAAGGTACATAAACGAGTGATGAACGAGCTCCAGTCTTCTCAACCTGAAATTGTTAGGGGAATAATATAAGGAATGATAATATGTTACAACCGCTCTGCACTGGAGGGGGAAGCAGTGTCCTTCTCGGCTTCTTGGATATTGTTCATGAAGGAGGTCAGATCTTCATGGTCGTTAAACAGGTGAGATGAGTCTTTATGGACAATCTGAAATCTTGCAGAGTCCAAGAATGGAAAGGGAATGTTCATGTTCCGTAGCTTGGGTCAGAGAGAAAGGAAGTCCTTCCTAGCTTGAACTGTAGATTTGGAGTAGTCTTGTGATATGATGATCCGATGGCCTTCACAGGAGATTTGTTTGTGAATAAAGTCCAGGATCAGCTCTGTGTGTTGGTATCTAAAGGGTTTGCAGATTATCTGTCTGGGTGGTCCAGAAGGTCTACATGGTTGGACTGTTGCATTGGAATGCGATTAGTTTTTTCAAGCTCAAACCTTTTATCAAATGAAATGTTGGTGTTTTGTGCGATCCAATCTTCCAAGAAGGTGTTGCTTGAGCTGAGGTGTTTTTTGCACTTCTCGGGGAAGCCAAAGAATTGTACATTGCCACTCCTATTTCTGTCTTCTAGCTCAGCAATGGAGCACTGCATCAAGATTGATGTCTCGTGGGGGCAGCTGAGGCCCTTTTTTGTCCTCTAGATCACTAATGCGCTGTTCATCTGCTGTTAGTTTGTTGGTAATTCGTCTAATGTCAAATCTCATTCCAGCGACTACTTGTTGCATTATGTGCATGCTCACTTTTGGTGCTTCAGCAAGCTGTAGGACATTTGAGAGCTTTTTGATGATGGAGTCCATAGTGTCCTTGAGCTCAGTTTTATTTTTCACGAGGGATTCTGGAGCTTGTGGTTCATGTTTTGTCCTTTTTGTTGCAGATTTTGGGTCTTCGGTTAGAGCATATGTTATACAAGAGCAGAGGGCGAAAGGAGCAGAACCAAGGTAGGCACACATTGGAGGGACTGGAATGTCATTTCAGAGTGCTTTCAGTGCACCAGCAATGTCAGTTCTTTGTGGTTTGTTATTAGCTGTGATTGTTTGTGTGACCTTGCGGGATCTCTTGTTATAAGAGATTTCATTAGCTATGGGAGCACATCCATAGCAGTGCTCGTCTTGTTTTGCACTCTTGTGCTTGCGATATTTACCTAATTTGCATGTGCAGATCCCTGGAAGCTTTGAGTAAACTGCCAGTCAATTCTGTGTGGATCTGGTGGGGGACACTTTAGAGAGTAGCAAACTACAGGATGAACAATTGTAGTGATCCCCCCTGTTCATGGGAGCAGGGAGTGTCAGAGACTGTCAAGCAGTGGTTAACAGTGCTTCCCAGATTGGACATTTTGTGGTAATTCTCAACTCTGGCTCCCTGTAGATATAGGCTTATAGCAGGTCTTTGCAGGGCCCACAGATACCAGAGATACAAAAAGGCATTATAAAACTTCTCTCTACCAGACCAAGGGATTTTTTTCTTTGAAGTTGGGCATTTTCTAAATGCCACATCCTTGATCTTGAACGAGTGCCTGTGTTTTCACCTGCGGTGCTGGAGGACGGGTGAAAATAGCAGTCCTTACTTTTTGTTGGAGTGTGCTCAGCCGATCTTATCTGGGGCAGTCAGGTACGTGATGCAGCTCTGTAGTTCGGAGCATCAGGCAGTCCCATCAATTATAGAAATCAGAGCTCTGGTAGGCGTCAGCATGTAGCAGAGCCTGACTGAGTACAGCGGCTGGCATCAATGGAGAACGCAGTAAAAGCGCAAGCTCCAGAAATTGTGTTCTGTGCATTCTGAGGGTAGGAAATGAGTAGTTCAGTCCATATTGCTAGTACGCAATTGCTAAAAGCTCATTTATGGTCGGCCTTTGGTGCGAATCATATGGCGAAAGGCCGTTTGTTAAGATGAGAGCACTCATATCGTGCTAGGCAAATTATGCAGGGGAGGCGCTCATTTTTGTGTCGGGTGTATGTAGAGATGAGACAGCGACTTTTATGCACTAATGAGCCACGCAATTGTGTTACATCTTGGGGTTCAGTCCAAGCCATATTGAGCAGACGTGAGCGGCCATGGTGGCGGGCGCCTGGCTGTTGGGCAGGGTGTAAGGCTCGATAGTGTACAGTGAGACTCTGTAGGGCTTCAGTTTCTGCTTCTACACGATCTTAAGGCTTATCCTCATGCTTTGGGCCTCAGTGGGGAATCTCAGCTCTGGAAAACTGAAGGGTTTATGGCATCAGGGAGACGGCACACCAGGCTTAGCTGCCACATTCTTCTGCGTCAGGCCACCCCCCCCCTTTTTTTCCATTTTTGTGCCATCTTTGGGTCGAGCGTAAGCCATCGACCTTGTGTACACTTTCAGAATACTTCTTATGGCTTAAAGCAATTTCATTTGTTGGTTGCAGTGTCCTTTAAAAATCGCTAGTGGTCAGTTATGCCTTTTTCTCACTCCTTGTACTGTTGCAGAGCAGTGACCAACTACTGTATTGATCCACTTTGGTTTCTTTATCTGTTGCTGGGACTGACTATTTTTTTTATTTCTTTGGTACTCCCTTTTCACTGTGGGCATTTTAGGATGGTAGCGACCTGCGTTTTGTTGCAGCATTTCATTCCTCCCACCTCCTCCCATGTCGCTGACATTTGTTTTGGCTTTATTCCAGTGCTGACCTCGTTTACCTCCGGCTCCTAAAATACGCTTATTTTAAAAAAGAAACACACCATTGTTTAGCTCACTGTTCACGAAAGCCACAATATGCCCTTTCTGGTACAATGTAGCTAAACCTAGAAGCAATGATGTGAATCTTGCTTAGCCTCACATGCATCTTGAGTCTCTTTCTCAAGGGCCCCTCCCTGCCAGCTCTCACGACATAGCACATAGGGCATTGCTTACCTCCTTTATTGGGACCATAAATCTTCTCAGGCTGCTCTGCTATTGTTGACTTCATTCGAGCTTTGTTGAAATGGAAGGCAAGAAGGCTTTCAAGATGTTTCATTCTGTTAAAACAAAAAGAAAATACTTTTCCAGCCTGATTTTCCAATTTCTGTTCAGACATTTAGGCAAGGAAAGTCCAGTTATGAATTTACAATGCCAATAGCTCAAACTCAAGAAAATGCAAGACCTATAGCATTGCAAATGCTTGTTCTGATTTGTAGTTTGCAGTTGGTGGTTCATGGTGTTTCGTGGTGGTTCACAGTGTGGTTTGAAAAAGCACAAAATGTGCCACTAATAGCTCCAAAATTCCACTAAATCCAACAAGTGGAATACAGTCGGGAAAAGTGGCAAGTTCAATCTGCCAGAGATTTTTTTCTATAGATTCACGTTTCACATATTTCTCCTACTAGTCATAGTCATCTAACTTATTTTTATTAATTGTGATATCATCTATCAAAATCTAGGGCATTTGCACTCCTTCCTTGCCTGACTTAAACATTAGTACAAACCTTCGCATTGGGTACCTGGTGCCCTCGTGCAAGCAAGGGAAATGCATCCATGTCCTCTGGTTAAGTAGCAAAAAGTCTAATTGGGATGTAGTGGTTCGCTCAAACTCAAAAACCTCAGTGCCACTGAACCTGCTGCACTGTTGATAGATACCATTGTGATGTTCCTGGGGCCACACCCTTCAAAGGATAGAAAATACTTGAAATTAACTGAAAAGTTAAGGAGGAGAACTGCCTAGCGCGAGTAGCAACTTCAACAAGTTATCCCTGTGCAAGGATATTTCGCGGTGGGCGGCATTTTCTGTCGCTATTTGAGTACTCTCCATGACACACTTGAGTATGTAGTCCACTGACACAGTTCACTCCAAAATCGTCTACTCCACTTGGACTCATGCGTGACTAAAATATTTTCTAGCTATCGCGTCATGAATTTTCAATTCTATTAAGGACACGCAGGCGAGGATTCTGCTTTCTCTTTCTTTACTGACTTAAACAGCAGCCAATGAAATACAAGTAACAGAAAAACTACAATACCCAGGACACCTAATATCCTGTCACATGGTCCAATCACCATCCATGTCCTTTGCTATGAGTCATTTGACCTATGAAGTCACTTCCTCTTTCTTTGTTCAAACAGATAATGTCAACTTGAAAACGCAAACTTCTTACGCCATCTCGAATCCGGAGTCAAAACTTCTTCTCCATACTGAAGAACCGAAACTTGGAGGCTCTATGTCGGAGAAACAACCGGTAGAACATATAACTCAAACTTTCCTTGAAGTTACGACTTTCAGGCGTTCTTCTGATCAGAAGCTGTAACAATAAACAGGTAGGTAATATCTCATAAAATATACATTATCTCAAACTTAATAATTGCAAATAATGGGAGGGTTAAATGACAATATCACATCAGGTATATTTACTAAATGATAATAAATATTGCATAAATATAACAAGGGAGGGATAATTGTCGCCTCCGTGTCCTTAATAGAATTGAAAATTCTTGACACGATAGCTAGAATTTTTTTTATTCTATGTCAGGACCGGAGGCTCCGATTATGCTAGTTTAAAGATGTTCCATCACCACACTGGCTACATCCAATACAGGTTTATGATAAAACTTACGAAAAGTATTTTCTGAAGACCAATCTGCAGCTTTCATTATGTACTCTAACCAAGAACCTAAGGTAAATGATTTTGAAGCCATAGCCCCTCTAGCAGAATGGGCCCCAAAAACAGAGGTATCAATACCTGCTTCACTCATCAACCATCTCATCCATCTAGCTAAAGTAGCTGAGGAAACTGGTTTAAAAGGTTTTTGCAAAGTAATTAACAATTGACCTTTAGAATCCTGTTGAAATTCTTCTGTGACAATTTCATAATCCTTCAAACATTGTACCACACATAATTTTGAATTTTCCGTATAAACCGGATATGATACTGACCTGCAATTTGTTGTGGTTCTTCTTGTCACCGAAAAGGAGACTCCTTCTGGTGAAAAAGTTCTACCTGCTTAATCTAAAGCTCTGACGTCCGATACTCTTTTACAAGAGACAAGGCATAAAAGCATGGTTAACTTAGCTGAAAGCTGTTTGCGAGACAAATATCTGTTGGCAGGCCAAGAATCAAGGGATTTTAATATAATATTAACATCCCATAAAACAGTATATTTCGCCTGAGGTGGTTTAGAAAGACGTATACCCCTCAAAAGCTTGCAAATTAATGGATGTTCACCAATGGGCTTGCCTTCTAACTGTGAATGACCTGCTGAAATGGCAGATCTAAAATTATTGACCGTCCGATAAGCCAAACCCGAGCTGGCTAGTTCTGCTAGAAAATTAACAATCAAACCAATATGTGCTTCCACTGGATTGGCACCCCTTCCATCACACCAACTAGACCATCTGCGCCAGGCTGAATCATATCTCTTATGGGTACTACTGGCCCAGGCCTGTTTAATGAAGTCCGCAGCTTGTTGCGAAACATCTGGGGTATTCCATCTTGACCTGAAATTAACCAGGCTAGAAGTGTTACCTTCCCTGACAAGATCAGAGGATGTTGAAGGCTCTCTAGACTCAAAAGAAGATTCGGACGAGTAGGAATCAGAAGAGGAGAGGCAGAAGCTAAATGTTGAGCACTGGGGAACCAAGGCTGTGCTCTCCAGAACGGAGTCACCAGAACAATCTCTGTTTTCTGTCTCCGCACTTGAGCCAGAACTCTGGCAATCATCAGAAAGGGAGGAAACGCATAACCTCGAAACGGGGACCAGTCCTGAAGAAAGGCATCTGTCTTTAGAGCTTACGGGTCTGGGCGCCAACTGTAAAAATTTTGAATCTGGCAATTGAGACGAGAGGCAAATAGGTCCACTTCGCAATTGCCCCATTCCTGAACTATCTGGGCAAATATCAGAGGATCCAACTTCCAGTCGCTGGAGTCTGATAGGTATCTGAAGTTCCAGTCTGCTATGACATTCTGGTCCCCAGGCAGATATTCCGCTATGACCACTAATCGTTGAGTTAGGCAAAAATGCCAGAAATCCTTGGCAATCTCCGCCAGAATTCTGGACGTCGTGCCTCCCAACTTGTTGACATACCTCACTGCTGATATATTGTCCATCCGTAAGAGTATGCAACAATCTGTTTTCTGCGGGGAGAGGCTCTTTATAGCAAATGAACCCGCTAGAAGCTCCAAACAAGTGATGTGAAGGGATTGTTCCCATTCCGACCATCTGCCCCCGTCACTAGGGAGTTGCAGCGAGCTCCCCATCCCCATCTGCTGGCATCGGATTCTATCACTACTTCCGGGCGAGAGACAAAAATCGCTCTGCCATTCCATGCCTCCATGTGATGAAGCCACCATTGGATTTCCAATCTTACTTCAGTAGTCAATGGGATTTGTTCTGAGTAACTCAGACCCTGTCGCCTGAATAGATGAAGCTAATAAGCCCACTATCCTGGCTATGGTCCTCAATGATACGGTCTGGTATGTCAATACTGATCTCAATTCCCTCTTGATGTTGCGTATCTTCTGAGAGGGAAGAAGAAGTTGGCATAAAGTGGAATTTATCTGGAATCCCAGAAACTCTACTATCTGTGAAGGCTTCAACAATGACTTCTGTACATTGATCAGGAAACCTAAATCTTGTAGGAGACTGATGGTCCAATCCAAGTGCAAGATTAGGACTTGAGGGGATTGAGCCATCAGCAGAATATCGTCCAGATGTATAATCAATCTGACTCCTTTGGTTCTGAGATATTCCATCACTGGTCTCAGTAACTTCGTGAAGCACCAAGGGGCTGACGAGAGACCGAATGCTAGGAATTGACCCTTCCATTGAAATTGAAGAAACCTCCGGTGCGGAGGAAAGATTGGAATTGATAGATAGGCATCTTTTAGATCCAGACGCACCATCCAATCCCCTTCTAACAGGATGTCTCTTAGCATGTAAATACCCTCCATCTTGAAATGCCTGTATAGGATCCATTGGTTGAAATCCTTTAGGTTCGAGACTAGACTGCTACAAAAATAGGGCTGAGGAAACCGAAAGGATGAGGGGAAGCAAATTGCACGGCTCCTTTGTGTAAGAGAGCTTGTACTTCTTTGTCTATAAAATCTTGATTTGTTTGGGAAAAACACATTTGTAAAAGGGGAAAGAGTTGTTTGGGGGTACTAACAAACTCTAGACGAAATCCCTCTACTGCTTGAAGAATCCACGGATCTCTGGATATCCGTTTCCAATTTATTAAGCAAGATGCAATTCTGCCCCCAAGTTTGACCTGAGAAAAATGAATAATGCTCACCTGTGAAAACTTGAGTCTTGGATGGCTCCTTGTTGTCCCCTGCGGTGACCTCTGCGGAAGCGGGGGCAACCCCCTCTGTGTCTCGTGGGGTAGAAGGTGGAATCCTGATCTCCATACCAACCACCTCTGCCTCTAAGGTAGTAGTTTTGGGGACTGTTAAAGGAGCTGTGGCCGGGCATACGTCCTCCAAAACGACCGGCCCTGCCAAAAAGGCCTCGCTTGAAAACCTTCTTGAGTGACATTTGTGCTTTGTCAAGGGAAGAGAAGGTGGAACAGAACTTGGCTAAATCCTTGATGAATGAGGATCCAAAGAGAAGTCCTTCAGCCGAAGGTCTCGCCTCTGAGGACGCAAGATCCGATAACTTGGGATCAATGCGCATAAGCACCGATTTCCTTAGTTCTGCTGAAATGGCACAGTTAGAATTTCCTAATAGGCACACAGCCCTTTGTGCCCACCCGTGCCCACCCGATAAGGACATCGGTGTCCACCGAGGTACCAGATTCCTTGGCTACATATGCCAGTTCCCGTTCCAGGATCTTAGTCAAAGGACCGGAAAGGTCTAGTAGTTTGTGTTGGCAGCTACGCCATGAACGGTCTAAACCTTTTTTAGGATCTTTAGCGAACTTCTTCATAAAAGTGACCATGGTGGGGTCTATCTCTGGGGTCTCGGAAACTTTACCCTCCAGGTCAGGCCTGGGGCACTCCGCCTTCAGACGAGATCTAACCTCTCTATCAAAACTTTTACGCAAGTTGGTTTGGACATACTGTGCTACTTCGGGAGGGGGGAGCCAATTGGAAGATCTGGGGTGAATAATTTCTGTAGGATCAAAGTCCAGGACTTGGGACGGAGGGGGCATTTTCTTACTTTTCTTACTCGGAACCGGAACATCAGAGTCATCTGAGTCGTCTGCGGAGGAGGTTTTATCAGAGGAGGAGGTAGAAAGGGGTGTTCCTTTTTTTCGAACTATAATTATGTTCACCACTGTGTTTTTTCCGCACTTTCTCAAAAGCATCAGCGTGGATAGCACTGACCTCTGCTCCTGGTTCCAGATTTTTTGCTTTATCTTTTACCTTTTTAGGCTCTTGTTGACCCTGAGACCAAGCTTGTGATTGAGCGAGATCAAATATTTGCCCAGAGAATGGGCCTAGAGCTCTCGCTAGAGCATCATTGACTGATTGTTGGACCCTGTTATCAAGGGCTTCCACCAAATCAACTTCAAGTTGATTGCCCAGCTCCTCTGGGTAGTATTCGGCTTCTTGCTCATCCCATTGAGCCATGATGCAATGAAGTAGTAATATCTTTTTAGGAAAATTATTTAATCTATTTAAATGACGATACCAAGTGGGGGAGTGCAAAAATCCCAAGTTCAGGTCAGGAAAAAACAAAGGAGCCCTTGAATTAAAGTGTGGAGGGAGCGACCTAAAAGACACTCTAGGCAGTAGCCTGGTATTTATTTTACAACCCAGTCAGCTTTCAGTCTGCTGGGCGTCAGGGAGCAACTTGTCAAAGCGGGAAGGGAGACCGAAACGAGCACGCAGCACACACGAGCCGATCGATTTCCAAATCGGGATGAAATTGGCTCGAAATGCGTGTGCGTGCTAAAAATGGTAAAAAGACTGCCCGAGGGCAGCCCAGCTCCAGCTCCGACTCCACCAGAAAAACGGGCTGACAAAATTGGCAAAACGCCAATAAAACGAAGTGCGAGAGAGATAAAATCAATACAATAAAAGCGCGCTGAATCGCGACACTTATCTAACTCAAATACACATAAAATAACATTCTTAACACATCGATAATGTCGGAGAGAAAATAAACATATACTTATCTGCTGCGAAGCAGCAAAGAAAGAGGAAGTGACTTCATAGGTCAAAGGACTCATAGCAAAGGACATGGATGGTGATTGGACCATGTGACAGGATATTAGGTGTCCTGGGTATTGTAGTTTTTCTGTTACTTGTATTTCATTGGCTGTTGTTTAAGTCAGTAAAGAAAGAGAAAGCATAATCAGAGCCTTCGGTCCTGACATAGAATCTCCCATTCACCCAGTAACAGGGTGACCACCAAAGCAAAGCTACTAACAATTGTGGCCAGGGAGGCGGAGCTCTGACTCTGTGCCCTCGAGGAGAGTGGCAAATTAACAAAAAACTCTGTTTGCTGAGTTTATGGGATCTCGGCTGACTTTTGTTACAATTGTCTGATCTTTCGCTGCTGATGATACAAAGAAATGTGTTTTCCATAGTCTATGTCACCCTTGCCAGGACTATAAATTAGCAGCGCCAGCAACAAATCAAGTACATGGGTGTCATGAAAAGGTAGTAATACAGATCGCATGGATGTTCTGTGCTATTGAATGGATTGTAAATGTTTACTTTAGAGTGACCTAGTGCCAGGCCTGTAGAATAGCTTCATGTACTTTAATCTCGTTAATTACTCTGGAAAGTTTGACAAGCAAGAAATCATTGTCTGTGCTGCAGTTCATCACTGCTCTCAATGCTTACTTTCAAGTCATCCTCTTGTACACAACAGTAGACCTCGTAGCGCAACGGTAGCGCGTCTGACTCCAGATCAGAAGGTTGCGTGTTCAAATCACGTCGGGGTCAAAAAGTTGTTCTTTTAAACTCCAACATTGACTCACAGGAATATATCTTAATTTCTCAATTAAAAAAATAATTGCATTTAAAAACTCTTGTTTATATAAACATAAATGTGGGCCAAGCTCTCATGGATTACCTGGAATAAACCTGCTTCTAATGCGTACTTAGAAGCTGCGCATCATTTTTAATGCGTTAGTGCACAAAATGTGCCTTTTGGGAAAAATGCAAGTGTTTTAGCTGCATTCAGCAACAAAAATAATGCTATGCCACAATTCTGTATTACATTAACAGGAAGTAGCAGCCTTACCTCACCCCACGCTGCTAGTTATTATCTGAACAATGCGTTGGATACTTCAATTGATGGACAGTAGATGGCGCTGTTGTATTAGTCTATAGCCGCATATGATGAATCAGTCTTTCCACTTGTGGAGTGGAAAATACAATATTACGTTTTCCTTCAGCTGAAGATAATACAGAACTAATTATGAACTGTTAAATGAAAATATGGTGCTGGAAGTCAAAATGACTAGCAGAGGACGGCTTCGAACCTACGACCACAGAGTTATAGGCCTACTACTTTTCCACTGGAATCTCTACTGTGTCCCACGGGAAAGGAGTCCTTACACCTTTTTATTTAGTGAAATTCTACAGTCCTGACATTGTTGATAAAATACGGGATTCAGCAGAAATATTTCTGCCGTAAAGCACACATTTTGCGATGCATTTATGTGAGACCAGACAACTTATATATTTCAAGAAGGGTTCAAACCAAACATTATGGATCTCTGTACATCAACACAGTGCGTGGTACTTCATGAGATGAATATATGTATTTTGCATTTTGGCCTTTTCCTTTCTGCAGACTTCTTAGTTCGTCCCTCAGATTTCGTTTCGCATATTTTACTGGTGTGTTGAGTTAGTTCACGTGACTGACCACAAACACTCAAGCGACTAAACAATGACTGACCACAAACACCTATACAACACTCTTCACCCTTAAGACTGGAGGAGTGAGACAATCTAGAGAGGACCCTTTGGGTGCAATAACATTTCCCTTTGAGGCTCTGTTTCTCCCTGCCTTTTTACATTGCAGGCCTCGCTCTGCATTAATCTCCTTCCTGACACATTCTGCTCAGCTCTCTCCAGGATCTTCGCATATACAGAGCAGATGGTTTTAACTTGTCACATCTGAACATTTAAGACAAAAAATCAAGCGTTGGGATCAAGGCCCAGAGGTACTCAGATACCCAGGGGGTGGAAGTGAACAATTGTATTTTGTATATTCAAAGGCACTTTTAACATGCTTATGAAATAAACCTACTTAAGCATTTAAGTGAACCAACATATCTTTTATCATATGCTGTTATGTCACCTTCTGTTGCTTTGTGTTATGTGTGTGCTGTGTATGTGTGGTGTGGTGTTACAACATTATAACACACATCTGTCGCCTAACAGAACTAGAATATCAAGGTACGTTCAGCGCATGGGGCATCGTCCTGCAAAAATTAGAACCGCCCAGACATACTAATCTTTTGATACCGCAACAAAAGAAGGGCAGATCAATTTTAAAAGGGGCCGTGGGAGTAGAAACCTCCCCAAGTAATCTGGAACATTTAACAATAGTAAAGCATCAAAGCATGCTTCATCGTGGCATGCACCAACAGATCTTCATCGGCATGCCCTCGACAGTCAAACAGGCTGGAAGGCAAATTTCAAACGACAACAATCATGATTGGTCCTGATGGAAACGCAGAAAATATCCCCATATGCTCCTGGAACACTCATGGTCTAAAAAACCTGGTTACCGATAAGCTGGCACTGAGTTTCCTACAGCAGTTTGAAATCTTCATGTTGCAGGGAACATGGTGCATGGAGCCAATACAAATTTCTGGACATTCAGGGATAGACGTCTCTGCAAAACAACCTCAAAGTCACGGACACCCCAAAGGGGGCCTCACAACATACTGCTCCACGAAAATCAACTGGGTGATCAAACAGATCGACCTGGGAATTGACTGGTTGCTACCAACTATGTTGGAACACTGGGCTCCATTAGGCAACAACAGAACCCTACTACTGACCAATGTATATAATCATCCTAATAAAACGCAAAACAGAGAAAATATGGAAACGTTTATCAGCATTGTAAAAGTGCTGCAGAAGCAAAATAAGGACGCAATCCTCATTCTGTCCGGCGATTTCAACCTTGATTTGAGAAAGTGCAGCACAAAACCTCTTCATGGAACATACGCTAACTCAAAGCTTGAAACCCTGGGTTTGCTTTGCCTGGTGCCTCTTCCTGAGGATGCTTCATCCGCATAAGTAACCTTCTTAAGTGGCACAAAAAAAATCTAGCATCGACTTTACATTTATCAATGAAACCGCACTGCCATTGGTTTTAACATATAGGATCCAAGAACGCACTGAGAGAGATCACTTCCCACAACTCATTAAGATCCGGAATGAATGGAACCGGCTACCCTCTGCCAATATCATAATTTCAGCCCCAGTGACTTATGACACAAAACAATTTAAATGGAGGGGGCCAGGCCTCGGTATAGTAATGGAAGAAGTGTACCACAGTGCTGGCACAATTAATGAGCTTAAAGAAACACTAAGAATGCAGGAACAAGAAGATCATCCTCTAGGAGAACGAGTGACCGATAGGACGCACTTGTGTGATTCCTTAATGAATACATTTTCCATCAAAAAACGTCTCCCAATTTAGGTCATAGAAACGAAAAACAAAGTTGAGAGAGGCAGAGCAGAAAAGCCATGGTTTAACAAAACACTGCATAATCAGAAAAATCAAGTCTCTAGAGAATTGAAAGAAGTCCTAAAGGACACACGCTGGGGAAGGAAATCTGACAACACAAGGCTCTCTGAGCTAAGAGCAAAATACAAGAAAAATTGCTGGATGGCAAAACGGAGGTATCATGAGGATTTGTAGACCAAGCTGCTCATGTCCAACAAACAGAAAAATAATAAAAAGTTCTGGGGACTGATAAATGGACTAAATCAGGGAAAAAAAAATAAACAAAGGAACACCAGAATTGATGCGGCCACATGTGAAGCCCACATACTAACAATGTTCTCACTCCCAGTGCACCATATGAAGGAGAAGGCCACTCAGGCAGCCAATGACCCAAGTAAGATAACTTTGGTTTCAGAGAGACAACGCAAACAGATTTACTTATAAACCAAAATGAACAAAAGTACACACTAAAGAGCATCGACATCAAAAAGGTGATAAGCCTTATAAAGAAATTAAAACTGGAAGGGTCAGCTGGCCGGAACGGAATGCCAAATGCCCTGTTTAGAGGAGACCCTTCATTCTGAGCACACTATATGATGCTGCTTTTTAATGACCTCCAGGGCACCACGGGTCTACCAGACGCTTGGAAAGGCAGTATCATCCATCCAATATATAAAGCAGGCAACCCCGCTAGCCCTTCAAACTACAGGCTAATAGCATTGATAGATGTGGAAATAAAACTCTATGCAGCATGTTTACTGCAACTACTAGCAGAATGGATTCATGACAGACATCTAATTCCACAATGCCAGACACGTTTCAGAAGTGGTATGGGAGCCTCCACTAACCTGACAACCCTGGTTCTGTTGGGAAACAAAGCCAGGCTTAAGAAGAAAAGGCTATTCACGTGTTTTATTGATCTAAAGGCAGGCTTTGATTTCGTACCAAGAACCCACCTATGGGAGAAACTGAAAGGTTGGGGCTTACCCTGCAGCCTTCTCAATGAAATGATGGACTTGTACACAGGCACATGGCCGCAAGTAAAAATCGAAGAAGGTGGCTACCTCACCAACAGAATATTAACTGCAAAAGGACTAAAACAAGGGTGTGTATTAGCTCCTACGCTGTTCAGCTTATATCTTGCCGACCTACCTGAGGCTCTAGCATCGGTAAACAGCCATCCGCCAATATTGGCCAAGAAAGGAATAGCATGGCTACAGTATGCAGACGACATAGTCATACTCAGCCAAACACAAGTCGGCCTACAGCATAGCATCAACATTTCATACATACATAACAATGCAAGGTCTGGAATTGAATTTGAGTAAAACTAAGGTTGTCCGCCTAGTAGACATAAAGTACAAATCTGCTTCATGGTTCATAAAGGGAACCCGGGTGGAGGCTGCCCCCATATACAAATATTTGGGATTCACCATGGACTGCCTCTTGACCTTCAAGCCACAGCTTGCTGTTGCTCAAGCTAAAGCCCTTTCATTGACCTATGGCTTCAAAATACTAAAACAAAAACTGAGCTGCCCGTCATATTCACACCTCCTTTCAGTCATGGCAGCACGACTAATGCCGACTGTCACTTATGGCGCCGAAATCATGCTGGGGAAGGAGGCGTTTTTTTTCAATCAAGTCCAGACAAAGGCCTACAAAATGGATTTTCGGATACCACGACCAGCATCTCCAGCCCAGGTCTGCCTAGAATTGGGTCTGAAAAACTACGAATTTCAGAGTAAATGTGCTTTCACCAAATTATGCTGGAGGATGCGTACAGCAGAGATTGGTACCTTAAATAACCTATGTTGGATGGAAATCGAGGAGCAACAGGGTCACAACGATCAAGGCACCTGTGGTCAGCATTTAAACAACTGTATTAAAGTGCTAGGTCTGCCAGAAGCCTGGGAGCAGAACCTGGGCAAAAAGGAGTTTTACCGGAAGGCAAATGCTGTCACTAAGATAAAATCTTTAAATTCTGACAAACAAAAATTGGGAAGAAGAAGACAGCACGCCAGGATTGTAACAACATCTTACAAAACCTTACGGGTACAGGAATATTTAGCAGCATCCTTCAACCAGTTGCTGGAACACTAGTTCATGCTCTTTCGATTTGGGTTGATGGAAACGAAAGATATGGTCCCTTCATGGAGACAACAAGATCCGACACATTCCTGTCGACTGTGTGGATACAGACAGGAGTCCTTAGAACACATTTTCTGTGTGTGCCCGGCGTTGCTAGGTTACAGGATATTGTATCTGAAAAATATTTTTAGGATATTGAACATGCAGGCCAGCCGTCATCAGTTGGCTCAGCGGACTCTCAATTCTCTTTTCTTGTCGGGGGCCAAATTTATGGTACAGGCCCAGAAAGAACTAGAGAATAAAGTCTAAGCCGAGTGCGCACGGGTTATCATTTTATGTTAGTAAAGCAACCAACAGGTTAGCTGCAGCCAGAAAACAGTCTCAGGTATAACTTAGTGTTCATCATTTTTAGTATTCCCTGAGCCCTACTCATCTACAATCACAGTTTTGCACGGGAGTAAGAAAGTCCTAAATTTAAGACCAAGAGTAAGGTTGGAATCAGTAGAGAACATTTTAGTCATGCACAAATTGATCATTATGATAAGTTTTAGTTTAAACAAGCATTTTATGTTTTTATGAGTCTCTATTTAATACAGTGAGTATGCTAAGTATTTCTACAAATATGTATGTTTGAATTGCGATGGTTTGAACTAACTGTGCCAATAAATTTAAACTTGAAACTATAACACACATCTGTCACCTTCTTGGCCTCTCATTCTTCTTGACAAAGAGCAGAGTGTTGCTGCAAGTTTGTTGGAAGCGACAAACACATTCAGTGAGTGCCCGGCTGAGGCTGTCGGTCGTTTCACTGGTTCTTCTGATTGTGAGGTTGTGTGCTGGTGTTTAGGGATTGGACTGGTGTAGTCAGGTATTGAAATTGTGAACACTTTAGAATATGCGCCACCGGGTGAGTGAGTCCACCTCTGGATGCAGGGTTACCACATGGTGCTCTGTTAGTCAGTAGGACAGGGGGGAGGTGTGTGGTGCAGTGTAGGTGCAGGTCCTCAGTCTGAGACTCTTCACAGGTTTGATGCCTTTGTGGACACCCACAATCCGGCTGATGTGCTTAAGACGAGTCTTGCTGTACTATGTGGGGCTTTGTCTCAGGAAGTGTAAACTACTGTGAGGAAGAGTAGATCACTGATTCATGGGAGGCAGGAGGGGGTTGTAGAAGGTCTAAAACCAGTTGTGTGCCTCTGCAGCTGTGCATGTGTTTTCACTAGGTTTTAAGGGGCAGCGACCATTGGAGGGTGTTGTCAGTTACTACAGATATCAGTGCACCCACAGGGGTGGGCTGGTCAGGGCTTGCTTCAGGTGAGGTTGTGTCAATGAGCTGGGGTTGCTTCGCATGAGGTTGTGTTAGTGAGTTGGGGTTGCTTTGCATGAGGTTGTGTTAGTGAGTTGGGGTTGCTTCGCATGAGGTTGTGTTAGTGAGTTGGGGTTGCTTTGCGTGAAGTTGTGTTAGTGAGTAGGGCTTGCTTCTCGTGAGGTTGTGTCAGTGAGTTTGGCTTCCTTCAGGTGAGGTTGTGTCAGAGAGTTGAGCTTCGGGTGAGGTTGTGTCAGTGAGTTGGGCTTCGGTGAGGTTGTGTTAGTGAGTTGGGGTTGCTTCGCTTGAGGTTGTGTCAGTGAGTTGGGCTTGCTTCAGGTGAGGTTGTGTCAGTAAGTTGGGCTTCGGGTGAGGTGTGTTAGTGAGTTGGGGTTGCTTTGCGTGAGGTTGTGTCAGTGAGTTGGGCTTCGGGTGAGGTTGTGTCAGTGAGTTGGGCTTCAGGTGAGGTTTTGTCAGTGGGTTAACCTTGCTTCAGATGAGGTTGTGTCAGTGAGCTGGGCGCTGTGGGCGGGGGGGGTTCGGTTGGATACCATGGTGAATCATGGCATGCGGAGCTTGTAGGGTTCAGCAATTGTCGTTTGACTACCTTGCTTCGATGCATTGATGCGGCGTTTCGTTTTTGTTGCTGTGATTGGTCCCCTTATTGATTTCTTTTTAAGAATAACATTTACACGTTTCCAGACATGAAGAGAAACACTCTGTCTCTCCCGTTCCCCACTTTAATGTGTTTTCTCAGAAACGGACCCGTTCGTGATGGTGAAACCGGAAGGACTGAAGCTCAGCAGCGCCTTTCCCTGTAGTCCATCTCTCCTTCCTGCCCCAGGCTGCAGTAGTACCACTCGTGTGCTCTTGGGCATGTAAGGCCCGTGTGGTCTTTTGTAAACTAACGTCAGGAGCAGGGCCCCCACCAGTGGGATACGGCATCCGGACCCGTATCAGAATGTGTGAGGTTTTCCACCCCTAGAACATGCCACACTCTGTGGTACCAACCCTCCAGGGTGGCACCAGCATAGCTGCCAAGTTTCCCAGGTCCATTCTTTATGTGTTGCTCCAATCCGAGTTTTTTTTACTTTGAATTCTGGACTTGTAGTCCTGTTTTATAATGGAATAAATAAAACTAAAACTCCCAGAATTCAAAGTAAAAACGTGGACTGGAGCAGCACATCACGCACTGACCCGGGAAAACCTGGAATGGATGCCCCGGTCAGCAGCCAGCTAGTAGGGTCTGACCGGCCAGTGATAAGAGCGCATTTTCCCGCAAGTTTCCCCGCGTGTTTATTCAGCATTCAGACAAGATATGGGGGGGTCTCTGGGATGATGTTCCATCACCCCAGGAACCCCTGGCCAGACGGGGTGTATTAAAGGATGCCCCATAGAATGAGGTGGTTCTCCCCCGCCTGTAGCCCCCCAGCACAGGTCCCATCTTGTTCTTTCCAGCGCGTGAAGTCGATGTGCGGACCCCAGGGACCTCGGGTGGATTCTTGGTACATTCTACCTCCGAGAGGCCCGTGAGGTCCCTTTAATGCAGCGGTGAGTCTGGTGGACTATTCGGCTTCTGTAAACTGAAGGTTCAACCCTCTCCCGGCAGCTCTGAAAGCTTCTCTTCTGTGCCGGGCTTCTTTCTAGTGACAATGTAGAGATTCTTGAAATAATGGTGAGGTTGGGTGGCGTGTGTGGGTGGGGAAATGGGGAGGGGGCACCATCGCTTTCCTTAAAACAGATTGTCTGGAGCTGGATAACCCTTGATTGACACCACGGATCTCCCCCTGCAGGTTGGTTTACCGCCCCTCGACAGGTCGAATTCACTGTTCTAGGCCACAGGGCGTGCAGCAGGTAGAGTGGCACCGAGGACCAGTGGTTTCTGGGGCTCATGTCCATTCTGACCCTGGCGCCCATAATACTAAGGCTAACCTACTGCTAGGACCGGAGGGAAGTCAGCATACGATTAAATTGCGGAGTTTGGGTGATGCTGCTGGTTTCTGTCTGAGTAGAATTGATGGCTTCAGTTATTGGTGCTCAGTCCCGCGGAGGGGCTGTTAAAACTGGACTATCTGGGGGCTCTTAGACGGGTGAGTGGAGTGAAAAGTCTGTGCGGGAATGCTCGCCTTAGCTGCAGAATAACTCTTCTGTGAAGATATCGGCGGGCTTGTGTTATTTCTCAGAGGGAAAGCAGCTCCTACAATAGTAGCAAGCGTTGGTGGTATAGTGGTGAGCATAGCTGCCTTCCAAGCAGTTGACCCGGGTTCGATTCCCGGCCAACGCAGTATATATTTTTGTGCAATAATATAATTTCATTATTACTGTGTGAGTTTCACTTTGATAGTAAATCATTTAGTCTGTCTCACGACTGACATTGACTCACAAGGATACAGAACTAAGGAAACCACGAGGAATGAATATCACGGAGAGGCCGGAGCGACTCGGACGCATTTCCACCCACAGGTTTATGTTCTGGATCTCCTCCTGCAGGGCTGCACCGGCAGCTGACACACCGGGTGAACGTATGTGCAGCCACTTCTGAACAGAATCGTGAATTACTCCAGTACTTCGAGATCTGGCTCCATAGCAAGAACTAGTACGTGTTTGCAGCTGCACATCCTGTACATGATGACGTGGGAACTGTAAGTCAGTGCCTCAGTTCTGTTTTGCTGTTCGGTAGGACAGTGAATCCCTCAGTCCTTTCAGCGCTAGTAGCATCTCCAGACCCTCAACCCACTGGGGATTTTCCGGGGTCTGCAGCGGCCAATCCTGCACTTTCTACTTGTTAAGAAATCATTCACAAAACGGGAGATTAACCCTTTCTGAAAGAGGCCCTGGTTTATTGCCCCGAATGTTAGACCAAGGTCGGTTCTTTGCAGTAGTCCGGACAGTTGGCTCAGCTGGTAAAAACTACAACTGTGTGAAACAGAAAAACATTGTTTCACAGAAATGTGTTATAATGCTGTGAGGTATAGTGGATTTATTGTGCTTAAACGACTGTGAGATTAGCGAGGGGAGTAGTTTGCTGTCTCTCATTTGTAAAAAAAAAAAAAAAAAATGTGAGAAATTAATTTCTCACTGATGAAATTCATGAAGTTCTGTGAGTATTGCATGGTGTGAAATTCGCAGATCTTGCTGGTGTAATAAAACTTCGCTCAGGCTTGGTGAGAAAATGCTGTTAACAAAAATATAAATTTAATTGTTCGACTTACCTTGAAAGCTTATGTCAGGTGACCCTCAATGACTAAAGACTTTAGGGGTGACAGTGCAAACCTTGTGGCTGGTATCACCGGTGCCATTGAAACATAACAGTGCTGCAAAGATACTGATAGCTAAAACCCTGTCCTTTCAGTCTTCGTTGTCAGAGGGCAGCAAAGCTGAACGGATTAATCTTCTTATTTAAGGTGAAATTGCTTTAGAAACTCAGAGAATCTGACACATGAATAACACAAAAGACCGGTTGTCAAATCAGAGCTCTGGCCGCTTTCTTTAGTAGAGGTGGTTGGATTATTAAATATGAAACTTCTATAGTTCACTACATTTCTACCGAATGCGAGGACAATCTGACTGTCTCAGGAAGTTGCCCCTCAGTTGTATAAGGGGATACCTTCCATCAAACTTTTTGACAGGTGCCCGCCCCGTGATCACGTAGGCAATGACGTGGGTACCCTGCCCCGTGATGACGTAAGTAATGACGTAGGTGAGTCACGTGGGTTGTGACATGATGTGATGCTGTGTTAGTCACGTGCCCTGATGCTGTCCCTTGTGTGTAGGTCTATGGACTGTGTGAAATGGCGGCTGTGCAGGTGTGCAGCATGCTTCATGGCCTAAGAGGACAAGTGTGGACATGTCAGACATTCAGGACCGAGTGGCTGCCTGGGGGGCCACCTCGCAGGGCAGAGCATTGGGGTTGTAATGACAAACCTCCACCCTACCAACTAATCCAAAAAGAGGGGCTGGGCAAATGCTGCAAAGGTCATGACATATGGTTACTGTTACGTGTAACCCCTCAACGTATCAGAGCCGTCAAGGTGAGCATGTGACCGCTATGTTGTAGAGGCGTACGCCCTTTTTGAACCATTGAATACATATAAGGAGCCGGCCAGAGCAGCACGCCAAACCGAGAACCATTTCTGAAATAGGTTGTCAAGGCATTATGAAGAGATACAGTCCGCTCACCAGAAAAGCCGCCTCCTCAGGTGCCCAGAACACTATCAATAGATATTATCGGTCCCTAACACCTCCGGTGTGGATGAGAATGCACAGCTGGCTGCCCCTACAGAGGGGGGTTCCAACGTTACCAATTTTCAAAAGGAAGTTTGCGAGCGGCTTGAAAAGCTCAGCCTCTAGGATTTGCCGCAACTGAAATCCCCTATTAAGGTTGAAGGCGACGGCCGCGAAGCCTCGAAAGACTAATTAAATGATTCAATCAACTTCATCGACAGTGAAGATGATGAAAACTGTATTGCACCACCGAATTCACAAGTCTATGAAGATATGGGCTTTCAGGAGGACCCTGATCCAGAGGCAGTCGTCGCACAGCCGGCAGGTGTAAACTCTGAAGCCGCTTATACACCAATGGACCTACGCGACTCGCAAGATTTCAGAGCAGCCGCTGAGTGTAGCAAAAATGCTGAGCAGTAAGCTTATCAGAGGGTCGTGTTAAGCATTTGTTGTACACACACCGGCAATTAATGAGGAACACACACTCAAAGACTTACTCCAGGCCAATAGGTTTTTATATTGGAAAAATATATTTTCTTAGTTTATTTTAAGAACCACAGGTTCAAGATTTACATTAAACACTTTAAATGCAAGGTACTTCACTTAGATACTTTAGGAACTTTGAATGAAAACAATATCATGTACAGCCTTTGTAAAAATTGCAATAAGCTATTTTCAAAGTAGACACAGTGCAAAAATCAACATTTCCTGGGGGAGGTAAGTAAACGTTAGATTAGGAGGTAAGTAAAACACTTACAAGTCTCAGTCCTGGGGCATAGGCAGCTCACCGATGGGGGTTCAAGGCAACCCCAAAGTTACCACACCAGCAGCTCAGGGCTAAAAGCTCATTTATGGTCGGCCTTTGGTGCGAATCATATGGCAAAAGGTGGTTTGTTAAGATGAGAGCACTCATATCGTGCTAGGCAAAATATACAGGGGAGGCACTCATTTTTGTGTCAGGTGTATGTAGAGATGAGACAGCGACTTTTATGCACTAATGAGCCACGCAATTGTGTTACATCTTGGGGTTCAGTCCAAGCCATATTGAGCAGACGAGAGCGGTCATGGTGGCGGGCGCCTGGCTGTCGGGCAGGGTGTAAGGCTCAATAGTGTACAGTGAGACTCTGTAGGGCTTCAGTTTTTGCTTCTACACGATCTGAAGGCTTATCCTCATGCTTTGGGCCTCAGTGGGGAATCTCAGATCTGAAGAACTGAAGGGTTTATGGCATCAGGGAGACGGCACACCAGGACCAGGCTTAGCTGCCACATTCTTCTGCGTCAGGCCACCCCCCCTTTTTTTGCCATTTTTGTGCCATTTTTTGGTCGAGCGTAAGCCATCGGCCTCGTGTACACTTTTAGAATACTTCTTATGGCTTAAAGCAATTTCATTTGTTGGTTGCAGTGTCCTTTAAAAATCGCTAGTGGTCAGTTCTGCCTTTTTCTCACTCCTTGTACTGTTTCAGAGCAGTGACCAACTACTGTACTGATCCACTTTGGTTTCTTTATCTGTTGCTGGGACTGACTATTTTTGTTATTTCTTTGGTACTCCCTTTTCACTGTGGGCGTTTTAGGCTGGTAGCGACCTGCGTTTTGTTGCAGCATTTCATTCCTCCCACCTCCTCCCATTTCGCTGACATTTGTTTTGGCTTTATTCCAGTGCTGTCCTCGTTTACCTCCGGGTCCTAAAATACGCTTATTTTAAAAAAGAAACACACCATTGTTTAGCTCACTGTTCACGAAAGCCACAATATGCCCTTTCTGGTACAATGTAGCTAAACCTAGAAGCAATAATGTGAATCTTGCTTAGCCTCACATGCATCTTGAGTCTCTTTCTCAAGGGCCCCTCCCTGCCAGCTCTCACGACATAGCACATAGGGCATTTCTTACCTCCTTTATTGGGAGAAAAAAATCTTCTCAGGCTGCTCTGCTATTGTTAACTTCATTCGAGCTTTGTTGAAATGGAAGGCAATTAGGCTTTCAAGATGTTTCATTCTGTTAAAACAAAAAGAAAATACTTTTCCAGCCTGATTTCCCAATTTCTGTTCAGACGTTTAGGCAAGGAAAGTCCAGTTATGAATTTACAATGCCAATAGCTCAAACTCAAGAAAATGCAAGACCTATAGAATTGCAAATGCTTGTTCTGATTAGTAGTTTGCAGTTGGTGGTTCATGGTGTTTCGTGGTGGTTCACAGTGGGGGTTTGAAAGAGCACAAAATGTGCAATAGCTCGAAAATTCCACTAAATCCAACAAGTGGAATACAGTCGTGAAAAGTGGCAAGTTCAATCTGCCAGTGATTTTTTTTCTATAGATTTCTGTTTCACATTTTTCTCCCACTAGTCATAGTCATCTAACTTATTTTTATTAATTGTGATATCATCTATCAAAATCTAGGTCATGTGCACTCCTTCCTTGCCTGACTTAAACATTAGTACAAACCTTCGCAATGGATATCTTGGCCAGTGGTGCAGTGAGGGTACATGGTGCCCTCATGCAAGCAAGGGAAATGCATACATGTCCTCTGGTTAAGTAGCAAAAAGCCTAATTGGGATGTAGTGGTCCGCTCAAATTCAACAACCTCAGTGCCACTGCACCTGCTGCACTGTTGATAGATACCATTGTGATGTTCCTGGGGCCACACCCTTCAAAGGATAGAAAATACTTGAAATTAACTGAAAAGTTAAGGAGGAGAATTTCCTAGCGCGAGTAGCAACTTCAACAAGGTATCCCTGTGCAAGGATATTTCGGGGCTGGCAGCATTTTCTGTCGCTATTTGAGTATTCTCCGTGACACACTTGAGTGATGTCCACTGACACAGTTCACTCCAAAATCATCTCTCCACTTGGACTCATGCGTGACTCTCCCATTTACCCAGTAACAGTGCGCCCACCAAAGCAAAGCTACTAACAATTGTGGCCAAGGAGGCAGAGTTCTGACTCTGTGCCCTCGAGGAGAGTGGCATATTAACAAAAAACTCTGTTTGCTGAGTTTATGGGATCTCGGCTGACTTGTGTTACAAATGTCTGATCTTTCGCTGCTGATGATACAAGAAATGTGTTTTTCATAGTCTATGTCACACTTGACAGGACTATAAATTAGCAGCGCCAGCAACAAAGCAAGTACAAGGGTGTCATGAAAATGTAGTAATACATATCGCATGGATGGTCTGTGTTATTGAATGGACTGTAAATGTTTACTTTAGAGTGACCTAGTGCCAGGCCTGTAGAATAGCTTCATGTACTTTAATCTCGTTAATTACTCTGGAAAGTTTGACGAGCACGAAATCATTTTGCTCACTTTTAAGTCATCCTGTTGAACAGAACAGTAGACCTCGTGGCGCAACGGTAGCGCGTCTGACTCCAGATCAGAAGGTTGCGTGTTCAAATCACGTCGGGGTCAAAAAGTTGTTCTTTTAAACTCCAAAATTGACTCCCATGAATTTACCCTAATTTCTCAATTAAAAAAATAATTGCATTTAAAAACTCTTGTTTTATATAAACATAAATGTGGACCAAGCTCTCATAGATTACCTGGAAACCTGCTTCTAATGTGTACTTAGAAGCTTCGCATCATTTATAATGTACCCTTTGGGAAAAATGCAAGTGTTTTAGCTGCATTGAGCAACAAAAATAATGCTATGCCACAATTCTGTATTACATTAACAGGAAGTAGCAGCCTTACCTCACCCCACATTGCTAGTTATTATCTAAACAATGCGTTGGATACTTCAATTGATAGACAGTAGATGGCGCTGTCGTATAAGTCTATAGCCGCATATGATGAATCATTCTTTCCACTTGTGGAGTGGAAAATAAAATATTACGTTTTCCTTCAGCGGAAGATAATACAGAACTAATCATGAACTGTTAAATGAAAATATGGTGCTGGAAGTCAAAATGACTAGCAGAGGACGACTTCGAACCTTGGACCACAGAGTTACAGGCCTACTAATTTTCCACTGGGATCTCTACTGTTTCACACGGAAAAGAGTCCTTAATCCTTTTTATTTAGTGAAATTCTACAGCCCTGTCATTATTGATAAAATATGTGATTCAGCAGAAATATTTCTGCGGTAATGCACACATTATGCGATGCATTTATGTGAGACCAGAGAACCTATTTTTACCAAGAAGGGTTCAAACCAAACATTATGGATCTCTGTACATAAACACAGTGCGTGGTACTTCATGAGATGTATATATGTATTTTGCATTTTGGCCTTTTCCTTTCTGCAGATTTCTTAGAATGTCCCTCAGATTTATTTTCGCATATTATACTGGTGCGTTGAGTTAGTTCACGTGACTGACCACAAACACTCAAGCGACTAAACAATGACTGACCACAAACACGTATACAACGCTCTTCACCCTTAAGACTGGAGGAGTGAGACCATCTGGAGAGGACCCTTTGGGTGCAATAACATTTTCATTTGAGGCTCTGTTTCTCCCTGTCTTTTTACATTGCATGCCTCGCTCTGCATTACTCTCCTTCCTGACACATTCTGCTCAGCCCCCTCCAGGATCTTCGCATATACAGAGCAGATGGTTTTAACTTGTCACCTCTGAACATTTAAGACAAAAAATCAAGCGTTGGGATCAAGACCCAGAGGTACTCAGATACCCAGGGGGGTGGAAGTGAACAATTGTATATTGTATATTCAAAGGCACTTTTAACATGCTTATGATCTAAACCTACTTAAGCATTTAAGTGAACCAACATATCTGTTATCATATGTTGTTATGTTACCTTCTGTTGCTTTGTGTTGTGTGTGCTGTGTATGTGTGGTGTGGTGTTACAATATTATAACACACATCTGTCACCTAACAGATCTAGAATATCAAGGTACGTTCAGCGCATGGGGCATCGTCCTGCAAAAATTAGAACCGCCCGGACATACTAATCTTTTAATACCGCAACAAAAGAAGGGCAGATCAATTTTAAAAGGGGCCGTGGAAGTAGAAACCTCCCCAAGTAATCGGGAACATTTGACAATATTAGAACATTGGAATGCTGGGGGCTCCATTGAAAACAATGGAGTGCTGCAGGCTTTTACTGGCCGGTAAAAGCCCGCAGCGCCAACATTCCAATGTTTGCTTTGTTCACAGCAACAGCTGTGAACAAAGCCTCATGGAGCCAGAGGGGATATTAATCCCCTCTGGCTCCGTGAACATTTTTTTTTTTTTTAATGGAACATTCTGCCCTGTGTGGCAGAATGTTCTAATAGCCTTAGAACCCGCCGTAGCGGGATCTACCGGCTATTAAAGTCCCTCTCCCTTGTTAAATGCCCGAGCCGAGCGGGCCTTTAATAGCCGGTAGAGCCCGCTACGGCGGGTTCTAAGGCTATAGTAAAGCATCATAGCATGCTTCATAACGGCACGCACCAACAGTTCTTCATCGGTATGCCCTCGACAGTCAAACAGGCTGGAAGGCAAATTTTAAACGACAACAATCATAACTGGTCCTGATGAAAACTCAGAAAAAATCTGTAAGGAAATGCCTCCTTGGCATGGTTACCCCCTGACTTTTTGCCTTTGCTGATGCCAAGTTATGATTTGAAAGTGTGCTGAGGCCTGCTAACCAGGCCCCAGCACCACTGTTCTTTCCCTAACCTGTACCTTTGTTTCCACAATTGGCACACCCTGGCATCCAGGTAAGTCCCTTGTAACTGGTACCCCTGGTACCAAGGGCCCTGATGCCAGGGAAGGTCTCTAAGGGCTGCAGCATGTCTTATGCCACCCTGGAGGCCCCTCACTCAGCACAGACACACTGCTTGCCAGCTTGTGTGTGCTGGTGGGGAGAAAATGACTCAGGGTGCCATGCCAACCTCACACTACCTATGGCATAGGTAAGTCACCCCTCTGGCAAGCCTTACAGCCCTAAGGCAGGGTGCACTATACCATAGGTGAGGGCATAGGTGCATGAGCACTATGCCCCTACAGTGTCTAAGCAAAACCTTGGACATTGTAAGTGCAGGGTAGCCATAAGAGTATATGGTCTGGGAGTCTGTCATACACGAACACCCCAGCACCATAATGGCTACACTGGAAACTGGGAAGTTTGGTATCAAACTTCTCAGCATAATAAATGCACACTGATGCCAGTGTACATTTTATTGTGAAATACACCCCAGAGGGCATCTTAGAGATGCCCCCTGAAAACATACCCGACTTCCAGTGTGGGCTGTCTAGTTTTACCAGCCTGCCACACACCAGACATGTTGCTGGCCACACGGGGAGAGTGCCCTTGTCACTCTGTGGCTAGTAACAAAGCCTGTACTGGGTGGAGGTGCTTCTCACCTCCCCCTGCAGGAACTGTAACACCTGGCGGTGAGCCTCAAAGGCTCACCCCCTTTGTTACAGCACCCCAGGGCACTCCAGCTAGTGGAGTTGCCAGCCCCCTCCGGCCACGGCCCCACTTTTGGCAGCAAGGCCGGAGGAGATAATGAGAAAAACAAGGAGGAGTCACTGGCCAGTCAGGGCAGCCCCTAAGGTGTCCTGAGCTGAGGTGACTCTGACTTTTAGAAATCCTCCATCTTGCAGATGGAGGATTCCCCCAATAGGATTAGGGATGTGCCCCCCTCCCCTCAGGGAGGAGGCACAAAGAGGGTGTAGCCACCCTCAGGGCTAGTAGCCATTGGCTACTAACCCCCCAGACCTAAACACACCCCTAAATTGAGTATTTAGGGGCTCCCAGAACCTAGCAAGATAGATTCCTGCAACCTGAAGACGAAGAAGGACTGCTGGCCTGAAAGCCCTGCAGAGAAGACGGAGACACCAACTGCTTTGGCCCCAGCCCTACCGGCCTGTCTCCCCACTTCAAGAAAAACTGCAACAGCGACGCGTTCCACAGGGTCCAGCGACCTCTGGACCCTCAGAGAACTACCCTGCATCTAAAAGGACCAAGAACTCCCTAGGACGGCGGCTCTGCTCCAAAGAAGAAACATCTTTGCAATAAAGACAACACTTTTCTCGCCGGAAGCATGAGACTTTGCAGTCTGCACCCGAGACCCCCGGCTCGACCTGCGGAGAAACAACACTACAGGGAGGACTCCCCGGCGACTACGACCCTGTGAGTAGCCAGAGTTGACCCCCCTCAGCCCCCCCAGCGACGCCTGCAGAGGGAATCCAGAGGCTCCCCCTGACCGCAACTGCCTGCTTCTAAGAACCCGACGCCTGGTAAAGACACTGCACCCGCAGCCCCCAGGACCTGAAGGATCCGACCTCCAGTGCAGAAGCGTTCCCCAGGTGGCCCTCTCCCTTGCCCAGGTGGCGGCTACCCCGAGGAGCCCCCCCCTTGCCTGCCTGCATCGCTGAAGAGACCCCTTGGTCTCCCATTGAACTCCATTACAAACCGACGCCTGTTTGCACTCTGCACCCGGCCGCCCCCGTGCCGCTGAGGGTGCACTTTCTGTGCTGACTTGTGTCCCCCCCAGTGCCCTACAAAACCCCCCTGGACTGCCCTCCGAAGTCGCGGGTACTTACCTGCTGGCAGACTGGAACCGGGGGGTTCCCCTTCTCCATTGAAGCCTATGCGTTTTGGGCACCACTTTGACCTCTGCACCTGACCGGCCCTGAGCTGCTGGTGTAGTAACTTTGGGGTTGCTCTGAACCCCCAACGGTGGGCTACCTTGGACCCAACTTTGAACCCTGCAGGTGGTTTACTAACCTGCAAAACTAACAAATACTTACCTCCCCCAGGAACTGTTGAAAATTGCAGTGTCTAGTTTAAAAAAAGCTTATTGCCATTTTTGTGAAAACTGTACATGCTATTTTGCTGATTCAAAGTTCTTAAGTTACCTAAGTGAAATACCTTTCATTTAAAGTATTACTTGTAAATCTTGAACCTGTGGTTCTTAAAATAAACTAAGAAAATATATTTTTCTATACAAAAACCTGTTGGCATGGAATTGTCTTTGAGTGTGTGTTCCTCTTATATTGCCTGTGTGTGCACAACAAATGCTTAACACTACCCTCTGATAAGCCTACTTCTCGACCACACTACCACAAAATAGAGCATTAGAATTATCTCTTTTGCCACTATCTTACCTCTAAGGGGAACCCTTGGACACTGTGCATGCTATTTCTTACTTTGAAATAGTACATACAGAGCCAACTCCCTACAATATCCCCATATGCTCCTGGAACACTTGTGGTCTAAAAAACCTGGTTACCAATAAGCTGGCACTGAGTTTCCTAAAGCAGTTTGAAATCTTCATGTTGCAGGAAACATGGTGCATGGAGCCAATACACATTTCTGGACATTCAGGGATAGACGTCTCTGCAAAACAACCTCAAAGTCACGGACACCCCAAGGGGGGCCTTACAACATACTGCTCCACGAAAATCAACTGGGTGATCAAACAGATCGACCTGGGCATTGACTGGCTGTTACCAACTATGTTGGAACACTGGGCTCCATTAGGCAACAACAGAACCCTACTACTGATCAATGTATATAATCATCCTAATAAAATGCAAAACAGAGAAAATATGGAAACGTTGATCAGCATTGTAAAAATGCTGCAGAAGCAAAATAAGGACGCAATCCTCATTCTGTCTGGCGATTTCAACCTTGATTTGAGAAAGTGCAGCACAAAACCTCTAAATGGAACATACACTAACTCAAAGCTTGAAACCCTGTGTTTGCGTTGCCTGATTCCTCTTCCTGAGGATGCTTCATCCGCACAAGTAACCTTCTTAAGTGGCACAAAAAAATCTAACATCGACTTTACATTTATCAATGAAACTGCACTGCCATTGGTTTTAGCATATAGGATCCAAGAACGCACTGAGAGCGATCACTTCCCACAACTCATTAAGATCCGGAATGAATGGAACAGGCTACCCTCTGCCAATATCATAATTTCAGCCCCAGTGACTTATGACACAAAACAATTTAAATGGAAGGGGCCAGGCCTCGGTATAGTAATGGAAGAAGTGTACCGCAGTGCTGGCACAATTAATGAGCTTAAAGAAACACTAAGAATGCAGGAACAAGAAAATCATCCTCTAGGAGAACGAGTGACCGATAGGACGCACTTGTGTGATTCCTTAATGAATACATTTTCCATCAAAAAAAGTCTCCCAATTTAGGTCATAGAAACAAAAAACAAAGTTAAGAGCGGCAGAGCAGAAAAGCCATGGTTTAACAAAACACTGCATAATCAGAAAAATCAAGTCTCTAGAGAATTAAAAGAAGTCCTAAAGGACACACGCTGGGGAAGGAAATCTGACAACACAAGGCTCTCTGAGCTAAGAGCCAAATACAAGAAAAATTGCTGGATGGCAAAACGGAGGTATCATGAGGATTTGTGGACCAAGCTGCTCATGTCCAACAAACAGAAAAATAATGAAAAGTTCTGGGAACTGATAAATGTACTAAATCAGGGGAAAAAATCGACATATGAACACCGGAATTGATGCGGCCACATGGGAAGCCCACATACAAACAATGTTCTCACGCCCAGTACACCATATAAAGGAGGAGGCCACTCAGGCAGCCAATGACCCAAGTAAGATAACTTTGGTTTCAGAGAGACAACGCAAACAGATTTACTTATAAACCAAAATGAACAAAAGTACACACTAAAGAGCATCGACATCGAAAAGGTGATAAGCCTTATAAAGAAATTAAAACTGGAAGGCTCAGCTGGCCGGAACGGAATGCCAAATGCCCTATTTAGAGGAGACCCTTCATTCTGGGCACAATATATGATGCTGCTTTTTGATGACCCCCAGGGCACCACGGGTCTACCAGACGCATGGAAAGGCAGTATCATCCATCCAATATATAAAGCAGGCAACCCCGCTAGCCCTTCAAACTACAGGCTAATAGCATTGATAGATGTGGAAATAAAACTCTACTCAGCATGTTTACTGCAACTACTAGCAGAATGGATTCATGACAGACATCTAATTCCACAATGCCAGACACGTTTCAGAACTGGTATGGGAGCCTCCACTAACCTGACAACCCTGGCTCTGTTGGGAAACAAAGCCAGGCTTAAGAAGAAAAGGCTATTCACATGTTTTATTGATCTAAAGGCAGGGTTTGATTTCGTACCAAGAACCCACCTATGGGACAAACTGAAAGGTTGGGGCTTACCCTGTAGCCTTCTCAATGCAATGATGGACTTGTACATAGGCACTTGGGCGCAAGTAAAAATCGAAGAAGGTGGCTACCTCACCAACAGAATATTGATGGCAAAAGGACTAAAACAAGAATGTATTAGCTCCTACGCTGTTCAACTTATATCTTGCCGACCTAGCTGAGGCTCTAGCATCGGTAAACAGCCATCCGCCAATATTGCCCAAGAAAGGAATAGCATGGCTACAGTATGCAGACGACAGTCATACTCAGCCAAACACAAGTCGGCCTACAGCATAGCATCAACGCATTTCATACATACATAACAATGCAAGGTCTGGAATTGAATTTGAGTAAAACTAAGGTTGTCCGCCTAGTAGACATAAAGTACAAATCTTCTTCATGGTTCATAAAGGGAACCCGGGTGGAGGCTGCCCCCACATACAAATATTTGGGATTCACCATGGACCGCCTCTTGACCTTCAAGCCACAGCTTGCTGTTGCTCAAGCTAAAGCCCTTTCATTGACCTATGGCTTCAAAATACTAAAACAAAAACTGAGCTGCCCGTCATATTCACACCTCCTTTCAGTCATGGCAGCACGACTAATGCCGACTGTCACTTATGGCGCCGAAATCATGCTGGGGAAGGAGGCAGTTTTTTTCAATCAAGTCCAGACAAAGGCCTACAAAATGGTTTTTCGGATACCCCGACCAGCATCTCCAGTCCAGGTCTGCCTAGAATTGGGTCTGAAAAACTACGAATTTCAGAGTAAATGTGCTTTCACCAAATTATGCTGGAGGATGCGTACAGCAGAGATTGGTACCTTAAATAACCTATGTTGGATGGAAATCGAGGAGCAACAGGGTCACAACAATAAAGGCACCTGTGGTCAGCATTTAAACAACTGTTTTAAAGTGCTAGGTCTGCCAGAAGCCTGGGAGCAGAACCAAGCAGAACCAAGGGTAGGTCGCTCCCCCTGCCGCTGCAGCTCCTCCAAGTTCCCGAGTTCCTGTGTTCCTGAGACCCACCTAACTGTAAGTACCCCCCTCCTCCCAGCCCCTCGCCCTGCCCCGCGCCACTCACCTTCTCTCCTGCTCCTGCTTCTTTTCCTCCTCTCTGTCTCTTCCTCCTCGCTCCCCCTCTGCAATCTTCTTCTGTGTTCTTCTGTTCTTCCCTTCTGTTCTTCTGTTCTTCCCTTCTGTTCTTCTGTGTTCTTCCGGTCTTCTGTGTTCTTCTTCTCTGTTCTTCTCTGTGCTTCTGTGTTCTTCTTCTCGGTTCTTCTGTGTTCTTCTGTGTTCTTCTCTGTTCTTCTGTGTTCTTCTCTGTTCTTCTCTGTTCTTCTGCTCTTCCGATCTTCTGTGCTTCTGTTCTTCTGCTCTTCTGCTCTTCCGGTCTTCTGTTCTTCTGTCTTCTGTTCTTCTGTCTTCTGTTCTCCTGTCTTCGGCTCTTCTACCTCCTCCGTCTTCTTCCCCCGAGCCTGCCCTCCTGCTCCTTCCTCATCCCCCTCCCTCACTCGCCTCCCCCTCTCTCACCCCTAGCTAACCCGTTCGCCATCTACCTCCCTCACTCCTCCTATCTTCCTATCTCTCTAGCTCCCTATCTCACTATCTAACTCCCCCACTCTCCACCTCCTCCTACCTACCTATCTGTCTATCTATCTATTTCCCTATCTATCGACTTCTCTATCTATTTTCTCTATCTATTTCTCTATCTCTCCCCCCCTCCCGCCACCCCCTCTACTACCTATCTCCCTATCCTCTCACTCTACCTCTCTCCCTCACCCACCTCTACAACCCCCCCTCCCCTATCTTCACAACCCTACTCCTATCTCTCTCCCTAATCTCCAAACCTCCTAACACTCACCCTCCTCCACCCTAAACCCCCTCCCCCAGCTCCTCTCACTCTACCTGTCCCCCCCCTCCCTCGCGCTTTCCCGCCGCGACCTCCTGCACGCCCCCGCCCCCCAGCTCCCATTCGCCCCCAGCTGACCCCTCCCCCCCCCTCCTACCTCTTATGGCGGCCGCTGCGCGACAGTGGTAGCGACCCTTGACCCAAGGGTAGGTCGCTCCCCCTGCCGCTCCTCCAAGTTCCCGAGTTCCTGTGTTCCTGAGACCCACCTAACTGTAAGTACCCCCCTCCTCCCAGCCCCTCGCCCTGCCCCGCGCCACTCACCTTCTCTCCTGCTCCTGCTTCTTTTCCTCCTCTCTGTCTCTTCCTCCTCGCTCCCCCTCTGCAATCTTCTTCTGTGTTCTTCTGTTCTTCCCTTCTGTTCTTCTGTTCTTCCCTTCTGTTCTTCTGTGTTCTTCCGGTCTTCTGTGTTCTTCTTCTCTGTTCTTCTCTGTGCTTCTGTGTTCTTCTTCTCGGTTCTTCTGTGTTCTTCTGTGTTCTTCTCTGTTCTTCTGCTCTTCCGATCTTCTGTGCTTCTGTTCTTCTGCTCTTCTGCTCTTCCGGTCTTCTGTTCTTCTGTCTTCTGTTCTCCTGTCTTCGGCTCTTCTACCTCCTCCGTCTTCTTCCCCCGAGCCTGCCCTCCTGCTCCTTCCTCATCCCCCTCCCTCACTCGCCTCCCCCTCTCTCACCCCTAGCTAACCCGTTCGCCATCTACCTCCCTCACTCCTCCTATCTTCCTATCTCTCTAGCTCCCTATCTCACTATCTAACTCCCCCACTCTCCACCTCCTCCTACCTACCTATCTGTCTATCTATCTATTTCCCTATCTATCGACTTCTCTATCTATTTTCTCTATCTATTTCTCTATCTCTCCCCCCCTCCCGCCACCCCCTCTACTACCTATCTCCCTATCCTCTCACTCTACCTCTCTCCCTCACCCACCTCTACAACCCCCCCTCCCCTATCTTCACAACCCTACTCCTATCTCTCTCCCTAATCTCCAAACCTCCTAACACTCACCCTCCTCCACCCTAAACCCCCTCCCCCAGCTCCTCTCACTCTACCTGTCCCCCCCCTCCCTCGCGCTTTCCCGCCGCGACCTCCTGCACGCCCCCGCCCCCCAGCTCCCATTCGCCCCCAGCTGACCCCTCCCCCCCCCTCCTACCTCTTATGGCGGCCGCTGCGCGACAGTGGTAGCGACCCTTGACCCAAGGGTAGGTCGCTCCCCCTGCCGCTCCTCCAAGTTCCCGAGTTCCTGTGTTCCTGAGACCCACCTAACTGTAAGTACCCCCCTCCTCCCAGCCCCTCGCCCTGCCCCGCGCCACTCACCTTCTCTCCTGCTCCTGCTTCTTTTCCTCCTCTCTGTCTCTTCCTCCTCGCTCCCCCTCTGCAATCTTCTTCTGTGTTCTTCTGTTCTTCCCTTCTGTTCTTCTGTTCTTCCCTTCTGTTCTTCTGTGTTCTTCCGGTCTTCTGTGTTCTTCTTCTCTGTTCTTCTCTGTGCTTCTGTGTTCTTCTTCTCGGTTCTTCTGTGTTCTTCTGTGTTCTTCTCTGTTCTTCTGCTCTTCCGATCTTCTGTGCTTCTGTTCTTCTGCTCTTCTGCTCTTCCGGTCTTCTGTTCTTCTGTCTTCTGTTCTCCTGTCTTCGGCTCTTCTACCTCCTCCGTCTTCTTCCCCCGAGCCTGCCCTCCTGCTCCTTCCTCATCCCCCTCCCTCACTCGCCTCCCCCTCTCTCACCCCTAGCTAACCCGTTCGCCATCTACCTCCCTCACTCCTCCTATCTTCCTATCTCTCTAGCTCCCTATCTCACTATCTAACTCCCCCACTCTCCACCTCCTCCTACCTACCTATCTGTCTATCTATCTATTTCCCTATCTATCGACTTCTCTATCTATTTTCTCTATCTATTTCTCTATCTCTCCCCCCCTCCCGCCACCCCCTCTACTACCTATCTCCCTATCCTCTCACTCTACCTCTCTCCCTCACCCACCTCTACAACCCCCCCTCCCCTATCTTCACAACCCTACTCCTATCTCTCTCCCTAATCTCCAAACCTCCTAACACTCACCCTCCTCCACCCTAAACCCCCTCCCCCAGCTCCTCTCACTCTACCTGTCCCCCCCCCTCCCTCGCGCTTTCCCGCCGCGACCTCCTGCACGCCCCCGCCCCCCAGCTCCCATTCGCCCCCAGCTGACCCCTCCCCCCCCCCTCCTACCTCTTATGGCGGCCGCTGCGCGACAGTGGTAGCGACCCTTGACCCAAGGGTAGGTCGCTCCCCCTGCCGCTGCAGCTCCTCCAAGTTCCCGAGTTCCTGTGTTCCTGAGACCCACCTAACTGTAAGTACCCCCCTCCTCCCAGCCCCTCGCCCTGCCCCGCGCCACTCACCTTCTCTCCTGCTCCTGCTTCTTTTCCTCCTCTCTGTCTCTTCCTCCTCGCTCCCCCTCTGCAATCTTCTTCTGTGTTCTTCTGTTCTTCCCTTCTGTTCTTCTGTTCTTCCCTTCTGTTCTTCTGTGTTCTTCCGGTCTTCTGTGTTCTTCTTCTCTGTTCTTCTCTGTGCTTCTGTGTTCTTCTTCTGTGTTCTTCTGTGTTCTTCTGTGTTCTTCTGTGTTCTTCTCTGTTCTTCTCTGTTCTTCTCTGTTCTTCTCTGTTCTTCTGCTGTTCCGATCTTCTGTGCTTCTGTTCTTCTGCTCTTCTGCTCTTCCGGTCTTCTGTTCTTCTGTCTTCTGTTCTTCTGTCTTCTGTTCTCCTGTCTTCGGCTCTTCTACCTCCTCCGTCTTCTTCCCCCGAGCCTGCCCTCCTGCTCCTTCCTCATCCCCCTCCCTCACTCGCCTCCCCCTCTCTCTCCCCTAGCTAACCCGTTCGCTATCTACCTCCCTCACTCCTCCTATCTTCCTATCTCTCTAGCTCCCTATCTCACTATCTAACTCCCCCACTCTCCACCTCCTCCTACCTACCTATCTGTCTATCTATCTATTTCCCTATCTATCGACTTCTCTATCTATTTTCTCTATCTATTTCTCTATCTCTCCCCCCCTCCCGCCACCCCCTCTACTACCTATCTCCCTATCCTCTCACTCTACCTCTCTCCCTCACCCACCTCTACAACCCCCCCTCCCCTATCTTCACAACCCTACTCCTATCTCTCTCCCTAATCTCCAAACCTCCTAACACTCACCCTCCTCCACCCTAAACCCCCTCCCCCAGCTCCTCTCACTCTACCTGTCCCCCCCCCCTCCCTCGCGCTTTCCCGCCGCGACCTCCTGCACGCCCCCGCCCCCCAGCTCCCATTCGCCCCCAGCTGACCCCTCCCCCCCCCTCCTACCTCTTATGGCGGCCGCTGCGCGACTGCGCAGCGGGCGCGCGCAGCGGGCACGCCGCTGGCGCGCCGGAGGCGAGCCCGTCTGCGCCCGTCCGCGCCTGGCCCGCGCCCAGCGCCACGACCCCTGGTCCCCAGCTCCCCCAAGCCCCGCTGATCCGCTACGACCCCACCACCCTCCACGCCCTCAACCCAGGGCGCTCCAAAACCTGCTTCCTAGCTCACCCCAAACGCACCCATGGACCCTTCGCCTGCAACTCCTGCAAACGCATCTTCCACCACGCAACTACCACGACCACAAGCCCACGCGCCATCAACCACCTCAAGTGCATCCTGGTCAACGCTCGCTCCGTCCACAAGCACGCCGTTGAACTTTGGGACCTCCTGGACTCCACAGCCCCGGACGTCGCCTTCATCACGGAGACATGGATGAACGCCTCCTCTGCTCCAGACATCGCTACCGCCATCCCCGAAGGCTACAAGATCTCCAGAAAAGACCGCACCAACCAAGTAGGAGGAGGTGTCGCCATCATCTTCAAAGACTCCATCAGCGTCACCACCTCCACCGAAGACCCCCCCCTCGCCGCTGAACACCTGCATTTTCAGATTCGCACCGACCCAAGGACCACCCTCAGAGGATCCCTCGTCTACCGTCCTCCCGGACCTCGCGCCTCTTTCAGCGACGCCATCGCCGACTTCATCTCCCCGCACGCCCTCGCCTCACCGGACTACATCCTCCTAGGCGACCTCAACTTCCATCTGGAACAAAACAACGACCCCAACACCACCACCCTGCTCGACAACCTCGCCAACCTCGGCCTCAAACAACTGGTGAACACCGCCACCCACATCGCCGGACACACGCTCGACCCTATCTTCTCCGCCAGCAAACACGTCTTCTTCAGCCACACCTCTGCCCTACACTGGACCGACCACAGCTGCGTCCACTTCACATTCCGACGCGAGACCTCCCACCTCCGCACTCAACCCATCCCTCGTCGACAGTGGAACAAGATCCCTGAAGAGCAACTCTTCTCCGCTCTCGCCGCCAACCAACCCACCCTCACCACCGACCCCAACGACGCAGCTCTCAACCTCACAAACTGGATCTCCAACTGCGCTGACAACCTTGCTCCCCTCAAACGCACGCATCGACAGACCAACACCAAAAAACCTCTCTGGTTCTCTGACACCCTCAAAGAATCAAAGAAAACTTGTCGTGCCCTTGAGAAGGCCTGGCGCAAGGACCACACCGCTGACAACATGACCGCCCTCAAGAACGCTACACGCGAACACCACCACCTGATCCGCACTGCCAAAAGGAACTTTTTCACCTACAGACTAGACAAAAACAGCCACAACAGCAGAGAACTCTTCAACATCGTCAAAGAGTTCTCCAACCCCAGCGCCAGCGCCAACGCCGTCACGCCCTCACAGGATTTGTGCGAATCCCTCGCCACTTTCTTCCATCGCAAGATCAGCGACCTCCACGACAGCTTCGGACACCAGACCCAACCATACACCACTGAACCCGCTTCCCCGGACATCACCCTCAACAACTGGACCCACATCAACACGGAAGAAACCAAATCCATCATGAACTCTATCCACTCCGGCGCCCCTTCGGACCCCTGCCCGCACTTCATCTTTAACAAAGCCGACGACATCATCGCCCCGCACCTCCAGACCGTCATCAACTCTTCTTTTTCTTCTGCTACCTTCCCCGAATGCTGGAAGCACGCTGAAGTCAACGCCCTACTAAAGAAACCTACGGCTGACCCAAGCGACCTGAAAAACTTCCGCCCCATCTCTCTTCTACCTTTCCCAGCCAAGGTAATAGAAAAGACCGTCAACAAACAGCTGACCACCTTCCTGGAAGACAACAACCTGCTCGACCCTTCACAAACCGGATTCCGAACCAACCACAGCACGGAAACCGCCCTCATCTCAGTCACAGACGACATCAGAACCCTGATGGACAACGGTGAAACAGTCGCCCTCATTCTCCTCGACCTCTCGGCTGCCTTTGACACCGTCTGTCACCGCACCCTAATCACCCGCCTACGCTCCACCGGGATCCAAGGCCAGGCCCTGGACTGGATCGCCTCCTTCCTCGCTAACCGCTCCCAAAGAGTTTACCTCCCTCCGTTTCGCTCAGAACCCACCAAGATCATCTGCGGCGTACCTCAAGGCTCATCGCTCAGCCCGACACTCTTCAATGTCTACATGAGCCCCCTCGCCGACATCGTACGCAAGCACGACATCATCATCACCTCCTACGCCGACGACACCCAACTTGTACTCTCCCTCACCAAGGACCCCGCCAGCGCCAAGACCAACCTACAAGAGGGTATGAAGGACGTCGCAGATTGGATGAGGCTCAGCCGCCTAAAGCTGAACTCTGAAAAAACGGAAGTCCTCATCCTCGGCAACACCCCGTCCGCCTGGGACGACTCCTGGTGGCCCACGGCCCTCGGCACCGCACCGACCCCCGCAGACCACGCCCGCAACCTCGGCTTCATCTTGGACCCTCTTCTCACCATGACCAAGCAAGTCAACGCCGTGTCCTCCGCCTGCTTCCTCACTCTCTGCATGCTCCGCAAGATCTTCCGCTGGATCCCCGCCGACACCAGAAAAACCGTGACCCACGCCCTTGTCACGAGTCGCCTGGACTACGGCAACACCCTCTACGCCGGGACCACCGCCAAACTCCAAAACCGCCTGCAACGCATCCAAAACGCCTCGGCCCGCCTCATCCTCGACGTACCCCGCAACAGCCACATCTCCGCACACCTGAGACACCTGCATTGGCTCCCAGTCAGCAAAAGGATCACCTTCCGTCTTCTCACCCACGCACACAAAGCCCTCCACAACAAGGGACCGGAATACCTCAACAGACGCCTCAGCTTCTACGTCCCCACCCGCCCCCTCCGCTCCGCTGGCCTCGCACTTGCTGCCGTCCCTCGCACCCGCCGCTCCACGGCGGGTGGGAGATCTTTCTCCTTCCTGGCGGCCAAGACCTGGAACTCCCTCCCCACCAGCCTCAGGACCACCCAGGACCACTCCGCTTTCCGGAGACTCCTAAAGACTTGGCTGTTCGAGCAGCGATAACCCCCCCTTTCCCCCCTAGCGCCTTGAGACCCGCACGGGTGAGTAGCGCGCTTTATAAATGTTAATGATTTGATTTGATTTGGGCAAAAAGGAGATTTACCGGAAGGCAAATGCTGTCACTAAGATAAAATCTTTAAATTCTGACAAACAAAAATTGGGAAGAAGAAGACAGCACGCCAGGATTGTAACAACATCATACAAAACCTTACGGGCACAGGAATATTTAGCAGCATCCTTCAACCAGTTGCTGGAACACTAGTTCATGCTCTTTCGATTTGGGTTGATGGAAACGAAAGATATGGTCCCTTCATGGAGACAACAAGATCCGACACATTCCTGTCGACTGTGTGGATACAGACAGGAGTCCTTAGAACACATTTTCTGTGTGTGCCCGGCGTTGCTAGGTTACAGGATATTGTATCTGAAAAATATTTGTAGGATATTGAACATGCAGGCCAGCCGTCATCAGATGGCTCAGCGGACTCTCAATTCTCTTTTCTTGTCGGGGGCCAAATTTATGGTACAGGCCCAGAAAGAACTAGAGAATAAAGTCTAAGCCGAGTGCGCACGGGTTATCATTTTATGTTAGTAAAGCACCCAACAGGTTAGCTGCAGCCAGAAAACAGTCTCAGGTATAACTTAGTGTTCGTCATTTTTAGTATTCCCTGAGCCCTACTCATCTACAATCACAGTTTTGCACGGGAGTAAGAAAGTCCTAAATTTAAGACCAAGAGTAAGGTTGGAATCAGTAGAGAACATTTTAGTCATGCACAAATTGATCATTATGATAAGTTTTAGTTTAAACAAGCATTTTATGTTTTTATGAGTCTCTATTTAATACAGTGAGTATGCTAAGTATTTCTACAAATATGTATGTTTGAATTGCGATGGTTTTAACTAACTGTGCCAATAAATTTAAACTTGAAACTATAACACACATCTGTCACCTTCTTGGCCGCTTATTACTTTTTGACAAAGAGCAGAGTTTTGCTCCCAGTTTGTTGGAAGCGACGAACACATTCAGTGTGCGCCCGGCTGAGGCTGTCGGTCGTTTCACTGGTTCTTCTAATTGTGAGGTTGTGTGTTGGTGTTTAGGGATTGGACTGGTGTATTTCAGGTATTGAAATTGTGAACACTTTAGAATATGCGCCACCAGGTGAGTGAGTCCACCTCTGGATGCAGGGTTACCACATGGTGCTCTGTTAGTCAGTAGGACAGGGGGGGAGGTGTGTGGTGCAGTGTAGGTGCAGGTCCTCAGTCTGAGACTCTTCACAGGTTTGATGCCTTTGTGGACACCCACAATCCGGGCGATGTGCTTAAGACGAGTCTTGCTGTACTATGTGGGGCTTGTTTGTCTCAGGAAGTGTAAGCCACTGTGAGGAAGAGTAGATCACTGATTCATGGGAGGCAGGAGGGGGTTGTAGAAGGTCTAAACACAGTTGTGTGCCTCTGCAGCTGTGCATGTGTTTTCACTAGGTTTTAAGGGGCAGCGACCATTGGAGGGTGTTGTCAGTTACTACAGATATCAGTGCACCCACAGGGGTGGGCTGGTCAGGGCTTGCTTCAGGTGAGGTTGTGTCAATGAGCTGGGGTTGCTTCGCATGAGGTTGTGTTAGTGAGTTGGGGTTGCTTTGCATGAGGTTGTGTTAGTGAGTTGGGGTTGCTTCGCATGAGGTTGTGTTAGTGAGTTGGGGTTGCTTTGCGTGAAGTTGTGTTAGTGAGTTGGGCTTGCTTCTCGTGAGGTTGTGTCAGTGAGTTTGGCTTCCTTCAGGTGAGGTTGTGTCAGAGAGTTGAGCTTCGGGTGAGGTTGTGTCAGTGAGTTGGGCTTCGGTGAGGTTGTGTTAGTGAGTTGGGGTTGCTTCGCTTGAAGTTGTGTCAGTGAGTTGGGCTTGCTTCAGGTGAGGTTGTGTCAGTAAGTTGGGCTTCGGGTGAGGTGTGTTAGTGAGTTGGGGTTGCTTTGCGTGAGGTTGTGTTAGTGAGTTGGGGTTGCTTTGCGTGAGGTTGTGTCAGTGAGTTGGGCTTCAGGTGAGGTTTTGTCAGTGGGTTAACCTTGCTTCAGATGAAGTTGTGTCAGTGAGCTGGGCGCTGTGGGCGGGGGGGGGTTCGGTTGGATACCATGGTGAATCATGGCATGCGGAGCTTGCAGGGTTCAGCAATTGTCGTTTGACTACCTTGCTTCGATGCATTGATGCGGCGTTTCGTTTTTGTTGCTCTGATTGGTCCCCTTATTGATTTCTTTTTAAGAATAACATTTACACGTTTCCAGACATGAAGAGAAACACTCTGTCTCTCCCGTTCCCCACTTTAATGTGTTTTCTCAAAAACTGACCCGTTCGTGATGGTGAAACCGGAAGGACTGAAGCTCAGCAGCGCCTTTCCCTGTAGTCCATCTCTCCTTCCTGCCCCAGGCTGCAGTAGTACCACTCGTGTGCTCTTGGGCATGTAAGGCCCGTGTGGTCTTTTGTAAACTAACGTCAGGAGCAGGGCCCCCACCAGTGGGATACGGCATCCGGACCCGTATCAGAATGTGTGAGGTTTTCCACCCCTAGAACATGCCACACTCTGTGGTACCAACCCTCCAGGGTGGCACCAGCATAGCTGCCAAGTTTCCCAGGTCCATTCTTTATGTGTTGCTCCAATCCGAGTTTTTTTTACTTTGAATTCTGGACTTGTAGTCCTGTTTTATAATGGAATAAATAAAACTAAAACTCCCAGAATTCAAACTAAAAACTTGGACTGGAGCAGCACATCACGCACTGACCCGGGAAAACCTGGAATGGATGCCCCGGTCAGCAGCCAGCTAGTAGGGTCTGACCGGCCAGTGATAAGAGCGCATTTTCCCGCAAGTTTCCCCGCGTGTTTATTCAGCATTCAGACAAGATATGGGGGGGTCTCTGGGATGATGTTCCATCACCCCAGGAACCCCTGGCCAGACGGGGTGTATTAAAGGATGCCCCATAGAATGAGGTGGTTCTCCCCCGCCTGTAGCCCCCCAGCACAGGTCCCATCTTGTTCTTTCCAGCGCGTGAAGTCGATGTGCGGACCCCAGGGACCTCGGGTGGATTCTTGGTACATTCTACCTCCGAGAGGCCCGTGAGGTCCCTTTAATGCAGCGGTGAGTCTGGTGGACTATTCGGCTTCTGTAAACTGAAGGTTCAACCCTCTCCCGGCAGCTCTGAAAGCTTCTCTTCTGTGCCGGGCTCCTTTCTAGTGACAATGTAGAGATTCTTGAAATAATGGTGAGGTTGGGTGGCGTGTGTGGGTGGGGAAATGGGGAGGGGGCACCATCGCTTTCCTTAAAACAGATTGTCTGGAGCTGGATAACCCTTGATTGACACCACGGATCTCCCCCTGCAGGTTGGTTTACCGCCCCTCGACAGGTCGAATTCACTGTTCTAGGCCACAGGGCGTGCAGCAGGTAGAGTGGCACCGAGGACCAGTGGTTTCTGGGGCTCATGTCCATTCTGACCCTGGCGCCCATAATACTAAGGCTAACCTACTGCTAGGACCGGAGGGAAGTCAGCATACGATTAAATTGCGGAGTTTGGGTGATGCTGCTGGTTTCTGTCTGAGTAGAATTGATGGCTTCAGTTATTGGTGCTCAGTCCCGCGGAGGGGCTGTTAAAACTGGACTATCTGGGGGCTCTTAGACGGGTGAGTGGAGTGAAAAGTCTGTGCGGGAATGCTCGCCTTAGCTGCAGAATAACTCTTCTGTGAAGATATCGGCGGGCTTGTGTTATTTCTCAGAGGGAAAGCAGCTCCTACAATAGTAGCAAGCGTTGGTGGTATAGTGGTGAGCATAGCTGCCTTCCAAGCAGTTGACCCGGGTTCGATTCCCGGCCAACGCAGTATATATTTTTGTGCAATAATATAATTTCATTATTACTGTGTGAGTTTCACTTTGATAGTAAATCATTTAGTCTGTCTCACGACTGACATTGACTCACAAGGATACAGAACTAAGGAAACCACGAGGAATGAATATCACGGAGAGGCCGGAGCGACTCGGACGCATTTCCACCCACAGGTTTATGTTCTGGATCTCCTCCTGCAGGGCTGCACCGGCAGCTGACACACCGGGTGAACGTATGTGCAGCCACTTCTGAACAGAATCGTGAATTACTCCAGTACTTCTAGCTCTGGCTCCATAGCAAGAACTAGTACGTGTTTGCAGCTGCACATCCTGTACATGATGACGTGGGAACTGTAAGTCAGTGCCTCAGTTCTGTTTTGCTGTTCGGTAGGACAGTGAATCCCTCAGTCCTTTCAGCGCTAGTAGCATCTCCAGACCCTCAACCCACTGGGGATTTTCCGGGGTCTGCAGCGGCCAATCCTGCACTTTCTACTTGTTAAGAAATCATTCACAAAACGGGAGATTAACCCTTTCTGAAAGAGGCCCTGGTTTATTGCCCCGAATGTTAGACCAAGGTCGGTTCTTTGCAGTAGTCCGGACAGTTGGCTCAGCTGGTAAAAACTACAACTGTGTGAAACAGAAAAACATTGTTTCACAGAAATGTGTTATAATGCTGTGAGGTATAGTGGATTTATTGTGCTTAAACGACTGTGAGATTAGCGAGGGGAGTAGTTTGCTGTCTCTCATTTGTAAAAAAAAAAAAAAAAATGTGAGAAATTAATTTCTCACTGATGAAATTCATGAAGTTCTGTGAGTATTGCATGGTGTGAAATTCGCAGATCTTGCTGGTGTAATAAAACTTCGCTCAGGCTTGGTGAGAAAATGCTGTTAACAAAAATATAAATTTAATTGTTCGACTTACCTTGAAAGCTTATGTCAGGTGACCCTCAATGACTAAAGACTTTAGGGGTGACAGTGCAAACCTTGTGGCTGGTATCACCGGTGCCATTGAAACATAACAGTGCTGCAAAGATACTGATAGCTAAAACCCTGTCCTTTCAGTCTTCGTTGTCAGAGGGCAGCAAAGCTGAACGGATTAATCTTCTTATTTAAGGTGAAATTGCTTTAGAAACTCAGAGAATCTGACACATGAATAACACAAAAGACCGGTTGTCAAATCAGAGCTCTGGCCGCTTTCTTTAGTAGAGGTGGTTGGATTATTAAATATGAAACTTCTATAGTTCACTACATTTCTACCGAATGCGAGGACAATCTGACTGTCTCAGGAAGTTGCCCCTCAGTTGTATAAGGGGATACCTTCCATCAAACTTTTTGACAGGTGCCCGCCCCGTGATCACGTAGGCAATGACGTGGGTACCCTGCCCCGTGATGACGTAAGTAATGACGTAGGTGAGTCACGTGGGTTGTGACATGATGTGATGCTGTGTTAGTCACGTGCCCTGATGCTGTCCCTTGTGTGTAGGTCTATGGACTGTGTGAAATGGCGGCTGTGCAGGTGTGCAGCATGCTTCATGGCCTAAGAGGACAAGTGTGGACATGTCAGACATTCAGGACCGAGTGGCTGCCTGGGGGGCCACCTCGCAGGGCAGAGCATTGGGGTTGTAATGACAAACCTCCACCCTACCAACTAATCCAAAAAGAGGGGCTGGGCAAATGCTGCAAAGGTCATGACATATGGTTACTGTTACGTGTAACCCCTCAACGTATCAGAGCCGTCAAGGTGAGCATGTGACCGCTATGTTGTAGAGGCGTACGCCCTTTTTGAACCATTGAATACATATAAGGAGCCGGCCAGAGCAGCACGCCAAACCGAGAACCATTTCTGAAATAGGTTGTCAAGGCATTATGAAGAGATACAGTCCGCTCACCAGAAAAGCCGCCTCCTCAGGTGCCCAGAACACTATCAATAGATATTATCGGTCCCTAACACCTCCGGTGTGGATGAGAATGCACAGCTGGCTGCCCCTACAGAGGGGGGTTCCAACGTTACCAATTTTCAAAAGGAAGTTTGCGAGCGGCTTGAAAAGCTCAGCCTCTAGGATTTGCCGCAACTGAAATCCCCTATTAAGGTTGAAGGCGACGGCCGCGAAGCCTCGAAAGACTAATTAAATGATTCAATCAACTTCATCGACAGTGAAGATGATGAAAACTGTATTGCACCACCGAATTCACAAGTCTATGAAGATATGGGCTTTCAGGAGGACCCTGATCCAGAGGCAGTCGTCGCACAGCCGGCAGGTGTAAACTCTGAAGCCGCTTATACACCAATGGACCTACGCGACTCGCAAGATTTCAGAGCAGCCGCTGAGTGTAGCAAAAATGCTGAGCAGTAAGCTTATCAGAGGGTCGTGTTAAGCATTTGTTGTACACACACAGGCAATTAATGAGGAACACACACTCAAAGACTTACTCCAGGCCAATAGGTTTTTATATTGGAAAAATATATTTTCTTAGTTTATTTTAAGAACCACAGGTTCAAGATTTACATTAAACACTTTAAATGCTAGGTACTTCACTTAGATACTTTAGGAACTTTGAATGAAAACAATATCATGTACAGCCTTTGTAAAAATTGCAATAAGCTATTTTCAAAGTAGACAGTGCAAAAATCAACATTTCCAGGGGGAGGTAAGTAAACGTTAGATTAGGAGGTAAGTAAAACACTTACAAGTCTCAGTCCTGGGGCATAGGCAGCTCACCGATGGGGGTTCAAGGCAACCCCAAAGTTACCACACCAGCAGCTCAGGGCTAAAAGCTCATTTATGGTCGGCCTTTGGTGCGAATCATATGGCAAAAGGTGGTTTGTTAAGATGAGAGCACTCATATCGTGCTAGGCAAAATATACAGGGGAGGCACTCATTTTTGTGTCAGGTGTATGTAGAGATGAGACAGCGACTTTTATGCACTAATGAGCAACGCAATTGTGTTACATCTTGGGGTTCAGTCCAAGCCATATTGAGCAGACGAGAGCGGTCATGGTGGCGGGCGCCTGGCTGTCGGGCAGGGTGTAAGGCTCAATAGTGTACAGTGAGACTCTGTAGGGCTTCAGTTTTTGCTTCTACATGATCTGAAGGCTTATCCTCATGCTTTGGGCCTCAGTGGGGAATCTCAGCTCTGAAGAACTGAAGGGTTTATGGCATCAGGGAGACGGCACACCAGGACCAGGCTTAGCTGCCACATTCTTCTGCGTCAGGCCACCCCCCCTTTTTTTGCCATTTTTGTGCCATTTTTTGGTCGAGCGTAAGCCATCGGCCTCGTGTACACTTTTAGAATACTTCTTATGGCTTAAAGCAATTTCATTTGTTGGTTGCAGTGTCCTTTAAAAATCGCTAGTGGTCAGTTCTGCCTTTTTCTCACTCCTTGTACTGTTTCAGAGCAGTGACCAACTACTGTACTGATCCACTTTGGTTTCTTTATCTGTTGCTGGGACTGACTATTTTTGTTATTTCTTTGGTACTCCCTTTTCACTGTGGGCATTTTAGGCTGGTAGCGACCTGCGTTTTGTTGCAGCATTTCATTCCTCCCACCTCCTCCCATTTCGCTGACATTTGTTTTGGCTTTATTCCAGTGCTGTCCTTGTTTACCTCCGGGTTCTAAAATACGCTTATTTTATAAAAGAAACACACCATTGTTTAGCTCACTGTTCACGAAAGCCACAATATGCCCTTTCTGGTACAATGTAGCTAAACCTAGAAGCAATAATGTGAATCTTGCTTAGCCTCACATGCATCTTGAGTCTCTTTCTCAAGGGCCCCTCCCTGCCAGCTCTCACGACATAGCACATAGGGCATTTCTTACCTCCTTTATTGGGGGAAAAAAAATCTTCTCAGGCTGCTCTGCTATTGTTAACTTCATTCGAGCTTTGTTGAAATGGAAGGCAATTAGGCTTTCAAGATGTTTCATTCTGTTAAAACAAAAAGAAAATACTTTTCCAGCCTGATTTCCCAATTTCTGTTCAGACGTTTAGGCAAGGAAAGTCCAGTTATGAATTTACAATGCCAATAGCTCAAACTCAAGAAAATGCAAGACCTATAGAATTGCAAATGCTTGTTCTGATTAGTAGTTTGCAGTTGGTGGTTCATGGTGTTTCGTGGTGGTTCACAGTGGGGGTTTGAAAGAGCACAAAATGTGCAATAGCTCCAAAATTCCACTAAATCCAACAAGTGGAATACAGTCGTGAAAAGTGGAAAGTTCAATCTGCCAGTGATTTTTTTTCCTATAGATTTCTGTTTCACATTTTTCTCCCACTAGTCATAGTCATCTAACTTATTTTTATTAATTGTGATATCATCTATCAAAATCTAGGTCATGTGCACTCCTTCTTTGCCTGACTTAAACATTAGTACAAACCTTCGCAATGGATATCTTGGCCAGTGGTGCAGTGAGGGTACATGGTGCCCTCATGCAAGCAAGGGAAATGCATACATGTCCTCTGGTTAAGTAGCAAAAAGCCTAATTGGGATGTAGTGGTCCGCTCAAATTCAACAACCTCAGTGCCACTGCACCTGCTGCACTGTTGATAGATACCATTGTGATGTTCCTGGGGCCACACCCTTCAAAGGATAGAAAATACTTGAAATTAACTGAAAAGTTAAGGAGGAGAATTTCCTAGCGCGAGTAGCAACTTCAACAAGGTATCCCTGTGCAAGGATATTTCGGGGCGGGCAGCATTTTCTGTCGCTATTTGAGTATTCTCCGTGACACACTTGAGTGATGTCCACTGACACAGTTCACTCCAAAATCATCTCTCCACTTGGACTCATGCGTGACTCTCCCATTCACCCAGTAACAGTGCGCCCACCAAAGCAAAGCTACTAACAATTGTGGCCAAGGAGGCAGAGTTCTGACTCTGTGCCCTCGAGGAGAGTGGCATATTAACAAAAAACTCTGTTTGCTGAGTTTATGGGATCTCGGCTGACTTGTGTTACAAATGTCTGATCTTTCGCTGCTGATGATACAAGAAATGTGTTTTTCATAGTCTATGTCACACTTGACAGGACTATAAATTAGCAGCGCCAGCAACAAAGCAAGTACAAGGGTGTCATGAAAATGTAGTAATACATATCGCATGGATGGTCTGTGTTATTGAATGGACTGTAAATGTTTACTTTAGAGTGACCTAGTGCCAGGCCTGTAGAATAGCTTCATGTACTTTAATCTCGTTAATTACTCTGGAAAGTTTGACGAGCACGAAATCATTTTGCTCACTTTTAAGTCATCCTGTTGAACAGAACAGTAGACCTCGTGGCGCAACGGTAGCGCGTCTGACTCCAGATCAGAAGGTTGCGTGTTCAAATCACGTCGGGGTCAAAAAGTTGTTCTTTTAAACTCCAAAATTGACTCCCATGAATTTACCCTAATTTCTCAATTAAAAAAATAATTGCATTTAAAAACTCTTGTTTTATATAAACATAAATGTGGACCAAGCTCTCATAGATTACCTGGAAACCTGCTTCTAATGTGTACTTAGAAGCTTCGCATCATTTATAATGTACCCTTTGGGAAAAATGCAAGTGTTTTAGCTGCATTGAGCAACAAAAATAATGCTATGCCACAATTCTGTATTACATTAACAGGAAGTAGCAGCCTTACCTCACCCCACATTGCTAGTTATTATCTAAACAATGCGTTGGATACTTCAATTGATAGACAGTAGATGGCGCTGTCGTATAAGTCTATAGCCGCATATGATGAATCATTCTTTCCACTTGTGGAGTGGAAAATAAAATATTACGTTTTCCTTCAGCGGAAGATAATACAGAACTAATCATGAACTGTTAAATGAAAATATGGTGCTGGAAGTCAAAATGACTAGCAGAGGACGACTTCGAACCTTGGACCACAGAGTTACAGGCCTACTAATTTTCCACTGGGATCTCTACTGTTTCACACGGAAAAGAGTCCTTAATCCTTTTTATTTAGTGAAATTCTACAGCCCTGTCATTATTGATAAAATATGTGATTCAGCAGAAATATTTCTGCGGTAATGCACACATTATGCGATGCATTTATGTGAGACCAGAGAACCTATTTTTACCAAGAAGGGTTCAAACCAAACATTATGGATCTCTGTACATAAACACAGTGCGTGGTACTTCATGAGATGTATATATGTATTTTGCATTTTGGCCTTTTCCTTTCTGCAGATTTCTTAGAATGTCCCTCAGATTTATTTTCGCATATTATACTGGTGCGTTGAGTTAGTTCACGTGACTGACCACAAACACTCAAGCGACTAAACAATGACTGACCACAAACACGTATACAACGCTCTTCACCCTTAAGACTGGAGGAGTGAGACCATCTGGAGAGGACCCTTTGGGTGCAATAACATTTTCATTTGAGGCTCTGTTTCTCCCTGTCTTTTTACATTGCATGCCTCGCTCTGCATTACTCTCCTTCCTGACACATTCTGCTCAGCCCCCTCCAGGATCTTCGCATATACAGAGCAGATGGTTTTAACTTGTCACCTCTGAACATTTAAGACAAAAAATCAAGCGTTGGGATCAAGACCCAGAGGTACTCAGATACCCAGGGGGGTGGAAGTGAACAATTGTATATTGTATATTCAAAGGCACTTTTAACATGCTTATGATCTAAACCTACTTAAGCATTTAAGTGAACCAACATATCTGTTATCATATGTTGTTATGTTACCTTCTGTTGCTTTGTGTTGTGTGTGCTGTGTATGTGTGGTGTGGTGTTACAATATTATAACACACATCTGTCACCTAACAGATCTAGAATATCAAGGTACGTTCAGCGCATGGGGCATCGTCCTGCAAAAATTAGAACCGCCCGGACATACTAATCTTTTAATACCGCAACAAAAGAAGGGCAGATCAATTTTAAAAGGGGCCGTGGAAGTAGAAACCTCCCCAAGTAATCGGGAACATTTGACAATATTAGAACATTGGAATGCTGGGGGCTCCATTGAAAACAATGGAGTGCTGCAGGCTTTTACTGGCCGGTAAAAGCCCGCAGCGCCAACATTCCAATGTTTGCTTTGTTCACAGCAACAGCTGTGAACAAAGCCTCATGGAGCCAGAGGGGATATTAATCCCCTCTGGCTCCGTGAACATTTTTTTTTTTTTTAATGGAACATTCTGCCCTGTGTGGCAGAATGTTCTAATAGCCTTAGAACCCGCCGTAGCGGGATCTACCGGCTATTAAAGTCCCTCTCCCTTGTTAAATGCCCGAGCCGAGCGGGCCTTTAATAGCCGGTAGAGCCCGCTACGGCGGGTTCTAAGGCTATAGTAAAGCATCATAGCATGCTTCATAACGGCACGCACCAACAGTTCTTCATCGGTATGCCCTCGACAGTCAAACAGGCTGGAAGGCAAATTTTAAACGACAACAATCATAACTGGTCCTGATGAAAACTCAGAAAAAATCTGTAAGGAAATGCCTCCTTGGCATGGTTACCCCCTGACTTTTTGCCTTTGCTGATGCCAAGTTATGATTTGAAAGTGTGCTGAGGCCTGCTAACCAGGCCCCAGCACCACTGTTCTTTCCCTAACCTGTACCTTTGTTTCCACAATTGGCACACCCTGGCATCCAGGTAAGTCCCTTGTAACTGGTACCCCTGGTACCAAGGGCCCTGATGCCAGGGAAGGTCTCTAAGGGCTGCAGCATGTCTTATGCCACCCTGGAGGCCCCTCACTCAGCACAGACACACTGCTTGCCAGCTTGTGTGTGCTGGTGGGGAGAAAATGACTCAGGGTGCCATGCCAACCTCACACTACCTATGGCATAGGTAAGTCACCCCTCTGGCAAGCCTTACAGCCCTAAGGCAGGGTGCACTATACCATAGGTGAGGGCATAGGTGCATGAGCACTATGCCCCTACAGTGTCTAAGCAAAACCTTGGACATTGTAAGTGCAGGGTAGCCATAAGAGTATATGGTCTGGGAGTCTGTCATACACGAACACCCCAGCACCATAATGGCTACACTGGAAACTGGGAAGTTTGGTATCAAACTTCTCAGCATAATAAATGCACACTGATGCCAGTGTACATTTTATTGTGAAATACACCCCAGAGGGCATCTTAGAGATGCCCCCTGAAAACATACCCGACTTCCAGTGTGGGCTGTCTAGTTTTACCAGCCTGCCACACACCAGACATGTTGCTGGCCACACGGGGAGAGTGCCCTTGTCACTCTGTGGCTAGTAACAAAGCCTGTACTGGGTGGAGGTGCTTCTCACCTCCCCCTGCAGGAACTGTAACACCTGGCGGTGAGCCTCAAAGGCTCACCCCCTTTGTTACAGCACCCCAGGGCACTCCAGCTAGTGGAGTTGCCAGCCCCCTCCGGCCACGGCCCCACTTTTGGCAGCAAGGCCGGAGGAGATAATGAGAAAAACAAGGAGGAGTCACTGGCCAGTCAGGGCAGCCCCTAAGGTGTCCTGAGCTGAGGTGACTCTGACTTTTAGAAATCCTCCATCTTGCAGATGGAGGATTCCCCCAATAGGATTAGGGATGTGCCCCCCTCCCCTCAGGGAGGAGGCACAAAGAGGGTGTAGCCACCCTCAGGGCTAGTAGCCATTGGCTACTAACCCCCCAGACCTAAACACACCCCTAAATTGAGTATTTAGGGGCTCCCAGAACCTAGCAAGATAGATTCCTGCAACCTGAAGACGAAGAAGGACTGCTGGCCTGAAAGCCCTGCAGAGAAGACGGAGACACCAACTGCTTTGGCCCCAGCCCTACCGGCCTGTCTCCCCACTTCAAGAAAAACTGCAACAGCGACGCGTTCCACAGGGTCCAGCGACCTCTGGACCCTCAGAGAACTACCCTGCATCTAAAAGGACCAAGAACTCCCTAGGACGGCGGCTCTGCTCCAAAGAAGAAACATCTTTGCAATAAAGACAACACTTTTCTCGCCGGAAGCATGAGACTTTGCAGTCTGCACCCGAGACCCCCGGCTCGACCTGCGGAGAAACAACACTACAGGGAGGACTCCCCGGCGACTACGACCCTGTGAGTAGCCAGAGTTGACCCCCCTCAGCCCCCCCAGCGACGCCTGCAGAGGGAATCCAGAGGCTCCCCCTGACCGCAACTGCCTGCTTCTAAGAACCCGACGCCTGGTAAAGACACTGCACCCGCAGCCCCCAGGACCTGAAGGATCCGACCTCCAGTGCAGAAGCGTTCCCCAGGTGGCCCTCTCCCTTGCCCAGGTGGCGGCTACCCCGAGGAGCCCCCCCCTTGCCTGCCTGCATCGCTGAAGAGACCCCTTGGTCTCCCATTGAACTCCATTACAAACCGACGCCTGTTTGCACTCTGCACCCGGCCGCCCCCGTGCCGCTGAGGGTGCACTTTCTGTGCTGACTTGTGTCCCCCCCAGTGCCCTACAAAACCCCCCTGGACTGCCCTCCGAAGTCGCGGGTACTTACCTGCTGGCAGACTGGAACCGGGGGGTTCCCCTTCTCCATTGAAGCCTATGCGTTTTGGGCACCACTTTGACCTCTGCACCTGACCGGCCCTGAGCTGCTGGTGTAGTAACTTTGGGGTTGCTCTGAACCCCCAACGGTGGGCTACCTTGGACCCAACTTTGAACCCTGCAGGTGGTTTACTAACCTGCAAAACTAACAAATACTTACCTCCCCCAGGAACTGTTGAAAATTGCAGTGTCTAGTTTAAAAAAAGCTTATTGCCATTTTTGTGAAAACTGTACATGCTATTTTGCTGATTCAAAGTTCTTAAGTTACCTAAGTGAAATACCTTTCATTTAAAGTATTACTTGTAAATCTTGAACCTGTGGTTCTTAAAATAAACTAAGAAAATATATTTTTCTATACAAAAACCTGTTGGCATGGAATTGTCTTTGAGTGTGTGTTCCTCTTATATTGCCTGTGTGTGCACAACAAATGCTTAACACTACCCTCTGATAAGCCTACTTCTCGACCACACTACCACAAAATAGAGCATTAGAATTATCTCTTTTGCCACTATCTTACCTCTAAGGGGAACCCTTGGACACTGTGCATGCTATTTCTTACTTTGAAATAGTACATACAGAGCCAACTCCCTACAATATCCCCATATGCTCCTGGAACACTTGTGGTCTAAAAAACCTGGTTACCAATAAGCTGGCACTGAGTTTCCTAAAGCAGTTTGAAATCTTCATGTTGCAGGAAACATGGTGCATGGAGCCAATACACATTTCTGGACATTCAGGGATAGACGTCTCTGCAAAACAACCTCAAAGTCACGGACACCCCAAGGGGGGCCTTACAACATACTGCTCCACGAAAATCAACTGGGTGATCAAACAGATCGACCTGGGCATTGACTGGCTGCTACCAACTATGTTGGAACACTGGGCTCCATTAGGCAACAACAGAACCCTACTACTGATCAATGTATATAATCATCCTAATAAAATGCAAAACAGAGAAAATATGGAAACGTTGATCAGCATTGTAAAAATGCTGCAGAAGCAAAATAAGGACGCAATCCTCATTCTGTCTGGCGATTTCAACCTTGATTTGAGAAAGTGCAGCACAAAACCTCTAAATGGAACATACACTAACTCAAAGCTTGAAACCCTGTGTTTGCGTTGCCTGATTCCTCTTCCTGAGGATGCTTCATCCGCACAAGTAACCTTCTTAAGTGGCACAAAAAAATCTAACATCGACTTTACATTTATCAATGAAACTGCACTGCCATTGGTTTTAGCATATAGGATCCAAGAACGCACTGAGAGCGATCACTTCCCACAACTCATTAAGATCCGGAATGAATGGAACAGGCTACCCTCTGCCAATATCATAATTTCAGCCCCAGTGACTTATGACACAAAACAATTTAAATGGAAGGGGCCAGGCCTCGGTATAGTAATGGAAGAAGTGTACCGCAGTGCTGGCACAATTAATGAGCTTAAAGAAACACTAAGAATGCAGGAACAAGAAAATCTTCCTCTAGGAGAACGAGTGACCGATAGGACGCACTTGTGTGATTCCTTAATGAATACATTTTCCATCAAAAAAAGTCTCCCAATTTAGGTCATAGAAACAAAAAACAAAGTTAAGAGCGGCAGAGCAGAAAAGCCATGGTTTAACAAAACACTGCATAATCAGAAAAATCAAGTCTCTAGAGAATTAAAAGAAGTCCTAAAGGACACACGCTGGGGAAGGAAATCTGACAACACAAGGCTCTCTGAGCTAAGAGCCAAATACAAGAAAAATTGCTGGATGGCAAAACGGAGGTATCATGAGGATTTGTGGACCAAGCTGCTCATGTCCAACAAACAGAAAAATAATGAAAAGTTCTGGGAACTGATAAATGTACTAAATCAGGGGAAAAAATTGACATATGAACACCGGAATTGATGCGGCCACATGGGAAGCCCACATACAAACAATGTTCTCACGCCCAGTACACCATATAAAGGAGGAGGCCACTCAGGCAGCCAATGACCCAAGTAAGATAACTTTGGTTTCAGAGAGACAACGCAAACAGATTTACTTATAAACCAAAATGAACAAAAGTACACACTAAAGAGCATCGACATCGAAAAGGTGATAAGCCTTATAAAGAAATTAAAACTGGAAGGCTCAGCTGGCCGGAACGGAATGCCAAATGCCCTATTTAGAGGAGACCCTTCATTCTGGGCACAATATATGATGCTGCTTTTTGATGACCCCCAGGGCACCACGGGTCTACCAGACGCATGGAAAGGCAGTATCATCCATCCAATATATAAAGCAGGCAACCCCGCTAGCCCTTCAAACTACAGGCTAATAGCATTGATAGATGTGGAAATAAAACTCTACTCAGCATGTTTACTGCAACTACTAGCAGAATGGATTCATGACAGACATCTAATTCCACAATGCCAGACACGTTTCAGAACTGGTATGGGAGCCTCCACTAACCTGACAACCCTGGCTCTGTTGGGAAACAAAGCCAGGCTTAAGAAGAAAAGGCTATTCACATGTTTTATTGATCTAAAGGCAGGGTTTGATTTCGTACCAAGAACCCACCTATGGGACAAACTGAAAGGTTGGGGCTTACCCTGTAGCCTTCTCAATGCAATGATGGACTTGTACATAGGCACTTGGGCGCAAGTAAAAATCGAAGAAGGTGGCTACCTCACCAACAGAATATTGATGGCAAAAGGACTAAAACAAGAATGTATTAGCTCCTACGCTGTTCAACTTATATCTTGCCGACCTAGCTGAGGCTCTAGCATCGGTAAACAGCCATCCGCCAATATTGCCCAAGAAAGGAATAGCATGGCTACAGTATGCAGACGACAGTCATACTCAGCCAAACACAAGTCGGCCTACAGCATAGCATCAACGCATTTCATACATACATAACAATGCAAGGTCTGGAATTGAATTTGAGTAAAACTAAGGTTGTCCGCCTAGTAGACATAAAGTACAAATCTTCTTCATGGTTCATAAAGGGAACCCGGGTGGAGGCTGCCCCCACATACAAATATTTGGGATTCACCATGGACCGCCTCTTGACCTTCAAGCCACAGCTTGCTGTTGCTCAAGCTAAAGCCCTTTCATTGACCTATGGCTTCAAAATACTAAAACAAAAACTGAGCTGCCCGTCATATTCACACCTCCTTTCAGTCATGGCAGCACGACTAATGCCGACTGTCACTTATGGCGCCGAAATCATGCTGGGGAAGGAGGCAGTTTTTTTCAATCAAGTCCAGACAAAGGCCTACAAAATGGTTTTTCGGATACCCCGACCAGCATCTCCAGTCCAGGTCTGCCTAGAATTGGGTCTGAAAAACTACGAATTTCAGAGTAAATGTGCTTTCACCAAATTATGCTGGAGGATGCGTACAGCAGAGATTGGTACCTTAAATAACCTATGTTGGATGGAAATCGAGGAGCAACAGGGTCACAACAATAAAGGCACCTGTGGTCAGCATTTAAACAACTGTTTTAAAGTGCTAGGTCTGCCAGAAGCCTGGGAGCAGAACCAAGCAGAACCAAGGGTAGGTCGCTCCCCCTGCCGCTGCAGCTCCTCCAAGTTCCCGAGTTCCTGTGTTCCTGAGACCCACCTAACTGTAAGTACCCCCCTCCTCCCAGCCCCTCGCCCTGCCCCGCGCCACTCACCTTCTCTCCTGCTCCTGCTTCTTTTCCTCCTATCTGTCTCTTCCTCCTCGCTCCCCCTCTGCAATCTTCTTCTGTGTTCTTCTGTTCTTCCCTTCTGTTCTTCTGTTCTTCCCTTCTGTTCTTCTGTGTTCTTCCGGTCTTCTGTGTTCTTCTTCTCTGTTCTTCTCTGTGCTTCTGTGTTCTTCTTCTCGGTTCTTCTGTGTTTCTTCTGTGTTCTTCTCTGTTCTTCTCTGTTCTTCTCTGTTCTTCTCTGTTCTTCTGCTCTTTCTGTCTTCTGTTCTTCTGTTCTTCTGTCTTCTGCTCTTCCGGTCTTCTGTTCTTCTGTCTTCTGTTCTTCTGTCTTCTGTTCTTCTGTCTTCTGTTCTCCTGTCTTCGGCTCTTCTACCTCCTCCGTCTTCTTCCCCCGAGCCTGCCCTCCTGCTCCTTCCTCATCCCCCTCCCTCACTCGCCTCCCCCTCTCTCACCCCTAGCTAACCCGTTCGCTATCTACCTCCCTCACTCCTCCTATCTTCCTATCTCTCTAGCTCCCTATCTCACTATCTAACTCCCCCACTCTCCACCTCCTCCTACCTACCTATCTGTCTATCTATCTATTTCCCTATCTATCGACTTCTCTATCTATTTTCTCTATCTATTTCTCTATCTCTCCCCCCCTCCCGCCACCCCCTCTACTACCTATCTCCCTATCCTCTCACTCTACCTCTCTCCCTCACCCACCTCTACAACCCCCCCTCCCCTATCTTCACAACCCTACTCCTATCTCTCTCCCTAATCTCCAAACCTCCTAACACTCACCCTCCTCCACCCTAAACCCCCTCCCCCAGCTCCTCTCACTCTACCTGTCCCCCCCCCCTCCCTCGCGCTTTCCCGCCGCGACCTCCTGCACGCCCCCGCCCCCCAGCTCCCATTCGCCCCCAGCTGACCCCTCCCCCCCCCTCCTACCTCTTATGGCGGCCGCTGCGCGACAGTGGTAGCGACCCTTGACCCAAGGGTAGGTCGCTCCCCCTGCCGCTGCAGCTCCTCCAAGTTCCCGAGTTCCTGTGTTCCTGAGACCCACCTAACTGTAAGTACCCCCCTCCTCCCAGCCCCTCGCCCTGCCCCGCGCCACTCACCTTCTCTCCTGCTCCTGCTTCTTTTCCTCCTCTCTGTCTCTTCCTCCTCGCTCCCCCTCTGCAATCTTCTTCTGTGTTCTTCTGTTCTTCCCTTCTGTTCTTCTGTTCTTCCCTTCTGTTCTTCTGTGTTCTTCCGGTCTTCTGTGTTCTTCTTCTCTGTTCTTCTCTGTGCTTCTGTGTTCTTCTTCTCGGTTCTTCTGTGTTCTTCTGTGTTCTTCTGTGTTCTTCTGTGTTCTTCTCTGTTCTTCTCTGTTCTTCTGCTCTTCCGATCTTCTGTGCTTCTGTTCTTCTGCTCTTCTGCTCTTCCGGTCTTCTGTTCTTCCTGTCTTCTGTTCTTCTGTCTTCTGTTCTCCTGTCTTCTGTTCTCCTGTCTTCTGTTCTCCTGTCTTCGGCTCTTCTACCTCCTCCGTCTTCTTCCCCCGAGCCTGCCCTCCTGCTCCTTCCTCATCCCCCTCCCTCACTCGCCTCCCCCTCTCTCACCCCTAGCTAACCCGTTCGCCATCTACCTCCCTCACTCCTCCTATCTTCCTATCTCTCTAGCTCCCTATCTCACTATCTAACTCCCCCACTCTCCACCTCCTCCTACCTACCTATCTGTCTATCTATCTATTTCCCTATCTATCGACTTCTCTATCTATTTTCTCTATCTATTTCTCTATCTCTCCCCCCCTCCCGCCACGCCCTCTACTACCTATCTCCCTATCCTCTCACTCTACCTCTCTCCCTCACCCACCTCTACAACCCCCCCTCCCCTATCTTCACAACCCTACTCCTATCTCTCTCCCTAATCTCCAAACCTCCTAACACTCACCCTCCTCCACCCTAAACCCCCTCCCCCAGCTCCTCTCACTCTACCTGTCCCCCCCCTCCCTCGCGCTTTCCCGCCGCGACCTCCTGCACGACCCCTCCCCCCCCCTCCTACCTCTTATGGCGGCCGCTGCGCGACAGTGGTAGCGACCCTTGACCCAAGGGTAGGTCGCTCCCCCTGCCGCTGCAGCTCCTCCAAGTTCCCGAGTTCCTGTGTTCCTGAGACCCACCTAACTGTAAGTACCCCCCTCCTCCCAGCCCCTCGCCCTGCCCCGCGCCACTCACCTTCTCTCCTGCTCCTGCTTCTTTTCCTCCTCTCTGTCTCTTCCTCCTCGCTCCCCCTCTGCAATCTTCTTCTGTGTTCTTCTGTTCTTCCCTTCTGTTCTTCTGTTCTTCCCTTCTGTTCTTCTGTGTTCTTCCGGTCTTCTGTGTTCTTCTTCTCTGTTCTTCTCTGTGCTTCTGTGTTCTTCTTCTCGGTTCTTCTGTGTTCTTCTGTGTTCTTCTCTGTTCTTCTGTGTTCTTCTCTGTTCTTCTCTGTTCTTCTGCTCTTCCGATCTTCTGTGCTTCTGTTCTTCTGCTCTTCTGCTCTTCCGGTCTTCTGTTCTTCTGTCTTCTGTTCTTCTGTCTTCTGTTCTCCTGTCTTCGGCTCTTCTACCTCCTCCGTCTTCTTCCCCCGAGCCTGCCCTCCTGCTCCTTCCTCATCCCCCTCCCTCACTCGCCTCCCCCTCTCTCACCCCTAGCTAACCCGTTCGCCATCTACCTCCCTCACTCCTCCTATCTTCCTATCTCTCTAGCTCCCTATCTCACTATCTAACTCCCCCACTCTCCACCTCCTCCTACCTACCTATCTGTCTATCTATCTATTTCCCTATCTATCGACTTCTCTATCTATTTTCTCTATCTATTTCTCTATCTCTCCCCCCCTCCCGCCACCCCCTCTACTACCTATCTCCCTATCCTCTCACTCTACCTCTCTCCCTCACCCACCTCTACAACCCCCCCTCCCCTATCTTCACAACCCTACTCCTATCTCTCTCCCTAATCTCCAAACCTCCTAACACTCACCCTCCTCCACCCTAAACCCCCTCCCCCAGCTCCTCTCACTCTACCTGTCCCCCCCTCCCTCGCGCTTTCCCGCCGCGACCTCCTGCACGCCCCCGCCCCCCAGCTCCCATTCGCCCCCAGCTGACCCCTCCCCCCCCCCTCCTACCTCTTATGGCGGCCGCTGCGCGACAGTGGTAGCGACCCTTGACCCAAGGGTAGGTCGCTCCCCCTGGCGCTCCTCCAAGTTCCCGAGTTCCTGTGTTCCTGAGACCCACCTAACTGTAAGTACCCCCCTCCTCCCAGCCCCTCGCCCTGCCCCGCGCCACTCACCTTCTCTCCTGCTCCTGCTTCTTTTCCTCCTCTCTGTCTCTTCCTCCTCGCTCCCCCTCTGCAATCTTCTTCTGTGTTCTTCTGTTCTTCCCTTCTGTTCTTCTGTTCTTCCCTTCTGTTCTTCTGTGTTCTTCCGGTCTTCTGTGTTCTTCTTCTCTGTTCTTCTCTGTGCTTCTGTGTTCTTCTTCTCGGTTCTTCTGTGTTCTTCTGTGTTCTTCTGTGTTCTTCTGTGTTCTTCTCTGTTCTTCTCTGTTCTTCTGCTCTTCCGATCTTCTGTGCTTCTGTTCTTCTGCTCTTCTGCTCTTCCGGTCTTCTGTTCTTCTGTCTTCTGTTCTTCTGTCTTCTGTTCTCCTGTCTTCGGCTCTTCTACCTCCTCCGTCTTCTTCCCCCGAGCCTGCCCTCCTGCTCCTTCCTCATCCCCCTCCCTCACTCGCCTCCCCCTCTCTCACCCCTAGCTAACCCGTTCGCCATCTACCTCCCTCACTCCTCCTATCTTCCTATCTCTCTAGCTCCCTATCTCACTATCTAACTCCCCCACTCTCCACCTCCTCCTACCTACCTATCTGTCTATCTATCTATTTCCCTATCTATCGACTTCTCTATCTATTTTCTCTATCTATTTCTCTATCTCTCCCCCCCTCCCGCCACCCCCTCTACTACCTATCTCCCTATCCTCTCACTCTACCTCTCTCCCTCACCCACCTCTACAACCCCCCCTCCCCTATCTTCACAACCCTACTCCTATCTCTCTCCCTAATCTCCAAACCTCCTAACACTCACCCTCCTCCACCCTAAACCCCCTCCCCCAGCTCCTCTCACTCTACCTGTCCCCCCCCCTCCCTCGCGCTTTCCCGCCGCGACCTCCTGCACGCCCCCGCCCCCCAGCTCCCATTCGCCCCCAGCTGACCCCTCCCCCCCCCCTCCTACCTCTTATGGCGGCCGCTGCGCGACAGTGGTAGCGACCCTTGACCCAAGGGTAGGTCGCTCCCCCTGCCGCTGCAGCTCCTCCAAGTTCCCGAGTTCCTGTGTTCCTGAGACCCACCTAACTGTAAGTACCCCCCTCCTCCCAGCCCCTCGCCCTGCCCCGCGCCACTCACCTTCTCTCCTGCTCCTGCTTCTTTTCCTCCTCTCTGTCTCTTCCTCCTCGCTCCCCCTCTGCAATCTTCTTCTGTGTTCTTCTGTTCTTCCCTTCTGTTCTTCTGTTCTTCCCTTCTGTTCTTCTGTGTTCTTCCGGTCTTCTGTGTTCTTCTTCTCTGTTCTTCTCTGTGCTTCTGTGTTCTTCTTCTCGGTTCTTCTGTGTTCTTCTGTGTTCTTCTGTGTTCTTCTCTGTTCTTCTCTGTTCTTCTCTGTTCTTCTGCTGTTCCGATCTTCTGTGCTTCTGTTCTTCTGCTCTTCTGCTCTTCAGGTCTTCTGTTCTTCTGTCTTCTGTTCTTCTGTCTTCTGTTCTCCTGTCTTCGGCTCTTCTACCTCCTCCGTCTTCTTCCCCCGAGCCTGCCCTCCTGCTCCTTCCTCATCCCCCTCCCTCACTCGCCTCCCCCTCTCTCACCCCTAGCTAACCCGTTCGCTATCTACCTCCCTCACGCCTCCTATCTTCCTATCTCTCTAGCTCCCTATCTCACTATCTAACTCCCCCACTCTCCACCTCCTCCTACCTACCTATCTGTCTATCTATCTATTTCCCTATCTATCGACTTCTCTATCTATTTTCTCTATCTATTTCTCTATCTCTCCCCCCCTCCCGCCACCCCCTCTACTACCTATCTCCCTATCCTCTCACTCTACCTCTCTCCCTCACCCACCTCTACAACCCCCCCTCCCCTATCTTCACAACCCTACTCCTATCTCTCTCCCTAATCTCCAAACCTCCTAACACTCACCCTCCTCCACCCTAAACCCCCTCCCCCAGCTCCTCTCACTCTACCTGTCCCCCCCCCTCCCTCGCGCTTTCCCGCCGCGACCTCCTGCACGCCCCCGCCCCCCAGCTCCCATTCGCCCCCAGCTGACCCCTCCCCCCCCCCTCCTACCTCTTATGGCGGCCGCTGCGCGACTGCGCAGCGGGCGCGCGCAGCGGGCACGCCGCTGGCGCGCCGGAGGCGAGCCCGTCTGCGCCCGTCCGCGCCTGGCCCGCGCCCAGCGCCACGACCCCTGGTCCCCAGCTCCCCCAAGCCCCGCTGATCCGCTACGACCCCACCACCCTCCACGCCCTCAATCCAGGGCGCTCCAAAACCTGCTTCCTAGCTCACCCCAAACGCACCCATGGACCCTTCGCCTGCAACTCCTGCAAACGCATCTTCCACCACGCAACTACCACGACCACAAGCCCACGCGCCATCAACCACCTCAAGTGCATCCTGGTCAACGCTCGCTCCGTCCACAAGCACGCCGTTGAACTTTGGGACCTCCTGGACTCCACAGCCCCGGACGTCGCCTTCATCACGGAGACATGGATGAACGCCTCCTCTGCTCCAGACATCGCTACCGCCATCCCCGAAGGCTACAAGATCTCCAGAAAAGACCGCACCAACCAAGTAGGAGGAGGTGTCGCCATCATCTTCAAAGACTCCATCAGCGTCACCACCTCCACCGAAGACCCCCCCCTCGCCGCTGAACACCTGCATTTTCAGATTCGCACCGACCCAAGGACCACCCTCAGAGGATCCCTCGTCTACCGTCCTCCCGGACCTCGCGCCTCTTTCAGCGACGCCATCGCCGACTTCATCTCCCCGCACGCCCTCGCCTCACCGGACTACATCCTCCTAGGCGACCTCAACTTCCATCTGGAACAAAACAACGACCCCAACACCACCACCCTGCTCGACAACCTCGCCAACCTCGGCCTCAAACAACTGGTGAACACCGCCACCCACATCGCCGGACACACGCTCGACCCTATCTTCTCCGCCAGCAAACACGTCTTCTTCAGCCACACCTCTGCCCTACACTGGACCGACCACAGCTGCGTCCACTTCACATTCCGATGCGAGACCTCCCACCTCCGCACTCAACCCATCCCTCGTCGACAGTGGAACAAGATCCCTGAAGAGCAACTCTTCTCCGCTCTCGCCGCCAACCAACCCACCCTCACCACCGACCCCAACGACGCAGCTCTCAACCTCACAAACTGGATCTCCAACTGCGCTGACAACCTTGCTCCCCTCAAACGCACGCATCGACAGACCAACACCAAAAAACCTCTCTGGTTCTCTGACACCCTCAAAGAATCAAAGAAAACTTGTCGTGCCCTTGAGAAGGCCTGGCGCAAGGACCACACCGCTGACAACATGACCGCCCTCAAGAACGCTACACGCGAACACCACCACCTGATCCGCACTGCCAAAAGGAACTTTTTCACCTACAGACTAGACAAAAACAGCCACAACAGCAGAGAACTCTTCAACATCGTCAAAGAGTTCTCCAACCCCAGCGCCAGCGCCAACGCCGTCACGCCCTCACAGGATTTGTGCGAATCCCTCGCCACTTTCTTCCATCGCAAGATCAGCGACCTCCACGACAGCTTCGGACACCAGACCCAACCATACACCACTGAACCCGCTTCCCCGGACATCACCCTCAACAACTGGACCCACATCAACACGGAAGAAACCAAATCCATCATGAACTCTATCCACTCCGGCGCCCCTTCGGACCCCTGCCCGCACTTCATCTTTAACAAAGCCGACGACATCATCGCCCCGCACCTCCAGACCGTCATCAACTCTTCTTTTTCTTCTGCTACCTTCCCCGAATGCTGGAAGCACGCTGAAGTCAACGCCCTACTAAAGAAACCTACGGCTGACCCAAGCGACCTGAAAAACTTCCGCCCCATCTCTCTTCTACCTTTCCCAGCCAAGGTAATAGAAAAGACCGTCAACAAACAGCTGACCACCTTCCTGGAAGACAACAACCTGCTCGACCCTTCACAAACCGGATTCCGAACCAACCACAGCACGGAAACCGCCCTCATCTCAGTCACAGACGACATCAGAACCCTGATGGACAACGGTGAAACAGTCGCCCTCATTCTCCTCGACCTCTCGGCTGCCTTTGACACCGTCTGTCACCGCACCCTAATCACCCGCCTACGCTCCACCGGGATCCAAGGCCAGGCCCTGGACTGGATCGCCTCCTTCCTCGCTAACCGCTCCCAAAGAGTTTACCTCCCTCCGTTTCGCTCAGAACCCACCAAGATCATCTGCGGCGTACCTCAAGGCTCATCGCTCAGCCCGACACTCTTCAATGTCTACATGAGCCCCCTCGCCGACATCGTACGCAAGCACGACATCATCATCACCTCCTACGCCGACGACACCCAACTTGTACTCTCCCTCACCAAGGACCCCGCCAGCGCCAAGACCAACCTACAAGAGGGTATGAAGGACGTCGCAGATTGGATGAGGCTCAGCCGCCTAAAGCTGAACTCTGAAAAAACGGAAGTCCTCATCCTCGGCAACACCCCGTCCGCCTGGGACGACTCCTGGTGGCCCACGGCCCTCGGCACCGCACCGACCCCCGCAGACCACGCCCGCAACCTCGGCTTCATCTTGGACCCTCTTCTCACCATGACCAAGCAAGTCAACGCCGTGTCCTCCGCCTGCTTCCTCACTCTCTGCATGCTCCGCAAGATCTTCCGCTGGATCCCCGCCGACACCAGAAAAACCGTGACCCACGCCCTTGTCACGAGTCGCCTGGACTACGGCAACACCCTCTACGCCGGGACCACCGCCAAACTCCAAAACCGCCTGCAACGCATCCAAAACGCCTCGGCCCGCCTCATCCTCGACGTACCCCGCAACAGCCACATCTCCGCACACCTGAGACACCTGCATTGGCTCCCAGTCAGCAAAAGGATCACCTTCCGTCTTCTCACCCACGCACACAAAGCCCTCCACAACAAGGGACCGGAATACCTCAACAGACGCCTCAGCTTCTACGTCCCCACCCGCCCCCTCCGCTCCGCTGGCCTCGCACTTGCTGCCGTCCCTCGCACCCGCCGCTCCACGGCGGGTGGGAGATCTTTCTCCTTCCTGGCGGCCAAGACCTGGAACTCCCTCCCCACCAGCCTCAGGACCACCCAGGACCACTCCGCTTTCCGGAGACTCCTAAAGACTTGGCTGTTCGAGCAGCGATAACCCCCCCTTTCCCCCCTAGCGCCTTGAGACCCGCACGGGTGAGTAGCGCGCTTTATAAATGTTAATGATTTGATTTGATTTGGGCAAAAAGGAGATTTACCGGAAGGCAAATGCTGTCACTAAGATAAAATCTTTAAATTCTGACAAACAAAAATTGGGAAGAAGAAGACAGCACGCCAGGATTGTAACAACATCATACAAAACCTTACGGGCACAGGAATATTTAGCAGCATCCTTCAACCAGTTGCTGGAACACTAGTTCATGCTCTTTCGATTTGGGTTGATGGAAACGAAAGATATGGTCCCTTCATGGAGACAACAAGATCCGACACATTCCTGTCGACTGTGTGGATACAGACAGGAGTCCTTAGAACACATTTTCTGTGTGTGCCCGGCGTTGCTAGGTTACAGGATATTGTATCTGAAAAATATTTGTAGGATATTGAACATGCAGGCCAGCCTTTTCTTGTCGGGGGCCAAATTTATGGTACAGGCCCAGAAAGAACTAGAGAATAAAGTCTAAGCCGAGTGCGCACGGGTTATCATTTTATGTTAGTAAAGCACCCAACAGGTTAGCTGCAGCCAGAAAACAGTCTCAGGTATAACTTAGTGTTCGTCATTTTTAGTATTCCCTGAGCCCTACTCATCTACAATCACAGTTTTGCACGGGAGTAAGAAAGTCCTAAATTTAAGACCAAGAGTAAGGTTGGAATCAGTAGAGAACATTTTAGTCATGCACAAATTGATCATTATGATAAGTTTTAGTTTAAACAAGCATTTTATGTTTTTATGAGTCTCTATTTAATACAGTGAGTATGCTAAGTATTTCTACAAATATGTATGTTTGAATTGCGATGGTTTTAACTAACTGTGCCAATAAATTTAAACTTGAAACTATAACACACATCTGTCACCTTCTTGGCCGCTTATTACTTTTTGACAAAGAGCAGAGTTTTGCTCCCAGTTTGTTGGAAGCGACGAACACATTCAGTGTGCGCCCGGCTGAGGCTGTCGGTCGTTTCACTGGTTCTTCTAATTGTGAGGTTGTGTGTTGGTGTTTAGGGATTGGACTGGTGTATTTCAGGTATTGAAATTGTGAACACTTTAGAATATGCGCCACCAGGTGAGTGAGTCCACCTCTGGATGCAGGGTTACCACATGGTGCTCTGTTAGTCAGTAGGACAGGGGGGGAGGTGTGTGGTGCAGTGTAGGTGCAGGTCCTCAGTCTGAGACTCTTCACAGGTTTGATGCCTTTGTGGACACCCACAATCCGGGCGATGTGCTTAAGACGAGTCTTGCTGTACTATGTGGGGCTTGTTTGTCTCAGGAAGTGTAAGCCACTGTGAGGAAGAGTAGATCACTGATTCATGGGAGGCAGGAGGGGGTTGTAGAAGGTCTAAACACAGTTGTGTGCCTCTGCAGCTGTGCATGTGTTTTCACTAGGTTTTAAGGGGCAGCGACCATTGGAGGGTGTTGTCAGTTACTACAGATATCAGTGCACCCACAGGGGTGGGCTGGTCAGGGCTTGCTTCAGGTGAGGTTGTGTCAATGAGCTGGGGTTGCTTCGCATGAGGTTGTGTTAGAGAGTTGGGGTTGCTTTGCATGAGGTTGTGTTAGTGAGTTGGGGTTGCTTCGCATGAGGTTGTGTTAGTGAGTTGGGGTTGCTTTGCGTGAAGTTGTGTTAGTGAGTTGGGCTTGCTTCTCGTGAGGTTGTGTCAGTGAGTTTGGCTTCCTTCAGGTGAGGTTGTGTCAGAGAGTTGAGCTTCGGGTGAGGTTGTGTCAGTGAGTTGGGCTTCGGTGAGGTTGTGTTAGTGAGTTGGGGTTGCTTCGCTTGAAGTTGTGTCAGTGAGTTGGGCTTGCTTCAGGTGAGGTTGTGTCAGTAAGTTGGGCTTCGGGTGAGGTGTGTTAGTGAGTTGGGGTTGCTTTGCGTGAGGTTGTGTTAGTGAGTTGGGGTTGCTTTGCGTGAGGTTGTGTCAGTGAGTTGGGCTTCAGGTGAGGTTTTGTCAGTGGGTTAACCTTGCTTCAGATGAAGTTGTGTCAGTGAGCTGGGCGCTGTGGGCGGGGGGGGGGGTTCGGTTGGATACCATGGTGAATCATGGCATGCGGAGCTTGCAGGGTTCAGCAATTGTCGTTTGACTACCTTGCTTCGATGCATTGATGCGGCGTTTCGTTTTTGTTGCTGTGATTGGTCCCCTTATTGATTTCTTTTTAAGAATAACATTTACACGTTTCCAGACATGAAGAGAAACACTCTGTCTCTCCCGTTCCCCACTTTAATGTGTTTTCTCAAAAACTGACCCGTTCGTGATGGTGAAACCGGAAGGACTGAAGCTCAGCAGCGCCTTTCCCTGTAGTCCATCTCTCCTTCCTGCCCCAGGCTGCAGTAGTACCACTCGTGTGCTCTTGGGCATGTAAGGCCCGTGTGGTCTTTTGTAAACTAACGTCAGGAGCAGGGCCCCCACCAGTGGGATACGGCATCCGGACCCGTATCAGAATGTGTGAGGTTTTCCACCCCTAGAACATGCCACACTCTGTGGTACCAACCCTCCAGGGTGGCACCAGCATAGCTGCCAAGTTTCCCAGGTCCATTCTTTATGTGTTGCTCCAATCCGAGTTTTTTTTACTTTGAATTCTGGACTTGTAGTCCTGTTTTATAATGGAATAAATAAAACTAAAACTCCCAGAATTCAAACTAAAAACTTGGACTGGAGCAGCACATCACGCACTGACCCGGGAAAACCTGGAATGGATGCCCCGGTCAGCAGCCAGCTAGTAGGGTCTGACCGGCCAGTGATAAGAGCGCATTTTCCCGCAAGTTTCCCCGCGTGTTTATTCAGCATTCAGACAAGATATGGGGGGGTCTCTGGGATGATGTTCCATCACCCCAGGAACCCCTGGCCAGACGGGGTGTATTAAAGGATGCCCCATAGAATGAGGTGGTTCTCCCCCGCCTGTAGCCCCCCAGCACAGGTCCCATCTTGTTCTTTCCAGCGCGTGAAGTCGATGTGCGGACCCCAGGGACCTCGGGTGGATTCTTGGTACATTCTACCTCCGAGAGGCCCGTGAGGTCCCTTTAATGCAGCGGTGAGTCTGGTGGACTATTCGGCTTCTGTAAACTGAAGGTTCAACCCTCTCCCGGCAGCTCTGAAAGCTTCTCTTCTGTGCCGGGCTCCTTTCTAGTGACAATGTAGAGATTCTTGAAATAATGGTGAGGTTGGGTGGCGTGTGTGGGTGGGGAAATGGGGAGGGGGCACCATCGCTTTCCTTAAAACAGATTGTCTGGAGCTGGATAACCCTTGATTGACACCACGGATCTCCCCCTGCAGGTTGGTTTACCGCCCCTCGACAGGTCGAATTCACTGTTCTAGGCCACAGGGCGTGCAGCAGGTAGAGTGGCACCGAGGACCAGTGGTTTCTGGGGCTCATGTCCATTCTGACCCTGGCGCCCATAATACTAAGGCTAACCTACTGCTAGGACCGGAGGGAAGTCAGCATACGATTAAATTGCGGAGTTTGGGTGATGCTGCTGGTTTCTGTCTGAGTAGAATTGATGGCTTCAGTTATTGGTGCTCAGTCCCGCGGAGGGGCTGTTAAAACTGGACTATCTGGGGGCTCTTAGACGGGTGAGTGGAGTGAAAAGTCTGTGCGGGAATGCTCGCCTTAGCTGCAGAATAACTCTTCTGTGAAGATATCGGCGGGCTTGTGTTATTTCTCAGAGGGAAAGCAGCTCCTACAATAGTAGCAAGCGTTGGTGGTATAGTGGTGAGCATAGCTGCCTTCCAAGCAGTTGACCCGGGTTCGATTCCCGGCCAACGCAGTATATATTTTTGTGCAATAATCTAATTTCATTATTACTGTGTGAGTTTCACTTTGATAGTAAATCATTTAGTCTGTCTCACGACTGACATTGACTCACAAGGATACAGAACTAAGGAAACCACGAGGAATGAATATCACGGAGAGGCCGGAGCGACTCGGACGCATTTCCACCCACAGGTTTATGTTCTGGATCTCCTCCTGCAGGGCTGCACCGGCAGCTGACACACCGGGTGAACGTATGTGCAGCCACTTCTGAACAGAATCGTGAATTACTCCAGTACTTCGAGCTCTGGCTCCATAGCAAGAACTAGTACGTGTTTGCAGCTGCACATCCTGTACATGATGACGTGGGAACTGTAAGTCAGTGCCTCAGTTCTGTTTTGCTGTTCGGTAGGACAGTGAATCCCTCAGCCCTTTCAGCGCTAGTAGCATCTCCAGACCCTCAACCCACTGGGGATTTTCCGGGGTCTGCAGCGGCCAATCCTGCACTTTCTACTTGTTAAGAAATCATTCACAAAACGGGAGATTAACCCTTTCTGAAAGAGGCCCTGGTTTATTGCCCCGAATGTTAGACCAAGGTCGGTTCTTTGCAGTAGTCCGGACAGTTGGCTCAGCTGGTAAAAACTACAACTGTGTGAAACAGAAAAACATTGTTTCACAGAAATGTGTTATAATGCTGTGAGGTATAGTGGATTTATTGTGCTTAAACGACTGTGAGATTAGCGAGGGGAGTAGTTTGCTGTCTCTCATTTGTAAAAAAAAAAAAAAAAATGTGAGAAATTAATTTCTCACTGATGAAATTCATGAAGTTCTGTGAGTATTGCATGGTGTGAAATTCGCAGATCTTGCTGGTGTAATAAAACTTCGCTCAGGCTTGGTGAGAAAATGCTGTTAACAAAAATATAAATTTAATTGTTCGACTTACCTTGAAAGCTTATGTCAGGTGACCCTCAATGACTAAAGACTTTAGGGGTGACAGTGCAAACCTTGTGGCTGGTATCACCGGTGCCATTGAAACATAACAGTGCTGCAAAGATACTGATAGCTAAAACCCTGTCCTTTCAGTCTTCGTTGTCAGAGGGCAGCAAAGCTGAACGGATTAATCTTCTTATTTAAGGTGAAATTGCTTTAGAAACTCAGAGAATCTGACACATGAATAACACAAAAGACCGGTTGTCAAATCAGAGCTCTGGCCGCTTTCTTTAGTAGAGGTGGTTGGATTATTAAATATGAAACTTCTATAGTTCACTACATTTCTACCGAATGCGAGGACAATCTGACTGTCTCAGGAAGTTGCCCCTCAGTTGTATAAGGGGATACCTTCCATCAAACTTTTTGACAGGTGCCCGCCCCGTGATCACGTAGGCAATGACGTGGGTACCCTGCCCCGTGATGACGTAAGTAATGACGTAGGTGAGTCACGTGGGTTGTGACATGATGTGATGCTGTGTTAGTCACGTGCCCTGATGCTGTCCCTTGTGTGTAGGTCTATGGACTGTGTGAAATGGCGGCTGTGCAGGTGTGCAGCATGCTTCATGGCCTAAGAGGACAAGTGTGGACATGTCAGACATTCAGGACCGAGTGGCTGCCTGGGGGGCCACCTCGCAGGGCAGAGCATTGGGGTTGTAATGACAAACCTCCACCCTACCAACTAATCCAAAAAGAGGGGCTGGGCAAATGCTGCAAAGGTCATGACATATGGTTACTGTTACGTGTAACCCCTCAACGTATCAGAGCCGTCAAGGTGAGCATGTGACCGCTATGTTGTAGAGGCGTACGCCCTTTTTGAACCATTGAATACATATAAGGAGCCGGCCAGAGCAGCACGCCAAACCGAGAACCATTTCTGAAATAGGTTGTCAAGGCATTATGAAGAGATACAGTCCGCTCACCAGAAAAGCCGCCTCCTCAGGTGCCCAGAACACTATCAATAGATATTATCGGTCCCTAACACCTCCGGTGTGGATGAGAATGCACAGCTGGCTGCCCCTACAGAGGGGGGTTCCAACGTTACCAATTTTCAAAAGGAAGTTTGCGAGCGGCTTGAAAAGCTCAGCCTCTAGGATTTGCCGCAACTGAAATCCCCTATTAAGGTTGAAGGCGACGGCCGCGAAGCCTCGAAAGACTAATTAAATGATTCAATCAACTTCATCGACAGTGAAGATGATGAAAACTGTATTGCACCACCGAATTCACAAGTCTATGAAGATATGGGCTTTCAGGAGGACCCTGATCCAGAGGCAGTCGTCGCACAGCCGGCAGGTGTAAACTCTGAAGCCGCTTATACACCAATGGACCTACGCGACTCGCAAGATTTCAGAGCAGCCGCTGAGTGTAGCAAAAATGCTGAGCAGTAAGCTTATCAGAGGGTCGTGTTAAGCATTTGTTGTACACACACAGGCAATTAATGAGGAACACACACTCAAAGACTTACTCCAGGCCAATAGGTTTTTATATTGGAAAAATATATTTTCTTAGTTTATTTTAAGAACCACAGGTTCAAGATTTACATTAAACACTTTAAATGCTAGGTACTTCACTTAGATACTTTAGGAACTTTGAATGAAAACAATATCATGTACAGCCTTTGTAAAAATTGCAATAAGCTATTTTCAAAGTAGACAGTGCAAAAATCAACATTTCCAGGGGGAGGTAAGTAAACGTTAGATTAGGAGGTAAGTAAAACACTTACAAGTCTCAGTCCTGGGGCATAGGCAGCTCACCGATGGGGGTTCAAGGCAACCCCAAAGTTACCACACCAGCAGCTCAGGGCTAAAAGCTCATTTATGGTCGGCCTTTGGTGCGAATCATATGGCAAAAGGTGGTTTGTTAAGATGAGAGCACTCATATCGTGCTAGGCAAAATATACAGGGGAGGCACTCATTTTTGTGTCAGGTGTATGTAGAGATGAGACAGCGACTTTTATGCACTAATGAGCAACGCAATTGTGTTACATCTTGGGGTTCAGTCCAAGCCATATTGAGCAGACGAGAGCGGTCATGGTGGCGGGCGCCTGGCTGTCGGGCAGGGTGTAAGGCTCAATAGTGTACAGTGAGACTCTGTAGGGCTTCAGTTTTTGCTTCTACATGATCTGAAGGCTTATCCTCATGCTTTGGGCCTCAGTGGGGAATCTCAGCTCTGAAGAACTGAAGGGTTTATGGCATCAGGGAGACGGCACACCAGGACCAGGCTTAGCTGCCACATTCTTCTGCGTCAGGCCACCCCCCCTTTTTTTGCCATTTTTGTGCCATTTTTTGGTCGAGCGTAAGCCATCGGCCTCGTGTACACTTTTAGAATACTTCTTATGGCTTAAAGCAATTTCATTTGTTGGTTGCAGTGTCCTTTAAAAATCGCTAGTGGTCAGTTCTGCCTTTTTCTCACTCCTTGTACTGTTTCAGAGCAGTGACCAACTACTGTACTGATCCACTTTGGTTTCTTTATCTGTTGCTGGGACTGACTATTTTTGTTATTTCTTTGGTACTCCCTTTTCACTGTGGGCATTTTAGGCTGGTAGCGACCTGCGTTTTGTTGCAGCATTTCATTCCTCCCACCTCCTCCCATTTCGCTGACATTTGTTTTGGCTTTATTCCAGTGCTGTCCTTGTTTACCTCCGGGTCCTAAAATACGCTTATTTTATAAAAGAAACACACCATTGTTTAGCTCACTGTTCACGAAAGCCACAATATGCCCTTTCTGGTACAATGTAGCTAAACCTAGAAGCAATAATGTGAATCTTGCTTAGCCTCACATGCATCTTGAGTCTCTTTCTCAAGGGCCCCTCCCTGCCAGCTCTCACGACATAGCACATAGGGCATTTCTTACCTCCTTTATTGGGGGAAAAAAAATCTTCTCAGGCTGCTCTGCTATTGTTAACTTCATTCGAGCTTTGTTGAAATGGAAGGCAATTAGGCTTTCAAGATGTTTCATTCTGTTAAAACAAAAAGAAAATACTTTTCCAGCCTGATTTCCCAATTTCTGTTCAGACGTTTAGGCAAGGAAAGTCCAGTTATGAATTTACAATGCCAATAGCTCAAACTCAAGAAAATGCAAGACCTATAGAATTGCAAATGCTTGTTCTGATTAGTAGTTTGCAGTTGGTGGTTCATGGTGTTTCGTGGTGGTTCACAGTGGGGGTTTGAAAGAGCACAAAATGTGCAATAGCTCCAAAATTCCACTAAATCCAACAAGTGGAATACAGTCGTGAAAAGTGGAAAGTTCAATCTGCCAGTGATTTTTTTTCCTATAGATTTCTGTTTCACATTTTTCTCCCACTAGTCATAGTCATCTAACTTATTTTTATTAATTGTGATATCATCTATCAAAATCTAGGTCATGTGCACTCCTTCTTTGCCTGACTTAAACATTAGTACAAACCTTCGCAATGGATATCTTGGCCAGTGGTGCAGTGAGGGTACATGGTGCCCTCATGCAAGCAAGGGAAATGCATACATGTCCTCTGGTTAAGTAGCAAAAAGCCTAATTGGGATGTAGTGGTCCGCTCAAATTCAACAACCTCAGTGCCACTGCACCTGCTGCACTGTTGATAGATACCATTGTGATGTTCCTGGGGCCACACCCTTCAAAGGATAGAAAATACTTGAAATTAACTGAAAAGTTAAGGAGGAGAATTTCCTAGCGCGAGTAGCAACTTCAACAAGGTATCCCTGTGCAAGGATATTTCGGGGCGGGCAGCATTTTCTGTCGCTATTTGAGTATTCTCCGTGACACACTTGAGTGATGTCCACTGACACAGTTCACTCCAAAATCATCTCTCCACTTGGACTCATGCGTGACTCTCTCATTCACCCAGTAACAGTGCGCCCACCAAAGCAAAGCTACTAACAATTGTGGCCAAGGAGGCAGAGTTCTGACTCTGTGCCCTCGAGGAGAGTGGCATATTAACAAAAAACTCTGTTTGCTGAGTTTATGGGATCTCGGCTGACTTGTGTTACAAATGTCTGATCTTTCGCTGCTGATGATACAAGAAATGTGTTTTTCATAGTCTATGTCACACTTGACAGGACTATAAATTAGCAGCGCCAGCAACAAAGCAAGTACAAGGGTGTCATGAAAATGTAGTAATACATATCGCATGGATGGTCTGTGTTATTGAATGGACTGTAAATGTTTACTTTAGAGTGACCTAGTGCCAGGCCTGTAGAATAGCTTCATGTACTTTAATCTCGTTAATTACTCTGGAAAGTTTGACGAGCACGAAATCATTTTGCTCACTTTTAAGTCATCCTGTTGAACAGAACAGTAGACCTCGTGGCGCAACGGTAGCGCGTCTGACTCCAGATCAGAAGGTTGCGTGTTCAAATCACGTCGGGGTCAAAAAGTTGTTCTTTTAAACTCCAAAATTGACTCCCATGAATTTACCCTAATTTCTCAATTAAAAAAATAATTGCATTTAAAAACTCTTGTTTTATATAAACATAAATGTGGACCAAGCTCTCATAGATTACCTGGAAACCTGCTTCTAATGTGTACTTAGAAGCTTCGCATCATTTATAATGTACCCTTTGGGAAAAATGCAAGTGTTTTAGCTGCATTGAGCAACAAAAATAATGCTATGCCACAATTCTGTATTACATTAACAGGAAGTAGCAGCCTTACCTCACCCCACATTGCTAGTTATTATCTAAACAATGCGTTGGATACTTCAATTGATAGACAGTAGATGGCGCTGTCGTATAAGTCTATAGCCGCATATGATGAATCATTCTTTCCACTTGTGGAGTGGAAAATAAAATATTACGTTTTCCTTCAGCGGAAGATAATACAGAACTAATCATGAACTGTTAAATGAAAATATGGTGCTGGAAGTCAAAATGACTAGCAGAGGACGACTTCGAACCTTGGACCACAGAGTTACAGGCCTACTAATTTTCCACTGGGATCTCTACTGTTTCACACGGAAAAGAGTCCTTAATCCTTTTTATTTAGTGAAATTCTACAGCCCTGTCATTATTGATAAAATATGTGATTCAGCAGAAATATTTCTGCGGTAATGCACACATTATGCGATGCATTTATGTGAGACCAGAGAACCTATTTTTACCAAGAAGGGTTCAAACCAAACATTATGGATCTCTGTACATAAACACAGTGCGTGGTACTTCATGAGATGTATATATGTATTTTGCATTTTGGCCTTTTCCTTTCTGCAGATTTCTTAGAATGTCCCTCAGATTTATTTTCGCATATTATACTGGTGCGTTGAGTTAGTTCACGTGACTGACCACAAACACTCAAGCGACTAAACAATGACTGACCACAAACACGTATACAACGCTCTTCACCCTTAAGACTGGAGGAGTGAGACCATCTGGAGAGGACCCTTTGGGTGCAATAACATTTTCATTTGAGGCTCTGTTTCTCCCTGTCTTTTTACATTGCATGCCTCGCTCTGCATTACTCTCCTTCCTGACACATTCTGCTCAGCCCCCTCCAGGATCTTCGCATATACAGAGCAGATGGTTTTAACTTGTCACCTCTGAACATTTAAGACAAAAAATCAAGCGTTGGGATCAAGACCCAGAGGTACTCAGATACCCAGGGGGGTGGAAGTGAACAATTGTATATTGTATATTCAAAGGCACTTTTAACATGCTTATGATCTAAACCTACTTAAGCATTTAAGTGAACCAACATATCTGTTATCATATGTTGTTATGTTACCTTCTGTTGCTTTGTGTTGTGTGTGCTGTGTATGTGTGGTGTGGTGTTACAATATTATAACACACATCTGTCACCTAACAGATCTAGAATATCAAGGTACGTTCAGCGCATGGGGCATCGTCCTGCAAAAATTAGAACCGCCCGGACATACTAATCTTTTAATACCGCAACAAAAGAAGGGCAGATCAATTTTAAAAGGGGCCGTGGAAGTAGAAACCTCCCCAAGTAATCGGGAACATTTGACAATATTAGAACATTGGAATGCTGGGGGCTCCATTGAAAACAATGGAGTGCTGCAGGCTTTTACTGGCCGGTAAAAGCCCGCAGCGCCAACATTCCAATGTTTGCTTTGTTCACAGCAACAGCTGTGAACAAAGCCTCATGGAGCCAGAGGGGATATTAATCCCCTCTGGCTCCGTGAACATTTTTTTTTTTTTTAATGGAACATTCTGCCCTGTGTGGCAGAATGTTCTAATAGCCTTAGAACCCGCCGTAGCGGGATCTACCGGCTATTAAAGTCCCTCTCCCTTGTTAAATGCCCGAGCCGAGCGGGCCTTTAATAGCCGGTAGAGCCCGCTACGGCGGGTTCTAAGGCTATAGTAAAGCATCATAGCATGCTTCATAACGGCACGCACCAACAGTTCTTCATCGGTATGCCCTCGACAGTCAAACAGGCTGGAAGGCAAATTTTAAACGACAACAATCATAACTGGTCCTGATGAAAACTCAGAAAAAATCTGTAAGGAAATGCCTCCTTGGCATGGTTACCCCCTGACTTTTTGCCTTTGCTGATGCCAAGTTATGATTTGAAAGTGTGCTGAGGCCTGCTAACCAGGCCCCAGCACCACTGTTCTTTCCCTAACCTGTACCTTTGTTTCCACAATTGGCACACCCTGGCATCCAGGTAAGTCCCTTGTAACTGGTACCCCTGGTACCAAGGGCCCTGATGCCAGGGAAGGTCTCTAAGGGCTGCAGCATGTCTTATGCCACCCTGGAGGCCCCTCACTCAGCACAGACACACTGCTTGCCAGCTTGTGTGTGCTGGTGGGGAGAAAATGACTCAGGGTGCCATGCCAACCTCACACTACCTATGGCATAGGTAAGTCACCCCTCTGGCAAGCCTTACAGCCCTAAGGCAGGGTGCACTATACCATAGGTGAGGGCATAGGTGCATGAGCACTATGCCCCTACAGTGTCTAAGCAAAACCTTGGACATTGTAAGTGCAGGGTAGCCATAAGAGTATATGGTCTGGGAGTCTGTCATACACGAACACCCCAGCACCATAATGGCTACACTGGAAACTGGGAAGTTTGGTATCAAACTTCTCAGCATAATAAATGCACACTGATGCCAGTGTACATTTTATTGTGAAATACACCCCAGAGGGCATCTTAGAGATGCCCCCTGAAAACATACCCGACTTCCAGTGTGGGCTGTCTAGTTTTACCAGCCTGCCACACACCAGACATGTTGCTGGCCACACGGGGAGAGTGCCCTTGTCACTCTGTGGCTAGTAACAAAGCCTGTACTGGGTGGAGGTGCTTCTCACCTCCCCCTGCAGGAACTGTAACACCTGGCGGTGAGCCTCAAAGGCTCACCCCCTTTGTTACAGCACCCCAGGGCACTCCAGCTAGTGGAGTTGCCAGCCCCCTCCGGCCACGGCCCCACTTTTGGCAGCAAGGCCGGAGGAGATAATGAGAAAAACAAGGAGGAGTCACTGGCCAGTCAGGGCAGCCCCTAAGGTGTCCTGAGCTGAGGTGACTCTGACTTTTAGAAATCCTCCATCTTGCAGATGGAGGATTCCCCCAATAGGATTAGGGATGTGCCCCCCTCCCCTCAGGGAGGAGGCACAAAGAGGGTGTAGCCACCCTCAGGGCTAGTAGCCATTGGCTACTAACCCCCCAGACCTAAACACACCCCTAAATTGAGTATTTAGGGGCTCCCAGAACCTAGCAAGATAGATTCCTGCAACCTGAAGACGAAGAAGGACTGCTGGCCTGAAAGCCCTGCAGAGAAGACGGAGACACCAACTGCTTTGGCCCCAGCCCTACCGGCCTGTCTCCCCACTTCAAGAAAAACTGCAACAGCGACGCGTTCCACAGGGTCCAGCGACCTCTGGACCCTCAGAGAACTACCCTGCATCTAAAAGGACCAAGAACTCCCTAGGACGGCGGCTGTGCTCCAAAGAAGAAACATCTTTGCAATAAAGACAACACTTTTCTCGCCGGAAGCATGAGACTTTGCAGTCTGCACCCGAGACCCCCGGCTCGACCTGCGGAGAAACAACACTACAGGGAGGACTCCCCGGCGACTACGACCCTGTGAGTAGCCAGAGTTGACCCCCCTCAGCCCCCCCAGCGACGCCTGCAGAGGGAATCCAGAGGCTCCCCCTGACCGCAACTGCCTGCTTCTAAGAACCCGACGCCTGGTAAAGACACTGCACCCGCAGCCCCCAGGACCTGAAGGATCCGACCTCCAGTGCAGAAGCGTTCCCCAGGTGGCCCTCTCCCTTGCCCAGGTGGCGGCTACCCCGAGGAGCCCCCCCCTTGCCTGCCTGCATCGCTGAAGAGACCCCTTGGTCTCCCATTGAACTCCATTACAAACCGACGCCTGTTTGCACTCTGCACCCGGCCGCCCCCGTGCCGCTGAGGGTGCACTTTCTGTGCTGACTTGTGTCCCCCCCAGTGCCCTACAAAACCCCCCTGGACTGCCCTCCGAAGTCGCGGGTACTTACCTGCTGGCAGACTGGAACCGGGGGGTTCCCCTTCTCCATTGAAGCCTATGCGTTTTGGGCACCACTTTGACCTCTGCACCTGACCGGCCCTGAGCTGCTGGTGTAGTAACTTTGGGGTTGCTCTGAACCCCCAACGGTGGGCTACCTTGGACCCAACTTTGAACCCTGCAGGTGGTTTACTAACCTGCAAAACTAACAAATACTTACCTCCCCCAGGAACTGTTGAAAATTGCAGTGTCTAGTTTAAAAAAAGCTTATTGCCATTTTTGTGAAAACTGTACATGCTATTTTGCTGATTCAAAGTTCTTAAGTTACCTAAGTGAAATACCTTTCATTTAAAGTATTACTTGTAAATCTTGAACCTGTGGTTCTTAAAATAAACTAAGAAAATATATTTTTCTATACAAAAACCTGTTGGCATGGAATTGTCTTTGAGTGTGTGTTCCTCTTATATTGCCTGTGTGTGCACAACAAATGCTTAACACTACCCTCTGATAAGCCTACTTCTCGACCACACTACCACAAAATAGAGCATTAGAATTATCTCTTTTGCCACTATCTTACCTCTAAGGGGAACCCTTGGACACTGTGCATGCTATTTCTTACTTTGAAATAGTACATACAGAGCCAACTCCCTACAATATCCCCATATGCTCCTGGAACACTTGTGGTCTAAAAAACCTGGTTACCAATAAGCTGGCACTGAGTTTCCTAAAGCAGTTTGAAATCTTCATGTTGCAGGAAACATGGTGCATGGAGCCAATACACATTTCTGGACATTCAGGGATAGACGTCTCTGCAAAACAACCTCAAAGTCACGGACACCCCAAGGGGGGCCTTACAACATACTGCTCCACGAAAATCAACTGGGTGATCAAACAGATCGACCTGGGCATTGACTGGCTGCTACCAACTATGTTGGAACACTGGGCTCCATTAGGCAACAACAGAACCCTACTACTGATCAATGTATATAATCATCCTAATAAAATGCAAAACAGAGAAAATATGGAAACGTTGATCAGCATTGTAAAAATGCTGCAGAAGCAAAATAAGGACGCAATCCTCATTCTGTCTGGCGATTTCAACCTTGATTTGAGAAAGTGCAGCACAAAACCTCTAAATGGAACATACACTAACTCAAAGCTTGAAACCCTGTGTTTGCGTTGCCTGATTCCTCTTCCTGAGGATGCTTCATCCGCACAAGTAACCTTCTTAAGTGGCACAAAAAAATCTAACATCGACTTTACATTTATCAATGAAACTGCACTGCCATTGGTTTTAGCATATAGGATCCAAGAACGCACTGAGAGCGATCACTTCCCACAACTCATTAAGATCCGGAATGAATGGAACAGGCTACCCTCTGCCAATATCATAATTTCAGCCCCAGTGACTTATGACACAAAACAATTTAAATGGAAGGGGCCAGGCCTCGGTATAGTAATGGAAGAAGTGTACCGCAGTGCTGGCACAATTAATGAGCTTAAAGAAACACTAAGAATGCAGGAACAAGAAAATCATCCTCTAGGAGAACGAGTGACCGATAGGACGCACTTGTGTGATTCCTTAATGAATACATTTTCCATCAAAAAAAGTCTCCCAATTTAGGTCATAGAAACAAAAAACAAAGTTAAGAGCGGCAGAGCAGAAAAGCCATGGTTTAACAAAACACTGCATAATCAGAAAAATCAAGTCTCTAGAGAATTAAAAGAAGTCCTAAAGGACACACGCTGGGGAAGGAAATCTGACAACACAAGGCTCTCTGAGCTAAGAGCCAAATACAAGAAAAATTGCTGGATGGCAAAACGGAGGTATCATGAGGATTTGTGGACCAAGCTGCTCATGTCCAACAAACAGAAAAATAATGAAAAGTTCTGGGAACTGATAAATGTACTAAATCAGGGGAAAAAATTGACATATGAACACCGGAATTGATGCGGCCACATGGGAAGCCCACATACAAACAATGTTCTCACGCCCAGTACACCATATAAAGGAGGAGGCCACTCAGGCAGCCAATGACCCAAGTAAGATAACTTTGGTTTCAGAGAGACAACGCAAACAGATTTACTTATAAACCAAAATGAACAAAAGTACACACTAAAGAGCATCGACATCGAAAAGGTGATAAGCCTTATAAAGAAATTAAAACTGGAAGGCTCAGCTGGCCGGAACGGAATGCCAAATGCCCTATTTAGAGGAGACCCTTCATTCTGGGCACAATATATGATGCTGCTTTTTGATGACCCCCAGGGCACCACGGGTCTACCAGACGCATGGAAAGGCAGTATCATCCATCCAATATATAAAGCAGGCAACCCCGCTAGCCCTTCAAACTACAGGCTAATAGCATTGATAGATGTGGAAATAAAACTCTACTCAGCATGTTTACTGCAACTACTAGCAGAATGGATTCATGACAGACATCTAATTCCACAATGCCAGACACGTTTCAGAACTGGTATGGGAGCCTCCACTAACCTGACAACCCTGGCTCTGTTGGGAAACAAAGCCAGGCTTAAGAAGAAAAGGCTATTCACATGTTTTATTGATCTAAAGGCAGGGTTTGATTTCGTACCAAGAACCCACCTATGGGACAAACTGAAAGGTTGGGGCTTACTCTGTAGCCTTCTCAATGCAATGATGGACTTGTACATAGGCACTTGGGCGCAAGTAAAAATCGAAGAAGGTGGCTACCTCACCAACAGAATATTGATGGCAAAAGGACTAAAACAAGAATGTATTAGCTCCTACGCTGTTCAACTTATATCTTGCCGACCTAGCTGAGGCTCTAGCATCGGTAAACAGCCATCCGCCAATATTGCCCAAGAAAGGAATAGCATGGCTACAGTATGCAGACGACAGTCATACTCAGCCAAACACAAGTCGGCCTACAGCATAGCATCAACGCATTTCATACATACATAACAATGCAAGGTCTGGAATTGAATTTGAGTAAAACTAAGGTTGTCCGCCTAGTAGACATAAAGTACAAATCTTCTTCATGGTTCATAAAGGGAACCCGGGTGGAGGCTGCCCCCACATACAAATATTTGGGATTCACCATGGACCGCCTCTTGACCTTCAAGCCACAGCTTGCTGTTGCTCAAGCTAAAGCCCTTTCATTGACCTATGGCTTCAAAATACTAAAACAAAAACTGAGCTGCCCGTCATATTCACACCTCCTTTCAGTCATGGCAGCACGACTAATGCCGACTGTCACTTATGGCGCCGAAATCATGCTGGGGAAGGAGGCAGTTTTTTTCAATCAAGTCCAGACAAAGGCCTACAAAATGGTTTTTCGGATACCCCGACCAGCATCTCCAGTCCAGGTCTGCCTAGAATTGGGTCTGAAAAACTACGAATTTCAGAGTAAATGTGCTTTCACCAAATTATGCTGGAGGATGCGTACAGCAGAGATTGGTACCTTAAATAACCTATGTTGGATGGAAATCGAGGAGCAACAGGGTCACAACAATAAAGGCACCTGTGGTCAGCATTTAAACAACTGTTTTAAAGTGCTAGGTCTGCCAGAAGCCTGGGAGCAGAACCAAGCAGAACCAAGGGTAGGTCGCTCCCCCTGCCGCTGCAGCTCCTCCAAGTTCCCGAGTTCCTGTGTTCCTGAGACCCACCTAACTGTAAGTACCCCCCTCCTCCCAGCCCCTCGCCCTGCCCCGCGCCACTCACCTTCTCTCCTGCTCCTGCTTCTTTTCCTCCTATCTGTCTCTTCCTCCTCGCTCCCCCTCTGCAATCTTCTTCTGTGTTCTTCTGTTCTTCCCTTCTGTTCTTCTGTTCTTCCCTTCTGTTCTTCTGTGTTCTTCCGGTCTTCTGTGTTCTTCTTCTCTGTTCTTCTCTGTGCTTCTGTGTTCTTCTTCTCGGTTCTTCTGTGTTTCTTCTGTGTTCTTCTCTGTTCTTCTCTGTTCTTCTCTGTTCTTCTGCTCTTTCTGTCTTCTGTTCTTCTGTTCTTCTGTCTTCTGCTCTTCCGGTCTTCTGTTCTTCTGTCTTCTGTTCTTCTGTCTTCTGTTCTTCTGTCTTCTGTTCTCCTGTCTTCGGCTCTTCTACCTCCTCCGTCTTCTTCCCCCGAGCCTGCCCTCCTGCTCCTTCCTCATCCCCCTCCCTCACTCGCCTCCCCCTCTCTCACCCCTAGCTAACCCGTTCGCTATCTACCTCCCTCACTCCTCCTATCTTCCTATCTCTCTAGCTCCCTATCTCACTATCTAACTCCCCCACTCTCCACCTCCTCCTACCTACCTATCTGTCTATCTATCTATTTCCCTATCTATCGACTTCTCTATCTATTTTCTCTATCTATTTCTCTATCTCTCCCCCCCTCCCGCCACCCCCTCTACTACCTATCTCCCTATCCTCTCACTCTACCTCTCTCCCTCACCCACCTCTACAACCCCCCCTCCCCTATCTTCACAACCCTACTCCTATCTCTCTCCCTAATCTCCAAACCTCCTAACACTCACCCTCCTCCACCCTAAACCCCCTCCCCCAGCTCCTCTCACTCTACCTGTCCCCCCCCTCCCTCGCGCTTTCCCGCCGCGACCTCCTGCACGCCCCCGCCCCCCAGCTCCCATTCGCCCCCAGCTGACCCCTCCCCCCCCCTCCTACCTCTTATGGCGGCCGCTGCGCGACAGTGGTAGCGACCCTTGACCCAAGGGTAGGTCGCTCCCCCTGCCGCTGCAGCTCCTCCAAGTTCCCGAGTTCCTGTGTTCCTGAGACCCACCTAACTGTAAGTACCCCCCTCCTCCCAGCCCCTCGCCCTGCCCCGCGCCACTCACCTTCTCTCCTGCTCCTGCTTCTTTTCCTCCTCTCTGTCTCTTCCTCCTCGCTCCCCCTCTGCAATCTTCTTCTGTGTTCTTCTGTTCTTCCCTTCTGTTCTTCTGTTCTTCCCTTCTGTTCTTCTGTGTTCTTCCGGTCTTCTGTGTTCTTCTTCTCTGTTCTTCTCTGTGCTTCTGTGTTCTTCTTCTCGGTTCTTCTGTGTTCTTCTGTGTTCTTCTGTGTTCTTCTGTGTTCTTCTGTGTTCTTCTCTGTTCTTCTGCTCTTCCGATCTTCTGTGCTTCTGTTCTTCTGCTCTTCTGCTCTTCTGCTCTTCCGGTCTTCTGTTCTTCCTGTCTTCTGTTCTTCTGTCTTCTGTTCTCCTGTCTTCTGTTCTCCTGTCTTCGGCTCTTCTACCTCCTCCGTCTTCTTCCCCCGAGCCTGCCCTCCTGCTCCTTCCTCATCCCCCTCCCTCACTCGCCTCCCCCTCTCTCACCCCTAGCTAACCCGTTCGCCATCTACCTCCCTCACTCCTCCTATCTTCCTATCTCTCTAGCTCCCTATCTCACTATCTAACTCCCCCACTCTCCACCTCCTCCTACCTACCTATCTGTCTATCTATCTATTTCCCTATCTATCGAATTCTCTATCTATTTTCTCTATCTATTTCTCTATCTCTCCCCCCCTCCCGCCACCCCCTCTACTACCTATCTCCCTATCCTCTCACTCTACCTCTCTCCCTCACCCACCTCTACAACCCCCCCTCCCCTATCTTCACAACCCTACTCCTATCTCTCTCCCTAATCTCCAAACCTCCTAACACTCACCCTCCTCCACCCTAAACCCCCTCCCCCAGCTCCTCTCACTCTACCTGTCCCCCCCCTCCCTCGCGCTTTCCCGCCGCGACCTCCTGCACGACCCCTCCCGCCCCCTCCTACCTCTTATGGCGGCCGCTGCGCGACAGTGGTAGCGACCCTTGACCCAAGGGTAGGTCGCTCCCCCTGCCGCTGCAGCTCCTCCAAGTTCCCGAGTTCCTGTGTTCCTGAGACCCACCTAACTGTAAGTACCCCCCTCCTCCCAGCCCCTCGCCCTGCCCCGCGCCACTCACCTTCTCTCCTGCTCCTGCTTCTTTTCCTCCTCTCTGTCTCTTCCTCCTCGCTCCCCCTCTGCAATCTTCTTCTGTGTTCTTCTGTTCTTCCCTTCTGTTCTTCTGTTCTTCCCTTCTGTTCTTCTGTGTTCTTCCGGTCTTCTGTGTTCTTCTTCTCTGTTCTTCTCTGTGCTTCTGTGTTCTTCTTCTCGGTTCTTCTGTGTTCTTCTGTGTTCTTCTCTGTTCTTCTGTGTTCTTCTCTGTTCTTCTGCTCTTCCGATCTTCTGTGCTTCTGTTCTTCTGCTCTTCCGGTCTTCTGTTCTTCTGTCTTCTGTTCTTCTGTCTTCTGTTCTCCTGTCTTCGGCTCTTCTACCTCCTCCGTCTTCTTCCCCCGAGCCTGCCCTCCTGCTCCTTCCTCATCCCCCTCCCTCACTCGCCTCCCCCTCTCTCACCCCTAGCTAACCCGTTCGCCATCTACCTCCCTCACTCCTCCTATCTTCCTATCTCTCTAGCTCCCTATCTCACTATCTAACTCCCCCACTCTCCACCTCCTCCTACCTACCTATCTGTCTATCTATCTATTTCCCTATCTATCGACTTCTCTATCTATTTTCTCTATCTATTTCTCTATCTCTCCCCCCCTCCCGCCACCCCCTCTACTACCTATCTCCCTATCCTCTCACTCTACCTCTCTCCCTCACCCACCTCTACAACCCCCCCTCCCCTATCTTCACAACCCTACTCCTATCTCTCTCCCTAATCTCCAAACCTCCTAACACTCACCCTCCTCCACCCTAAACCCCCTCCCCCAGCTCCTCTCACTCTACCTGTCCCCCCCTCCCTCGCGCTTTCCCGCCGCGACCTCCTGCACGCCCCCGCCCCCCAGCTCCCATTCGCCCCCAGCTGACCCCTCCCCCCCCCCTCCTACCTCTTATGGCGGCCGCTGCGCGACAGTGGTAGCGACCCTTGACCCAAGGGTAGGTCGCTCCCCCTGCCGCTCCTCCAAGTTCCCGAGTTCCTGTGTTCCTGAGACCCACCTAACTGTAAGTACCCCCCTCCTCCCAGCCCCTCGCCCTGCCCCGCGCCACTCACCTTCTCTCCTGCTCCTGCTTCTTTTCCTCCTCTCTGTCTCTTCCTCCTCGCTCCCCCTCTGCAATCTTCTTCTGTGTTCTTCTGTTCTTCCCTTCTGTTCTTCTGTTCTTCCCTTCTGTTCTTCTGTGTTCTTCCGGTCTTCTGTGTTCTTCTTCTCTGTTCTTCTCTGTGCTTCTGTGTTCTTCTTCTCGGTTCTTCTGTGTTCTTCTGTGTTCTTCTGTGTTCTTCTCTGTTCTTCTCTGTTCTTCTCTGTTCTTCTCTGTTCTTCTGCTCTTCCGATCTTCTGTGCTTCTGTTCTTCTGCTCTTCTGCTCTTCCGGTCTTCTGTTCTTCTGTCTTCTGTTCTTCTGTCTTCTGTTCTCCTGTCTTCGGCTCTTCTACCTCCTCCGTCTTCTTCCCCCGAGCCTGCCCTCCTGCTCCTTCCTCATCCCCCTCCCTCACTCGCCTCCCCCTCTCTCACCCCTAGCTAACCCGTTCGCCATCTACCTCCCTCACTCCTCCTATCTTCCTATCTCTCTAGCTCCCTATCTCACTATCTAACTCCCCCACTCTCCACCTCCTCCTACCTACCTATCTGTCTATCTATCTATTTCCCTATCTATCGACTTCTCTATCTATTTTCTCTATCTATTTCTCTATCTCTCCCCCCCTCCCGCCACCCCCTCTACTACCTATCTCCCTATCCTCTCACTCTACCTCTCTCCCTCACCCACCTCTACAACCCCCCCTCCCCTATCTTCACAACCCTACTCCTATCTCTCTCCCTAATCTCCAAACCTCCTAACACTCACCCTCCTCCACCCTAAACCCCCTCCCCCAGCTCCTCTCACTCTACCTGTCCCCCCCCCTCCCTCGCGCTTTCCCGCCGCGACCTCCTGCACGCCCCCGCCCCCCAGCTCCCATTCGCCCCCAGCTGACCCCTCCCCCCCCCCTCCTACCTCTTATGGCGGCCGCTGCGCGACAGTGGTAGCGACCCTTGACCCAAGGGTAGGTCGCTCCCCCTGCCGCTGCAGCTCCTCCAAGTTCCCGAGTTCCTGTGTTCCTGAGACCCACCTAACTGTAAGTACCCCCCTCCTCCCAGCCCCTCGCCCTGCCCCGCGCCACTCACCTTCTCTCCTGCTCCTGCTTCTTTTCCTCCTCTCTGTCTCTTCCTCCTCGCTCCCCCTCTGCAATCTTCTTCTGTGTTCTTCTGTTCTTCCCTTCTGTTCTTCTGTTCTTCCCTTCTGTTCTTCTGTGTTCTTCCGGTCTTCTGTGTTCTTCTTCTCTGTTCTTCTCTGTGCTTCTGTGTTCTTCTTCTCGGTTCTTCTGTGTTCTTCTGTGTTCTTCTGTGTTCTTCTGTGTTCTTCTCTGTTCTTCTCTGTTCTTCTCTGTTCTTCTGCTGTTCTTCTGCTGTTCTTCTGCTGTTCCGATCTTCTGTGCTTCTGTTCTTCTGCTCTTCTGCTCTTCAGGTCTTCTGTTCTTCTGTCTTCTGTTCTTCTGTCTTCTGTTCTCCTGTCTTCGGCTCTTCTACCTCCTCCGTCTTCTTCCCCCGAGCCTGCCCTCCTGCTCCTTCCTCATCCCCCTCCCTCACTCGCCTCCCCCTCTCTCACCCCTAGCTAACCCGTTCGCTATCTACCTCCCTCACTCCTCCTATCTTCCTATCTCTCTAGCTCCCTATCTCACTATCTAACTCCCCCACTCTCCACCTCCTCCTACCTACCTATCTGTCTATCTATCTATTTCCCTATCTATCGACTTCTCTATCTATTTTCTCTATCTATTTCTCTATCTCTCCCCCCCTCCCGCCACCCCCTCTACTACCTATCTCCCTATCCTCTCACTCTACCTCTCTCCCTCACCCACCTCTACAACCCCCCCTCCCCTATCTTCACAACCCTACTCCTATCTCTCTCCCTAATCTCCAAACCTCCTAACACTCACCCTCCTCCACCCTAAACCCCCTCCCCCAGCTCCTCTCACTCTACCTGTCCCCCCCCCTCCCTCGCGCTTTCCCGCCGCGACCTCCTGCACGCCCCCGCCCCCCAGCTCCCATTCGCCCCCAGCTGACCCCTCCCCCCCCCCTCCTACCTCTTATGGCGGCCGCTGCGCGACTGCGCAGCGGGCGCGCGCAGCGGGCACGCCGCTGGCGCGCCGGAGGCGAGCCCGTCTGCGCCCGTCCGCGCCTGGCCCGCGCCCAGCGCCACGACCCCTGGTCCCCAGCTCCCCCAAGCCCCGCTGATCCGCTACGACCCCACCACCCTCCACGCCCTCAACCCAGGGCGCTCCAAAACCTGCTTCCTAGCTCACCCCAAACGCACCCATGGACCCTTCGCCTGCAACTCCTGCAAACGCATCTTCCACCACGCAACTACCACGACCACAAGCCCACGCGCCATCAACCACCTCAAGTGCATCCTGGTCAACGCTCGCTCCGTCCACAAGCACGCCGTTGAACTTTGGGACCTCCTGGACTCCACAGCCCCGGACGTCGCCTTCATCACGGAGACATGGATGAACGCCTCCTCTGCTCCAGACATCGCTACCCGCCATCCCCGAAGGCTACAAGATCTCCAGAAAAGACCGCACCAACCAAGTAGGAGGAGGTGTCGCCATCATCTTCAAAGACTCCATCAGCGTCACCACCTCCACCGAAGACCCCCCCCTCGCCGCTGAACACCTGCATTTTCAGATTCGCACCGACCCAAGGACCACCCTCAGAGGATCCCTCGTCTACCGTCCTCCCGGACCTCGCGCCTCTTTCAGCGACGCCATCGCCGACTTCATCTCCCCGCACGCCCTCGCCTCACCGGACTACATCCTCCTAGGCGACCTCAACTTCCATCTGGAACAAAACAACGACCCCAACACCACCACCCTGCTCGACAACCTCGCCAACCTCGGCCTCAAACAACTGGTGAACACCGCCACCCACATCGCCGGACACACGCTCGACCCTATCTTCTCCGCCAGCAAACACGTCTTCTTCAGCCACACCTCTGCCCTACACTGGACCGACCACAGCTGCGTCCACTTCACATTCCGACGCGAGACCTCCCACCTCCGCACTCAACCCATCCCTCGTCGACAGTGGAACAAGATCCCTGAAGAGCAACTCTTCTCCGCTCTCGCCGCCAACCAACCCACCCTCACCACCGACCCCAACGACGCAGCTCTCAACCTCACAAACTGGATCTCCAACTGCGCTGACAACCTTGCTCCCCTCAAACGCACGCATCGACAGACCAACACCAAAAAACCTCTCTGGTTCTCTGACACCCTCAAAGAATCAAAGAAAACTTGTCGTGCCCTTGAGAAGGCCTGGCGCAAGGACCACACCGCTGACAACATGACCGCCCTCAAGAACGCTACACGCGAACACCACCACCTGATCCGCACTGCCAAAAGGAACTTTTTCACCTACAGACTAGACAAAAACAGCCACAACAGCAGAGAACTCTTCAACATCGTCAAAGAGTTCTCCAACCCCAGCGCCAACGCCGTCACGCCCTCACAGGATTTGTGCGAATCCCTCGCCACTTTCTTCCATCGCAAGATCAGCGACCTCCACGACAGCTTCGGACACCAGACCCAACCATACACCACTGAACCCGCTTCCCCGGACATCACCCTCAACAACTGGACCCACATCAACACGGAAGAAACCAAATCCATCATGAACTCTATCCACTCCGGCGCCCCTTCGGACCCCTGCCCGCACTTCATCTTTAACAAAGCCGACGACATCATCGCCCCGCACCTCCAGACCGTCATCAACTCTTCTTTTTCTTCTGCTACCTTCCCCGAATGCTGGAAGCACGCTGAAGTCAACGCCCTACTAAAGAAACCTACGGCTGACCCAAGCGACCTGAAAAACTTCCGCCCCATCTCTCTTCTACCTTTCCCAGCCAAGGTAATAGAAAAGACCGTCAACAAACAGCTGACCACCTTCCTGGAAGACAACAACCTGCTCGACCCTTCACAAACCGGATTCCGAACCAACCACAGCACGGAAACCGCCCTCATCTCAGTCACAGACGACATCAGAACCCTGATGGACAACGGTGAAACAGTCGCCCTCATTCTCCTCGACCTCTCGGCTGCCTTTGACACCGTCTGTCACCGCACCCTAATCACCCGCCTACGCTCCACCGGGATCCAAGGCCAGGCCCTGGACTGGATCGCCTCCTTCCTCGCTAACCGCTCCCAAAGAGTTTACCTCCCTCCGTTTCGCTCAGAACCCACCAAGATCATCTGCGGCGTACCTCAAGGCTCATCGCTCAGCCCGACACTCTTCAATGTCTACATGAGCCCCCTCGCCGACATCGTACGCAAGCACGACATCATCATCACCTCCTACGCCGACGACACCCAACTTGTACTCTCCCTCACCAAGGACCCCGCCAGCGCCAAGACCAACCTACAAGAGGGTATGAAGGACGTCGCAGATTGGATGAGGCTCAGCCGCCTAAAGCTGAACTCTGAAAAAACGGAAGTCCTCATCCTCGGCAACACCCCGTCCGCCTGGGACGACTCCTGGTGGCCCACGGCCCTCGGCACCGCACCGACCCCCGCAGACCACGCCCGCAACCTCGGCTTCATCTTGGACCCTCTTCTCACCATGACCAAGCAAGTCAACGCCGTGTCCTCCGCCTGCTTCCTCACTCTCTGCATGCTCCGCAAGATCTTCCGCTGGATCCCCGCCGACACCAGAAAAACCGTGACCCACGCCCTTGTCACGAGTCGCCTGGACTACGGCAACACCCTCTACGCCGGGACCACCGCCAAACTCCAAAACCGCCTGCAACGCATCCAAAACGCCTCGGCCCGCCTCATCCTCGACGTACCCCGCAACAGCCACATCTCCGCACACCTGAGACACCTGCATTGGCTCCCAGTCAGCAAAAGGATCACCTTCCGTCTTCTCACCCACGCACACAAAGCCCTCCACAACAAGGGACCGGAATACCTCAACAGACGCCTCAGCTTCTACGTCCCCACCCGCCCCCTCCGCTCCGCTGGCCTCGCACTTGCTGCCGTCCCTCGCACCCGCCGCTCCACGGCGGGTGGGAGATCTTTCTCCTTCCTGGCGGCCAAGACCTGGAACTCCCTCCCCACCAGCCTCAGGACCACCCAGGACCACTCCGCTTTCCGGAGACTCCTAAAGACTTGGCTGTTCGAGCAGCGATAACCCCCCCTTTCCCCCCTAGCGCCTTGAGACCCGCACGGGTGAGTAGCGCGCTTTATAAATGTTAATGATTTGATTTGATTTGGGCAAAAAGGAGATTTACCGGAAGGCAAATGCTGTCACTAAGATAAAATCTTTAAATTCTGACAAACAAAAATTGGGAAGAAGAAGACAGCACGCCAGGATTGTAACAACATCATACAAAACCTTACGGGCACAGGAATATTTAGCAGCATCCTTCAACCAGTTGCTGGAACACTAGTTCATGCTCTTTCGATTTGGGTTGATGGAAACGAAAGATATGGTCCCTTCATGGAGACAACAAGATCCGACACATTCCTGTCGACTGTGTGGATACAGACAGGAGTCCTTAGAACACATTTTCTGTGTGTGCCCGGCGTTGCTAGGTTACAGGATATTGTATCTGAAAAATATTTGTAGGATATTGAACATGCAGGCCAGCCTTTTCTTGTCGGGGGCCAAATTTATGGTACAGGCCCAGAAAGAACTAGAGAATAAAGTCTAAGCCGAGTGCGCACGGGTTATCATTTTATGTTAGTAAAGCACCCAACAGGTTAGCTGCAGCCAGAAAACAGTCTCAGGTATAACTTAGTGTTCGTCATTTTTAGTATTCCCTGAGCCCTACTCATCTACAATCACAGTTTTGCACGGGAGTAAGAAAGTCCTAAATTTAAGACCAAGAGTAAGGTTGGAATCAGTAGAGAACATTTTAGTCATGCACAAATTGATCATTATGATAAGTTTTAGTTTAAACAAGCATTTTATGTTTTTATGAGTCTCTATTTAATACAGTGAGTATGCTAAGTATTTCTACAAATATGTATGTTTGAATTGCGATGGTTTTAACTAACTGTGCCAATAAATTTAAACTTGAAACTATAACACACATCTGTCACCTTCTTGGCCGCTTATTACTTTTTGACAAAGAGCAGAGTTTTGCTCCCAGTTTGTTGGAAGCGACGAACACATTCAGTGTGCGCCCGGCTGAGGCTGTCGGTCGTTTCACTGGTTCTTCTAATTGTGAGGTTGTGTGTTGGTGTTTAGGGATTGGACTGGTGTATTTCAGGTATTGAAATTGTGAACACTTTAGAATATGCGCCACCAGGTGAGTGAGTCCACCTCTGGATGCAGGGTTACCACATGGTGCTCTGTTAGTCAGTAGGACAGGGGGGGAGGTGTGTGGTGCAGTGTAGGTGCAGGTCCTCAGTCTGAGACTCTTCACAGGTTTGATGCCTTTGTGGACACCCACAATCCGGGCGATGTGCTTAAGACGAGTCTTGCTGTACTATGTGGGGCTTGTTTGTCTCAGGAAGTGTAAGCCACTGTGAGGAAGAGTAGATCACTGATTCATGGGAGGCAGGAGGGGGTTGTAGAAGGTCTAAACACAGTTGTGTGCCTCTGCAGCTGTGCATGTGTTTTCACTAGGTTTTAAGGGGCAGCGACCATTGGAGGGTGTTGTCAGTTACTACAGATATCAGTGCACCCACAGGGGTGGGCTGGTCAGGGCTTGCTTCAGGTGAGGTTGTGTCAATGAGCTGGGGTTGCTTCGCATGAGGTTGTGTTAGTGAGTTGGGGTTGCTTTGCATGAGGTTGTGTTAGTGAGTTGGGGTTGCTTCGCATGAGGTTGTGTTAGTGAGTTGGGGTTGCTTTGCGTGAAGTTGTGTTAGTGAGTTGGGGTTGCTTCTCGTGAGGTTGTGTCAGTGAGTTTGGCTTCCTTCAGGTGAGGTTGTGTCAGAGAGTTGAGCTTCGGGTGAGGTTGTGTCAGTGAGTTGGGCTTCGGTGAGGTTGTGTTAGTGAGTTGGGGTTGCTTCGCTTGAAGTTGTGTCAGTGAGTTGGGCTTGCTTCAGGTGAGGTTGTGTCAGTAAGTTGGGCTTCGGGTGAGGTGTGTTAGTGAGTTGGGGTTGCTTTGCGTGAGGTTGTGTTAGTGAGTTGGGGTTGCTTTGCGTGAGGTTGTGTCAGTGAGTTGGGCTTCAGGTGAGGTTTTGTCAGTGGGTTAACCTTGCTTCAGATGAAGTTGTGTCAGTGAGCTGGGCGCTGTGGGCGGGGGGGGGGGTTCGGTTGGATACCATGGTGAATCATGGCATGCGGAGCTTGCAGGGTTCAGCAATTGTCGTTTGACTACCTTGCTTCGATGCATTGATGCGGCGTTTCGTTTTTGTTGCTGTGATTGGTCCCCTTATTGATTTCTTTTTAAGAATAACATTTACACGTTTCCAGACATGAAGAGAAACACTCTGTCTCTCCCGTTCCCCACTTTAATGTGTTTTCTCAAAAACTGACCCGTTCGTGATGGTGAAACCGGAAGGACTGAAGCTCAGCAGCGCCTTTCCCTGTAGTCCATCTCTCCTTCCTGCCCCAGGCTGCAGTAGTACCACTCGTGTGCTCTTGGGCATGTAAGGCCCGTGTGGTCTTTTGTAAACTAACGTCAGGAGCAGGGCCCCCACCAGTGGGATACGGCATCCGGACCCGTATCAGAATGTGTGAGGTTTTCCACCCCTAGAACATGCCACACTCTGTGGTACCAACCCTCCAGGGTGGCACCAGCATAGCTGCCAAGTTTCCCAGGTCCATTCTTTATGTGTTGCTCCAATCCGAGTTTTTTTTACTTTGAATTCTGGACTTGTAGTCCTGTTTTATAATGGAATAAATAAAACTAAAACTCCCAGAATTCAAACTAAAAACTTGGACTGGAGCAGCACATCACGCACTGACCCGGGAAAACCTGGAATGGATGCCCCGGTCAGCAGCCAGCTAGTAGGGTCTGACCGGCCAGTGATAAGAGCGCATTTTCCCGCAAGTTTCCCCGCGTGTTTATTCAGCATTCAGACAAGATATGGGGGGGTCTCTGGGATGATGTTCCATCACCCCAGGAACCCCTGGCCAGACGGGGTGTATTAAAGGATGCCCCATAGAATGAGGTGGTTCTCCCCCGCCTGTAGCCCCCCAGCACAGGTCCCATCTTGTTCTTTCCAGCGCGTGAAGTCGATGTGCGGACCCCAGGGACCTCGGGTGGATTCTTGGTACATTCTACCTCCGAGAGGCCCGTGAGGTCCCTTTAATGCAGCGGTGAGTCTGGTGGACTATTCGGCTTCTGTAAACTGAAGGTTCAACCCTCTCCCGGCAGCTCTGAAAGCTTCTCTTCTGTGCCGGGCTTCTTTCTAGTGACAATGTAGAGATTCTTGAAATAATGGTGAGGTTGGGTGGCGTGTGTGGGTGGGGAAATGGGGAGGGGGCACCATCGCTTTCCTTAAAACAGATTGTCTGGAGCTGGATAACCCTTGATTGACACCACGGATCTCCCCCTGCAGGTTGGTTTACCGCCCCTCGACAGGTCGAATTCACTGTTCTAGGCCACAGGGCGTGCAGCAGGTAGAGTGGCACCGAGGACCAGTGGTTTCTGGGGCTCATGTCCATTCTGACCCTGGCGCCCATAATACTAAGGCTAACCTACTGCTAGGACCGGAGGGAAGTCAGCATACGATTAAATTGCGGAGTTTGGGTGATGCTGCTGGTTTCTGTCTGAGTAGAATTGATGGCTTCAGTTATTGGTGCTCAGTCCCGCGGAGGGGCTGTTAAAACTGGACTATCTGGGGGCTCTTAGACGGGTGAGTGGAGTGAAAAGTCTGTGCGGGAATGCTCGCCTTAGATGCAGAATAACTCTTCTGTGAAGATATCGGCGGGCTTGTGTTATTTCTCAGAGGGAAAGCAGCTCCTACAATAGTAGCAAGCGTTGGTGGTATAGTGGTGAGCATAGCTGCCTTCCAAGCAGTTGACCCGGGTTCGATTCCCGGCCAACGCAGTATATATTTTTGTGCAATAATCTAATTTCATTATTACTGTGTGAGTTTCACTTTGATAGTAAATCATTTAGTCTGTCTCACGACTGACATTGACTCACAAGGATACAGAACTAAGGAAACCACGAGGAATGAATATCACGGAGAGGCCGGAGCGACTCGGACGCATTTCCACCCACAGGTTTATGTTCTGGATCTCCTCCTGCAGGGCTGCACCGGCAGCTGACACACCGGGTGAACGTATGTGCAGCCACTTCTGAACAGAATCGTGAATTACTCCAGTACTTCGAGCTCTGGCTCCATAGCAAGAACTAGTACGTGTTTGCAGCTGCACATCCTGTACATGATGACGTGGGAACTGTAAGTCAGTGCCTCAGTTCTGTTTTGCTGTTCGGTAGGACAGTGAATCCCTCAGTCCTTTCAGCGCTAGTAGCATCTCCAGACCCTCAACCTACTGGGGATTTTCCGGGGTCTGCAGCGGCCAATCCTGCACTTTCTACTTGTTAAGAAATCATTCACAAAACGGGAGATTAACCCTTTCTGAAAGAGGCCCTGGTTTATTGCCCCGAATGTTAGACCAAGGTCGGTTCTTTGCAGTAGTCCGGACAGTTGGCTCAGCTGGTAAAAACTACAACTGTGTGAAACAGAAAAACATTGTTTCACAGAAATGTGTTATAATGCTGTGAGGTATAGTGGATTTATTGTGCTTAAACGACTGTGAGATTAGCGAGGGGAGTAGTTTGCTATCTCTCATTTGTAAAAAAAAAAAAAAAAATGTGAGAAATTAATTTCTCACTGATGAAATTCATGAAGTTCTGTGAGTATTGCATGGTGTGAAATTCGCAGATCTTGCTGGTGTAATAAAACTTCGCTCAGGCTTGGTGAGAAAATGCTGTTAACAAAAATATAAATTTAATTGTTCGACTTACCTTGAAAGCTTATGTCAGGTGACCCTCAATGACTAAAGACTTTAGGGGTGACAGTGCAAACCTTGTGGCTGGTATCACCGGTGCCATTGAAACATAACAGTGCTGCAAAGATACTGATAGCTAAAACCCTGTCCTTTCAGTCTTCGTTGTCAGAGGGCAGCAAAGCTGAACGGATTAATCTTCTTATTTAAGGTGAAATTGCTTTAGAAACTCAGAGAATCTGACACATGAATAACACAAAAGACCGGTTGTCAAATCAGAGCTCTGGCCGCTTTCTTTAGTAGAGGTGGTTGGATTATTAAATATGAAACTTCTATAGTTCACTACATTTCTACCGAATGCGAGGACAATCTGACTGTCTCAGGAAGTTGCCCCTCAGTTGTATAAGGGGATACCTTCCATCAAACTTTTTGACAGGTGCCCGCCCCGTGATCACGTAGGCAATGACGTGGGTACCCTGCCCCGTGATGACGTAAGTAATGACGTAGGTGAGTCACGTGGGTTGTGACATGATGTGATGCTGTGTTAGTCACGTGCCCTGATGCTGTCCCTTGTGTGTAGGTCTATGGACTGTGTGAAATGGCGGCTGTGCAGGTGTGCAGCATGCTTCATGGCCTAAGAGGACAAGTGTGGACATGTCAGACATTCAGGACCGAGTGGCTGCCTGGGGGGCCACCTCGCAGGGCAGAGCATTGGGGTTGTAATGACAAACCTCCACCCTACCAACTAATCCAAAAAGAGGGGCTGGGCAAATGCTGCAAAGGTCATGACATATGGTTACTGTTACGTGTAACCCCTCAACGTATCAGAGCCGTCAAGGTGAGCATGTGACCGCTATGTTGTAGAGGCGTACGCCCTTTTTGAACCATTGAATACATATAAGGAGCCGGCCAGAGCAGCACGCCAAACCGAGAACCATTTCTGAAATAGGTTGTCAAGGCATTATGAAGAGATACAGTCCGCTCACCAGAAAAGCCGCCTCCTCAGGTGCCCAGAACACTATCAATAGATATTATCGGTCCCTAACACCTCCGGTGTGGATGAGAATGCACAGCTGGCTGCCCCTACAGAGGGGGGTTCCAACGTTACCAATTTTCAAAAGGAAGTTTGCGAGCGGCTTGAAAAGCTCAGCCTCTAGGATTTGCCGCAACTGAAATCCCCTATTAAGGTTGAAGGCGACGGCCGCGAAGCCTCGAAAGACTAATTAAATGATTCAATCAACTTCATCGACAGTGAAGATGATGAAAACTGTATTGCACCACCGAATTCACAAGTCTATGAAGATATGGGCTTTCAGGAGGACCCTGATCCAGAGGCAGTCGTCGCACAGCCGGCAGGTGTAAACTCTGAAGCCGCTTATACACCAATGGACCTACGCGACTCGCAAGATTTCAGAGCAGCCGCTGAGTGTAGCAAAAATGCTGAGCAGTAAGCTTATCAGAGGGTCGTGTTAAGCATTTGTTGTACACACACAGGCAATTAATGAGGAACACACACTCAAAGACTTACTCCAGGCCAATAGGTTTTTATATTGGAAAAATATATTTTCTTAGTTTATTTTAAGAACCACAGGTTCAAGATTTACATTAAACACTTTAAATGCTAGGTACTTCACTTAGATACTTTAGGAACTTTGAATGAAAACAATATCATGTACAGCCTTTGTAAAAATTGCAATAAGCTATTTTCAAAGTAGACAGTGCAAAAATCAACATTTCCAGGGGGAGGTAAGTAAACGTTAGATTAGGAGGTAAGTAAAACACTTACAAGTCTCAGTCCTGGGGCATAGGCAGCTCACCGATGGGGGTTCAAGGCAACCCCAAAGTTACCACACCAGCAGCTCAGGGCTAAAAGCTCATTTATGGTCGGCCTTTGGTGCGAATCATATGGCAAAAGGTGGTTTGTTAAGATGAGAGCACTCATATCGTGCTAGGCAAAATATACAGGGGAGGCACTCATTTTTGTGTCAGGTGTATGTAGAGATGAGACAGCGACTTTTATGCACTAATGAGCCACGCAATTGTGTTACATCTTGGGGTTCAGTCCAAGCCATATTGAGCAGACGAGAGCGGTCATGGTGGCGGGCGCCTGGCTGTCGGGCAGGGTGTAAGGCTCAATAGTGTACAGTGAGACTCTGTAGGGCTTCAGTTTTTGCTTCTACATGATCTGAAGGCTTATCCTCATGCTTTGGGCCTCAGTGGGGAATCTCAGCTCTGAAGAACTGAAGGGTTTATGGCATCAGGGAGACGGCACACCAGGACCAGGCTTAGCTGCCACATTCTTCTGCGTCAGGCCACCCCCCCTTTTTTTGCCATTTTTGTGCCATTTTTTGGTCGAGCGTAAGCCATCGGCCTCGTGTACACTTTTAGAATACTTCTTATGGCTTAAAGCAATTTCATTTGTTGGTTGCAGTGTCCTTTAAAAATCGCTAGTGGTCAGTTCTGCCTTTTTCTCACTCCTTGTACTGTTTCAGAGCAGTGACCAACTACTGTACTGATCCACTTTGGTTTCTTTATCTGTTGCTGGGACTGACTATTTTTGTTATTTCTTTGGTACTCCCTTTTCACTGTGGGCATTTTAGGCTGGTAGCGACCTGCGTTTTGTTGCAGCATTTCATTCCTCCCACCTCCTCCCATTTCGCTGACATTTGTTTTGGCTTTATTCCAGTGCTGTCCTTGTTTACCTCCGGGTCCTAAAATACGCTTATTTTATAAAAGAAACACACCATTGTTTAGCTCACTGTTCACGAAAGCCACAATATGCCCTTTCTGGTACAATGTAGCTAAACCTAGAAGCAATAATGTGAATCTTGCTTAGCCTCACATGCATCTTGAGTCTCTTTCTCAAGGGCCCCTCCCTGCCAGCTCTCACGACATAGCACATAGGGCATTTCTTACCTCCTTTATTGGGGGAAAAAAAATCTTCTCAGGCTGCTCTGCTATTGTTAACTTCATTCGAGCTTTGTTGAAATGGAAGGCAATTAGGCTTTCAAGATGTTTCATTCTGTTAAAACAAAAAGAAAATACTTTTCCAGCCTGATTTCCCAATTTCTGTTCAGACGTTTAGGCAAGGAAAGTCCAGTTATGAATTTACAATGCCAATAGCTCAAACTCAAGAAAATGCAAGACCTATAGAATTGCAAATGCTTGTTCTGATTAGTAGTTTGCAGTTGGTGGTTCATGGTGTTTCGTGGTGGTTCACAGTGGGGGTTTGAAAGAGCACAAAATGTGCAATAGCTCCAAAATTCCACTAAATCCAACAAGTGGAATACAGTCGTGAAAAGTGGAAAGTTCAATCTGCCAGTGATTTTTTTTCCTATAGATTTCTGTTTCACATTTTTCTCCCACTAGTCATAGTCATCTAACTTATTTTTATTAATTGTGATATCATCTATCAAAATCTAGGTCATGTGCACTCCTTCTTTGCCTGACTTAAACATTAGTACAAACCTTCGCAATGGATATCTTGGCCAGTGGTGCAGTGAGGGTACATGGTGCCCTCATGCAAGCAAGGGAAATGCATACATGTCCTCTGGTTAAGTAGCAAAAAGCCTAATTGGGATGTAGTGGTCCGCTCAAATTCAACAACCTCAGTGCCACTGCACCTGCTGCACTGTTGATAGATACCATTGTGATGTTCCTGGGGCCACACCCTTCAAAGGATAGAAAATACTTGAAATTAACTGAAAAGTTAAGGAGGAGAATTTCCTAGCGCGAGTAGCAACTTCAACAAGGTATCCCTGTGCAAGGATATTTCGGGGCGGGCAGCATTTTCTGTCGCTATTTGAGTATTCTCCGTGACACACTTGAGTGATGTCCACTGACACAGTTCACTCCAAAATCATCTCTCCACTTGGACTCATGCGTGACTCTCTCATTCACCCAGTAACAGTGCGCCCACCAAAGCAAAGCTACTAACAATTGTGGCCAAGGAGGCAGAGTTCTGACTCTGTGCCCTCGAGGAGAGTGGCATATTAACAAAAAACTCTGTTTGCTGAGTTTATGGGATCTCGGCTGACTTGTGTTACAAATGTCTGATCTTTCGCTGCTGATGATACAAGAAATGTGTTTTTCATAGTCTATGTCACACTTGACAGGACTATAAATTAGCAGCGCCAGCAACAAAGCAAGTACAAGGGTGTCATGAAAATGTAGTAATACATATCGCATGGATGGTCTGTGTTATTGAATGGACTGTAAATGTTTACTTTAGAGTGACCTAGTGCCAGGCCTGTAGAATAGCTTCATGTACTTTAATCTCGTTAATTACTCTGGAAAGTTTGACGAGCACGAAATCATTTTGCTCACTTTTAAGTCATCCTGTTGAACAGAACAGTAGACCTCGTGGCGCAACGGTAGCGCGTCTGACTCCAGATCAGAAGGTTGCGTGTTCAAATCACGTCGGGGTCAAAAAGTTGTTCTTTTAAACTCCAAAATTGACTCCCATGAATTTACCCTAATTTCTCAATTAAAAAAATAATTGCATTTAAAAACTCTTGTTTTATATAAACATAAATGTGGACCAAGCTCTCATAGATTACCTGGAAACCTGCTTCTAATGTGTACTTAGAAGCTTCGCATCATTTATAATGTACCCTTTGGGAAAAATGCAAGTGTTTTAGCTGCATTGAGCAACAAAAATAATGCTATGCCACAATTCTGTATTACATTAACAGGAAGTAGCAGCCTTACCTCACCCCACATTGCTAGTTATTATCTAAACAATGCGTTGGATACTTCAATTGATAGACAGTAGATGGCGCTGTCGTATAAGTCTATAGCCGCATATGATGAATCATTCTTTCCACTTGTGGAGTGGAAAATAAAATATTACGTTTTCCTTCAGCGGAAGATAATACAGAACTAATCATGAACTGTTAAATGAAAATATGGTGCTGGAAGTCAAAATGACTAGCAGAGGACGACTTCGAACCTTGGACCACAGAGTTACAGGCCTACTAATTTTCCACTGGGATCTCTACTGTTTCACACGGAAAAGAGTCCTTAATCCTTTTTATTTAGTGAAATTCTACAGCCCTGTCATTATTGATAAAATATGTGATTCAGCAGAAATATTTCTGCGGTAATGCACACATTATGCGATGCATTTATGTGAGACCAGAGAACCTATTTTTACCAAGAAGGGTTCAAACCAAACATTATGGATCTCTGTACATAAACACAGTGCGTGGTACTTCATGAGATGTATATATGTATTTTGCATTTTGGCCTTTTCCTTTCTGCAGATTTCTTAGAATGTCCCTCAGATTTATTTTCGCATATTATACTGGTGCGTTGAGTTAGTTCACGTGACTGACCACAAACACTCAAGCGACTAAACAATGACTGACCACAAACACGTATACAACGCTCTTCACCCTTAAGACTGGAGGAGTGAGACCATCTGGAGAGGACCCTTTGGGTGCAATAACATTTTCATTTGAGGCTCTGTTTCTCCCTGTCTTTTTACATTGCATGCCTCGCTCTGCATTACTCTCCTTCCTGACACATTCTGCTCAGCCCCCTCCAGGATCTTCGCATATACAGAGCAGATGGTTTTAACTTGTCACCTCTGAACATTTAAGACAAAAAATCAAGCGTTGGGATCAAGACCCAGAGGTACTCAGATACCCAGGGGGGTGGAAGTGAACAATTGTATATTGTATATTCAAAGGCACTTTTAACATGCTTATGATCTAAACCTACTTAAGCATTTAAGTGAACCAACATATCTGTTATCATATGTTGTTATGTTACCTTCTGTTGCTTTGTGTTGTGTGTGCTGTGTATGTGTGGTGTGGTGTTACAATATTATAACACACATCTGTCACCTAACAGATCTAGAATATCAAGGTACGTTCAGCGCATGGGGCATCGTCCTGCAAAAATTAGAACCGCCCGGACATACTAATCTTTTAATACCGCAACAAAAGAAGGGCAGATCAATTTTAAAAGGGGCCGTGGAAGTAGAAACCTCCCCAAGTAATCGGGAACATTTGACAATATTAGAACATTGGAATGCTGGGGGCTCCATTGAAAACAATGGAGTGCTGCAGGCTTTTACTGGCCGGTAAAAGCCCGCAGCGCCAACATTCCAATGTTTGCTTTGTTCACAGCAACAGCTGTGAACAAAGCCTCATGGAGCCAGAGGGGATATTAATCCCCTCTGGGTCCGTGAACATTTTTTTTTTTTTTAATGGAACATTCTGCCCTGTGTGGCAGAATGTTCTAATAGCCTTAGAACCCGCCGTAGCGGGCTCTACCGGCTATTAAAGTCCCTCTCCCTTGTTAAATGCCCGAGCCGAGCGGGCCTTTAATAGCCGGTAGAGCCCGCTACGGCGGGTTCTAAGGCTATAGTAAAGCATCATAGCATGCTTCATAACGGCACGCACCAACAGTTCTTCATCGGTATGCCCTCGACAGTCAAACAGGCTGGAAGGCAAATTTTAAACGACAACAATCATAACTGGTCCTGATGAAAACTCAGAAAAAATCTGTAAGGAAATGCCTCCTTGGCATGGTTACCCCCTGACTTTTTGCCTTTGCTGATGCCAAGTTATGATTTGAAAGTGTGCTGAGGCCTGCTAACCAGGCCCCAGCACCACTGTTCTTTCCCTAACCTGTACCTTTGTTTCCACAATTGGCACACCCTGGCATCCAGGTAAGTCCCTTGTAACTGGTACCCCTGGTACCAAGGGCCCTGATGCCAGGGAAGGTCTCTAAGGGCTGCAGCATGTCTTATGCCACCCTGGAGGCCCCTCACTCAGCACAGACACACTGCTTGCCAGCTTGTGTGTGCTGGTGGGGAGAAAATGACTCAGGGTGCCATGCCAACCTCACACTACCTATGGCATAGGTAAGTCACCCCTCTGGCAAGCCTTACAGCCCTAAGGCAGGGTGCACTATACCATAGGTGAGGGCATAGGTGCATGAGCACTATGCCCCTACAGTGTCTAAGCAAAACCTTGGACATTGTAAGTGCAGGGTAGCCATAAGAGTATATGGTCTGGGAGTCTGTCATACACGAACACCCCAGCACCATAATGGCTACACTGGAAACTGGGAAGTTTGGTATCAAACTTCTCAGCATAATAAATGCACACTGATGCCAGTGTACATTTTATTGTGAAATACACCCCAGAGGGCATCTTAGAGATGCCCCCTGAAAACATACCCGACTTCCAGTGTGGGCTGTCTAGTTTTACCAGCCTGCCACACACCAGACATGTTGCTGGCCACACGGGGAGAGTGCCCTTGTCACTCTGTGGCTAGTAACAAAGCCTGTACTGGGTGGAGGTGCTTCTCACCTCCCCCTGCAGGAACTGTAACACCTGGCGGTGAGCCTCAAAGGCTCACCCCCTTTGTTACAGCACCCCAGGGCACTCCAGCTAGTGGAGTTGCCAGCCCCCTCCGGCCACGGCCCCACTTTTGGCAGCAAGGCCGGAGGAGATAATGAGAAAAACAAGGAGGAGTCACTGGCCAGTCAGGGCAGCCCCTAAGGTGTCCTGAGCTGAGGTGACTCTGACTTTTAGAAATCCTCCATCTTGCAGATGGAGGATTCCCCCAATAGGATTAGGGATGTGCCCCCCTCCCCTCAGGGAGGAGGCACAAAGAGGGTGTAGCCACCCTCAGGGCTAGTAGCCATTGGCTACTAACCCCCCAGACCTAAACACACCCCTAAATTGAGTATTTAGGGGCTCCCAGAACCTAGCAAGATAGATTCCTGCAACCTGAAGACGAAGAAGGACTGCTGGCCTGAAAGCCCTGCAGAGAAGACGGAGACACCAAATGCTTTGGCCCCAGCCCTACCGGCCTGTCTACCCACTTCAAGAAAAACTGCAACAGCGACGCGTTCCACAGGGTCCAGCGACCTCTGGACCCTCAGAGGACTACCCTGCATCTAAAAGGACCAAGAACTCCCTAGGACGGCGGCTCTGCTCCAAAGAAGAAACATCTTTGCAATAAAGACAACACTTTTCTCGCCGGAAGCATGAGACTTTGCAGTCTGCACCCGAGACCCCCGGCTCGACCTGCGGAGAAACAACACTACAGGGAGGACTCCCCGGCGACTACGACCCTGTGAGTAGCCAGAGTTGACCCCCCTCAGCCCCCCCAGCGACGCCTGCAGAGGGAATCCAGAGGCTCCCCCTGACCGCAACTGCCTGCCTCTAAGAACCCGACGCCTGGTAAAGACACTGCACCCGCAGCCCCCAGGACCTGAAGGATCCGACCTCCAGTGCAGAAGCGTTCCCCAGGTGGCCCTCTCCCTTGCCCAGGTGGCGGCTACCCCGAGGAGCCCCCCCCTTGCCTGCCTGCATCGCTGAAGAGACCCCTTGGTCTCCCATTGAACTCCATTACAAACCGACGCCTGTTTGCACTCTGCACCCGGCCGCCCCCGTGCCGCTGAGGGTGCACTTTCTGTGCTGACTTGTGTCCCCCCCAGTGCCCTACAAAACCCCCCTGGACTGCCCTCCGAAGTCGCGGGTACTTACCTGCTGGCAGACTGGAACCGGGGGGTTCCCCTTCTCCATTGAAGCCTATGCGTTTTGGGCACCACTTTGACCTCTGCACCTGACCGGCCCTGAGCTGCTGGTGTAGTAACTTTGGGGTTGCTCTGAACCCCCAACGGTGGGCTACCTTGGACCCAACTTTGAACCCTGCAGGTGGTTTACTAACCTGCAAAACTAACAAATACTTACCTCCCCCAGGAACTGTTGAAAATTGCAGTGTCTAGTTTAAAAAAAGCTTATTGCCATTTTTGTGAAAACTGTACATGCTATTTTGCTGATTCAAAGTTCTTAAGTTACCTAAGTGAAATACCTTTCATTTAAAGTATTACTTGTAAATCTTGAACCTGTGGTTCTTAAAATAAACTAAGAAAATATATTTTTCTATACAAAAACCTGTTGGCCTGGAATTGTCTTTGAGTGTGTGTTCCTCTTATATTGCCTGTGTGTGCACAACAAATGCTTAACACTACCCTCTGATAAGCCTACTTCTCGACCACACTACCACAAAATAGAGCATTAGAATTATCTCTTTTGCCACTATCTTACCTCTAAGGGGAACCCTTGGACACTGTGCATGCTATTTCTTACTTTGAAATAGTACATACAGAGCCAACTCCCTACAATATCCCCATATGCTCCTGGAACACTTGTGGTCTAAAAAACCTGGTTACCAATAAGCTGGCACTGAGTTTCCTAAAGCAGTTTGAAATCTTCATGTTGCAGGAAACATGGTGCATGGAGCCAATACACATTTCTGGACATTCAGGGATAGACGTCTCTGCAAAACAACCTCAAAGTCACGGACACCCCAAGGGGGGCCTTACAACATACTGCTCCACGAAAATCAACTGGGTGATCAAACAGATCGACCTGGGCATTGACTGGCTGCTACCAACTATGTTGGAACACTGGGCTCCATTAGGCAACAACAGAACCCTACTACTGATCAATGTATATAATCATCCTAATAAAATGCAAAACAGAGAAAATATGGAAACGTTGATCAGCATTGTAAAAATGCTGCAGAAGCAAAATAAGGACGCAATCCTCATTCTGTCTGGCGATTTCAACCTTGATTTGAGAAAGTGCAGCACAAAACCTCTAAATGGAACATACATTAACTCAAAGCTTGAAACCCTGTGTTTGCGTTGCCTGATTCCTCTTCCTGAGGATGCTTCATCCGCACAAGTAACCTTCTTAAGTGGCACAAAAAAATCTAACATCGACTTTACATTTATCAATGAAACTGCACTGCCATTGGTTTTAGCATATAGGATCCAAGAACGCACTGAGAGCGATCACTTCCCACAACTCATTAAGATCCGGAATGAATGGAACCGGCTACCCTCTGCCAATATCATAATTTCAGCCCCAGTGACTTATGACACAAAACAATTTAAATGGAAGGGGCCAGGCCTCGGTATAGTAATGGAAGAAGTGTACCGCAGTGCTGGCACAATTAATGAGCTTAAAGAAACACTAAGAATGCAGGAACAAGAAAATCATCCTCTAGGAGAACGAGTGACCGATAGGACGCACTTGTGTGATTCCTTAATGAATACATTTTCCATCAAAAAAAGTCTCCCAATTTAGGTCATAGAAACAAAAAACAAAGTTAAGAGCGGCAGAGCAGAAAAGCCATGGTTTAACAAAACACTGCATAATCAGAAAAATCAAGTCTCTAGAGAATTAAAAGAAGTCCTAAAGGACACACGCTGGGGAAGGAAATCTGACAACACAAGGCTCTCTGAGCTAAGAGCCAAATACAAGAAAAATAGCTGGATGGCAAAACGGAGGTATCATGAGGATTTGTGGACCAAGCTGCTCATGTCCAACAAACAGAAAAATAATGAAAAGTTCTGGGAACTGATAAATGTACTAAATCAGGGGAAAAAAATCGACATATGAACACCGGAATTGATGCGGCCACATGGGAAGCCCACATACAAACAATGTTCTCACGCCCAGTACACCATATGAAGGAGGAGGCCACTCAGGCAGCCAATGACCCAAGTAAGATAACTTTGGTTTCAGAGAGACAACGCAAACAGATTTACTTATAAACCAAAATGAACAAAAGTACACACTAAAGAGCATCGACATCGAAAAGGTGATAAGCCTTATAAAGAAATTAAAACTGGAAGGGTCAGCTGGCCGGAACGGAATGCCAAATGCCCTATTTAGAGGAGACCCTTCATTCTGGGCACAATATATGATGCTGCTTTTTGATGACCCCCAGGGCACCACGGGTCTACCAGACGCATGGAAAGGCAGTATCATCCATCCAATATATAAAGCAGGCAACCCCGCTAGCCCTTCAAACTACAGGCTAATAGCATTGATAGATGTGGAAATAAAACTCTACTCAGCATGTTTACTGCAACTACTAGCAGAATGGATTCATGACAGACATCTAATTCCACAATGCCAGACACGTTTCAGAACTGGTATGGGAGCCTCCACTAACCTGACAACCCTGGCTCTGTTGGGAAACAAAGCCAGGCTTAAGAAGAAAAGGCTATTCACATGTTTTATTGATCTAAAGGCAGGGTTTGATTTCGTACCAAGAACCCACCTATGGGACAAACTGAAAGGTTGGGGCTTACCCTGTAGCCTTCTCAATGCAATGATGGACTTGTACATAGGCACTTGGGCGCAAGTAAAAATCGAAGAAGGTGGCTACCTCACCAACAGAATATTGATGGCAAAAGGACTAAAACAAGAATGTATTAGCTCCTACGCTGTTCAACTTATATCTTGCCGACCTAGCTGAGGCTCTAGCATCGGTAAACAGCCATCCGCCAATATTGCCCAAGAAAGGAATAGCATGGCTACAGTATGCAGACGACAGTCATACTCAGCCAAACACAAGTCGGCCTACAGCATAGCATCAACGCATTTCATACATACATAACAATGCAAGGTCTGGAATTGAATTTGAGTAAAACTAAGGTTGTCCGCCTAGTAGACATAAAGTACAAATCTTCTTCATGGTTCATAAAGGGAACCCGGGTGGAGGCTGCCCCCACATACAAATATTTGGGATTCACCATGGACCGCCTCTTGACCTTCAAGCCACAGCTTGCTGTTGCTCAAGCTAAAGCCCTTTCATTGACCTATGGCTTCAAAATACTAAAACAAAAACTGAGCTGCCCGTCATATTCACACCTCCTTTCAGTCATGGCAGCACGACTAATGCCGACTGTCACTTATGGCGCCGAAATCATGCTGGGGAAGGAGGCAGTTTTTTTCAATCAAGTCCAGACAAAGGCCTACAAAATGGTTTTTCGGATACCCCGACCAGCATCTCCAGTCCAGGTCTGCCTAGAATTGGGTCTGAAAAACTACGAATTTCAGAGTAAATGTGCTTTCACCAAATTATGCTGGAGGATGCGTACAGCAGAGATTGGTACCTTAAATAACCTATGTTGGATGGAAATCGAGGAGCAACAGGGTCACAACAATAAAGGCACCTGTGGTCAGCATTTAAACAACTGTTTTAAAGTGCTAGGTCTGCCAGAAGCCTGGGAGCAGAACCTGGGCAAAAAGGAGATTTACCGGAAGGCAAATGCTGTCACTAAGATAAAATCTTTAAATTCTGACAAACAAAAATTGGGAAGAAGAAGACAGCACGCCAGGATTGTAACAACATCTTACAAAACCTTACGGGTACAGGAATATTTAGCAGCATCCTTCAACCAGTTGCTGGAACACTAGTTCATGCTCTTTCGATTTGGGTTGATGGAAACGAAAGATATGGTCCCTTCATGGAGACAACAAGATCCGACACATTCCTGTCGACTGTGTGGATACAGACAGGAGTCCTTAGAACACATTTTCTGTGTGTGCCCGGCGTTGCTAGGTTACAGGATATTGTATCTGAAAAATATTTTTAGGATATTGAACATGCAGGCCAGCCGTCATCAGATGGCTCAGCGGACTCTCAATTCTCTTTTCTTGTCGGGGGACCAAATTTATGGTACAGGCCCAGAAAGAACTAGAGAATAAAGTCTAAGCCGAGTGCGCACGGGTTATCATTTTATGTTAGTAAAGCACCCAACAGGTTAGCTGCAGCCAGAAAACATTCTCAGGTATAACTTAGTGTTCGTCATTTTTAGTATTCCCTGAGCCCTACTCATCTACAATCACAGTTTTGCACGGGAGTAAGAAAGTCCTAAATTTAAGACCAAGAGTAAGGTTGGAATCAGTAGAGAACATTTTAGTCATGCACAAATTGATCATTATGATAAGTTTTAGTTTAAACAAGCATTTTATGTTTTTATGAGTCTCTATTTAATACAGTGAGTATGCTAAGTATTTCTACAAATATGTATGTTTGAATTGCAATGGTTTTAACTAACTGTGCCAATAAATTTAAACTTGAAACTATAACACACATCTGTCACCTTCTTGGCCTCTCATTCTTCTTGACAAAGAGCAGAGTGTTGCTGCAAGTTTTTTGGAAGCGACAAACACATTCAGTGTGCGCCCGGCTGAGGCTGTCGATCGTTTCACTGGTTCTTCTAATTGTGAGGTTGTGTGCTGGTGTTTAGGGATTGGACCGGTGTATTTCAGGTATTGAAATTGTGAACACTTTAGAATATGCGCCACCGGGTGAGTGAGTCCACCTCTGGATGCAGGGTTACCACATGGTGCTCTGTTAGTCAGTAGGACAGGGGGGGAGGTGTGTGGTGCAGTGTAGGTGCAGGTCCTCAGTCTGAGACTCTTCACAGGTTTGATGCCTTTGTGGACACCCACAATCCGGCTGATGTGCTTAAGACGAGTCCTGCTGTACTATGTGGGGCTTGTTTGTCTCAGGAAGTGTAAGCCACTGTGAGGAAGAGTAGATCACTGATTCATGGGAGGCAGGAGGGGGTTGTAGAAGGTCTAAACACAGTTGTGTGCCTCTGCATCTGTACATGTGTTTTCACTAGGTTTTAAGGGGCAGCGACCATTGGAGGGTGTTGTCAGTTACTACAGATATCAGTGCACCCACAGGGGTGGGCTGGTCAGGGCTTGCTTCAGGTGAGGTTGTGTCAATGAGCTGGGGTTGCTTCGCATGAGGTTGTGTTAGTGAGTTGGGGTTGCTTTGCATGAGGTTGTGTTAGTGAGTTGGGGTTGCTTCGCGTGAAGTTGTGTTAGTGAGTTGGGCTTGCTTCTCGTGAGGTTGTGTCAGTGAGTTTGGCTTCCTTCAGGTGAGGTTGTGTCAGAGAGTTGAGCTTCGGGTGAGGTTGTGTCAGTGAGTTGGGCTTCGGTGAGGTTGTGTTAGTGAGTTGGGGTTGCTTCGCTTGAAGTTGTGTCAGTGAGTTGGGCTTGCTTCAGGTAAGGTTGTGTCAGTAAGTTGGGCTTCGGGTGAGGTGTGTTAGTGAGTTGGGGTTGCTTTGCGTGAGGTTGTGTCAGTGAGTTGGGCTTCGGGTGAGGTTGTGTCAGTGAGTTGGGCTTCAGGTGAGGTTTTGTCAGTGGGTTAACCTTGCTTCAGATGAGGTTGTGTCAGTGAGCTGGGCGCTGTGGGCGGGGGGGGTTCGGTTGGATACCATGGTGAATCATGGCATGCGGAGCTTGCAGGGTTCAGCAATTGTCGTTTGACTACCTTGCTTCGATGCATTGATGCGGCGTTTCGTTTTTGTTGCTGTGATTGGTCCCCTTATTGATTTCTTTTTAAGAATAACATTTACACGTTTCCAGACATGAAGAGAAACACTCTGTCTCTCCCGTTCCCCACTTTAATGTGTTTTCTCAGAAACTGACCCGTTCGTGATGGTGAAACCGGAAGGACTGAAGCTCAGCAGCGCCTTTCCCTGTAGTCCATCTCTCCTTCCTGCCCCAGGCTGCAGTAGTACCATTCGTGTGCTCTTGGGCATGTAAGGCCCGTGTGGTCTTTTGTAAACTAACGTCAGGAGCAGGGCCCCCACCAGTGGGATACGGCATCCGGACCCGTATCAGAATGTGTGAGGTTTTCCACCCCTAGAACATGCCACACTCTGTGGTACCAACCCTCCAGGGTGGCACCAGCATAGCTGCCAAGTTTCCCAGGTCCATTCTTTATGTGTTGCTCCAATCCGAGTTTTTTTTACTTTGAATTCTGGACTTGTAGTCCTGTTTTATAATGGAATAAATAAAACTAAAACTCCCAGAATTCAAACTAAAAACTTGGACTGGAGCAGCACATCACGCACTGACCCGGGAAAACCTGGAATGGATGCCCCGGTCAGCAGCCAGCTAGTAGGGTCTGACCGGCCAGTGATAAGAGCGCATTTATCACCCTCCGCAAGTTTCCCCGCGTGTTTATTCAGCATTCAGACAAGATATGGGGGGGTCTCTGGGATGATGTTCCATCACCCCAGGAACCCCTGGCCAGACGGGGTGTATTAAAGGATGCCCCATAGAAGGAGGTGGTTCTCCCCCGCCTGTAGCCCCCCAGCACAGGTCCCATCTTGTTCTTTCCAGCGCGTGAAGTCGATGTGCGGACCCCCTTCACCTCGGATGGATTCTTGGTACATTCTACCTCCGAGAGGCCCGTGGGATCCCTTTAATGCAGCGGTGAGTCTGGTGGACTATTCGGCTTCTGTAAACTGAAGGTTCAACCCTCTCCCGGCAGCTCTGAAAGCTTCTCTTCTGTGCCGGGCTTCTTTCTAGTGACAATGTAGAGATTCTTGAAATAAGGGTGAGGTTGGGTGGCGGGTGGGGAAATGGGGAGGGGGCACCATCGCTTTCCTTAAAACAGATTGTCTGGAGCTGGATAACCCTTGATTGACACCACGGATCTCCCCCTGCAGGTTGGTTTACCGCCCCTCGACAGGTCGAATTCACTGTTCTAGGCCACAGGGCGTGCAGCAGGTAGAGTGGCACCGAGGACCAGTGGTTTCTGGGGCTCATGTCCATTCTGACCCTGGCGCCCATAATACTAAGGCTAACCTACTGCTAGGACCGGAGGGAAGTCAGCATACGATTAAATTGCGGAGTTTGGGTGATGCTGCTGGTTTCTGTCTGAGTAGAATTGATGGCTTCAGTTATTGGTGCTCAGTCCCGCGGAGGGGCTGTTAAAACTGGACTATCTGGGGGCTCTTAGACGGGTGAGTGGAGTGAAAAGTCTGTGCGGGAATGCTCGCCTTAGCTGCAGAATAACTCTTCTGTGAAGATATCGGCGGGCTTGTGTTATTTCTCAGAGGGAAAGCAGCTCCTACAATAGTAGCAAGCGTTGGTGGTATAGTGGTGAGCATAGCTGCCTTCCAAGCAGTTGACCCGGGTTCGATTCCCGGCCAACGCAGTATATATTTTTGTGCAATAATATAATTTCATTATTACTGTGTGAGTTTCACTTTGATAGTAAATCATTTAGTCTGTCTCACGACTGACATTGACTCACAAGGATACAGAACTAAGGAAACCACGAGGAATGAATATCACGGAGAGGCCGGAGCGACTCGGACGCATTTCCACCCACAGGTTTATGTTCTGGATCTCCTCCTGCAGGGCTGCACCGGCAGCTGACACACCGGGTGAACGTATGTGCAGCCACTTCTGAAAAGAATCGTGAATTACTCCAGTACTTCGAGCTCTGGCTCCATAGCAAGAACTAGTACGTGTTTGCAGCTGCACATCCTGTACATGATGACGTGGGAACTGTAAGTCAGTGCCTCAGTTCTGTTTTGCTGTTCGGTAGGACAGTGAATCCCTCAGCCCTTTCAGCGCTAGTAGCATCTCCAGACCCTCAACCCACTGGGGATTTTCCGGGGTCTGCAGCGGCCAATCCTGCACTTTCTACTTGTTAAGAAATCATTCACAAAACGGGAGATTAACCCTTTCTGAAAGAGGCGCTGGTTTATTGCCCCGAATGTTAGACCAAGGTCGGTTCTTTGCAGTAGTCCGGTCAGTTAGCTCAGCTGGTAAAAACTACAACTGTGTGAGCAGAAAAACATTGTTTCACAGAAATGTGTTATAATTCTGTGAGGTTTTGTGGAATTTATTTTGCTTTAACGACTGTGAAAACTGCGAGATTAGCGAGGGAAGTAGTTTGATGTCTCATTTGTAAAAATTGTGAGAAATTAATTTCTCACTGATGAAATTCATGAAGTTCTGAGTATTGCATGATGTGACATTCGCAGATCCTGCCGGTGTAATAAGAAACTTATGGCTTGCTGAGAAAATAGCGTTAACAAAAATATAAATTTAATTGTTCGACTTGCCTGCTAAGCTTATGTCAGGTGACCCTCAATGACTAAAGACTTTAGGGGTGACAGTGCAAACCTTGTGGCTGGTATCACCGGTGCCATTGAAACATAACAGTGCTGCAAAGTTACTGATAGCTAAAACCCTGTCCTTTCAGTCTTCGTTGTCAGAGGGCAGCAAAGCTGAACGGATTAATCTTCTTATTTAAGGTGAAATTGCTTTAGAAACTCAGAGAATCTGACACATGAATAACACAAAAGACCGGTTGTCAAATCAGAGCTCTGGCCGCTTTCTTTAGTAGAGGTGGTTGGATTATTAAATATGAAACTTCTATAGTTCACTACATTTCTACCGAATGCGAGGACAATCTGACTGTCTCAGGAAGTTGCCCCTCAGTTGTATAAGGGGATACCTTCCATTAAACTTTTTGACAGGTGCCCGCCCCGTGATCACGTAGGCAATGACGTGGGTACCCTGCCCCGTGATGACGTAAGTAATGACGTAGGTGAGTCACGTGGGTTGTGACATGATGTGATGCTGTGTTAGTCACGTGCCCTGATGCTGTCCCTTGTGTGTAGGTCTATGGACTGTGTGAAATGGCGGCTGTGCAGGTGTGCGGCATGCTTCATGGCCTAAGAGGACAAGTGTGGACATGTCAGACATTCAGGACCGAGTGGCTGCCTGGGGGGCCACCTCGCAGGGCAGAGCATTGGGGTTGTAATGACAAACCTCCACCCTACCAACTAATCCAAAAAGAGGGGCTGGGCAAATGCTGCAAAGGTCATGACATATGGTTACTGTTACGTGTAACCCCTCAACGTATCAGAGCCGTCAAGGTGAGCATGTGACCGCTATGTTGTAGAGGCGTACGCCCTTTTTGAACCATTGAATACATATAAGGAGCCGGCCAGAGCAGCACGCCAAACCGAGAACCATTTCTGAAATAGGTTGTCAAGGCATTATGAAGAGATACAGTCCGCTCACCAGAAAAGCCGCCTCCTCAGGTGCCCAGAACACTATCAATAGATATTATCGGTCCCTAACACCTCCGATGTGGATGAGAATGCACAGCTGGCTGCCCCTACAGAGGGGGGTTCCAACGTTACCGATTTTCAAAAGGAAGTTTGCGAGCGGCTTGAAAAGCTCAGCCTCTAGGATTTGCCGCAACTGAAATCCCCTATTAAGGTTGAAGGCGACGGCCGCGAAGCCTCGAAAGACTAATTAAATGATTCAATCAACTTCATCGACAGTGAAGATGATGAAAACTGTATTGCACCACCGAATTCACAAGTCTATGAAGATATGGGCTTTCAGGAGGACCCTGATCCAGAGGCAGTCGTCGCACAGCCGGCAGGTGTAAACTCTGAAGCCGCTTATACACCAATGGACCTACGCGACTCGCAAGATTTCAGAGCAGCCGCTGAGTGTAGCAAAAATGCTGAGCAGTAAGCTTATCAGAGGGTCGTGTTAAGCATTTGTTGTACACACACCGGCAATTAATGAGGAACACACACTCAAAGACTTACTCCAGGCCAATAGGTTTTTATATTGGAAAAATATATTTTCTTAGTTTATTTTAAGAACCACAGGTTCAAGATTTACATTAAACACTTTAAATGCAAGGTACTTCACTTAGATACTTTAGGAACTTTGAATGAAAACAATATCATGTACAGCCTTTGTAAAAATTGCAATAAGCTATTTTCAAAGTAGACACAGTGCAAAAATCAACATTTCCTGGGGGAGGTAAGTAAACGTTAGATTAGGAGGTAAGTAAAACACTTACAAGTCTCAGTCCTGGGGCATAGGCAGCTCACCGATGGGGGTTCAAGGCAACCCCAAAGTTACCACACCAGCAGCTCAGGGCTAAAAGCTCATTTATGGTCGGCCTTTGGTGCGAATCATATGGCAAAAGGTGGTTTGTTAAGATGAGAGCACTCATATCGTGCTAGGCAAAATATACAGGGGAGGCACTCATTTTTGTGTCAGGTGTATGTAGAGATGAGACAGCGACTTTTATGCACTAATGAGCCACGCAATTGTGTTACATCTTGGGGTTCAGTCCAAGCCATATTGAGCAGACGAGAGCGGTCATGGTGGCGGGCGCCTGGCTGTCGGGCAGGGTGTAAGGCTCAATAGTGTACAGTGAGACTCTGTAGGGCTTTGTAGGAAAGTACCATCTTGCCTGGCATGTTACCCCCATTTTTCACTGTATATATGTTGTTTTAGTTGTATGTGTCACTGGGACCCTGGTAACCCAGGGCCCCAGTGCTCATAAGTGTGCCTGAATGTGTTTCCTGTGTAGTGACTAACTGTCTCACTGAGGCTCTGCTAATCAGAACCTCAGTGGTTATGCTCTCTCATTTCTTTCCAAATTGTCACTGACAGGCTAGTGACCATTTTTACCAATTTACATTGGCTTACTGGAACACCCTTATAATTCCCTAGTATATGGTACTGAAGTACCCAGGGTATTGGGGTTCCAGGAGATCCCTATGGGCTGCAGCATTTCTTTTGCCACCCATAGGGAGCTCTGACAATTCTTACACAGGCCTGCCACTGCAGCCTGAGTGAAATAACGTCCACGTAATTTCACAGCCATTTTACACTGCACTTAAGTAACTTATAAGTCACCTATATGTCTAACCTTTACCTGGTAAAGGTTAGGTGCAAAGTTACTTAGTGTGAGGGCACCCTGGCACTAGCCAAGGTGCCCCCACATTGTTCAGAGCCAATTCACTGAACTTTGTGAGTGCGGGGACACCATTACACGCGTGCACTACATATAGGTCACTACCTATATGTAGCTTCACCATGGTAACTCCGAATATGGCCATGTAACATGTCTATGATCATGGAATTGCCCCCTCTATGCCATCCTGGCATTGTTGGTACAATTCCATGATCCCAGTGGTCTGTAGCACAGACCCTGGTACTGCCAGACTGCCCTTCCTGGGGTTTCTCTGCAGCTGCTGCTGCTGCCAACCCCTCAGACAGGCAGCTGCCCTCCTGGGGTCCAGCCAGGCCTGGCCCAGGATGGCAGAACAAAGAACTTCCTCTGAGAGAGGGTGTGACACCCTCTCCCTTTGGAAAATGGTGTGAAGGCAGGGGAGGAGTAGCCTCCCCCAGCCTCTGGAAATGCTTTGTTGGGCACAGATGTGCCCAATTCTGCATAAGCCAGTCTACACCGGTTCAGGGACCCCTTAGCCCCTGCTCTGGCGCGAAACTGGACAAAGGAAAGGGGAGTGACCACTCCCCTGACCTGCACCTCCCCTGGGAGGTGTCCAGAGCTCCTCCAGTGTGCTCCAGACCTCTGCCATCTTGGAAACAGAGGTGCTGCTGGCACACTGGACTGCTCTGAGTGGCCAGTGCCACCAGGTGACGTCAGAGACTCCTGCTGATAGGCTCCTTCAGGTGTTAGTAGCCTTTCCTCTCTCCTAGGTAGCCAAACCCTCTTTTCTGGCTATTTAGGGTCTCTGTCTCTGGGGAAACTTTAGATAACGAATGCATGAGCTCAGCCGAGTTCCTCTGCATCTCTCTCTTCACCTTCTGATAAGGAAACGACCGCTGACTGCGCTGGAAGCCTGCAAACCTGCAACATAGTAGCAAAGACGACTACTGCAACTCTGTAACGCTGATCCTGCCGCCTTCTCGACTGTTTTCCTGCTTGTGCATGCTGTGGGGGTAGCCTGCCTCCTCTCTGCACCAGAAGCTCCGAAGAAATCTCCCGTGGGTCGACGGAATCTTCCCCCTGCAACCGCAGGCACCAAAAAGCTGCATTACCGGTCCCTTGGGTCTCCTCTCAGCACGACGAGCGAGGTCCCTCGAATCCAGCGACGCTGTCCAAGTGACCCCCACAGTCAAGTGACTCTTCAGCCCAAGTTTGGTGGAGGTAAGTCCTTGCCTCACCTCGCTGGGCTGCATTGCTGGGAACCGGGACTTTGCAGCTATTCCGGCCCCTGTGCACTTCCGGCGGAAATCCTTTGTGCACAGCCAAGCCTGGGTCCACGGCACTCTAACCTGCATTGCACGACTTTCTAAGTTGGTCTCCGGCGACGTGGGACTCCTTTGTGCAACTTCGGTGAGCATTGTTTCACGCATCCTCGTAGTGCCTCTTTCTGGCACTTCTCCGGGTGCTACCTGCTTCAGTGAGGGCTCTTTGTCTTGCTCGACGTCCCCTGTCTCTGCAGGTCCAATTTGCGACCTCCTGGTCCCTCCTGGGCCCCAGCAGCGTCCAAAAACGCCAAACGCACGATTTGCGTGTAGCAAGGCTTGTTGGCGTCCTTCCGGCGGGAAAACACTTCTGCACGACTCTACAAGGCAAGACGGGTTCCGTCCAGCAAAGGGGAAGTCTCTAGCCCTTTTCGTTCCTGCAGAAACCTCAGCTTCTTCTGTCCAGTCGAAGCTTCTTTGCACCCGCAGCTGGCATTTCCTGGGCATCTGCCCATCTCCGACTTGCTTGTGACTTTTGGACTTGGTCCCCTTGTTCCACAGGTACCCTAGATTGGAAATCCACAGTTGTTGCATTGCTGGTTTGTGTCTTTCCTGCATTATTCCTCTAACACGACTCTTTTGTCCTTAGGGGAACTTTAGTGCACTTTGCACTCACTTTTCAGGGTCTTGGGGAGGGTTATTTTTCTAACTCTCACTATTTTCTAATAGTCCCAGCGACCCTCTACAAGGTCACATAGGTTTGGGGTCCATTCGTGGTTCGCATTCCACTTTTGGAGTATATGGTTTGTGTTGCCCCTATCCCTATGTTTCCCCATTGCATCCTATTGTAACTATACATTGTTTGCACTGTTTTCTAAGACTATACTGCATATTTTTGCTATTGTGTATATATATCTTGTGTATATTTCCTATCCTCTCACTGAGGGTACACTCTAAGATACTTTGGCATATTGTCATAAAAATAAAGTACCTTTATTTTTAGTATAACTGTGTATTGTGTTTTCTTATGATATTGTGCATATGACACTAAGTGGTACTGTAGTAGCTTCACACGTCTCCTAGTTCAGCCTAAGCTGCTCTGCTAAGCTACCATTATCTATCAGCCTAAGCTGCTAGACACCCTATACACTAATAAGGGATAACTGGGCCTGGTGCAAGGTGCAAGTACCCCTTGGTACTCACTACAAGCCAGTCCAGCCTCCTACATTGGTTGTGCAGTGGTGGGATAAGTGCTTGAGACTACTTACCACTCTTGTCATTGTCCTTTTCATAAGAGAAAAATATACAAAACAAGGTCAGTGTATATACACATAGCCAAAAAGTTTTGCATTTCCTCTTTTCACTCTTTTCTAAGTGCTGAAAAGTACTTCTAAACTTTCAAAAAGTTCTTAAAAGTTTTAAAAGTTTTTTTCTGTCTTTCCAAAAAGTTCTGAAAACTTTTTACTCTTTTTCTATCACTTTAACTCTCTCTAAAAAATGTCTGGCACAGGAAAAAATGTTGAACTGTCCAAACTTGCATATGATCACCTTAGCTGGAAAGGAGCAAGGAGTCTCTGCATAGAGAGAGGTTTGAGTGTAGGGAAGAATCCTTCCTTAGAACTGTTAATTAATATGCTTAGAGTACAGGATAAGGCCATAAGTGCCCAATCTGTAGAAAAAGTAGCTAATGGTTCTCAATCTGATCCAGGGACTCCCCCAGGAAAAGGTTCAGGAAAGAAACTTCTCAGCCTGCCCATTACTAGACAGTCTAGCATAGTTGGTACAGAGGTTGAATCACACCATACTAATGGTGTGCTCTCACATTATACTGGTAGCCAAGCTGTTAGGGTGCCCTCTGTAAGGGACAGGTCTCCTTCTGTTCATTCCCATCATACCTCTGTATCTAGAAATGTCCCTCCCACCCACCCTGATGACAGATTGTTAGAAAGGGAGCTCAATAGATTGAGAGTGGAACAAACCAGACTGAAGCTCAAGAAGCAACAGCTGGATTTGGATAGACAGTCTTTAGAAGTAGAGAGGGAAAGACAGAAGTTGGGTTTAGAAACCCATGGTGGCAGCAGCAGTATTCCCCATAGTCATCCTGCAAAAGAGCATGATTCCAGGAATCTGCACAACATAGTTCCCCCTTATAAGGAGGGGGATGACATTAACAAGTGGTTTGCTGCACGAGAGGGCCTGTGCTGTACAGGATGTCCCTCAAAAGCAGTGGGCTGCTATCCTATGGCTATCATTTAGTGGAAAAGGTAGGGATAGGCTCCTTACAGTGAAAGAAAATGATGCCAATAATTTCCAAGTTCTTAAGAATGCACTCCTGGATGGTTATGGCTTAACCACTGAACAGTACAGGATAAAGTTCAGAGAGACCAAAAAGGAGTCTTCACAAGACTGGGTTGATTTCATTGACCAGGCAGTGAAGGCCTTGGAGGGGTGGTTACATGGCAGTAAAGTTACTGATTATGACAGCCTGTATAACTTAATCCTGAGAGAGCATATTCTTAATAATTGTGTGTCTGATTTGTTGCACCAGTACTTGGTGGACTCTGATCTGACCTCTCCCCAAGAATTGGGAAAGAAGGCAGACAAATGGGTCAGAACAAGAGTGAACAGAAAAGTTCATACAGGGGGTGACAAAGATGGCAACAAAAAGAAGGATGGTAAGTCTTCTGACAAGGGTGGGGACAAATCTAAAAATGAATCTTCATCAGGCCCACAAAAACACTCTGGTGGGGGTGGTGGGTCCAAATCCTCCTTTAATCAGAACAAGGAAAAGAAACCATGGTGCTATTTATGTAAAATAAAAGGCCATTGGACAACAGATCCCAGTTGTCCAAAGAAAGGCACCACAGCTCCTACCACTACAACCCCTACTGCTACACCTAGTGTCCCTACTAATAGCAGTGGTGGTGGGAGCAAACCTACTAATAGCCAATCCAAGGGAGTAGCTGGGCTCACTTTTGGTAATTTAGTTGGGGTTGGTCTGATTAGGGAGACCACAGAGGCTACTTTAGTCTCTGAAGGGGCTATTGATTTAGCCACTTTGGTTGCTTGCCCCCATAACTTGGAGAAGTACAAGCAACTAACCCTAATAAATGGTGTTGAGGTCCAGGCCTACAGGGACACAGGTGCCAGTGTCACAATGGTGATTGAGAAACTGGTGCACCCTGAACAACACATACTTGGACACCAGTACCAAGTAACCGATGCTCACAACATAACACAAAGCCACCCCATGGCTGTTGTAAATCTCAACTGGGGGGGGGGTAACTGGTCCAAAGAAAGTTGTGGTAGCTTCAGATTTACCTGTAGACTGTCTATTAGGGAATGATTTGGAGACATCAGCTTGGTCAGATGTGGAGTTGGAGGCCCATGCAGCAATGCTGGGCATCCCAGGGCATATTTTTGCTTTGACAAGGGCTCAGGCCAAAAAGCAAAAAGGACAGGGAAGCTTGGATCCTGGAACAATGGACCAAGTGCTCCCTAAAGCTAGGTCTAGTAGAAGCAAACCACTTCCTACTATCCCTCCCTCTACAGTGGATTCAACTTCTGAGGAAGAAGAATTCCCTCCCTGTGCAGAACCTACACCAGAGGAGCTGGAAGCAGACACTGCTGAGCTTTTGGGTGAAGGGGGGCCTGCCAGGGAGGAGCTGAGTGTGGCACAGCAAACCTGTCCCACATTAGAGGGTCTCAGACAGCAAGCTGTCAATCAAGCTAATGGGGATGTCAGTGACTCTCACAGAGTTTACTGGGAGGACAACCTCTTGTACACTGAGCATAGAGATCCTAAACCTGGAGCTGCCAGGAGATTAGTGATTCCTCAGGAGTACAGAAAGTTCCTCCTAACACTGGCACATGACATTCCCTTAGCTGGGCACCTGGGTCAAATGAAAACTTGGGACAGATTGGTACCATTGTTTCATTGGCCTAGGATGTCTGAGGACACAAAGGAATTTTGCATGTCCTGTGAAACCTGTCAAGCCAGTGGCAAGACAGGTGGCACCCCAAAGGCACCCCTTATCCCACTGCCTGTGGTTGGGGTTCCCTTTGAAAGGGTAGGGGTTGACATAGTTGGCCCCCTTGTCCCTCCTACTGCTTCAGGCAATAGGTTTATCTTGGTGGTAGTGGACCATGCCACAAGATATCCTGAAGCAATTCCTTTAAGGACCACTACAGCTCCTGCAGTGGCAAAGGCCCTCCTGGGAATATTTTCCAGGGTGGGCTTCCCAAAGGAAGTAGTATCAGACAGAGGAAGCAATTTCATGTCTGCATACTTAAAGGCCATGTGGAAGGAGTGTGGTGTAACTTACAAGTTCACAACACCCTATCATCCACAAACAAATGGACTGGTGGAGAGATTTAATAAAACTCTCAAAGGCATGATTATGGGACTCCCTGAAAAACTCCGCAGGAGATGGGATATCCTTCTACCATGCCTCCTTTTTGCCTACAGGGAGGTACCCCAGAAAGGAGTGGGCTTCAGCCCCTTTGAACTTCTTTTTGGACACCCTGTTAGGGGTCCACTCACACTTGTAAAGGAGGGTTGGGAACAACCTTTAAAAGCTCCTAAGCAGGATATTGTGGATTATGTACTTGGTCTCAGATCAAGGATGGCTGAGTACATGAAAAAGGCCAGTAAAAACCTTCAGGCCAGCCAAGAGCTCCAGAAGCAATGGCATGATCAGAAGGCTGTTTTGGTTCAGTACCAACCAGGGCAGAAAGTGTGGGTCTTGGAGCCTGTGGCCCCAAGAGCACTCCAAGATAAATGGAGTGGACCCTACACAATTGTTGAAAAGAAGGGTGAAGTCACCTACTTGGTTGACTTAGGCACTGCCAGGAGTCCCCTTAGGGTGCTCCATGTCAACCGCCTGAAACCCTACTATGACAGGGCTGATCTCACCCTGCTCATGGCAACAGATGAGGGACAGGAAGAAGACAGTGATCCTCTACCTGATCTCTTCTCTTCCACAGAACAAGATGCTCTTGTGGAAGGTGTAGTTTTGGCGGATTGTCTTACTGCTGAGCAGAAAGATAATTGCATAAATCTCCTAGGACAATTTTCAAAACTCTTCTCCATTGTGCCAGGCACCACTTCTTGGTGTGAGCACACTATAGATACTGGAGACAGTTTACCTGTCAAAAGTAAGATCTATAGGCAGCCTGACCATGTCAGGGACTGCATAAAGCAAGAAGTTCAGAAAATGTTGGAACTAGGAGTGGTTGAGCACTCTGACAGTCCATGGGCTTCTCCTGTGGTACTGGTACCAAAACCCAATTCTAAAGATGGAAAGAAGGAAATGAGGTTTTGTGTAGACTATAGAGGTCTCAACTTGGTAACCAAAACTGATGCTCACCCTATACCCAGGGCAGATGAGCTCATAGATACACTGGCATCTGCCAAGTATCTAAGCACTTTTGATTTGACTGCAGGGTATTGGCAGATCAAATTGTCAGAAGATGTTAAACCTAAGACTACATTTTCTACCATTGGAGGACATTACCAGTTTACTGTAATGCCTTTTGGTTTGAAAAATGCACCTGCCACTTTTCAGAGGTTGGTGAACACAGTCCTGCAAGGGCTGGAAGCTTTCAGTGCAGCATATTTGGATGATATAGCTGTCTTTAGCTCCAGCTGGGATGATCACCTGGTCCACCTTTGGAAAGTTTTGGAGGCTCTGCAAAAGGCAGGCCTCACTATCAAGGCTTCAAAGTGCCAGATAGGGCAGGGTAAGGTGGTTTATCTGGGACACCTTGTTGGTGGGGAACAGATTGCACCACTTCAGGGGAAAATCCAAACTATTATTGATTGGGTTCCCCCTACCACTCAGACTCAGGTGAGAGCCTTCCTAGGCCTCACTGGGTATTACAGGAGGTTCATTAAGAACTATGGCTCCATTGCAGCCCCTCTTAATGACCTCACATCCAAGAAAATGCCTAAAAAGGTATTATGGACAGCAAACTGTCAGAAAGCTTTTGAGGAGCTGAAGCAGGCCATGTGCTCTGCACCTGTCCTGAAAAGCCCTTGTTACTCTAAAAAATTCTATGTCCAAACTGATGCATCTGAATTAGGAGTAGGGGCAGTCCTATCACAACTTAATTCTGAGGGCCAGGATCAACCTGTTGCTTTTATTAGTAGAAGGTTGACCCCTAGAGAAAAGTGTTGGTCTGCCATTGAGAGGGAGGCCTTTGCTGTGGTCTGGGCTCTGAAGAAGTTGAGGCCATACCTGTTTGGCACTCACTTCATTGTTCAGACAGACCACAAACCTCTACTTTGGCTAAAACAAATGAAAGGTGAAAATCCTAAATTGTTGAGGTGGTCCATATCCCTACAGGGAATGGACTATACAGTGGAACATAGACCTGGGAGTAGCCACTCCAATGCATATGGACTCTCCAGATATTTCCACTTAGACAATGAAGACTCATCAGGTAATGGCTAGTCTTATTGTCCTTCGTTTGGGGGGGGGGGTTGTGTAGGAAAGTACCATCTTGCCTGGCATGTTACCCCCATTTTTCACTGTATATATGTTGTTTTAGTTGTATGTGTCACTGGGACCCTGGTAACCCAGGGCCCCAGTGCTCATAAGTGTGCCTGAATGTGGTACCTGTGTAGTGACTAACTGTCTCACTGAGGCTCTGCTAATCAGAACCTCAGTGGTTATGCTCTCTCATTTCTTTCCAAATTGTCACTGACAGGCTAGTGACCATTTTTACCAATTTACATTGGCTTACTGGAACACCCTTATAATTCCCTAGTATATGGTACTGAAGTACCCAGGGTATTGGGGTTCCAGGAGATCCCTATGGGCTGCAGCATTTCTTTTGCCACCCATAGGGAGCTCTGACAATTCTTACACAGGCCTGCCACTGCAGCCTGAGTGAAATAACGTCCACGTAATTTCACAGCCATTTTACACTGCACTTAAGTAACTTATAAGTCACCTATATGTCTAACCTTTACCTGGTAAAGGTTAGGTGCAAAGTTACTTAGTGTGAGGGCACCCTGGCACTAGCCAAGGTGCCCCCACATTGTTCAGAGCCAATTCACTGAACTTTGTGAGTGCGGGGACACCATTACACGCGTGCACTACATATAGGTCACTACCTATATGTAGCTTCACCATGGTAACTCCGAATATGGCCATGTAACATGTCTATGATCATGGAATTGCCCCCTCTATGCCATCCTGGCATTGTTGGTACAATTCCATGATCCCAGTGGTCTGTAGCACAGACCCTGGTACTGCCAGACTGCCCTTCCTGGGGTTTCTCTGCAGCTGCTGCTGCTGCCAACCCCTCAGACAGGCAGCTGCCCTCCTGGGGTCCAGCCAGGCCTGGCCCAGGATGGCAGAACAAAGAACTTCCTCTGAGAGAGGGTGTGACACCCTCTCCCTTTGGAAAATGGTGTGAAGGCAGGGGAGGAGTAGCCTCCCCCAGCCTCTGGAAATGCTTTGTTGGGCACAGATGTGCCCAATTCTGCATAAGCCAGTCTACACCGGTTCAGGGACCCCTTAGCCCCTGCTCTGGCGCGAAACTGGACAAAGGAAAGGGGAGTGACCACTCCCCTGACCTGCACCTCCCCTGGGAGGTGTCCAGAGCTCCTCCAGTGTGCTCCAGACCTCTGCCATCTTGGAAACAGAGGTGCTGCTGGCACACTGGACTGCTCTGAGTGGCCAGTGCCACCAGGTGACGTCAGAGACTCCTGCTGATAGGCTCCTTCAGGTGTTAGTAGCCTTTCCTCTCTCCTAGGTAGCCAAACCCTCTTTTCTGGCTATTTAGGGTCTCTGTCTCTGGGGAAACTTTAGATAACGAATGCATGAGCTCAGCCGAGTTCCTCTGCATCTCTCTCTTCACCTTCTGATAAGGAAACGACCGCTGACTGCGCTGGAAGCCTGCAAACCTGCAACATAGTAGCAAAGACGACTACTGCAACTCTGTAACGCTGATCCTGCCGCCTTCTCGACTGTTTTCCTGCTTGTGCATGCTGTGGGGGTAGCCTGCCTCCTCTCTGCACCAGAAGCTCCGAAGAAATCTCCCGTGGGTCGACGGAATCTTCCCCCTGCAACCGCAGGCACCAAAAAGCTGCATTACCAGTCCCTTGGGTCTCCTCTCAGCACGACGAGCGAGGTCCCTCGAATCCAGCGACGCTGTCCAAGTGACCCCCACAGTCCAGTGACTCTTCAGCCCAAGTTTGGTGGAGGTAAGTCCTTGCCTCACCTCGCTGGGCTGCATTGCTGGGAACCGGGACTTTGCAGCTATTCCGGCCCCTGTGCACTTCCGGCGGAAATCCTTTGTGCACAGCCAAGCCTGGGTCCACGGCACTCTAACCTGCATTGCACGACTTTCTAAGTTGGTCTCCGGCGACGTGGGACTCCTTTGTGCAACTTCGGTGAGCACTGTTTCACGCATCCTCGTAGTGCCTGTTTCTGGCACTTCTCCGGGTGCTACCTGCATCAGTGAGGGCTCTTTGTCTTGCTCGACGTCCCCTGTCTCTGCAGGTCTAATTTGCGACCTCCTGGTCCCTCCTGGGCCCCAGCAGCGTCCAAAAACGCCAAACGCACGATTTGCGTGTAGCAAGGCTTGTTGGCGTCCTTCCGGTGGGAAAACACTTCTGCACGACTCTACAAGGCAAGACGGGTTCCGTCCACCAAAGGGGAAGTCTCTAGCCCTTTTCGTTCCTGCAGAAACCTCAGCTTCTTCTGTCCAGTCGAAGCTTCTTTGCACCCGCAGCTGGCATTTCCTGGGCATCTGCCCATCTCCGACTTGCTTGTGACTTTTGGACTTGGTCCCCTTGTTCCACAGGTACCCTAGATTGGAAATCCACAGTTGTTGCATTGCTGGTTTGTGTCTTTCCTGCATTATTCCTCTAACACGACTCTTTTGTCCTTAGGGGAACTTTAGTGCACTTTGCACTCACTTTTCAGGGTCTTGGGGAGGGGTATTTTTCTAACTCTCACTATTTTCTAATAGTCCCAGCGACCCTCTACAAGGTCACATAGGTTTGGGGTCCATTCGTGGTTCGCATTCCACTTTTGGAGTATATGGTTTGTGTTGCCCCTATCCCTATGTTTCCCCATTGCATCCTATTGTAACTATACATTGTTTGCACTGTTTTCTAAGACTATACTGCATATTTTTGCTATTGTGTATATATATCTTGTGTATATTTCCTATCCTCTCACTGAGGGTACACTCTAAGATACTTTGGCATATTGTCATAAAAATAAAGTACCTTTATTTTTAGTATAACTGTGTATTGTGTTTTCTTATGATATTGTGCATATGACACTAAGTGGTACTGTAGTAGCTTCACACGTCTCCTAGTTCAGCCTAAGCTGCTCTGCTAAGCTACCATTATCTATCAGCCTAAGCTGCTAGACACCCTATACACTAATAAGGGATAACTGGGCCTGGTGCAAGGTGCAAGTACCCCTTGGTACTCACTACAAGCCAGTCCAGCCTCCTACAGGCTTCAGTTTTTGCTTCTACACGATCTGAAGGCTTATCCTCATGCTTTGGGCCTCAGTGGGGAATCTCAGCTCTGAAGAACTGAAGGGTTTATGGCATCAGGGAGACGGCACACCAGGACCAGGCTTAGCTGCCACATTCTTCTGCGTCAGGCCACCCCCCTTTTTTTGCCATTTTTGTGCCATTTTTTGGTCGAGCGTAAGCCATCGGCCTCGTGTCCACTTTTAGAATACTTCTTATGGCTTAAAGCAATTTCATTTGTTGGTTGCAGTGTCCTTTAAAAATCGCTAGTGGTCAGTTCTGCCTTTTTCTCACTCCTTGTACTGTTTCAGAGCAGTGACCAACTACTGTACTGATCCACTTTGGTTTCTTTATCTGTTGCTGGGACTGACTATTTTTGTTATTTCTTTGGTACTCCCTTTTCACTGTGGGCGTTTTAGGCTGGTAGCGACCTGCGTTTTGTTGCAGCATTTCATTCCTCCCACCTCCTCCCATTTCGCTGACATTTGTTTTGGCTTTATTCCAGTGCTGTCCTCGTTTACCTCCGGGTCCTAAAATACGCTTATTTTAAAAAAGAAACACACCATTGTTTAGCTCACTGTTCACGAAAGCCACAATATGCCCTTTCTGGTACAATGTAGCTAAACCTAGAAGCAATAATGTGAATCTTGCTTAGCCTCACATGCATCTTGAGTCTCTTTCTCAAGGACCCCTCCCTGCCAGCTCTCACGACATAGCACATAGGGCATTTCTTACCTCCTTTATTGGGGGAAAAAAAATCTTCTCAGGCTGCTCTGCTATTGTTAACTTCATTCGAGCTTTGTTGAAATGGAAGGCAATTAGGCTTTCAGGATGTTTCATTCTGTTAAAACAAAAAGAAAATACTTTTCCAGCCTGATTTCCCAATTTCTGTTCAGACGTTTAGGCAAGGAAAGTCCAGTTATGAATTTACAATGCCAATAGCTCAAACTCAAGAAAATGCAAGACCTATAGAATTGCAAATGCTTGTTCTGATTAATAGTTTGCAGTTGGTGGTTCATGGTGTTTCGTGGTGGTTCACAGTGGGGGTTTGAAAGAGCACAAAATGTGCAATAGCTCCAAAATTCCACTAAATCCAACAAGTGGAATACAGTCGTGAAAAGTGGCAAGTTCAATCTGCCAGTGATTTTTTTTCTATAGATTTCTGTTTCACATTTTTCTCCCACTAGTCATAGTCATCTAACTTATTTTTATTAATTGTGATATCATCTATCAAAATCTAGGTCATGTGCACTCCTTCCTTGCCTGACTTAAACATTAGTACAAACCTTTGCAATGGATATCTTGGCCAGTGGTGCAGTGAGGGTACATGGTGCCCTCATGCAAGCAAGGGAAATGCATCCATGTCCTCTGGTTAAGTAGCAAAAAGCCTAATTGGGATGTAGTGGTCCGCTCAAATTCAACAACCTCAGTGCCACTGCACCTGCTGCACTGTTGATAGATACCATTGTGATGTTCCTGGGGCCACACCCTTCAAAGGATAGAAAATACTTGAAATTAACTGAAAAGTTAAGGAGGAGAATTTCCTAGCGCGAGTAGCAACTTCAACAAGGTATCCCTGTGCAAGGATATTTCGGGGCGGGCAGCATTTTCTGTCGCTATTTGAGTATTCTCCGTGACACACTTGAGTGATGTCCACTGGCACAGTTCACTCCAAAATCATCTCTCCACTTGGACTCATGCGTGACTCTCCCATTCACCCAGTAACAGTGCGCCCACCAAAGCAAAGCTACTAACAATTGTGGCCAAGGAGGCAGAGTTCTGACTCTGTGCCCTCGAGGAGAGTGGCATATTAACAAAAAACTCTGTTTGCTGAGTTTATGGGATCTCGGCTGACTTGTGTTACAAATGTCTGATCTTTCGCTGCTGATGATACAAGAAATGTGTTTTTCATAGTCTATGTCACACTTGACAGGACTATAAATTAGCAGCGCCAGCAACAAAGCAAGTACAAGGGTGTCATGAAAATGTAGTAATACATATCGCATGGATGGTCTGTGTTATTGAATGGACTGTAAATGTTTACTTTAGAGTGACCTAGTGCCAGGCCTGTAGAATAGCTTCATGTACTTTAATCTCGTTAATTACTCTGGAAAGTTTGACGAGCAAGAAATCATTTTGCTTACTTTTCAGTCATCCTGTTGAACAGAACAGTAGACCTCGTGGCGCAACGGTAGCGCGTCTGACTCCAGATCAGAAGGTTGCGTGTTCAAATCACGTCGGGGTCAAAAAGTTGTTCTTTTAAACTCCAAAATTGACTCCCATGAATTTACCCTAATTTCTCAATTAAAAAAATAATTGCATTTAAAAACTCTTGTTTTATATAAACATAAATGTGGACCAAGCTCTCATAGATTACCTGGAAACCTGCTTCTAATGTGTACTTAGAAGCTTCGCATCATTTATAATGTACCCTTTGGGAAAAATGCAAGTGTTTTAGCTGCATTGAGCAACAAAAATAATGCTATGCCACAATTCTGTATTACATTAACAGGAAGTAGCAGCCTTACCTCACCCCACATTGCTAGTTATTATCTAAACAATGCGTTGGATACTTCAATTGATAGACAGTAGATGGCGCTGTCGTATAAGTCTATAGCCGCATATGATGCATCATTCTTTCCACTTGTGGAGTGGAAAATAAAATATTACGTTTTCCTTCAGCGGAAGATAATACAGAACTAATCATGAACTGTTAAATGAAAATATGGTGCTGGAAGTCAAAATGACTAGCAGAGGACGACTTCGAACCTTGGACCACAGAGTTACAGGCCTACTACTTTTCCACTGGGATCTCTACTGTTTCACACGGAAAAGAGTCCTTAATCCTTTTTATTTAGTGAAATTCTACAGCCCTGTCATTATTGATAAAATATGTGATTCAGCAGAAATATTTCTGCGGTAATGCACACATTATGCGATGCATTTATGTGAGACCAGAGAACCTATTTTTACCAAGAAGGGTTCAAACCAAACATTATGGATCTCTGTACATAAACACAGTGCGTGGTACTTCATGAGATGTATATATGTATTTTGCATTTTGGCCTTTTCCTTTCTGCAGATTTCTTAGAATGTCCCTCAGATTTATTTTCGCATATAATACTGGTGCGTTGAGTTAGTTCACGTGACTGACCACAAACACTCAAGCGACTAAACAATGACTGACCACAAACACGTATACAACGCTCTTCACCCTTAAGACTGGAGGAGTGAGACCATCTGGAGAGGACCCTTTGGGTGCAATAACATTTTCATTTGAGGCTCTGTTTCTCCCTGTCTTTTTACATTGCATGCCTCGCTCTGCATTACTCTCCTTCCTGACACATTCTGCTCAGCCCCCTCCAGGATCTTCGCATATACAGAGCAGATGGTTTTAACTTGTCACCTCTGAACATTTAAGACAAAAAATAAAGCGTTGGGATCAAGACCCAGAGGTACTCAGATACCCAGGGGGGTGGAAGTGAACAATTGTATATTGTATATTCAAAGGCACTTTTAACATGCTTATGATCTAAACCTACTTAAGCATTTAAGTGAACCAACATATCTGTTATCATATGTTGTTATGTTACCTTCTGTTGCTTTGTGTTGTGTGTGCTGTGTATGTGTGGTGTGGTGTTACAATATTATAACACACATCTGTCACCTAACAGATCTAGAATATCAAGGTACGTTCAGCTCATGGGGCATCGTCCTGCAAAAATTAGAACCGCCCGGACATACTAATCTTTTAATACCGCAACAAAAGAAGGGCAGATCAATTTTAAAAGGGGCCGTGGAAGTAGAAACCTCCCCAAGTAATCGGGAACATTTGACAATATTAGAACATTGGAATGCTGGGGGCTCCATTGAAAACAATGGAGTGCTGCAGGCTTTTACTGGCCGGTAAAAGCCCGCAGCGCCAACATTCCAATGTTTGCTTTGTTCACAGCAACAGCTGTGAACAAAGCCTCATGGAGCCAGAGGGGATATTAATCCCCTCTGGCTCCGTGAACATTTTTTTTTTTTTTAATGGAACATTCTGCCCTGTGTGGCAGAATGTTCTAATAGCCTTAGAACCCGCCGTAGCGGGCTCTACCGGCTATTAAAGTCCCTCTCCCTTGTTAAATGCCCGAGCCGAGCGGGCCTTTAATAGCCGGTAGAGCCCGCTACGGCGGGATCTAAGGCTATAGTAAAGCATCATAGCATGCTTCATAACGGCACGCACCAACAGTTCTTCATCGGTATGCCCTCGACAGTCAAACAGGCTGGAAGGCAAATTTTAAACGACAACAATCATAACTGGTCCTGATGAAAACTCAGAAAAAATCTGTAAGGAAATGCCTCCTTGGCATGGTTACCCCCTGACTTTTTGCCTTTGCTGATGCCAAGTTATGATTTGAAAGTGTGCTGAGGCCTGCTAACCAGGCCCCAGCACCACTGTTCTTTCCCTAACCTGTACCTTTGTTTCCACAATTGGCACACCCTGGCATCCAGGTAAGTCCCTTGTAACTGGTACCCCTGGTACCAAGGGCCCTGATGCCAGGGAAGGTCTCTAAGGGCTGCAGCATGTCTTATGCCACCCTGGAGGCCCCTCACTCAGCACAGACACACTGCTTGCCAGCTTGTGTGTGCTGGTGGGGAGAAAATGACTCAGGGTGCCATGCCAACCTCACACTATCTATGGCATAGGTAAGTCACCCCTCTGGCAAGCCTTACAGCCCTAAGGCAGGGTGCACTATACCATAGGTGAGGGCATAGGTGCATGAGCACTATGCCCCTACAGTGTCTAAGCAAAACCTTGGACATTGTAAGTGCAGGGTAGCCATAAGAGTATATGGTCTGGGAGTCTGTCATACACGAACACCCCAGCACCATAATGGCTACACTGGAAACTGGGAAGTTTGGTATCAAACTTCTCAGCATAATAAATGCACACTGATGCCAGTGTACATTTTATTGTGAAATACACCCCAGAGGGCATCTTAGAGATGCCCCCTGAAAACATACCCGACTTCCAGTGTGGGCTGACTAGTTTTACCAGCCTGCCACACACCAGACATGTTGCTGGCCACATGGGGAGAGTGCCTTTGTCACTCTGTGGCTAGTAACAAAGCCTGTACTGGGTGGAGGTGCTTCTCACCTCCCCCTGCAGGAACTGTAACACCTGGCGGTGAGCCTCAAAGGCTCACCCCCTTTGTTACAGCACCCCAGGGCACTCCAGCTAGTGGAGTTGCCAGCCCCCTCCGGCCACGGCCCCACTTTTGGCAGCAAGGCCGGAGGAGATAATGAGAAAAACAAGGAGTCGTCACTGGCCAGTCAGGGCAGCCCCTAAGGTGTCCTGAGCTGAGGTGACTCTGACTTTTAGAAATCCTCCATCTTGCAGATGGAGGATTCCCCCAATAGGATTAGGGATGTGCCCCCCTCCCCTCAGGGAGGAGGCACAAAGAGGGTGTAGCCACCCTCAGGGCTAGTAGCCATTGGCTACTAACCCCCCAGACCTAAACACACCCCTAAATTGAGTATTTAGGGGCTCCCAGAACCTAGCAAGATAGATTCCTGCAACCTGAAGACGAAGAAGGACTGCTGGCCTGAAAGCCCTGCAGAGAAGACGGAGACACCAACTGCTTTGGCCCCAGCCCTACCGGCCTGTCTCCCCGCTTCAAGAAAAACTGCAACAGCGACGCGTTCCACAGGGTCCAGCGACCTCTGGACCCTCAGAGGACTACCCTGCATCTAAAAGGACCAAGAACTCCCTAGGACAGCGGCTCTGCTCCAAAGAAGAAACATCTTTGCAATAAAGACAACACTTTTCTCGCCGGAAGCATGAGACTTTGCAGTCTGCACCCGAGACCCCCGGCTCGACCTGCGGAGAAACAACACTACAGGGAGGACTCCCCGGCGACTACGACCCTGTGAGTAGCCAGAGTTGACCCCCCTCAGCCCCCCCAGCGACGCCTGCAGAGGGAATCCAGAGGCTCCCCCTGACCGCAACTGCCTGCTTCTAAGAACCCGACGCCTGGTAAAGACCCTGCACCCGCAGCCCCCAGGACCTGAAGGATCCGACCTCCAGTGCAGAAGCGTTCCCCAGGTGGCCCTCTCCCTTGCCCAGGTGGCGGCTACCCCGAGGAGCCCCCCCCTTGCCTGCCTGCATCGCTGAAGAGACCCCTTGGTCTCCCATTGAACTCCATTACAAACCGACGCCTGTTTGCACTCTGCACCCGGCCGCCCCCGTGCCGCTGAGGGTGCACTTTCTGTGCTGACTTGTGTGTCCCCCAGTGCCCTACAAAACCCCCTGGACTGCCCTCCGAAGTCGCGGGTACTTACCTGCTGGCAGACTGGAACCGGGGCTTCCCCTTCTCCATTGAAGCCTATGCGTTTTGGGCACCACTTTGACCTCTGCACCTGACCGGCCCTGAGCTGCTGGTGTAGTAACTTTGGGGTTGCTCTGAACCCCCAACGGTGGGCTACCTTGGACCCAACTTTGAACCCTGCAGGTGGTTTACTAACCTGCAAAACTAACAAATACTTACCTCCCCCAGGAACTGTTGAAAATTGCAGTGTCTAGTTTAAAAAAAGCTTATTGCCATTTTTGTGAAAACTGTACATGCTATTTTTCTGATTCAAAGTTCTTAAGTTACCTAAGTGAAATACTTTAAATGAAAGGTATTACTTGTAAATCTTGAACCTGTGGTTCTTAAAATAAACTAAGAAAATATATTTTTCTATACAAAAACCTGTTGGCCTGGAATTGTCTTTGAGTGTGTGTTCCTCTTATATTGCCTGTGTGTGCACAACAAATGCTTAACACTACCCTCTGATAAGCCTACTTCTCGACCACACTACCACAAAATAGAGCATTAGAATTATCTCTTTTGCCACTATCTTACCTCTAAGGGGAACCCTTGGACTCTGTGCATGCTATTTCTTACTTTGAAATAGTACATACAGAGCCAACTTCCTACAATATCCCCATATGCTCCTGGAACACTTGTGCTCTAAAAAACCTGGTTACCAATAAGCTGGCACTGGGTTTCCTAAAGCAGTTTGAAATCTTCATGTTGCAGGAAACATGGTGCATGGAGCCAATACACATTTCTGGACATTCAGGGATAGACGTCTCTGCAAAACAACCTCAAAGTCACAGACACCCCAAGGGGGGCCTTACAACATACTGCTCCACGAAAATCAACTGGGTGATCAAACAGATCGACCTGGGCATTGACTGGCTGCTACCAACTATGTTGGAACACTGGGCTCCATTAGGCAACAACAGAACCCTACTACTGATCAATGTATATAATCATCCTAATAAAATGCAAAACAGAGAAAATATGGAAACGTTGATCAGCATTGTAAAAATGCTGCAGAAGCAAAATAAGGACGCAATCCTCATTCTGTCTGGCGATTTCAACCTTGATTTGAGAAAGTGCAGCACAAAACCTCTAAATGGAACATACACTAACTCAAAGCTTGAAACCCTGTGTTTGCGTTGCCTGATTCCTCTTCCTGAGGATGCTTCATCCGCACAAGTAACCTTCTTAAGTGGCACAAAAAAATCTAACATCGACTTTACATTTATCAATGAAACTGCACTGCCATTGGTTTTAGCATATAGGATCCAAGAACGCACTGAGAGCGATCACTTCCCACAACTCATTAAGATCCAGAATGAATGGAACCGGCTACCCTCTGCCAATATCATAATTTCAGCCCCAGTGACTTATGACACAAAAAAATTTAAATGGAAGGGGCCAGGCCTCGGTATAGTAATGGAAGAAGTGTACCGCAGTGCTGGCACAATTAATGAGCTTAAAGAAACACTAAGAATGCAGGAACAAGAAAATCATCCTCTAGGAGAACGAGTGACCGATAGGACGCACTTGTGTGATTCCTTAATGAATACATTTTCCATCAAAAAAAGTCTCCCAATTTAGGTCATAGAAACAAAAAACAAAGTTAAGAGCGGCAGAGCAGAAAAGCCATGGTTTAACAAAACACTGCATAATCAGAAAAATCAAGTCTCTAGAGAATTAAAAGAAGTCCTAAAGGACACACGCTGGGGAAGGAAATCTGACAACACAAGGCTCTCTGAGCTAAGAGCCAAATACAAGAAAAATTGCTGGATGGCAAAACGGAGCTATCATGAGGATTTGTGGACCAAGCTGCTCATGTCCAACAAACAGAAAAATAATGAAAAGTTCTGGGAACTGATAAATGTACTAAATCAGGGGAAAAAAATCGACATATGAACACCGGAATTGATGCGGCCACATGGGAAGCCCACATACAAACAATGTTCTCACGCCCAGTACACCATATGAAGGAGGAGGCCACTCAGTCAGCCAATGACCCAAGTAAGATAACTTTGGTTTCAGAGAGACAACGCAAACAGATTTACTTATAAACCAAAATGAACAAAAGTACACACTAAAGAGCATCGACATCGAAAAGGTGATAAGCCTTATAAAGAAATTAAAACTGGAAGGCTCAGCTGGCCGGAACGGAATGCCAAATGCCCTATTTAGAGGAGACCCTTCATTCTGGGCACAATATATGATGCTGCTTTTTGATGACCCCCAGGGCACCACGGGTCTACCAGACGCATGGAAAGGCAGTATCATCCATCCAATATATAAAGCATGCAACCCCGCTAGCCCTTCAAACTACAGGCTAATAGCATTGATAGATGTGGAAATAAAACTCTACTCAGCATGTTTACTGCAACTACTAGCAGAATGGATTCATGACAGACATCTAATTCCACAATGCCAGACACGTTTCAGAACTGGTATGGGAGCCTCCACTAACCTGGCAACCCTGGCTCTGTTGGGAAACAAAGCCAGGCTTAAGAAGAAAAGGCTATTCACATGTTTTATTGATCTAAAGGCAGGGTTTGATTTCGTACCAAGAACCCACCTATGGGACAAACTGAAAGGTTGGGGCTTACCCTGTAGCCTTCTCAATGCAATGATGGACTTGTACATAGGCACTTGGGCGCAAGTAAAAATCGAAGAAGGTGGCTACCTCACCAACAGAATATTGATGGCAAAAGGACTAAAACAAGAATGTATTAGCTCCTACGCTGTTCAACTTATATCTTGCCGACCTAGCTGAGGCTCTAGCATCGGTAAACAGCCATCCGCCAATATTGCCCAAGAAAGGAATAGCATGGCTACAGTATGCAGACGACAGTCATACTCAGCCAAACACAAGTCGGCCTACAGCATAGCATCAACGCATTTCATACATACATAACAATGCAAGGTCTGGAATTGAATTTGAGTAAAACTAAGGTTGGCCGCCTAGTAGACATAAAGTACAAATCTTCTTCATGGTTCATAAAGGGAACCCGGGTGGAGGCTGCCCCCACATACAAATATTTGGGATTCACCATGGACCGCCTCTTGACCTTCAAGCCACAGCTTGCTGTTGCTCAAGCTAAAGCCCTTTCATTGACCTATGGCTTCAAAATACTAAAACAAAAACTGAGCTGCCCGTCATATTCACACCTCCTTTCAGTCACGGCAGCACGACTAATGCCGACTGTCACTTATGGCGCCGAAATCATGCTGGGGAAGGAGGCAGTTTTTTTCAATCAAGTCCAGACAAAGGCCTACAAAATGGTTTTTCGGATACCCCGACCAGCATCTCCAGTCCAGGTCTGCCTAGAATTGGGTCTGAAAAACTACGAATTTCAGAGTAAATGTGCTTTCACCAAATTATGCTGGAGGATGCGTACAGCAGAGATTGGTACCTTAAATAACCTATGTTGGATGGAAATCGAGGAGCAACAGGGTCACAACAATAAAGGCACCTGTGGTCAGCATTTAAACAACTGTTTTAAAGTGCTAGGTCTGCCAGAAGCCTGGGAGCAGAACCTGGGCAAAAAGGAGATTTACCGGAAGGCAAATGCTGTCACTAAGATAAAATCTTTAAATTCTGACAAACAAAAATTGGGAAGAAGAAGACAGCACACCAGGATTGTAACAACATCTTACAAAACCTTACGGGTACAGGAATATTTAGCAGCATCCTTCAACCAGTTGCTGGAACACTAGTTCATGCTCTTTCGATTTGGGTTGATGGAAATGAAAGATATGGGGACATATGTACAAACACTTTTTCCCATAGACACAGAATGGGTAAAAACCTTTGATACATCTGGCCCATGGTCCCTTCATGGAGACAACAAGATCCAACGCATTCCTGTTGACTGTGTGGATACAGACAGGAGTCATTAGAACACATTTTCTGTGTGTGCCCGGTGTTGCTAGGTTACAGGATATTGTATCTGAAAAATATTTTTAGGATATTGAACATGCAGTCCAGCCGTCATCAGTTGGCTCAGCGGACTCTCAATACTCTTTTCTTGTCGGGGGACCAAATTTATGGTACAGGCCCAGAAAGAACTAGAGAATAAAGTCTAAGCCGAGTGCGCACGGGTTATCATTTTATGTTAGTAAAGCACCCAACAGGTTAGCTGCAGCCAGAAAACAGTCTCAGGTATAACTTAGTGTTCGTCATTTTTAGTATTCCCTGAGCCCTACTCATCTACAATCACAGTTTTGCACGGGAGTAAGAAAGTCCTAAATTTAAGACCAAGAGTAAGGTTGGAATCAGTAGAGAACATTTTAGTCATGCACAAATTGATCATTATGATAAGTTTTAGTTTAAACAAGCATTTTATGTTTTTATGAGTCTCTATTTAATACAGTGAGTATGCTAAGTATTTCTACAAATATGTATGTTTGAATTGCAATGGTTTTAACTAACTGTGCCAATAAATTTAAACTTGAAACTATAACACACATCTGTCACCTTCTTGGCCTCTCATTCTTCTTGACAAAGAGCAGAGTGTTGCTGCAAGTTTTTTGGAAGCGACAAACACATTCAGTGTGCGCCCGGCTGAGGCTGTCGATCGTTTCACTGGTTCTTCTAATTGTGAGGTTGTGTGCTGGTGTTTAGGGATTGGACCGGTGTAGTCCGGTATTGAAATTGTGAACACTTTAGAATATGCGCCACCGGGTCAGTGAGTCCACCTCTGAATGCAGGGTTACCACATGGTGCTCTGTTAGTCAGTAGGACAGGGGGGGAGGTGTGTGGTGCAGTGTAGGTGCAGGTCCTCAGTCTGAGACTCTTCACAGGTTTGATGCCTTTGTGGACACCCACAATCCGGCTGATGTGCTTAAGACGAGTCCTGCTGTACTATGTGGGGCTTGTTTGTCTCAGGAAGTGTAAGCCACTGTGAGGAAGAGTAGATCACTGATTCATGGGAGGCAGGAGGGGGTTGTAGAAGGTCTAAACACAGTTGTGTGCCTCTGCAGCTGTGCATGTGTTTTCACTAGGTTTTAAGGGGCAGCGACCATTGGAGGGTGTTGTCAGTTACTACAGATATCAGTGCACCCACAGGGGTGGGCTGGTCAGGGCTTGCTTCAGGTGAGGTTGTGTCAATGAGCTGGGGTTGCTTCGCATGAGGTTGTGTTAGTGAGTTGGGGTTGCTTTGCATGAGGTTGTGTTAGTGAGTTGGGGTTGCTTCGCATGAGGTTGTGTTAGTGAGTTGGGGTTGCTTTGCGTGAAGTTGTGTTAGTGAGTTGGGCTTGCTTCTCGTGAGGTTGTGTCAGTGAGTTTGGCTTCCTTCAGGTGAGGTTGTGTCAGAGAGTTGAGCTTCGGGTGAGGTTGTGTCAGTGAGTTGGGCTTCGGTGAGGTTGTGTTAGTGAGTTGGGGTTGCTTCGCTTGAAGTTGTGTCAGTGAGTTGGGCTTGCTTCAGGTGAGGTTGTGTCAGTAAGTTGGGCTTCGGGTGAGGTGTGTTAGTGAGTTGGGGTTGCTTTGCGTGAGGTTGTGTCAGTGAGTTGGGCTTCAGGTGAGGTTTTGTCAGTGGGTTAACCTTGCTTCAGATGAAGTTGTGTCAGTGAGCTGGGCGCTGTGGGCGGGGGGGGGTTCGGTTGGATACCATGGTGAATCATGGCATGCGGAGCTTGCAGGGTTCAGCAATTGTCGTTTGACTACCTTGCTTCGATGCATTGATGCGGCGTTTCGTTTTTGTTGCTGTGATTGGTCCCCTTATTGATTTCTTTTTAAGAATAACATTTACACGTTTCCAGACATGAAGAGAAACACTCTGTCTCTCCCGTTCCCCACTTTAATGTGTTTTCTCAAAAACTGACCCGTTCGTGATGGTGAAACCGGAAGGACTGAAGCTCAGCAGCGCCTTTCCCTGTAGTCCATCTCTCCTTCCTGCCCCAGGCTGCAGTAGTACCACTCGTGTGCTCTTGGGCATGTAAGGCCCGTGTGGTCTTTTGTAAACTAACGTCAGGAGCAGGGCCCCCACCAGTGGGATACGGCATCCGGACCCGTATCAGAATGTGTGAGGTTTTCCACCCCTAGAACATGCCACACTCTGTGGTACCAACCCTCCAGGGTGGCACCAGCATAGCTGCCAAGTTTCCCAGGTCCATTCTTTATGTGTTGCTCCAATCCGAGTTTTTTTTACTTTGAATTCTGGACTTGTAGTCCTGTTTTATAATGGAATAAATAAAACTAAAACTCCCAGAATTCAAACTAAAAACTTGGACTGGAGCAGCACATCACGCACTGACCCGGGAAAACCTGGAATGGATGCCCCGGTCAGCAGCCAGCTAGTAGGGTCTGACCGGCCAGTGATAAGAGCGCATTTTCCCGCAAGTTTCCCCGCGTGTTTATTCAGCATTCAGACAAGATATGGGGGGGTCTCTGGGATGATGTTCCATCACCCCAGGAACCCCTGGCCAGACGGGGTGTATTAAAGGATGCCCCATAGAATGAGGTGGTTCTCCCCCGCCTGTAGCCCCCCAGCACAGGTCCCATCTTGTTCTTTCCAGCGCGTGAAGTCGATGTGCGGACCCCAGGGACCTCGGGTGGATTCTTGGTACATTCTACCTCCGAGAGGCCCGTGAGGTCCCTTTAATGCAGCGGTGAGTCTGGTGGACTATTCGGCTTCTGTAAACTGAAGGTTCAACCCTCTCCCGGCAGCTCTGAAAGCTTCTCTTCTGTGCCGGGCTTCTTTCTAGTGACAATGTAGAGATTCTTGAAATAATGGTGAGGTTGGGTGGCGTGTGTGGGTGGGGAAATGGGGAGGGGGCACCATCGCTTTCCTTAAAACAGATTGTCTGGAGCTGGATAACCCTTGATTGACACCACGGATCTCCCCCTGCAGGTTGGTTTACCGCCCCTCGACAGGTCGAATTCACTGTTCTAGGCCACAGGGCGTGCAGCAGGTAGAGTGGCACCGAGGACCAGTGGTTTCTGGGGCTCATGTCCATTCTGACCCTGGCGCCCATAATACTAAGGCTAACCTACTGCTAGGACCGGAGGGAAGTCAGCATACGATTAAATTGCGGAGTTTGGGTGATGCTGCTGGTTTCTGTCTGAGTAGAATTGATGGCTTCAGTTATTGGTGCTCAGTCCCGCGGAGGGGCTGTTAAAACTGGACTATCTGGGGGCTCTTAGACGGGTGAGTGGAGTGAAAAGTCTGTGCGGGAATGCTCGCCTTAGCTGCAGAATAACTCTTCTGTGAAGATATCGGCGGGCTTGTGTTATTTCTCAGAGGGAAAGCAGCTCCTACAATAGTAGCAAGCGTTGGTGGTATAGTGGTGAGCATAGCTGCCTTCCAAGCAGTTGACCCGGGTTCGATTCCCGGCCAACGCAGTATATATTTTTGTGCAATAATATAATTTCATTATTACTGTGTGAGTTTCACTTTGATAGTAAATCATTTAGTCTGTCTCACGACTGACATTGACTCACAAGGATACAGAACTAAGGAAACCACGAGGAATGATATCACGGAGAGGCCGGAGCGACTCGGACGCATTTCCACCCACAGGTTTATGTTCTGGATCTCCTCCTGCAGGGCTGCACCGGCAGCTGACACACCGGGTGAACGTATGTGCAGCCACTTCTGAAAAGAATCGTGAATTACTCCAGTACTTCGAGATCTGGCTCCATAGCAAGAACTAGTACGTGTTTGCAGCTGCACATCCTGTACATGATGACGTGGGAACTGTAAGTCAGTGCCTCAGTTCTGTTTTGCTGTTCGGTAGGACAGTGAATCCCTCAGTCCTTTCAGCGCTAGTAGCATCTCCAGACCCTCAACCCACTGGGGATTTTCCGGGGTCTGCAGCGGCCAATCCTGCACTTTCTACTTGTTAAGAAATCATTCACAAAACGGGAGATTAACCCTTTCTGAAAGAGGCCCTGGTTTATTGCCCCGAATGTTAGACCAAGGTCGGTTCTTTGCAGTAGTCCGGACAGTTGGCTCAGCTGGTAAAAACTACAACTGTGTGAAACAGAAAAACATTGTTTCACAGAAATGTGTTATAATGCTGTGAGGTATAGTGGATTTATTGTGCTTAAACGACTGTGAGATTAGCGAGGGGAGTAGTTTGCTGTCTCTCATTTGTAAAAAAAAAAAAAAAAATGTGAGAAATTAATTTCTCACTGATGAAATTCATGAAGTTCTGTGAGTATTGCATGGTGTGAAATTCGCAGATCTTGCTGGTGTAATAAAACTTCGCTCAGGCTTGGTGAGAAAATGCTGTTAACAAAAATATAAATTTAATTGTTCGACTTACCTTGAAAGCTTATGTCAGGTGACCCTCAATGACTAAAGACTTTAGGGGTGACAGTGCAAACCTTGTGGCTGGTATCACCGGTGCCATTGAAACATAACAGTGCTGCAAAGATACTGATAGCTAAAACCCTGTCCTTTCAGTCTTCGTTGTCAGAGGGCAGCAAAGCTGAACGGATTAATCTTCTTATTTAAGGTGAAATTGCTTTAGAAACTCAGAGAATCTGACACATGAATAACACAAAAGACCGGTTGTCAAATCAGAGCTCTGGCCGCTTTCTTTAGTAGAGGTGGTTGGATTATTAAATATGAAACTTCTATAGTTCACTACATTTCTACCGAATGCGAGGACAATCTGACTGTCTCAGGAAGTTGCCCCTCAGTTGTATAAGGGGATACCTTCCATCAAACTTTTTGACAGGTGCCCGCCCCGTGATCACGTAGGCAATGACGTGGGTACCCTGCCCCGTGATGACGTAAGTAATGACGTAGGTGAGTCACGTGGGTTGTGACATGATGTGATGCTGTGTTAGTCACGTGCCCTGATGCTGTCCCTTGTGTGTAGGTCTATGGACTGTGTGAAATGGCGGCTGTGCAGGTGTGCGGCATGCTTCATGGCCTAAGAGGACAAGTGTGGACATGTCAGACATTCAGGACCGAGTGGCTGCCTGGGGGGCCACCTCGCAGGGCAGAGCATTGGGGTTGTAATGACAAACCTCCACCCTACCAACTAATCCAAAAAGAGGGGCTGGGCAAATGCTGCAAAGGTCATGACATATGGTTACTGTTACGTGTAACCCCTCAACGTATCAGAGCCGTCAAGGTGAGCATGTGACCGCTATGTTGTAGAGGCGTACGCCCTTTTTGAACCATTGAATACATATAAGGAGCCGGCCAGAGCAGCACGCCAAACCGAGAACCATTTCTGAAATAGGTTGTCAAGGCATTATGAAGAGATACAGTCCGCTCACCAGAAAAGCCGCCTCCTCAGGTGCCCAGAACACTATCAATAGATATTATCGGTCCCTAACACCTCTGGTGTGGATGAGAATGCACAGCTGGCTGCCCCTACAGATGGGGGTTCCAACGTTACCGATTTTCAAAAGGAAGTTTGCGAGCGGCTTGAAAAGCTCAGCCTCTAGGATTTGCCGCAACTGAAATCCCCTATTAAGGTTGAAGGCGACGGCCGCGAAGCCTCGAAAGACTAATTAAATGATTCAATCAACTTCATCGACAGTGAAGATGATGAAAACTGTATTGCACCACCGAATTCACAAGTCTATGAAGATATGGGCTTTCAGGAGGACCCTGATCCAGAGGCAGTCGTCGCACAGCCGGCAGGTGTAAACTCTGAAGCCGCTTATACACCAATGGACCTACGCGACTCGCAAGATTTCAGAGCAGCCGCTGAGTGTAGCAAAAATGCTGAGCAGTAAGCTTATCAGAGGGTCGTGTTAAGCATTTGTTGTACACACACCGGCAATTAATGAGGAACACACACTCAAAGACTTACTCCAGGCCAATAGGTTTTTATATTGGAAAAATATATTTTCTTAGTTTATTTTAAGAACCACAGGTTCAAGATTTACATTAAACACTTTAAATGCAAGGTACTTCACTTAGATACTTTAGGAACTTTGAATGAAAACAATATCATGTACAGCCTTTGTAAAAATTGCAATAAGCTATTTTCAAAGTAGACACAGTGCAAAAATCAACATTTCCTGGGGGAGGTAAGTAAACGTTAGATTAGGAGGTAAGTAAAACACTTACAAGTCTCAGTCCTGGGGCATAGGCAGCTCACCGATGGGGGTTCAAGGCAACCCCAAAGTTACCACACCAGCAGCTCAGGGCTAAAAGCTCATTTATGGTCGGCCTTTGGTGCGAATCATATGGCAAAAGGTGGTTTGTTAAGATGAGAGCACTCATATCGTGCTAGGCAAAATATACAGTGGAGGCACTCATTTTTGTGTCAGGTGTATGTAGAGATGAGACAGCGACTTTTATGCACTAATGAGCCACGCAATTGTGTTACATCTTGGGGTTCAGTCCAAGCCATATTGAGCAGACGAGAGCGGTCATGGTGGCGGGCGCCTGGCTGTCGGGCAGGGTGTAAGGCTCAATAGTGTACAGTGAGACTCTGTAGGGCTTTGTAGGAAAGTACCATCTTGCCTGGCATGTTACCCCCATTTTTCACTGTATATATGTTGTTTTAGTTGTATGTGTCACTGGGACCCTGGTAACCCAGGGCCCCAGTGCTCATAAGTGTGCCTGAATGTGTTTCCTGTGTAGTGACTAACTGTCTCACTGAGGCTCTGCTAATCAGAACCTCAGTGGTTATGCACTCTCATTTCTTTCCAAATTGTCACTGACAGGCTAGTGACCATTTTTACCAATTTACATTGGCTTACTGGAACACCCTTATAATTCCCTAGTATATGGTACTGAAGTACCCAGGGTATTGGGGTTCCAGGAGATCCCTATGGGCTGCAGCATTTCTTTTGCCACCCATAGGGAGCTCTGACAATTCTTACACAGGCCTGGCACTGCAGCCTGAGTGAAATAACGTCCACGTAATTTCACAGCCATTTTACACTGCACTTAAGTAACTTATAAGTCACCTATATGTCTAACCTTTACCTGGTAAAGGTTAGGTGCAAAGTTACTTAGTGTGAGGGCACCCTGGCACTAGCCAAGGTGCCCCCACATTGTTCAGAGCCAATTCACTGAACTTTGTGAGTGCGGGGACACCATTACACGCGTGCACTACATATAGGTCACTACCTATATGTAGCTTCACCATGGTAACTCCGAATATGGCCATGTAACATGTCTATGATCATGGAATTGCCCCCTCTATGCCATCCTGGCATTGTTGGTACAATTCCATGATCCCAGTGGTCTGTAGCACAGACCCTGGTACTGCCAGACTGCCCTTCCTGGGGTTTCTCTGCAGCTGCTGCTGCTGCCAACCCCTCAGACAGGCAGCTGCCCTCCTGGGGTCCAGCCAGGCCTGGCCCAGGATGGCAGAACAAAGAACTTCCTCTGAGAGAGGGTGTGACACCCTCTCCCTTTGGAAAATGGTGTGAAGGCAGGGGAGGAGTAGCCTCCCCCAGCCTCTGGAAATGCTTTGTTGGGCACAGATGTGCCCAATTCTGCATAAGCCAGTCTACACCGGTTCAGGGACCCCTTAGCCCCTGCTCTGGCGCGAAACTGGACAAAGGAAAGGGGAGTGACCACTCCCCTGACCTGCACCTCCCCTGGGAGGTGTCCAGAGCTCCTCCAGTGTGCTCCAGACCTCTGCCATCTTGGAAACAGAGGTGCTGCTGGCACACTGGACTGCTCTGAGTGGCCAGTGCCACCAGGTGACGTCAGAGACTCCTGCTGATAGGCTCCTTCAGGTGTTAGTAGCCTTTCCTCTCTCCTAGGTAGCCAAACCCTCTTTTCTGGCTATTTAGGGTCTCTGTCTCTGGGGAAACTTTAGATAACGAATGCATGAGCTCAGCCGAGTTCCTCTGCATCTCTCTCTTCACCTTCTGATAAGGAAACGACCGCTGACTGCGCTGGAAGCCTGCAAACCTGCAACATAGTAGCAAAGACGACTACTGCAACTCTGTAACGCTGATCCTGCCGCCTTCTCGACTGTTTTCCTGCTTGTGCATGCTGTGGGGGTAGCCTGCCTCCTCTCTGCACCAGAAGCTCCGAAGAAATCTCCCGTGGGTCGACGGAATCTTCCCCCTGCAACCGCAGGCACCAAAAAGCTGCATTACCAGTCCCTTGGGTCTCCTCTCAGCACGACGAGCGAGGTCCCTCGAATCCAGCGACGCTGTCCAAGTGACCCCCACAGTCCAGTGACTCTTCAGCCCAAGTTTGGTGGAGGTAAGTCCTTGCCTCACCTCGCTGGGCTGCATTGCTGGGAACCGGGACTTTGCAGCTATTCCGGCCCCTGTGCACTTCCGGCGGAAATCCTTTGTGCACAGCCAAGCCTGGGTCCACGGCACTCTAACCTGCATTGCACGGCTTTCTAAGTTGGTCTCCGGCGACGTGGGACTCCTTTGTGCAACTTCGGTGAGCACTGTTTCACGCATCCTCGTAGTGCCTGTTTCTGGCACTTCTCCGGGTGCTACCTGCTTCAGTGAGGGCTCTTTGTCTTGCTCGACGTCCCCTGTCTCTGCAGGTCCAATTTGCGACCTCCTGGTCCCTCCTGGGCCCCAGCAGCGTCCAAAAACGCCAAACGCACGATTTGCGTGTAGCAAGGCTTGTTGGCGTCCTTCCGGCGGGAAAACACTTCTGCACGACTCTACAAGGCAAGACGGGTTCCGTCCACTAAAGGGGAAGTCTCTAGCCCTTTTCGTTCCTGCAGAAACCTCAGCTTCTTCTGTCCAGTCGAAGCTTCTTTGCACCCGCAGCTGGCATTTCCTGGGCATCTGCCCATCTCCGACTTGCTTGTGACTTTTGGACTTGGTCCCCTTGTTCCACAGGTACCCTAGATTGGAAATCCACAGTTGTTGCATTGCTGGTTTGTGTCTTTCCTGCATTATTCCTCTAACACGACTCTTTTGTCCTTAGGGGAACTTTAGTGCACTTTGCACTCACTTTTCAGGGTCTTGGGGAGGGTTATTTTTCTAACTCTCACTATTTTCTAATAGTCCCAGCGACCCTCTACAAGGTCACATAGGTTTGGGGTCCATTCGTGGTTCGCATTCCACTTTTGGAGTATATGGTTTGTGTTGCCCCTATCCCTATGTTTCCCCATTGCATCCTATTGTAACTATACATTGTTTGCACTGTTTTCTAAGACTATACTGCATATTTTTGCTATTGTGTATATATATCTTGTGTATATTTCCTATCCTCTCACTGAGGGTACACTCTAAGATACTTTGGCATATTGTCATAAAAATAAAGTACCTTTATTTTTAGTATAACTGTGTATTGTGTTTTCTTATGATATTGTGCATATGACACTAAGTGGTACTGTAGTAGCTTCACACGTCTCCTAGTTCAGCCTAAGCTGCTCTGCTAAGCTACCATTATCTATCAGCCTAAGCTGCTAGACACCCTATACACTAATAAGGGATAACTGGGCCTGGTGCAAGGTGCAAGTACCCCTTGGTACTCACTACAAGCCAGTCCAGCCTCCTACAGGCTTCAGTTTTTGCTTCTACACGATCTGAAGGCTTATCCTCATGCTTTGGGCCTCAGTGGGGAATCTCAGCTCTGAAGAACTGAAGGGTTTATGGCATCAGGGAGACGGCACACCAGGACCAGGCTTAGCTGCCACATTCTTCTGCGTCAGGCCACCCCCCCTTTTTTTGCCATTTTTGTGCCATTTTTTGGTCGAGCGTAAGCCATCGGCCTCGTGTCCACTTTTAGAATACTTCTTATGGCTTAAAGCAATTTCATTTGTTGGTTGCAGTGTCCTTTAAAAATCGCTAGTGGTCAGTTCTGCCTTTTTCTCACTCCTTGTACTGTTTCAGAGCAGTGACCAACTACTGTACTGATCCACTTTGGTTTCTTTATCTGTTGCTGGGACTGACTATTTTTGTTATTTCTTTGGTACTCCCTTTTCACTGTGGGCGTTTTAGGCTGGTAGCGACCTGCGTTTTGTTGCAGCATTTCATTCCTCCCACCTCCTCCCATTTCGCTGACATTTGTTTTGGCTTTATTCCAGTGCTGTCCTCGTTTACCTCCGGGTCCTAAAATACGCTTATTTTAAAAAAGAAACACACCATTGTTTAGCTCACTGTTCACGAAAGCCACAATATGCCCTTTCTGGTACAATGTAGCTAAACCTAGAAGCAATAATGTGAATCTTGCTTAGCCTCACATGCATCTTGAGTCTCTTTCTCAAGGACCCCTCCCTGCCAGCTCTCACGACATAGCACATAGGGCATTTCTTACCTCCTTTATTGGGGGAAAAAAAATCTTCTCAGGCTGCTCTGCTATTGTTAACTTCATTCGAGCTTTGTTGAAATGGAAGGCAATTAGGCTTTCAAGATGTTTCATTCTGTTAAAACAAAAAGAAAATACTTTTCCAGCCTGATTTCCCAATTTCTGTTCAGACGTTTAGGCAAGGAAAGTCCAGTTATGAATTTACAATGCCAATAGCTCAAACTCAAGAAAATGCAAGACCTATAGAATTGCAAATGCTTGTTCTGATTAATAGTTTGCAGTTGGTGGTTCATGGTGTTTCGTGGTGGTTCACAGTGGGGGTTTGAAAGAGCACAAAATGTGCAATAGCTCCAAAATTCCACTAAATCCAACAAGTGGAATACAGTCGTGAAAAGTGGCAAGTTCAATCTGCCAGTGATTTTTTTTCTATAGATTTCTGTTTCACATTTTTCTCCCACTAGTCATAGTCATCTAACTTATTTTTATTAATTGTGATATCATCTATCAAAATCTAGGTCATGTGCACTCCTTCCTTGCCTGACTTAAACATTAGTACAAACCTTTGCAATGGATATCTTGGCCAGTGGTGCAGTGAGGGTACATGGTGCCCTCATGCAAGCAAGGGAAATGCATCCATGTCCTCTGGTTAAGTAGCAAAAAGCCTAATTGGGATGTAGTGGTCCGCTCAAATTCAACAACCTCAGTGCCACTGCACCTGCTGCACTGTTGATAGATACCATTGTGATGTTCCTGGGGCCACACCCTTCAAAGGATAGAAAATACTTGAAATTAACTGAAAAGTTAAGGAGGAGAATTTCCTAGCGCGAGTAACAACTTCAACAAGGTATCCCTGTGCAAGGATATTTCGGGGCGGGCAGCATTTTCTGTCGCTATTTGAGTATTCTCCGTGACACACTTGAGTGATGTCCACTGGCACAGTTCACTCCAAAATCATCTCTCCACTTGGACTCATGCGTGACTCTCCCATTCACCCAGTAACAGTGCGCCCACCAAAGCAAAGCTACTAACAATTGTGGCCAAGGAGGCAGAGTTCTGACTCTGTGCCCTCGAGGAGAGTGGCATATTAACAAAAAACTCTGTTTGCTGAGTTTATGGGATCTCGGCTGACTTGTGTTACAAATGTCTGATCTTTCGCTCCTGATGATACAAGAAATGTGTTTTTCATAGTCTATGTCACACTTGACAGGACTATAAATTAGCAGCGCCAGCAACAAAGCAAGTACAAGGGTGTCATGAAAATGTAGTAATACATATCGCATGGATGGTCGGTGTTATTGAATGGACTGTAAATGTTTACTTTAGAGTGACCTAGTGCCAGGCCTGTAGAATAGCTTCATGTACTTTAATCTCGTTAATTACTCTGGAAAGTTTGACGAGCAAGAAATCATTTTGCTTACTTGTAAGTCATCCTGTTGAACAGAACAGTAGACCTCGTGGCGCAACGGTAGCGCGTCTGACTCCAGATCAGAAGGTTGCGTGTTCAAATCACGTCGGGGTCAAAAAGTTGTTCTTTTAAACTCCAAAATTGACTCCCATGAATTTACCCTAATTTCTCAATTAAAAAAATAATTGCATTTAAAAACTCTTGTTTTATATAAACATAAATGTGGACCAAGCTCTCATAGATTACCTGGAAACCTGCTTCTAATGTGTACTTAGAAGCTTCGCATCATTTATAATGTACCCTTTGGGAAAAATGCAAGTGTTTTAGCTGCATTGAGCAACAAAAATAATGCTATGCCACAATTCTGTATTACATTAACAGGAAGTAGCAGCCTTACCTCACCCCACATTGCTAGTTATTATCTAAACAATGCGTTGGATACTTCAATTGATAGACAGTAGATGGCGCTGTCGTATAAGTCTATAGCCGCATATGATGCATCATTCTTTCCACTTGTGGAGTGGAAAATAAAATATTACGTTTTCCTTCAGCGGAAGATAATACAGAACAAATCATGAACTGTTAAATGAAAATATGGTGCTGGAAGTCAAAATGACTAGCAGAGGACGACTTCGAACCTTGGACCACAGAGTTACAGGCCTACTACTTTTCCACTGGGATCTCTACTGTTTCACACGGAAAAGAGTCCTTAATCCTTTTTATTTAGTGAAATTCTACAGCCCTGTCATTATTGATAAAATATGTGATTCAGCAGAAATATTTCTGCGGTAATGCACACATTATGCGAAGCATTTATGTGAGACCAGAGAACCTATTTTTACCAAGAAGGGTTCAAACCAAACATTATGGATCTCTGTACATAAACACAGTGCGTGGTACTTCATGAGATGTATATATGTATTTTGCATTTTGGCCTTTTCCTTTCTGCAGATTTCTTAGAATGTCCCTCAGATTTATTTTCGCATATAATACTGGTGCGTTGAGTTAGTTCACGTGACTGACCACAAACACTCAAGCGACTAAACAATGACTGACCACAAACACGTATACAACGCTCTTCACCCTTAAGACTGGAGGAGTGAGACCATCTGGAGAGGACCCTTTGGGTGCAATAACATTTTCATTTGAGGCTCTGTTTCTCCCTGTCTTTTTACATTGCATGCCTCGCTCTGCATTACTCTCCTTCCTGACACATTCTGCTCAGCCCCCTCCAGGATCTTCGCATATACAGAGCAGATGGTTTTAACTTGTCACCTCTGAACATTTAAGACAAAAAATCAAGCGTTGGGATCAAGACCCAGAGGTACTCAGATACCCAGGGGGGTGGAAGTGAACAATTGTATATTGTATATTCAAAGGCACTTTTAACATGCTTATGATCTAAACCTACTTAAGCATTTAAGTGAACCAACATATCTGTTATCATATGTTGTTATGTTACCTTCTGTTGCTTTGTGTTGTGTGTGCTGTGTATGTGTGGTGTGGTGTTACAATATTATAACACACATCTGTCACCTAACAGATCTAGAATATCAAGGTACGTTCAGCTCATGGGGCATCGTCCTGCAAAAATTAGAACCGCCCGGACATACTAATCTTTTAATACCGCAACAAAAGAAGGGCAGATCAATTTTAAAAGGGGCCGTGGAAGTAGAAACCTCCCCAAGTAATCGGGAACATTTGACAATATTAGAACATTGGAATGCTGGGGGCTCCATTGAAAACAATGGAGTGCTGCAGGCTTTTACTGGCCGGTAAAAGCCCGCAGCGCCAACATTCCAATGTTTGCTTTGTTCACAGCAACAGCTGTGAACAAAGCCTCATGGAGCCAGAAGGGATATTAATCCCCTCTGGCTCCGTGAACATTTTTTTTTTTTTTAATGGAACATTCTGCCCTGTGTGGCAGAATGTTCTAATAGCCTTAGAACCCGCCGTAGCGGGCTCTACCGGCTATTAAAGTCCCTCTCCCTTGTTAAATGCCCGAGCCGAGCGGGCCTTTAATAGCCGGTAGAGCCCGCTACGGCGGGATCTAAGGCTATAGTAAAGCATCATAGCATGCTTCATAACGGCACGCACCAACAGTTCTTCATCGGTATGCCCTCGACAGTCAAACAGGCTGGAAGGCAAATTTTAAACGACAACAATCATAACTGGTCCTGATGAAAACTCAGAAAAAATCTGTAAGGAAATGCCTCCTTGGCATGGTTACCCCCTGACTTTTTGCCTTTGCTGATGCCAAGTTATGATTTGAAAGTGTGCTGAGGCCTGCTAACCAGGCCCCAGCACCACTGTTCTTTCCCTAACCTGTACCTTTGTTTCCACAATTGGCACACCCTGGCATCCAGGTAAGTCCCTTGTAACTGGTACCCCTGGTACCAAGGGCCCTGGTGCCAGGGAAGGTCTCTAAGGGCTGCAGCATGTCTTATGCCACCCTGGAGGCCCCTCACTCAGCACAGACACACTGCTTGCCAGCTTGTGTGTGCTGGTGGGGAGAAAATGACTCAGGGTGCCATGATAACCTCACACTATCTATGGCATAGGTAAGTCACCCCTCTGGCAAGCCTTACAGCCCTAAGGCAGGGTGCACTATACCATAGGTGAGGGCATAGGTGCATGAGCACTATGCCCCTACAGTGTCTAAGCAAAACCTTGGACATTGTAAGTGCAGGGTAGCCATAAGAGTATATGGTCTGGGAGTCTGTCATACACGAACACCCCAGCACCATAATGGCTACACTGGAAACTGGGAAGTTTGGTATCAAACTTCTCAGCATAATAAATGCACACTGATGCCAGTGTACATTTTATTGTGAAATACACCCCAGAGGGCATCTTAGAGATGCCCCCTGAAAACATACCCGACTTCCAGTGTGGGCTGACTAGTTTTACCAGCCTGCCACACACCAGACATGTTGCTGGCCACATGGGGAGAGTGCCTTTGTCACTCTGTGGCTAGTAACAAAGCCTGTACTGGGTGGAGGTGCTTCTCACCTCCCCCTGCAGGAACTGTAACACCTGGCGGTGAGCCTCAAAGGCTCACCCCCTTTGTTACAGCACCCCAGGGCACTCCAGCTAGTGGAGTTGCCAGCCCCCTCCGGCCACGGCCCCACTTTTGGCAGCAAGGCCGGAGGAGATAATGAGAAAAACAAGGAGGAGTCACTGGCCAGTCAGGGCAGCCCCTAAGGTGTCCTGAGCTGAGGTGACTCTGACTTTTAGAAATCCTCCATCTTGCAGATGGAGGATTCCCCCAATAGGATTAGGGATGTGCCCCCCTCCCCTCAGGGAGGAGGCACAAAGAGGGTGTAGCCACCCTCAGGGCTAGTAGCCATTGGCTACTAACCCCCCAGACCTAAACACACCCCTAAATTGAGTATTTAGGGGCTCCCAGAACCTAGCAAGATAGATTCCTGCAACCTGAAGACGAAGAAGGACTGCTGGCCTGAAAGCCCTGCAGAGAAGACGGAGACACCAACTGCTTTGGCCCCAGCCCTACCGGCCTGTCTCCCCACTTCAAGAAAAACTGCAACAGCGACGCGTTCCACAGGGTCCAGCGACCTCTGGACCCTCAGAGGACTACCCTGCATCTAAAAGGACCAAGAACTCCCTAGGACAGCGGCTCTGCTCCAAAGAAGAAACATCTTTGCAATAAAGACAACACTTTTCTCGCCGGAAGCATGAGACTTTGCAGTCTGCACCCGAGACCCCCGGCTCGACCTGCGGAGAAACAACACTACAGGGAGGACTCCCCGGCGACTACGACCCTGTGAGTAGCCAGAGTTGACCCCCCTCAGCCCCCCCAGCGACGCCTGCAGAGGGAATCCAGAGGCTCCCCCTGACCGCAACTGCCTGCTTCTAAGAACCCGACGCCTGGTAAAGACACTGCACCCGCAGCCCCCAGGACCTGAAGGATCCGACCTCCAGTGCAGAAGCGTTCCCCAGGTGGCCCTCTCCCTTGCCCAGGTGGCGGCTACCCCGAGGAGCCCCCCCCTTGCCTGCCTGCATCGCTGAAGAGACCCCTTGGTCTCCCATTGAACTCCATTACAAACCGACGCCTGTTTGCACTCTGCACCCGGCCGCCCCCGTGCCGCTGAGGGTGCACTTTCTGTGCTGACTTGTGTGTCCCCCAGTGCCCTACAAAACCCCCCTGGACTGCCCTCCGAAGTCGCGGGTACTTACCTGCTGGCAGACTGGAACCGGGGCTTCCCCTTCTCCATTGAAGCCTATGCGTTTTGGGCACCACTTTGACCTCTGCACCTGACCGGCCCTGAGCTGCTGGTGTAGTAACTTTGGGGTTGCTCTGAACCCCCAACGGTGGGCTACCTTGGACCCAACTTTGAACCCTGCAGGTGGTTTACTAACCTGCAAAACTAACAAATACTTACCTCCCCCAGGAACTGTTGAAAATTGCAGTGTCTAGTTTAAAAAAAGCTTATTGCCATTTTTGTGAAAACTGTACATGCTATTTTTCTGATTCAAGTTCTTAAGTTACCTAAGTGAAATACTTTAAATGAAAGGTATTACTTGTAAATCTTGAACCTGTGGTTCTTAAAATAAACTAAGAAAATATATTTTTCTATACAAAAACCTGTTGGCCTGGAATTGTCTTTGAGTGTGTGTTCCTCTTATATTGCCTGTGTGTGCACAACAAATGCTTAACACTACCCTCTGATAAGCCTACTTCTCGACCACACTACCACAAAATAGAGCATTAGAATTATCTCTTTTGCCACTATCTTACCTCTAAGGGGAACCCTTGGACTCTGTGCATGCTATTTCTTACTTTGAAATAGTACATACAGAGCCAACTTCCTACAATATCCCCATATGCTCCTGGAACACTTGTGCTCTAAAAAACCTGGTTACCAATAAGCTGGCACTGAGTTTCCTAAAGCAGTTTGAAATCTTCATGTTGCAGGAAACATGGTGCATGGAGCCAATACACATTTCTGGACATTCAGGGATAGACGTCTCTGCAAAACAACCTCAAAGTCACGGACACCCCAAGGGGGGCCTTACAACATACTGCTCCACGAAAATCAACTGGGTGATCAAACAGATCGACCTGGGCATTGACTGGCTGCTACCAACTATGTTGGAACACTGGGCTCCATTAGGCAACAACAGAACCCTACTACTGATCAATGTATATAATCATCCTAATAAAATGCAAAACAGAGAAAATATGGAAACGTTGATCAGCATTGTAAAAATGCTGCAGAAGCAAAATAAGGACGCAATCCTCATTCTGTCTGGCGATTTCAACCTTGATTTGAGAAAGTGCAGCACAAAACCTCTAAATGGAACATACACTAACTCAAAGCTTGAAACCCTGTGTTTGCGTTGCCTGATTCCTCTTCCTGAGGATGCTTCATCCGCACAAGTAACCTTCTTAAGTTGCACAAAAAAATCTAACATCGACTTTACATTTATCAATGAAACTGCACTGCCATTGGTTTTAGCATATAGGATCCAAGAACGCACTGAGAGCGATCACTTCCCACAACTCATTAAGATCCAGAATGAATGGAACCGGCTACCCTCTGCCAATATCATAATTTCAGCCCCAGTGACTTATGACACAAAAAAATTTAAATGGAAGGGGCCAGGCCTCGGTATAGTAATGGAAGAAGTGTACCGCAGTGCTGGCACAATTAATGAGCTTAAAGAAACACTAAGAATGCAGGAACAAGAAAATCATCCTCTAGGAGAACGAGTGACCGATAGGACGCACTTGTGTGATTCCTTAATGAATACATTTTCCATCAAAAAAAGTCTCCCAATTTAGGTCATAGAAACAAAAAACAAAGTTAAGAGCGGCAGAGCAGAAAAGCCATGGTTTAACAAAACACTGCATAATCAGAAAAATCAAGTCTCTAGAGAATTAAAAGAAGTCCTAAAGGACACACGCTGGGGAAGGAAATCTGACAACACAAGGCTCTCTGAGCTAAGAGCCAAATACAAGAAAAATTGCTGGATGGCAAAACGGAGGTATCATGAGGATTTGTGGACCAAGCTGCTCATGTCCAACAAACAGAAAAATAATGAAAAGTTCTGGGAACTGATAAATGTACTAAATCAGGGGAAAAAAATCGACATATGAACACCGGAATTGATGCGGCCACATGGGAAGCCCACATACAAACAATGTTCTCACGCCCAGTACACCATATGAAGGAGGAGGCCACTCAGTCAGCCAATGACCCAAGTAAGATAACTTTGGTTTCAGAGAGACAACGCAAACAGATTTACTTATAAACCAAAATGAACAAAAGTACACACTAAAGAGCATCGACATCGAAAAGGTGATAAGCCTTATAAAGAAATTAAAACTGGAAGGCTCAGCTGGCCGGAACGGAATGCCAAATGCCCTATTTAGAGGAGACCCTTCATTCTGGGCACAATATATGATGCTGCTTTTTGATGACCCCCAGGGCACCACGGGTCTACCAGACGCATGGAAAGGCAGTATCATCCATCCAATATATAAAGCAGGCAACCCCGCTAGCCCTTCAAACTACAGGCTAATAGCATTGATAGATGTGGAAATAAAACTCTACTCAGCATGTTTACTGCAACTACTAGCAGAATGGATTCATGACAGACATCTAATTCCACAATGCCAGACACGTTTCAGAACTGGTATGGGAGCCTCCACTAACCTGACAACCCTGGCTCTGTTGGGAAACAAAGCCAGGCTTAAGAAGAAAAGGCTATTCACATGTTTTATTGATCTAAAGGCAGGGTTTGATTTCGTACCAAGAACCCACCTATGGGACAAACTGAAAGGTTGGGGCTTACCCTGTAGCCTTCTCAATGCAATGATGGACTTGTACATAGGCACTTGGGCGCAAGTAAAAATCGAAGAAGGTGGCTACCTCACCAACAGAATATTGATGGCAAAAGGACTAAAACAAGAATGTATTAGCTCCTACGCTGTTCAACTTATATCTTGCCGACCTAGCTGAGGCTCTAGCATCGGTAAACAGCCATCCGCCAATATTGCCCAAGAAAGGAATAGCATGGCTACAGTATGCAGACGACAGTCATACTCAGCCAAACACAAGTCGGCCTACAGCATAGCATCAACGCATTTCATACATACATAACAATGCAAGGTCTGGAATTGAATTTGAGTAAAACTAAGGTTGGCCGCCTAGTAGACATAAAGTACAAATCTTCTTCATGGTTCATAAAGGGAACCCGGGTGGAGGCTGCCCCCACATACAAATATTTGGGATTCACCATGGACCGCCTCTTGACCTTCAAGCCACAGCTTGCTGTTGCTCAAGCTAAAGCCCTTTCATTGACCTATGGCTTCAAAATACTAAAACAAAAACTGAGCTGCCCGTCATATTCACACCTCCTTTCAGTCACGGCAGCACGACTAATGCCGACTGTCACTTATGGCGCCGAAATCATGCTGGGGAAGGAGGCAGTTTTTTTCAATCAAGTCCAGACAAAGGCCTACAAAATGGTTTTTCGGTTCCCCCGACCAGCATCTCCAGTCCAGGTCTGCCAAGAATTGGGTCTGAAAAACTACGAATTTCAGAGTAAATGTGCTTTCACCAAATTATGCTGGAGGATGCGTACAGCAGAGATTGGTACCTTAAATAACCTATGTTGGATGGAAATCGAGGAGCAACAGGGTCACAACAATAAAGGCACCTGTGGTCAGCATTTAAACAACTGTTTTAAAGTGCTAGGTCTGCCAGAAGCCTGGGAGCAGAACCTGGGCAAAAAGGAGATTTACCGGAAGGCAAATGCTGTCACTAAGATAAAATCTTTAAATTCTGACAAACAAAAATTGGGAAGAAGAAGACAGCACACCAGGATTGTAACAACATCTTACAAAACCTTACGGGTACAGGAATATTTAGCAGCATCCTTCAACCAGTTGCTGGAACACTAGTTCATGCTCTTTCGATTTGGGTTGATGGAAATGAAAGATATGGGGACATATGTACAAACACTTTTTCCCATAGACACAGAATGGGTAAAAACCTTTGATACATCTGGCCCATGGTCCCTTCATGGAGACAACAAGATCCAACGCATTCCTGTTGACTGTGTGGATACAGACAGGAGTCATTAGAACACATTTTCTGTGTGTGCCCGGTGTTGCTAGGTTACAGGATATTGTATCTGAAAAATATTTTTAGGATATTGAACATGCAGTCCAGCCGTCATCAGTTGGCTCAGCGGACTCTCAATACTCTTTTCTTGTCGGGGGACCAAATTTATGGTACAGGCCCAGAAAGAACTAGAGAATAAAATCTAAGCCGAGTGCGCACGGGTTATCATTTTATGTTAGTAAAGCACCCAACAGGTTAGCTGCAGCCAGAAAACAGTCTCAGGTATAACTTAGTGTTCGTCATTTTTAGTATTCCCTGAGCCCTACTCATCTACAATCACAGTTTTGCACGGGAGTAAGAAAGTCCTAAATTTAAGACCAAGAGTAAGGTTGGAATCAGTAGAGAACATTTTAGTCATGCACAAATTGATCATTATGATAAGTTTTAGTTTAAACAAGCATTTTATGTTTTTATGAGTCTCTATTTAATACAGTGAGTATGCTAAGTATTTCTACAAATATGTATGTTTGAATTGCAATGGTTTTAACTAACTGTGCCAATAAATTTAAACTTGAAACTATAACACACATCTGTCACCTTCTTGGCCTCTCATTCTTCTTGACAAAGAGCAGAGTGTTGCTGCAAGTTTTTTGGAAGCGACAAACACATTCAGTGTGCGCCCGGCTGAGGCTGTCGATCGTTTCACTGGTTCTTCTAATTGTGAGGTTGTGTGCTGCTGTTTAGGGATTGGACCGGTGTAGTCCGGTATTGAAATTGTGAACACTTTAGAATATGCGCCACCGGGTCAGTGAGTCCACCTCTGAATGCAGGGTTACCACATGGTGCTCTGTTAGTCAGTAGGACAGGGGGGGAGGTGTGTGGTGCAGTGTAGGTGCAGGTCCTCAGTCTGAGACTCTTCACAGGTTTGATGCCTTTGTGGACACCCACAATCCGGCTGATGTGCTTAAGACGAGTCCTGCTGTACTATGTGGGGCTTGTTTGTCTCAGGAAGTGTAAGCCACTGTGAGGAAGAGTAGATCACTGATTCATGGGAGGCAGGAGGGGGTTGTAGAAGGTCTAAACACAGTTGTGTGCCTCTGCAGCTGTGCATGTGTTTTCACTAGGTTTTAAGGGGCAGCGACCATTGGAGGGTGTTGTCAGTTACTACAGATATCAGTGCACCCACAGGGGTGGGCTGGTCAGGGCTTGCTTCAGGTGAGGTTGTGTCAATGAGCTGGGGTTGCTTCGCATGAGGTTGTGTTAGTGAGTTGGGGTTGCTTTGCATGAGGTTGTGTTAGTGAGTTGGGGTTGCTTCGCATGAGGTTGTGTTAGTGAGTTGGGGTTGCTTTGCGTGAAGTTGTGTTAGTGAGTTGGGCTTGCTTCTCGTGAGGTTGTGTCAGTGAGTTTGGCTTCCTTCAGGTGAGGTTGTGTCAGAGAGTTGAGCTTCGGGTGAGGTTGTGTCAGTGAGTTGGGCTTCGGTGAGGTTGTGTTAGTGAGTTGGGGTTGCTTCGCTTGAAGTTGTGTCAGTGAGTTGGGCTTGCTTCAGGTGAGGTTGTGTCAGTAAGTTGGGCTTCGGGTGAGGTGTGTTAGTGAGTTGGGGTTGCTTTGCGTGAGGTTGTGTCAGTGAGTTGGGCTTCGGGTGAGGTTGTGTCAGTGAGTTGGGCTTCAGGTGAGGTTTTGTCAGTGGGTTAACCTTGCTTCAGATGAGGTTGTGTCAGTGAGCTGGGCGCTGTGGGCGGGGGGGGGTTCGGTTGGATACCATGGTGAATCATGGCATGCGGAGCTTGCAGGGTTCAGCAATTGTCGTTTGACTACCTTGCTTCGATGCATTGATGCGGCGTTTCGTTTTTGTTGCTGTGATTGGTCCCCTTATTGATTTCTTTTTAAGAATAACATTTACACGTTTCCAGACATGAAGAGAAACACTCTGTCTCTCCCGTTCCCCACTTTAATGTGTTTTCTCAGAAACTGACCCGTTCGTGATGGTGAAACCGGAAGGACTGAAGCTCAGCAGCGCCTTTCCCTGTAGTCCATCTCTCCTTCCTGCCCCAGGCTGCAGTAGTACCACTCGTGTGCTCTTGGGCATGTAAGGCCCGTGTGGTCTTTTGTAAACTAACGTCAGGAGCAGGGCCCCCACCAGTGGGATACGGCATCCGGACCCGTATCAGAATGTGTGAGGTTTTCCACCCCTAGAACATGCCACACTCTGTGGTACCAACCCTCCAGGGTGGCACCAGCATAGCTGCCAAGTTTCCCAGGTCCATTCTTTATGTGTTGCTCCAATCCGAGTTTTTTTTACTTTGAATTCTGGACTTGTAGTCCTGTTTTATAATGGAATAAGTAAAACTAAAACTCCCAGAATTCAAAGTAAAAACTTGGACTGGAGCAGCACATCACGCATTGACCCGGGGAAACCTGGAATGGATGCCCCGGTCAGCAGCCAGCTAGTAGGGTCTGACCGGCCAGTGATAAGAGCGCATTTATCACCCTCCGCAAGTTTCCCCGCGTGTTTATTCAGCATTCAGACAAGATATGGGGGGGTCTCTGGGATGATGTTCCATCACCCCAGGAACCCCTGGCCAGACGGGGTGTATTAAAGGATGCCCCATAGAATGAGGTGGTTCTCCCCCGCCTGTAGCCCCCCAGCATCGGTCCCATCTTGTTCTTTCCAGTGCGTGAAGTCGATGTGCGGACCCCCTTGACCTCAGATGGATTCTTGCTACATTCTGCCTCCGAGAGGCCGTGGGATCCCTTTAATGCAGCGGTGAGTCTGGTGGACTATTCGGCTTCTGTAAACTGAAGGTTCAACCCTCTCCCGGCAGCTCTGAAAGCTTCTCTTCTGTGCCGGGCTTCTTTCTAGTGACAATGTAGAGATTCTTGAAATAAGGGTGAGGTTGGGTGGCGGGTGGGGAAATGGGGAGGGGGCACCATCGCTTTCCTTAAAACAGATTGTCTGGAGCTGGATAACCCTTGATTGACACCACGGATCTCCCCCTGCAGGTTGGTTTACCGCCCCTCGACAGGTCGAATTCACTGTTGTAGGCCACAGGGCGTGTAGCAGGTAGAGTGGCACCGAGGACCAGAGGTTTCTGGGGCTCATGTCCATTCTGACCCTGGCGCCCATAATACTAAGGCTAACCTACTGCTAGGACCGGAGGGAAGTCAGCATACGATTAAATTGCGGAGTTTGGGTGATGCTGCTGGTTTCTGTCTGAGTAGAATTGATGGCTTCAGTTATTGGTGCTCAGTCCCGCGGAGGGGCTGTTAAAACTGGACTATCTGGGGGCTCTTAGACGGGTGAGTGGAGTGAAAAGTCTGTGCGGGAATGCTCGCCTTAGCTGCAGAATAACTCTTCTGTGAAGATATCGGCGGGCTTGTGTTATTTCTCAAAGCCAATGCAGCTCCAACAATAGTAGCAGGCGTTGGTGGTATAGTGGTGAGCATAGCTGCCTTCCAAGCAGTTGACCCGGGTTCGATTCCCGGCCAACGCAGTATATATTTTTGTGCAATAATCTAATTTCATTATTACTGTGTGAGTTTCACTTTGATAGTAAATCATTTAGTCTGTCTCACGACTGACATTGACTCACAAGGATACAGAACTAAGGAAACCACGAGGAATGAATATCACGGAGAGGCCGGAGCGACTCGGACGCATTTCCACCCACAGGTTTATGTTCTGGATCTCCTCCTGCAGGGCTGCACCGGCAGCTGACACACCGGGTGAACGTATGTGCAGCCACTTCTGAACAGAATCGTGAATTACTCCAGTACTTCGAGCTCTGGCTCCATAGCAAGAACTAGTACGTGTTTGCAGCTGCACATCCTGTACATGATGACGTGGGAACTGTAAGTCAGTGCCTCAGTTCTGTTTTGCTGTTCTGTAGGACAGTGAATCCCTCAGTCCTTTCAGCGCTAGTAGCATCTCCAGACCCTCAACCCACTGGGGATTTTCCGGGGTCTGCTGCGGCCAGTCCTGCACTTTCTACTTGTTAAGAAATCATTCACAAAACGGGAGATTAACCCTTTCTGAAAGAGGCGCTGGTTTATTGCCCCGAATGTTAGACCAAGGTCGGTTCTTTGCAGTAGTCCGGACAGTTGGCTCAGCTGGTAAAAACTACAACTGTGTGAAACAGAAAAACATTGTTTCACAGAAATGTGTTATAATGCTGTGAGGTTTAGTGGATTTATTGTGCTTAAACGACTGTGAGATTAGCGAGGGGAGTAGTTTGCTGTCTCTCATTTGTAAAAAAAAAAAAAAAAAAAATGTGAGAAATTAATTTCTCACTGATGAAATTCATGAAGTTCTGTGAGTATTGCATGGTGTGAAATTCGCAGATCTTGCTGGTGTAATAAAACTTCGCTCAGGCTTGGTGAGAAAATGCTGTTAACAAAAATATACATTTAATTGTTCGACTTACCTTGAAAGCTTATGTCAGGTGACCCTCAATGACTAAAGACTTTAGGGGTGACAGTGCAAACCTTGTGGCTGGTATCACCGGTGCCATTGAAACATAACAGTGCTGCAAAGTTACTGATAGCTAAAACCCTGTCCTTTCAGTCTTCGTTGTCAGAGGGCAGCAAAGCTGAACGGATTAATCTTCTTATTTAAGGTGAAATTGCTTTAGAAACTCAGAGAATCTGACACATGAATAACACAAAAGACCGGTTGTCAAATCAGAGCTCTGGCCGCTTTCTTTAGTAGAGGTGGTTGGATTATTAAATATGAAACTTCTATAGTTCACTACATTTCTACCGAATGCGAGGACAATCTGACTGTCTCAGGAAGTTGCCCCTCAGTTGTATAAGGGGATACCTTCCATCAAACTTTTTGACAGGTGCCCGCCCCGTGATCACGTAGGCAATGACGTGGGTACCCTGCCCCGTGATGACGTAAGTAATGACGTAGGTGAGTCACGTGGGTTGTGACATGATGTGATGCTGTGTTAGTCACGTGCCCTGATGCTGTCCCTTGTGTGTAGGTCTATGGACTGTGTGAAATGGCGGCTGTGCAGGTGTGCGGCATGCTTCATGGCCTAAGAGGACAAGTGTGGACATGTCAGACATTCAGGACCGAGTGGCTGCCTGGGGGGCCACCTCGCAGGGCAGAGCATTGGGGTTGTAATGACAAACCTCCACCCTACCAACTAATCCAAAAAGAGGGGCTGGGCAAATGCTGCAAAGGTCATGACATATGGTTACTGTTACGTGTAACCCCTCAACGTATCAGAGCCGTCAAGGTGAGCATGTGACCGCTATGTTGTAGAGGCGTACGCCCTTTTTGAACCATTGAATACATATAAGGAGCCGGCCAGAGCAGCACGCCAAACCGAGAACCATTTCTGAAATAGGTTGTCAAGGCATTATGAAGAGATACAGTCCGCTCACCAGAAAAGCCGCCTCCTCAGGTGCCCAGAACACTATCAATAGATATTATCGGTCCCTAACACCTCCGGTGTGGATGAGAATGCACAGCTGGCTGCCCCTACAGAGGGGGGTTCCAACGTTACCGATTTTCAAAAGGAAGTTTGCGAGCGGCTTGAAAAGCTCAGCCTCTAGGATTTGCCGCAACTGAAATCCCCTATTAAGGTTGAAGGCGACGGCCGCAAAGCCTCGAAAGACTAATTAAATGATTCAATCAACTTCATCGACAGTGAAGATGATGAAAACTGTATTGCACCACCGAATTCACAAGTCTATGAAGATATGGGCTTTCAGGAGGACCCTGATCCAGAGGCAGTCGTCGCACAGCCGGCAGGTGTAAACTCTGAAGCCGCTTATACACCAATGGACCTACGCGACTCGCAAGATTTCAGAGCAGCCGCTGAGTGTAGCAAAAATGCTGAGCAGTAAGCTTATCAGAGGGTCGTGTTAAGCATTTGTTGTACACACACCGGCAATTAATGAGGAACACACACTCAAAGACTTACTCCAGGCCAATAGGTTTTTATATTGGAAAAATATATTTTCTTAGTTTATTTTAAGAACCACAGGTTCAAGATTTACATTAAACACTTTAAATGCAAGGTACTTCACTTAGATACTTTAGGAACTTTGAATGAAAACAATATCATGTACAGCCTTTGTAAAAATTGCAATAAGCTATTTTCAAAGTAGACACAGTGCAAAAATCAACATTTCCTGGGGGAGGTAAGTAAACGTTAGATTAGGAGGTAAGTAAAACACTTACAAGTCTCAGTCCTGGGGCATAGGCAGCTCACCGATGGGGGTTCAAGGCAACCCCAAAGTTACCACACCAGCAGCTCAGGGCTAAAAGCTCATTTATGGTCGGCCTTTGGTGCGAATCATATGGCAAAAGGTGGTTTGTTAAGATGAGAGCACTCATATCGTGCTAGGCAAAATATACAGTGGAGGCACTCATTTTTGTGTCAGGTGTATGTAGAGATGAGACAGCGACTTTTATGCACTAATGAGCCACGCAATTGTGTTACATCTTGGGGTTCAGTCCAAGCCATATTGAGCAGACGAGGGCGGTCATGGTGGCGGGCGCCTGGCTGTCGGGCAGGGTGTAAGGCTCAATAGTGTACAGTGAGACTCTGTAGGGCTTTGTAGGAAAGTACCATCTTGCCTGGCATGTTACCCCCATTTTTCACTGTATATATGTTGTTTTAGTTGTATGTGTCACTGGGACCCTGGTAACCCAGGGCCCCAGTGCTCATAAGTGTGCCTGAATGTGTTTCCTGTGTAGTGACTAACTGTCTCACTGAGGCTCTGCTAATCAGAACCTCAGTGGTTATGCTCTCTCATTTCTTTCCAAATTGTCACTGACAGGCTAGTGACCATTTTTACCAATTTACATTGGCTTACTGGAACACCCTTATAATTCCCTAGTATATGGTACTGAAGTACCCAGGGTATTGGGGTTCCAGGAGATCCCTATGGGCTGCAGCATTTCTTTTGCCACCCATAGGGAGCTCTGACAATTCTTACACAGGCCTGCCACTGCAGCCTGAGTGAAATAACGTCCACGTAATTTCACAGCCATTTTACACTGCACTTAAGTAACTTATAAGTCACCTATATGTCTAACCTTTACCTGGTAAAGGTTAGGTGCAAAGTTACTTAGTGTGAGGGCACCCTGGCACTAGCCAAGGTGCCCCCACATTGTTCAGAGCCAATTCACTGAACTTTGTGAGTGCGGGGACACCATTACACGCGTGCACTACATATAGGTCACTACCTATATGTAGCTTCACCATGGTAACTCCGAATATGGCCATGTAACATGTCTATGATCATGGAATTGCCCCCTCTATGCCATCCTGGCATTGTTGGTACAATTCCATGATCCCAGTGGTCTGTAGCACAGACCCTCGTACTGCCAGACTGCCCTTCCTGGGGTTTCTCTGCAGCTGCTGCTGCTGCCAACCCCTCAGACAGGCAGCTGCCCTCCTGGGGTCCAGCCAGGCCTGGCCCAGGATGGCAGAACAAAGAACTTCCTCTGAGAGAGGGTGTGACACCCTCTCCCTTTGGAAAATGGTGTGAAGGCAGGGGAGGAGTAGCCTCCCCCAGCCTCTGGAAATGCTTTGTTGGGCACAGATGTGCCCAATTCTGCATAAGCCAGTCTACACCGGTTCAGGGACCCCTTAGCCCCTGCTCTGGCGTGAAACTGGACAAAGGAAAGGGGAGTGACCACTCCCCTGACCTGCACCTCCCCTGGGAGGTGTCCAGAGCTCCTCCAGTGTGCTCCAGACCTCTGCCATCTTGGAAACAGAGGTGCTGCTGGCACACTGGACTGCTCTGAGTGGCCAGTGCCACCAGGTGACGTCAGAGACTCCTGCTGATAGGCTCCTTCAGGTGTTAGTAGCCTTTCCTCTCTCCTAGGTAGCCAAACCCTCTTTTCTGGCTATTTAGGGTCTCTGTCTCTGGGGAAACTTTAGATAACGAATGCATGAGCTCAGCCGAGTTCCTCTGCATCTCTCTCTTCACCTTCTGATAAGGAAACGACCGCTGACTGCGCTGGAAGCCTGCAAACCTGCAACATAGTAGCAAAGACGACTACTGCAACTCTGTAACGCTGATCCTGCCGCCTTCTCGACTGTTTTCCTGCTTGTGCATGCTGTGGGGGTAGCCTGCCTCCTCTCTGCACCAGAAGCTCCGAAGAAATCTCCCGTGGGTCGACGGAATCTTCCCCCTGCAACCGCAGGCACCAAAAAGCTGCATTACCGGTCCCTTGGGTCTCCTCTCAGCACGACGAGCGAGGTCCCTCGAATCCAGCGACACTGTCCAAGTGACCCCCACAGTCCAGTGACTCTTCAGCCCAAGTTTGGTGGAGGTAAGTCCTTGCCTCACCTCGCTGGGCTGCATTGCTGGGAACCGGGACTTTGCAGCTACTCCGGCCCCTATGCACTTCCGGCGGAAATCCTTTGTGCACAGCCAAGCCTGGGTCCACGGCACTCTAACCTGCATTGCACGACTTTCTAAGTTGGTCTCCGGCGACGTGGGACTCCTTTGTGCAACTTCGGTGAGCACCGTTTCACGCATCCTTGTAGTGCCTGTTTCTGGCACTTCTCCGGGTGCTACCTGCTTCAGTGAGGGCTCTTTGTCTTGCTCGACGTCCCCTCTCTCTGCAGCTCCAATTTGCGACCTCCTGGTCCCTCCTGGGCCCCAGCAGCGTCCAAAAACGCCAAACGCACGATTTGCGTGTAGCAAGGCTTGTTGGCATCCTTCCGGCGGAAAAACACTTCTGCACGACTCACCAAGGCGAGTGGGATCCGTCCACCAAAGGGGAAGTCTCTATCCCTTTTCGTTCCTGCAGAAACCTCAGCTTCTTCTGTCCAGTCGAAGCTTCTTTGCACCCGCAGCTGGCATTTCCTGGGCATCTGCCCATCTCCGACTTGCTTGTGACTTTTGGACTTGGTCCCCTTGTTCCACAGGTACCCTAGATTGGAAATCCACAGTTGTTGCATTGCTGGTTTGTGTCTTTCCTGCATTATTCCTCTAACACGACTCTTTTGTCCTTAGGGGAACTTTAGTGCACTTTGCACTCACTTTTCAGGGTCTTGGGGAGGGTTATTTTTCTAACTCTCACTATTTTCTAATAGTCCCAGCGACCCTCTACAAGTTCACATAGGTTTGGGGTCCATTCGTGGTTCGCATTCCACTTTTGGAGTATATGGTTTGTGTTGCCCCTATCCCTATGTTTCCCCATTGCATCCTATTGTAACTATACATTGTTTGCACTGTTTTCTAAGACTATACTGCATATTTTTGCTATTGTGTATATATATCTTGTGTATATTTCCTATCCTCTCACTGAGGGTACACTCTAAGATACTTTGGCATATTGTCATAAAAATAAAGTACCTTTATTTTTAGTATAACTGTGTATTGTGTTTTCTTATGATATTGTGCATATGACACTAAGTGGTACTGTAGTAGCTTCACACGTCTCCTAGTTGAGCCTAAGCTGCTCTGCTAAGCTACCATTATCTATCAGCCTAAGCTGCTAGACACCCTATACACTAATAAGGGATAACTGGGCCTGGTGCAAGGTGCAAGTACCCCTTGGTACTCACTACAAGCCAGTCCAGCCTCCTACATTGGTTGTGCAGTGGTGGGATAAGTGCTTGAGACTACTTACCACTCTTGTCATTGTACTTTTCATAAGAGAAAAATATACAAAACAAGGTCAGTGTATATACACATAGCCAAAAAGTTTTGCATTTCCTCTTTTCACTCTTTTCTAAGTGCTGAAAAGTACTTCTAAACTTTCAAAAAGTTCTTAAAAGTTTAAAAAGTTTTTTTCTGTCTTTCCAAAAAGTTCTGAAAACTTTTTACTCTTTTTCTATCACTTTAACTCTCTCTAAAAAATGTCTGGCACAGGAAAAAATGTTGAACTGTCCAAACTTGCATATGATCACCTTAGCTGGAAAGGAGCAAGGAGTCTCTGCATAGAGAGAGGTTTGAGTGTAGGGAAGAATCCTTCCTTAGAACTGTTAATTAATATGCTTAGAGTACAGGATAAGGCCATAAGTGCCCAATCTGTAGAAAAAGTAGCTAATGGTTCTCAATCTGATCCAGGGACTCCCCCAGGAAAAGGTTCAGGAAAGAAACTTCTCAGCCTGCCCATTACTAGACAGTCTAGCATAGTTGGTACAGAGGTTGAATCACACCATACTAATGGTGTGCTCTCACATTATACTGGTAGCCAAGCTGTTAGGGTGCCCTCTGTAAGGGACAGGTCTCCTTCTGTTCATTCCCATCATACCTCTGTATCTAGAAATGTCCCTCCCACCCACCCTGATGACAGATTGTTAGAAAGGGAGCTCAATAGATTGAGAGTGGGACAAACCAGACTGAAGCTCAAGAAGCAACAGCTGGATTTGGATAGACAGTCTTTAGAAGTAGAGAGGGAAAGACAGAAGTTGGGTTTAGAAACCCATGGTGGCAGCAGCAGTATTCCCCATAGTCATCCTGCAAAAGAGCATGATTCCAGGAATCTGCACAAGATAGTTCCCCCTTATAAGGAGGGGGATGACATTAACAAGTGGTTTGCTGCACTTGAGAGGGCCTGTGCTGTACAGGATGTCCCTCAAAAGCAGTGGGCTGCTATCCTATGGCTATCATTTAGTGGAAAAGGTAGGGATAGGCTCCTTACAGTGAAAGAAAATGATGCCAATAATTTCCAAGTTCTTAAGAATGCACTCCTGGATGGTTATGGCTTAACCACTGAACAGTACAGGATAAAGTTCAGAGAGACCAAAAAGGAGTCTTCACAAGACTGGGTTGATTTCATTGACCAGGCAGTGAAGGCCTTGGAGGGGTGGTTACATGGCAGTAAAGTTACTGATTATGACAGCCTGTATAACTTAATCCTGAGAGAGCATATTCTTAATAATTGTGTGTCTGATTTGTTGCACCAGTACTTGGTGGACTCTGATCTGACCTCTCCCCAAGAATTGGGAAAGAAGGCAGACAAATGGGTCAGAACAAGAGTGAACAGAAAAGTTCATACAGGGGGTGACAAAGATGGCAACAAAAAGAAGGATGGTAAGTCTTCTGACAAGGGTGGGGACAAATCTAAAAATGAATCTTCATCAGGCCCACAAAAACACTCTGGTGGGGGTGGTGGGTCCAAATCCTCCTTTAATCAGAACAAGGAAAAGAAACCATGGTGCTATTTATGTAAAATAAAAGGCCATTGGACAACAGATCCCAGTTGTCCAAAGAAAGGCACCACAGCTCCTACCACTACAACCCCTACTGCTACACCTAGTGTCCCTACTAATAGCAGTGGTGGTGGGAGCAAACCTACTAATAGCCAATCCAAGGGAGTAGCTGGGCTCACTTTTGGTAATTTAGTTGGGGTTGGTCTGATTAGGGAGACCACAGAGGCTACTTTAGTCTCTGAAGGGGCTATTGATTTAGCCACTTTGGTTGCTTGCCCCCATAACTTGGAGAAGTACAAGCAACTAACCCTAATAAATGGTGTTGAGGTCCAGGCCTACAGGGACACAGGTGCCAGTGTCACAATGGTGATTGAGAAACTGGTGCATCCTGAACAACACATACTTGGACACCAGTACCAAGTAACCGATGCTCACAACATAACACAAAGCCACCCCATGGCTGTTGTAAATCTCAACTGGGGGGGGGGTAACTGGTCCAAAGAAAGTTGTGGTAGCTTCAGATTTACCTGTAGACTGTCTATTAGGGAATGATTTGGAGACATCAGCTTGGTCAGATGTGGAGTTGGAGGCCCATGCAGCAATGCTGGGCATCCCAGGGCATATTTTTGCTTTGACAAGGGCTCAGGCCAAAAAGCAAAAAGGACAGGGAAGCTTGGATCCTGGAACAATGGACCAAGTGCTCCCTAAAGCTAGGTCTAGTAGAAGCAAACCACTTCCTACTATCCCTCCCTCTACAGTGGATTCAACTTCTGAGGAAGAAGAATTCCCTCCCTGTGCAGAACCTACACCAGAGGAGCTGGAAGCAGACACTGCTGAGCTTTTGGGTGAAGGGGGGCCTGCCAGGGAGGAGCTGAGTGTGGCACAGCAAACCTGTCCCACATTAGAGGGTCTCAGACAGCAAGCTGTCAATCAAGCTAATGGGGATGTCAGTGACTCTCACAGAGTTTACTGGGAGGACAACCTCTTGTACACTGAGCATAGAGATCCTAAACCTGGAGCTGCCAGGAGATTAGTGATTCCTCAGGAGTACAGAAAGTTCCTCCTAACACTGGCACATGACATTCCCTTAGCTGGGCACCTGGGTCAAATGAAAACTTGGGACAGATTGGTACCATTGTTTCATTGGCCTAGGATGTCTGAGGACACAAAGGAATTTTGCAAGTCCTGTGAAACCTGTCAAGCCAGTGGCAAGACAGGTGGCACCCCAAAGGCACCCCTTATCCCACTGCCTGTGGTTGGGGTTCCCTTTGAAAGGGTAGGGGTTGACATAGTTGGCCCCCTTGACCCTCCTACTGCTTCAGGCAATAGGTTTATCTTGGTGGTAGTGGACCATGCCACAAGATATCCTGAAGCAATTCCTTTAAGGACCACTACAGCTCCTGCAGTGGCAAAGGCCCTCCTGGGAATATTTTCCAGGGTGGGCTTCCCAAAGGAAGTAGTATCAGACAGAGGAAGCAATTTCATGTCTGCATACTTAAAGGCCATGTGGAAGGAGTGTGGTGTAACTTACAAGTTCACAACACCCTATCATCCACAAACAAATGGACTGGTGGAGAGATTTAATAAAACTCTCAAAGGCATGATTATGGGACTCCCTGAAAAACTCCGCAGGAGATGGGATATCCTTCTACCATGCCTCCTTTTTGCCTACAGGGAGGTACCCCAGAAAGGAGTGGGCTTCAGCCCCTTTGAACTTCTTTTTGGACACCCTGTTAGGGGTCCACTCACACTTGTAAAGGAGGGTTGGGAACAACCTTTAAAAGCTCCTAAGCAGGATATTGTGGATTATGTACTTGGTCTCAGATCAAGGATGGCTGAGTACATGAAAAAGGCCAGTAAAAACCTTCAGGCCAGCCAAGAGCTCCAGAAGCAATGGCATGATCAGAAGGCTGTTTTGGTTCAGTACCAACCAGGGCAGAAAGTGTGGGTCTTGGAGCCTGTGGCCCCAAGAGCACTCCAAGATAAATGGAGTGGACCTTACACAATTGTTGAAAAGAAGGGTGAAGTCACCTACTTGGTTGACTTAGGCACTGCCAGGAGTCCCCTTAGGGTGCTCCATGTCAACCGCCTGAAACCCTACTATGACAGGGCTGATCTCACCCTGCTCATGGCAACAGATGAGGGACAGGAAGAAGACAGTGATCCTCTACCTGATCTCTTCTCTTCCACAGAACAAGATGCTCTTGTGGAAGGTGTAGTTTTGGCGGATTGTCTTACTGCTGAGCAGAAAGATAATTGCATAAATCTCCTAGGACAATTTTCAAAACTCTTCTCCATTGTGCCAGGCACCACTTCTTGGTGTGAGCACACTATAGATACTGGAGACAGTTTACCTGTCAAAAGTAAGATCTATAGGCAGCCTGACCATGTCAGGGACTGCATAAAGCAAGAAGTTCAGAAAATGTTGGAACTAGGAGTGGTTGAGCACTCTGACAGTCCATGGGCTTCTCCTGTGGTACTGGTACCAAAACCCAATTCTAAAGATGGAAAGAAGGAAATGAGGTTTTGTGTAGACTATAGAGGTCTCAACTTGGTAACCAAAACTGATGCTCACCCTATACCCAGGGCAGATGAGCTCATAGATACACTGGCATCTGCCAAGTATCTAAGCACTTTTGATTTGACTGCAGGGTATTGGCAGATCAAATTGTCAGAAGATGCTAAACCTAAGACTGCATTTTCTACCATTGGAGGACATTACCAGTTTACTGTAATGCCTTTTGGTTTGAAAAATGCACCTGCCACTTTTCAGAGGTTGGTGAACACAGCCCTGCAAGGGCTGGAAGCTTTCAGTGCAGCATATTTGGATGATATAGCTGTCTTTAGCTCCAGCTGGGATGATCACCTGGTCCACCTTTGGAAAGTTTTGGAGGCTCTGCAAAAGGCAGGCCTCACTATCAAGGCTTCAAAGTGCCAGATAGGGCAGGGTAAGGTGGTTTATCTGGGACACCTTGTTGGTGGGGAACAGATTGCACCACTTCAGGGGAAAATCCAAACTATTATTGATTGGGTTCCCCCTACCACTCAGACTCAGGTGAGAGCCTTCCTAGGCCTCACTGGGTATTACAGGAGGTTCATTAAGAACTATGGCTCCATTGCAGCCCCTCTTAATGACCTCACATCCAAGAAAATGCCTAAAAAGGTATTATGGACAGCAAACTGTCAGAAAGCTTTTGAGGAGCTGAAGCAGGCCATGTGCTCTGCACCTGTCCTGAAAAGCCCTTGTTACTCTAAAAAATTCTATGTCCAAACTGATGCATCTGAATTAGGAGTAGGGGCAGTCCTATCACAACTTAATTCTGAGGGCCAGGATCAACCTGTTGCTTTTATTAGTAGAAGGTTGACCCCTAGAGAAAAGTGTTGGTCTGCCATTGAGAGGGAGGCCTTTGCTGTGGTCTGGGCTCTGAAGAAGTTGAGGCCATACCTGTTTGGCACTCACTTCATTGTTCAGACAGACCACAAACCTCTACTTTGGCTAAAACAAATGAAAGGTGAAAATCCTAAATTGTTGAGGTGGTCCATATCCCTACAGGGAATGGACTATACAGTGGAACATAGACCTGGGAGTAGCCACTCCAATGCAGATGGACTCTCCAGATATTTCCACTTAGACAATGAAGACTCATCAGGTAATGGCTAGTCTTATTGTCCTTCGTTTGGGGGGGGGGTTGTGTAGGAAAGTACCATCTTGCCTGGCATGTTACCCCCATTTTTCACTGTATATATGTTGTTTTAGTTGTATGTGTCACTGGGACCCTGGTAACCCAGGGCCCCAGTGCTCATAAGTGTGCCTGAATGTGGTACCTGTGTAGTGACTAACTGTCTCACTGAGGCTCTGCTAATCAGAACCTCAGTGGTTATGCTCTCTCATTTCTTTCCAAATTGTCACTGACAGGCTAGTGACCATTTTTACCAATTTACATTGGCTTACTGGAACACCCTTATAATTCCCTAGTATATGGTACTGAAGTACCCAGGGTATTGGGGTTCCAGGAGATCCCTATGGGCTGCAGCATTTCTTTTGCCACCCATAGGGAGCTCTGACAATTCTTACACAGGCCTGCCACTGCAGCCTGAGTGAAATAACGTCCACGTAATTTCACAGCCATTTTACACTGCACTTAAGTAACTTATAAGTCACCTATTTGTCTAACCTTTACCTGGTAAAGGTTAGGTGCAAAGTTACTTAGTGTGAGGGCACCCTGGCACTAGCCAAGGTGCCCCCACATTGTTCAGAGCCAATTCACTGAACTTTGTGAGTGCGGGGACACCATTACACGCGTGCACTACATATAGGTCACTACCTATATGTAGCTTCACCATGGTAACTCCGAATATGGCCATGTAACATGTCTATGATCATGGAATTGCCCCCTCTATGCCATCCTGGCATTGTTGGTACAATTCCATGATCCCAGTGGTCTGTAGCACAGACCCTGGTACTGCCAGACTGCCCTTCCTGGGGTTTCTCTGCAGCTGCTGCTGCTGCCAACCCCTCAGACAGGCAGCTGCCCTCCTGGGGTCCAGCCAGGCCTGGCCCAGGATGGCAGAACAAAGAACTTCCTCTGAGAGAGGGTGTGACACCCTCTCCCTTTGGAAAATGGTGTGAAGGCAGGGGAGGAGTAGCCTCCCCCAGCCTCTGGAAATGCTTTGTTGGGCACAGATGTGCCCAATTCTGCATAAGCCAGTCTACACCGGTTCAGGGACCCCTTAGCCCCTGCTCTGGCGCGAAACTGGACAAAGGAAAGGGGAGTGACCACTCCCCTGACCTGCACCTCCCCTGGGAGGTGTCCAGAGCTCCTCCAGTGTGCTCCAGACCTCTGCCATCTTGGAAACAGAGGTGCTGCTGGCACACTGGACTGCTCTGAGTGGCCAGTGCCACCAGGTGACGTCAGAGACTCCTGCTGATAGGCTCCTTCAGGTGTTAGTAGCCTTTCCTCTCTCCTAGGTAGCCAAACCCTCTTTTCTGGCTATTTAGGGTCTCTGTCTCTGGGGAAACTTTAGATAACGAATGCATGAGCTCAGCCGAGTTCCTCTGCATCTCTCTCTTCACCTTCTGATAAGGAAACGACCGCTGACTGCGCTGGAAGCCTGCAAACCTGCAACATAGTAGCAAAGACGACTACTGCAACTCTGTAACGCTGATCCTGCCGCCTTCTCGACTGTTTTCCTGCTTGTGCATGCTGTGGGGGTAGCCTGCCTCCTCTCTGCACCAGAAGCTCCGAAGAAATCTCCCGTGGGTCGACGGAATCTTCCCCCTGCAACCGCAGGCACCAAAAAGCTGCATTACCGGTCCCTTGGGTCTCCTCTCAGCACGACGAGCGAGGTCCCTTGAATCCAGCGACGCTGTCCAAGTGACCCCCACAGTCCAGTGACTCTTCAGCCCAAGTTTGGTGCCTCACCTCACCTCGCTGGGCTGCATTGCTGGGAACCGGGACTTTGCAGCTACTCCGGCCCCTGTGCACTTCCGGCGGAAATCCTTTGTGCACAGCCAAGCCTGGGTCCACGGCACTCTAACCTGCATTGCACGACTTTCTAAGTTGGTCTCCGGCGATGTGGGACTCCTTTGTGCAACTTCGGTGAGCACTGTTTCACGCATCCTTGTAGTGCCTGTTTCTGGCACTTCTCCGGGTGCTACCTGCTTCAGTGAGGGCTCTTTGTCTTGCTCGACGTCCCCTCTCTCTGCAGGTCCAATTTGAGACCTCCTGGTCCCTCCTGGGCCCCAGCAGCGTCCAAAAACGCCAAACGCACGATTTGCGTGTAGCAAGGCTTGTTGGCGTCCTTCCGGCGGGAAAACACTTCTGCACGACTCTACAAGGCAAGACGGGTTCCGTCCACCAAAGGGGAAGTCTCTAGCCCTTTTCGTTCCTGCAGAAACCTCAGCTTCTTCTGTCCAGTCGAAGCTTCTTTGCACCCGCAGCTGGCATTTCCTGGGCATCTGCCCATCTCCGACTTGCTTGTGACTTTTGGACTTGGTCCCCTTGTTCCACAGGTACCCTAGATTGGAAATCCACAGTTGTTGCATTGCTGGTTTGTGTCTTTCCTGCATTATTCCTCTAACACGACTCTTTTGTCCTTAGGGGAACTTTAGTGCACTTTGCACTCACTTTTCAGGGTCTTGGGGAGGGTTATTTTTCTAACTCTCACTATTTTCTAATAGTCCCAGCGACCCTCTACAAGGTCACATAGCTTTGGGGTCCATTCGTGGTTCGCATTCCACTTTTGGAGTATATGGTTTGTGTTGCCCCTATCCCTATGTTTCCCCATTGCATCCTATTGTAACTATACATTGTTTGCACTGTTTTCTAAGACTATACTGCATATTTTTGCTATTGTGTATATATATCTTGTGTATATTTCCTATCCTCTCACTGAGGGTACACTCTAAGATACTTTGGCATATTGTCATAAAAATAAAGTACCTTTATTTTTAGTATAACTGTGTATTGTGTTTTCTTATGATATTGTGCATATGACACTAAGTGGTACTGTAGTAGCTTCACACGTCTCCTAGTTCAGCCTAAGCTGCTCTGCTAAGCTACCATTATCTATCAGCCTAAGCTGCTAGACACCCTATACACTAATAAGGGATAACTGGGCCTGGTGCAAGGTGCAAGTACCCCTTGGTACTCACTACAAGCCAGTCCAGCCTCCTACAGGCTTCAGTTTTTGCTTCTACACGATCTGAAGGCTTATCCTCATGCTTTGGGCCTCAGTGGGGAATCTCAGCTCTGAAGAACTGAAGGGTTTATGGCATCAGGGAGACGGCACACCAGGACCAGGCTTAGCTGCCACATTCTTCTGCGTCAGGCCACCCCCCCTTTTTTTGCCATTTTTGTGCCATTTTTTGGTCGAGCGTAAGCCATCGGCCTCGTGTACACTTTTAGAATACTTCTTATGGCTTAAAGCAATTTCATTTGTTGGTTGCAGTGTCCTTTAAAAATCGCTAGTGGTCAGTTCTGCCTTTTTCTCACTCCTTGTACTGTTTCAGAGCAGTGACCAACTACTGTACTGATCCACTTTGGTTTCTTTATCTGTTGCTGGGACTGACTATTTTTGTTATTTCTTTGGTACTCCCTTTTCACTGTGGGCGTTTTAGGCTGGTAGCGACCTGCGTTTTGTTGCAGCATTTCATTCCTCCCACCTCCTCCCATTTCGCTGACATTTGTTTTGGCTTTATTCCAGTGCTGTCCTCGTTTACCTCCGGGTCCTAAAATACGCTTATTTTAAAAAAGAAACACACCATTGTTTAGCTCACTGTTCACGAAAGCCACAATATGCCCTTTCTGGTACAATGTAGCTAAACCTAGAAGCAATAATGTGAATCTTGCTTAGCCTCACATGCATCTTGAGTCTCTTTCTCAAGGACCCCTCCCTGCCAGCTCTCACGACATAGCACATAGGGCATTTCTTACCTCCTTTATTGGGGGAAAAAAAATCTTCTCAGGCTGCTCTGCTATTGTTAACTTCATTCGAGCTTTGTTGAAATGGAAGGCAATTAGGCTTTCAAGATGTTTCATTCTGTTAAAACAAAAAGAAAATACTTTTCCAGCCTGATTTCCCAATTTCTGTTCAGACGTTTAGGCAAGGAAAGTCCAGTTATGAATTTACAATGCCAATAGCTCAAACTCAAGAAAATGCAAGACCTATAGAATTGCAAATGCTTGTTCTGATTAATAGTTTGCAGTTGGTGGTTCATGGTGTTTCGTGGTGGTTCACAGTGGGGGTTTGAAAGAGCACAAAATGTGCAATAGATCCAAAATTCCACTAAATCCAACAAGTGGAATACAGTCGTGAAAAGTGGCAAGTTCAATCTGCCAGTGATTTTTTTTCTATAGATTTCTGTTTCACATTTTTCTCCCACTAGTCATAGTCATCTAACTTATTTTTATTAATTGTGATATCATCTATCAAAATCTAGGTCATGTGCACTCCTTCCTTGCCTGACTTAAACATTAGTACAAACCTTTGCAATGGATATCTTGGCCAGTGGTGCAGTGAGGGTACATGGTGCCCTCATGCAAGCAAGGGAAATGCATCCATGTCCTCTGGTTAAGTAGCAAAAAGCCTAATTGGGATGTAGTGGTCCGCTCAAATTCAACAACCTCAGTGCCACTGCACCTGCTGCACTGTTGATAGATACCATTGTGATGTTCCTGGGGCCACACCCTTCAAAGGATAGAAAATACTTGAAATTAACTGAAAAGTTAAGGAGGAGAATTTCCTAGCGCGAGTAGCAACTTCAACAAGGTATCCCTGTGCAAGGATATTTCGGGGCGGGCAGCATTTTCTGTCGCTATTTGAGTATTCTCCGTGACACACTTGAGTGATGTCCACTGGCACAGTTCACTCCAAAATCATCTCTCCACTTGGACTCATGCGTGACTCTCCCATTCACCCAGTAACAGTGCGCCCACCAAAGCAAAGCTACTAACAATTGTGGCCAAGGAGGCAGAGTTCTGACTCTGTGCCCTCGAGGAGAGTGGCATATTAACAAAAAACTCTGTTTGCTGAGTTTATGGGATCTCGGCTGACTTGTGTTACAAATGTCTGATCTTTCGCTGCTGATGATACAAGAAATGTGTTTTTCATAGTCTATGTCACACTTGACAGGACTATAAATTAGCAGCGCCAGCAACAAAGCAAGTACAAGGGTGTCATGAAAATGTAGTAATACATATCGCATGGATGGTCTGTGTTATTGAATGGACTGTAAATGTTTACTTTAGAGTGACCTAGTGCCAGGCCTGTAGAATAGCTTCATGTACTTTAATCTCGTTAATTACTCTGGAAAGTTTGACGAGCACGAAATCATTTTGCTCACTTTTAAGTCATCCTGTTGAACAGAACAGTAGACCTCGTGGCGCAACGGTAGCGCGTCTGACTCCAGATCAGAAGGTTGCGTGTTCAAATCACGTCGGGGTCAAAAAGTTGTTCTTTTAAACTCCAAAATTGACTCCCATGAATTTACCCTAATTTCTCAATTAAAAAAATAATTGCATTTAAAAACTCTTGTTTTATATAAACATAAATGTGGACCAAGCTCTCATAGATTACCTGGAAACCTGCTTCTAATGTGTACTTAGAAGCTTCGCATCATTTATAATGTACCCTTTGGGAAAAATGCAAGTGTTTTAGCTGCATTGAGCAACAAAAATAATGCTATGCCACAATTCTGTATTACATTAACAGGAAGTAGCAGCCTTACCTCACCCCACATTGCTAGTTATTATCTAAACAATGCGTTGGATACTTCAATTGATAGACAGTAGATGGCGCTGTCGTATAAGTCTATAGCCGCATATGATGAATCATTCTTTCCACTTGTGGAGTGGAAAATAAAATATTACGTTTCCCTTCAGCGGAAGATAATACAGAACGAATCATGAACTGTTAAATGAAAATATGGTGCTGGAAGTCAAAATGACTAGCAGAGGACGACTTCGAACCTTGGACCACAGAGTTACAGGCCTACTAATTTTCCACTGGGATCTCTACTGTTTCACACGGAAAAGAGTCCTTAATCCTTTTTATTTAGTGAAATTCTACAGCCCTGTCATTATTGATAAAATATGTGATTCAGCAGAAATATTTCTGCGGTAATGCACACATTATGCGATGCATTTATGTGAGACCAGAGAACCTATTTTTACCAAGAAGGGTTCAAACCAAACATTATGGATCTCTGTACATAAACACAGTGCGTGGTACTTCATGAGATGTATATATGTATTTTGCATTTTGGCCTTTTCCTTTCTGCAGATTTCTTAGAATGTCCCTCAGATTTATTTTCGCATATTATACTGGTGCGTTGAGTTAGTTCACGTGACTGACCACAAACACTCAAGCGACTAAACAATGACTGACCACAAACACGTATACAACGCTCTTCACCCTTAAGACTGGAGGAGTGAGACCATCTGGAGAGGACCCTTTGGGTGCAATAACATTTTCATTTGAGGCTCTGTTTCTCCCTGTCTTTTTACATTGCATGCCTCGCTCTGCATTACTCTCCTTCCTGACACATTCTGCTCAGCCCCCTCCAGGATCTTCGCATATACAGAGCAGATGGTTTTAACTTGTCACCTCTGAACATTTAAGACAAAAAATCAAGCGTTGGGATCAAGACCCAGAGGTACTCAGATACCCAGGGGGGTGGAAGTGAACAATTGTATATTGTATATTCAAAGGCACTTTTAACATGCTTATGATCTAAACCTACTTAAGCATTTAAGTGAACCAACATATCTGTTATCATATGTTGTTATGTTACCTTCTGTTGCTTTGTGTTGTGTGTGCTGTGTATGTGTGGTGTGGTGTTACAATATTATAACACACATCTGTCACCTAACAGATCTAGAATATCAAGGTACGTTCAGCGCATGGGGCATCGTCCTGCAAAAATTAGAACCGCCCGGACATACTAATCTTTTAATACCGCAACAAAAGAAGGGCAGATCAATTTTAAAAGGGGCCGTGGAAGTAGAAACCTCCCCAAGTAATCGGGAACATTTGACAATATTAGAACATTGGAATGCTGGGGGCTCCATTGAAAACAATGGAGTGCTGCAGGCTTTTACTGGCCGGTAAAAGCCCGCAGCGCCAACATTCCAATGTTTGCTTTGTTCACAGCAACAGCTGTGAACAAAGCCTCATGGAGCCAGAGGGGATATTAATCCCCTCTGGGTCCGTGAACATTTTTTTTTTTTTTAATGGAACATTCTGCCCTGTGTGGCAGAATGTTCTAATAGCCTTAGAACCCGCCGTAGCGGGCTCTACCGGCTATTAAAGTCCCTCTCCCTTGTTAAATGCCCGAGCCGAGCGGGCCTTTAATAGCCGGTAGAGCCCGCTACGGCGGGTTCTAAGGCTATAGTAAAGCATCATAGCATGCTTCATAACGGCACGCACCAACAGTTCTTCATCGGTATGCCCTCGACAGTCAAACAGGCTGGAAGGCAAATTTTAAACGACAACAATCATAACTGGTCCTGATGAAAACTCAGAAAAAATCTGTAAGGAAATGCCTCCTTGGCATGGTTACCCCCTGACTTTTTGCCTTTGCTGATGCCAAGTTATGATTTGAAAGTGTGCTGAGGCCTGCTAACCAGGCCCCAGCACCACTGTTCTTTCCCTAACCTGTACCTTTGTTTCCACAATTGGCACACCCTGGCATCCAGGTAAGTCCCTTGTAACTGGTACCCCTGGTACCCAGGGCCCTGATGCCAGGGAAGGTCTCTAAGGGCTGCAGCATGTCTTATGCCACCCTGGAGGCCCCTCACTCAGCACAGACACACTGCTTGCCAGCTTGTGTGTGCTGGTGGGGAGAAAATGACTCAGGGTGCCATGCCAACCTCACACTACCTATGGCATAGGTAAGTCACCCCTCTGGCAAGCCTTACAGCCCTAAGGCAGGGTGCACTATACCATAGGTGAGGGCATAGGTGCATGAGCACTATGCCCCTACAGTGTCTAAGCAAAACCTTGGACATTGTAAGTGCAGGGTAGCCATAAGAGTATATGGTCTGGGAGTCTGTCATACACGAACACCCCAGCACCATAATGGCTACACTGGAAACTGGGAAGTTTGGTATCAAACTTCTCAGCATAATAAATGCACACTGATGCCAGTGTACATTTTATTGTGAAATACACCCCAGAGGGCATCTTAGAGATGCCCCCTGAAAACATACCCGACTTCCAGTGTGGGCTGTCTAGTTTTACCAGCCTGCCACACACCAGACATGTTGCTGGCCACACGGGGAGAGTGCCCTTGTCACTCTGTGGCTAGTAACAAAGCCTGTACTGGGTGGAGGTGCTTCTCACCTCCCCCTGCAGGAACTGTAACACCTGGCGGTGAGCCTCAAAGGCTCACCCCCTTTGTTACAGCACCCCAGGGCACTCCAGCTAGTGGAGTTGCCAGCCCCCTCCGGCCACGGCCCCACTTTTGGCAGCAAGGCCGGAGGAGATAATGAGAACAACAAGGAGGAGTCACTGGCCAGTCAGGGCAGCCCCTAAGGTGTCCTGAGCTGAGGTGACTCTGACTTTTAGAAATCCTCCATCTTGCAGATGGAGGATTCCCCCAATAGGATTAGGGATGTGCCCCCCTCCCCTCAGGGAGGAGGCACAAAGAGGGTGTAGCCACCCTCAGGGCTAGTAGCCATTGGCTACTAACCCCCCAGACCTAAACACACCCCTAAATTGAGTATTTAGGGGCTCCCAGAACCTAGCAAGATAGATTCCTGCAACCTGAAGACGAAGAAGGACTGCTGGCCTGAAAGCCCTGCAGAGAAGACGGAGACACCAACTGCTTTGGCCCCAGCCCTACCGGCCTGTCTCCCCACTTCAAGAAAAACTGCAACAGCGACGCGTTCCACAGGGTCCAGCGACCTCTGGACCCTCAGAGGACTACCCTGCATCTAAAAGGACCAAGAACTCCCTAGGACGGCGGCTCTGCTCCAAAGAAGAAACATCTTTGCAATAAAGACAACACTTTTCTCGCCGGAAGCATGAGACTTTGCAGTCTGCACCCGAGACCCCCGGCTCGACCTGCGGAGAAACAACACTACAGGGAGGACTCCCCGGCGACTACGACCCTGTGAGTAGCCAGAGTTGACCCCCCTCAGCCCCCCCAGCGACGCCTGCAGAGGGAATCCAGAGGCTCCCCCTGACCGCAACTGCCTGCCTCTAAGAACCCGACGCCTGGTAAAGACACTGCACCCGCAGCCCCCAGGACCTGAAGGATCCGACCTCCAGTGCAGAAGCGTTCCCCAGGTGGCCCTCTCCCTTGCCCAGGTGGCGGCTACCCCGAGGAGCCCCCCCCTTGCCTGCCTGCATCGCTGAAGAGACCCCTTGGTCTCCCATTGAACTCCATTACAAACCGACGCCTGTTTGCACTCTGCACCCGGCCGCCCCCGTGCCGCTGAGGGTGCACTTTCTGTGCTGACTTGTGTCCCCCCCAGTGCCCTACAAAACCCCCCTGGACTGCCCTCCGAAGTCGCGGGTACTTACCTGCTGGCAGACTGGAACCGGGGGGTTCCCCTTCTCCATTGAAGCCTATGCGTTTTGGGCACCACTTTGACCTCTGCACCTGACCGGCCCTGAGCTGCTGGTGTAGTAACTTTGGGGTTGCTCTGAACCCCCAACGGTGGGCTACCTTGGACCCAACTTTGAACCCTGCAGGTGGTTTACTAACCTGCAAAACTAACAAATACTTACCTCCCCCAGGAACTGTTGAAAATTGCAGTGTCTAGTTTAAAAAAAGCTTATTGCCATTTTTGTGAAAACTGTACATGCTATTTTGCTGATTCAAAGTTCTTAAGTTACCTAAGTGAAATACCTTTCATTTAAAGTATTACTTGTAAATCTTGAACCTGTGGTTCTTAAAATAAACTAAGAAAATATATTTTTCTATACAAAAACCTGTTGGCCTGGAATTGTCTTTGAGTGTGTGTTCCTCTTATATTGCCTGTGTGTGCACAACAAATGCTTAACACTACCCTCTGATAAGCCTACTTCTCGACCACACTACCACAAAATAGAGCATTAGAATTATCTCTTTTGCCACTATCTTACCTCTAAGGGGAACCCTTGGACACTGTGCATGCTATTTCTTACTTTGAAATAGTACATACAGAGCCAACTCCCTACAATATCCCCATATGCTCCTGGAACACTTGTGGTCTAAAAAACCTGGTTACCAATAAGCTGGCACTGAGTTTCCTAAAGCAGTTTGAAATCTTCATGTTGCAGGAAACATGGTGCATGGAGCCAATACACATTTCTGGACATTCAGGGATAGACGTCTCTGCAAAACAACCTCAAAGTCACGGACACCCCAAGGGGGGCCTTACAACATACTGCTCCACGAAAATCAACTGGGTGATCAAACAGATCGACCTGGGCATTGACTGGCTGCTACCAACTATGTTGGAACACTGGGCTCCATTAGGCAACAACAGAACCCTACTACTGATCAATGTATATAATCATCCTAATAAAATGCAAAACAGAGAAAATATGGAAACGTTGATCAGCATTGTAAAAATGCTGCAGAAGCAAAATAAGGACGCAATCCTCATTCTGTCTGGCGATTTCAACCTTGATTTGAGAAAGTGCAGCACAAAACCTCTAAATGGAACATACATTAACTCAAAGCTTGAAACCCTGTGTTTGCGTTGCCTGATTCCTCTTCCTGAGGATGCTTCATCCGCACAAGTAACCTTCTTAAGTGGCACAAAAAAATCTAACATCGACTTTACATTTATCAATGAAACTGCACTGCCATTGGTTTTAGCATATAGGATCCAAGAACGCACTGAGAGCGATCACTTCCCACAACTCATTAAGATCCGGAATGAATGGAACCGGCTACCCTCTGCCAATATCATAATTTCAGCCCCAGTGACTTATGACACAAAACAATTTAAATGGAAGGGGCCAGGCCTCGGTATAGTAATGGAAGAAGTGTACCGCAGTGCTGGCACAATTAATGAGCTTAAAGAAACACTAAGAATGCAGGAACAAGAAAATCATCCTCTAGGAGAACGAGTGACCGATAGGACGCACTTGTGTGATTCCTTAATGAATACATTTTCCATCAAAAAAAGTCTCCCAATTTAGGTCATAGAAACAAAAAACAAAGTTAAGAGCGGCAGAGCAGAAAAGCCATGGTTTAACAAAACACTGCATAATCAGAAAAATCAAGTCTCTAGAGAATTAAAAGAAGTCCTAAAGGACACACGCTGGGGAAGGAAATCTGACAACACAAGGCTCTCTGAGCTAAGAGCCAAATACAAGAAAAATAGCTGGATGGCAAAACGGAGGTATCATGAGGATTTGTGGACCAAGCTGCTCATGTCCAACAAACAGAAAAATAATGAAAAGTTCTGGGAACTGATAAATGTACTAAATCAGGGGAAAAAATCGACATATGAACACCGGAATTGATGCGGCCACATGGGAAGCCCACATACAAACAATGTTCTCACGCCCAGTACACCATATGAAGGAGGAGGCCACTCAGGCAGCCAATGACCCAAGTAAGATAACTTTGGTTTCAGAGAGACAACGCAAACAGATTTACTTATAAACCAAAATGAACAAAAGTACACACTAAAGAGCATCGACATCGAAAAGGTGATAAGCCTTATAAAGAAATTAAAACTGGAAGGCTCAGCTGGCCGGAACGGAATGCCAAATGCCCTATTTAGAGGAGACCCTTCATTCTGGGCACAATATATGATGCTGCTTTTTGATGACCCCCAGGGCACCACGGGTCTACCAGACGCATGGAAAGGCAGTATCATCCATCCAATATATAAAGCAGGCAACCCCGCTAGCCCTTCAAACTACAGGCTAATAGCATTGATAGATGTGGAAATAAAACTCTACTCAGCATGTTTACTGCAACTACTAGCAGAATGGATTCATGACAGACATCTAATTCCACAATGCCAGACACGTTTCAGAACTGGTATGGGAGCCTCCACTAACCTGACAACCCTGGCTCTGTTGGGAAACAAAGCCAGGCTTAAGAAGAAAAGGCTATTCACATGTTTTATTGATCTAAAGGCAGGGTTTGATTTCGTACCAAGAACCCACCTATGGGACAAACTGAAAGGTTGGGGCTTACCCTGTAGCCTTCTCAATGCAATGATGGACTTGTACATAGGCACTTGGGCGCAAGTAAAAATCGAAGAAGGTGGCTACCTCACCAACAGAATATTGATGGCAAAAGGACTAAAACAAGAATGTATTAGCTCCTACGCTGTTCAACTTATATCTTGCCGACCTAGCTGAGGCTCTAGCATCGGTAAACAGCCATCCGCCAATATTGCCCAAGAAAGGAATAGCATGGCTACAGTATGCAGACGACAGTCATACTCAGCCAAACACAAGTCGGCCTACAGCATAGCATCAACGCATTTCATACATACATAACAATGCAAGGTCTGGAATTGAATTTGAGTAAAACTAAGGTTGGCCGCCTAGTAGACATAAAGTACAAATCTTCTTCATGGTTCATAAAGGGAACCCGGGTGGAGGCTGCCCCCACATACAAATATTTGGGATTCACCATGGACCGCCTCTTGACCTTCAAGCCACAGCTTGCTGTTGCTCAAGCTAAAGCCCTTTCATTGACCTATGGCTTCAAAATACTAAAACAAAAACTGAGCTGCCCGTCATATTCACACCTCCTTTCAGTCATGGCAGCACGACTAATGCCGACTGTCACTTATGGCGCCGAAATCATGCTGGGGAAGGAGGCAGTTTTTTTCAATCAAGTCCAGACAAAGGCCTACAAAATGGTTTTTCGGATACCCCGACCAGCATGTCCAGTCCAGGTCTGCCTAGAATTGGGTCTGAAAAACTACGAATTTCAGAGTAAATGTGCTTTCACCAAATTATGCTGGAGGATGCGTACAGCAGAGATTGGTACCTTAAATAACCTATGTTGGATGGAAATCGAGGAGCAACAGGGTCACAACAATAAAGGCACCTGTGGTCAGCATTTAAACAACTGTTTTAAAGTGCTAGGTCTGCCAGAAGCCTGGGAGCAGAACCTGGGCAAAAAGGAGATTTACCGGAAGGCAAATGCTGTCACTAAGATAAAATCTTTAAATTCTGACAAACAAAAATTGGGAAGAAGAAGACAGCACGCCAGGATTGTAACAACATCTTACAAAACCTTACGGGTACAGGAATATTTAGCAGCATCCTTCAACCAGTTGCTGGAACACTAGTTCATGCTCTTTCGATTTGGGTTGATGGAAACGAAAGATATGGTCCCTTCATGGAGACAACAAGATCCGACACATTCCTGTCGACTGTGTGGATACAGACAGGAGTCCTTAGAACACATTTTCTGTGTGTGCCCGGCGTTGCTAGGTTACAGGATATTGTATCTGAAAAATATTTTTAGGATATTGAACATGCAGGCCAGCCGTCATCAGTTGGCTCAGCGGACTCTCAATTCTCTTTTCTTGTCGGGGGACCAAATTTATGGTACAGGCCCAGAAAGAACTAGAGAATAAAGTCTAAGCCGAGTGCGCACGGGTTATCATTTTATGTTAGTAAAGCACCCAACAGGTTAGCTGCAGCCAGAAAACATTCTCAGGTATAACTTAGTGTTCGTCATTTTTAGTATTCCCTGAGCCCTACTCATCTACAATCACAGTTTTGCACGGGAGTAAGAAAGTCCTAAATTTAAGACCAAGAGTAAGGTTGGAATCAGTAGAGAACATTTTAGTCATGCACAAATTGATCATTATGATAAGTTTTAGTTTAAACAAGCATTTTATGTTTTTATGAGTCTCTATTTAATACAGTGAGTATGCTAAGTATTTCTACAAATATGTATGTTTGAATTGCAATGGTTTTAACTAACTGTGCCAATAAATTTAAACTTGAAACTATAACACACATCTGTCACCTTCTTGGCCTCTCATTCTTCTTGACAAAGAGCAGAGTGTTGCTGCAAGTTTTTTGGAAGCGACAAACACATTCAGTGTGCGCCCGGCTGAGGCTGTCGATCGTTTCACTGGTTCTTCTAATTGTGAGGTTGTGTGCTGGTGTTTAGGGATTGGACCGGTGTATTTCAGGTATTGAAATTGTGAACACTTTAGAATATGCGCCACCGGGTGAGTGAGTCCACCTCTGGATGCAGGGTTACCACATGGTGCTCTGTTAGTCAGTAGGACAGGGGGGGAGGTGTGTGGTGCAGTGTAGGTGCAGGTCCTCAGTCTGAGACTCTTCACAGGTTTGATGCCTTTGTGGACACCCACAATCCGGCTGATGTGCTTAAGACGAGTCCTGCTGTACTATGTGGGGCTTGTTTGTCTCAGGAAGTGTAAGCCACTGTGAGGAAGAGTAGATCACTGATTCATGGGAGGCAGGAGGGGGTTGTAGAAGGTCTAAACACAGTTGTGTGCCTCTGCAGCTGTGCATGTGTTTTCACTAGGTTTTAAGGGGCAGCGACCATTGGAGGGTGTTGTCAGTTACTACAGATATCAGTGCACCCACAGGGGTGGGCTGGTCAGGGCTTGCTTCGGGTGAGGTTGTGTCAATGAGCTGGGGTTGCTTCGCATGAGGTTGTGTTAGTGAGTTGGGGTTGCTTTGCATGAGGTTGTGTTAGTGAGTTGGGGTTGCTTCGCATGAGGTTGTGTTAGTGAGTTGGGGTTGCTTTGCGTGAAGTTGTGTTAGTGAGTTGGGCTTGCTTCTCGTGAGGTTGTGTCAGTGAGTTTGGCTTCCTTCAGGTGAGGTTGTGTCAGAGAGTTGAGCTTCGGGTGAGGTTGTGTCAGTGAGTTGGGCTTCAGTGAGGTTGTGTTAGTGAGTTGGGGTTGCTTCGCTTGAAGTTGTGTCAGTGAGTTGGGCTTGCTTCAGGTAAGGTTGTGTCAGTAAGTTGGGCTTCGGGTGAGGTGTGTTAGTGAGTTGGGGTTGCTTTGCGTGAGGTTGTGTCAGTGAGTTGGGCTTCGGGTGAGGTTGTGTCAGTGAGTTGGGCTTCAGGTGAGGTTTTGTCAGTGGGTTAACCTTGCTTCAGATGAGGTTGTGTCAGTGAGCTGGGCGCTGTGGGCGGGGGGGGTTCGGTTGGATACCATGGTGAATCATGGCATGCGGAGCTTGCAGGGTTCAGCAATTGTCGTTTGACTACCTTGCTTCGATGCATTGATGCGGCGTTTCGTTTTTGTTGCTGTGATTGGTCCCCTTATTGATTTCTTTTTAAGAATAACATTTACACGTTTCCAGACATGAAGAGAAACACTCTGTCTCTCCCGTTCCCCACTTTAATGTGTTTTCTCAGAAACTGACCCGTTCGTGATGGTGAAACCGGAAGGACTGAAGCTCAGCAGCGCCTTTCCCTGTAGTCCATCTCTCCTTCCTGCCCCAGGCTGCAGTAGTACCATTCGTGTGCTCTTGGGCATGTAAGGCCCGTGTGGTCTTTTGTAAACTAACGTCAGGAGCAGGGCCCCCACCAGTGGGATACGGCATCCGGACCCGTATCAGAATGTGTGAGGTTTTCCACCCCTAGAACATGCCACACTCTGTGGTACCAACCCTCCAGGGTGGCACCAGCATAGCTGCCAAGTTTCCCAGGTCCATTCTTTATGTGTTGCTCCAATCCGAGTTTTTTTTACTTTGAATTCTGGACTTGTAGTCCTGTTTTATAATGGAATAAATAAAACTAAAACTCCCAGAATTCAAACTAAAAACTTGGACTGGAGCAGCACATCACGCACTGACCCGGGAAAACCTGGAATGGATGCCCCGGTCAGCAGCCAGCTAGTAGGGTCTGACCGGCCAGTGATAAGAGCGCATTTATCACCCTCCGCAAGTTTCCCCGCGTGTTTATTCAGCATTCAGACAAGATATGGGGGGTCTCTGGGATGATGTTCCATCACCCCAGGAACCCCTGGCCAGACGGGGTGTATTAAAGGATGCCCCATAGAATGAGGTGCTTCTCCCCCCACAGCACCGGTCCCATCTTGTTCTTTCCAGCGCGTGAAGTCGATGTGCGGACCCCCGTGACCTCAGATGGATTCTTGCTACATTCTGCCTCCGAGAGGCCCGTGAGGTCCCTTTAATGCAGCGGTGAGTCGGGTGAACTATTCGGCTTCTGTAAACTGAAGGTTCAACCCTCTCCCGGCAGCTCTGAAAGCTTCTCTTCTGTGCCGGGCTTCTTTCTAGTGACAATGTAGAGATTCTTGAAATAAGGGTGAGGTTGGATGGCGGGTGGGGAAATGGGGAGGGGGCACCATCGCTTTCCTTAAAACAGATTGTCTGGAGCTGGATAACCCTTGATTGACACCACGGATCTCCCCCTGCAGGTTGGTTTACCGCCCCTCGACAGGTCGAATTCACTGTTGTAGGCCACAGGGCGTGCAGCAGGTAGAGTGGCACCGAGGCCCAGAGGTTTCTGGGGCTCATGTCCATTCTGACCCTGGCGCCCATAATACTAAGGCTAACCTACTGCTAGGACCGGAGGGAAGTCAGCATACGATTAAATTGCGGAGTTTGGGTGATGCTGCTGGTTTCTGTCTGAGTAGAATTGATGGCTTCAGTTATTGGTGCTCAGTCCCGCGGAGGGGCTGTTAAAACTGGACTATCTGGGGGCTCTTAGACGGGTGAGTGGAGTGAAAAGTCTGTGCGGGAATGCTCGCCTTAGCTGCAGAATAACTCTTCTGTGAAGATATCGGCGGGCTTGTGTTATTTCTCAGAGGGAAAGCAGCTCCTACAATAGTAGCAAGCGTTGGTGGTATAGTGGTGAGCATAGCTGCCTTCCAAGCAGTTGACCCGGGTTCGATTCCCGGCCAACGCAGTATATATTTTTGTGCAATAATATAATTTCATTATTACTGTGTGAGTTTCACTTTGATAGTAAATCATTTAGTCTGTCTCACGACTGACATTGACTCACAAGGATACAGAACTAAGGAAACCACGAGGAATGAATATCACGGAGAGGCCGGAGCGACTCGGACGCATTTCCACCCACAGGTTTATGTTCTGGATCTCCCCCTGCAGGGCTGCACCGGCAGCTGACACACCGGGTGAACGTATGTGCAGCCACTTCTGAACAGAATCGTGAATTACTCCAGTACTTCGAGATCTGGCTCCATAGCAAGAACTAGTACGTGTTTGCAGCTGCACATCCTGTACATGATGACGTGGGAACTGTAAGTCAGTGCCTCAGTTCTGTTTTGCTGTTCTGTAGGACAGTGAATCCCTCAGCCCTTTCAGCGCTAGTAGCATCTCCAGACCCTCAACCCACTGGGGATTTTCCGGGGTCTGCTGCGGCCATTCCTGCACTTTCTACTTGTTAAGAAATCATTCACAAAACGGGAGATTAACCCTTTCTGAAAGAGGCGCTGGTTTATTGCCCCGAATGTTAGACCAAGGTCGGTTCTTTGCAGTAGTCCGGACAGTTGGCTCAGCTGGTAAAAACTACAACTGTGTGAAACAGAAAAACATTGTTTCACAGAAATGTGTTATAATGCTGTGAGGTTTAGTGGATTTATTGTGCTTAAACGACTGTGAGATTAGCGAGGGGAGTAGTTTGCTGTCTCTCATTTGTAAAAAAAAAAAAATGTGAGAAATTAATTTCTCACTGATGAAATTCATGAAGTTCTGTGAGTATTGCATGGTGTGAAATTCGCAGATCTTGCTGGTGTAATAAAACTTCGCTCAGGCTTGGTGAGAAAATGCTGTTAACAAAAATATACATTTAATTGTTCGACTTACCTTGAAAGCTTATGTCAGGTGACCCTCAATGACTAAAGACTTTAGGGGTGACAGTGCAAACCTTGTGGCTGGTATCACCGGTGCCATTGAAACATAACAGTGCTGCAAAGTTACTGATAGCTAAAACCCTGTCCTTTCAGTCTTCGTTGTCAGAGGGCAGCAAAGCTGAACGGATTAATCTTCTTATTTAAGGTGAAATTGCTTTAGAAACTCAGAGAATCTGACACATGAATAACACAAAAGACCGGTTGTCAAATCAGAGCTCTGGCCGCTTTCTTTAGTAGAGGTGGTTGGATTATTAAATATGAAACTTCTATAGTTCACTACATTTCTACCGAATGCGAGGACAATCTGACTGTCTCAGGAAGTTGCCCCTCAGTTGTATAAGGGGATACCTTCCATCAAACTTTTTGACAGGTGCCCGCCCCGTGATCACGTAGGCAATGACGTGGGTACCCTGCCCCGTGATGACGTAAGTAATGACGTAGGTGAGTCACGTGGGTTGTGACATGATGTGATGCTGTGTTAGTCACGTGCCCTGATGCTGTCCCTTGTGTGTAGGTCTATGGACTGTGTGAAATGGCGGCTGTGCAGGTGTGCGGCATGCTTCATGGCCTAAGAGGACAAGTGTGGACATGTCAGACATTCAGGACCGAGTGGCTGCCTGGGGGGCCACTTCGCAGGGCAGAGCATTGGGGTTGTAATGACAAACCTCCACCCTACCAACTAATCCAAAAAGAGGGGCTGGGCAAATGCTGCAAAGGTCATGACATATGGTTACTGTTACGTGTAACCCCTCAACGTATCAGAGCCGTCAAGGTGAGCATGTGACCGCTATGTTGTAGAGGCGTACGCCCTTTTTGAACCATTGAATACATATAAGGAGCCGGCCAGAGCAGCACGCCAAACCGAGAACCATTTCTGAAATAGGTTGTCAAGGCATTATGAAGAGATACAGTCCGCTCACCAGAAAAGCCGCCTCCTCAGGTGCCCAGAACACTATCAATAGATATTATCGGTCCCTAACACCTCCGGTGTGGATGAGAATGCACAGCTGGCTGCCCCTACAGAGGGGGGTTCCAACGTTACCGATTTTCAAAAGGAAGTTTGCGAGCGGCTTGAAAAGCTCAGCCTCTAGGATTTGCCGCAACTGAAATCCCCTATTAAGGTTGAAGGCGACGGCCGCGAAGCCTCGAAAGACTAATTAAATGATTCAATCAACTTCATCGACAGTGAAGATGATGAAAACTGTATTGCACCACCGAATTCACAAGTCTATGAAGATATGGGCTTTCAGGAGGACCCTGATCCAGAGGCAGTCGTCGCACAGCCGGCAGGTGTAAACTCTGAAGCCGCTTATACACCAATGGACCTACGCGACTCGCAAGATTTCAGAGCAGCCGCTGAGTGTAGCAAAAATGCTGAGCAGTAAGCTTATCAGAGGGTCGTGTTAAGCATTTGTTGTACACACACCGGCAATTAATGAGGAACACACACTCAAAGACTTACTCCAGGCCAATAGGTTTTTATATTGGAAAAATATATTTTCTTAGTTTATTTTAAGAACCACAGGTTCAAGATTTACATTAAACACTTTAAATGCAAGGTACTTCACTTAGATACTTTAGGAACTTTGAATGAAAACAATATCATGTACAGCCTTTGTAAAAATTGCAATAAGCTATTTTCAAAGTAGACACAGTGCAAAAATCAACATTTCCTGGGGGAGGTAAGTAAACGTTAGATTAGGAGGTAAGTAAAACACTTACAAGTCTCAGTCCTGGGGCATAGGCAGCTCACCGATGGGGGTTCAAGGCAACCCCAAAGTTACCACACCAGCAGCTCAGGGCTAAAAGCTCATTTATGGTCGGCCTTTGGTGCGAATCATATGGCAAAAGGTGGTTTGTTAAGATGAGAGCACTCATATCGTGCTAGGCAAAATATACAGGGGAGGCACTCATTTTTGTGTCAGGTGTATGTAGAGATGAGACAGCGACTTTTATGCACTAATGAGCCACGCAATTGTGTTACATCTTGGGGTTCAGTCCAAGCCATATTGAGCAGACGAGAGCGGTCATGGTGGCGGGCGCCTGGCTGTCGGGCAGGGTGTAAGGCTCAATAGTGTACAGTGAGACTCTGTAGGGCTTTGTAGGAAAGTACCATCTTGCCTGGCATGTTACCCCCATTTTTCACTGTATATATGTTGTTTTAGTTGTATGTGTCACTGGGACCCTGGTAACCCAGGGCCCCAGTGCTCATAAGTGTGCCTGAATGTGTTTCCTGTGTAGTGACTAACTGTCTCACTGAGGCTCTGCTAATCAGAACCTCAGTGGTTATGCTCTCTCATTTCTTTCCAAATTGTCACTGACAGGCTAGTGACCATTTTTACCAATTTACATTGGCTTACTGGAACACCCTTATAATTCCCTAGTATATGGTACTGAAGTACCCAGGGTATTGGGGTTCCAGGAGATCCCTATGGGCTGCAGCATTTCTTTTGCCACCCATAGGGAGCTCTGACAATTCTTACACAGGCCTGCCACTGCAGCCTGAGTGAAATAACGTCCACGTAATTTCACAGCCATTTTACACTGCACTTAAGTAACTTATAAGTCACCTATATGTCTAACCTTTACCTGGTAAAGGTTAGGTGCAAAGTTACTTAGTGTGAGGGCACCCTGGCACTAGCCAAGGTGCCCCCACATTGTTCAGAGCCAATTCACTGAACTTTGTGAGTGCGGGGACACCATTACACGCGTGCACTACATATAGGTCACTACCTATATGTAGCTTCACCATGGTAACTCCGAATATGGCCATGTAACATGTCTATGATCATGGAATTGCCCCCTCTATGCCATCCTGGCATTGTTGGTACAATTCCATGATCCCAGTGGTCTGTAGCACAGACCCTGGTACTGCCAGACTGCCCTTCCTGGGGTTTCTCTGCAGCTGCTGCTGCTGCCAACCCCTCAGACAGGCAGCTGCCCTCCTGGGGTCCAGCCAGGCCTGGCCCAGGATGGCAGAACAAAGAACTTCCTCTGAGAGAGGGTGTGACACCCTCTCCCTTTGGAAAATGGTGTGAAGGCAGGGGAGGAGTAGCCTCCCCCAGCCTCTGGAAATGCTTTGTTGGGCACAGATGTGCCCAATTCTGCATAAGCCAGTCTACACCGGTTCAGGGACCCCTTAGCCCCTGCTCTGGCGCGAAACTGGACAAAGGAAAGGGGAGTGACCACTCCCCTGACCTGCACCTCCCCTGGGAGGTGTCCAGAGCTCCTCCAGTGTGCTCCAGACCTCTGCCATCTTGGAAACAGAGGTGCTGCTGGCACACTGGACTGCTCTGAGTGGCCAGTGCCACCAGGTGACGTCAGAGACTCCTGCTGATAGGCTCCTTCAGGTGTTAGTAGCCTTTCCTCTCTCCTAGGTAGCCAAACCCTCTTTTCTGGCTATTTAGGGTCTCTGTCTCTGGGGAAACTTTAGATAACGAATGCATGAGCTCAGCCGAGTTCCTCTGCATCTCTCTCTTCACCTTCTGATAAGGAAACGACCGCTGACTGCGCTGGAAGCCTGCAAACCTGCAACATAGTAGCAAAGACGACTACTGCAACTCTGTAACGCTGATCCTGCCGCCTTCTCGACTGTTTTCCTGCTTGTGCATGCTGTGGGGGTAGCCTGCCTCCTCTCTGCACCAGAAGCTCCGAAGAAATCTCCCGTGGGTCGACGGAATCTTCCCCCTGCAACCGCAGGCACCAAAAAGCTGCATTACCGGTCCCTTGGGTCTCCTCTCAGCACGACGAGCGAGGTCCCTTGAATCCAGCGACGCTGTCCAAGTGACCCCCACAGTCCAGTGACGCTTCAGCCCAAGTTTGGTGCCTCACCTCACCTCGCTGGGCTGCATTGCTGGGAACCGGGACTTTGCAGCTACTCCGGCCCCTATGCACTTTCGGCGGAAATCCTTTGTGCACAGCCAAGCCTGGGTCCACGGCACTCTAACCTGCATTGCACGACTTTCTAAGTTGGTCTCCGGCGACGTGGGACTCCTTTGTGCAACTTCGGTGAGCACCGTTTCACGCATCCTTGTAGTGCCTGTTTCTGGCACTTCTCTGGGTGCTACCTGCTTCAGTGAGGGCTCTTTGTCTTGCTCGACGTCCCCTCTCTCTGCAGGTCCAATTTGCGACCTCCTGGTCCCTCCTGGGCCCCAGCAGCGTCCAAAAACGCCAAACGCACGATTTGCGTGTAGCAAGGCTTGTTGGCGTCCTTCCGGCGGGAAAACACTTCTGCACGACTCTACAAGGCAAGACGGGTTCCGTCCAGCAAAGGGGAAGTCTCTAGCCCTTTTCGTTCCTGCAGAAACCTCAGCTTCTTCTGTCCAGTCGAAGCTTCTTTGCACCCGCAGCTGGCATTTCCTGGGCATCGGCCCATCTCCGACTTGCTTGTGACTTTTGGACTTGGTCCCCTTGTTCCACAGGTACCCTAGATTGGAAATCCACAGTTGTTGCATTGCTGGTTTGTGTCTTTCCTGCATTATTCCTCTAACACGACTCTTTTGTCCTTAGGGGAACTTTAGTGCACTTTGCACTCACTTTTCAGGGTCTTGGGGAGGGTTATTTTTCTAACTCTCACTATTTTCTAATAGTCCCAGCGACCCTCTACAAGGTCACATAGGTTTGGGGTCCATTCGTGGTTCGCATTCCACTTTTGGAGTATATGGTTTGTGTTGCCCCTATCCCTATGTTTCCCCATTGCATCCTATTGTAACTATACATTGTTTGCACTGTTTTCTAAGACTATACTGCATATTTTTGCTATTGTGTATATATATCTTGTGTATATTTCCTATCCTCTCACTGAGGGTACACTCTAAGATACTTTGGCATATTGTCATAAAAATAAAGTACCTTTATTTTTAGTATAACTGTGTATTGTGTTTTCTTATGATATTGTGCATATGACACTAAGTGGTACTGTAGTAGCTTCACACGTCTCCTAGTTCAGCCTAAGCTGCTCTGCTAAGCTACCATTATCTATCAGCCTAAGCTGCTAGACACCCTATACACTAATAAGGGATAACTGGGCCTGGTGCAAGGTGCAAGTACCCCTTGGTACTCACTACAAGCCAGTCCAGCCTCCTACATTGGTTGTGCAGTGGTGGGATAAGTGCTTGAGACTACTTACCACTCTTGTCATTGTACTTTTCATAAGAGAAAAATATACAAAACAAGGTCAGTGTATATACACATAGCCAAAAAGTTTTGCATTTCCTCTTTTCACTCTTTTCTAAGTGCTGAAAAGTACTTCTAAACTTTCAAAAAGTTCTTAAAAGTTTTAAAAGTTTTTTTCTGTCTTTCCAAAAAGTTCTGAAAACTTTTTACTCTTTTTCTATCACTTTAACTCTCTCTAAAAAATGTCTGGCACAGGAAAAAATGTTGAACTGTCCAAACTTGCATATGATCACCTTAGCTGGAAAGGAGCAAGGAGTCTCTGCATAGAGAGAGGTTTGAGTGTAGGGAAGAATCCTTCCTTAGAACTGTTAATTAATATGCTTAGAGTACAGGATAAGGCCATAAGTGCCCAATCTGTAGAAAAAGTAGCTAATGGTTCTCAATCTGATCCAGGGACTCCCCCAGGAAAAGGTTCAGGAAAGAAACTTCTCAGCCTGCCCATTACTAGACAGTCTAGCATAGTTGGTACAGAGGTTGAATCACACCATACTAATGGTGTGCTCTCACATTATACTGGTAGCCAAGCTGTTAGGGTGCCCTCTGTAAGGGACAGGTCTCCTTCTGTTCATTCCCATCATACCTCTGTATCTAGAAATGTCCCTCCCACCCACCCTGATGACAGATTGTTAGAAAGGGAGCTCAATAGATTGAGAGTGGAACAAACCAGACTGAAGCTCAAGAAGCAACAGCTGGATTTGGATAGACAGTCTTTAGAAGTAGAGAGGGAAAGACAGAAGTTGGGTTTAGAAACCCATGGTGGCAGCAGCAGTATTCCCCATAGTCATCCTGCAAAAGAGCATGATTCCAGGAATCTGCACAACATAGTTCCCCCTTATAAGGAGGGGGATGACATTAACAAGTGGTTTGCTGCACTTGAGAGGGCCTGTGCTGTACAGGATGTCCCTCAAAAGCAGTGGGCTTCTATCCTATGGCTATCATTTAGTGGAAAAGGTAGGGATAGGCTCCTTACAGTGAAAGAAAATGATGCCAATAATTTCCAAGTTCTTAAGAATGCACTCCTGGATGGTTATGGCTTAACCACTGAACAGTACAGGATAAAGTTCAGAGAGACCAAAAAGGAGTCTTCACAAGACTGGGTTGATTTCATTGACCAGGCAGTGAAGGCCTTGGAGGGGTGGTTACATGGCAGTAAAGTTACTGATTATGACAGCCTGTATAACTTAATCCTGAGAGAGCATATTCTTAATAATTGTGTGTCTGATTTGTTGCACCAGTACTTGGTGGACTCTGATCTGACCTCTCCCCAAGAATTGGGAAAGAAGGCAGACAAATGGGTCAGAACAAGAGTGAACAGAAAAGTTCATACAGGGGGTGACAAAGATGGCAACAAAAAGAAGGATGGTAAGTCTTCTGACAAGGGTGGGGACAAATCTAAAAATGAATCTTCATCAGGCCCACAAAAACACTCTGGTGGGGGTGGTGGGTCCAAATCCTCCTTTAATCAGAACAAGGAAAAGAAACCATGGTGCTATTTATGTAAAATAAAAGGCCATTGGACAACAGATCCCAGTTGTCCAAAGAAAGGCACCACAGCTCCTACCACTACAACCCCTACTGCTACACCTAGTGTCCCTACTAATAGCAGTGGTGGTGGGAGCAAACCTACTAATAGCCAATCCAAGGGAGTAGCTGGGCTCACTTTTGGTAATTTAGTTGGGGTTGGTCTGATTAGGGAGACCACAGAGGCTACTTTAGTCTCTGAAGGGGCTATTGATTTAGCCACTTTGGTTGCTTGCCCCCATAACTTGGAGAAGTACAAGCAACTAACCCTAATAAATGGTGTTGAGGTCCAGGCCTACAGGGACACAGGTGCCAGTGTCACAATGGTGATTGGGAAACTGGTGCACCCTGAACAACACATACTTGGACACCAGTACCAAGTAACCGATGCTCACAACATAACACAAAGCCACCCCATGGCTGTTGTAAATCTCAACTGGGGGGGGGGGTAACTGGTCCAAAGAAAGTTGTGGTAGCTTCAGATTTACCTGTAGACTGTCTATTAGGGAATGATTTGGAGACATCAGCTTGGTCAGATGTGGAGTTGGAGGCCCATGCAGCAATGCTGGGCATCCCAGGGCATATTTTTGCTTTGACAAGGGCTCAGGCCAAAAAGCAAAAAGGACAGGGAAGCTTGGATCCTGGAACAATGGACCAAGTGCTCCCTAAAGCTAGGGCTAGTAGAAGCAAACCACTTCCTACTATCCCTCCCTCTACAGTGGATTCAACTTCTGAGGAAGAAGAATTCCCTCCCTGTGCAGAACCTACACCAGAGGAGCTGGAAGTAGACACTGCTGAGCTTTTGGGTGAAGGGGGGCCTGCCAGGGAGGAGCTGAGTGTGGCACAGCAAACCTGTCCCACATTAGAGGGTCTCAGACAGCAAGCTGTCAAACAAGCTAATGGGGATGTCAGTGACTCTCACAGAGTTTACTGGGAGGACAACCTCTTGTACACTGAGCATAGAGATCCTAAACCTGGAGCTGCCAGGAGATTAGTGATTCCTCAGGAGTACAGAAAGTTCCTCCTAACACTGGCACATGACATTCCCTTAGCTGGGCACCTGGGTCAAATGAAAACTTGGGACAGATTGGTACCATTGTTTCATTGGCCTAGGATGTCTGAGGACACAAAGGAATTTTGCAAGTCCTGTGAAACCTGTCAAGCCAGTGGCAAGACAGGTGGCACCCCAAAGGCACCCCTTATCCCACTGCCTGTGGTTGGGGTTCCCTTTGAAAGGGTAGGGGTTGACATAGTTGGCCCCCTTGACCCTCCTACTGCTTCAGGCAATAGGTTTATCTTGGTGGTAGTGGACCATGCCACAAGATATCCTGAAGCAATTCCTTTAAGGACCACTACAGCTCCTGCAGTGGCAAAGGCCCTCCTGGGAATATTTTCCAGGGTGGGCTTCCCAAAGGAAGTAGTATCAGACAGAGGAAGCAATTTCATGTCTGCATACTTAAAGGCCATGTGGAAGGAGTGTGGTGTAACTTACAAGTTCACAACACCCTATCATCCACAAACAAATGGACTGGTGGAGAGATTTAATAAAACTCTCAAAGGCATGATTATGGGACTCCCTGAAAAACTCCGCAGGAGATGGGATATCCTTCTACCATGCCTCCTTTTTGCCTACAGGGAGGTACCCCAGAAAGGAGTGGGCTTCAGCCCCTTTGAACTTCTTTTTGGACACCCTGTTAGGGGTCCACTCACACTTGTAAAGGAGGGTTGGGAACAACCTTTAAAAGCTCCTAAGCAGGATATTGTGGATTATGTACTTGGTCTCAGATCAAGGATGGCTGAGTACATGAAAAAGGCCAGTAAAAACCTTCAGGCCAGCCAAGAGCTCCAGAAGCAATGGCATGATCAGAAGGCTGTTTTGGTTCAGTACCAACCAGGGCAGAAAGTGTGGGTCTTGGAGCCTGTGGCCCCAAGAGCACTCCAAGATAAATGGAGTGGACCCTACACAATTGTTGAAAAGAAGGGTGAAGTCACCTACTTGGTTGACTTAGGCACTGCCAGGAGTCCCCTTAGGGTGCTCCATGTCAACCGCCTGAAACCCTACTATGACAGGGCTGATCTCACCCTGCTCATGGCAACAGATGAGGGACAGGAAGAAGACAGTGATCCTCTACCTGATCTCTTCTCTTCCACAGAACAAGATGCTCTTGTGGAAGGTGTAGTTTTGGCGGATTGTCTTACTGCTGAGCAGAAAGATAATTGCATAAATCTCCTAGGACAATTTTCAAAACTCTTCTCCATTGTGCCAGGCACCACTTCTTGGTGTGAGCACACTATAGATACTGGAGACAGTTTACCTGTCAAAAGTAAGATCTATAGGCAGCCTGACCATGTCAGGGACTGCATAAAGCAAGAAGTTCAGAAAATGTTGGAACTAGGAGTGGTTGAGCACTCTGACAGTCCATGGGCTTCTCCTGTGGTACTGGTACCAAAACCCAATTCTAAAGATGGAAAGAAGGAAATGAGGTTTTGTGTAGACTATAGAGGTCTCAACTTGGTAACCAAAACTGATGCTCACCCTATACCCAGGGCAGATGAGCTCATAGATACACTGGCATCTGCCAAGTATCTAAGCACTTTTGATTTGACTGCAGGGTATTGGCAGATCAAATTGTCAGAAGATGCTAAACCTAAGACTGCATTTTCTACCATTGGAGGACATTACCAGTTTACTGTAATGCCTTTTGGTTTGAAAAATGCACCTGCCACTTTTCAGAGGTTGGTGAACACAGTCCTGCAAGGGCTGGAAGCTTTCAGTGCAGCATATTTGGATGATATAGCTGTCTTTAGCTCCAGCTGGGATGATCACCTGGTCCACCTTTGGAAAGTTTTGGAGGCTCTGCAAAAGGCAGGCCTCACTATCAAGGCTTCAAAGTGCCAGATAGGGCAGGGTAAGGTGGTTTATCTGGGACACCTTGTTGGTGGGGAACAGATTGCACCACTTCAGGGGAAAATCCAAACTATTATTGATTGGGTTCCCCCCTACCACTCAGACTCAGGTGAGAGCCTTCCTAGGCCTCACTGGGTATTACAGGAGGTTCATTAAGAACTATGGCTCCATTGCAGCCCCTCTTAATGACCTCACATCCAAGAAAATGCCTAAAAAGGTATTATGGACAGCAAACTGTCAGAAAGCTTTTGAGGAGCTGAAGCAGGCCATGTGCTCTGCACCTGTCCTGAAAAGCCCTTGTTACTCTAAAAAATTCTATGTCCAAACTGATGCATCTGAATTAGGAGTAGGGGCAGTCCTATCACAACTTAATTCTGAGGGCCAGGATCAACCTGTTGCTTTTATTAGTAGAAGGTTGACCCCTAGAGAAAAGTGTTGGTCTGCCATTGAGAGGGAGGCCTTTGCTGTGGTCTGGGCTCTGAAGAAGTTGAGGCCATACCTGTTTGGCACTCACTTCATTTATCAGACAGACCACAAACCTCTACTTTGGCTAAAACAAATGAAAGGTGAAAATCCTAAATTGTTGAGGTGGTCCATATCCCTACAGGGAATGGACTATACAGTGGAACATAGACCTGGGAGTAGCCACTCCAATGCAGATGGACTCTCCAGATATTTCCACTTAGACAATGAAGACTCATCAGGTAATGGCTAGTCTTATTGTCCTTCGTTTGGGGGGGGGGGGTTGTGTAGGAAAGTACCATCTTACCTGGCATGTTACCCCCATTTTTCACTGTATATATGTTGTTTTAGTTGTATGTGTCACTGGGACCCTGGTAAGCCAGGGCCCCAGTGCTCATAAGTGTGCCTGAATGTGGTACCTGTGTAGTGACTAACTGTCTCACTGAGGCTCTGCTAATCAGAACCTCAGTGGTTATGCTCTCTCATTTCTTTCCAAATTGTCACTGACAGGCTAGTGACCATTTTTACCAATTTACATTGGCTTACTGGAACACCCTTATAATTCCCTAGTATATGGTACTGAAGTACCCAGGGTATTGGGGTTCCAGGAGATCCCTATGGGCTGCAGCATTTCTTTTGCCACCCATAGGGAGCTCTGACAATTCTTACACAGGCCTGCCACTGCAGCCTGAGTGAAATAACGTCCACGTAATTTCACAGCCATTTTACACTGCACTTAAGTAACTTATAAGTCACCTATATGTCTAACCTTTACCTGGTAAAGGTTAGGTGCAAAGTTACTTAGTGTGAGGGCACCCTGGCACTAGCCAAGGTGCCCCCACATTGTTCAGAGCCAATTCACTGAACTTTGTGAGTGCGGGGACACCATTACACGCGTGCACTACATATAGGTCACTACCTATATGTAGCTTCACCATGGTAACTCCGAATATGGCCATGTAACATGTCTATGATCATGGAATTGCCCCCTCTATGCCATCCTGGCATTGTTGGTACAATTCCATGATCCCAGTGGTCTGTAGCACAGACCCTGGTACTGCCAGACTGCCCTTCCTGGGGTTTCTCTGCAGCTGCTGCTGCTGCCAACCCCTCAGACAGGCAGCTGCCCTCCTGGGGTCCAGCCAGGCCTGGCCCAGGATGGCAGAACAAAGAACTTCCTCTGAGAGAGGGTGTGACACCCTCTCCCTTTGGAAAATGGTGTGAAGGCAGGGGAGGAGTAGCCTCCCCCAGCCTCTGGAAATGCTTTGTTGGGCACAGATGTGCCCAATTCTGCATAAGCCAGTCTACACCGGTTCAGGGACCCCTTAGCCCCTGCTCTGGCGCGAAACTGGACAAAGGAAAGGGGAGTGACCACTCACCTGACCTGCACCTCCCCTGGGAGGTGTCCAGAGCTCCTCCAGTGTGCTCCAGACCTCTGCCATCTTGGAAACAGAGGTGCTGCTGGCACACTGGACTGCTCTGAGTGGCCAGTGCCACCAGGTGATGTCAGAGACTCCTGCTGATAGGCTCCTTCAGGTGTTAGTAGCCTTTCCTCTCTCCTAGGTAGCCAAACCCTCTTTTCTGGCTATTTAGGGTCTCTGTCTCTGGGGAAACTTTAGATAACGAATGCATGAGCTCAGCCGAGTTCCTCTGCATCTCTCTCTTCACCTTCTGATAAGGAAACGACCGCTGACTGCGCTGGAAGCCTGCAAACCTGCAACATAGTAGCAAAGACGACTACTGCAACTCTGTAACGCTGATCCTGCCGCCTTCTCGACTGTTTTCCTGCTTGTGCATGCTGTGGGGGTAGCCTGCCTCCTCTCTGCACCAGAAGCTCCGAGGAAATCTCCCGTGGGTCGACGGAATCTTCCCCCTGCAACCGCAGGCACCAAAAAGCTGCATTACCGGTCCCTTGGGTCTCCTCTCAGCACGACGAGCGAGGTCCCTCGAATCCAGCGACGCTGTCCAAGTGACCCCCACAGTCCAGTGACTCTTCAGCCCAAGTTTGGTGGAGGTAAGTCCTTGCCTCACCTCGCTGGGCTGCATTGCTGGGAACCGGGACTTTGCAGCTACTCCGGCCCCTGTGCACTTCCGGCGGAAATCCTTTGTGCACAGCCAAGCCTGGGTCCACGGCACTCTAACCTGCATTGCACGACTTTCTAAGTTGGTCTCCGGCGACGTGGGACTCCTTTGTGCAACTTCGGTGAGCACTGTTTCACGCATCCTCGTAGTGCCTGTTTCTGGCACTTCTCCGGGTGCTACCTGCTTCAGTGAGGGCTCTTTGTCTTGCTCGACGTCCCCTGTCTCTGCAGGTCCAATTTGCGACCTCCTGGTCCCTCCTGGGCCCCAGCAGCGTCCAAAAACGCCAAACGCACGATTTGCGTGTAGCAAGGCTTGTTGGCGTCCTTCCGGCGGGAAAACACTTCTGCACGACTCTACAAGGCAAGACGGGTTCCGTCCACCAAAGGGGAAGTCTCTAGCCCTTTTCGTTCCTGCAGAAACCTCAGCTTCTTCTGTCCAGTCGAAGCTTCTTTGCACCCGCAGCTGGCATTTCCTGGGCATCTGCCCATCTCCGACTTGCTTGTGACTTTTGGACTTGGTCCCCTTGTTCCACAGGTACCCTAGATTGGAAATCCACAGTTGTTGCATTGCTGGTTTGTGTCTTTCCTGCATTATTCCTCTAACACGACTCTTTTGTCCTTAGGGGAACTTTAGTGCACTTTGCACTCACTTTTCAGGGTCTTGGGGAGGGTTATTTTTCTAACTCTCACTATTTTCTAATAGTCCCAGCGACCCTCTACAAGGTCACATAGCTTTGGGGTCCATTCGTGGTTCGCATTCCACTTTTGGAGTATATGGTTTGTGTTGCCCCTATCCCTATGTTTCCCCATTGCATCCTATTGTAACTATACATTGTTTGCACTGTTTTCTAAGACTATACTGCATATTTTTGCTATTGTGTATATATATCTTGTGTATATTTCCTATCCTCTCACTGAGGGTACACTCTAAGATACTTTGGCATATTGTCATAAAAATAAAGTACCTTTATTTTTAGTATAACTGTGTATTGTGTTTTCTTATGATATTGTGCATATGACACTAAGTGGTACTGTAGTAGCTTCACACGTCTCCTAGTTCAGCCTAAGCTGCTCTGCTAAGCTACCATTATCTATCAGCCTAAGCTGCTAGACACCCTATACACTAATAAGGGATAACTGGGCCTGGTGCAAGGTGCAAGTACCCCTTGGTACTCACTACAAGCCAGTCCAGCCTCCTACAGGCTTCAGTTTTTGCTTCTACACGATCTGAAGGCTTATCCTCATGCTTTGGGCCTCAGTGGGGAATCTCAGCTCTGAAGAACTGAAGGGTTTATGGCATCAGGGAGACGGCACACCAGGACCAGGCTTAGCTGCCACATTCTTCTGCGTCAGGCCACCCCCCCTTTTTTTGCCATTTTTGTGCCATTTTTTGGTCGAGCGTAAGCCATCGGCCTCGTGTCCACTTTTAGAATACTTCTTATGGCTTAAAGCAATTTCATTTGTTGGTTGCAGTGTCCTTTAAAAATCGCTAGTGGTCAGTTCTGCCTTTTTCTCACTCCTTGTACTGTTTCAGAGCAGTGACCAACTACTGTACTGATCCACTTTGGTTTCTTTATCTGTTGCTGGGACTGACTATTTTTGTTATTTCTTTGGTACTCCCTTTTCACTGTGGGCGTTTTAGGCTGGTAGCGACCTGCGTTTTGTTGCAGCATTTCATTCCTCCCACCTCCTCCCATTTCGCTGACATTTGTTTTGGCTTTATTCCAGTGCTGTCCTCGTTTACCTCCGGGTCCTAAAATACGCTTATTTTAAAAAAGAAACACACCATTGTTTAGCTCACTGTTCACGAAAGCCACAATATGCCCTTTCTGGTACAATGTAGCTAAACCTAGAAGCAATAATGTGAATCTTGCTTAGCCTCACATGCATCTTGAGTCTCTTTCTCAAGGACCCCTCCCTGCCAGCTCTCACGACATAGCACATAGGGCATTTCTTACCTCCTTTATTGGGGGAAAAAAAATCTTCTCAGGCTGCTCTGCTATTGTTAACTTCATTCGAGCTTTGTTGAAATGGAAGGCAATTAGGCTTTCAAGATGTTTCATTCTGTTAAAACAAAAAGAAAATACTTTTCCAGCCTGATTTCCCAATTTCTGTTCAGACGTTTAGGCAAGGAAAGTCCAGTTATGAATTTACAATGCCAATAGCTCAAACTCAAGAAAATGCAAGACCTATAGAATTGCAAATGCTTGTTCTGATTAATAGTTTGCAGTTGGTGGTTCATGGTGTTTCGTGGTGGTTCACAGTGGGGGTTTGAAAGAGCACAAAATGTGCAATAGCTCCAAAATTCCACTAAATCCAACAAGTGGAATACAGTCGTGAAAAGTGGCAAGTTCAATCTGCCAGTGATTTTTTTTCTATAGATTTCTGTTTCACATTTTTCTCCCACTAGTCATAGTCATCTAACTTATTTTTATTAATTGTGATATCATCTATCAAAATCTAGGTCATGTGCACTCCTTCCTTGCCTGACTTAAACATTAGTACAAACCTTTGCAATGGATATCTTGGCCAGTGGTGCAGTGAGGGTACATGGTGCCCTCATGCAAGCAAGGGAAATGCATCCATGTCCTCTGGTTAAGTAGCAAAAAGCCTAATTGGGATGTAGTGGTCCGCTCAAATTCAACAACCTCAGTGCCACTGCACCTGCTGCACTGTTGATAGATACCATTGTGATGTTCCTGGGGCCACACCCTTCAAAGGATAGAAAATACTTGAAATTAACTGAAAAGTTAAGGAGGAGAATTTCCTAGCGCGAGTAGCAACTTCAACAAGGTATCCCTGTGCAAGGATATTTCGGGGCGGGCAGCATTTTCTGTCGCTATTTGAGTATTCTCCGTGACACACTTGAGTGATGTCCACTGGCACAGTTCACTCCAAAATCATCTCTCCACTTGGACTCATGCGTGACTCTCCCATTCACCCAGTAACAGTGCGCCCACCAAAGCAAAGCTACTAACAATTGAGGCCAAGGAGGCAGAGTTCTGACTCTGTGCCCTCGAGGAGAGTGGCATATTAACAAAAAACTCTGTTTGCTGAGTTTATGGGATCTCGGCTGACTTGTGTTACAAATGTCTGATCTTTCGCTGCTGATGATACAAGAAATGTGTTTTTCATAGTCTATGTCACACTTGACAGGACTATACATTAGCAGCGCCAGCAACAAAGCAAGTACAAGGGTGTCATGAAAATGTAGTAATACATATCGCATGGATGGTCTGTGTTATTGAATGGACTGTAAATGTTTACTTTAGAGTGACCTAGTGCCAGGCCTGTAGAATAGCTTCATGTACTTTAATCTCGTTAATTACTCTGGAAAGTTTGACGAGCAAGAAATCATTTTGCTTACTTGTAAGTCATCCTGTTGAACAGAACAGTAGACCTCGTGGCGCAACGGTAGCGCGTCTGACTCCAGATCAGAAGGTTGCGTGTTCAAATCACGTCGGGGTCAAAAAGTTGTTCTTTTAAACTCCAAAATTGACTCCCATGAATTTACCCTAATTTCTCAATTAAAAAAATAATTGCATTTAAAAACTCTTGTTTTATATAAACATAAATGTGGACCAAGCTCTCATAGATTACCTGGAAACCTGCTTCTAATGTGTACTTAGAAGCTTCGCATCATTTATAATGTACCCTTTGGGAAAAATGCAAGTGTTTTAGCTGCATTGAGCAACAAAAATAATGCTATGCCACAATTCTGTATTACATTAACAGGAAGTAGCAGCCTTACCTCACCCCACATTGCTAGTTATTATCTAAACAATGCGTTGGATACTTCAATTGATAGACAGTAGATGGCGCTGTCGTATAAGTCTATAGCCGCATATGATGCATCATTCTTTCCACTTGTGGAGTGGAAAATAAAATATTACGTTTTCCTTCAGCGGAAGATAATACAGAACTAATCATGAACTGTTAAATGAAAATATGGTGCTGGAAGTCAAAATGACTAGCAGAGGACGACTTCGAACCTTGGACCACAGAGTTACAGGCCTACTACTTTTCCACTGGGATCTCTACTGTTTCACACGGAAAAGAGTCCTTAATCCTTTTTATTTAGTGAAATTCTACAGCCCTGTCATTATTGATAAAATATGTGATTCAGCAGAAATATTTCTGCGGTAATGCACACATTATGCGATGCATTTATGTGAGACCAGAGAACCTATTTTTACCAAGAAGGGTTCAAACCAAACATTATGGATCTCTGTACATAAACACAGTGCGTGGTACTTCATGAGATGTATATATGTATTTTGCATTTTGGCCTTTTCCTTTCTGCAGATTTCTTAGAATGTCCCTCAGATTTATTTTCGCATATAATACTGGTGCGTTGAGTTAGTTCACGTGACTGACCACAAACACTCAAGCGACTAAACAATGACTGACCACAAACACGTATACAACGCTCTTCACCCTTAAGACTGGAGGAGTGAGACCATCTGGAGAGGACCCTTTGGGTGCAATAACATTTTCATTTGAGGCTCTGTTTCTCCCTGTCTTTTTACATTGCATGCCTCGCTCTGCATTACTCTCCTTCCTGACACATTCTGCTCAGCCCCCTCCAGGATCTTCGCATATACAGAGCAGATGGTTTTAACTTGTCACCTCTGAACATTTAAGACAAAAAAATCAAGCGTTGGGATCAAGACCCAGAGGTACTCAGATACCCAGGGGGGTGGAAGTGAACAATTGTATATTGTATATTCAAAGGCACTTTTAACATGCTTATGATCTAAACCTACTTAAGCATTTAAGTGAACCAACATATCTGTTATCATATGTTGTTATGTTACCTTCTGTTGCTTTGTGTTGTGTGTGCTGTGTATGTGTGGTGTGGTGTTACAATATTATAACACACATCTGTCACCTAACAGATCTAGAATATCAAGGTACGTTCAGCTCATGGGGCATCGTCCTGCAAAAATTAGAACCGCCCGGACATACTAATCTTTTAATACCGCAACAAAAGAAGGGCAGATCAATTTTAAAAGGGGCCGTGGAAGTAGAAACCTCCCCAAGTAATCGGGAACATTTGACAATATTAGAACATTGGAATGCTGGGGGCTCCATTGAAAACAATGGAGTGCTGCAGGCTTTTACTGGCCGGTAAAAGCCCGCAGCGCCAACATTCCAATGTTTGCTTTGTTCACAGCAACAGCTGTGAACAAAGCCTCATGGAGCCAGAGGGGATATTAATCCCCTCTGGCTCCGTGAACATTTTTTTTTTTTTTAATGGAACATTCTGCCCTGTGTGGCAGAATGTTCTAATAGCCTTAGAACCCGCCGTAGCGGGCTCTACCGGCTATTAAAGTCCCTCTCCCTTGTTAAATGCCCGAGCCGAGCGGGCCTTTAATAGCCGGTAGAGCCCGCTACGGCGGGATCTAAGGCTATAGTAAAGCATCATAGCATGCTTCATAACGGCACGCACCAACAGTTCTTCATCGGTATGCCCTCGACAGTCAAACAGGCTGGAAGGCAAATTTTAAACGACAACAATCATAACTGGTCCTGATGAAAACTCAGAAAAAATCTGTAAGGAAATGCCTCCTTGGCATGGTTACCCCCTGACTTTTTGCCTTTGCTGATGCCAAGTTATGATTTGAAAGTGTGCTGAGGCCTGCTAACCAGGCCCCAGCACCACTCTTCTTTCCCTAACCTGTACCTTTGTTTCCACAATTGGCACACCCTGGCATCCAGGTAAGTCCCTTGTAACTGGTACCCCTGGTACCAAGGGCCCTGATGCCAGGGAAGGTCTCTAAGGGCTGCAGCATGTCTTATGCCACCCTGGAGGCCCCTCACTCAGCACAGACACACTGCTTGCCAGCTTGTGTGTGCTGGTGGGGAGAAAATGACTCAGGGTGCCATGCCAACCTCACACTATCTATGGCATAGGTAAGTCACCCCTCTGGCAAGCCTTACAGCCCTAAGGCAGGGTGCACTATACCATAGGTGAGGGCATAGGTGCATGAGCACTATGCCCCTACAGTGTCTAAGCAAAACCTTGGACATTGTAAGTGCAGGGTAGCCATAAGAGTATATGGTCTGGGAGTCTGTCATACACGAACACCCCAGCACCATAATGGCTACACTGGAAACTGGGAAGTTTGGTATCAAACTTCTCAGCATAATAAATGCACACTGATGCCAGTGTACATTTTATTGTGAAATACACCCCAGAGGGCATCTTAGAGATGCCCCCTGAAAACATACCCGACTTCCAGTGTGGGCTGACTAGTTTTACCAGCCTGCCACACACCAGACATGTTGCTGGCCACATGGGGAGAGTGCCTTTGTCACTCTGTGGCTAGTAACAAAGCCTGTACTGGGTGGAGGTGCTTCTCACCTCCCCCTGCAGGAACTGTAACACCTGGCTGTGAGCCTCAAAGGCTCACCCCCTTTGTTACAGCACCCCAGGGCACTCCAGCTAGTGGAGTTGCCAGCCCCCTCCGGCCACGGCCCCACTTTTGGCAGCAAGGCCGGAGGAGATAATGAGAAAAACAAGGAGGAGTCACTGGCCAGTCATGGCAGCCCCTAAGGTGTCCTGAGCTGAGGTGACTCTGACTTTTAGAAATCCTCCATCTTGCAGATGGAGGATTCCCCCAATAGGATTAGGGATGTGCCCCCCTCCCCTCAGGGAGGAGGCACAAAGAGGGTGTAGCCACCCTCAGGGCTAGTAGCCATTGGCTACTAACCCCCCAGACCTAAACACACCCCTAAATTGAGTATTTAGGGGCTCCCAGAACCTAGCAAGATAGATTCCTGCAACCTGAAGACGAAGAAGGACTGCTGGCCTGAAAGCCCTGCAGAGAAGACGGAGACACCAACTGCTTTGGCCCCAGCCCTACCGGCCTGTCTCCCCACTTCAAGAAAAACTGCAACAGCGACGCGTTCCACAGGGTCCAGCGACCTCTGGACCCTCAGAGGACTACCCTGCATCTAAAAGGACCAAGAACTCCCTAGGACAGCGGCTCTGCTCCAAAGAAGAAACATCTTTGCAATAAAGACAACACTTTTCTCGCCGGAAGCATGAGACTTTGCAGTCTGCACCCGAGACCCCCGGCTCGACCTGCGGAGAAACAACACTACAGGGAGGACTCCCCGGCGACTACGACCCTGTGAGTAGCCAGAGTTGACCCCCCTCAGCCCCCCCAGCGACGCCTGCAGAGGGAATCCAGAGGCTCCCCCTGACCGCAACTGCCTGCTTCTAAGAACCCGACGCCTGGTAAAGACACTGCACCGCAGCCCCCAGGACCTGAAGGATCCGACCTCCAGTGCAGAAGCGTTCCCCAGGTGGCCCTCTCCCTTGCCCAGGTGGCGGCTACCCCGAGGAGCCCCCCCCTTGCCTGCCTGCATCGCTGAAGAGACCCCTTGGTCTCCCATTGAACTCCATTACAAACCGACGCCTGTTTGCACTCTGCACCCGGCCGCCCCCGTGCCGCTGAGGGTGCACTTTCTGTGCTGACTTGTGTGTCCCCCAGTGCCCTACAAAACCCCCCTGGACTGCCCTCCGAAGTCGCGGGTACTTACCTGCTGGCAGACTGGAACCGGGGCTTCCCCTTCTCCATTGAAGCCTATGCGTTTTGGGCACCACTTTGACCTCTGCACCTGACCGGCCCTGAGCTGCTGGTGTAGTAACTTTGGGGTTGCTCTGAACCCCCAACGGTGGGCTACCTTGGACCCAACTTTGAACCCTGCAGGTGGTTTACTAACCTGCAAAACTAACAAATACTTACCTCCCCCAGGAACTGTTGAAAATTGCAGTGTCTAGTTTAAAAAAAGCTTATTGCCATTTTTGTGAAAACTGTACATGCTATTTTTCTGATTCAAAGTTCTTAAGTTACCTAAGTGAAATACTTTAAATGAAAGGTATTACTTGTAAATCTTGAACCTGTGGTTCTTAAAATAAACTAAGAAAATATATTTTTCTATACAAAAACCTGTTGGCCTGGAATTGTCTTTGAGTGTGTGTTCCTCTTATATTGCCTGTGTGTGCACAACAAATGCTTAACACTACCCTCTGATAAGCCTACTTCTCGACCACACTACCACAAAATAGAGCATTAGAATTATCTCTTTTGCCACTATCTTACCTCTAAGGGGAACCCTTGGACTCTGTGCATGCTATTTCTTACTTTGAAATAGTACATACAGAGCCAACTTCCTACAATATCCCCATATGCTCCTGGAACACTTGTGCTCTAAAAAACCTGGTTACCAATAAGCTGGCACTGAGTTTCCTAAAGCAGTTTGAAATCTTCATGTTGCAGGAAACATGGTGCATGGAGCCAATACACATTTCTGGACATTCAGGGATAGACGTCTCTGCAAAACAACCTCAAAGTCACGGACACCCCAAGGGGGGCCTTACAACATACTGCTCCACGAAAATCAACTGGGTGATCAAACAGATCGACCTGGGCATTGACTGGCTGCTACCAACTATGTTGGAACACTGGGCTCCATTAGGCAACAACAGAACCCTACTACTGATCAATGTATATAATCATCCTAATAAAATGCAAAACAGAGAAAATATGGAAACGTTGATCAGCATTGTAAAAATGCTGCAGAAGCAAAATAAGGACGCAATCCTCATTCTGTCTGGCGATTTCAACCTTGATTTGAGAAAGTGCAGCACAAAACCTCTAAATGGAACATACACTAACTCAAAGCTTGAAACCCTGTGTTTGCGTTGCCTGATTCCTCTTCCTGAGGATGCTTCATCCGCACAAGTAACCTTCTTAAGTGGCACAAAAAAATCTAACATCGACTTTACATTTATCAATGAAACTGCACTGCCATTGGTTTTAGCATATAGGATCCAAGAACGCACTGAGAGCGATCACTTCCCACAACTCATTAAGATCCAGAATGAATGGAACCGGCTACCCTCTGCCAATATCATAATTTCAGCCCCAGTGACTTATGACACAAAAAAATTTAAATGGAAGGGGCCAGGCCTCGGTATAGTAATGGAAGAAGTGTACCGCAGTGCTGGCACAATTAATGAGCTTAAAGAAACACTAAGAATGCAGGAACAAGAAAATCATCCTCTAGGAGAACGAGTGACCGATAGGACGCACTTGTGTGATTCCTTAATGAATACATTTTCCATCAAAAAAAGTCTCCCAATTTAGGTCATAGAAACAAAAAACAAAGTTAAGAGCGGCAGAGCAGAAAAGCCATGGTTTAACAAAACACTGCATAATCAGAAAAATCAAGTCTCTAGAGAATTAAAAGAAGTCCTAAAGGACACACGCTGGGGAAGGAAATCTGACAACACAAGGCTCTCTGAGCTAAGAGCCAAATACAAGAAAAATTGCTGGATGGCAAAACGGAGGTATCATGAGGATTTGTGGACCAAGCTGCTCATGTCCAACAAACAGAAAAATAATGAAAAGTTCTGGGAACTGATAAATGTACTAAATCAGGGGAAAAAAATCGACATATGAACACCGGAATTGATGCGGCCACATGGGAAGCCCACATACAAACAATGTTCTCACGCCCAGTACACCATATGAAGGAGGAGGCCACTCAGTCAGCCAATGACCCAAGTAAGATAACTTTGGTTTCAGAGAGACAACGCAAACAGATTTACTTATAAACCAAAATGAACAAAAGTACACACTAAAGAGCATCGACATCGAAAAGGTGATAAGCCTTATAAAGAAATTAAAACTGGAAGGCTCAGCTGGCCGGAACGGAATGCCAAATGCCCTATTTAGAGGAGACCCTTCATTCTGGGCACAATATATGATGCTGCTTTTTGATGACCCCCAGGGCACCACGGGTCTACCAGACGCATGGAAAGGCAGTATCATCCATCCAATATATAAAGCAGGCAACCCCGCTAGCCCTTCAAACTACAGGCTAATAGCATTGATAGATGTGGAAATAAAACTCTACTCAGCATGTTTACTGCAACTACTAGCAGAATGGATTCATGACAGACATCTAATTCCACAATGCCAGACACGTTTCAGAACTGGTATGGGAGCCTCCACTAACCTGACAACCCTGGCTCTGTTGGGAAACAAAGCCAGGCTTAAGAAGAAAAGGCTATTCACATGTTTTATTGATCTAAAGGCAGGGTTTGATTTCGTACCAAGAACCCACCTATGGGACAAACTGAAAGGTTGGGGCTTACCCTGTAGCCTTCTCAATGCAATGATGGACTTGTACATAGGCACTTGGGCGCAAGTAAAAATCGAAGAAGGTGGCTACCTCACCAACAGAATATTGATGGCAAAAGGACTAAAACAAGAATGTATTAGCTCCTACGCTGTTCAACTTATATCTTGCCGACCTAGCTGAGGCTCTAGCATCGGTAAACAGCCATCCGCCAATATTGCCCAAGAAAGGAATAGCATGGCTACAGTATGCAGACGACAGTCATACTCAGCCAAACACAAGTCGGCCTACAGCATAGCATCAACGCATTTCATACATACATAACAATGCAAGGTCTGGAATTGAATTTGAGTAAAACTAAGGTTGGCCGCCTAGTAGACATAAAGTACAAATCTTCTTCATGGTTCATAAAGGGAACCCGGGTGGAGGCTGCCCCCACATACAAATATTTGGGATTCACCATGGACCGCCTCTTGACCTTCCAGCCACAGCTTGCTGTTGCTCAAGCTAAAGCCCTTTCATTGACCTATGGCTTCAAAATACTAAAACAAAAACTGAGCTGCCCGTCATATTCACACCTCCTTTCAGTCACGGCAGCACGACTAATGCCGACTGTCACTTATGGCGCCGAAATCATGCTGGGGAAGGAGGCAGTTTTTTTCAATCAAGTCCAGACAAAGGCCTACAAAATGGTTTTTCGGATACCCCGACCAGCATCTCCAGTCCAGGTCTGCCTAGAATTGGGTCTGAAAAACTACGAATTTCAGAGTAAATGTGCTTTCACCAAATTATGCTGGAGGATGCGTACAGCAGAGATTGGTACCTTAAATAACCTATGTTGGATGGAAATCGAGGAGCAACAGGGTCACAACAATAAAGGCACCTGTGGTCAGCATTTAAACAACTGTTTTAAAGTGCTAGGTCTGCCAGAAGCCTGGGAGCAGAACCTGGGCAAAAAGGAGATTTACCGGAAGGCAAATGCTGTCACTAAGATAAAATCTTTAAATTCTGACAAACAAAAATTGGGAAGAAGAAGACAGCACACCAGGATTGTAACAACATCTTACAAAACCTTACGGGTACAGGAATATTTAGCAGCATCCTTCAACCAGTTGCTGGAACACTAGTTCATGCTCTTTCGATTTGGGTTGATGGAAATGAAAGATATGGGGACATATGTACAAACACTTTTTCCCATAGACACAGAATGGGTAAAAACCTTTGATACATCTGGCCCATGGTCCCTTCATGGAGACAACAAGATCCAACGCATTCCTGTTGACTGTGTGGATACAGACAGGAGTCATTAGAACACATTTTCTGTGTGTGCCCGGTGTTGCTAGGTTACAGGATATTGTATCTGAAAAATATTTTTAGGATATTGAACATGCAGTCCAGCCGTCATCAGTTGGCTCAGCGGACTCTCAATACTCTTTTCTTGTCGGGGGACCAAATTTATGGTACAGGCCCAGAAAGAACTAGGGAATAAAGTCTAAGCCGAGTGCGCACGGGTTATCATTTTATGTTAGTAAAGCACCCAACAGGTTAGCTGCAGCCAGAAAACAGTCTCAGGTATAACTTAGTGTTCGTCATTTTTAGTATTCCCTGAGCCCTACTCATCTACAATCACAGTTTTGCACGGGAGTAAGAAAGTCCTAAATTTAAGACCAAGAGTAAGGTTGGAATCAGTAGAGAACATTTTAGTCATGCACAAATTGATCATTATGATAAGTTTTAGTTTAAACAAGCATTTTATGTTTTTATGAGTCTCTATTTAATACAGTGAGTATGCTAAGTATTTCTACAAATATGTATGTTTGAATTGCAATGGTTTTAACTAACTGTGCCAATAAATTTAAACTTGAAACTATAACACACATCTGTCACCTTCTTGGCCTCTCATTCTTCTTGACAAAGAGCAGAGTGTTGCTGCAAGTTTTTTGGAAGCGACAAACACATTCAGTGTGCGCCCGGCTGAGGCTGTCGATCGTTTCACTGGTTCTTCTAATTGTGAGGTTGTGTGCTGGTGTTTAGGGATTGGACCGGTGTAGTCCGGTATTGAAATTGTGAACACTTTAGAATATGCGCCACCGGGTCAGTGAGTCCACCTCTGAATGCAGGGTTACCACATGGTGCTCTGTTAGTCAGTAGGACAGGGGGGGAGGTGTGTGGTGCAGTGTAGGTGCAGGTCCTCAGTCTGAGACTCTTCACAGGTTTGATGCCTTTGTGGACACCCACAATCCGGCTGATGTGCTTAAGACGAGTCCTGCTGTACTATGTGGGGCTTGTTTGTCTCAGGAAGTGTAAGCCACTGTGAGGAAGAGTAGATCACTGATTCATGGGAGGCAGGAGGGGGTTGTAGAAGGTCTAAACACAGTTGTGTGCCTCTGCAGCTGTGCATGTGTTTTCACTAGGTTTTAAGGGGCAGCGACCATTGGAGGGTGTTGTCAGTTACTACAGATATCAGTGCACCCACAGGGGTGGGCTGGTCAGGGCTTGCTTCAGGTGAGGTTGTGTCAATGAGCTGGGGTTGCTTCGCATGAGGTTGTGTTAGTGAGTTGGGGTTGCTTTGCATGAGGTTGTGTTAGTGAGTTGGGGTTGCTTCGCATGAGGTTGTGTTAGTGAGTTGGGGTTGCTTTGCGTGAAGTTGTGTTAGTGAGTTGGGCTTGCTTCTCGTGAGGTTGTGTCAGTGAGTTTGGCTTCCTTCAGGTGAGGTTGTGTCAGAGAGTTGAGCTTCGGGTGAGGTTGAGTCAGTGAGTTGGGCTTCGGTGAGGTTGTGTTAGTGAGTTGGGGTTGCTTCGCTTGAAGTTGTGTCAGTGAGTTGGGCTTGCTTCAGGTGAGGTTGTGTCAGTAAGTTGGGCTTCGGGTGAGGTGTGTTAGTGAGTTGGGGTTGCTTTGCGTGAGGTTGTGTCAGTGAGTTGGGCTTCGGGTGAGGTTGTGTCAGTGAGTTGGGCTTCAGGTGAGGTTTTGTCAGTGGGTTAACCTTGCTTCAGATGAGGTTGTGTCAGTGAGCTGGGCGCTGTGGGCGGGGGGGGGGGTTCGGTTGGATACCATGGTGAATCATGGCATGCGGAGCTTGCAGGGTTCAGCAATTGTCGTTTGACTACCTTGCTTCGATGCATTGATGCGGCGTTTCGTTTTTGTTGCTGTGATTGGTCCCCTTATTGATTTCTTTTTAAGAATAACATTTACACGTTTCCAGACATGAAGAGAAACACTCTGTCTCTCCCGTTCCCCACTTTAATGTGTTTTCTCAGAAACTGACCCGTTCGTGATGGTGAAACCGGAAGGACTGAAGCTCAGCAGCGCCTTTCCCTGTAGTCCATCTCTCCTTCCTGCCCCAGGCTGCAGTAGTACCACTCGTGTGCTCTTGGGCATGTAAGGCCCGTGTGGTCTTTTGTAAACTAACGTCAGGAGCAGGGCCCCCACCAGTGGGATACGGCATCCGGACCCGTATCAGAATGTGTGAGGTTTTCCACCCCTAGAACATGCCACACTCTGTGGTACCAACCCTCCAGGGTGGCACCAGCATAGCTGCCAAGTTTCCCAGGTCCATTCTTTATGTGTTGCTCCAATCCGAGTTTTTTTTACTTTGAATTCTGGACTTGTAGTCCTGTTTTATAATGGAATAAATAAAACTAAAACTCCCAGAATTCAAACTAAAAACTTGGACTGGAGCAGCACATCACGCACTGACCCGGGAAAACCTGGAATGGATGCCCCGGTCAGCAGCCAGCTAGTAGGGTCTGACCGGCCAGTGATAAGAGCGCATTTATCACCCTCCGCAAGTTTCCCCGCGTGTTTATTCAGCATTCAGACAAGATATGGGGGGGTCTCTGGGATGATGTTCCATCACCCCAGGAACCCCTGGCCAGACGGGGTGTATTAAAGGATGCCCCATAGAATGAGGTGGTTCTCCCCCGCCTGTAGCCCCCCAGCATCGGTCCCATCTTGTTCTTTCCAGTGCGTGAAGTCGATGTGCGGACCCCCGGGACCTCAGATGGATTCTTGCTACATTCTGCCTCCGAGAGGCCGTGGGATCCCTTTAATGCAGCGGTGAGTCTGGTGGACTATTCGGCTTCTGTAAACTGAAGGTTCAACCCTCTCCCGGCAGCTCTGAAAGCTTCTCTTCTGTGCCGGGCTTCTTTCTAGTGACAATGTAGAGATTCTTGAAATAAGGGTGAGGTTGGGTGGCGGGTGGGGAAATGGGGAGGGGGCACCATCGCTTTCCTTAAAACAGATTGTCTGGAGCTGGATAACCCTTGATTGACACCACGGATCTCCCCCTGCAGGTTGGTTTACCGCCCCTCGACAGGTCGAATTCACTGTTGTAGGCCACAGGGCGTGCAGCAGGTAGAGTGGCACCGAGGCCCAGAGGTTTCTGGGGCTCATGTCCATTCTGACCCTGGCGCCCATAATACTAAGGCTAACCTACTGCTAGGACCGGAGGGAAGTCAGCATACGATTAAATTGCGGAGTTTGGGTGATGCTGCTGGTTTCTGTCTGAGTAGAATTGATGGCTTCAGTTATTGGTGCTCAGTCCCGCGGAGGGGCTGTTAAAACTGGACTATCTGGGGGCTCTTAGACGGGTGAGTGGAGTGAAAAGTCTGTGCGGGAATGCTCGCCTTAGCTGCAGAATAACTCTTCTGTGAAGATATCGGCGGGCTTGTGTTATTTCTCAGAGGGAAAGCAGCTCCTACAATAGTAGCAAGCGTTGGTGGTATAGTGGTGAGCATAGCTGCCTTCCAAGCAGTTGACCCGGGTTCGATTCCCGGCCAACGCAGTATATATTTTTGTGCAATAATCTAATTTCATTATTACTGTGTGAGTTTCACTTTGATAGTAAATCATTTAGTCTGTCTCACGACTGACATTGACTCACAAGGATACAGAACTAAGGAAACCACGAGGAATGAATATCACGGAGAGGCCGGAGCGACTCGGACGCATTTCCACCCACAGGTTTATGTTCTGGATCTCCTCCTGCAGGGCTGCACCGGCAGCTGACACACCGGGTGAACGTATGTGCAGCCACTTCTGAAAAGAATCGTGAATTACTCCAGTACTTCGAGCTCTGGCTCCATAGCAAGAACTAGTACGTGTTTGCAGCTGCACATCCTGTACATGATGACGTGGGAACTGTAAGTCAGTGCCTCAGTTCTGTTTTGCTGTTCGGTAGGACAGTGAATCCCTCAGCCCTTTCAGCGCTAGTAGCATCTCAGACCCTCAACCCATTGGGGATTTTCCGGGGTCTGCAGCGGCCAATCCTGCACTTTCTACTTGTTAAGAAATCATTCACAAAACGGGAGATTAACCCTTTCTGAAAGAGGCGCTGGTTTATTGCCCCGAATGTTAGACCAAGGTCGGTTCTTTGCAGTAGTCCGGACAGTTGGCTCAGCTGGTAAAAACTACAACTGTGTGAAACAGAAAAACATTGTTTCACAGAAATGTGTTATAATGCTGTGAGGTTTAGTGGATTTATTGTGCTTAAACGACTGTGAGATTAGCGAGGGGAGTAGTTTGCTGTCTCTCATTTGTAAAAAAAAAAAAAAAAAAATGTGAGAAATTAATTTCTCACTGATGAAATTCATGAAGTTCTGTGAGTATTGCATGGTGTGAAATTCGCAGATCTTGCTGGTGTAATAAAACTTCGCTCAGGCTTGGTGAGAAAATGCTGTTAACAAAAATATACATTTAATTGTTCGACTTACCTTGAAAGCTTATGTCAGGTGACCCTCAATGACTAAAGACTTTAGGGGTGACAGTGCAAACCTTGTGGCTGGTATCACCGGTGCCATTGAAACATAACAGTGCTGCAAAGTTACTGATAGCTAAAACCCTGTCCTTTCAGTCTTCGTTGTCAGAGGGCAGCAAAGCTGAACGGATTAATCTTCTTATTTAAGGTGAAATTGCTTTAGAAACTCAGAGAATCTGACACATGAATAACACAAAAGACCGGTTGTCAAATCAGAGCTCTGGCCGCTTTCTTTAGTAGAGGTGGTTGGATTATTAAATATGAAACTTCTATAGTTCACTACATTTCTACCGAATGCGAGGACAATCTGACTGTCTCAGGAAGTTGCCCCTCAGTTGTATAAGGGGATACCTTCCATCAAACTTTTTGACAGGTGCCCGCCCCGTGATCACGTAGGCAATGACGTGGGTACCCTGCCCCGTGATGACGTAAGTAATGACGTAGGTGAGTCACGTGGGTTGTGACATGATGTGATGCTGTGTTAGTCACGTGCCCTGATGCTGTCCCTTGTGTGTAGGTCTATGGACTGTGTGAAATGGCGGCTGTGCAGGTGTGCGGCATGCTTCATGGCCTAAGAGGACAAGTGTGGACATGTCAGACATTCAGGACCGAGTGGCTGCCTGGGGGGCCACCTCGCAGGGCAGAGCATTGGGGTTGTAATGACAAACCTCCACCCTACCAACTAATCCAAAAAGAGGGGCTGGGCAAATGCTGCAAAGGTCATGACATATGGTTACTGTTACGTGTAACCCCTCAACGTATCAGAGCCGTCAAGGTGAGCATGTGACCGCTATGTTGTAGAGGCGTACGCCCTTTTTGAACCATTGAATACATATAAGGAGCCGGCCAGAGCAGCACGCCAAACCGAGAACCATTTCTGAAATAGGTTGTCAAGGCATTATGAAGAGATACAGTCCGCTCACCAGAAAAGCCGCCTCCTCAGGTGCCCAGAACACTATCAATAGATATTATCGGTCCCTAACACCTCCGATGTGGATGAGAATGCACAGCTGGCTGCCCCTACAGAGGGGGGTTCCAACGTTACCGATTTTCAAAAGGAAGTTTGCGAGCGGCTTGAAAAGCTCAGCCTCTAGGATTTGCCGCAACTGAAATCCCCTATTAAGGTTGAAGGCGACGGCCGCGAAGCCTCGAAAGACTAATTAAATGATTCAATCAACTTCATCGACAGTGAAGATGATGAAAACTGTATTGCACCACCGAATTCACAAGTCTATGAAGATATGGGCTTTCAGGAGGACCCTGATCCAGAGGCAGTCGTCGCACAGCCGGCAGGTGTAAACTCTGAAGCCGCTTATACACCAATGGACCTACGCGACTCGCAAGATTTCAGAGCAGCCGCTGAGTGTAGCAAAAATGCTGAGCAGTAAGCTTATCAGAGGGTCGTGTTAAGCATTTGTTGTACACACACCGGCAATTAATGAGGAACACACACTCAAAGACTTACTCCAGGCCAATAGGTTTTTATATTGGAAAAATATATTTTCTTAGTTTATTTTAAGAACCACAGGTTCAAGATTTACATTAAACACTTTAAATGCTAGGTACTTCACTTAGATACTTTAGGAACTTTGAATGAAAACAATATCATGTACAGCCTTTGTAAAAATTGCAATAAGCTATTTTCAAAGTAGACACAGTGCAAAAATCAACATTTCCTGGGGGAGGTAAGTAAACGTTAGATTAGGAGGTAAGTAAAACACTTACAAGTCTCAGTCCTGGGGCATAGGCAGCTCACCGATGGGGGTTCAAGGCAACCCCAAAGTTACCACACCAGCAGCTCAGGGCTAAAAGCTCATTTATGGTCGGCCTTTGGTGCGAATCATATGGCAAAAGGTGGTTTGTTAAGATGAGAGCACTCATATCGTGCTAGGCAAAATATACAGGGGAGGCACTCATTTTTGTGTCAGGTGTATGTAGAGATGAGACAGCGACTTTTATGCACTAATGAGCCACGCAATTGTGTTACATCTTGGGGTTCAGTCCAAGCCATATTGAGCAGACGAGAGCGGTCATGGTGGCGGGCGCCTGGCTGTCGGGCAGGGTGTAAGGCTCAATAGTGTACAGTGAGACTCTGTAGGGCTTTGTAGGAAAGTACCATCTTGCCTGGCATGTTACCCCCATTTTTCACTGTATATATGTTGTTTTAGTTGTATGTGTCACTGGGACCCTGGTAACCCAGGGCCCCAGTGCTCATAAGTGTGCCTGAATGTGTTTCCTGTGTAGTGACTAACTGTCTCACTGAGGCTCTGCTAATCAGAACCTCAGTGGTTATGCTCTCTCATTTCTTTCCAAATTGTCACTGACAGGCTAGTGACCATTTTTACCAATTTACATTGGCTTACTGGAACACCCTTATAATTCCCTAGTATATGGTACTGAAGTACCCAGGGTATTGGGGTTCCAGGAGATCCCTATGGGCTGCAGCATTTCTTTTGCCACCCATAGGGAGCTCTGACAATTCTTACACAGGCCTGCCACTGCAGCCTGAGTGAAATAACGTCCACGTAATTTCACAGCCATTTTACACTGCACTTAAGTAACTTATAAGTCACCTATATGTCTAACCTTTACCTGGTAAAGGTTAGGTGCAAAGTTACTTAGTGTGAGGGCACCCTGGCACTAGCCAAGGTGCCCCCACATTGTTCAGAGCCAATTCACTGAACTTTGTGAGTGCGGGGACACCATTACACGCGTGCACTACATATAGGTCACTACCTATATGTAGCTTCACCATGGTAACTCCGAATATGGCCATGTAACATGTCTATGATCATGGAATTGCCCCCTCTATGCCATCCTGGCATTGTTGGTACAATTCCATGATCCCAGTGGTCTGTAGCACAGACCCTGGTACTGCCAGACTGCCCTTCCTGGGGTTTCTCTGCAGCTGCTGCTGCTGCCAACCCCTCAGACAGGCAGCTGCCCTCCTGGGGTCCAGCCAGGCCTGGCCCAGGATGGCAGAACAAAGAACTTCCTCTGAGAGAGGGTGTGACACCCTCTCCCTTTGGAAAATGGTGTGAAGGCAGGGGAGGAGTAGCCTCCCCCAGCCTCTGGAAATGCTTTGTTGGGCACAGATGTGCCCAATTCTGCATAAGCCAGTCTACACCGGTTCAGGGACCCCTTAGCCCCTGCTCTGGCGCGAAACTGGACAAAGGAAAGGGGAGTGACCACTCCCCTGACCTGCACCTCCCCTGGGAGGTGTCCAGAGCTCCTCCAGTGTGCTCCAGACCTCTGCCATCTTGGAAACAGAGGTGCTGCTGGCACACTGGACTGCTCTGAGTGGCCAGTGCCACCAGGTGACGTCAGAGACTCCTGCTGATAGGCTCCTTCAGGTGTTAGTAGCCTTTCCTCTCTCCTAGGTAGCCAAACCCTCTTTTCTGGCTATTTAGGGTCTCTGTCTCTGGGGAAACTTTAGATAACGAATGCATGAGCTCAGCCGAGTTCCTCTGCATCTCTCTCTTCACCTTCTGATAAGGAAACGACCGCTGACTGCGCTGGAAGCCTGCAAACCTGCAACATAGTAGCAAAGACGACTACTGCAACTCTGTAACGCTGATCCTGCCGCCTTCTCGACTGTTTTCCTGCTTGTGCATGCTGTGGGGGTAGCCTGCCTCCTCTCTGCACCAGAAGCTCCGAAGAAATCTCCCGTGGGTCGACGGAATCTTCCCCCTGCAACCGCAGGCACCAAAAAGCTGCATTACCGGTCCCTTGGGTCTCCTCTCAGCACGACGAGCGAGGTCCCTCGAATCCAGCGACGCTGTCCAAGTGACCCCCACAGTCCAGTGACTCTTCAGCCCAAGTTTGGTGGAGGTAAGTCCTTGCCTCACCTCGCTGGGCTGCATTGCTGGGAACCGGGACTTTGCAGCTATTCCGGCCCCTGTGCACTTCCGGCGGAAATCCTTTGTGCACAGCCAAGCCTGGGTCCACGGCACTCTAACCTGCATTGCACGACTTTCTAAGTTGGTCTCCGGCGACGTGGGACTCCTTTGTGCAACTTCGGTGAGCATTGTTTCACGCATCCTCGTAGTGCCTCTTTCTGGCACTTCTCCGGGTGCTACCTGCTTCAGTGAGGGCTCTTTGTCTTGCTCGACGTCCCCTGTCTCTGCAGGTCCAATTTGCGACCTCCTGGTCCCTCCTGGGCCCCAGCAGCGTCCAAAAACGCCAAACGCACGATTTGCGTGTAGCAAGGCTTGTTGGCGTCCTTCCGGCGGGAAAACACTTCTGCACGACTCTACAAGGCAAGACGGGTTCCGTCCACCAAAGGGGAAGTCTCTAGCCCTTTTCGTTCCTGCAGAAACCTCAGCTTCTTCTGTCCAGTCGAAGCTTCTTTGCACCCGCAGCTGGCATTTCCTGGGCATCTGCCCATCTCCGACTTGCTTGTGACTTTTGGACTTGGTCCCCTTGTTCCACAGGTACCCTAGATTGGAAATCCACAGTTGTTGCATTGCTGGTTTGTGTCTTTCCTGCATTATTCCTCTAACACGACTCTTTTGTCCTTAGGGGAACTTTAGTGCACTTTGCACTCACTTTTCAGGGTCTTGGGGAGGGTTATTTTTCTAACTCTCACTATTTTCTAATAGTCCCAGCGACCCTCTACAAGGTCACATAGGTTTGGGGTCCATTCGTGGTTCGCATTCCACTTTTGGAGTATATGGTTTGTGTTGCCCCTATCCCTATGTTTCCCCATTGCATCCTATTGTAACTATACATTGTTTGCACTGTTTTCTAAGACTATACTGCATATTTTTGCTATTGTGTATATATATCTTGTGTATATTTCCTATCCTCTCACTGAGGGTACACTCTAAGATACTTTGGCATATTGTCATAAAAATAAAGTACCTTTATTTTTAGTATAACTGTGTATTGTGTTTTCTTATGATATTGTGCATATGACACTAAGTGGTACTGTAGTAGCTTCACACGTCTCCTAGTTCAGCCTAAGCTGCTCTGCTAAGCTACCATTATCTATCAGCCTAAGCTGCTAGACACCCTATACACTAATAAGGGATAACTGGGCCTGGTGCAAGGTGCAAGTACCCCTTGGTACTCACTACAAGCCAGTCCAGCCTCCTACATTGGTTGTGCAGTGGTGGGATAAGTGCTTGAGACTACTTACCACTCTTGTCATTGTACTTTTCATAAGAGAAAAATATACAAAACAAGGTCAGTGTATATACACATAGCCAAAAAGTTTTGCATTTCCTCTTTTCACTCTTTTCTAAGTGCTGAAAAGTACTTCTAAACTTTCAAAAAGTTCTTAAAAGTTTTAAAAGTTTTTTTCTGTCTTTCCAAAAAGTTCTGAAAACTTTTTACTCTTTTTCTATCACTTTAACTCTCTCTAAAAAATGTCTGGCACAGGAAAAAATGTTGAACTGTCCAAACTTGCATATGATCACCTTAGCTGGAAAGGAGCAAGGAGTCTCTGCATAGAGAGAGGTTTGAGTGTAGGGAAGAATCCTTCCTTAGAACTGTTAATTAATATGCTTAGAGTACAGGACAAAGGCCATAAGTGCCCAATCTGTAGAAAAAGTAGCTAATGGTTCTCAATCTGATCCAGGGACTCCCCCAGGAAAAGGTTCAGGAAAGAAACTTCTCAGCCTGCCCATTACTAGACAGTCTAGCATAGTTGGTACAGAGGTTGAATCACACCATACTAATGGTGTGCTCTCACATTATACTGGTAGCCAAGCTGTTAGGGTGCCCTCTGTAAGGGACAGGTCTCCTTCTGTTCATTCCCATCATACCTCTGTATCTAGAAATGTCCCTCCCACCCACCCTGATGACAGATTGTTAGAAAGGGAGCTCAATAGATTGAGAGTGGAACAAACCAGACTGAAGCTCAAGAAGCAACAGCTGGATTTGGATAGACAGTCTTTAGAAGTAGAGAGGGAAAGACAGAAGTTGGGTTTAGAAACCCATGGTGGCAGCAGCAGTATTCCCCATAGTCATCCTGCAAAAGAGCATGATTCCAGGAATCTGCACAACATAGTTCCCCCTTATAAGGAGGGGGATGACATTAACAAGTGGTTTGCTGCACTTGAGAGGGCCTGTGCTGTACAGGATGTCCCTCAAAAGCAGTGGGCTGCTATCCTATGGCTATCATTTAGTGGAAAAGGTAGGGATAGGCTCCTTACAGTGAAAGAAAATGATGCCAATAATTTCCAAGTTCTTAAGAATGCACTCCTGGATGGTTATGGCTTAACCACTGAACAGTACAGGATAAAGTTCAGAGAGACCAAAAAGGAGTCTTCACAAGACTGGGTTGATTTCATTGACCAGGCAGTGAAGGCCTTGGAGGGGTGGTTACATGGCAGTAAAGTTACTGATTATGACAGCCTGTATAACTTAATCCTGAGAGAGCATATTCTTAATAATTGTGTGTCTGATTTGTTGCACCAGTACTTGGTGGACTCTGATCTGACCTCTCCCCAAGAATTGGGAAAGAAGGCAGACAAATGGGTCAGAACAAGAGTGAACAGAAAAGTTCATACAGGGGGTGACAAAGATGGCAACAAAAAGAAGGATGGTAAGTCTTCTGACAAGGGTGGGGACAAATCTAAAAATGAATCTTCATCAGGCCCACAAAAACACTCTGGTGGGGGTGGTGGGTCCAAATCCTCCTTTAATCAGAACAAGGAAAAGAAACCATGGTGCTATTTATGTAAAATAAAAGGCCATTGGACAACAGATCCCAGTTGTCCAAAGAAAGGCACCACAGCTCCTACCACTACAACCCCTACTGCTACACCTAGTGTCCCTACTAATAGCAGTGGTGGTGGGAGCAAACCTACTAATAGCCAATCCAAGGGAGTAGCTGGGCTCACTTTTGGTAATTTAGTTGGGGTTGGTCTGATTAGGGAGACCACAGAGGCTACTTTAGTCTCTGAAGGGGCTATTGATTTAGCCACTTTGGTTGCTTGCCCCCATAACTTGGAGAAGTACAAGCAACTAACCCTAATAAATGGTGTTGAGGTCCAGGCCTACAGGGACACAGGTGCCAGTGTCACAATGGTGATTGAGAAACTGGTGCACCCTGAACAACACATACTTGGACACCAGTACCAAGTAACCGATGCTCACAACATAACACAAAGCCACCCCATGGCTGTTGTAAATCTCAACTGGGGGGGGGGTAACTGGTCCAAAGAAAGTTGTGGTAGCTTCAGATTTACCTGTAGACTGTCTATTAGGGAATGATTTGGAGACATCAGCTTGGTCAGATGTGGAGTTGGAGGCCCATGCAGCAATGCTGGGCATCCCAGGGCATATTTTTGCTTTGACAAGGGCTCAGGCCAAAAAGCAAAAAGGACAGGGAAGCTTGGATCCTGGAACAATGGACCAAGTGCTCCCTAAAGCTAGGTCTAGTAGAAGCAAACCACTTCCTACTATCCCTCCCTCTACAGTGGATTCAACTTCTGAGGAAGAAGAATTCCCTCCCTGTGCAGAACCTACACCAGAGGAGCTGGAAGCAGACACTGCTGAGCTTTTGGGTGAAGGGGGGCCTGCCAGGGAGGAGCTGAGTGTGGCACAGCAAACCTGTCCCACATTAGAGGGTCTCAGACAGCAAGCTGTCAATCAAGCTAATGGGGATGTCAGTGACTCTCACAGAGTTTACTGGGAGGACAACCTCTTGTACACTGAGCATAGAGATCCTAAACCTGGAGCTGCCAGGAGATTAGTGATTCCTCAGGAGTACAGAAAGTTCCTCCTAACACTGGCACATGACATTCCCTTAGCTGGGCACCTGGGTCAAATGAAAACTTGGGACAGATTGGTACCATTGTTTCATTGGCCTAGGATGTCTGAGGACACAAAGGAATTTTGCATGTCCTGTGAAACCTGTCAAGCCAGTGGCAAGACAGGTGGCACCCCAAAGGCACCCCTTATCCCACTGCCTGTGGTTGGGGTTCCCTTTGAAAGGGTAGGGGTTGACATAGTTGGCCCCCTTGTCCCTCCTACTGCTTCAGGCAATAGGTTTATCTTGGTGGTAGTGGACCATGCCACAAGATATCCTGAAGCAATTCCTTTAAGGACCACTACAGCTCCTGCAGTGGCAAAGGCCCTCCTGGGAATATTTTCCAGGGTGGGCTTCCCAAAGGAAGTAGTATCAGACAGAGGAAGCAATTTCATGTCTGCATACTTAAAGGCCATGTGGAAGGAGTGTGGTGTAACTTACAAGTTCACAACACCCTATCATCCACAAACAAATGGACTGGTGGAGAGATTTAATAAAACTCTCAAAGGCATGATTATGGGACTCCCTGAAAAACTCCGCAGGAGATGGGATATCCTTCTACCATGCCTCCTTTTTGCCTACAGGGAGGTACCCCAGAAAGGAGTGGGCTTCAGCCCCTTTGAACTTCTTTTTGGACACCCTGTTAGGGGTCCACTCACACTTGTAAAGGAGGGTTGGGAACAACCTTTAAAAGCTCCTAAGCAGGATATTGTGGATTATGTACTTGGTCTCAGATCAAGGATGGCTGAGTACATGAAAAAGGCCAGTAAAAACCTTCAGGCCAGCCAAGAGCTCCAGAAGCAATGGCATGATCAGAAGGCTGTTTTGGTTCAGTACCAACCAGGGCAGAAAGTGTGGGTCTTGGAGCCTGTGGCCCCAAGAGCACTCCAAGATAAATGGAGTGGACCCTACACAATTGTTGAAAAGAAGGGTGAAGTCACCTACTTGGTTGACTTAGGCACTGCCAGGAGTCCCCTTAGGGTGCTCCATGTCAACCGCCTGAAACCCTACTATGACAGGGCTGATCTCACCCTGCTCATGGCAACAGATGAGGGACAGGAAGAAGACAGTGATCCTCTACCTGATCTCTTCTCTTCCACAGAACAAGATGCTCTTGTGGAAGGTGTAGTTTTGGCGGATTGTCTTACTGCTGAGCAGAAAGATAATTGCATAAATCTCCTAGGACAATTTTCAAAACTCTTCTCCATTGTGCCAGGCACCACTTCTTGGTGTGAGCACACTATAGATACTGGAGACAGTTTACCTGTCAAAAGTAAGATCTATAGGCAGCCTGACCATGTCAGGGACTGCATAAAGCAAGAAGTTCAGAAAATGTTGGAACTAGGAGTGGTTGAGCACTCTGACAGTCCATGGGCTTCTCCTGTGGTACTGGTACCAAAACCCAATTCTAAAGATGGAAAGAAGGAAATGAGGTTTTGTGTAGACTATAGAGGTCTCAACTTGGTAACCAAAACTGATGCTCACCCTATACCCAGGGCAGATGAGCTCATAGATACACTGGCATCTGCCAAGTATCTAAGCACTTTTGATTTGACTGCAGGGTATTGGCAGATCAAATTGTCAGAAGATGCTAAACCTAAGACTGCATTTTCTACCATTGGAGGACATTACCAGTTTACTGTAATGCCTTTTGGTTTGAAAAATGCACCTGCCACTTTTCAGAGGTTGGTGAACACAGTCCTGCAAGGGCTGGAAGCTTTCAGTGCAGCATATTTGGATGATATAGCTGTCTTTAGCTCCAGCTGGGATGATCACCTGGTCCACCTTTGGAAAGTTTTGGAGGCTCTGCAAAAGGCAGGCCTCACTATCAAGGCTTCAAAGTGCCAGATAGGGCAGGGTAAGGTGGTTTATCTGGGACACCTTGTTGGTGGGGAACAGATTGCACCACTTCAGGGGAAAATCCAAACTATTATTGATTGGGTTCCCCCTACCACTCAGACTCAGGTGAGAGCCTTCCTAGGCCTCACTGGGTATTACAGGAGGTTCATTAAGAACTATGGCTCCATTGCAGCCCCTCTTAATGACCTCACATCCAAGAAAATGCCTAAAAAGGTATTATGGACAGCAAACTGTCAGAAAGCTTTTGAGGAGCTGAAGCAGGCCATGTGCTCTGCACCTGTCCTGAAAAGCCCTTGTTACTCTAAAAAATTCTATGTCCAAACTGATGCATCTGAATTAGGAGTAGGGGCAGTCCTATCACAACTTAATTCTGAGGGCCAGGATCAACCTGTTGCTTTTATTAGTAGAAGGTTGACCCCTAGAGAAAAGTGTTGGTCTGCCATTGAGAGGGAGGCCTTTGCTGTGGTCTGGGCTCTGAAGAAGTTGAGGCCATACCTGTTTGGCACTCACTTCATTGTTCAGACAGACCACAAACCTCTACTTTGGCTAAAACAAATGAAAGGTGAAAATCCTAAATTGTTGAGGTGGTCCATATCCCTACAGGGAATGGACTATACAGTGGAACATAGACCTGGGAGTAGCCACTCCAATGCATATGGACTCTCCAGATATTTCCACTTAGACAATGAAGACTCATCAGGTAATGGCTAGTCTTATTGTCCTTCGTTTGGGGGGGGGGGTTGTGTAGGAAAGTACCATCTTGCCTGGCATGTTACCCCCATTTTTCACTGTATATATGTTGTTTTAGTTGTATGTGTCACTGGGACCCTGGTAACCCAGGGCCCCAGTGCTCATAAGTGTGCCTGAATGTGGTACCTGTGTAGTGACTAACTGTCTCACTGAGGCTCTGCTAATCAGAACCTCAGTGGTTATGCTCTCTCATTTCTTTCCAAATTGTCACTGACAGGCTAGTGACCATTTTTACCAATTTACATTGGCTTACTGGAACACCCTTATAATTCCCTAGTATATGGTACTGAAGTACCCAGGGTATTGGGGTTCCAGGAGATCCCTATGGGCTGCAGCATTTCTTTTGCCACCCATAGGGAGCTCTGACAATTCTTACACAGGCCTGCCACTGCAGCCTGAGTGAAATAACGTCCACGTAATTTCACAGCCATTTTACACTGCACTTAAGTAACTTATAAGTCACCTATATGTCTAACCTTTACTTGGTAAAGGTTAGGTGCAAAGTTACTTAGTGTGAGGGCACCCTGGCACTAGCCAAGGTGCCCCCACATTGTTCAGAGCCAATTCACTGAACTTTGTGAGTGCGGGGACACCATTACACGCGTGCACTACATATAGGTCACTACCTATATGTAGCTTCACCATGGTAACTCCGAATATGGCCATGTAACATGTCTATGATCATGGAATTGCCCCCTCTATGCCATCCTGGCATTGTTGGTACAATTCCATGATCCCAGTGGTCTGTAGCACAGACCCTGGTACTGCCAGACTGCCCTTCCTGGGGTTTCTCTGCAGCTGCTGCTGCTGCCAACCCCTCAGACAGGCAGCTGCCCTCCTGGGGTCCAGCCAGGCCTGGCCCAGGATGGCAGAACAAAGAACTTCCTCTGAGAGAGGGTGTGACACCCTCTCCCTTTGGAAAATGGTGTGAAGGCAGGGGAGGAGTAGCCTCCCCCAGCCTCTGGAAATGCTTTGTTGGGCACAGATGTGCCCAATTCTGCATAAGCCAGTCTACACCGGTTCAGGGACCCCTTAGCCCCTGCTCTGGCGCGAAACTGGACAAAGGAAAGGGGAGTGACCACTCCCCTGACCTGCACCTCCCCTGGGAGGTGTCCAGAGCTCCTCCAGTGTGCTCCAGACCTCTGCCATCTTGGAAACAGAGGTGCTGCTGGCACACTGGACTGCTCTGAGTGGCCAGTGCCACCAGGTGACGTCAGAGACTCCTGCTGATAGGCTCCTTCAGGTGTTAGTAGCCTTTCCTCTCTCCTAGGTAGCCAAACCCTCTTTTCTGGCTATTTAGGGTCTCTGTCTCTGGGGAAACTTTAGATAACGAATGCATGAGCTCAGCCGAGTTCCTCTGCATCTCTCTCTTCACCTTCTGATAAGGAAACGACCGCTGACTGCGCTGGAAGCCTGCAAACCTGCAACATAGTAGCAAAGACGACTACTGCAACTCTGTAACGCTGATCCTGCCGCCTTCTCGACTGTTTTCCTGCTTGTGCATGCTGTGGGGGTAGCCTGCCTCCTCTCTGCACCAGAAGCTCCGAAGAAATCTCCCGTGGGTCGACGGAATCTTCCCCCTGCAACCGCAGGCACCAAAAAGCTGCATTACCAGTCCCTTGGGTCTCCTCTCAGCACGACGAGCGAGGTCCCTCGAATCCAGCGACGCTGTCCAAGTGACCCCCACAGTCCAGTGACTCTTCAGCCCAAGTTTGGTGGAGGTAAGTCCTTGCCTCACCTCGCTGGGCTGCATTGCTGGGAACCGGGACTTTGCAGCTATTCCGGCCCCTGTGCACTTCCGGCGGAAATCCTTTGTGCACAGCCAAGCCTGGGTCCACGGCACTCTAACCTGCATTGCACGACTTTCTAAGTTGGTCTCCGGCGACGTGGGACTCCTTTGTGCAACTTCGGTGAGCACTGTTTCACGCATCCTCGTAGTGCCTGTTTCTGGCACTTCTCCGGGTGCTACCTGCATCAGTGAGGGCTCTTTGTCTTGCTCGACGTCCCCTGTCTCTGCAGGTCTAATTTGCGACCTCCTGGTCCCTCCTGGGCCCCAGCAGCGTCCAAAAACGCCAAACGCACGATTTGCGTGTAGCAAGGCTTGTTGGCGTCCTTCCGGCGGGAAAACACTTCTGCACGACTCTACAAGGCAAGACGGGTTCCGTCCACCAAAGGGGAAGTCTCTAGCCCTTTTCGTTCCTGCAGAAACCTCAGCTTCTTCTGTCCAGTCGAAGCTTCTTTGCACCCGCAGCTGGCATTTCCTGGGCATCTGCCCATCTCCGACTTGCTTGTGACTTTTGGACTTGGTCCCCTTGTTCCACAGGTACCCTAGATTGGAAATCCACAGTTGTTGCATTGCTGGTTTGTGTCTTTCCTGCATTATTCCTCTAACACGACTCTTTTGTCCTTAGGGGAACTTTAGTGCACTTTGCACTCACTTTTCAGGGTCTTGGGGAGGGTTATTTTTCTAACTCTCACTATTTTCTAATAGTCCCAGCGACCCTCTACAAGGTCACATAGGTTTGGGGTCCATTCGTGGTTCGCATTCCACTTTTGGAGTATATGGTTTGTGTTGCCCCTATCCCTATGTTTCCCCATTGCATCCTATTGTAACTATACATTGTTTGCACTGTTTTCTAAGACTATACTGCATATTTTTGCTATTGTGTATATATATCTTGTGTATATTTCCTATCCTCTCACTGAGGGTACACTCTAAGATACTTTGGCATATTGTCATAAAAATAAAGTACCTTTATTTTTAGTATAACTGTGTATTGTGTTTTCTTATGATATTGTGCATATGACACTAAGTGGTACTGTAGTAGCTTCACACGTCTCCTAGTTCAGCCTAAGCTGCTCTGCTAAGCTACCATTATCTATCAGCCTAAGCTGCTAGACACCCTATACACTAATAAGGGATAACTGGGCCTGGTGCAAGGTGCAAGTACCCCTTGGTACTCACTACAAGCCAGTCCAGCCTCCTACAGGCTTCAGTTTTTGCTTCTACACGATCTGAAGGCTTATCCTCATGCTTTGGGCCTCAGTGGGGAATCTCAGCTCTGAAGAACTGAAGGGTTTATGGCATCAGGGAGACGGCACACCAGGACCAGGCTTAGCTGCCACATTCTTCTGCGTCAGGCCACCCCCCCTTTTTTTGCCATTTTTGTGCCATTTTTTGGTCGAGCGTAAGCCATCGGCCTCGTGTCCACTTTTAGAATACTTCTTATGGCTTAAAGCAATTTCATTTGTTGGTTGCAGTGTCCTTTAAAAATCGCTAGTGGTCAGTTCTGCCTTTTTCTCACTCCTTGTACTGTTTCAGAGCAGTGACCAACTACTGTACTGATCCACTTTGGTTTCTTTATCTGTTGCTGGGACTGACTATTTTTGTTATTTCTTTGGTACTCCCTTTTCACTGTGGGCGTTTTAGGCTGGTAGCGACCTGCGTTTTGTTGCAGCATTTCATTCCTCCCACCTCCTCCCATTTCGCTGACATTTGTTTTGGCTTTATTCCAGTGCTGTCCTCGTTTACCTCCGGGTCCTAAAATACGCTTATTTTAAAAAAGAAACACACCATTGTTTAGCTCACTGTTCACGAAAGCCACAATATGCCCTTTCTGGTACAATGTAGCTAAACCTAGAAGCAATAATGTGAATCTTGCTTAGCCTCACATGCATCTTGAGTCTCTTTCTCAAGGACCCCTCCCTGCCAGCTCTCACGACATAGCACATAGGGCATTTCTTACCTCCTTTATTGGGGGAAAAAAAATCTTCTCAGGCTGCTCTGCTATTGTTAACTTCATTCGAGCTTTGTTGAAATGGAAGGCAATTAGGCTTTCAAGATGTTTCATTCTGTTAAAACAAAAAGAAAATACTTTTCCAGCCTGATTTCCCAATTTCTGTTCAGACGTTTAGGCAAGGAAAGTCCAGTTATGAATTTACAATGCCAATAGCTCAAACTCAAGAAAATGCAAGACCTATAGAATTGCAAATGCTTGTTCTGATTAATAGTTTGCAGTTGGTGGTTCATGGTGTTTCGTGGTGGTTCACAGTGGGGGTTTGAAAGAGCACAAAATGTGCAATAGCTCCAAAATTCCACTAAATCCAACAAGTGGAATACAGTCGTGAAAAGTGGCAAGTTCAATCTGCCAGTGATTTTTTTTCTATAGATTTCTGTTTCACATTTTTCTCCCACTAGTCATAGTCATCTAACTTATTTTTATTAATTGTGATATCATCTATCAAAATCTAGGTCATGTGCACTCCTTCCTTGCCTGACTTAAACATTAGTACAAACCTTTGCAATGGATATCTTGGCCAGTGGTGCAGTGAGGGTACATGGTGCCCTCATGCAAGCAAGGGAAATGCATCCATGTCCTCTGGTTAAGTAGCAAAAAGCCTAATTGGGATGTAGTGGTCCGCTCAAATTCAACAACCTCAGTGCCACTGCACCTGCTGCACTGTTGATAGATACCATTGTGATGTTCCTGGGGCCACACCCTTCAAAGGATAGAAAATACTTGAAATTAACTGAAAAGTTAAGGAGGAGAATTTCCTAGCGCGAGTAGCAACTTCAACAAGGTATCCCTGTGCAAGGATATTTCGGGGCGGGCAGCATTTTCTGTCGCTATTTGAGTATTCTCCGTGACACACTTGAGTGATGTCCACTGGCACAGTTCACTCCAAAATCATCTCTCCACTTGGACTCATGCGTGACTCTCCCATTCACCCAGTAACAGTGCGCCCACCAAAGCAAAGCTACTAACAATTGTGGCCAAGGAGGCAGAGTTCTGACTCTGTGCCCTCGAGGAGAGTGGCATATTAACAAAAAACTCTGTTTGCTGAGTTTATGGGATCTCGGCTGACTTGTGTTACAAATGTCTGATCTTTCGCTGCTGATGATACAAGAAATGTGTTTTTCATAGTCTATGTCACACTTGACAGGACTATAAATTAGCAGCGCCAGCAACAAAGCAAGTACAAGGGTGTCATGAAAATGTAGTAATACATATCGCATGGATGGTCTGTGTTATTGAATGGACTGTAAATGTTTACTTTAGAGTGACCTAGTGCCAGGCCTGTAGAATAGCTTCATGTACTTTAATCTCGTTAATTACTCTGGAAAGTTTGACGAGCAAGAAATCATTTTGCTTACTTTTCAGTCATCCTGTTGAACAGAACAGTAGACCTCGTGGCGCAACGGTAGCGCGTCTGACTCCAGATCAGAAGGTTGCGTGTTCAAATCACGTCGGGGTCAAAAAGTTGTTCTTTTAAACTCCAAAATTGACTCCCATGAATTTACCCTAATTTCTCAATTAAAAAAATAATTGCATTTAAAAACTCTTGTTTTATATAAACATAAATGTGGACCAAGCTCTCATAGATTACCTGGAAACCTGCTTCTAATGTGTACTTAGAAGCTTCGCATCATTTATAATGTACCCTTTGGGAAAAATGCAAGTGTTTTAGCTGCATTGAGCAACAAAAATAATGCTATGCCACAATTCTGTATTACATTAACAGGAAGTAGCAGCCTTACCTCACCCCACATTGCTAGTTATTATCTAAACAATGCGTTGGATACTTCAATTGATAGACAGTAGATGGCGCTGTCGTATAAGTCTATAGCCGCATATGATGCATCATTCTTTCCACTTGTGGAGTGGAAAATAAAATATTACGTTTTCCTTCAGCGGAAGATAATACAGAACTAATCATGAACTGTTAAATGAAAATATGGTGCTGGAAGTCAAAATGACTAGCAGAGGACGACTTCGAACCTTGGACCACAGAGTTACAGGCCTACTACTTTTCCACTGGGATCTCTACTGTTTCACACGGAAAAGAGTCCTTAATCCTTTTTATTTAGTGAAATTCTACAGCCCTGTCATTATTGATAAAATATGTGATTCAGCAGAAATATTTCTGCGGTAATGCACACATTATGCGATGCATTTATGTGAGACCAGAGAACCTATTTTTACCAAGAAGGGTTCAAACCAAACATTATGGATCTCTGTACATAAACACAGTGCGTGGTACTTCATGAGATGTATATATGTATTTTGCATTTTGGCCTTTTCCTTTCTGCAGATTTCTTAGAATGTCCCTCAGATTTATTTTCGCATATAATACTGGTGCGTTGAGTTAGTTCACGTGACTGACCACAAACACTCAAGCGACTAAACAATGACTGACCACAAACACGTATACAACGCTCTTCACCCTTAAGACTGGAGGAGTGAGACCATCTGGAGAGGACCCTTTGGGTGCAATAACATTTTCATTTGAGGCTCTGTTTCTCCCTGTCTTTTTACATTGCATGCCTCGCTCTGCATTACTCTCCTTCCTGACACATTCTGCTCAGCCCCCTCCAGGATCTTCGCATATACAGAGCAGATGGTTTTAACTTGTCACCTCTGAACATTTAAGACAAAAAATCAAGCGTTGGGATCAAGACCCAGAGGTACTCAGATACCCAGGGGGGTGGAAGTGAACAATTGTATATTGTATATTCAAAGGCACTTTTAACATGCTTATGATCTAAACCTACTTAAGCATTTAAGTGAACCAACATATCTGTTATCATATGTTGTTATGTTACCTTCTGTTGCTTTGTGTTGTGTGTGCTGTGTATGTGTGGTGTGGTGTTACAATATTATAACACACATCTGTCACCTAACAGATCTAGAATATCAAGGTACGTTCAGCTCATGGGGCATCGTCCTGCAAAAATTAGAACCGCCCGGACATACTAATCTTTTAATACCGCAACAAAAGAAGGGCAGATCAATTTTAAAAGGGGCCGTGGAAGTAGAAACCTCCCCAAGTAATCGGGAACATTTGACAATATTAGAACATTGGAATGCTGGGGGCTCCATTGAAAACAATGGAGTGCTGCAGGCTTTTACTGGCCGGTAAAAGCCCGCAGCGCCAACATTCCAATGTTTGCTTTGTTCACAGCAACAGCTGTGAACAAAGCCTCATGGAGCCAGAGGGGATATTAATCCCCTCTGGCTCCGTGAACATTTTTTTTTTTTTTAATGGAACATTCTGCCCTGTGTGGCAGAATGTTCTAATAGCCTTAGAACCCGCCGTAGCGGGATCTACCGGCTATTAAAGTCCCTCTCCCTTGTTAAATGCCCGAGCCGAGCGGGCCTTTAATAGCCGGTAGAGCCCGCTACGGCGGGATCTAAGGCTATAGTAAAGCATCATAGCATGCTTCATAACGGCACGCACCAACAGTTCTTCATCGGTATGCCCTCGACAGTCAAACAGGCTGGAAGGCAAATTTTAAACGACAACAATCATAACTGGTCCTGATGAAAACTCAGAAAAAATCTGTAAGGAAATGCCTCCTTGGCATGGTTACCCCCTGACTTTTTGCCTTTGCTGATGCCAAGTTATGATTTGAAAGTGTGCTGAGGCCTGCTAACCAGGCCCCAGCACCACTGTTCTTTCCCTAACCTGTACCTTTGTTTCCACAATTGGCACACCCTGGCATCCAGGTAAGTCCCTTGTAACTGGTACCCCTGGTACCAAGGGCCCTGATGCCAGGGAAGGTCTCTAAGGGCTGCAGCATGTCTTATGCCACCCTGGAGGCCCCTCACTCAGCACAGACACACTGCTTGCCAGCTTGTGTGTGCTGGTGGGGAGAAAATGACTCAGGGTGCCATGCCAACCTCACACTATCTATGGCATAGGTAAGTCACCCCTCTGGCAAGCCTTACAGCCCTAAGGCAGGGTGCACTATACCATAGGTGAGGGCATAGGTGCATGAGCACTATGCCCCTACAGTGTCTAAGCAAAACCTTGGACATTGTAAGTGCAGGGTAGCCATAAGAGTATATGGTCTGGGAGTCTGTCATACACGAACACCCCAGCACCATAATGGCTACACTGGAAACTGGGAAGTTTGGTATCAAACTTCTCAGCATAATAAATGCACACTGATGCCAGTGTACATTTTATTGTGAAATACACCCCAGAGGGCATCTTAGAGATGCCCCCTGAAAACATACCCGACTTCCAGTGTGGGCTGACTAGTTTTACCAGCCTGCCACACACCAGACATGTTGCTGGCCACATGGGGAGAGTGCCTTTGTCACTCTGTGGCTAGTAACAAAGCCTGTACTGGGTGGAGGTGCTTCTCACCTCCCCCTGCAGGAACTGTAACACCTGGCGGTGAGCCTCAAAGGCTCACCCCCTTTGTTACAGCACCCCAGGGCACTCCAGCTAGTGGAGTTGCCAGCCCCCTCCGGCCACGGCCCCACTTTTGGCAGCAAGGCCGGAGGAGATAATGAGAAAAACAAGGAGTCGTCACTGGCCAGTCAGGGCAGCCCCTAAGGTGTCCTGAGCTGAGGTGACTCTGACTTTTAGAAATCCTCCATCTTGCAGATGGAGGATTCCCCCAATAGGATTAGGGATGTGCCCCCCTCCCCTCAGGGAGGAGGCACAAAGAGGGTGTAGCCACCCTCAGGGCTAGTAGCCATTGGCTACTAACCCCCCAGACCTAAACACACCCCTAAATTGAGTATTTAGGGGCTCCCAGAACCTAGCAAGATAGATTCCTGCAACCTGAAGACGAAGAAGGACTGCTGGCCTGAAAGCCCTGCAGAGAAGACGGAGACACCAACTGCTTTGGCCCCAGCCCTACCGGCCTGTCTCCCCACTTCAAGAAAAACTGCAACAGCGACGCGTTCCACAGGGTCCAGCGACCTCTGGACCCTCAGAGGACTACCCTGCATCTAAAAGGACCAAGAACTCCCTAGGACAGCGGCTCTGCTCCAAAGAAGAAACATCTTTGCAATAAAGACAACACTTTTCTCGCCGGAAGCATGAGACTTTGCAGTCTGCACCCGAGACCCCCGGCTCGACCTGCGGAGAAACAACACTACAGGGAGGACTCCCCGGCGACTACGACCCTGTGAGTAGCCAGAGTTGACCCCCCTCAGCCCCCCCAGCGACGCCTGCAGAGGGAATCCAGAGGCTCCCCCTGACCGCAACTGCCTGCTTCTAAGAACCCGACGCCTGGTAAAGACACTGCACCCGCAGCCCCCAGGACCTGAAGGATCCGACCTCCAGTGCAGAAGCGTTCCCCAGGTGGCCCTCTCCCTTGCCCAGGTGGCGGCTACCCCGAGGAGCCCCCCCCTTGCCTGCCTGCATCGCTGAAGAGACCCCTTGGTCTCCCATTGAACTCCATTACAAACCGACGCCTGTTTGCACTCTGCACCCGGCCGCCCCCGTGCCACTGAGGGTGCACTTTCTGTGCTGACTTGTGTGTCCCCCAGTGCCCTACAAAACCCCCCTGGACTGCCCTCCGAAGTCGCGGGTACTTACCTGCTGGCAGACTGGAACCGGGGCTTCCCCTTCTCCATTGAAGCCTATGCGTTTTGGGCACCACTTTGACCTCTGCACCTGACCGGCCCTGAGCTGCTGGTGTAGTAACTTTGGGGTTGCTCTGAACCCCCAACGGTGGGCTACCTTGGACCCAACTTTGAACCCTGCAGGTGGTTTACTAACCTGCAAAACTAACAAATACTTACCTCCCCCAGGAACTGTTGAAAATTGCAGTGTCTAGTTTAAAAAAAGCTTATTGCCATTTTTGTGAAAACTGTACATGCTATTTTTCTGATTCAAAGTTCTTAAGTTACCTAAGTGAAATACTTTAAATGAAAGGTATTACTTGTAAATCTTGAACCTGTGGTTCTTAAAATAAACTAAGAAAATATATTTTTCTATACAAAAACCTGTTGGCCTGGAATTGTCTTTGAGTGTGTGTTCCTCTTATATTGCCTGTGTGTGCACAACAAATGCTTAACACTACCCTCTGATAAGCCTACTTCTCGACCACACTACCACAAAATAGAGCATTAGAATTATCTCTTTTGCCACTATCTTACCTCTAAGGGGAACCCTTGGACTCTGTGCATGCTATTTCTTACTTTGAAATAGTACATACAGAGCCAACTTCCTACAATATCCCCATATGCTCCTGGAACACTTGTGCTCTAAAAAACCTGGTTACCAATAAGCTGGCACTGGGTTTCCTAAAGCAGTTTGAAATCTTCATGTTGCAGGAAACATGGTGCATGGAGCCAATACACATTTCTGGACATTCAGGGATAGACGTCTCTGCAAAACAACCTCAAAGTCACGGACACCCCAAGGGGGGCCTTACAACATACTGCTCCACGAAAATCAACTGGGTGATCAAACAGATCGACCTGGGCATTGACTGGCTGCTACCAACTATGTTGGAACACTGGGCTCCATTAGGCAACAACAGAACCCTACTACTGATCAATGTATATAATCATCCTAATAAAATGCAAAACAGAGAAAATATGGAAACGTTGATCAGCATTGTAAAAATGCTGCAGAAGCAAAATAAGGACGCAATCCTCATTCTGTCTGGCGATTTCAACCTTGATTTGAGAAAGTGCAGCACAAAACCTCTAAATGGAACATACACTAACTCAAAGCTTGAAACCCTGTGTTTGCGTTGCCTGATTCCTCTTCCTGAGGATGCTTCATCCGCACAAGTAACCTTCTTAAGTGGCACAAAAAAATCTAACATCGACTTTACATTTATCAATGAAACTGCACTGCCATTGGTTTTAGCATATAGGATCCAAGAACGCACTGAGAGCGATCACTTCCCACAACTCATTAAGATCCAGAATGAATGGAACCGGCTACCCTCTGCCAATATCATAATTTCAGCCCCAGTGACTTATGACACAAAAAAATTTAAATGGAAGGGGCCAGGCCTCGGTATAGTAATGGAAGAAGTGTACCGCAGTGCTGGCACAATTAATGAGCTTAAAGAAACACTAAGAATGCAGGAACAAGAAAATCATCCTCTAGGAGAACGAGTGACCGATAGGACGCACTTGTGTGATTCCTTAATGAATACATTTTCCATCAAAAAAAGTCTCCCAATTTAGGTCATAGAAACAAAAAACAAAGTTAAGAGCGGCAGAGCAGAAAAGCCATGGTTTAACAAAACACTGCATAATCAGAAAAATCAAGTCTCTAGAGAATTAAAAGAAGTCCTAAAGGACACACGCTGGGGAAGGAAATCTGACAACACAAGGCTCTCTGAGCTAAGAGCCAAATACAAGAAAAATTGCTGGATGGCAAAACGGAGCTATCATGAGGATTTGTGGACCAAGCTGCTCATGTCCAACAAACAGAAAAATAATGAAAAGTTCTGGGAACTGATAAATGTACTAAATCAGGGGAAAAAAATCGACATATGAACACCGGAATTGATGCGGCCACATGGGAAGCCCACATACAAACAATGTTCTCACGCCCAGTACACCATATGAAGGAGGAGGCCACTCAGTCAGCCAATGACCCAAGTAAGATAACTTTGGTTTCAGAGAGACAACGCAAACAGATTTACTTATAAACCAAAATGAACAAAAGTACACACTAAAGAGCATCGACATCGAAAAGGTGATAAGCCTTATAAAGAAATTAAAACTGGAAGGCTCAGCTGGCCGGAACGGAATGCCAAATGCCCTATTTAGAGGAGACCCTTCATTCTGGGCACAATATATGATGCTGCTTTTTGATGACCCCCAGGGCACCACGGGTCTACCAGACGCATGGAAAGGCAGTATCATCCATCCAATATATAAAGCATGCAACCCCGCTAGCCCTTCAAACTACAGGCTAATAGCATTGATAGATGTGGAAATAAAACTCTACTCAGCATGTTTACTGCAACTACTAGCAGAATGGATTCATGACAGACATCTAATTCCACAATGCCAGACACGTTTCAGAACTGGTATGGGAGCCTCCACTAACCTGGCAACCCTGGCTCTGTTGGGAAACAAAGCCAGGCTTAAGAAGAAAAGGCTATTCACATGTTTTATTGATCTAAAGGCAGGGTTTGATTTCGTACCAAGAACCCACCTATGGGACAAACTGAAAGGTTGGGGCTTACCCTGTAGCCTTCTCAATGCAATGATGGACTTGTACATAGGCACTTGGGCGCAAGTAAAAATCGAAGAAGGTGGCTACCTCACCAACAGAATATTGATGGCAAAAGGACTAAAACAAGAATGTATTAGCTCCTACGCTGTTCAACTTATATCTTGCCGACCTAGCTGAGGCTCTAGCATCGGTAAACAGCCATCCGCCAATATTGCCCAAGAAAGGAATAGCATGGCTACAGTATGCAGACGACAGTCATACTCAGCCAAACACAAGTCGGCCTACAGCATAGCATCAACGCATTTCATACATACATAACAATGCAAGGTCTGGAATTGAATTTGAGTAAAACTAAGGTTGGCCGCCTAGTAGACATAAAGTACAAATCTTCTTCATGGTTCATAAAGGGAACCCGGGTGGAGGCTGCCCCCACATACAAATATTTGGGATTCACCATGGACCGCCTCTTGACCTTCAAGCCACAGCTTGCTGTTGCTCAAGCTAAAGCCCTTTCATTGACCTATGGCTTCAAAATACTAAAACAAAAACTGAGCTGCCCGTCATATTCACACCTCCTTTCAGTCACGGCAGCACGACTAATGCCGACTGTCACTTATGGCGCCGAAATCATGCTGGGGAAGGAGGCAGTTTTTTTCAATCAAGTCCAGACAAAGGCCTACAAAATGGTTTTTCGGATACCCCGACCAGCATCTCCAGTCCAGGTCTGCCTAGAATTGGGTCTGAAAAACTACGAATTTCAGAGTAAATGTGCTTTCACCAAATTATGCTGGAGGATGCGTACAGCAGAGATTGGTACCTTAAATAACCTATGTTGGATGGAAATCGAGGAGCAACAGGGTCACAACAATAAAGGCACCTGTGGTCAGCATTTAAACAACTGTTTTAAAGTGCTAGGTCTGCCAGAAGCCTGGGAGCAGAACCTGGGCAAAAAGGAGATTTACCGGAAGGCAAATGCTGTCACTATGATAAAATCTTTAAATTCTGACAAACAAAAATTGGGAAGAAGAAGACAGCACACCAGGATTGTAACAACATCTTACAAAACCTTACGGGTACAGGAATATTTAGCAGCATCCTTCAACCAGTTGCTGGAACACTAGTTCATGCTCTTTCGATTTGGGTTGATGGAAATGAAAGATATGGGGACATATGTACAAACACTTTTTCCCATAGACACAGAATGGGTAAAAACCTTTGATACATCTGGCCCATGGTCCCTTCATGGAGACAACAAGATCCAACGCATTCCTGTTGACTGTGTGGATACAGACAGGAGTCATTAGAACACATTTTCTGTGTGTGCCCGGTGTTGCTAGGTTACAGGATATTGTATCTGAAAAATATTTTTAGGATATTGAACATGCAGTCCAGCCGTCATCAGTTGGCTCAGCGGACTCTCAATACTCTTTTCTTGTCGGGGGACCAAATTTATGGTACAGGCCCAGAAAGAACTAGAGAATAAAGTCTAAGCCGAGTGCGCACGGGTTATCATTTTATGTTAGTAAAGCACCCAACAGGTTAGCTGCAGCCAGAAAACAGTCTCAGGTATAACTTAGTGTTCGTCATTTTTAGTATTCCCTGAGCCCTACTCATCTACAATCACAGTTTTGCACGGGAGTAAGAAAGTCCTAAATTTAAGACCAAGAGTAAGGTTGGAATCAGTAGAGAACATTTTAGTCATGCACAAATTGATCATTATGATAAGTTTTAGTTTAAACAAGCATTTTATGTTTTTATGAGTCTCTATTTAATACAGTGAGTATGCTAAGTATTTCTACAAATATGTATGTTTGAATTGCAATGGTTTTAACTAACTGTGCCAATAAATTTAAACTTGAAACTATAACACACATCTGTCACCTTCTTGGCCTCTCATTCTTCTTGACAAAGAGCAGAGTGTTGCTGCAAGTTTTTTGGAAGCGACAAACACATTCAGTGTGCGCCCGGCTGAGGCTGTCGATCGTTTCACTGGTTCTTCTAATTGTGAGGTTGTGTGCTGGTGTTTAGGGATTGGACCGGTGTAGTCCGGTATTGAAATTGTGAACACTTTAGAATATGCGCCACCGGGTCAGTGAGTCCACCTCTGAATGCAGGGTTACCACATGGTGCTCTGTTAGTCAGTAGGACAGGGGGGGAGGTGTGTGGTGCAGTGTAGGTGCAGGTCCTCAGTCTGAGACTCTTCACAGGTTTGATGCCTTTGTGGACACCCACAATCCGGCTGATGTGCTTAAGACGAGTCCTGCTGTACTATGTGGGGCTTGTTTGTCTCAGGAAGTGTAAGCCACTGTGAGGAAGAGTAGATCACTGATTCATGGGAGGCAGGAGGGGGTTGTAGAAGGTCTAAACACAGTTGTGTGCCTCTGCAGCTGTGCATGTGTTTTCACTAGGTTTTAAGGGGCAGCGACCATTGGAGGGTGTTGTCAGTTACTACAGATATCAGTGCACCCACAGGGGTGGGCTGGTCAGGGCTTGCTTCAGGTGAGGTTGTGTCAATGAGCTGGGGTTGCTTCGCATGAGGTTGTGTTAGTGAGTTGGGGTTGCTTTGCATGAGGTTGTGTTAGTGAGTTGGGGTTGCTTCGCATGAGGTTGTGTTAGTGAGTTGGGGTTGCTTTGCGTGAAGTTGTGTTAGTGAGTTGGGCTTGCTTCTCGTGAGGTTGTGTCAGTGAGTTTGGCTTCCTTCAGGTGAGGTTGTGTCAGAGAGTTGAGCTTCGGGTGAGGTTGTGTCAGTGAGTTGGGCTTCGGTGAGGTTGTGTTAGTGAGTTGGGGTTGCTTCGCTTGAAGTTGTGTCAGTGAGTTGGGCTTGCTTCAGGTGAGGTTGTGTCAGTAAGTTGGGCTTCGGGTGAGGTGTGTTAGTGAGTTGGGGTTGCTTTGCGTGAGGTTGTGTCAGTGAGTTGGGCTTCGGGTGAGGTTGTGTCAGTGAGTTGGGCTTCAGGTGAGGTTTTGTCAGTGGGTTAACCTTGCTTCAGATGAGGTTGTGTCAGTGAGCTGGGCGCTGTGGGCGGGGGGGGTTCGGTTGGATACCATGGTGAATCATGGCATGCGGAGCTTGCAGGGTTCAGCAATTGTCGTTTGACTACCTTGCTTCGATGCACTGATGCGGCGTTTCGTTTTTGTTGCTGTGATTGGTCCCCTTATTGATTTCTTTTTAAGAATAACATTTACACGTTTCCAGACATGAAGAGAAACACTCTGTCTCTCCCGTTCCCCACTTTAATGTGTTTTCTCAGAAACTGACCCGTTCGTGATGGTGAAACCGGAAGGACTGAAGCTCAGCAGCGCCTTTCCCTGTAGTCCATCTCTCCTTCCTGCCCCAGGCTGCAGTAGTACCACTCGTGTGCTCTTGGGCATGTAAGGCCCGTGTGGTCTTTTGTAAACTAACGTCAGGAGCAGGGCCCCCACCAGTGGGATACGGCATCCGGACCCGTATCAGAATGTGTGAGGTTTTCCACCCCTAGAACATGCCACACTCTGTGGTACCAACCCTCCAGGGTGGCACCAGCATAGCTGCCAAGTTTCCCAGGTCCATTCTTTATGTGTTGCTCCAATCCGAGTTTTTTTTACTTTGAATTCTGGACTTGTAGTCCTGTTTTATAATGGAATAAATAAAACTAAAACTCCCAGAATTCAAACTAAAAACTTGGACTGGAGCAGCACATCACGCACTGACCCGGGAAAACCTGGAATGGATGCCCCGGTCAGCAGCCAGCTAGTAGGGTCTGACCGGCCAGTGATAAGAGCGCATTTATCACCCTCCGCAAGTTTCCCCGCGTGTTTATTCAGCATTCAGACAAGATATGGGGGGGTCTCTGGGATGATGTTCCATCACCCCAGGAACCCCTGGCCAGACGGGGTGTATTAAAGGATGCCCCATAGAATGAGGTGGTTCTCCCCCGCCTGTAGCCCCCCAGCATCGGTCCCATCTTGTTCTTTCCAGTGCGTGAAGTCGATGTGCGGACCCCCGTGACCTCAGATGGATTCTTGCTACATTCTGCCTCCGAGAGGCCGTGGGATCCCTTTAATGCAGCGGTGAGTCTGGTGGACTATTCGGCTTCTGTAAACTGAAGGTTCAACCCTCTCCCGGCAGCTCTGAAAGCTTCTCTTCTGTGCCGGGCTTCTTTCTAGTGACAATGTAGAGATTCTTGAAATAAGGGTGGGGAAATGGGGAGGGGGCACCATCGCTTTCCTTAAAACAGATTGTCTGGAGCTGGATAACCCTTGATTGACACCACGGATCTCCCCCTGCAGGTTGGTTTACCGCCCCTCGACAGGTCGAATTCACTGTTGTAGGCCACAGGGCGTGCAGCAGGTAGAGTGGCACCGAGGACCAGAGGTTTCTGGGGCTCATGTCCATTCTGACCCTGGCGCCCATAATACTAAGGCTAACCTACTGCTAGGACCGGAGGGAAGTCAGCATACGATTAAATTGCGGAGTTTGGGTGATGCTGCTGGTTTCTGTCTGAGTAGAATTGATGGCTTCAGTTATTGGTGCTCAGTCCCGCGGAGGGGCTGTTAAAACTGGACTATCTGGGGGCTCTTAGACGGGTGAGTGGAGTGAAAAGTCTGTGCGGGAATGCTCGCCTTAGCTGCAGAATAACTCTTCTGTGAAGATATCGGCGGGCTTGTGTTATTTCTCAGAGGGAAAGCAGCTCCTACAATAGTAGCAAGCGTTGGTGGTATAGTGGTGAGCATAGCTGCCTTCCAAGCAGTTGACCCGGGTTCGATTCCCGGCCAACGCAGTATATATTTTTGTGCAATAATATAATTTCATTATTACTGTGTGAGTTTCACTTTGATAGTAAATCATTTAGTCTGTCTCACGACTGACATTGACTCACAAGGATACAGAACTAAGGAAACCACGAGGAATGAATATCACGGAGAGGCCGGAGCGACTCGGACGCATTTCCACCCACAGGTTTATGTTCTGGATCTCCTCCTGCAGGGCTGCACCGGCAGCTGACACACCGGGTGAACGTATGTGCAGCCACTTCTGAAAAGAATCGTGAATTACTCCAGTACTTCTAGCTCTGGCTCCATAGCAAGAACTAGTACGTGTTTGCAGCTGCACATCCTGTACATGATGACGTGGGAACTGTAAGTCAGTGCCTCAGTTCTGTTTTGCTGTTCGGTAGGACAGTGAATCCCTCAGTCCTTTCAGCGCTAGTAGCATCTCCAGACCCTCAACCCACTGGGGATTTTCCGGGGTCTGCAGCGGCCAATCCTGCACTTTCTACTTGTTAAGAAATCATTCACAAAACGGGAGATTAACCCTTTCTGAAAGAGGCCCTGGTTTATTGCCCCGAATGTTAGACCAAGGTCGGTTCTTTGCAGTAGTCCGGACAGTTGGCTCAGCTGGTAAAAACTACAACTGTGTGAAACAGAAAAACATTGTTTCACAGAAATGTGTTATAATGCTGTGAGGTATAGTGGATTTATTGTGCTTAAACGACTGTGAGATTAGCGAGGGGAGTAGTTTGCTGTCTCTCATTTGTAAAAAAAAAAAAAAAAATGTGAGAAATTAATTTCTCACTGATGAAATTCATGAAGTTCTGTGAGTATTGCATGGTGTGAAATTCGCAGATCTTGCTGGTGTAATAAAACTTCGCTCAGGCTTGGTGAGAAAATGCTGTTAACAAAAATATAAATTTAATTGTTCGACTTACCTTGAAAGCTTATGTCAGGTGACCCTCAATGACTAAAGACTTTAGGGGTGACAGTGCAAACCTTGTGGCTGGTATCACCGGTGCCATTGAAACATAACAGTGCTGCAAAGATACTGATAGCTAAAACCCTGTCCTTTCAGTCTTCGTTGTCAGAGGGCAGCAAAGCTGAACGGATTAATCTTCTTATTTAAGGTGAAATTGCTTTAGAAACTCAGAGAATCTGACACATGAATAACACAAAAGACCGGTTGTCAAATCAGAGCTCTGGCCGCTTTCTTTAGTAGAGGTGGTTGGATTATTAAATATGAAACTTCTATAGTTCACTACATTTCTACCGAATGCGAGGACAATCTGACTGTCTCAGGAAGTTGCCCCTCAGTTGTATAAGGGGATACCTTCCATCAAACTTTTTGACAGGTGCCCGCCCCGTGATCACGTAGGCAATGACGTGGGTACCCTGCCCCGTGATGACGTAAGTAATGACGTAGGTGAGTCACGTGGGTTGTGACATGATGTGATGCTGTGTTAGTCACGTGCCCTGATGCTGTCCCTTGTGTGTAGGTCTATGGACTGTGTGAAATGGCGGCTGTGCAGGTGTGCAGCATGCTTCATGGCCTAAGAGGACAAGTGTGGACATGTCAGACATTCAGGACCGAGTGGCTGCCTGGGGGGCCACCTCGCAGGGCAGAGCATTGGGGTTGTAATGACAAACCTCCACCCTACCAACTAATCCAAAAAGAGGGGCTGGGCAAATGCTGCAAAGGTCATGACATATGGTTACTGTTACGTGTAACCCCTCAACGTATCAGAGCCGTCAAGGTGAGCATGTGACCGCTATGTTGTAGAGGCGTACGCCCTTTTTGAACCATTGAATACATATAAGGAGCCGGCCAGAGCAGCACGCCAAACCGAGAACCATTTCTGAAATAGGTTGTCAAGGCATTATGAAGAGATACAGTCCGCTCACCAGAAAAGCCGCCTCCTCAGGTGCCCAGAACACTATCAATAGATATTATCGGTCCCTAACACCTCCGGTGTGGATGAGAATGCACAGCTGGCTGCCCCTACAGAGGGGGGTTCCAACGTTACCAATTTTCAAAAGGAAGTTTGCGAGCGGCTTGAAAAGCTCAGCCTCTAGGATTTGCCGCAACTGAAATCCCCTATTAAGGTTGAAGGCGACGGCCGCGAAGCCTCGAAAGACTAATTAAATGATTCAATCAACTTCATCGACAGTGAAGATGATGAAAACTGTATTGCACCACCGAATTCACAAGTCTATGAAGATATGGGCTTTCAGGAGGACCCTGATCCAGAGGCAGTCGTCGCACAGCCGGCAGGTGTAAACTCTGAAGCCGCTTATACACCAATGGACCTACGCGACTCGCAAGATTTCAGAGCAGCCGCTGAGTGTAGCAAAAATGCTGAGCAGTAAGCTTATCAGAGGGTCGTGTTAAGCATTTGTTGTACACACACAGGCAATTAATGAGGAACACACACTCAAAGACTTACTCCAGGCCAATAGGTTTTTATATTGGAAAAATATATTTTCTTAGTTTATTTTAAGAACCACAGGTTCAAGATTTACATTAAACACTTTAAATGCTAGGTACTTCACTTAGATACTTTAGGAACTTTGAATGAAAACAATATCATGTACAGCCTTTGTAAAAATTGCAATAAGCTATTTTCAAAGTAGACAGTGCAAAAATCAACATTTCCAGGGGGAGGTAAGTAAACGTTAGATTAGGAGGTAAGTAAAACACTTACAAGTCTCAGTCCTGGGGCATAGGCAGCTCACCGATGGGGGTTCAAGGCAACCCCAAAGTTACCACACCAGCAGCTCAGGGCTAAAAGCTCATTTATGGTCGGCCTTTGGTGCGAATCATATGGCAAAAGGTGGTTTGTTAAGATGAGAGCACTCATATCGTGCTAGGCAAAATATACAGGGGAGGCACTCATTTTTGTGTCAGGTGTATGTAGAGATGAGACAGCGACTTTTATGCACTAATGAGCAACGCAATTGTGTTACATCTTGGGGTTCAGTCCAAGCCATATTGAGCAGACGAGAGCGGTCATGGTGGCGGGCGCCTGGCTGTCGGGCAGGGTGTAAGGCTCAATAGTGTACAGTGAGACTCTGTAGGGCTTCAGTTTTTGCTTCTACATGATCTGAAGGCTTATCCTCATGCTTTGGGCCTCAGTGGGGAATCTCAGCTCTGAAGAACTGAAGGGTTTATGGCATCAGGGAGACGGCACACCAGGACCAGGCTTAGCTGCCACATTCTTCTGCGTCAGGCCACCCCCCCTTTTTTTGCCATTTTTGTGCCATTTTTTGGTCGAGCGTAAGCCATCGGCCTCGTGTACACTTTTAGAATACTTCTTATGGCTTAAAGCAATTTCATTTGTTGGTTGCAGTGTCCTTTAAAAATCGCTAGTGGTCAGTTCTGCCTTTTTCTCACTCCTTGTACTGTTTCAGAGCAGTGACCAACTACTGTACTGATCCACTTTGGTTTCTTTATCTGTTGCTGGGACTGACTATTTTTGTTATTTCTTTGGTACTCCCTTTTCACTGTGGGCATTTTAGGCTGGTAGCGACCTGCGTTTTGTTGCAGCATTTCATTCCTCCCACCTCCTCCCATTTCGCTGACATTTGTTTTGGCTTTATTCCAGTGCTGTCCTTGTTTACCTCCGGGTTCTAAAATACGCTTATTTTATAAAAGAAACACACCATTGTTTAGCTCACTGTTCACGAAAGCCACAATATGCCCTTTCTGGTACAATGTAGCTAAACCTAGAAGCAATAATGTGAATCTTGCTTAGCCTCACATGCATCTTGAGTCTCTTTCTCAAGGGCCCCTCCCTGCCAGCTCTCACGACATAGCACATAGGGCATTTCTTACCTCCTTTATTGGGGGAAAAAAAATCTTCTCAGGCTGCTCTGCTATTGTTAACTTCATTCGAGCTTTGTTGAAATGGAAGGCAATTAGGCTTTCAAGATGTTTCATTCTGTTAAAACAAAAAGAAAATACTTTTCCAGCCTGATTTCCCAATTTCTGTTCAGACGTTTAGGCAAGGAAAGTCCAGTTATGAATTTACAATGCCAATAGCTCAAACTCAAGAAAATGCAAGACCTATAGAATTGCAAATGCTTGTTCTGATTAGTAGTTTGCAGTTGGTGGTTCATGGTGTTTCGTGGTGGTTCACAGTGGGGGTTTGAAAGAGCACAAAATGTGCAATAGCTCCAAAATTCCACTAAATCCAACAAGTGGAATACAGTCGTGAAAAGTGGAAAGTTCAATCTGCCAGTGATTTTTTTTCCTATAGATTTCTGTTTCACATTTTTCTCCCACTAGTCATAGTCATCTAACTTATTTTTATTAATTGTGATATCATCTATCAAAATCTAGGTCATGTGCACTCCTTCTTTGCCTGACTTAAACATTAGTACAAACCTTCGCAATGGATATCTTGGCCAGTGGTGCAGTGAGGGTACATGGTGCCCTCATGCAAGCAAGGGAAATGCATACATGTCCTCTGGTTAAGTAGCAAAAAGCCTAATTGGGATGTAGTGGTCCGCTCAAATTCAACAACCTCAGTGCCACTGCACCTGCTGCACTGTTGATAGATACCATTGTGATGTTCCTGGGGCCACACCCTTCAAAGGATAGAAAATACTTGAAATTAACTGAAAAGTTAAGGAGGAGAATTTCCTAGCGCGAGTAGCAACTTCAACAAGGTATCCCTGTGCAAGGATATTTCGGGGCGGGCAGCATTTTCTGTCGCTATTTGAGTATTCTCCGTGACACACTTGAGTGATGTCCACTGACACAGTTCACTCCAAAATCATCTCTCCACTTGGACTCATGCGTGACTCTCCCATTCACCCAGTAACAGTGCGCCCACCAAAGCAAAGCTACTAACAATTGTGGCCAAGGAGGCAGAGTTCTGACTCTGTGCCCTCGAGGAGAGTGGCATATTAACAAAAAACTCTGTTTGCTGAGTTTATGGGATCTCGGCTGACTTGTGTTACAAATGTCTGATCTTTCGCTGCTGATGATACAAGAAATGTGTTTTTCATAGTCTATGTCACACTTGACAGGACTATAAATTAGCAGCGCCAGCAACAAAGCAAGTACAAGGGTGTCATGAAAATGTAGTAATACATATCGCATGGATGGTCTGTGTTATTGAATGGACTGTAAATGTTTACTTTAGAGTGACCTAGTGCCAGGCCTGTAGAATAGCTTCATGTACTTTAATCTCGTTAATTACTCTGGAAAGTTTGACGAGCACGAAATCATTTTGCTCACTTTTAAGTCATCCTGTTGAACAGAACAGTAGACCTCGTGGCGCAACGGTAGCGCGTCTGACTCCAGATCAGAAGGTTGCGTGTTCAAATCACGTCGGGGTCAAAAAGTTGTTCTTTTAAACTCCAAAATTGACTCCCATGAATTTACCCTAATTTCTCAATTAAAAAAATAATTGCATTTAAAAACTCTTGTTTTATATAAACATAAATGTGGACCAAGCTCTCATAGATTACCTGGAAACCTGCTTCTAATGTGTACTTAGAAGCTTCGCATCATTTATAATGTACCCTTTGGGAAAAATGCAAGTGTTTTAGCTGCATTGAGCAACAAAAATAATGCTATGCCACAATTCTGTATTACATTAACAGGAAGTAGCAGCCTTACCTCACCCCACATTGCTAGTTATTATCTAAACAATGCGTTGGATACTTCAATTGATAGACAGTAGATGGCGCTGTCGTATAAGTCTATAGCCGCATATGATGAATCATTCTTTCCACTTGTGGAGTGGAAAATAAAATATTACGTTTTCCTTCAGCGGAAGATAATACAGAACTAATCATGAACTGTTAAATGAAAATATGGTGCTGGAAGTCAAAATGACTAGCAGAGGACGACTTCGAACCTTGGACCACAGAGTTACAGGCCTACTAATTTTCCACTGGGATCTCTACTGTTTCACACGGAAAAGAGTCCTTAATCCTTTTTATTTAGTGAAATTCTACAGCCCTGTCATTATTGATAAAATATGTGATTCAGCAGAAATATTTCTGCGGTAATGCACACATTATGCGATGCATTTATGTGAGACCAGAGAACCTATTTTTACCAAGAAGGGTTCAAACCAAACATTATGGATCTCTGTACATAAACACAGTGCGTGGTACTTCATGAGATGTATATATGTATTTTGCATTTTGGCCTTTTCCTTTCTGCAGATTTCTTAGAATGTCCCTCAGATTTATTTTCGCATATTATACTGGTGCGTTGAGTTAGTTCACGTGACTGACCACAAACACTCAAGCGACTAAACAATGACTGACCACAAACACGTATACAACGCTCTTCACCCTTAAGACTGGAGGAGTGAGACCATCTGGAGAGGACCCTTTGGGTGCAATAACATTTTCATTTGAGGCTCTGTTTCTCCCTGTCTTTTTACATTGCATGCCTCGCTCTGCATTACTCTCCTTCCTGACACATTCTGCTCAGCCCCCTCCAGGATCTTCGCATATACAGAGCAGATGGTTTTAACTTGTCACCTCTGAACATTTAAGACAAAAAATCAAGCGTTGGGATCAAGACCCAGAGGTACTCAGATACCCAGGGGGGTGGAAGTGAACAATTGTATATTGTATATTCAAAGGCACTTTTAACATGCTTATGATCTAAACCTACTTAAGCATTTAAGTGAACCAACATATCTGTTATCATATGTTGTTATGTTACCTTCTGTTGCTTTGTGTTGTGTGTGCTGTGTATGTGTGGTGTGGTGTTACAATATTATAACACACATCTGTCACCTAACAGATCTAGAATATCAAGGTACGTTCAGCGCATGGGGCATCGTCCTGCAAAAATTAGAACCGCCCGGACATACTAATCTTTTAATACCGCAACAAAAGAAGGGCAGATCAATTTTAAAAGGGGCCGTGGAAGTAGAAACCTCCCCAAGTAATCGGGAACATTTGACAATATTAGAACATTGGAATGCTGGGGGCTCCATTGAAAACAATGGAGTGCTGCAGGCTTTTACTGGCCGGTAAAAGCCCGCAGCGCCAACATTCCAATGTTTGCTTTGTTCACAGCAACAGCTGTGAACAAAGCCTCATGGAGCCAGAGGGGATATTAATCCCCTCTGGCTCCGTGAACATTTTTTTTTTTTTTAATGGAACATTCTGCCCTGTGTGGCAGAATGTTCTAATAGCCTTAGAACCCGCCGTAGCGGGATCTACCGGCTATTAAAGTCCCTCTCCCTTGTTAAATGCCCGAGCCGAGCGGGCCTTTAATAGCCGGTAGAGCCCGCTACGGCGGGTTCTAAGGCTATAGTAAAGCATCATAGCATGCTTCATAACGGCACGCACCAACAGTTCTTCATCGGTATGCCCTCGACAGTCAAACAGGCTGGAAGGCAAATTTTAAACGACAACAATCATAACTGGTCCTGATGAAAACTCAGAAAAAATCTGTAAGGAAATGCCTCCTTGGCATGGTTACCCCCTGACTTTTTGCCTTTGCTGATGCCAAGTTATGATTTGAAAGTGTGCTGAGGCCTGCTAACCAGGCCCCAGCACCACTGTTCTTTCCCTAACCTGTACCTTTGTTTCCACAATTGGCACACCCTGGCATCCAGGTAAGTCCCTTGTAACTGGTACCCCTGGTACCAAGGGCCCTGATGCCAGGGAAGGTCTCTAAGGGCTGCAGCATGTCTTATGCCACCCTGGAGGCCCCTCACTCAGCACAGACACACTGCTTGCCAGCTTGTGTGTGCTGGTGGGGAGAAAATGACTCAGGGTGCCATGCCAACCTCACACTACCTATGGCATAGGTAAGTCACCCCTCTGGCAAGCCTTACAGCCCTAAGGCAGGGTGCACTATACCATAGGTGAGGGCATAGGTGCATGAGCACTATGCCCCTACAGTGTCTAAGCAAAACCTTGGACATTGTAAGTGCAGGGTAGCCATAAGAGTATATGGTCTGGGAGTCTGTCATACACGAACACCCCAGCACCATAATGGCTACACTGGAAACTGGGAAGTTTGGTATCAAACTTCTCAGCATAATAAATGCACACTGATGCCAGTGTACATTTTATTGTGAAATACACCCCAGAGGGCATCTTAGAGATGCCCCCTGAAAACATACCCGACTTCCAGTGTGGGCTGTCTAGTTTTACCAGCCTGCCACACACCAGACATGTTGCTGGCCACACGGGGAGAGTGCCCTTGTCACTCTGTGGCTAGTAACAAAGCCTGTACTGGGTGGAGGTGCTTCTCACCTCCCCCTGCAGGAACTGTAACACCTGGCGGTGAGCCTCAAAGGCTCACCCCCTTTGTTACAGCACCCCAGGGCACTCCAGCTAGTGGAGTTGCCAGCCCCCTCCGGCCACGGCCCCACTTTTGGCAGCAAGGCCGGAGGAGATAATGAGAAAAACAAGGAGGAGTCACTGGCCAGTCAGGGCAGCCCCTAAGGTGTCCTGAGCTGAGGTGACTCTGACTTTTAGAAATCCTCCATCTTGCAGATGGAGGATTCCCCCAATAGGATTAGGGATGTGCCCCCCTCCCCTCAGGGAGGAGGCACAAAGAGGGTGTAGCCACCCTCAGGGCTAGTAGCCATTGGCTACTAACCCCCCAGACCTAAACACACCCCTAAATTGAGTATTTAGGGGCTCCCAGAACCTAGCAAGATAGATTCCTGCAACCTGAAGACGAAGAAGGACTGCTGGCCTGAAAGCCCTGCAGAGAAGACGGAGACACCAACTGCTTTGGCCCCAGCCCTACCGGCCTGTCTCCCCACTTCAAGAAAAACTGCAACAGCGACGCGTTCCACAGGGTCCAGCGACCTCTGGACCCTCAGAGAACTACCCTGCATCTAAAAGGACCAAGAACTCCCTAGGACGGCGGCTCTGCTCCAAAGAAGAAACATCTTTGCAATAAAGACAACACTTTTCTCGCCGGAAGCATGAGACTTTGCAGTCTGCACCCGAGACCCCCGGCTCGACCTGCGGAGAAACAACACTACAGGGAGGACTCCCCGGCGACTACGACCCTGTGAGTAGCCAGAGTTGACCCCCCTCAGCCCCCCCAGCGACGCCTGCAGAGGGAATCCAGAGGCTCCCCCTGACCGCAACTGCCTGCTTCTAAGAACCCGACGCCTGGTAAAGACACTGCACCCGCAGCCCCCAGGACCTGAAGGATCCGACCTCCAGTGCAGAAGCGTTCCCCAGGTGGCCCTCTCCCTTGCCCAGGTGGCGGCTACCCCGAGGAGCCCCCCCCTTGCCTGCCTGCATCGCTGAAGAGACCCCTTGGTCTCCCATTGAACTCCATTACAAACCGACGCCTGTTTGCACTCTGCACCCGGCCGCCCCCGTGCCGCTGAGGGTGCACTTTCTGTGCTGACTTGTGTCCCCCCCAGTGCCCTACAAAACCCCCCTGGACTGCCCTCCGAAGTCGCGGGTACTTACCTGCTGGCAGACTGGAACCGGGGGGTTCCCCTTCTCCATTGAAGCCTATGCGTTTTGGGCACCACTTTGACCTCTGCACCTGACCGGCCCTGAGCTGCTGGTGTAGTAACTTTGGGGTTGCTCTGAACCCCCAACGGTGGGCTACCTTGGACCCAACTTTGAACCCTGCAGGTGGTTTACTAACCTGCAAAACTAACAAATACTTACCTCCCCCAGGAACTGTTGAAAATTGCAGTGTCTAGTTTAAAAAAAGCTTATTGCCATTTTTGTGAAAACTGTACATGCTATTTTGCTGATTCAAAGTTCTTAAGTTACCTAAGTGAAATACCTTTCATTTAAAGTATTACTTGTAAATCTTGAACCTGTGGTTCTTAAAATAAACTAAGAAAATATATTTTTCTATACAAAAACCTGTTGGCATGGAATTGTCTTTGAGTGTGTGTTCCTCTTATATTGCCTGTGTGTGCACAACAAATGCTTAACACTACCCTCTGATAAGCCTACTTCTCGACCACACTACCACAAAATAGAGCATTAGAATTATCTCTTTTGCCACTATCTTACCTCTAAGGGGAACCCTTGGACACTGTGCATGCTATTTCTTACTTTGAAATAGTACATACAGAGCCAACTCCCTACAATATCCCCATATGCTCCTGGAACACTTGTGGTCTAAAAAACCTGGTTACCAATAAGCTGGCACTGAGTTTCCTAAAGCAGTTTGAAATCTTCATGTTGCAGGAAACATGGTGCATGGAGCCAATACACATTTCTGGACATTCAGGGATAGACGTCTCTGCAAAACAACCTCAAAGTCACGGACACCCCAAGGGGGGCCTTACAACATACTGCTCCACGAAAATCAACTGGGTGATCAAACAGATCGACCTGGGCATTGACTGGCTGCTACCAACTATGTTGGAACACTGGGCTCCATTAGGCAACAACAGAACCCTACTACTGATCAATGTATATAATCATCCTAATAAAATGCAAAACAGAGAAAATATGGAAACGTTGATCAGCATTGTAAAAATGCTGCAGAAGCAAAATAAGGACGCAATCCTCATTCTGTCTGGCGATTTCAACCTTGATTTGAGAAAGTGCAGCACAAAACCTCTAAATGGAACATACACTAACTCAAAGCTTGAAACCCTGTGTTTGCGTTGCCTGATTCCTCTTCCTGAGGATGCTTCATCCGCACAAGTAACCTTCTTAAGTGGCACAAAAAAATCTAACATCGACTTTACATTTATCAATGAAACTGCACTGCCATTGGTTTTAGCATATAGGATCCAAGAACGCACTGAGAGCGATCACTTCCCACAACTCATTAAGATCCGGAATGAATGGAACAGGCTACCCTCTGCCAATATCATAATTTCAGCCCCAGTGACTTATGACACAAAACAATTTAAATGGAAGGGGCCAGGCCTCGGTATAGTAATGGAAGAAGTGTACCGCAGTGCTGGCACAATTAATGAGCTTAAAGAAACACTAAGAATGCAGGAACAAGAAAATCTTCCTCTAGGAGAACGAGTGACCGATAGGACGCACTTGTGTGATTCCTTAATGAATACATTTTCCATCAAAAAAAGTCTCCCAATTTAGGTCATAGAAACAAAAAACAAAGTTAAGAGCGGCAGAGCAGAAAAGCCATGGTTTAACAAAACACTGCATAATCAGAAAAATCAAGTCTCTAGAGAATTAAAAGAAGTCCTAAAGGACACACGCTGGGGAAGGAAATCTGACAACACAAGGCTCTCTGAGCTAAGAGCCAAATACAAGAAAAATTGCTGGATGGCAAAACGGAGGTATCATGAGGATTTGTGGACCAAGCTGCTCATGTCCAACAAACAGAAAAATAATGAAAAGTTCTGGGAACTGATAAATGTACTAAATCAGGGGAAAAAATTGACATATGAACACCGGAATTGATGCGGCCACATGGGAAGCCCACATACAAACAATGTTCTCACGCCCAGTACACCATATAAAGGAGGAGGCCACTCAGGCAGCCAATGACCCAAGTAAGATAACTTTGGTTTCAGAGAGACAACGCAAACAGATTTACTTATAAACCAAAATGAACAAAAGTACACACTAAAGAGCATCGACATCGAAAAGGTGATAAGCCTTATAAAGAAATTAAAACTGGAAGGCTCAGCTGGCCGGAACGGAATGCCAAATGCCCTATTTAGAGGAGACCCTTCATTCTGGGCACAATATATGATGCTGCTTTTTGATGACCCCCAGGGCACCACGGGTCTACCAGACGCATGGAAAGGCAGTATCATCCATCCAATATATAAAGCAGGCAACCCCGCTAGCCCTTCAAACTACAGGCTAATAGCATTGATAGATGTGGAAATAAAACTCTACTCAGCATGTTTACTGCAACTACTAGCAGAATGGATTCATGACAGACATCTAATTCCACAATGCCAGACACGTTTCAGAACTGGTATGGGAGCCTCCACTAACCTGACAACCCTGGCTCTGTTGGGAAACAAAGCCAGGCTTAAGAAGAAAAGGCTATTCACATGTTTTATTGATCTAAAGGCAGGGTTTGATTTCGTACCAAGAACCCACCTATGGGACAAACTGAAAGGTTGGGGCTTACCCTGTAGCCTTCTCAATGCAATGATGGACTTGTACATAGGCACTTGGGCGCAAGTAAAAATCGAAGAAGGTGGCTACCTCACCAACAGAATATTGATGGCAAAAGGACTAAAACAAGAATGTATTAGCTCCTACGCTGTTCAACTTATATCTTGCCGACCTAGCTGAGGCTCTAGCATCGGTAAACAGCCATCCGCCAATATTGCCCAAGAAAGGAATAGCATGGCTACAGTATGCAGACGACAGTCATACTCAGCCAAACACAAGTCGGCCTACAGCATAGCATCAACGCATTTCATACATACATAACAATGCAAGGTCTGGAATTGAATTTGAGTAAAACTAAGGTTGTCCGCCTAGTAGACATAAAGTACAAATCTTCTTCATGGTTCATAAAGGGAACCCGGGTGGAGGCTGCCCCCACATACAAATATTTGGGATTCACCATGGACCGCCTCTTGACCTTCAAGCCACAGCTTGCTGTTGCTCAAGCTAAAGCCCTTTCATTGACCTATGGCTTCAAAATACTAAAACAAAAACTGAGCTGCCCGTCATATTCACACCTCCTTTCAGTCATGGCAGCACGACTAATGCCGACTGTCACTTATGGCGCCGAAATCATGCTGGGGAAGGAGGCAGTTTTTTTCAATCAAGTCCAGACAAAGGCCTACAAAATGGTTTTTCGGATACCCCGACCAGCATCTCCAGTCCAGGTCTGCCTAGAATTGGGTCTGAAAAACTACGAATTTCAGAGTAAATGTGCTTTCACCAAATTATGCTGGAGGATGCGTACAGCAGAGATTGGTACCTTAAATAACCTATGTTGGATGGAAATCGAGGAGCAACAGGGTCACAACAATAAAGGCACCTGTGGTCAGCATTTAAACAACTGTTTTAAAGTGCTAGGTCTGCCAGAAGCCTGGGAGCAGAACCAAGCAGAACCAAGGGTAGGTCGCTCCCCCTGCCGCTGCAGCTCCTCCAAGTTCCCGAGTTCCTGTGTTCCTGAGACCCACCTAACTGTAAGTACCCCCCTCCTCCCAGCCCCTCGCCCTGCCCCGCGCCACTCACCTTCTCTCCTGCTCCTGCTTCTTTTCCTCCTATCTGTCTCTTCCTCCTCGCTCCCCCTCTGCAATCTTCTTCTGTGTTCTTCTGTTCTTCCCTTCTGTTCTTCTGTTCTTCCCTTCTGTTCTTCTGTGTTCTTCCGGTCTTCTGTGTTCTTCTTCTCTGTTCTTCTCTGTGCTTCTGTGTTCTTCTTCTCGGTTCTTCTGTGTTTCTTCTGTGTTCTTCTCTGTTCTTCTCTGTTCTTCTCTGTTCTTCTCTGTTCTTCTGCTCTTTCTGTCTTCTGTTCTTCTGTTCTTCTGTCTTCTGCTCTTCCGGTCTTCTGTTCTTCTGTCTTCTGTTCTTCTGTCTTCTGTTCTTCTGTCTTCTGTTCTCCTGTCTTCGGCTCTTCTACCTCCTCCGTCTTCTTCCCCCGAGCCTGCCCTCCTGCTCCTTCCTCATCCCCCTCCCTCACTCGCCTCCCCCTCTCTCACCCCTAGCTAACCCGTTCGCTATCTACCTCCCTCACTCCTCCTATCTTCCTATCTCTCTAGCTCCCTATCTCACTATCTAACTCCCCCACTCTCCACCTCCTCCTACCTACCTATCTGTCTATCTATCTATTTCCCTATCTATCGACTTCTCTATCTATTTTCTCTATCTATTTCTCTATCTCTCCCCCCCTCCCGCCACCCCCTCTACTACCTATCTCCCTATCCTCTCACTCTACCTCTCTCCCTCACCCACCTCTACAACCCCCCCTCCCCTATCTTCACAACCCTACTCCTATCTCTCTCCCTAATCTCCAAACCTCCTAACACTCACCCTCCTCCACCCTAAACCCCCTCCCCCAGCTCCTCTCACTCTACCTGTCCCCCCCCCTCCCTCGCGCTTTCCCGCCGCGACCTCCTGCACGCCCCCGCCCCCCAGCTCCCATTCGCCCCCAGCTGACCCCTCCCCCCCCCTCCTACCTCTTATGGCGGCCGCTGCGCGACAGTGGTAGCGACCCTTGACCCAAGGGTAGGTCGCTCCCCCTGCCGCTGCAGCTCCTCCAAGTTCCCGAGTTCCTGTGTTCCTGAGACCCACCTAACTGTAAGTACCCCCCTCCTCCCAGCCCCTCGCCCTGCCCCGCGCCACTCACCTTCTCTCCTGCTCCTGCTTCTTTTCCTCCTCTCTGTCTCTTCCTCCTCGCTCCCCCTCTGCAATCTTCTTCTGTGTTCTTCTGTTCTTCCCTTCTGTTCTTCTGTTCTTCCCTTCTGTTCTTCTGTGTTCTTCCGGTCTTCTGTGTTCTTCTTCTCTGTTCTTCTCTGTGCTTCTGTGTTCTTCTTCTCGGTTCTTCTGTGTTCTTCTGTGTTCTTCTGTGTTCTTCTGTGTTCTTCTCTGTTCTTCTCTGTTCTTCTGCTCTTCCGATCTTCTGTGCTTCTGTTCTTCTGCTCTTCTGCTCTTCCGGTCTTCTGTTCTTCCTGTCTTCTGTTCTTCTGTCTTCTGTTCTCCTGTCTTCTGTTCTCCTGTCTTCTGTTCTCCTGTCTTCGGCTCTTCTACCTCCTCCGTCTTCTTCCCCCGAGCCTGCCCTCCTGCTCCTTCCTCATCCCCCTCCCTCACTCGCCTCCCCCTCTCTCACCCCTAGCTAACCCGTTCGCCATCTACCTCCCTCACTCCTCCTATCTTCCTATCTCTCTAGCTCCCTATCTCACTATCTAACTCCCCCACTCTCCACCTCCTCCTACCTACCTATCTGTCTATCTATCTATTTCCCTATCTATCGACTTCTCTATCTATTTTCTCTATCTATTTCTCTATCTCTCCCCCCCTCCCGCCACGCCCTCTACTACCTATCTCCCTATCCTCTCACTCTACCTCTCTCCCTCACCCACCTCTACAACCCCCCCTCCCCTATCTTCACAACCCTACTCCTATCTCTCTCCCTAATCTCCAAACCTCCTAACACTCACCCTCCTCCACCCTAAACCCCCTCCCCCAGCTCCTCTCACTCTACCTGTCCCCCCCCTCCCTCGCGCTTTCCCGCCGCGACCTCCTGCACGACCCCTCCCCCCCCCTCCTACCTCTTATGGCGGCCGCTGCGCGACAGTGGTAGCGACCCTTGACCCAAGGGTAGGTCGCTCCCCCTGCCGCTGCAGCTCCTCCAAGTTCCCGAGTTCCTGTGTTCCTGAGACCCACCTAACTGTAAGTACCCCCCTCCTCCCAGCCCCTCGCCCTGCCCCGCGCCACTCACCTTCTCTCCTGCTCCTGCTTCTTTTCCTCCTCTCTGTCTCTTCCTCCTCGCTCCCCCTCTGCAATCTTCTTCTGTGTTCTTCTGTTCTTCCCTTCTGTTCTTCTGTTCTTCCCTTCTGTTCTTCTGTGTTCTTCCGGTCTTCTGTGTTCTTCTTCTCTGTTCTTCTCTGTGCTTCTGTGTTCTTCTTCTCGGTTCTTCTGTGTTCTTCTGTGTTCTTCTCTGTTCTTCTGTGTTCTTCTCTGTTCTTCTCTGTTCTTCTGCTCTTCCGATCTTCTGTGCTTCTGTTCTTCTGCTCTTCTGCTCTTCCGGTCTTCTGTTCTTCTGTCTTCTGTTCTTCTGTCTTCTGTTCTCCTGTCTTCGGCTCTTCTACCTCCTCCGTCTTCTTCCCCCGAGCCTGCCCTCCTGCTCCTTCCTCATCCCCCTCCCTCACTCGCCTCCCCCTCTCTCACCCCTAGCTAACCCGTTCGCCATCTACCTCCCTCACTCCTCCTATCTTCCTATCTCTCTAGCTCCCTATCTCACTATCTAACTCCCCCACTCTCCACCTCCTCCTACCTACCTATCTGTCTATCTATCTATTTCCCTATCTATCGACTTCTCTATCTATTTTCTCTATCTATTTCTCTATCTCTCCCCCCCTCCCGCCACCCCCTCTACTACCTATCTCCCTATCCTCTCACTCTACCTCTCTCCCTCACCCACCTCTACAACCCCCCCTCCCCTATCTTCACAACCCTACTCCTATCTCTCTCCCTAATCTCCAAACCTCCTAACACTCACCCTCCTCCACCCTAAACCCCCTCCCCCAGCTCCTCTCACTCTACCTGTCCCCCCCTCCCTCGCGCTTTCCCGCCGCGACCTCCTGCACGCCCCCGCCCCCCAGCTCCCATTCGCCCCCAGCTGACCCCTCCCCCCCCCCTCCTACCTCTTATGGCGGCCGCTGCGCGACAGTGGTAGCGACCCTTGACCCAAGGGTAGGTCGCTCCCCCTGGCGCTCCTCCAAGTTCCCGAGTTCCTGTGTTCCTGAGACCCACCTAACTGTAAGTACCCCCCTCCTCCCAGCCCCTCGCCCTGCCCCGCGCCACTCACCTTCTCTCCTGCTCCTGCTTCTTTTCCTCCTCTCTGTCTCTTCCTCCTCGCTCCCCCTCTGCAATCTTCTTCTGTGTTCTTCTGTTCTTCCCTTCTGTTCTTCTGTTCTTCCCTTCTGTTCTTCTGTGTTCTTCCGGTCTTCTGTGTTCTTCTTCTCTGTTCTTCTCTGTGCTTCTGTGTTCTTCTTCTCGGTTCTTCTGTGTTCTTCTGTGTTCTTCTGTGTTCTTCTCTGTTCTTCTCTGTTCTTCTCTGTTCTTCTGCTCTTCCGATCTTCTGTGCTTCTGTTCTTCTGCTCTTCTGCTCTTCCGGTCTTCTGTTCTTCTGTCTTCTGTTCTTCTGTCTTCTGTTCTCCTGTCTTCGGCTCTTCTACCTCCTCCGTCTTCTTCCCCCGAGCCTGCCCTCCTGCTCCTTCCTCATCCCCCTCCCTCACTCGCCTCCCCCTCTCTCACCCCTAGCTAACCCGTTCGCCATCTACCTCCCTCACTCCTCCTATCTTCCTATCTCTCTAGCTCCCTATCTCACTATCTAACTCCCCCACTCTCCACCTCCTCCTACCTACCTATCTGTCTATCTATCTATTTCCCTATCTATCGACTTCTCTATCTATTTTCTCTATCTATTTCTCTATCTCTCCCCCCCTCCCGCCACCCCCTCTACTACCTATCTCCCTATCCTCTCACTCTACCTCTCTCCCTCACCCACCTCTACAACCCCCCCTCCCCTATCTTCACAACCCTACTCCTATCTCTCTCCCTAATCTCCAAACCTCCTAACACTCACCCTCCTCCACCCTAAACCCCCTCCCCCAGCTCCTCTCACTCTACCTGTCCCCCCCCCTCCCTCGCGCTTTCCCGCCGCGACCTCCTGCACGCCCCCGCCCCCCAGCTCCCATTCGCCCCCAGCTGACCCCTCCCCCCCCCCTCCTACCTCTTATGGCGGCCGCTGCGCGACAGTGGTAGCGACCCTTGACCCAAGGGTAGGTCGCTCCCCCTGCCGCTGCAGCTCCTCCAAGTTCCCGAGTTCCTGTGTTCCTGAGACCCACCTAACTGTAAGTACCCCCCTCCTCCCAGCCCCTCGCCCTGCCCCGCGCCACTCACCTTCTCTCCTGCTCCTGCTTCTTTTCCTCCTCTCTGTCTCTTCCTCCTCGCTCCCCCTCTGCAATCTTCTTCTGTGTTCTTCTGTTCTTCCCTTCTGTTCTTCTGTTCTTCCCTTCTGTTCTTCTGTGTTCTTCCGGTCTTCTGTGTTCTTCTTCTCTGTTCTTCTCTGTGCTTCTGTGTTCTTCTTCTCGGTTCTTCTGTGTTCTTCTGTGTTCTTCTGTGTTCTTCTGTGTTCTTCTGTGTTCTTCTCTGTTCTTCTCTGTTCTTCTGCTGTTCCGATCTTCTGTGCTTCTGTTCTTCTGCTCTTCTGCTCTTCAGGTCTTCTGTTCTTCTGTCTTCTGTTCTTCTGTCTTCTGTTCTCCTGTCTTCGGCTCTTCTACCTCCTCCGTCTTCTTCCCCCGAGCCTGCCCTCCTGCTCCTTCCTCATCCCCCTCCCTCACTCGCCTCCCCCTCTCTCACCCCTAGCTAACCCGTTCGCTATCTACCTCCCTCACGCCTCCTATCTTCCTATCTCTCTAGCTCCCTATCTCACTATCTAACTCCCCCACTCTCCACCTCCTCCTACCTACCTATCTGTCTATCTATCTATTTCCCTATCTATCGACTTCTCTATCTATTTTCTCTATCTATTTCTCTATCTCTCCCCCCCTCCCGCCACCCCCTCTACTACCTATCTCCCTATCCTCTCACTCTACCTCTCTCCCTCACCCACCTCTACAACCCCCCCTCCCCTATCTTCACAACCCTACTCCTATCTCTCTCCCTAATCTCCAAACCTCCTAACACTCACCCTCCTCCACCCTAAACCCCCTCCCCCAGCTCCTCTCACTCTACCTGTCCCCCCCCCTCCCTCGCGCTTTCCCGCCGCGACCTCCTGCACGCCCCCGCCCCCCAGCTCCCATTCGCCCCCAGCTGACCCCTCCCCCCCCCCTCCTACCTCTTATGGCGGCCGCTGCGCGACTGCGCAGCGGGCGCGCGCAGCGGGCACGCCGCTGGCGCGCCGGAGGCGAGCCCGTCTGCGCCCGTCCGCGCCTGGCCCGCGCCCAGCGCCACGACCCCTGGTCCCCAGCTCCCCCAAGCCCCGCTGATCCGCTACGACCCCACCACCCTCCACGCCCTCAATCCAGGGCGCTCCAAAACCTGCTTCCTAGCTCACCCCAAACGCACCCATGGACCCTTCGCCTGCAACTCCTGCAAACGCATCTTCCACCACGCAACTACCACGACCACAAGCCCACGCGCCATCAACCACCTCAAGTGCATCCTGGTCAACGCTCGCTCCGTCCACAAGCACGCCGTTGAACTTTGGGACCTCCTGGACTCCACAGCCCCGGACGTCGCCTTCATCACGGAGACATGGATGAACGCCTCCTCTGCTCCAGACATCGCTACCCGCCATCCCCGAAGGCTACAAGATCTCCAGAAAAGACCGCACCAACCAAGTAGGAGGAGGTGTCGCCATCATCTTCAAAGACTCCATCAGCGTCACCACCTCCACCGAAGACCCCCCCCTCGCCGCTGAACACCTGCATTTTCAGATTCGCACCGACCCAAGGACCACCCTCAGAGGATCCCTCGTCTACCGTCCTCCCGGACCTCGCGCCTCTTTCAGCGACGCCATCGCCGACTTCATCTCCCCGCACGCCCTCGCCTCACCGGACTACATCCTCCTAGGCGACCTCAACTTCCATCTGGAACAAAACAACGACCCCAACACCACCACCCTGCTCGACAACCTCGCCAACCTCGGCCTCAAACAACTGGTGAACACCGCCACCCACATCGCCGGACACACGCTCGACCCTATCTTCTCCGCCAGCAAACACGTCTTCTTCAGCCACACCTCTGCCCTACACTGGACCGACCACAGCTGCGTCCACTTCACATTCCGATGCGAGACCTCCCACCTCCGCACTCAACCCATCCCTCGTCGACAGTGGAACAAGATCCCTGAAGAGCAACTCTTCTCCGCTCTCGCCGCCAACCAACCCACCCTCACCACCGACCCCAACGACGCAGCTCTCAACCTCACAAACTGGATCTCCAACTGCGCTGACAACCTTGCTCCCCTCAAACGCACGCATCGACAGACCAACACCAAAAAACCTCTCTGGTTCTCTGACACCCTCAAAGAATCAAAGAAAACTTGTCGTGCCCTTGAGAAGGCCTGGCGCAAGGACCACACCGCTGACAACATGACCGCCCTCAAGAACGCTACACGCGAACACCACCACCTGATCCGCACTGCCAAAAGGAACTTTTTCACCTACAGACTAGACAAAAACAGCCACAACAGCAGAGAACTCTTCAACATCGTCAAAGAGTTCTCCAACCCCAGCGCCAGCGCCAACGCCGTCACGCCCTCACAGGATTTGTGCGAATCCCTCGCCACTTTCTTCCATCGCAAGATCAGCGACCTCCACGACAGCTTCGGACACCAGACCCAACCATACACCACTGAACCCGCTTCCCCGGACATCACCCTCAACAACTGGACCCACATCAACACGGAAGAAACCAAATCCATCATGAACTCTATCCACTCCGGCGCCCCTTCGGACCCCTGCCCGCACTTCATCTTTAACAAAGCCGACGACATCATCGCCCCGCACCTCCAGACCGTCATCAACTCTTCTTTTTCTTCTGCTACCTTCCCCGAATGCTGGAAGCACGCTGAAGTCAACGCCCTACTAAAGAAACCTACGGCTGACCCAAGCGACCTGAAAAACTTCCGCCCCATCTCTCTTCTACCTTTCCCAGCCAAGGTAATAGAAAAGACCGTCAACAAACAGCTGACCACCTTCCTGGAAGACAACAACCTGCTCGACCCTTCACAAACCGGATTCCGAACCAACCACAGCACGGAAACCGCCCTCATCTCAGTCACAGACGACATCAGAACCCTGATGGACAACGGTGAAACAGTCGCCCTCATTCTCCTCGACCTCTCGGCTGCCTTTGACACCGTCTGTCACCGCACCCTAATCACCCGCCTACGCTCCACCGGGATCCAAGGCCAGGCCCTGGACTGGATCGCCTCCTTCCTCGCTAACCGCTCCCAAAGAGTTTACCTCCCTCCGTTTCGCTCAGAACCCACCAAGATCATCTGCGGCGTACCTCAAGGCTCATCGCTCAGCCCGACACTCTTCAATGTCTACATGAGCCCCCTCGCCGACATCGTACGCAAGCACGACATCATCATCACCTCCTACGCCGACGACACCCAACTTGTACTCTCCCTCACCAAGGACCCCGCCAGCGCCAAGACCAACCTACAAGAGGGTATGAAGGACGTCGCAGATTGGATGAGGCTCAGCCGCCTAAAGCTGAACTCTGAAAAAACGGAAGTCCTCATCCTCGGCAACACCCCGTCCGCCTGGGACGACTCCTGGTGGCCCACGGCCCTCGGCACCGCACCGACCCCCGCAGACCACGCCCCCGCAACCTCGGCTTCATCTTGGACCCTCTTCTCACCATGACCAAGCAAGTCAACGCCGTGTCCTCCGCCTGCTTCCTCACTCTCTGCATGCTCCGCAAGATCTTCCGCTGGATCCCCGCCGACACCAGAAAAACCGTGACCCACGCCCTTGTCACGAGTCGCCTGGACTACGGCAACACCCTCTACGCCGGGACCACCGCCAAACTCCAAAACCGCCTGCAACGCATCCAAAACGCCTCGGCCCGCCTCATCCTCGACGTACCCCGCAACAGCCACATCTCCGCACACCTGAGACACCTGCATTGGCTCCCAGTCAGCAAAAGGATCACCTTCCGTCTTCTCACCCACGCACACAAAGCCCTCCACAACAAGGGACCGGAATACCTCAACAGACGCCTCAGCTTCTACGTCCCCACCCGCCCCCTCCGCTCCGCTGGCCTCGCACTTGCTGCCGTCCCTCGCACCCGCCGCTCCACGGCGGGTGGGAGATCTTTCTCCTTCCTGGCGGCCAAGACCTGGAACTCCCTCCCCACCAGCCTCAGGACCACCCAGGACCACTCCGCTTTCCGGAGACTCCTAAAGACTTGGCTGTTCGAGCAGCGATAACCCCCCCTTTCCCCCCTAGCGCCTTGAGACCCGCACGGGTGAGTAGCGCGCTTTATAAATGTTAATGATTTGATTTGATTTGGGCAAAAAGGAGATTTACCGGAAGGCAAATGCTGTCACTAAGATAAAATCTTTAAATTCTGACAAACAAAAATTGGGAAGAAGAAGACAGCACGCCAGGATTGTAACAACATCATACAAAACCTTACGGGCACAGGAATATTTAGCAGCATCCTTCAACCAGTTGCTGGAACACTAGTTCATGCTCTTTCGATTTGGGTTGATGGAAACGAAAGATATGGTCCCTTCATGGAGACAACAAGATCCGACACATTCCTGTCGACTGTGTGGATACAGACAGGAGTCCTTAGAACACATTTTCTGTGTGTGCCCGGCGTTGCTAGGTTACAGGATATTGTATCTGAAAAATATTTGTAGGATATTGAACATGCAGGCCAGCCTTTTCTTGTCGGGGGCCAAATTTATGGTACAGGCCCAGAAAGAACTAGAGAATAAAGTCTAAGCCGAGTGCGCACGGGTTATCATTTTATGTTAGTAAAGCACCCAACAGGTTAGCTGCAGCCAGAAAACAGTCTCAGGTATAACTTAGTGTTCGTCATTTTTAGTATTCCCTGAGCCCTACTCATCTACAATCACAGTTTTGCACGGGAGTAAGAAAGTCCTAAATTTAAGACCAAGAGTAAGGTTGGAATCAGTAGAGAACATTTTAGTCATGCACAAATTGATCATTATGATAAGTTTTAGTTTAAACAAGCATTTTATGTTTTTATGAGTCTCTATTTAATACAGTGAGTATGCTAAGTATTTCTACAAATATGTATGTTTGAATTGCGATGGTTTTAACTAACTGTGCCAATAAATTTAAACTTGAAACTATAACACACATCTGTCACCTTCTTGGCCGCTTATTACTTTTTGACAAAGAGCAGAGTTTTGCTCCCAGTTTGTTGGAAGCGACGAACACATTCAGTGTGCGCCCGGCTGAGGCTGTCGGTCGTTTCACTGGTTCTTCTAATTGTGAGGTTGTGTGTTGGTGTTTAGGGATTGGACTGGTGTATTTCAGGTATTGAAATTGTGAACACTTTAGAATATGCGCCACCAGGTGAGTGAGTCCACCTCTGGATGCAGGGTTACCACATGGTGCTCTGTTAGTCAGTAGGACAGGGGGGGAGGTGTGTGGTGCAGTGTAGGTGCAGGTCCTCAGTCTGAGACTCTTCACAGGTTTGATGCCTTTGTGGACACCCACAATCCGGGCGATGTGCTTAAGACGAGTCTTGCTGTACTATGTGGGGCTTGTTTGTCTCAGGAAGTGTAAGCCACTGTGAGGAAGAGTAGATCACTGATTCATGGGAGGCAGGAGGGGGTTGTAGAAGGTCTAAACACAGTTGTGTGCCTCTGCAGCTGTGCATGTGTTTTCACTAGGTTTTAAGGGGCAGCGACCATTGGAGGGTGTTGTCAGTTACTACAGATATCAGTGCACCCACAGGGGTGGGCTGGTCAGGGCTTGCTTCAGGTGAGGTTGTGTCAATGAGCTGGGGTTGCTTCGCATGAGGTTGTGTTAGAGAGTTGGGGTTGCTTTGCATGAGGTTGTGTTAGTGAGTTGGGGTTGCTTCGCATGAGGTTGTGTTAGTGAGTTGGGGTTGCTTTGCGTGAAGTTGTGTTAGTGAGTTGGGCTTGCTTCTCGTGAGGTTGTGTCAGTGAGTTTGGCTTCCTTCAGGTGAGGTTGTGTCAGAGAGTTGAGCTTCGGGTGAGGTTGTGTCAGTGAGTTGGGCTTCGGTGAGGTTGTGTTAGTGAGTTGGGGTTGCTTCGCTTGAAGTTGTGTCAGTGAGTTGGGCTTGCTTCAGGTGAGGTTGTGTCAGTAAGTTGGGCTTCGGGTGAGGTGTGTTAGTGAGTTGGGGTTGCTTTGCGTGAGGTTGTGTTAGTGAGTTGGGGTTGCTTTGCGTGAGGTTGTGTCAGTGAGTTGGGCTTCAGGTGAGGTTTTGTCAGTGGGTTAACCTTGCTTCAGATGAAGTTGTGTCAGTGAGCTGGGCGCTGTGGGCGGGGGGGGGGGTTCGGTTGGATACCATGGTGAATCATGGCATGCGGAGCTTGCAGGGTTCAGCAATTGTCGTTTGACTACCTTGCTTCGATGCATTGATGCGGCGTTTCGTTTTTGTTGCTGTGATTGGTCCCCTTATTGATTTCTTTTTAAGAATAACATTTACACGTTTCCAGACATGAAGAGAAACACTCTGTCTCTCCCGTTCCCCACTTTAATGTGTTTTCTCAAAAACTGACCCGTTCGTGATGGTGAAACCGGAAGGACTGAAGCTCAGCAGCGCCTTTCCCTGTAGTCCATCTCTCCTTCCTGCCCCAGGCTGCAGTAGTACCACTCGTGTGCTCTTGGGCATGTAAGGCCCGTGTGGTCTTTTGTAAACTAACGTCAGGAGCAGGGCCCCCACCAGTGGGATACGGCATCCGGACCCGTATCAGAATGTGTGAGGTTTTCCACCCCTAGAACATGCCACACTCTGTGGTACCAACCCTCCAGGGTGGCACCAGCATAGCTGCCAAGTTTCCCAGGTCCATTCTTTATGTGTTGCTCCAATCCGAGTTTTTTTTACTTTGAATTCTGGACTTGTAGTCCTGTTTTATAATGGAATAAATAAAACTAAAACTCCCAGAATTCAAACTAAAAACTTGGACTGGAGCAGCACATCACGCACTGACCCGGGAAAACCTGGAATGGATGCCCCGGTCAGCAGCCAGCTAGTAGGGTCTGACCGGCCAGTGATAAGAGCGCATTTTCCCGCAAGTTTCCCCGCGTGTTTATTCAGCATTCAGACAAGATATGGGGGGGTCTCTGGGATGATGTTCCATCACCCCAGGAACCCCTGGCCAGACGGGGTGTATTAAAGGATGCCCCATAGAATGAGGTGGTTCTCCCCCGCCTGTAGCCCCCCAGCACAGGTCCCATCTTGTTCTTTCCAGCGCGTGAAGTCGATGTGCGGACCCCAGGGACCTCGGGTGGATTCTTGGTACATTCTACCTCCGAGAGGCCCGTGAGGTCCCTTTAATGCAGCGGTGAGTCTGGTGGACTATTCGGCTTCTGTAAACTGAAGGTTCAACCCTCTCCCGGCAGCTCTGAAAGCTTCTCTTCTGTGCCGGGCTCCTTTCTAGTGACAATGTAGAGATTCTTGAAATAATGGTGAGGTTGGGTGGCGTGTGTGGGTGGGGAAATGGGGAGGGGGCACCATCGCTTTCCTTAAAACAGATTGTCTGGAGCTGGATAACCCTTGATTGACACCACGGATCTCCCCCTGCAGGTTGGTTTACCGCCCCTCGACAGGTCGAATTCACTGTTCTAGGCCACAGGGCGTGCAGCAGGTAGAGTGGCACCGAGGACCAGTGGTTTCTGGGGCTCATGTCCATTCTGACCCTGGCGCCCATAATACTAAGGCTAACCTACTGCTAGGACCGGAGGGAAGTCAGCATACGATTAAATTGCGGAGTTTGGGTGATGCTGCTGGTTTCTGTCTGAGTAGAATTGATGGCTTCAGTTATTGGTGCTCAGTCCCGCGGAGGGGCTGTTAAAACTGGACTATCTGGGGGCTCTTAGACGGGTGAGTGGAGTGAAAAGTCTGTGCGGGAATGCTCGCCTTAGCTGCAGAATAACTCTTCTGTGAAGATATCGGCGGGCTTGTGTTATTTCTCAGAGGGAAAGCAGCTCCTACAATAGTAGCAAGCGTTGGTGGTATAGTGGTGAGCATAGCTGCCTTCCAAGCAGTTGACCCGGGTTCGATTCCCGGCCAACGCAGTATATATTTTTGTGCAATAATATAATTTCATTATTACTGTGTGAGTTTCACTTTGATAGTAAATCATTTAGTCTGTCTCACGACTGACATTGACTCACAAGGATACAGAACTAAGGAAACCACGAGGAATGAATATCACGGAGAGGCCGGAGCGACTCGGACGCATTTCCACCCACAGGTTTATGTTCTGGATCTCCTCCTGCAGGGCTGCACCGGCAGCTGACACACCGGGTGAACGTATGTGCAGCCACTTCTGAACAGAATCGTGAATTACTCCAGTACTTCGAGCTCTGGCTCCATAGCAAGAACTAGTACGTGTTTGCAGCTGCACATCCTGTACATGATGACGTGGGAACTGTAAGTCAGTGCCTCAGTTCTGTTTTGCTGTTCGGTAGGACAGTGAATCCCTCAGCCCTTTCAGCGCTAGTAGCATCTCCAGACCCTCAACCCACTGGGGATTTTCCGGGGTCTGCAGCGGCCAATCCTGCACTTTCTACTTGTTAAGAAATCATTCACAAAACGGGAGATTAACCCTTTCTGAAAGAGGCCCTGGTTTATTGCCCCGAATGTTAGACCAAGGTCGGTTCTTTGCAGTAGTCCGGACAGTTGGCTCAGCTGGTAAAAACTACAACTGTGTGAAACAGAAAAACATTGTTTCACAGAAATGTGTTATAATGCTGTGAGGTATAGTGGATTTATTGTGCTTAAACGACTGTGAGATTAGCGAGGGGAGTAGTTTGCTGTCTCTCATTTGTAAAAAAAAAAAAAAAAATGTGAGAAATTAATTTCTCACTGATGAAATTCATGAAGTTCTGTGAGTATTGCATGGTGTGAAATTCGCAGATCTTGCTGGTGTAATAAAACTTCGCTCAGGCTTGGTGAGAAAATGCTGTTAACAAAAATATAAATTTAATTGTTCGACTTACCTTGAAAGCTTATGTCAGGTGACCCTCAATGACTAAAGACTTTAGGGGTGACAGTGCAAACCTTGTGGCTGGTATCACCGGTGCCATTGAAACATAACAGTGCTGCAAAGATACTGATAGCTAAAACCCTGTCCTTTCAGTCTTCGTTGTCAGAGGGCAGCAAAGCTGAACGGATTAATCTTCTTATTTAAGGTGAAATTGCTTTAGAAACTCAGAGAATCTGACACATGAATAACACAAAAGACCGGTTGTCAAATCAGAGCTCTGGCCGCTTTCTTTAGTAGAGGTGGTTGGATTATTAAATATGAAACTTCTATAGTTCACTACATTTCTACCGAATGCGAGGACAATCTGACTGTCTCAGGAAGTTGCCCCTCAGTTGTATAAGGGGATACCTTCCATCAAACTTTTTGACAGGTGCCCGCCCCGTGATCACGTAGGCAATGACGTGGGTACCCTGCCCCGTGATGACGTAAGTAATGACGTAGGTGAGTCACGTGGGTTGTGACATGATGTGATGCTGTGTTAGTCACGTGCCCTGATGCTGTCCCTTGTGTGTAGGTCTATGGACTGTGTGAAATGGCGGCTGTGCAGGTGTGCAGCATGCTTCATGGCCTAAGAGGACAAGTGTGGACATGTCAGACATTCAGGACCGAGTGGCTGCCTGGGGGGCCACCTCGCAGGGCAGAGCATTGGGGTTGTAATGACAAACCTCCACCCTACCAACTAATCCAAAAAGAGGGGCTGGGCAAATGCTGCAAAGGTCATGACATATGGTTACTGTTACGTGTAACCCCTCAACGTATCAGAGCCGTCAAGGTGAGCATGTGACCGCTATGTTGTAGAGGCGTACGCCCTTTTTGAACCATTGAATACATATAAGGAGCCGGCCAGAGCAGCACGCCAAACCGAGAACCATTTCTGAAATAGGTTGTCAAGGCATTATGAAGAGATACAGTCCGCTCACCAGAAAAGCCGCCTCCTCAGGTGCCCAGAACACTATCAATAGATATTATCGGTCCCTAACACCTCCGGTGTGGATGAGAATGCACAGCTGGCTGCCCCTACAGAGGGGGGTTCCAACGTTACCAATTTTCAAAAGGAAGTTTGCGAGCGGCTTGAAAAGCTCAGCCTCTAGGATTTGCCGCAACTGAAATCCCCTATTAAGGTTGAAGGCGACGGCCGCGAAGCCTCGAAAGACTAATTAAATGATTCAATCAACTTCATCGACAGTGAAGATGATGAAAACTGTATTGCACCACCGAATTCACAAGTCTATGAAGATATGGGCTTTCAGGAGGACCCTGATCCAGAGGCAGTCGTCGCACAGCCGGCAGGTGTAAACTCTGAAGCCGCTTATACACCAATGGACCTACGCGACTCGCAAGATTTCAGAGCAGCCGCTGAGTGTAGCAAAAATGCTGAGCAGTAAGCTTATCAGAGGGTCGTGTTAAGCATTTGTTGTACACACACAGGCAATTAATGAGGAACACACACTCAAAGACTTACTCCAGGCCAATAGGTTTTTATATTGGAAAAATATATTTTCTTAGTTTATTTTAAGAACCACAGGTTCAAGATTTACATTAAACACTTTAAATGCTAGGTACTTCACTTAGATACTTTAGGAACTTTGAATGAAAACAATATCATGTACAGCCTTTGTAAAAATTGCAATAAGCTATTTTCAAAGTAGACAGTGCAAAAATCAACATTTCCAGGGGGAGGTAAGTAAACGTTAGATTAGGAGGTAAGTAAAACACTTACAAGTCTCAGTCCTGGGGCATAGGCAGCTCACCGATGGGGGTTCAAGGCAACCCCAAAGTTACCACACCAGCAGCTCAGGGCTAAAAGCTCATTTATGGTCGGCCTTTGGTGCGAATCATATGGCAAAAGGTGGTTTGTTAAGATGAGAGCACTCATATCGTGCTAGGCAAAATATACAGGGGAGGCACTCATTTTTGTGTCAGGTGTATGTAGAGATGAGACAGCGACTTTTATGCACTAATGAGCAACGCAATTGTGTTACATCTTGGGGTTCAGTCCAAGCCATATTGAGCAGACGAGAGCGGTCATGGTGGCGGGCGCCTGGCTGTCGGGCAGGGTGTAAGGCTCAATAGTGTACAGTGAGACTCTGTAGGGCTTCAGTTTTTGCTTCTACATGATCTGAAGGCTTATCCTCATGCTTTGGGCCTCAGTGGGGAATCTCAGCTCTGAAGAACTGAAGGGTTTATGGCATCAGGGAGACGGCACACCAGGACCAGGCTTAGCTGCCACATTCTTCTGCGTCAGGCCACCCCCCCTTTTTTTGCCATTTTTGTGCCATTTTTTGGTCGAGCGTAAGCCATCGGCCTCGTGTACACTTTTAGAATACTTCTTATGGCTTAAAGCAATTTCATTTGTTGGTTGCAGTGTCCTTTAAAAATCGCTAGTGGTCAGTTCTGCCTTTTTCTCACTCCTTGTACTGTTTCAGAGCAGTGACCAACTACTGTACTGATCCACTTTGGTTTCTTTATCTGTTGCTGGGACTGACTATTTTTGTTATTTCTTTGGTACTCCCTTTTCACTGTGGGCATTTTAGGCTGGTAGCGACCTGCGTTTTGTTGCAGCATTTCATTCCTCCCACCTCCTCCCATTTCGCTGACATTTGTTTTGGCTTTATTCCAGTGCTGTCCTTGTTTACCTCCGGGTCCTAAAATACGCTTATTTTATAAAAGAAACACACCATTGTTTAGCTCACTGTTCACGAAAGCCACAATATGCCCTTTCTGGTACAATGTAGCTAAACCTAGAAGCAATAATGTGAATCTTGCTTAGCCTCACATGCATCTTGAGTCTCTTTCTCAAGGGCCCCTCCCTGCCAGCTCTCACGACATAGCACATAGGGCATTTCTTACCTCCTTTATTGGGGGAAAAAAAATCTTCTCAGGCTGCTCTGCTATTGTTAACTTCATTCGAGCTTTGTTGAAATGGAAGGCAATTAGGCTTTCAAGATGTTTCATTCTGTTAAAACAAAAAGAAAATACTTTTCCAGCCTGATTTCCCAATTTCTGTTCAGACGTTTAGGCAAGGAAAGTCCAGTTATGAATTTACAATGCCAATAGCTCAAACTCAAGAAAATGCAAGACCTATAGAATTGCAAATGCTTGTTCTGATTAGTAGTTTGCAGTTGGTGGTTCATGGTGTTTCGTGGTGGTTCACAGTGGGGGTTTGAAAGAGCACAAAATGTGCAATAGCTCCAAAATTCCACTAAATCCAACAAGTGGAATACAGTCGTGAAAAGTGGAAAGTTCAATCTGCCAGTGATTTTTTTTCCTATAGATTTCTGTTTCACATTTTTCTCCCACTAGTCATAGTCATCTAACTTATTTTTATTAATTGTGATATCATCTATCAAAATCTAGGTCATGTGCACTCCTTCTTTGCCTGACTTAAACATTAGTACAAACCTTCGCAATGGATATCTTGGCCAGTGGTGCAGTGAGGGTACATGGTGCCCTCATGCAAGCAAGGGAAATGCATACATGTCCTCTGGTTAAGTAGCAAAAAGCCTAATTGGGATGTAGTGGTCCGCTCAAATTCAACAACCTCAGTGCCACTGCACCTGCTGCACTGTTGATAGATACCATTGTGATGTTCCTGGGGCCACACCCTTCAAAGGATAGAAAATACTTGAAATTAACTGAAAAGTTAAGGAGGAGAATTTCCTAGCGCGAGTAGCAACTTCAACAAGGTATCCCTGTGCAAGGATATTTCGGGGCGGGCAGCATTTTCTGTCGCTATTTGAGTATTCTCCGTGACACACTTGAGTGATGTCCACTGACACAGTTCACTCCAAAATCATCTCTCCACTTGGACTCATGCGTGACTCTCTCATTCACCCAGTAACAGTGCGCCCACCAAAGCAAAGCTACTAACAATTGTGGCCAAGGAGGCAGAGTTCTGACTCTGTGCCCTCGAGGAGAGTGGCATATTAACAAAAAACTCTGTTTGCTGAGTTTATGGGATCTCGGCTGACTTGTGTTACAAATGTCTGATCTTTCGCTGCTGATGATACAAGAAATGTGTTTTTCATAGTCTATGTCACACTTGACAGGACTATAAATTAGCAGCGCCAGCAACAAAGCAAGTACAAGGGTGTCATGAAAATGTAGTAATACATATCGCATGGATGGTCTGTGTTATTGAATGGACTGTAAATGTTTACTTTAGAGTGACCTAGTGCCAGGCCTGTAGAATAGCTTCATGTACTTTAATCTCGTTAATTACTCTGGAAAGTTTGACGAGCACGAAATCATTTTGCTCACTTTTAAGTCATCCTGTTGAACAGAACAGTAGACCTCGTGGCGCAACGGTAGCGCGTCTGACTCCAGATCAGAAGGTTGCGTGTTCAAATCACGTCGGGGTCAAAAAGTTGTTCTTTTAAACTCCAAAATTGACTCCCATGAATTTACCCTAATTTCTCAATTAAAAAAATAATTGCATTTAAAAACTCTTGTTTTATATAAACATAAATGTGGACCAAGCTCTCATAGATTACCTGGAAACCTGCTTCTAATGTGTACTTAGAAGCTTCGCATCATTTATAATGTACCCTTTGGGAAAAATGCAAGTGTTTTAGCTGCATTGAGCAACAAAAATAATGCTATGCCACAATTCTGTATTACATTAACAGGAAGTAGCAGCCTTACCTCACCCCACATTGCTAGTTATTATCTAAACAATGCGTTGGATACTTCAATTGATAGACAGTAGATGGCGCTGTCGTATAAGTCTATAGCCGCATATGATGAATCATTCTTTCCACTTGTGGAGTGGAAAATAAAATATTACGTTTTCCTTCAGCGGAAGATAATACAGAACTAATCATGAACTGTTAAATGAAAATATGGTGCTGGAAGTCAAAATGACTAGCAGAGGACGACTTCGAACCTTGGACCACAGAGTTACAGGCCTACTAATTTTCCACTGGGATCTCTACTGTTTCACACGGAAAAGAGTCCTTAATCCTTTTTATTTAGTGAAATTCTACAGCCCTGTCATTATTGATAAAATATGTGATTCAGCAGAAATATTTCTGCGGTAATGCACACATTATGCGATGCATTTATGTGAGACCAGAGAACCTATTTTTACCAAGAAGGGTTCAAACCAAACATTATGGATCTCTGTACATAAACACAGTGCGTGGTACTTCATGAGATGTATATATGTATTTTGCATTTTGGCCTTTTCCTTTCTGCAGATTTCTTAGAATGTCCCTCAGATTTATTTTCGCATATTATACTGGTGCGTTGAGTTAGTTCACGTGACTGACCACAAACACTCAAGCGACTAAACAATGACTGACCACAAACACGTATACAACGCTCTTCACCCTTAAGACTGGAGGAGTGAGACCATCTGGAGAGGACCCTTTGGGTGCAATAACATTTTCATTTGAGGCTCTGTTTCTCCCTGTCTTTTTACATTGCATGCCTCGCTCTGCATTACTCTCCTTCCTGACACATTCTGCTCAGCCCCCTCCAGGATCTTCGCATATACAGAGCAGATGGTTTTAACTTGTCACCTCTGAACATTTAAGACAAAAAATCAAGCGTTGGGATCAAGACCCAGAGGTACTCAGATACCCAGGGGGGTGGAAGTGAACAATTGTATATTGTATATTCAAAGGCACTTTTAACATGCTTATGATCTAAACCTACTTAAGCATTTAAGTGAACCAACATATCTGTTATCATATGTTGTTATGTTACCTTCTGTTGCTTTGTGTTGTGTGTGCTGTGTATGTGTGGTGTGGTGTTACAATATTATAACACACATCTGTCACCTAACAGATCTAGAATATCAAGGTACGTTCAGCGCATGGGGCATCGTCCTGCAAAAATTAGAACCGCCCGGACATACTAATCTTTTAATACCGCAACAAAAGAAGGGCAGATCAATTTTAAAAGGGGCCGTGGAAGTAGAAACCTCCCCAAGTAATCGGGAACATTTGACAATATTAGAACATTGGAATGCTGGGGGCTCCATTGAAAACAATGGAGTGCTGCAGGCTTTTACTGGCCGGTAAAAGCCCGCAGCGCCAACATTCCAATGTTTGCTTTGTTCACAGCAACAGCTGTGAACAAAGCCTCATGGAGCCAGAGGGGATATTAATCCCCTCTGGCTCCGTGAACATTTTTTTTTTTTTTAATGGAACATTCTGCCCTGTGTGGCAGAATGTTCTAATAGCCTTAGAACCCGCCGTAGCGGGATCTACCGGCTATTAAAGTCCCTCTCCCTTGTTAAATGCCCGAGCCGAGCGGGCCTTTAATAGCCGGTAGAGCCCGCTACGGCGGGTTCTAAGGCTATAGTAAAGCATCATAGCATGCTTCATAACGGCACGCACCAACAGTTCTTCATCGGTATGCCCTCGACAGTCAAACAGGCTGGAAGGCAAATTTTAAACGACAACAATCATAACTGGTCCTGATGAAAACTCAGAAAAAATCTGTAAGGAAATGCCTCCTTGGCATGGTTACCCCCTGACTTTTTGCCTTTGCTGATGCCAAGTTATGATTTGAAAGTGTGCTGAGGCCTGCTAACCAGGCCCCAGCACCACTGTTCTTTCCCTAACCTGTACCTTTGTTTCCACAATTGGCACACCCTGGCATCCAGGTAAGTCCCTTGTAACTGGTACCCCTGGTACCAAGGGCCCTGATGCCAGGGAAGGTCTCTAAGGGCTGCAGCATGTCTTATGCCACCCTGGAGGCCCCTCACTCAGCACAGACACACTGCTTGCCAGCTTGTGTGTGCTGGTGGGGAGAAAATGACTCAGGGTGCCATGCCAACCTCACACTACCTATGGCATAGGTAAGTCACCCCTCTGGCAAGCCTTACAGCCCTAAGGCAGGGTGCACTATACCATAGGTGAGGGCATAGGTGCATGAGCACTATGCCCCTACAGTGTCTAAGCAAAACCTTGGACATTGTAAGTGCAGGGTAGCCATAAGAGTATATGGTCTGGGAGTCTGTCATACACGAACACCCCAGCACCATAATGGCTACACTGGAAACTGGGAAGTTTGGTATCAAACTTCTCAGCATAATAAATGCACACTGATGCCAGTGTACATTTTATTGTGAAATACACCCCAGAGGGCATCTTAGAGATGCCCCCTGAAAACATACCCGACTTCCAGTGTGGGCTGTCTAGTTTTACCAGCCTGCCACACACCAGACATGTTGCTGGCCACACGGGGAGAGTGCCCTTGTCACTCTGTGGCTAGTAACAAAGCCTGTACTGGGTGGAGGTGCTTCTCACCTCCCCCTGCAGGAACTGTAACACCTGGCGGTGAGCCTCAAAGGCTCACCCCCTTTGTTACAGCACCCCAGGGCACTCCAGCTAGTGGAGTTGCCAGCCCCCTCCGGCCACGGCCCCACTTTTGGCAGCAAGGCCGGAGGAGATAATGAGAAAAACAAGGAGGAGTCACTGGCCAGTCAGGGCAGCCCCTAAGGTGTCCTGAGCTGAGGTGACTCTGACTTTTAGAAATCCTCCATCTTGCAGATGGAGGATTCCCCCAATAGGATTAGGGATGTGCCCCCCTCCCCTCAGGGAGGAGGCACAAAGAGGGTGTAGCCACCCTCAGGGCTAGTAGCCATTGGCTACTAACCCCCCAGACCTAAACACACCCCTAAATTGAGTATTTAGGGGCTCCCAGAACCTAGCAAGATAGATTCCTGCAACCTGAAGACGAAGAAGGACTGCTGGCCTGAAAGCCCTGCAGAGAAGACGGAGACACCAACTGCTTTGGCCCCAGCCCTACCGGCCTGTCTCCCCACTTCAAGAAAAACTGCAACAGCGACGCGTTCCACAGGGTCCAGCGACCTCTGGACCCTCAGAGAACTACCCTGCATCTAAAAGGACCAAGAACTCCCTAGGACGGCGGCTGTGCTCCAAAGAAGAAACATCTTTGCAATAAAGACAACACTTTTCTCGCCGGAAGCATGAGACTTTGCAGTCTGCACCCGAGACCCCCGGCTCGACCTGCGGAGAAACAACACTACAGGGAGGACTCCCCGGCGACTACGACCCTGTGAGTAGCCAGAGTTGACCCCCCTCAGCCCCCCCAGCGACGCCTGCAGAGGGAATCCAGAGGCTCCCCCTGACCGCAACTGCCTGCTTCTAAGAACCCGACGCCTGGTAAAGACACTGCACCCGCAGCCCCCAGGACCTGAAGGATCCGACCTCCAGTGCAGAAGCGTTCCCCAGGTGGCCCTCTCCCTTGCCCAGGTGGCGGCTACCCCGAGGAGCCCCCCCCTTGCCTGCCTGCATCGCTGAAGAGACCCCTTGGTCTCCCATTGAACTCCATTACAAACCGACGCCTGTTTGCACTCTGCACCCGGCCGCCCCCGTGCCGCTGAGGGTGCACTTTCTGTGCTGACTTGTGTCCCCCCCAGTGCCCTACAAAACCCCCCTGGACTGCCCTCCGAAGTCGCGGGTACTTACCTGCTGGCAGACTGGAACCGGGGGGTTCCCCTTCTCCATTGAAGCCTATGCGTTTTGGGCACCACTTTGACCTCTGCACCTGACCGGCCCTGAGCTGCTGGTGTAGTAACTTTGGGGTTGCTCTGAACCCCCAACGGTGGGCTACCTTGGACCCAACTTTGAACCCTGCAGGTGGTTTACTAACCTGCAAAACTAACAAATACTTACCTCCCCCAGGAACTGTTGAAAATTGCAGTGTCTAGTTTAAAAAAAGCTTATTGCCATTTTTGTGAAAACTGTACATGCTATTTTGCTGATTCAAAGTTCTTAAGTTACCTAAGTGAAATACCTTTCATTTAAAGTATTACTTGTAAATCTTGAACCTGTGGTTCTTAAAATAAACTAAGAAAATATATTTTTCTATACAAAAACCTGTTGGCATGGAATTGTCTTTGAGTGTGTGTTCCTCTTATATTGCCTGTGTGTGCACAACAAATGCTTAACACTACCCTCTGATAAGCCTACTTCTCGACCACACTACCACAAAATAGAGCATTAGAATTATCTCTTTTGCCACTATCTTACCTCTAAGGGGAACCCTTGGACACTGTGCATGCTATTTCTTACTTTGAAATAGTACATACAGAGCCAACTCCCTACAATATCCCCATATGCTCCTGGAACACTTGTGGTCTAAAAAACCTGGTTACCAATAAGCTGGCACTGAGTTTCCTAAAGCAGTTTGAAATCTTCATGTTGCAGGAAACATGGTGCATGGAGCCAATACACATTTCTGGACATTCAGGGATAGACGTCTCTGCAAAACAACCTCAAAGTCACGGACACCCCAAGGGGGGCCTTACAACATACTGCTCCACGAAAATCAACTGGGTGATCAAACAGATCGACCTGGGCATTGACTGGCTGCTACCAACTATGTTGGAACACTGGGCTCCATTAGGCAACAACAGAACCCTACTACTGATCAATGTATATAATCATCCTAATAAAATGCAAAACAGAGAAAATATGGAAACGTTGATCAGCATTGTAAAAATGCTGCAGAAGCAAAATAAGGACGCAATCCTCATTCTGTCTGGCGATTTCAACCTTGATTTGAGAAAGTGCAGCACAAAACCTCTAAATGGAACATACACTAACTCAAAGCTTGAAACCCTGTGTTTGCGTTGCCTGATTCCTCTTCCTGAGGATGCTTCATCCGCACAAGTAACCTTCTTAAGTGGCACAAAAAAATCTAACATCGACTTTACATTTATCAATGAAACTGCACTGCCATTGGTTTTAGCATATAGGATCCAAGAACGCACTGAGAGCGATCACTTCCCACAACTCATTAAGATCCGGAATGAATGGAACAGGCTACCCTCTGCCAATATCATAATTTCAGCCCCAGTGACTTATGACACAAAACAATTTAAATGGAAGGGGCCAGGCCTCGGTATAGTAATGGAAGAAGTGTACCGCAGTGCTGGCACAATTAATGAGCTTAAAGAAACACTAAGAATGCAGGAACAAGAAAATCATCCTCTAGGAGAACGAGTGACCGATAGGACGCACTTGTGTGATTCCTTAATGAATACATTTTCCATCAAAAAAAGTCTCCCAATTTAGGTCATAGAAACAAAAAACAAAGTTAAGAGCGGCAGAGCAGAAAAGCCATGGTTTAACAAAACACTGCATAATCAGAAAAATCAAGTCTCTAGAGAATTAAAAGAAGTCCTAAAGGACACACGCTGGGGAAGGAAATCTGACAACACAAGGCTCTCTGAGCTAAGAGCCAAATACAAGAAAAATTGCTGGATGGCAAAACGGAGGTATCATGAGGATTTGTGGACCAAGCTGCTCATGTCCAACAAACAGAAAAATAATGAAAAGTTCTGGGAACTGATAAATGTACTAAATCAGGGGAAAAAATTGACATATGAACACCGGAATTGATGCGGCCACATGGGAAGCCCACATACAAACAATGTTCTCACGCCCAGTACACCATATAAAGGAGGAGGCCACTCAGGCAGCCAATGACCCAAGTAAGATAACTTTGGTTTCAGAGAGACAACGCAAACAGATTTACTTATAAACCAAAATGAACAAAAGTACACACTAAAGAGCATCGACATCGAAAAGGTGATAAGCCTTATAAAGAAATTAAAACTGGAAGGCTCAGCTGGCCGGAACGGAATGCCAAATGCCCTATTTAGAGGAGACCCTTCATTCTGGGCACAATATATGATGCTGCTTTTTGATGACCCCCAGGGCACCACGGGTCTACCAGACGCATGGAAAGGCAGTATCATCCATCCAATATATAAAGCAGGCAACCCCGCTAGCCCTTCAAACTACAGGCTAATAGCATTGATAGATGTGGAAATAAAACTCTACTCAGCATGTTTACTGCAACTACTAGCAGAATGGATTCATGACAGACATCTAATTCCACAATGCCAGACACGTTTCAGAACTGGTATGGGAGCCTCCACTAACCTGACAACCCTGGCTCTGTTGGGAAACAAAGCCAGGCTTAAGAAGAAAAGGCTATTCACATGTTTTATTGATCTAAAGGCAGGGTTTGATTTCGTACCAAGAACCCACCTATGGGACAAACTGAAAGGTTGGGGCTTACTCTGTAGCCTTCTCAATGCAATGATGGACTTGTACATAGGCACTTGGGCGCAAGTAAAAATCGAAGAAGGTGGCTACCTCACCAACAGAATATTGATGGCAAAAGGACTAAAACAAGAATGTATTAGCTCCTACGCTGTTCAACTTATATCTTGCCGACCTAGCTGAGGCTCTAGCATCGGTAAACAGCCATCCGCCAATATTGCCCAAGAAAGGAATAGCATGGCTACAGTATGCAGACGACAGTCATACTCAGCCAAACACAAGTCGGCCTACAGCATAGCATCAACGCATTTCATACATACATAACAATGCAAGGTCTGGAATTGAATTTGAGTAAAACTAAGGTTGTCCGCCTAGTAGACATAAAGTACAAATCTTCTTCATGGTTCATAAAGGGAACCCGGGTGGAGGCTGCCCCCACATACAAATATTTGGGATTCACCATGGACCGCCTCTTGACCTTCAAGCCACAGCTTGCTGTTGCTCAAGCTAAAGCCCTTTCATTGACCTATGGCTTCAAAATACTAAAACAAAAACTGAGCTGCCCGTCATATTCACACCTCCTTTCAGTCATGGCAGCACGACTAATGCCGACTGTCACTTATGGCGCCGAAATCATGCTGGGGAAGGAGGCAGTTTTTTTCAATCAAGTCCAGACAAAGGCCTACAAAATGGTTTTTCGGATACCCCGACCAGCATCTCCAGTCCAGGTCTGCCTAGAATTGGGTCTGAAAAACTACGAATTTCAGAGTAAATGTGCTTTCACCAAATTATGCTGGAGGATGCGTACAGCAGAGATTGGTACCTTAAATAACCTATGTTGGATGGAAATCGAGGAGCAACAGGGTCACAACAATAAAGGCACCTGTGGTCAGCATTTAAACAACTGTTTTAAAGTGCTAGGTCTGCCAGAAGCCTGGGAGCAGAACCAAGCAGAACCAAGGGTAGGTCGCTCCCCCTGCCGCTGCAGCTCCTCCAAGTTCCCGAGTTCCTGTGTTCCTGAGACCCACCTAACTGTAAGTACCCCCCTCCTCCCAGCCCCTCGCCCTGCCCCGCGCCACTCACCTTCTCTCCTGCTCCTGCTTCTTTTCCTCCTATCTGTCTCTTCCTCCTCGCTCCCCCTCTGCAATCTTCTTCTGTGTTCTTCTGTTCTTCCCTTCTGTTCTTCTGTTCTTCCCTTCTGTTCTTCTGTGTTCTTCCGGTCTTCTGTGTTCTTCTTCTCTGTTCTTCTCTGTGCTTCTGTGTTCTTCTTCTCGGTTCTTCTGTGTTTCTTCTGTGTTCTTCTCTGTTCTTCTCTGTTCTTCTCTGTTCTTCTGCTCTTTCTGTCTTCTGTTCTTCTGTTCTTCTGTCTTCTGCTCTTCCGGTCTTCTGTTCTTCTGTCTTCTGTTCTTCTGTCTTCTGTTCTTCTGTCTTCTGTTCTCCTGTCTTCGGCTCTTCTACCTCCTCCGTCTTCTTCCCCCGAGCCTGCCCTCCTGCTCCTTCCTCATCCCCCTCCCTCACTCGCCTCCCCCTCTCTCACCCCTAGCTAACCCGTTCGCTATCTACCTCCCTCACTCCTCCTATCTTCCTATCTCTCTAGCTCCCTATCTCACTATCTAACTCCCCCACTCTCCACCTCCTCCTACCTACCTATCTGTCTATCTATCTATTTCCCTATCTATCGACTTCTCTATCTATTTTCTCTATCTATTTCTCTATCTCTCCCCCCCTCCCGCCACCCCCTCTACTACCTATCTCCCTATCCTCTCACTCTACCTCTCTCCCTCACCCACCTCTACAACCCCCCCTCCCCTATCTTCACAACCCTACTCCTATCTCTCTCCCTAATCTCCAAACCTCCTAACACTCACCCTCCTCCACCCTAAACCCCCTCCCCCAGCTCCTCTCACTCTACCTGTCCCCCCCCTCCCTCGCGCTTTCCCGCCGCGACCTCCTGCACGCCCCCGCCCCCCAGCTCCCATTCGCCCCCAGCTGACCCCTCCCCCCCCCTCCTACCTCTTATGGCGGCCGCTGCGCGACAGTGGTAGCGACCCTTGACCCAAGGGTAGGTCGCTCCCCCTGCCGCTGCAGCTCCTCCAAGTTCCCGAGTTCCTGTGTTCCTGAGACCCACCTAACTGTAAGTACCCCCCTCCTCCCAGCCCCTCGCCCTGCCCCGCGCCACTCACCTTCTCTCCTGCTCCTGCTTCTTTTCCTCCTCTCTGTCTCTTCCTCCTCGCTCCCCCTCTGCAATCTTCTTCTGTGTTCTTCTGTTCTTCCCTTCTGTTCTTCTGTTCTTCCCTTCTGTTCTTCTGTGTTCTTCCGGTCTTCTGTGTTCTTCTTCTCTGTTCTTCTCTGTGCTTCTGTGTTCTTCTTCTCGGTTCTTCTGTGTTCTTCTGTGTTCTTCTGTGTTCTTCTGTGTTCTTCTGTGTTCTTCTCTGTTCTTCTGCTCTTCCGATCTTCTGTGCTTCTGTTCTTCTGCTCTTCTGCTCTTCTGCTCTTCCGGTCTTCTGTTCTTCCTGTCTTCTGTTCTTCTGTCTTCTGTTCTCCTGTCTTCTGTTCTCCTGTCTTCGGCTCTTCTACCTCCTCCGTCTTCTTCCCCCGAGCCTGCCCTCCTGCTCCTTCCTCATCCCCCTCCCTCACTCGCCTCCCCCTCTCTCACCCCTAGCTAACCCGTTCGCCATCTACCTCCCTCACTCCTCCTATCTTCCTATCTCTCTAGCTCCCTATCTCACTATCTAACTCCCCCACTCTCCACCTCCTCCTACCTACCTATCTGTCTATCTATCTATTTCCCTATCTATCGAATTCTCTATCTATTTTCTCTATCTATTTCTCTATCTCTCCCCCCCTCCCGCCACCCCCTCTACTACCTATCTCCCTATCCTCTCACTCTACCTCTCTCCCTCACCCACCTCTACAACCCCCCCTCCCCTATCTTCACAACCCTACTCCTATCTCTCTCCCTAATCTCCAAACCTCCTAACACTCACCCTCCTCCACCCTAAACCCCCTCCCCCAGCTCCTCTCACTCTACCTGTCCCCCCCCTCCCTCGCGCTTTCCCGCCGCGACCTCCTGCACGACCCCTCCCGCCCCCTCCTACCTCTTATGGCGGCCGCTGCGCGACAGTGGTAGCGACCCTTGACCCAAGGGTAGGTCGCTCCCCCTGCCGCTGCAGCTCCTCCAAGTTCCCGAGTTCCTGTGTTCCTGAGACCCACCTAACTGTAAGTACCCCCCTCCTCCCAGCCCCTCGCCCTGCCCCGCGCCACTCACCTTCTCTCCTGCTCCTGCTTCTTTTCCTCCTCTCTGTCTCTTCCTCCTCGCTCCCCCTCTGCAATCTTCTTCTGTGTTCTTCTGTTCTTCCCTTCTGTTCTTCTGTTCTTCCCTTCTGTTCTTCTGTGTTCTTCCGGTCTTCTGTGTTCTTCTTCTCTGTTCTTCTCTGTGCTTCTGTGTTCTTCTTCTCGGTTCTTCTGTGTTCTTCTGTGTTCTTCTCTGTTCTTCTGTGTTCTTCTCTGTTCTTCTGCTCTTCCGATCTTCTGTGCTTCTGTTCTTCTGCTCTTCCGGTCTTCTGTTCTTCTGTCTTCTGTTCTTCTGTCTTCTGTTCTCCTGTCTTCGGCTCTTCTACCTCCTCCGTCTTCTTCCCCCGAGCCTGCCCTCCTGCTCCTTCCTCATCCCCCTCCCTCACTCGCCTCCCCCTCTCTCACCCCTAGCTAACCCGTTCGCCATCTACCTCCCTCACTCCTCCTATCTTCCTATCTCTCTAGCTCCCTATCTCACTATCTAACTCCCCCACTCTCCACCTCCTCCTACCTACCTATCTGTCTATCTATCTATTTCCCTATCTATCGACTTCTCTATCTATTTTCTCTATCTATTTCTCTATCTCTCCCCCCCTCCCGCCACCCCCTCTACTACCTATCTCCCTATCCTCTCACTCTACCTCTCTCCCTCACCCACCTCTACAACCCCCCCTCCCCTATCTTCACAACCCTACTCCTATCTCTCTCCCTAATCTCCAAACCTCCTAACACTCACCCTCCTCCACCCTAAACCCCCTCCCCCAGCTCCTCTCACTCTACCTGTCCCCCCCTCCCTCGCGCTTTCCCGCCGCGACCTCCTGCACGCCCCCGCCCCCCAGCTCCCATTCGCCCCCAGCTGACCCCTCCCCCCCCCCTCCTACCTCTTATGGCGGCCGCTGCGCGACAGTGGTAGCGACCCTTGACCCAAGGGTAGGTCGCTCCCCCTGCCGCTCCTCCAAGTTCCCGAGTTCCTGTGTTCCTGAGACCCACCTAACTGTAAGTACCCCCCTCCTCCCAGCCCCTCGCCCTGCCCCGCGCCACTCACCTTCTCTCCTGCTCCTGCTTCTTTTCCTCCTCTCTGTCTCTTCCTCCTCGCTCCCCCTCTGCAATCTTCTTCTGTGTTCTTCTGTTCTTCCCTTCTGTTCTTCTGTTCTTCCCTTCTGTTCTTCTGTGTTCTTCCGGTCTTCTGTGTTCTTCTTCTCTGTTCTTCTCTGTGCTTCTGTGTTCTTCTTCTCGGTTCTTCTGTGTTCTTCTGTGTTCTTCTGTGTTCTTCTCTGTTCTTCTCTGTTCTTCTCTGTTCTTCTCTGTTCTTCTGCTCTTCCGATCTTCTGTGCTTCTGTTCTTCTGCTCTTCTGCTCTTCCGGTCTTCTGTTCTTCTGTCTTCTGTTCTTCTGTCTTCTGTTCTCCTGTCTTCGGCTCTTCTACCTCCTCCGTCTTCTTCCCCCGAGCCTGCCCTCCTGCTCCTTCCTCATCCCCCTCCCTCACTCGCCTCCCCCTCTCTCACCCCTAGCTAACCCGTTCGCCATCTACCTCCCTCACTCCTCCTATCTTCCTATCTCTCTAGCTCCCTATCTCACTATCTAACTCCCCCACTCTCCACCTCCTCCTACCTACCTATCTGTCTATCTATCTATTTCCCTATCTATCGACTTCTCTATCTATTTTCTCTATCTATTTCTCTATCTCTCCCCCCCTCCCGCCACCCCCTCTACTACCTATCTCCCTATCCTCTCACTCTACCTCTCTCCCTCACCCACCTCTACAACCCCCCCTCCCCTATCTTCACAACCCTACTCCTATCTCTCTCCCTAATCTCCAAACCTCCTAACACTCACCCTCCTCCACCCTAAACCCCCTCCCCCAGCTCCTCTCACTCTACCTGTCCCCCCCCCTCCCTCGCGCTTTCCCGCCGCGACCTCCTGCACGCCCCCGCCCCCCAGCTCCCATTCGCCCCCAGCTGACCCCTCCCCCCCCCCTCCTACCTCTTATGGCGGCCGCTGCGCGACAGTGGTAGCGACCCTTGACCCAAGGGTAGGTCGCTCCCCCTGCCGCTGCAGCTCCTCCAAGTTCCCGAGTTCCTGTGTTCCTGAGACCCACCTAACTGTAAGTACCCCCCTCCTCCCAGCCCCTCGCCCTGCCCCGCGCCACTCACCTTCTCTCCTGCTCCTGCTTCTTTTCCTCCTCTCTGTCTCTTCCTCCTCGCTCCCCCTCTGCAATCTTCTTCTGTGTTCTTCTGTTCTTCCCTTCTGTTCTTCTGTTCTTCCCTTCTGTTCTTCTGTGTTCTTCCGGTCTTCTGTGTTCTTCTTCTCTGTTCTTCTCTGTGCTTCTGTGTTCTTCTTCTCGGTTCTTCTGTGTTCTTCTGTGTTCTTCTGTGTTCTTCTGTGTTCTTCTCTGTTCTTCTCTGTTCTTCTCTGTTCTTCTGCTGTTCTTCTGCTGTTCTTCTGCTGTTCCGATCTTCTGTGCTTCTGTTCTTCTGCTCTTCTGCTCTTCAGGTCTTCTGTTCTTCTGTCTTCTGTTCTTCTGTCTTCTGTTCTCCTGTCTTCGGCTCTTCTACCTCCTCCGTCTTCTTCCCCCGAGCCTGCCCTCCTGCTCCTTCCTCATCCCCCTCCCTCACTCGCCTCCCCCTCTCTCACCCCTAGCTAACCCGTTCGCTATCTACCTCCCTCACTCCTCCTATCTTCCTATCTCTCTAGCTCCCTATCTCACTATCTAACTCCCCCACTCTCCACCTCCTCCTACCTACCTATCTGTCTATCTATCTATTTCCCTATCTATCGACTTCTCTATCTATTTTCTCTATCTATTTCTCTATCTCTCCCCCCCTCCCGCCACCCCCTCTACTACCTATCTCCCTATCCTCTCACTCTACCTCTCTCCCTCACCCACCTCTACAACCCCCCCTCCCCTATCTTCACAACCCTACTCCTATCTCTCTCCCTAATCTCCAAACCTCCTAACACTCACCCTCCTCCACCCTAAACCCCCTCCCCCAGCTCCTCTCACTCTACCTGTCCCCCCCCCCTCCCTCGCGCTTTCCCGCCGCGACCTCCTGCACGCCCCCGCCCCCCAGCTCCCATTCGCCCCCAGCTGACCCCTCCCCCCCCCCTCCTACCTCTTATGGCGGCCGCTGCGCGACTGCGCAGCGGGCGCGCGCAGCGGGCACGCCGCTGGCGCGCCGGAGGCGAGCCCGTCTGCGCCCGTCCGCGCCTGGCCCGCGCCCAGCGCCACGACCCCTGGTCCCCAGCTCCCCCAAGCCCCGCTGATCCGCTACGACCCCACCACCCTCCACGCCCTCAACCCAGGGCGCTCCAAAACCTGCTTCCTAGCTCACCCCAAACGCACCCATGGACCCTTCGCCTGCAACTCCTGCAAACGCATCTTCCACCACGCAACTACCACGACCACAAGCCCACGCGCCATCAACCACCTCAAGTGCATCCTGGTCAACGCTCGCTCCGTCCACAAGCACGCCGTTGAACTTTGGGACCTCCTGGACTCCACAGCCCCGGACGTCGCCTTCATCACGGAGACATGGATGAACGCCTCCTCTGCTCCAGACATCGCTACCGCCATCCCCGAAGGCTACAAGATCTCCAGAAAAGACCGCACCAACCAAGTAGGAGGAGGTGTCGCCATCATCTTCAAAGACTCCATCAGCGTCACCACCTCCACCGAAGACCCCCCCCTCGCCGCTGAACACCTGCATTTTCAGATTCGCACCGACCCAAGGACCACCCTCAGAGGATCCCTCGTCTACCGTCCTCCCGGACCTCGCGCCTCTTTCAGCGACGCCATCGCCGACTTCATCTCCCCGCACGCCCTCGCCTCACCGGACTACATCCTCCTAGGCGACCTCAACTTCCATCTGGAACAAAACAACGACCCCAACACCACCACCCTGCTCGACAACCTCGCCAACCTCGGCCTCAAACAACTGGTGAACACCGCCACCCACATCGCCGGACACACGCTCGACCCTATCTTCTCCGCCAGCAAACACGTCTTCTTCAGCCACACCTCTGCCCTACACTGGACCGACCACAGCTGCGTCCACTTCACATTCCGACGCGAGACCTCCCACCTCCGCACTCAACCCATCCCTCGTCGACAGTGGAACAAGATCCCTGAAGAGCAACTCTTCTCCGCTCTCGCCGCCAACCAACCCACCCTCACCACCGACCCCAACGACGCAGCTCTCAACCTCACAAACTGGATCTCCAACTGCGCTGACAACCTTGCTCCCCTCAAACGCACGCATCGACAGACCAACACCAAAAAACCTCTCTGGTTCTCTGACACCCTCAAAGAATCAAAGAAAACTTGTCGTGCCCTTGAGAAGGCCTGGCGCAAGGACCACACCGCTGACAACATGACCGCCCTCAAGAACGCTACACGCGAACACCACCACCTGATCCGCACTGCCAAAAGGAACTTTTTCACCTACAGACTAGACAAAAACAGCCACAACAGCAGAGAACTCTTCAACATCGTCAAAGAGTTCTCCAACCCCAGCGCCAACGCCGTCACGCCCTCACAGGATTTGTGCGAATCCCTCGCCACTTTCTTCCATCGCAAGATCAGCGACCTCCACGACAGCTTCGGACACCAGACCCAACCATACACCACTGAACCCGCTTCCCCGGACATCACCCTCAACAACTGGACCCACATCAACACGGAAGAAACCAAATCCATCATGAACTCTATCCACTCCGGCGCCCCTTCGGACCCCTGCCCGCACTTCATCTTTAACAAAGCCGACGACATCATCGCCCCGCACCTCCAGACCGTCATCAACTCTTCTTTTTCTTCTGCTACCTTCCCCGAATGCTGGAAGCACGCTGAAGTCAACGCCCTACTAAAGAAACCTACGGCTGACCCAAGCGACCTGAAAAACTTCCGCCCCATCTCTCTTCTACCTTTCCCAGCCAAGGTAATAGAAAAGACCGTCAACAAACAGCTGACCACCTTCCTGGAAGACAACAACCTGCTCGACCCTTCACAAACCGGATTCCGAACCAACCACAGCACGGAAACCGCCCTCATCTCAGTCACAGACGACATCAGAACCCTGATGGACAACGGTGAAACAGTCGCCCTCATTCTCCTCGACCTCTCGGCTGCCTTTGACACCGTCTGTCACCGCACCCTAATCACCCGCCTACGCTCCACCGGGATCCAAGGCCAGGCCCTGGACTGGATCGCCTCCTTCCTCGCTAACCGCTCCCAAAGAGTTTACCTCCCTCCGTTTCGCTCAGAACCCACCAAGATCATCTGCGGCGTACCTCAAGGCTCATCGCTCAGCCCGACACTCTTCAATGTCTACATGAGCCCCCTCGCCGACATCGTACGCAAGCACGACATCATCATCACCTCCTACGCCGACGACACCCAACTTGTACTCTCCCTCACCAAGGACCCCGCCAGCGCCAAGACCAACCTACAAGAGGGTATGAAGGACGTCGCAGATTGGATGAGGCTCAGCCGCCTAAAGCTGAACTCTGAAAAAACGGAAGTCCTCATCCTCGGCAACACCCCGTCCGCCTGGGACGACTCCTGGTGGCCCACGGCCCTCGGCACCGCACCGACCCCCGCAGACCACGCCCGCAACCTCGGCTTCATCTTGGACCCTCTTCTCACCATGACCAAGCAAGTCAACGCCGTGTCCTCCGCCTGCTTCCTCACTCTCTGCATGCTCCGCAAGATCTTCCGCTGGATCCCCGCCGACACCAGAAAAACCGTGACCCACGCCCTTGTCACGAGTCGCCTGGACTACGGCAACACCCTCTACGCCGGGACCACCGCCAAACTCCAAAACCGCCTGCAACGCATCCAAAACGCCTCGGCCCGCCTCATCCTCGACGTACCCCGCAACAGCCACATCTCCGCACACCTGAGACACCTGCATTGGCTCCCAGTCAGCAAAAGGATCACCTTCCGTCTTCTCACCCACGCACACAAAGCCCTCCACAACAAGGGACCGGAATACCTCAACAGACGCCTCAGCTTCTACGTCCCCACCCGCCCCCTCCGCTCCGCTGGCCTCGCACTTGCTGCCGTCCCTCGCACCCGCCGCTCCACGGCGGGTGGGAGATCTTTCTCCTTCCTGGCGGCCAAGACCTGGAACTCCCTCCCCACCAGCCTCAGGACCACCCAGGACCACTCCGCTTTCCGGAGACTCCTAAAGACTTGGCTGTTCGAGCAGCGATAACCCCCCCTTTCCCCCCTAGCGCCTTGAGACCCGCACGGGTGAGTAGCGCGCTTTATAAATGTTAATGATTTGATTTGATTTGGGCAAAAAGGAGATTTACCGGAAGGCAAATGCTGTCACTAAGATAAAATCTTTAAATTCTGACAAACAAAAATTGGGAAGAAGAAGACAGCACGCCAGGATTGTAACAACATCATACAAAACCTTACGGGCACAGGAATATTTAGCAGCATCCTTCAACCAGTTGCTGGAACACTAGTTCATGCTCTTTCGATTTGGGTTGATGGAAACGAAAGATATGGTCCCTTCATGGAGACAACAAGATCCGACACATTCCTGTCGACTGTGTGGATACAGACAGGAGTCCTTAGAACACATTTTCTGTGTGTGCCCGGCGTTGCTAGGTTACAGGATATTGTATCTGAAAAATATTTGTAGGATATTGAACATGCAGGCCAGCCTTTTCTTGTCGGGGGCCAAATTTATGGTACAGGCCCAGAAAGAACTAGAGAATAAAGTCTAAGCCGAGTGCGCACGGGTTATCATTTTATGTTAGTAAAGCACCCAACAGGTTAGCTGCAGCCAGAAAACAGTCTCAGGTATAACTTAGTGTTCGTCATTTTTAGTATTCCCTGAGCCCTACTCATCTACAATCACAGTTTTGCACGGGAGTAAGAAAGTCCTAAATTTAAGACCAAGAGTAAGGTTGGAATCAGTAGAGAACATTTTAGTCATGCACAAATTGATCATTATGATAAGTTTTAGTTTAAACAAGCATTTTATGTTTTTATGAGTCTCTATTTAATACAGTGAGTATGCTAAGTATTTCTACAAATATGTATGTTTGAATTGCGATGGTTTTAACTAACTGTGCCAATAAATTTAAACTTGAAACTATAACACACATCTGTCACCTTCTTGGCCGCTTATTACTTTTTGACAAAGAGCAGAGTTTTGCTCCCAGTTTGTTGGAAGCGACGAACACATTCAGTGTGCGCCCGGCTGAGGCTGTCGGTCGTTTCACTGGTTCTTCTAATTGTGAGGTTGTGTGTTGGTGTTTAGGGATTGGACTGGTGTATTTCAGGTATTGAAATTGTGAACACTTTAGAATATGCGCCACCAGGTGAGTGAGTCCACCTCTGGATGCAGGGTTACCACATGGTGCTCTGTTAGTCAGTAGGACAGGGGGGGAGGTGTGTGGTGCAGTGTAGGTGCAGGTCCTCAGTCTGAGACTCTTCACAGGTTTGATGCCTTTGTGGACACCCACAATCCGGGCGATGTGCTTAAGACGAGTCTTGCTGTACTATGTGGGGCTTGTTTGTCTCAGGAAGTGTAAGCCACTGTGAGGAAGAGTAGATCACTGATTCATGGGAGGCAGGAGGGGGTTGTAGAAGGTCTAAACACAGTTGTGTGCCTCTGCAGCTGTGCATGTGTTTTCACTAGGTTTTAAGAGGCAGCGACCATTGGAGGGTGTTGTCAGTTACTACAGATATCAGTGCACCCACAGGGGTGGGCTGGTCAGGGCTTGCTTCAGGTGAGGTTGTGTCAATGAGCTGGGGTTGCTTCGCATGAGGTTGTGTTAGTGAGTTGGGGTTGCTTTGCATGAGGTTGTGTTAGTGAGTTGGGGTTGCTTCGCATGAGGTTGTGTTAGTGAGTTGGGGTTGCTTTGCGTGAAGTTGTGTTAGTGAGTTGGGCTTGCTTCTCGTGAGGTTGTGTCAGTGAGTTTGGCTTCCTTCAGGTGAGGTTGTGTCAGAGAGATGAGCTTCGGGTGAGGTTGTGTCAGTGAGTTGGGCTTCGGTGAGGTTGTGTTAGTGAGTTGGGGTTGCTTCGCTTGAAGTTGTGTCAGTGAGTTGGGCTTGCTTCAGGTGAGGTTGTGTCAGTAAGTTGGGCTTCGGGTGAGGTGTGTTAGTGAGTTGGGGTTGCTTTGCGTGAGGTTGTGTTAGTGAGTTGGGGTTGCTTTGCGTGAGGTTGTGTCAGTGAGTTGGGCTTCAGGTGAGGTTTTGTCAGTGGGTTAACCTTGCTTCAGATGAAGTTGTGTCAGTGAGCTGGGCGCTGTGGGCGGGGGGGGGGGTTCGGTTGGATACCATGGTGAATCATGGCATGCGGAGCTTGCAGGGTTCAGCAATTGTCGTTTGACTACCTTGCTTCGATGCATTGATGCGGCGTTTCGTTTTTGTTGCTGTGATTGGTCCCCTTATTGATTTCTTTTTAAGAATAACATTTACACGTTTCCAGACATGAAGAGAAACACTCTGTCTCTCCCGTTCCCCACTTTAATGTGTTTTCTCAAAAACTGACCCGTTCGTGATGGTGAAACCGGAAGGACTGAAGCTCAGCAGCGCCTTTCCCTGTAGTCCATCTCTCCTTCCTGCCCCAGGCTGCAGTAGTACCACTCGTGTGCTCTTGGGCATGTAAGGCCCGTGTGGTCTTTTGTAAACTAACGTCAGGAGCAGGGCCCCCACCAGTGGGATACGGCATCCGGACCCGTATCAGAATGTGTGAGGTTTTCCACCCCTAGAACATGCCACACTCTGTGGTACCAACCCTCCAGGGTGGCACCAGCATAGCTGCCAAGTTTCCCAGGTCCATTCTTTATGTGTTGCTCCAATCCGAGTTTTTTTTACTTTGAATTCTGGACTTGTAGTCCTGTTTTATAATGGAATAAATAAAACTAAAACTCCCAGAATTCAAACTAAAAACTTGGACTGGAGCAGCACATCACGCACTGACCCGGGAAAACCTGGAATGGATGCCCCGGTCAGCAGCCAGCTAGTAGGGTCTGACCGGCCAGTGATAAGAGCGCATTTTCCCGCAAGTTTCCCCGCGTGTTTATTCAGCATTCAGACAAGATATGGGGGGGTCTCTGGGATGATGTTCCATCACCCCAGGAACCCCTGGCCAGACGGGGTGTATTAAAGGATGCCCCATAGAATGAGGTGGTTCTCCCCCGCCTGTAGCCCCCCAGCACAGGTCCCATCTTGTTCTTTCCAGCGCGTGAAGTCGATGTGCGGACCCCAGGGACCTCGGGTGGATTCTTGGTACATTCTACCTCCGAGAGGCCCGTGAGGTCCCTTTAATGCAGCGGTGAGTCTGGTGGACTATTCGGCTTCTGTAAACTGAAGGTTCAACCCTCTCCCGGCAGCTCTGAAAGCTTCTCTTCTGTGCCGGGCTTCTTTCTAGTGACAATGTAGAGATTCTTGAAATAATGGTGAGGTTGGGTGGCGTGTGTGGGTGGGGAAATGGGGAGGGGGCACCATCGCTTTCCTTAAAACAGATTGTCTGGAGCTGGATAACCCTTGATTGACACCACGGATCTCCCCCTGCAGGTTGGTTTACCGCCCCTCGACAGGTCGAATTCACTGTTCTAGGCCACAGGGCGTGCAGCAGGTAGAGTGGCACCGAGGACCAGTGGTTTCTGGGGCTCATGTCCATTCTGACCCTGGCGCCCATAATACTAAGGCTAACCTACTGCTAGGACCGGAGGGAAGTCAGCATACGATTAAATTGCGGAGTTTGGGTGATGCTGCTGGTTTCTGTCTGAGTAGAATTGATGGCTTCAGTTATTGGTGCTCAGTCCCGCGGAGGGGCTGTTAAAACTGGACTATCTGGGGGCTCTTAGACGGGTGAGTGGAGTGAAAAGTCTGTGCGGGAATGCTCGCCTTAGATGCAGAATAACTCTTCTGTGAAGATATCGGCGGGCTTGTGTTATTTCTCAGAGGGAAAGCAGCTCCTACAATAGTAGCAAGCGTTGGTGGTATAGTGGTGAGCATAGCTGCCTTCCAAGCAGTTGACCCGGGTTCGATTCCCGGCCAACGCAGTATATATTTTTGTGCAATAATCTAATTTCATTATTACTGTGTGAGTTTCACTTTGATAGTAAATCATTTAGTCTGTCTCACGACTGACATTGACTCACAAGGATACAGAACTAAGGAAACCACGAGGAATGAATATCACGGAGAGGCCGGAGCGACTCGGACGCATTTCCACCCACAGGTTTATGTTCTGGATCTCCTCCTGCAGGGCTGCACCGGCAGCTGACACACCGGGTGAACGTATGTGCAGCCACTTCTGAACAGAATCGTGAATTACTCCAGTACTTCGAGATCTGGCTCCATAGCAAGAACTAGTACGTGTTTGCAGCTGCACATCCTGTACATGATGACGTGGGAACTGTAAGTCAGTGCCTCAGTTCTGTTTTGCTGTTCTGTAGGACAGTGAATCCCTCAGTCCTTTCAGCGCTAGTAGCATCTCCAGACCCTCAACCCACTGGGGATTTTCCGGGGTCTGCAGCGGCCAATCCTGCACTTTCTACTTGTTAAGAAATCATTCACAAAACGGGAGATTAACCCTTTCTGAAAGAGGCCCTGGTTTATTGCCCCGAATGTTAGACCAAGGTCGGTTCTTTGCAGTAGTCCGGACAGTTGGCTCAGCTGGTAAAAACTACAACTGTGTGAAACAGAAAAACATTGTTTCACAGAAATGTGTTATAATGCTGTGAGGTATAGTGGATTTATTGTGCTTAAACGACTGTGAGATTAGCGAGGGGAGTAGTTTGCTATCTCTCATTTGTAAAAAAAAAAAAAAAAATGTGAGAAATTAATTTCTCACTGATGAAATTCATGAAGTTCTGTGAGTATTGCATGGTGTGAAATTCGCAGATCTTGCTGGTGTAATAAAACTTCGCTCAGGCTTGGTGAGAAAATGCTGTTAACAAAAATATAAATTTAATTGTTCGACTTACCTTGAAAGCTTATGTCAGGTGACCCTCAATGACTAAAGACTTTAGGGGTGACAGTGCAAACCTTGTGGCTGGTATCACCGGTGCCATTGAAACATAACAGTGCTGCAAAGATACTGATAGCTAAAACCCTGTCCTTTCAGTCTTCGTTGTCAGAGGGCAGCAAAGCTGAACGGATTAATCTTCTTATTTAAGGTGAAATTGCTTTAGAAACTCAGAGAATCTGACACATGAATAACACAAAAGACCGGTTGTCAAATCAGAGCTCTGGCCGCTTTCTTTAGTAGAGGTGGTTGGATTATTAAATATGAAACTTCTATAGTTCACTACATTTCTACCGAATGCGAGGACAATCTGACTGTCTCAGGAAGTTGCCCCTCAGTTGTATAAGGGGATACCTTCCATCAAACTTTTTGACAGGTGCCCGCCCCGTGATCACGTAGGCAATGACGTGGGTACCCTGCCCCGTGATGACGTAAGTAATGACGTAGGTGAGTCACGTGGGTTGTGACATGATGTGATGCTGTGTTAGTCACGTGCCCTGATGCTGTCCCTTGTGTGTAGGTCTATGGACTGTGTGAAATGGCGGCTGTGCAGGTGTGCAGCATGCTTCATGGCCTAAGAGGACAAGTGTGGACATGTCAGACATTCAGGACCGAGTGGCTGCCTGGGGGGCCACCTCGCAGGGCAGAGCATTGGGGTTGTAATGACAAACCTCCACCCTACCAACTAATCCAAAAAGAGGGGCTGGGCAAATGCTGCAAAGGTCATGACATATGGTTACTGTTACGTGTAACCCCTCAACGTATCAGAGCCGTCAAGGTGAGCATGTGACCGCTATGTTGTAGAGGCGTACGCCCTTTTTGAACCATTGAATACATATAAGGAGCCGGCCAGAGCAGCACGCCAAACCGAGAACCATTTCTGAAATAGGTTGTCAAGGCATTATGAAGAGATACAGTCCGCTCACCAGAAAAGCCGCCTCCTCAGGTGCCCAGAACACTATCAATAGATATTATCGGTCCCTAACACCTCCGGTGTGGATGAGAATGCACAGCTGGCTGCCCCTACAGAGGGGGGTTCCAACGTTACCAATTTTCAAAAGGAAGTTTGCGAGCGGCTTGAAAAGCTCAGCCTCTAGGATTTGCCGCAACTGAAATCCCCTATTAAGGTTGAAGGCGACGGCCGCGAAGCCTCGAAAGACTAATTAAATGATTCAATCAACTTCATCGACAGTGAAGATGATGAAAACTGTATTGCACCACCGAATTCACAAGTCTATGAAGATATGGGCTTTCAGGAGGACCCTGATCCAGAGGCAGTCGTCGCACAGCCGGCAGGTGTAAACTCTGAAGCCGCTTATACACCAATGGACCTACGCGACTCGCAAGATTTCAGAGCAGCCGCTGAGTGTAGCAAAAATGCTGAGCAGTAAGCTTATCAGAGGGTCGTGTTAAGCATTTGTTGTACACACACAGGCAATTAATGAGGAACACACACTCAAAGACTTACTCCAGGCCAATAGGTTTTTATATTGGAAAAATATATTTTCTTAGTTTATTTTAAGAACCACAGGTTCAAGATTTACATTAAACACTTTAAATGCTAGGTACTTCACTTAGATACTTTAGGAACTTTGAATGAAAACAATATCATGTACAGCCTTTGTAAAAATTGCAATAAGCTATTTTCAAAGTAGACAGTGCAAAAATCAACATTTCCAGGGGGAGGTAAGTAAACGTTAGATTAGGAGGTAAGTAAAACACTTACAAGTCTCAGTCCTGGGGCATAGGCAGCTCACCGATGGGGGTTCAAGGCAACCCCAAAGTTACCACACCAGCAGCTCAGGGCTAAAAGCTCATTTATGGTCGGCCTTTGGTGCGAATCATATGGCAAAAGGTGGTTTGTTAAGATGAGAGCACTCATATCGTGCTAGGCAAAATATACAGGGGAGGCACTCATTTTTGTGTCAGGTGTATGTAGAGATGAGACAGCGACTTTTATGCACTAATGAGCCACGCAATTGTGTTACATCTTGGGGTTCAGTCCAAGCCATATTGAGCAGACGAGAGCGGTCATGGTGGCGGGCGCCTGGCTGTCGGGCAGGGTGTAAGGCTCAATAGTGTACAGTGAGACTCTGTAGGGCTTCAGTTTTTGCTTCTACATGATCTGAAGGCTTATCCTCATGCTTTGGGCCTCAGTGGGGAATCTCAGCTCTGAAGAACTGAAGGGTTTATGGCATCAGGGAGACGGCACACCAGGACCAGGCTTAGCTGCCACATTCTTCTGCGTCAGGCCACCCCCCCTTTTTTTGCCATTTTTGTGCCATTTTTTGGTCGAGCGTAAGCCATCGGCCTCGTGTACACTTTTAGAATACTTCTTATGGCTTAAAGCAATTTCATTTGTTGGTTGCAGTGTCCTTTAAAAATCGCTAGTGGTCAGTTCTGCCTTTTTCTCACTCCTTGTACTGTTTCAGAGCAGTGACCAACTACTGTACTGATCCACTTTGGTTTCTTTATCTGTTGCTGGGACTGACTATTTTTGTTATTTCTTTGGTACTCCCTTTTCACTGTGGGCATTTTAGGCTGGTAGCGACCTGCGTTTTGTTGCAGCATTTCATTCCTCCCACCTCCTCCCATTTCGCTGACATTTGTTTTGGCTTTATTCCAGTGCTGTCCTTGTTTACCTCCGGGTCCTAAAATACGCTTATTTTATAAAAGAAACACACCATTGTTTAGCTCACTGTTCACGAAAGCCACAATATGCCCTTTCTGGTACAATGTAGCTAAACCTAGAAGCAATAATGTGAATCTTGCTTAGCCTCACATGCATCTTGAGTCTCTTTCTCAAGGGCCCCTCCCTGCCAGCTCTCACGACATAGCACATAGGGCATTTCTTACCTCCTTTATTGGGGGAAAAAAAATCTTCTCAGGCTGCTCTGCTATTGTTAACTTCATTCGAGCTTTGTTGAAATGGAAGGCAATTAGGCTTTCAAGATGTTTCATTCTGTTAAAACAAAAAGAAAATACTTTTCCAGCCTGATTTCCCAATTTCTGTTCAGACGTTTAGGCAAGGAAAGTCCAGTTATGAATTTACAATGCCAATAGCTCAAACTCAAGAAAATGCAAGACCTATAGAATTGCAAATGCTTGTTCTGATTAGTAGTTTGCAGTTGGTGGTTCATGGTGTTTCGTGGTGGTTCACAGTGGGGGTTTGAAAGAGCACAAAATGTGCAATAGCTCCAAAATTCCACTAAATCCAACAAGTGGAATACAGTCGTGAAAAGTGGAAAGTTCAATCTGCCAGTGATTTTTTTTCCTATAGATTTCTGTTTCACATTTTTCTCCCACTAGTCATAGTCATCTAACTTATTTTTATTAATTGTGATATCATCTATCAAAATCTAGGTCATGTGCACTCCTTCTTTGCCTGACTTAAACATTAGTACAAACCTTCGCAATGGATATCTTGGCCAGTGGTGCAGTGAGGGTACATGGTGCCCTCATGCAAGCAAGGGAAATGCATACATGTCCTCTGGTTAAGTAGCAAAAAGCCTAATTGGGATGTAGTGGTCCGCTCAAATTCAACAACCTCAGTGCCACTGCACCTGCTGCACTGTTGATAGATACCATTGTGATGTTCCTGGGGCCACACCCTTCAAAGGATAGAAAATACTTGAAATTAACTGAAAAGTTAAGGAGGAGAATTTCCTAGCGCGAGTAGCAACTTCAACAAGGTATCCCTGTGCAAGGATATTTCGGGGCGGGCAGCATTTTCTGTCGCTATTTGAGTATTCTCCGTGACACACTTGAGTGATGTCCACTGACACAGTTCACTCCAAAATCATCTCTCCACTTGGACTCATGCGTGACTCTCTCATTCACCCAGTAACAGTGCGCCCACCAAAGCAAAGCTACTAACAATTGTGGCCAAGGAGGCAGAGTTCTGACTCTGTGCCCTCGAGGAGAGTGGCATATTAACAAAAAACTCTGTTTGCTGAGTTTATGGGATCTCGGCTGACTTGTGTTACAAATGTCTGATCTTTCGCTGCTGATGATACAAGAAATGTGTTTTTCATAGTCTATGTCACACTTGACAGGACTATAAATTAGCAGCGCCAGCAACAAAGCAAGTACAAGGGTGTCATGAAAATGTAGTAATACATATCGCATGGATGGTCTGTGTTATTGAATGGACTGTAAATGTTTACTTTAGAGTGACCTAGTGCCAGGCCTGTAGAATAGCTTCATGTACTTTAATCTCGTTAATTACTCTGGAAAGTTTGACGAGCACGAAATCATTTTGCTCACTTTTAAGTCATCCTGTTGAACAGAACAGTAGACCTCGTGGCGCAACGGTAGCGCGTCTGACTCCAGATCAGAAGGTTGCGTGTTCAAATCACGTCGGGGTCAAAAAGTTGTTCTTTTAAACTCCAAAATTGACTCCCATGAATTTACCCTAATTTCTCAATTAAAAAAATAATTGCATTTAAAAACTCTTGTTTTATATAAACATAAATGTGGACCAAGCTCTCATAGATTACCTGGAAACCTGCTTCTAATGTGTACTTAGAAGCTTCGCATCATTTATAATGTACCCTTTGGGAAAAATGCAAGTGTTTTAGCTGCATTGAGCAACAAAAATAATGCTATGCCACAATTCTGTATTACATTAACAGGAAGTAGCAGCCTTACCTCACCCCACATTGCTAGTTATTATCTAAACAATGCGTTGGATACTTCAATTGATAGACAGTAGATGGCGCTGTCGTATAAGTCTATAGCCGCATATGATGAATCATTCTTTCCACTTGTGGAGTGGAAAATAAAATATTACGTTTTCCTTCAGCGGAAGATAATACAGAACTAATCATGAACTGTTAAATGAAAATATGGTGCTGGAAGTCAAAATGACTAGCAGAGGACGACTTCGAACCTTGGACCACAGAGTTACAGGCCTACTAATTTTCCACTGGGATCTCTACTGTTTCACACGGAAAAGAGTCCTTAATCCTTTTTATTTAGTGAAATTCTACAGCCCTGTCATTATTGATAAAATATGTGATTCAGCAGAAATATTTCTGCGGTAATGCACACATTATGCGATGCATTTATGTGAGACCAGAGAACCTATTTTTACCAAGAAGGGTTCAAACCAAACATTATGGATCTCTGTACATAAACACAGTGCGTGGTACTTCATGAGATGTATATATGTATTTTGCATTTTGGCCTTTTCCTTTCTGCAGATTTCTTAGAATGTCCCTCAGATTTATTTTCGCATATTATACTGGTGCGTTGAGTTAGTTCACGTGACTGACCACAAACACTCAAGCGACTAAACAATGACTGACCACAAACACGTATACAACGCTCTTCACCCTTAAGACTGGAGGAGTGAGACCATCTGGAGAGGACCCTTTGGGTGCAATAACATTTTCATTTGAGGCTCTGTTTCTCCCTGTCTTTTTACATTGCATGCCTCGCTCTGCATTACTCTCCTTCCTGACACATTCTGCTCAGCCCCCTCCAGGATCTTCGCATATACAGAGCAGATGGTTTTAACTTGTCACCTCTGAACATTTAAGACAAAAAATCAAGCGTTGGGATCAAGACCCAGAGGTACTCAGATACCCAGGGGGGTGGAAGTGAACAATTGTATATTGTATATTCAAAGGCACTTTTAACATGCTTATGATCTAAACCTACTTAAGCATTTAAGTGAACCAACATATCTGTTATCATATGTTGTTATGTTACCTTCTGTTGCTTTGTGTTGTGTGTGCTGTGTATGTGTGGTGTGGTGTTACAATATTATAACACACATCTGTCACCTAACAGATCTAGAATATCAAGGTACGTTCAGCGCATGGGGCATCGTCCTGCAAAAATTAGAACCGCCCGGACATACTAATCTTTTAATACCGCAACAAAAGAAGGGCAGATCAATTTTAAAAGGGGCCGTGGAAGTAGAAACCTCCCCAAGTAATCGGGAACATTTGACAATATTAGAACATTGGAATGCTGGGGGCTCCATTGAAAACAATGGAGTGCTGCAGGCTTTTACTGGCCGGTAAAAGCCCGCAGCGCCAACATTCCAATGTTTGCTTTGTTCACAGCAACAGCTGTGAACAAAGCCTCATGGAGCCAGAGGGGATATTAATCCCCTCTGGGTCCGTGAACATTTTTTTTTTTTTTAATGGAACATTCTGCCCTGTGTGGCAGAATGTTCTAATAGCCTTAGAACCCGCCGTAGCGGGCTCTACCGGCTATTAAAGTCCCTCTCCCTTGTTAAATGCCCGAGCCGAGCGGGCCTTTAATAGCCGGTAGAGCCCGCTACGGCGGGTTCTAAGGCTATAGTAAAGCATCATAGCATGCTTCATAACGGCACGCACCAACAGTTCTTCATCGGTATGCCCTCGACAGTCAAACAGGCTGGAAGGCAAATTTTAAACGACAACAATCATAACTGGTCCTGATGAAAACTCAGAAAAAATCTGTAAGGAAATGCCTCCTTGGCATGGTTACCCCCTGACTTTTTGCCTTTGCTGATGCCAAGTTATGATTTGAAAGTGTGCTGAGGCCTGCTAACCAGGCCCCAGCACCACTGTTCTTTCCCTAACCTGTACCTTTGTTTCCACAATTGGCACACCCTGGCATCCAGGTAAGTCCCTTGTAACTGGTACCCCTGGTACCAAGGGCCCTGATGCCAGGGAAGGTCTCTAAGGGCTGCAGCATGTCTTATGCCACCCTGGAGGCCCCTCACTCAGCACAGACACACTGCTTGCCAGCTTGTGTGTGCTGGTGGGGAGAAAATGACTCAGGGTGCCATGCCAACCTCACACTACCTATGGCATAGGTAAGTCACCCCTCTGGCAAGCCTTACAGCCCTAAGGCAGGGTGCACTATACCATAGGTGAGGGCATAGGTGCATGAGCACTATGCCCCTACAGTGTCTAAGCAAAACCTTGGACATTGTAAGTGCAGGGTAGCCATAAGAGTATATGGTCTGGGAGTCTGTCATACACGAACACCCCAGCACCATAATGGCTACACTGGAAACTGGGAAGTTTGGTATCAAACTTCTCAGCATAATAAATGCACACTGATGCCAGTGTACATTTTATTGTGAAATACACCCCAGAGGGCATCTTAGAGATGCCCCCTGAAAACATACCCGACTTCCAGTGTGGGCTGTCTAGTTTTACCAGCCTGCCACACACCAGACATGTTGCTGGCCACACGGGGAGAGTGCCCTTGTCACTCTGTGGCTAGTAACAAAGCCTGTACTGGGTGGAGGTGCTTCTCACCTCCCCCTGCAGGAACTGTAACACCTGGCGGTGAGCCTCAAAGGCTCACCCCCTTTGTTACAGCACCCCAGGGCACTCCAGCTAGTGGAGTTGCCAGCCCCCTCCGGCCACGGCCCCACTTTTGGCAGCAAGGCCGGAGGAGATAATGAGAAAAACAAGGAGGAGTCACTGGCCAGTCAGGGCAGCCCCTAAGGTGTCCTGAGCTGAGGTGACTCTGACTTTTAGAAATCCTCCATCTTGCAGATGGAGGATTCCCCCAATAGGATTAGGGATGTGCCCCCCTCCCCTCAGGGAGGAGGCACAAAGAGGGTGTAGCCACCCTCAGGGCTAGTAGCCATTGGCTACTAACCCCCCAGACCTAAACACACCCCTAAATTGAGTATTTAGGGGCTCCCAGAACCTAGCAAGATAGATTCCTGCAACCTGAAGACGAAGAAGGACTGCTGGCCTGAAAGCCCTGCAGAGAAGACGGAGACACCAAATGCTTTGGCCCCAGCCCTACCGGCCTGTCTACCCACTTCAAGAAAAACTGCAACAGCGACGCGTTCCACAGGGTCCAGCGACCTCTGGACCCTCAGAGGACTACCCTGCATCTAAAAGGACCAAGAACTCCCTAGGACGGCGGCTCTGCTCCAAAGAAGAAACATCTTTGCAATAAAGACAACACTTTTCTCGCCGGAAGCATGAGACTTTGCAGTCTGCACCCGAGACCCCCGGCTCGACCTGCGGAGAAACAACACTACAGGGAGGACTCCCCGGCGACTACGACCCTGTGAGTAGCCAGAGTTGACCCCCCTCAGCCCCCCCAGCGACGCCTGCAGAGGGAATCCAGAGGCTCCCCCTGACCGCAACTGCCTGCCTCTAAGAACCCGACGCCTGGTAAAGACACTGCACCCGCAGCCCCCAGGACCTGAAGGATCCGACCTCCAGTGCAGAAGCGTTCCCCAGGTGGCCCTCTCCCTTGCCCAGGTGGCGGCTACCCCGAGGAGCCCCCCCCTTGCCTGCCTGCATCGCTGAAGAGACCCCTTGGTCTCCCATTGAACTCCATTACAAACCGACGCCTGTTTGCACTCTGCACCCGGCCGCCCCCGTGCCGCTGAGGGTGCACTTTCTGTGCTGACTTGTGTCCCCCCCAGTGCCCTACAAAACCCCCCTGGACTGCCCTCCGAAGTCGCGGGTACTTACCTGCTGGCAGACTGGAACCGGGGGGTTCCCCTTCTCCATTGAAGCCTATGCGTTTTGGGCACCACTTTGACCTCTGCACCTGACCGGCCCTGAGCTGCTGGTGTAGTAACTTTGGGGTTGCTCTGAACCCCCAACGGTGGGCTACCTTGGACCCAACTTTGAACCCTGCAGGTGGTTTACTAACCTGCAAAACTAACAAATACTTACCTCCCCCAGGAACTGTTGAAAATTGCAGTGTCTAGTTTAAAAAAAGCTTATTGCCATTTTTGTGAAAACTGTACATGCTATTTTGCTGATTCAAAGTTCTTAAGTTACCTAAGTGAAATACCTTTCATTTAAAGTATTACTTGTAAATCTTGAACCTGTGGTTCTTAAAATAAACTAAGAAAATATATTTTTCTATACAAAAACCTGTTGGCCTGGAATTGTCTTTGAGTGTGTGTTCCTCTTATATTGCCTGTGTGTGCACAACAAATGCTTAACACTACCCTCTGATAAGCCTACTTCTCGACCACACTACCACAAAATAGAGCATTAGAATTATCTCTTTTGCCACTATCTTACCTCTAAGGGGAACCCTTGGACACTGTGCATGCTATTTCTTACTTTGAAATAGTACATACAGAGCCAACTCCCTACAATATCCCCATATGCTCCTGGAACACTTGTGGTCTAAAAAACCTGGTTACCAATAAGCTGGCACTGAGTTTCCTAAAGCAGTTTGAAATCTTCATGTTGCAGGAAACATGGTGCATGGAGCCAATACACATTTCTGGACATTCAGGGATAGACGTCTCTGCAAAACAACCTCAAAGTCACGGACACCCCAAGGGGGGCCTTACAACATACTGCTCCACGAAAATCAACTGGGTGATCAAACAGATCGACCTGGGCATTGACTGGCTGCTACCAACTATGTTGGAACACTGGGCTCCATTAGGCAACAACAGAACCCTACTACTGATCAATGTATATAATCATCCTAATAAAATGCAAAACAGAGAAAATATGGAAACGTTGATCAGCATTGTAAAAATGCTGCAGAAGCAAAATAAGGACGCAATCCTCATTCTGTCTGGCGATTTCAACCTTGATTTGAGAAAGTGCAGCACAAAACCTCTAAATGGAACATACATTAACTCAAAGCTTGAAACCCTGTGTTTGCGTTGCCTGATTCCTCTTCCTGAGGATGCTTCATCCGCACAAGTAACCTTCTTAAGTGGCACAAAAAAATCTAACATCGACTTTACATTTATCAATGAAACTGCACTGCCATTGGTTTTAGCATATAGGATCCAAGAACGCACTGAGAGCGATCACTTCCCACAACTCATTAAGATCCGGAATGAATGGAACCGGCTACCCTCTGCCAATATCATAATTTCAGCCCCAGTGACTTATGACACAAAACAATTTAAATGGAAGGGGCCAGGCCTCGGTATAGTAATGGAAGAAGTGTACCGCAGTGCTGGCACAATTAATGAGCTTAAAGAAACACTAAGAATGCAGGAACAAGAAAATCATCCTCTAGGAGAACGAGTGACCGATAGGACGCACTTGTGTGATTCCTTAATGAATACATTTTCCATCAAAAAAAGTCTCCCAATTTAGGTCATAGAAACAAAAAACAAAGTTAAGAGCGGCAGAGCAGAAAAGCCATGGTTTAACAAAACACTGCATAATCAGAAAAATCAAGTCTCTAGAGAATTAAAAGAAGTCCTAAAGGACACACGCTGGGGAAGGAAATCTGACAACACAAGGCTCTCTGAGCTAAGAGCCAAATACAAGAAAAATAGCTGGATGGCAAAACGGAGGTATCATGAGGATTTGTGGACCAAGCTGCTCATGTCCAACAAACAGAAAAATAATGAAAAGTTCTGGGAACTGATAAATGTACTAAATCAGGGGAAAAAAATCGACATATGAACACCGGAATTGATGCGGCCACATGGGAAGCCCACATACAAACAATGTTCTCACGCCCAGTACACCATATGAAGGAGGAGGCCACTCAGGCAGCCAATGACCCAAGTAAGATAACTTTGGTTTCAGAGAGACAACGCAAACAGATTTACTTATAAACCAAAATGAACAAAAGTACACACTAAAGAGCATCGACATCGAAAAGGTGATAAGCCTTATAAAGAAATTAAAACTGGAAGGGTCAGCTGGCCGGAACGGAATGCCAAATGCCCTATTTAGAGGAGACCCTTCATTCTGGGCACAATATATGATGCTGCTTTTTGATGACCCCCAGGGCACCACGGGTCTACCAGACGCATGGAAAGGCAGTATCATCCATCCAATATATAAAGCAGGCAACCCCGCTAGCCCTTCAAACTACAGGCTAATAGCATTGATAGATGTGGAAATAAAACTCTACTCAGCATGTTTACTGCAACTACTAGCAGAATGGATTCATGACAGACATCTAATTCCACAATGCCAGACACGTTTCAGAACTGGTATGGGAGCCTCCACTAACCTGACAACCCTGGCTCTGTTGGGAAACAAAGCCAGGCTTAAGAAGAAAAGGCTATTCACATGTTTTATTGATCTAAAGGCAGGGTTTGATTTCGTACCAAGAACCCACCTATGGGACAAACTGAAAGGTTGGGGCTTACCCTGTAGCCTTCTCAATGCAATGATGGACTTGTACATAGGCACTTGGGCGCAAGTAAAAATCGAAGAAGGTGGCTACCTCACCAACAGAATATTGATGGCAAAAGGACTAAAACAAGAATGTATTAGCTCCTACGCTGTTCAACTTATATCTTGCCGACCTAGCTGAGGCTCTAGCATCGGTAAACAGCCATCCGCCAATATTGCCCAAGAAAGGAATAGCATGGCTACAGTATGCAGACGACAGTCATACTCAGCCAAACACAAGTCGGCCTACAGCATAGCATCAACGCATTTCATACATACATAACAATGCAAGGTCTGGAATTGAATTTGAGTAAAACTAAGGTTGTCCGCCTAGTAGACATAAAGTACAAATCTTCTTCATGGTTCATAAAGGGAACCCGGGTGGAGGCTGCCCCCACATACAAATATTTGGGATTCACCATGGACCGCCTCTTGACCTTCAAGCCACAGCTTGCTGTTGCTCAAGCTAAAGCCCTTTCATTGACCTATGGCTTCAAAATACTAAAACAAAAACTGAGCTGCCCGTCATATTCACACCTCCTTTCAGTCATGGCAGCACGACTAATGCCGACTGTCACTTATGGCGCCGAAATCATGCTGGGGAAGGAGGCAGTTTTTTTCAATCAAGTCCAGACAAAGGCCTACAAAATGGTTTTTCGGATACCCCGACCAGCATCTCCAGTCCAGGTCTGCCTAGAATTGGGTCTGAAAAACTACGAATTTCAGAGTAAATGTGCTTTCACCAAATTATGCTGGAGGATGCGTACAGCAGAGATTGGTACCTTAAATAACCTATGTTGGATGGAAATCGAGGAGCAACAGGGTCACAACAATAAAGGCACCTGTGGTCAGCATTTAAACAACTGTTTTAAAGTGCTAGGTCTGCCAGAAGCCTGGGAGCAGAACCTGGGCAAAAAGGAGATTTACCGGAAGGCAAATGCTGTCACTAAGATAAAATCTTTAAATTCTGACAAACAAAAATTGGGAAGAAGAAGACAGCACGCCAGGATTGTAACAACATCTTACAAAACCTTACGGGTACAGGAATATTTAGCAGCATCCTTCAACCAGTTGCTGGAACACTAGTTCATGCTCTTTCGATTTGGGTTGATGGAAACGAAAGATATGGTCCCTTCATGGAGACAACAAGATCCGACACATTCCTGTCGACTGTGTGGATACAGACAGGAGTCCTTAGAACACATTTTCTGTGTGTGCCCGGCGTTGCTAGGTTACAGGATATTGTATCTGAAAAATATTTTTAGGATATTGAACATGCAGGCCAGCCGTCATCAGATGGCTCAGCGGACTCTCAATTCTCTTTTCTTGTCGGGGGACCAAATTTATGGTACAGGCCCAGAAAGAACTAGAGAATAAAGTCTAAGCCGAGTGCGCACGGGTTATCATTTTATGTTAGTAAAGCACCCAACAGGTTAGCTGCAGCCAGAAAACATTCTCAGGTATAACTTAGTGTTCGTCATTTTTAGTATTCCCTGAGCCCTACTCATCTACAATCACAGTTTTGCACGGGAGTAAGAAAGTCCTAAATTTAAGACCAAGAGTAAGGTTGGAATCAGTAGAGAACATTTTAGTCATGCACAAATTGATCATTATGATAAGTTTTAGTTTAAACAAGCATTTTATGTTTTTATGAGTCTCTATTTAATACAGTGAGTATGCTAAGTATTTCTACAAATATGTATGTTTGAATTGCAATGGTTTTAACTAACTGTGCCAATAAATTTAAACTTGAAACTATAACACACATCTGTCACCTTCTTGGCCTCTCATTCTTCTTGACAAAGAGCAGAGTGTTGCTGCAAGTTTTTTGGAAGCGACAAACACATTCAGTGTGCGCCCGGCTGAGGCTGTCGATCGTTTCACTGGTTCTTCTAATTGTGAGGTTGTGTGCTGGTGTTTAGGGATTGGACCGGTGTATTTCAGGTATTGAAATTGTGAACACTTTAGAATATGCGCCACCGGGTGAGTGAGTCCACCTCTGGATGCAGGGTTACCACATGGTGCTCTGTTAGTCAGTAGGACAGGGGGGGAGGTGTGTGGTGCAGTGTAGGTGCAGGTCCTCAGTCTGAGACTCTTCACAGGTTTGATGCCTTTGTGGACACCCACAATCCGGCTGATGTGCTTAAGACGAGTCCTGCTGTACTATGTGGGGCTTGTTTGTCTCAGGAAGTGTAAGCCACTGTGAGGAAGAGTAGATCACTGATTCATGGGAGGCAGGAGGGGGTTGTAGAAGGTCTAAACACAGTTGTGTGCCTCTGCATCTGTACATGTGTTTTCACTAGGTTTTAAGGGGCAGCGACCATTGGAGGGTGTTGTCAGTTACTACAGATATCAGTGCACCCACAGGGGTGGGCTGGTCAGGGCTTGCTTCAGGTGAGGTTGTGTCAATGAGCTGGGGTTGCTTCGCATGAGGTTGTGTTAGTGAGTTGGGGTTGCTTTGCATGAGGTTGTGTTAGTGAGTTGGGGTTGCTTCGCATGAGGTTGTGTTAGTGAGTTGGGGTTGCTTTGCGTGAAGTTGTGTTAGTGAGTTGGGCTTGCTTCTCGTGAGGTTGTGTCAGTGAGTTTGGCTTCCTTCAGGTGAGGTTGTGTCAGAGAGTTGAGCTTCGGGTGAGGTTGTGTCAGTGAGTTGGGCTTCGGTGAGGTTGTGTTAGTGAGTTGGGGTTGCTTCGCTTGAAGTTGTGTCAGTGAGTTGGGCTTGCTTCAGGTAAGGTTGTGTCAGTAAGTTGGGCTTCGGGTGAGGTGTGTTAGTGAGTTGGGGTTGCTTTGCGTGAGGTTGTGTCAGTGAGTTGGGCTTCGGGTGAGGTTGTGTCAGTGAGTTGGGCTTCAGGTGAGGTTTTGTCAGTGGGTTAACCTTGCTTCAGATGAGGTTGTGTCAGTGAGCTGGGCGCTGTGGGCGGGGGGGGTTCGGTTGGATACCATGGTGAATCATGGCATGCGGAGCTTGCAGGGTTCAGCAATTGTCGTTTGACTACCTTGCTTCGATGCATTGATGCGGCGTTTCGTTTTTGTTGCTGTGATTGGTCCCCTTATTGATTTCTTTTTAAGAATAACATTTACACGTTTCCAGACATGAAGAGAAACACTCTGTCTCTCCCGTTCCCCACTTTAATGTGTTTTCTCAGAAACTGACCCGTTCGTGATGGTGAAACCGGAAGGACTGAAGCTCAGCAGCGCCTTTCCCTGTAGTCCATCTCTCCTTCCTGCCCCAGGCTGCAGTAGTACCATTCGTGTGCTCTTGGGCATGTAAGGCCCGTGTGGTCTTTTGTAAACTAACGTCAGGAGCAGGGCCCCCACCAGTGGGATACGGCATCCGGACCCGTATCAGAATGTGTGAGGTTTTCCACCCCTAGAACATGCCACACTCTGTGGTACCAACCCTCCAGGGTGGCACCAGCATAGCTGCCAAGTTTCCCAGGTCCATTCTTTATGTGTTGCTCCAATCCGAGTTTTTTTTACTTTGAATTCTGGACTTGTAGTCCTGTTTTATAATGGAATAAATAAAACTAAAACTCCCAGAATTCAAACTAAAAACTTGGACTGGAGCAGCACATCACGCACTGACCCGGGAAAACCTGGAATGGATGCCCCGGTCAGCAGCCAGCTAGTAGGGTCTGACCGGCCAGTGATAAGAGCGCATTTATCACCCTCCGCAAGTTTCCCCGCGTGTTTATTCAGCATTCAGACAAGATATGGGGGGGTCTCTGGGATGATGTTCCATCACCCCAGGAACCCCTGGCCAGACGGGGTGTATTAAAGGATGCCCCATAGAAGGAGGTGGTTCTCCCCCGCCTGTAGCCCCCCAGCACAGGTCCCATCTTGTTCTTTCCAGCGCGTGAAGTCGATGTGCGGACCCCCTTCACCTCGGATGGATTCTTGGTACATTCTACCTCCGAGAGGCCCGTGGGATCCCTTTAATGCAGCGGTGAGTCTGGTGGACTATTCGGCTTCTGTAAACTGAAGGTTCAACCCTCTCCCGGCAGCTCTGAAAGCTTCTCTTCTGTGCCGGGCTTCTTTCTAGTGACAATGTAGAGATTCTTGAAATAAGGGTGAGGTTGGGTGGCGGGTGGGGAAATGGGGAGGGGGCACCATCGCTTTCCTTAAAACAGATTGTCTGGAGCTGGATAACCCTTGATTGACACCACGGATCTCCCCCTGCAGGTTGGTTTACCGCCCCTCGACAGGTCGAATTCACTGTTCTAGGCCACAGGGCGTGCAGCAGGTAGAGTGGCACCGAGGACCAGTGGTTTCTGGGGCTCATGTCCATTCTGACCCTGGCGCCCATAATACTAAGGCTAACCTACTGCTAGGACCGGAGGGAAGTCAGCATACGATTAAATTGCGGAGTTTGGGTGATGCTGCTGGTTTCTGTCTGAGTAGAATTGATGGCTTCAGTTATTGGTGCTCAGTCCCGCGGAGGGGCTGTTAAAACTGGACTATCTGGGGGCTCTTAGACGGGTGAGTGGAGTGAAAAGTCTGTGCGGGAATGCTCGCCTTAGCTGCAGAATAACTCTTCTGTGAAGATATCGGCGGGCTTGTGTTATTTCTCAGAGGGAAAGCAGCTCCTACAATAGTAGCAAGCGTTGGTGGTATAGTGGTGAGCATAGCTGCCTTCCAAGCAGTTGACCCGGGTTCGATTCCCGGCCAACGCAGTATATATTTTTGTGCAATAATATAATTTCATTATTACTGTGTGAGTTTCACTTTGATAGTAAATCATTTAGTCTGTCTCACGACTGACATTGACTCACAAGGATACAGAACTAAGGAAACCACGAGGAATGAATATCACGGAGAGGCCGGAGCGACTCGGACGCATTTCCACCCACAGGTTTATGTTCTGGATCTCCTCCTGCAGGGCTGCACCGGCAGCTGACACACCGGGTGAACGTATGTGCAGCCACTTCTGAAAAGAATCGTGAATTACTCCAGTACTTCGAGATCTGGCTCCATAGCAAGAACTAGTACGTGTTTGCAGCTGCACATCCTGTACATGATGACGTGGGAACTGTAAGTCAGTGCCTCAGTTCTGTTTTGCTGTTCGGTAGGACAGTGAATCCCTCAGCCCTTTCAGCGCTAGTAGCATCTCAGACCCTCAACCCATTGGGGATTTTCCGGGGTCTGCAGCGGCCAATCCTGCACTTTCTACTTGTTAAGAAATCATTCACAAAACGGGAGATTAACCCTTTCTGAAAGAGGCGCTGGTTTATTGCCCCGAATGTTAGACCAAGGTCGGTTCTTTGCAGTAGTCCGGACAGTTGGCTCAGCTGGTAAAAACTACAACTGTGTGAAACAGAAAAACATTGTTTCACAGAAATGTGTTATAATGCTGTGAGGTTTAGTGGATTTATTGTGCTTAAACGACTGTGAGATTAGCGAGGGGAGTAGTTTGCTGTCTCTCATTTGTAAAAAAAAAAAAAAAAAAAAAAGTGAGAAATTAATTTCTCACTGATGAAATTCATGAAGTTCTGTGAGTATTGCATGGTGTGAAATTCGCAGATCTTGCTGGTGTAATAAAACTTCGCTCAGGCTTGGTGAGAAAATGCTGTTAACAAAAATATACATTTAATTGTTCGACTTACCTTGAAAGCTTATGTCAGGTGACCCTCAATGACTAAAGACTTTAGGGGTGACAGTGCAAACCTTGTGGCTGGTATCACCGGTGCCATTGAAACATAACAGTGCTGCAAAGTTACTGATAGCTAAAACCCTGTCCTTTCAGTCTTCGTTGTCAGAGGGCAGCAAAGCTGAACGGATTAATCTTCTTATTTAAGGTGAAATTGCTTTAGAAACTCAGAGAATCTGACACATGAATAACACAAAAGACCGGTTGTCAAATCAGAGCTCTGGCCGCTTTCTTTAGTAGAGGTGGTTGGATTATTAAATATGAAACTTCTATAGTTCACTACATTTCTACCGAATGCGAGGACAATCTGACTGTCTCAGGAAGTTGCCCCTCAGTTGTATAAGGGGATACCTTCCATTAAACTTTTTGACAGGTGCCCGCCCCGTGATCACGTAGGCAATGACGTGGGTACCCTGCCCCGTGATGACGTAAGTAATGACGTAGGTGAGTCACGTGGGTTGTGACATGATGTGATGCTGTGTTAGTCACGTGCCCTGATGCTGTCCCTTGTGTGTAGGTCTATGGACTGTGTGAAATGGCGGCTGTGCAGGTGTGCGGCATGCTTCATGGCCTAAGAGGACAAGTGTGGACATGTCAGACATTCAGGACCGAGTGGCTGCCTGGGGGGCCACCTCGCAGGGCAGAGCATTGGGGTTGTAATGACAAACCTCCACCCTACCAACTAATCCAAAAAGAGGGGCTGGGCAAATGCTGCAAAGGTCATGACATATGGTTACTGTTACGTGTAACCCCTCAACGTATCAGAGCCGTCAAGGTGAGCATGTGACCGCTATGTTGTAGAGGCGTACGCCCTTTTTGAACCATTGAATACATATAAGGAGCCGGCCAGAGCAGCACGCCAAACCGAGAACCATTTCTGAAATAGGTTGTCAAGGCATTATGAAGAGATACAGTCCGCTCACCAGAAAAGCCGCCTCCTCAGGTGCCCAGAACACTATCAATAGATATTATCGGTCCCTAACACCTCCGATGTGGATGAGAATGCACAGCTGGCTGCCCCTACAGAGGGGGGTTCCAACGTTACCGATTTTCAAAAGGAAGTTTGCGAGCGGCTTGAAAAGCTCAGCCTCTAGGATTTGCCGCAACTGAAATCCCCTATTAAGGTTGAAGGCGACGGCCGCGAAGCCTCGAAAGACTAATTAAATGATTCAATCAACTTCATCGACAGTGAAGATGATGAAAACTGTATTGCACCACCGAATTCACAAGTCTATGAAGATATGGGCTTTCAGGAGGACCCTGATCCAGAGGCAGTCGTCGCACAGCCGGCAGGTGTAAACTCTGAAGCCGCTTATACACCAATGGACCTACGCGACTCGCAAGATTTCAGAGCAGCCGCTGAGTGTAGCAAAAATGCTGAGCAGTAAGCTTATCAGAGGGTCGTGTTAAGCATTTGTTGTACACACACCGGCAATTAATGAGGAACACACACTCAAAGACTTACTCCAGGCCAATAGGTTTTTATATTGGAAAAATATATTTTCTTAGTTTATTTTAAGAACCACAGGTTCAAGATTTACATTAAACACTTTAAATGCAAGGTACTTCACTTAGATACTTTAGGAACTTTGAATGAAAACAATATCATGTACAGCCTTTGTAAAAATTGCAATAAGCTATTTTCAAAGTAGACACAGTGCAAAAATCAACATTTCCTGGGGGAGGTAAGTAAACGTTAGATTAGGAGGTAAGTAAAACACTTACAAGTCTCAGTCCTGGGGCATAGGCAGCTCACCGATGGGGGTTCAAGGCAACCCCAAAGTTACCACACCAGCAGCTCAGGGCTAAAAGCTCATTTATGGTCGGCCTTTGGTGCGAATCATATGGCAAAAGGTGGTTTGTTAAGATGAGAGCACTCATATCGTGCTAGGCAAAATATACAGGGGAGGCACTCATTTTTGTGTCAGGTGTATGTAGAGATGAGACAGCGACTTTTATGCACTAATGAGCCACGCAATTGTGTTACATCTTGGGGTTCAGTCCAAGCCATATTGAGCAGACGAGAGCGGTCATGGTGGCGGGCGCCTGGCTGTCGGGCAGGGTGTAAGGCTCAATAGTGTACAGTGAGACTCTGTAGGGCTTTGTAGGAAAGTACCATCTTGCCTGGCATGTTACCCCCATTTTTCACTGTATATATGTTGTTTTAGTTGTATGTGTCACTGGGACCCTGGTAACCCAGGGCCCCAGTGCTCATAAGTGTGCCTGAATGTGTTTCCTGTGTAGTGACTAACTGTCTCACTGAGGCTCTGCTAATCAGAACCTCAGTGGTTATGCTCTCTCATTTCTTTCCAAATTGTCACTGACAGGCTAGTGACCATTTTTACCAATTTACATTGGCTTACTGGAACACCCTTATAATTCCCTAGTATATGGTACTGAAGTACCCAGGGTATTGGGGTTCCAGGAGATCCCTATGGGCTGCAGCATTTCTTTTGCCACCCATAGGGAGCTCTGACAATTCTTACACAGGCCTGCCACTGCAGCCTGAGTGAAATAACGTCCACGTAATTTCACAGCCATTTTACACTGCACTTAAGTAACTTATAAGTCACCTATATGTCTAACCTTTACCTGGTAAAGGTTAGGTGCAAAGTTACTTAGTGTGAGGGCACCCTGGCACTAGCCAAGGTGCCCCCACATTGTTCAGAGCCAATTCACTGAACTTTGTGAGTGCGGGGACACCATTACACGCGTGCACTACATATAGGTCACTACCTATATGTAGCTTCACCATGGTAACTCCGAATATGGCCATGTAACATGTCTATGATCATGGAATTGCCCCCTCTATGCCATCCTGGCATTGTTGGTACAATTCCATGATCCCAGTGGTCTGTAGCACAGACCCTGGTACTGCCAGACTGCCCTTCCTGGGGTTTCTCTGCAGCTGCTGCTGCTGCCAACCCCTCAGACAGGCAGCTGCCCTCCTGGGGTCCAGCCAGGCCTGGCCCAGGATGGCAGAACAAAGAACTTCCTCTGAGAGAGGGTGTGACACCCTCTCCCTTTGGAAAATGGTGTGAAGGCAGGGGAGGAGTAGCCTCCCCCAGCCTCTGGAAATGCTTTGTTGGGCACAGATGTGCCCAATTCTGCATAAGCCAGTCTACACCGGTTCAGGGACCCCTTAGCCCCTGCTCTGGCGCGAAACTGGACAAAGGAAAGGGGAGTGACCACTCCCCTGACCTGCACCTCCCCTGGGAGGTGTCCAGAGCTCCTCCAGTGTGCTCCAGACCTCTGCCATCTTGGAAACAGAGGTGCTGCTGGCACACTGGACTGCTCTGAGTGGCCAGTGCCACCAGGTGACGTCAGAGACTCCTGCTGATAGGCTCCTTCAGGTGTTAGTAGCCTTTCCTCTCTCCTAGGTAGCCAAACCCTCTTTTCTGGCTATTTAGGGTCTCTGTCTCTGGGGAAACTTTAGATAACGAATGCATGAGCTCAGCCGAGTTCCTCTGCATCTCTCTCTTCACCTTCTGATAAGGAAACGACCGCTGACTGCGCTGGAAGCCTGCAAACCTGCAACATAGTAGCAAAGACGACTACTGCAACTCTGTAACGCTGATCCTGCCGCCTTCTCGACTGTTTTCCTGCTTGTGCATGCTGTGGGGGTAGCCTGCCTCCTCTCTGCACCAGAAGCTCCGAAGAAATCTCCCGTGGGTCGACGGAATCTTCCCCCTGCAACCGCAGGCACCAAAAAGCTGCATTACCGGTCCCTTGGGTCTCCTCTCAGCACGACGAGCGAGGTCCCTCGAATCCAGCGACGCTGTCCAAGTGACCCCCACAGTCAAGTGACTCTTCAGCCCAAGTTTGGTGGAGGTAAGTCCTTGCCTCACCTCGCTGGGCTGCATTGCTGGGAACCGGGACTTTGCAGCTATTCCGGCCCCTGTGCACTTCCGGCGGAAATCCTTTGTGCACAGCCAAGCCTGGGTCCACGGCACTCTAACCTGCATTGCACGACTTTCTAAGTTGGTCTCCGGCGACGTGGGACTCCTTTGTGCAACTTCGGTGAGCATTGTTTCACGCATCCTCGTAGTGCCTCTTTCTGGCACTTCTCCGGGTGCTACCTGCTTCAGTGAGGGCTCTTTGTCTTGCTCGACGTCCCCTGTCTCTGCAGGTCCAATTTGCGACCTCCTGGTCCCTCCTGGGCCCCAGCAGCGTCCAAAAACGCCAAACGCACGATTTGCGTGTAGCAAGGCTTGTTGGCGTCCTTCCGGCGGGAAAACACTTCTGCACGACTCTACAAGGCAAGACGGGTTCCGTCCAGCAAAGGGGAAGTCTCTAGCCCTTTTCGTTCCTGCAGAAACCTCAGCTTCTTCTGTCCAGTCGAAGCTTCTTTGCACCCGCAGCTGGCATTTCCTGGGCATCTGCCCATCTCCGACTTGCTTGTGACTTTTGGACTTGGTCCCCTTGTTCCACAGGTACCCTAGATTGGAAATCCACAGTTGTTGCATTGCTGGTTTGTGTCTTTCCTGCATTATTCCTCTAACACGACTCTTTTGTCCTTAGGGGAACTTTAGTGCACTTTGCACTCACTTTTCAGGGTCTTGGGGAGGGTTATTTTTCTAACTCTCACTATTTTCTAATAGTCCCAGCGACCCTCTACAAGGTCACATAGGTTTGGGGTCCATTCGTGGTTCGCATTCCACTTTTGGAGTATATGGTTTGTGTTGCCCCTATCCCTATGTTTCCCCATTGCATCCTATTGTAACTATACATTGTTTGCACTGTTTTCTAAGACTATACTGCATATTTTTGCTATTGTGTATATATATCTTGTGTATATTTCCTATCCTCTCACTGAGGGTACACTCTAAGATACTTTGGCATATTGTCATAAAAATAAAGTACCTTTATTTTTAGTATAACTGTGTATTGTGTTTTCTTATGATATTGTGCATATGACACTAAGTGGTACTGTAGTAGCTTCACACGTCTCCTAGTTCAGCCTAAGCTGCTCTGCTAAGCTACCATTATCTATCAGCCTAAGCTGCTAGACACCCTATACACTAATAAGGGATAACTGGGCCTGGTGCAAGGTGCAAGTACCCCTTGGTACTCACTACAAGCCAGTCCAGCCTCCTACATTGGTTGTGCAGTGGTGGGATAAGTGCTTGAGACTACTTACCACTCTTGTCATTGTCCTTTTCATAAGAGAAAAATATACAAAACAAGGTCAGTGTATATACACATAGCCAAAAAGTTTTGCATTTCCTCTTTTCACTCTTTTCTAAGTGCTGAAAAGTACTTCTAAACTTTCAAAAAGTTCTTAAAAGTTTTAAAAGTTTTTTTCTGTCTTTCCAAAAAGTTCTGAAAACTTTTTACTCTTTTTCTATCACTTTAACTCTCTCTAAAAAATGTCTGGCACAGGAAAAAATGTTGAACTGTCCAAACTTGCATATGATCACCTTAGCTGGAAAGGAGCAAGGAGTCTCTGCATAGAGAGAGGTTTGAGTGTAGGGAAGAATCCTTCCTTAGAACTGTTAATTAATATGCTTAGAGTACAGGATAAGGCCATAAGTGCCCAATCTGTAGAAAAAGTAGCTAATGGTTCTCAATCTGATCCAGGGACTCCCCCAGGAAAAGGTTCAGGAAAGAAACTTCTCAGCCTGCCCATTACTAGACAGTCTAGCATAGTTGGTACAGAGGTTGAATCACACCATACTAATGGTGTGCTCTCACATTATACTGGTAGCCAAGCTGTTAGGGTGCCCTCTGTAAGGGACAGGTCTCCTTCTGTTCATTCCCATCATACCTCTGTATCTAGAAATGTCCCTCCCACCCACCCTGATGACAGATTGTTAGAAAGGGAGCTCAATAGATTGAGAGTGGAACAAACCAGACTGAAGCTCAAGAAGCAACAGCTGGATTTGGATAGACAGTCTTTAGAAGTAGAGAGGGAAAGACAGAAGTTGGGTTTAGAAACCCATGGTGGCAGCAGCAGTATTCCCCATAGTCATCCTGCAAAAGAGCATGATTCCAGGAATCTGCACAACATAGTTCCCCCTTATAAGGAGGGGGATGACATTAACAAGTGGTTTGCTGCACGAGAGGGCCTGTGCTGTACAGGATGTCCCTCAAAAGCAGTGGGCTGCTATCCTATGGCTATCATTTAGTGGAAAAGGTAGGGATAGGCTCCTTACAGTGAAAGAAAATGATGCCAATAATTTCCAAGTTCTTAAGAATGCACTCCTGGATGGTTATGGCTTAACCACTGAACAGTACAGGATAAAGTTCAGAGAGACCAAAAAGGAGTCTTCACAAGACTGGGTTGATTTCATTGACCAGGCAGTGAAGGCCTTGGAGGGGTGGTTACATGGCAGTAAAGTTACTGATTATGACAGCCTGTATAACTTAATCCTGAGAGAGCATATTCTTAATAATTGTGTGTCTGATTTGTTGCACCAGTACTTGGTGGACTCTGATCTGACCTCTCCCCAAGAATTGGGAAAGAAGGCAGACAAATGGGTCAGAACAAGAGTGAACAGAAAAGTTCATACAGGGGGTGACAAAGATGGCAACAAAAAGAAGGATGGTAAGTCTTCTGACAAGGGTGGGGACAAATCTAAAAATGAATCTTCATCAGGCCCACAAAAACACTCTGGTGGGGGTGGTGGGTCCAAATCCTCCTTTAATCAGAACAAGGAAAAGAAACCATGGTGCTATTTATGTAAAATAAAAGGCCATTGGACAACAGATCCCAGTTGTCCAAAGAAAGGCACCACAGCTCCTACCACTACAACCCCTACTGCTACACCTAGTGTCCCTACTAATAGCAGTGGTGGTGGGAGCAAACCTACTAATAGCCAATCCAAGGGAGTAGCTGGGCTCACTTTTGGTAATTTAGTTGGGGTTGGTCTGATTAGGGAGACCACAGAGGCTACTTTAGTCTCTGAAGGGGCTATTGATTTAGCCACTTTGGTTGCTTGCCCCCATAACTTGGAGAAGTACAAGCAACTAACCCTAATAAATGGTGTTGAGGTCCAGGCCTACAGGGACACAGGTGCCAGTGTCACAATGGTGATTGAGAAACTGGTGCACCCTGAACAACACATACTTGGACACCAGTACCAAGTAACCGATGCTCACAACATAACACAAAGCCACCCCATGGCTGTTGTAAATCTCAACTGGGGGGGGGGTAACTGGTCCAAAGAAAGTTGTGGTAGCTTCAGATTTACCTGTAGACTGTCTATTAGGGAATGATTTGGAGACATCAGCTTGGTCAGATGTGGAGTTGGAGGCCCATGCAGCAATGCTGGGCATCCCAGGGCATATTTTTGCTTTGACAAGGGCTCAGGCCAAAAAGCAAAAAGGACAGGGAAGCTTGGATCCTGGAACAATGGACCAAGTGCTCCCTAAAGCTAGGTCTAGTAGAAGCAAACCACTTCCTACTATCCCTCCCTCTACAGTGGATTCAATTTCTGAGGAAGAAGAATTCCCTCCCTGTGCAGAACCTACACCAGAGGAGCTGGAAGCAGACACTGCTGAGCTTTTGGGTGAAGGGGGGCCTGCCAGGGAGGAGCTGAGTGTGGCACAGCAAACCTGTCCCACATTAGAGGGTCTCAGACAGCAAGCTGTCAATCAAGCTAATGGGGATGTCAGTGACTCTCACAGAGTTTACTGGGAGGACAACCTCTTGTACACTGAGCATAGAGATCCTAAACCTGGAGCTGCCAGGAGATTAGTGATTCCTCAGGAGTACAGAAAGTTCCTCCTAACACTGGCACATGACATTCCCTTAGCTGGGCACCTGGGTCAAATGAAAACTTGGGACAGATTGGTACCATTGTTTCATTGGCCTAGGATGTCTGAGGACACAAAGGAATTTTGCATGTCCTGTGAAACCTGTCAAGCCAGTGGCAAGACAGGTGGCACCCCAAAGGCACCCCTTATCCCACTGCCTGTGGTTGGGGTTCCCTTTGAAAGGGTAGGGGTTGACATAGTTGGCCCCCTTGTCCCTCCTACTGCTTCAGGCAATAGGTTTATCTTGGTGGTAGTGGACCATGCCACAAGATATCCTGAAGCAATTCCTTTAAGGACCACTACAGCTCCTGCAGTGGCAAAGGCCCTCCTGGGAATATTTTCCAGGGTGGGCTTCCCAAAGGAAGTAGTATCAGACAGAGGAAGCAATTTCATGTCTGCATACTTAAAGGCCATGTGGAAGGAGTGTGGTGTAACTTACAAGTTCACAACACCCTATCATCCACAAACAAATGGACTGGTGGAGAGATTTAATAAAACTCTCAAAGGCATGATTATGGGACTCCCTGAAAAACTCCGCAGGAGATGGGATATCCTTCTACCATGCCTCCTTTTTGCCTACAGGGAGGTACCCCAGAAAGGAGTGGGCTTCAGCCCCTTTGAACTTCTTTTTGGACACCCTGTTAGGGGTCCACTCACACTTGTAAAGGAGGGTTGGGAACAACCTTTAAAAGCTCCTAAGCAGGATATTGTGGATTATGTACTTGGTCTCAGATCAAGGATGGCTGAGTACATGAAAAAGGCCAGTAAAAACCTTCAGGCCAGCCAAGAGCTCCAGAAGCAATGGCATGATCAGAAGGCTGTTTTGGTTCAGTACCAACCAGGGCAGAAAGTGTGGGTCTTGGAGCCTGTGGCCCCAAGAGCACTCCAAGATAAATGGAGTGGACCCTACACAATTGTTGAAAAGAAGGGTGAAGTCACCTACTTGGTTGACTTAGGCACTGCCAGGAGTCCCCTTAGGGTGCTCCATGTCAACCGCCTGAAACCCTACTATGACAGGGCTGATCTCACCCTGCTCATGGCAACAGATGAGGGACAGGAAGAAGACAGTGATCCTCTACCTGATCTCTTCTCTTCCACAGAACAAGATGCTCTTGTGGAAGGTGTAGTTTTGGCGGATTGTCTTACTGCTGAGCAGAAAGATAATTGCATAAATCTCCTAGGACAATTTTCAAAACTCTTCTCCATTGTGCCAGGCACCACTTCTTGGTGTGAGCACACTATAGATACTGGAGACAGTTTACCTGTCAAAAGTAAGATCTATAGGCAGCCTGACCATGTCAGGGACTGCATAAAGCAAGAAGTTCAGAAAATGTTGGAACTAGGAGTGGTTGAGCACTCTGACAGTCCATGGGCTTCTCCTGTGGTACTGGTACCAAAACCCAATTCTAAAGATGGAAAGAAGGAAATGAGGTTTTGTGTAGACTATAGAGGTCTCAACTTGGTAACCAAAACTGATGCTCACCCTATACCCAGGGCAGATGAGCTCATAGATACACTGGCATCTGCCAAGTATCTAAGCACTTTTGATTTGACTGCAGGGTATTGGCAGATCAAATTGTCAGAAGATGTTAAACCTAAGACTACATTTTCTACCATTGGAGGACATTACCAGTTTACTGTAATGCCTTTTGGTTTGAAAAATGCACCTGCCACTTTTCAGAGGTTGGTGAACACAGTCCTGCAAGGGCTGGAAGCTTTCAGTGCAGCATATTTGGATGATATAGCTGTCTTTAGCTCCAGCTGGGATGATCACCTGGTCCACCTTTGGAAAGTTTTGGAGGCTCTGCAAAAGGCAGGCCTCACTATCAAGGCTTCAAAGTGCCAGATAGGGCAGGGTAAGGTGGTTTATCTGGGACACCTTGTTGGTGGGGAACAGATTGCACCACTTCAGGGGAAAATCCAAACTATTATTGATTGGGTTCCCCCTACCACTCAGACTCAGGTGAGAGCCTTCCTAGGCCTCACTGGGTATTACAGGAGGTTCATTAAGAACTATGGCTCCATTGCAGCCCCTCTTAATGACCTCACATCCAAGAAAATGCCTAAAAAGGTATTATGGACAGCAAACTGTCAGAAAGCTTTTGAGGAGCTGAAGCAGGCCATGTGCTCTGCACCTGTCCTGAAAAGCCCTTGTTACTCTAAAAAATTCTATGTCCAAACTGATGCATCTGAATTAGGAGTAGGGGCAGTCCTATCACAACTTAATTCTGAGGGCCAGGATCAACCTGTTGCTTTTATTAGTAGAAGGTTGACCCCTAGAGAAAAGTGTTGGTCTGCCATTGAGAGGGAGGCCTTTGCTGTGGTCTGGGCTCTGAAGAAGTTGAGGCCATACCTGTTTGGCACTCACTTCATTGTTCAGACAGACCACAAACCTCTACTTTGGCTAAAACAAATGAAAGGTGAAAATCCTAAATTGTTGAGGTGGTCCATATCCCTACAGGGAATGGACTATACAGTGGAACATAGACCTGGGAGTAGCCACTCCAATGCATATGGACTCTCCAGATATTTCCACTTAGACAATGAAGACTCATCAGGTAATGGCTAGTCTTATTGTCCTTCGTTTGGGGGGGGGGGTTGTGTAGGAAAGTACCATCTTGCCTGGCATGTTACCCCCATTTTTCACTGTATATATGTTGTTTTAGTTGTATGTGTCACTGGGACCCTGGTAACCCAGGGCCCCAGTGCTCATAAGTGTGCCTGAATGTGGTACCTGTGTAGTGACTAACTGTCTCACTGAGGCTCTGCTAATCAGAACCTCAGTGGTTATGCTCTCTCATTTCTTTCCAAATTGTCACTGACAGGCTAGTGACCATTTTTACCAATTTACATTGGCTTACTGGAACACCCTTATAATTCCCTAGTATATGGTACTGAAGTACCCAGGGTATTGGGGTTCCAGGAGATCCCTATGGGCTGCAGCATTTCTTTTGCCACCCATAGGGAGCTCTGACAATTCTTACACAGGCCTGCCACTGCAGCCTGAGTGAAATAACGTCCACGTAATTTCACAGCCATTTTACACTGCACTTAAGTAACTTATAAGTCACCTATATGTCTAACCTTTACCTGGTAAAGGTTAGGTGCAAAGTTACTTAGTGTGAGGGCACCCTGGCACTAGCCAAGGTGCCCCCACATTGTTCAGAGCCAATTCACTGAACTTTGTGAGTGCGGGGACACCATTACACGCGTGCACTACATATAGGTCACTACCTATATGTAGCTTCACCATGGTAACTCCGAATATGGCCATGTAACATGTCTATGATCATGGAATTGCCCCCTCTATGCCATCCTGGCATTGTTGGTACAATTCCATGATCCCAGTGGTCTGTAGCACAGACCCTGGTACTGCCAGACTGCCCTTCCTGGGGTTTCTCTGCAGCTGCTGCTGCTGCCAACCCCTCAGACAGGCAGCTGCCCTCCTGGGGTCCAGCCAGGCCTGGCCCAGGATGGCAGAACAAAGAACTTCCTCTGAGAGAGGGTGTGACACCCTCTCCCTTTGGAAAATGGTGTGAAGGCAGGGGAGGAGTAGCCTCCCCCAGCCTCTGGAAATGCTTTGTTGGGCACAGATGTGCCCAATTCTGCATAAGCCAGTCTACACCGGTTCAGGGACCCCTTAGCCCCTGCTCTGGCGCGAAACTGGACAAAGGAAAGGGGAGTGACCACTCCCCTGACCTGCACCTCCCCTGGGAGGTGTCCAGAGCTCCTCCAGTGTGCTCCAGACCTCTGCCATCTTGGAAACAGAGGTGCTGCTGGCACACTGGACTGCTCTGAGTGGCCAGTGCCACCAGGTGACGTCAGAGACTCCTGCTGATAGGCTCCTTCAGGTGTTAGTAGCCTTTCCTCTCTCCTAGGTAGCCAAACCCTCTTTTCTGGCTATTTAGGGTCTCTGTCTCTGGGGAAACTTTAGATAACGAATGCATGAGCTCAGCCGAGTTCCTCTGCATCTCTCTCTTCACCTTCTGATAAGGAAACGACCGCTGACTGCGCTGGAAGCCTGCAAACCTGCAACATAGTAGCAAAGACGACTACTGCAACTCTGTAACGCTGATCCTGCCGCCTTCTCGACTGTTTTCCTGCTTGTGCATGCTGTGGGGGTAGCCTGCCTCCTCTCTGCACCAGAAGCTCCGAAGAAATCTCCCGTGGGTCGACGGAATCTTCCCCCTGCAACCGCAGGCACCAAAAAGCTGCATTACCAGTCCCTTGGGTCTCCTCTCAGCACGACGAGCGAGGTCCCTCGAATCCAGCGACGCTGTCCAAGTGACCCCCACAGTCCAGTGACTCTTCAGCCCAAGTTTGGTGGAGGTAAGTCCTTGCCTCACCTCGCTGGGCTGCATTGCTGGGAACCGGGACTTTGCAGCTATTCCGGCCCCTGTGCACTTCCGGCGGAAATCCTTTGTGCACAGCCAAGCCTGGGTCCACGGCACTCTAACCTGCATTGCACGACTTTCTAAGTTGGTCTCCGGCGACGTGGGACTCCTTTGTGCAACTTCGGTGAGCACTGTTTCACGCATCCTCGTAGTGCCTGTTTCTGGCACTTCTCCGGGTGCTACCTGCATCAGTGAGGGCTCTTTGTCTTGCTCGACGTCCCCTGTCTCTGCAGGTCTAATTTGCGACCTCCTGGTCCCTCCTGGGCCCCAGCAGCGTCCAAAAACGCCAAACGCACGATTTGCGTGTAGCAAGGCTTGTTGGCGTCCTTCCGGTGGGAAAACACTTCTGCACGACTCTACAAGGCAAGACGGGTTCCGTCCACCAAAGGGGAAGTCTCTAGCCCTTTTCGTTCCTGCAGAAACCTCAGCTTCTTCTGTCCAGTCGAAGCTTCTTTGCACCCGCAGCTGGCATTTCCTGGGCATCTGCCCATCTCCGACTTGCTTGTGACTTTTGGACTTGGTCCCCTTGTTCCACAGGTACCCTAGATTGGAAATCCACAGTTGTTGCATTGCTGGTTTGTGTCTTTCCTGCATTATTCCTCTAACACGACTCTTTTGTCCTTAGGGGAACTTTAGTGCACTTTGCACTCACTTTTCAGGGTCTTGGGGAGGGGTATTTTTCTAACTCTCACTATTTTCTAATAGTCCCAGCGACCCTCTACAAGGTCACATAGGTTTGGGGTCCATTCGTGGTTCGCATTCCACTTTTGGAGTATATGGTTTGTGTTGCCCCTATCCCTATGTTTCCCCATTGCATCCTATTGTAACTATACATTGTTTGCACTGTTTTCTAAGACTATACTGCATATTTTTGCTATTGTGTATATATATCTTGTGTATATTTCCTATCCTCTCACTGAGGGTACACTCTAAGATACTTTGGCATATTGTCATAAAAATAAAGTACCTTTATTTTTAGTATAACTGTGTATTGTGTTTTCTTATGATATTGTGCATATGACACTAAGTGGTACTGTAGTAGCTTCACACGTCTCCTAGTTCAGCCTAAGCTGCTCTGCTAAGCTACCATTATCTATCAGCCTAAGCTGCTAGACACCCTATACACTAATAAGGGATAACTGGGCCTGGTGCAAGGTGCAAGTACCCCTTGGTACTCACTACAAGCCAGTCCAGCCTCCTACAGGCTTCAGTTTTTGCTTCTACACGATCTGAAGGCTTATCCTCATGCTTTGGGCCTCAGTGGGGAATCTCAGCTCTGAAGAACTGAAGGGTTTATGGCATCAGGGAGACGGCACACCAGGACCAGGCTTAGCTGCCACATTCTTCTGCGTCAGGCCACCCCCCTTTTTTTGCCATTTTTGTGCCATTTTTTGGTCGAGCGTAAGCCATCGGCCTCGTGTCCACTTTTAGAATACTTCTTATGGCTTAAAGCAATTTCATTTGTTGGTTGCAGTGTCCTTTAAAAATCGCTAGTGGTCAGTTCTGCCTTTTTCTCACTCCTTGTACTGTTTCAGAGCAGTGACCAACTACTGTACTGATCCACTTTGGTTTCTTTATCTGTTGCTGGGACTGACTATTTTTGTTATTTCTTTGGTACTCCCTTTTCACTGTGGGCGTTTTAGGCTGGTAGCGACCTGCGTTTTGTTGCAGCATTTCATTCCTCCCACCTCCTCCCATTTCGCTGACATTTGTTTTGGCTTTATTCCAGTGCTGTCCTCGTTTACCTCCGGGTCCTAAAATACGCTTATTTTAAAAAAGAAACACACCATTGTTTAGCTCACTGTTCACGAAAGCCACAATATGCCCTTTCTGGTACAATGTAGCTAAACCTAGAAGCAATAATGTGAATCTTGCTTAGCCTCACATGCATCTTGAGTCTCTTTCTCAAGGACCCCTCCCTGCCAGCTCTCACGACATAGCACATAGGGCATTTCTTACCTCCTTTATTGGGGGAAAAAAAATCTTCTCAGGCTGCTCTGCTATTGTTAACTTCATTCGAGCTTTGTTGAAATGGAAGGCAATTAGGCTTTCAGGATGTTTCATTCTGTTAAAACAAAAAGAAAATACTTTTCCAGCCTGATTTCCCAATTTCTGTTCAGACGTTTAGGCAAGGAAAGTCCAGTTATGAATTTACAATGCCAATAGCTCAAACTCAAGAAAATGCAAGACCTATAGAATTGCAAATGCTTGTTCTGATTAATAGTTTGCAGTTGGTGGTTCATGGTGTTTCGTGGTGGTTCACAGTGGGGGTTTGAAAGAGCACAAAATGTGCAATAGCTCCAAAATTCCACTAAATCCAACAAGTGGAATACAGTCGTGAAAAGTGGCAAGTTCAATCTGCCAGTGATTTTTTTTCTATAGATTTCTGTTTCACATTTTTCTCCCACTAGTCATAGTCATCTAACTTATTTTTATTAATTGTGATATCATCTATCAAAATCTAGGTCATGTGCACTCCTTCCTTGCCTGACTTAAACATTAGTACAAACCTTTGCAATGGATATCTTGGCCAGTGGTGCAGTGAGGGTACATGGTGCCCTCATGCAAGCAAGGGAAATGCATCCATGTCCTCTGGTTAAGTAGCAAAAAGCCTAATTGGGATGTAGTGGTCCGCTCAAATTCAACAACCTCAGTGCCACTGCACCTGCTGCACTGTTGATAGATACCATTGTGATGTTCCTGGGGCCACACCCTTCAAAGGATAGAAAATACTTGAAATTAACTGAAAAGTTAAGGAGGAGAATTTCCTAGCGCGAGTAGCAACTTCAACAAGGTATCCCTGTGCAAGGATATTTCGGGGCGGGCAGCATTTTCTGTCGCTATTTGAGTATTCTCCGTGACACACTTGAGTGATGTCCACTGGCACAGTTCACTCCAAAATCATCTCTCCACTTGGACTCATGCGTGACTCTCCCATTCACCCAGTAACAGTGCGCCCACCAAAGCAAAGCTACTAACAATTGTGGCCAAGGAGGCAGAGTTCTGACTCTGTGCCCTCGAGGAGAGTGGCATATTAACAAAAAACTCTGTTTGCTGAGTTTATGGGATCTCGGCTGACTTGTGTTACAAATGTCTGATCTTTCGCTGCTGATGATACAAGAAATGTGTTTTTCATAGTCTATGTCACACTTGACAGGACTATAAATTAGCAGCGCCAGCAACAAAGCAAGTACAAGGGTGTCATGAAAATGTAGTAATACATATCGCATGGATGGTCTGTGTTATTGAATGGACTGTAAATGTTTACTTTAGAGTGACCTAGTGCCAGGCCTGTAGAATAGCTTCATGTACTTTAATCTCGTTAATTACTCTGGAAAGTTTGACGAGCAAGAAATCATTTTGCTTACTTTTCAGTCATCCTGTTGAACAGAACAGTAGACCTCGTGGCGCAACGGTAGCGCGTCTGACTCCAGATCAGAAGGTTGCGTGTTCAAATCACGTCGGGGTCAAAAAGTTGTTCTTTTAAACTCCAAAATTGACTCCCATGAATTTACCCTAATTTCTCAATTAAAAAAATAATTGCATTTAAAAACTCTTGTTTTATATAAACATAAATGTGGACCAAGCTCTCATAGATTACCTGGAAACCTGCTTCTAATGTGTACTTAGAAGCTTCGCATCATTTATAATGTACCCTTTGGGAAAAATGCAAGTGTTTTAGCTGCATTGAGCAACAAAAATAATGCTATGCCACAATTCTGTATTACATTAACAGGAAGTAGCAGCCTTACCTCACCCCACATTGCTAGTTATTATCTAAACAATGCGTTGGATACTTCAATTGATAGACAGTAGATGGCGCTGTCGTATAAGTCTATAGCCGCATATGATGCATCATTCTTTCCACTTGTGGAGTGGAAAATAAAATATTACGTTTTCCTTCAGCGGAAGATAATACAGAACTAATCATGAACTGTTAAATGAAAATATGGTGCTGGAAGTCAAAATGACTAGCAGAGGACGACTTCGAACCTTGGACCACAGAGTTACAGGCCTACTACTTTTCCACTGGGATCTCTACTGTTTCACACGGAAAAGAGTCCTTAATCCTTTTTATTTAGTGAAATTCTACAGCCCTGTCATTATTGATAAAATATGTGATTCAGCAGAAATATTTCTGCGGTAATGCACACATTATGCGATGCATTTATGTGAGACCAGAGAACCTATTTTTACCAAGAAGGGTTCAAACCAAACATTATGGATCTCTGTACATAAACACAGTGCGTGGTACTTCATGAGATGTATATATGTATTTTGCATTTTGGCCTTTTCCTTTCTGCAGATTTCTTAGAATGTCCCTCAGATTTATTTTCGCATATAATACTGGTGCGTTGAGTTAGTTCACGTGACTGACCACAAACACTCAAGCGACTAAACAATGACTGACCACAAACACGTATACAACGCTCTTCACCCTTAAGACTGGAGGAGTGAGACCATCTGGAGAGGACCCTTTGGGTGCAATAACATTTTCATTTGAGGCTCTGTTTCTCCCTGTCTTTTTACATTGCATGCCTCGCTCTGCATTACTCTCCTTCCTGACACATTCTGCTCAGCCCCCTCCAGGATCTTCGCATATACAGAGCAGATGGTTTTAACTTGTCACCTCTGAACATTTAAGACAAAAAATAAAGCGTTGGGATCAAGACCCAGAGGTACTCAGATACCCAGGGGGGTGGAAGTGAACAATTGTATATTGTATATTCAAAGGCACTTTTAACATGCTTATGATCTAAACCTACTTAAGCATTTAAGTGAACCAACATATCTGTTATCATATGTTGTTATGTTACCTTCTGTTGCTTTGTGTTGTGTGTGCTGTGTATGTGTGGTGTGGTGTTACAATATTATAACACACATCTGTCACCTAACAGATCTAGAATATCAAGGTACGTTCAGCTCATGGGGCATCGTCCTGCAAAAATTAGAACCGCCCGGACATACTAATCTTTTAATACCGCAACAAAAGAAGGGCAGATCAATTTTAAAAGGGGCCGTGGAAGTAGAAACCTCCCCAAGTAATCGGGAACATTTGACAATATTAGAACATTGGAATGCTGGGGGCTCCATTGAAAACAATGGAGTGCTGCAGGCTTTTACTGGCCGGTAAAAGCCCGCAGCGCCAACATTCCAATGTTTGCTTTGTTCACAGCAACAGCTGTGAACAAAGCCTCATGGAGCCAGAGGGGATATTAATCCCCTCTGGCTCCGTGAACATTTTTTTTTTTTTTAATGGAACATTCTGCCCTGTGTGGCAGAATGTTCTAATAGCCTTAGAACCCGCCGTAGCGGGCTCTACCGGCTATTAAAGTCCCTCTCCCTTGTTAAATGCCCGAGCCGAGCGGGCCTTTAATAGCCGGTAGAGCCCGCTACGGCGGGATCTAAGGCTATAGTAAAGCATCATAGCATGCTTCATAACGGCACGCACCAACAGTTCTTCATCGGTATGCCCTCGACAGTCAAACAGGCTGGAAGGCAAATTTTAAACGACAACAATCATAACTGGTCCTGATGAAAACTCAGAAAAAATCTGTAAGGAAATGCCTCCTTGGCATGGTTACCCCCTGACTTTTTGCCTTTGCTGATGCCAAGTTATGATTTGAAAGTGTGCTGAGGCCTGCTAACCAGGCCCCAGCACCACTGTTCTTTCCCTAACCTGTACCTTTGTTTCCACAATTGGCACACCCTGGCATCCAGGTAAGTCCCTTGTAACTGGTACCCCTGGTACCAAGGGCCCTGATGCCAGGGAAGGTCTCTAAGGGCTGCAGCATGTCTTATGCCACCCTGGAGGCCCCTCACTCAGCACAGACACACTGCTTGCCAGCTTGTGTGTGCTGGTGGGGAGAAAATGACTCAGGGTGCCATGCCAACCTCACACTATCTATGGCATAGGTAAGTCACCCCTCTGGCAAGCCTTACAGCCCTAAGGCAGGGTGCACTATACCATAGGTGAGGGCATAGGTGCATGAGCACTATGCCCCTACAGTGTCTAAGCAAAACCTTGGACATTGTAAGTGCAGGGTAGCCATAAGAGTATATGGTCTGGGAGTCTGTCATACACGAACACCCCAGCACCATAATGGCTACACTGGAAACTGGGAAGTTTGGTATCAAACTTCTCAGCATAATAAATGCACACTGATGCCAGTGTACATTTTATTGTGAAATACACCCCAGAGGGCATCTTAGAGATGCCCCCTGAAAACATACCCGACTTCCAGTGTGGGCTGACTAGTTTTACCAGCCTGCCACACACCAGACATGTTGCTGGCCACATGGGGAGAGTGCCTTTGTCACTCTGTGGCTAGTAACAAAGCCTGTACTGGGTGGAGGTGCTTCTCACCTCCCCCTGCAGGAACTGTAACACCTGGCGGTGAGCCTCAAAGGCTCACCCCCTTTGTTACAGCACCCCAGGGCACTCCAGCTAGTGGAGTTGCCAGCCCCCTCCGGCCACGGCCCCACTTTTGGCAGCAAGGCCGGAGGAGATAATGAGAAAAACAAGGAGTCGTCACTGGCCAGTCAGGGCAGCCCCTAAGGTGTCCTGAGCTGAGGTGACTCTGACTTTTAGAAATCCTCCATCTTGCAGATGGAGGATTCCCCCAATAGGATTAGGGATGTGCCCCCCTCCCCTCAGGGAGGAGGCACAAAGAGGGTGTAGCCACCCTCAGGGCTAGTAGCCATTGGCTACTAACCCCCCAGACCTAAACACACCCCTAAATTGAGTATTTAGGGGCTCCCAGAACCTAGCAAGATAGATTCCTGCAACCTGAAGACGAAGAAGGACTGCTGGCCTGAAAGCCCTGCAGAGAAGACGGAGACACCAACTGCTTTGGCCCCAGCCCTACCGGCCTGTCTCCCCGCTTCAAGAAAAACTGCAACAGCGACGCGTTCCACAGGGTCCAGCGACCTCTGGACCCTCAGAGGACTACCCTGCATCTAAAAGGACCAAGAACTCCCTAGGACAGCGGCTCTGCTCCAAAGAAGAAACATCTTTGCAATAAAGACAACACTTTTCTCGCCGGAAGCATGAGACTTTGCAGTCTGCACCCGAGACCCCCGGCTCGACCTGCGGAGAAACAACACTACAGGGAGGACTCCCCGGCGACTACGACCCTGTGAGTAGCCAGAGTTGACCCCCCTCAGCCCCCCCAGCGACGCCTGCAGAGGGAATCCAGAGGCTCCCCCTGACCGCAACTGCCTGCTTCTAAGAACCCGACGCCTGGTAAAGACACTGCACCCGCAGCCCCCAGGACCTGAAGGATCCGACCTCCAGTGCAGAAGCGTTCCCCAGGTGGCCCTCTCCCTTGCCCAGGTGGCGGCTACCCCGAGGAGCCCCCCCCTTGCCTGCCTGCATCGCTGAAGAGACCCCTTGGTCTCCCATTGAACTCCATTACAAACCGACGCCTGTTTGCACTCTGCACCCGGCCGCCCCCGTGCCGCTGAGGGTGCACTTTCTGTGCTGACTTGTGTGTCCCCCAGTGCCCTACAAAACCCCCTGGACTGCCCTCCGAAGTCGCGGGTACTTACCTGCTGGCAGACTGGAACCGGGGCTTCCCCTTCTCCATTGAAGCCTATGCGTTTTGGGCACCACTTTGACCTCTGCACCTGACCGGCCCTGAGCTGCTGGTGTAGTAACTTTGGGGTTGCTCTGAACCCCCAACGGTGGGCTACCTTGGACCCAACTTTGAACCCTGCAGGTGGTTTACTAACCTGCAAAACTAACAAATACTTACCTCCCCCAGGAACTGTTGAAAATTGCAGTGTCTAGTTTAAAAAAAGCTTATTGCCATTTTTGTGAAAACTGTACATGCTATTTTTCTGATTCAAAGTTCTTAAGTTACCTAAGTGAAATACTTTAAATGAAAGGTATTACTTGTAAATCTTGAACCTGTGGTTCTTAAAATAAACTAAGAAAATATATTTTTCTATACAAAAACCTGTTGGCCTGGAATTGTCTTTGAGTGTGTGTTCCTCTTATATTGCCTGTGTGTGCACAACAAATGCTTAACACTACCCTCTGATAAGCCTACTTCTCGACCACACTACCACAAAATAGAGCATTAGAATTATCTCTTTTGCCACTATCTTACCTCTAAGGGGAACCCTTGGACTCTGTGCATGCTATTTCTTACTTTGAAATAGTACATACAGAGCCAACTTCCTACAATATCCCCATATGCTCCTGGAACACTTGTGCTCTAAAAAACCTGGTTACCAATAAGCTGGCACTGGGTTTCCTAAAGCAGTTTGAAATCTTCATGTTGCAGGAAACATGGTGCATGGAGCCAATACACATTTCTGGACATTCAGGGATAGACGTCTCTGCAAAACAACCTCAAAGTCACAGACACCCCAAGGGGGGCCTTACAACATACTGCTCCACGAAAATCAACTGGGTGATCAAACAGATCGACCTGGGCATTGACTGGCTGCTACCAACTATGTTGGAACACTGGGCTCCATTAGGCAACAACAGAACCCTACTACTGATCAATGTATATAATCATCCTAATAAAATGCAAAACAGAGAAAATATGGAAACGTTGATCAGCATTGTAAAAATGCTGCAGAAGCAAAATAAGGACGCAATCCTCATTCTGTCTGGCGATTTCAACCTTGATTTGAGAAAGTGCAGCACAAAACCTCTAAATGGAACATACACTAACTCAAAGCTTGAAACCCTGTGTTTGCGTTGCCTGATTCCTCTTCCTGAGGATGCTTCATCCGCACAAGTAACCTTCTTAAGTGGCACAAAAAAATCTAACATCGACTTTACATTTATCAATGAAACTGCACTGCCATTGGTTTTAGCATATAGGATCCAAGAACGCACTGAGAGCGATCACTTCCCACAACTCATTAAGATCCAGAATGAATGGAACCGGCTACCCTCTGCCAATATCATAATTTCAGCCCCAGTGACTTATGACACAAAAAAATTTAAATGGAAGGGGCCAGGCCTCGGTATAGTAATGGAAGAAGTGTACCGCAGTGCTGGCACAATTAATGAGCTTAAAGAAACACTAAGAATGCAGGAACAAGAAAATCATCCTCTAGGAGAACGAGTGACCGATAGGACGCACTTGTGTGATTCCTTAATGAATACATTTTCCATCAAAAAAAGTCTCCCAATTTAGGTCATAGAAACAAAAAACAAAGTTAAGAGCGGCAGAGCAGAAAAGCCATGGTTTAACAAAACACTGCATAATCAGAAAAATCAAGTCTCTAGAGAATTAAAAGAAGTCCTAAAGGACACACGCTGGGGAAGGAAATCTGACAACACAAGGCTCTCTGAGCTAAGAGCCAAATACAAGAAAAATTGCTGGATGGCAAAACGGAGCTATCATGAGGATTTGTGGACCAAGCTGCTCATGTCCAACAAACAGAAAAATAATGAAAAGTTCTGGGAACTGATAAATGTACTAAATCAGGGGAAAAAAATCGACATATGAACACCGGAATTGATGCGGCCACATGGGAAGCCCACATACAAACAATGTTCTCACGCCCAGTACACCATATGAAGGAGGAGGCCACTCAGTCAGCCAATGACCCAAGTAAGATAACTTTGGTTTCAGAGAGACAACGCAAACAGATTTACTTATAAACCAAAATGAACAAAAGTACACACTAAAGAGCATCGACATCGAAAAGGTGATAAGCCTTATAAAGAAATTAAAACTGGAAGGCTCAGCTGGCCGGAACGGAATGCCAAATGCCCTATTTAGAGGAGACCCTTCATTCTGGGCACAATATATGATGCTGCTTTTTGATGACCCCCAGGGCACCACGGGTCTACCAGACGCATGGAAAGGCAGTATCATCCATCCAATATATAAAGCATGCAACCCCGCTAGCCCTTCAAACTACAGGCTAATAGCATTGATAGATGTGGAAATAAAACTCTACTCAGCATGTTTACTGCAACTACTAGCAGAATGGATTCATGACAGACATCTAATTCCACAATGCCAGACACGTTTCAGAACTGGTATGGGAGCCTCCACTAACCTGGCAACCCTGGCTCTGTTGGGAAACAAAGCCAGGCTTAAGAAGAAAAGGCTATTCACATGTTTTATTGATCTAAAGGCAGGGTTTGATTTCGTACCAAGAACCCACCTATGGGACAAACTGAAAGGTTGGGGCTTACCCTGTAGCCTTCTCAATGCAATGATGGACTTGTACATAGGCACTTGGGCGCAAGTAAAAATCGAAGAAGGTGGCTACCTCACCAACAGAATATTGATGGCAAAAGGACTAAAACAAGAATGTATTAGCTCCTACGCTGTTCAACTTATATCTTGCCGACCTAGCTGAGGCTCTAGCATCGGTAAACAGCCATCCGCCAATATTGCCCAAGAAAGGAATAGCATGGCTACAGTATGCAGACGACAGTCATACTCAGCCAAACACAAGTCGGCCTACAGCATAGCATCAACGCATTTCATACATACATAACAATGCAAGGTCTGGAATTGAATTTGAGTAAAACTAAGGTTGGCCGCCTAGTAGACATAAAGTACAAATCTTCTTCATGGTTCATAAAGGGAACCCGGGTGGAGGCTGCCCCCACATACAAATATTTGGGATTCACCATGGACCGCCTCTTGACCTTCAAGCCACAGCTTGCTGTTGCTCAAGCTAAAGCCCTTTCATTGACCTATGGCTTCAAAATACTAAAACAAAAACTGAGCTGCCCGTCATATTCACACCTCCTTTCAGTCACGGCAGCACGACTAATGCCGACTGTCACTTATGGCGCCGAAATCATGCTGGGGAAGGAGGCAGTTTTTTTCAATCAAGTCCAGACAAAGGCCTACAAAATGGTTTTTCGGATACCCCGACCAGCATCTCCAGTCCAGGTCTGCCTAGAATTGGGTCTGAAAAACTACGAATTTCAGAGTAAATGTGCTTTCACCAAATTATGCTGGAGGATGCGTACAGCAGAGATTGGTACCTTAAATAACCTATGTTGGATGGAAATCGAGGAGCAACAGGGTCACAACAATAAAGGCACCTGTGGTCAGCATTTAAACAACTGTTTTAAAGTGCTAGGTCTGCCAGAAGCCTGGGAGCAGAACCTGGGCAAAAAGGAGATTTACCGGAAGGCAAATGCTGTCACTAAGATAAAATCTTTAAATTCTGACAAACAAAAATTGGGAAGAAGAAGACAGCACACCAGGATTGTAACAACATCTTACAAAACCTTACGGGTACAGGAATATTTAGCAGCATCCTTCAACCAGTTGCTGGAACACTAGTTCATGCTCTTTCGATTTGGGTTGATGGAAATGAAAGATATGGGGACATATGTACAAACACTTTTTCCCATAGACACAGAATGGGTAAAAACCTTTGATACATCTGGCCCATGGTCCCTTCATGGAGACAACAAGATCCAACGCATTCCTGTTGACTGTGTGGATACAGACAGGAGTCATTAGAACACATTTTCTGTGTGTGCCCGGTGTTGCTAGGTTACAGGATATTGTATCTGAAAAATATTTTTAGGATATTGAACATGCAGTCCAGCCGTCATCAGTTGGCTCAGCGGACTCTCAATACTCTTTTCTTGTCGGGGGACCAAATTTATGGTACAGGCCCAGAAAGAACTAGAGAATAAAGTCTAAGCCGAGTGCGCACGGGTTATCATTTTATGTTAGTAAAGCACCCAACAGGTTAGCTGCAGCCAGAAAACAGTCTCAGGTATAACTTAGTGTTCGTCATTTTTAGTATTCCCTGAGCCCTACTCATCTACAATCACAGTTTTGCACGGGAGTAAGAAAGTCCTAAATTTAAGACCAAGAGTAAGGTTGGAATCAGTAGAGAACATTTTAGTCATGCACAAATTGATCATTATGATAAGTTTTAGTTTAAACAAGCATTTTATGTTTTTATGAGTCTCTATTTAATACAGTGAGTATGCTAAGTATTTCTACAAATATGTATGTTTGAATTGCAATGGTTTTAACTAACTGTGCCAATAAATTTAAACTTGAAACTATAACACACATCTGTCACCTTCTTGGCCTCTCATTCTTCTTGACAAAGAGCAGAGTGTTGCTGCAAGTTTTTTGGAAGCGACAAACACATTCAGTGTGCGCCCGGCTGAGGCTGTCGATCGTTTCACTGGTTCTTCTAATTGTGAGGTTGTGTGCTGGTGTTTAGGGATTGGACCGGTGTAGTCCGGTATTGAAATTGTGAACACTTTAGAATATGCGCCACCGGGTCAGTGAGTCCACCTCTGAATGCAGGGTTACCACATGGTGCTCTGTTAGTCAGTAGGACAGGGGGGGAGGTGTGTGGTGCAGTGTAGGTGCAGGTCCTCAGTCTGAGACTCTTCACAGGTTTGATGCCTTTGTGGACACCCACAATCCGGCTGATGTGCTTAAGACGAGTCCTGCTGTACTATGTGGGGCTTGTTTGTCTCAGGAAGTGTAAGCCACTGTGAGGAAGAGTAGATCACTGATTCATGGGAGGCAGGAGGGGGTTGTAGAAGGTCTAAACACAGTTGTGTGCCTCTGCAGCTGTGCATGTGTTTTCACTAGGTTTTAAGGGGCAGCGACCATTGGAGGGTGTTGTCAGTTACTACAGATATCAGTGCACCCACAGGGGTGGGCTGGTCAGGGCTTGCTTCAGGTGAGGTTGTGTCAATGAGCTGGGGTTGCTTCGCATGAGGTTGTGTTAGTGAGTTGGGGTTGCTTTGCATGAGGTTGTGTTAGTGAGTTGGGGTTGCTTCGCATGAGGTTGTGTTAGTGAGTTGGGGTTGCTTTGCGTGAAGTTGTGTTAGTGAGTTGGGCTTGCTTCTCGTGAGGTTGTGTCAGTGAGTTTGGCTTCCTTCAGGTGAGGTTGTGTCAGAGAGTTGAGCTTCGGGTGAGGTTGTGTCAGTGAGTTGGGCTTCGGTGAGGTTGTGTTAGTGAGTTGGGGTTGCTTCGCTTGAAGTTGTGTCAGTGAGTTGGGCTTGCTTCAGGTGAGGTTGTGTCAGTAAGTTGGGCTTCGGGTGAGGTGTGTTAGTGAGTTGGGGTTGCTTTGCGTGAGGTTGTGTCAGTGAGTTGGGCTTCAGGTGAGGTTTTGTCAGTGGGTTAACCTTGCTTCAGATGAAGTTGTGTCAGTGAGCTGGGCGCTGTGGGCGGGGGGGGGTTCGGTTGGATACCATGGTGAATCATGGCATGCGGAGCTTGCAGGGTTCAGCAATTGTCGTTTGACTACCTTGCTTCGATGCATTGATGCGGCGTTTCGTTTTTGTTGCTGTGATTGGTCCCCTTATTGATTTCTTTTTAAGAATAACATTTACACGTTTCCAGACATGAAGAGAAACACTCTGTCTCTCCCGTTCCCCACTTTAATGTGTTTTCTCAAAAACTGACCCGTTCGTGATGGTGAAACCGGAAGGACTGAAGCTCAGCAGCGCCTTTCCCTGTAGTCCATCTCTCCTTCCTGCCCCAGGCTGCAGTAGTACCACTCGTGTGCTCTTGGGCATGTAAGGCCCGTGTGGTCTTTTGTAAACTAACGTCAGGAGCAGGGCCCCCACCAGTGGGATACGGCATCCGGACCCGTATCAGAATGTGTGAGGTTTTCCACCCCTAGAACATGCCACACTCTGTGGTACCAACCCTCCAGGGTGGCACCAGCATAGCTGCCAAGTTTCCCAGGTCCATTCTTTATGTGTTGCTCCAATCCGAGTTTTTTTTACTTTGAATTCTGGACTTGTAGTCCTGTTTTATAATGGAATAAATAAAACTAAAACTCCCAGAATTCAAACTAAAAACTTGGACTGGAGCAGCACATCACGCACTGACCCGGGAAAACCTGGAATGGATGCCCCGGTCAGCAGCCAGCTAGTAGGGTCTGACCGGCCAGTGATAAGAGCGCATTTTCCCGCAAGTTTCCCCGCGTGTTTATTCAGCATTCAGACAAGATATGGGGGGGTCTCTGGGATGATGTTCCATCACCCCAGGAACCCCTGGCCAGACGGGGTGTATTAAAGGATGCCCCATAGAATGAGGTGGTTCTCCCCCGCCTGTAGCCCCCCAGCACAGGTCCCATCTTGTTCTTTCCAGCGCGTGAAGTCGATGTGCGGACCCCAGGGACCTCGGGTGGATTCTTGGTACATTCTACCTCCGAGAGGCCCGTGAGGTCCCTTTAATGCAGCGGTGAGTCTGGTGGACTATTCGGCTTCTGTAAACTGAAGGTTCAACCCTCTCCCGGCAGCTCTGAAAGCTTCTCTTCTGTGCCGGGCTTCTTTCTAGTGACAATGTAGAGATTCTTGAAATAATGGTGAGGTTGGGTGGCGTGTGTGGGTGGGGAAATGGGGAGGGGGCACCATCGCTTTCCTTAAAACAGATTGTCTGGAGCTGGATAACCCTTGATTGACACCACGGATCTCCCCCTGCAGGTTGGTTTACCGCCCCTCGACAGGTCGAATTCACTGTTCTAGGCCACAGGGCGTGCAGCAGGTAGAGTGGCACCGAGGACCAGTGGTTTCTGGGGCTCATGTCCATTCTGACCCTGGCGCCCATAATACTAAGGCTAACCTACTGCTAGGACCGGAGGGAAGTCAGCATACGATTAAATTGCGGAGTTTGGGTGATGCTGCTGGTTTCTGTCTGAGTAGAATTGATGGCTTCAGTTATTGGTGCTCAGTCCCGCGGAGGGGCTGTTAAAACTGGACTATCTGGGGGCTCTTAGACGGGTGAGTGGAGTGAAAAGTCTGTGCGGGAATGCTCGCCTTAGCTGCAGAATAACTCTTCTGTGAAGATATCGGCGGGCTTGTGTTATTTCTCAGAGGGAAAGCAGCTCCTACAATAGTAGCAAGCGTTGGTGGTATAGTGGTGAGCATAGCTGCCTTCCAAGCAGTTGACCCGGGTTCGATTCCCGGCCAACGCAGTATATATTTTTGTGCAATAATATAATTTCATTATTACTGTGTGAGTTTCACTTTGATAGTAAATCATTTAGTCTGTCTCACGACTGACATTGACTCACAAGGATACAGAACTAAGGAAACCACGAGGAATGATATCACGGAGAGGCCGGAGCGACTCGGACGCATTTCCACCCACAGGTTTATGTTCTGGATCTCCTCCTGCAGGGCTGCACCGGCAGCTGACACACCGGGTGAACGTATGTGCAGCCACTTCTGAACAGAATCGTGAATTACTCCAGTACTTCGAGCTCTGGCTCCATAGCAAGAACTAGTACGTGTTTGCAGCTGCACATCCTGTACATGATGACGTGGGAACTGTAAGTCAGTGCCTCAGTTCTGTTTTGCTGTTCGGTAGGACAGTGAATCCCTCAGTCCTTTCAGCGCTAGTAGCATCTCCAGACCCTCAACCCACTGGGGATTTTCCGGGGTCTGCAGCGGCCAATCCTGCACTTTCTACTTGTTAAGAAATCATTCACAAAACGGGAGATTAACCCTTTCTGAAAGAGGCCCTGGTTTATTGCCCCGAATGTTAGACCAAGGTCGGTTCTTTGCAGTAGTCCGGACAGTTGGCTCAGCTGGTAAAAACTACAACTGTGTGAAACAGAAAAACATTGTTTCACAGAAATGTGTTATAATGCTGTGAGGTATAGTGGATTTATTGTGCTTAAACGACTGTGAGATTAGCGAGGGGAGTAGTTTGCTGTCTCTCATTTGTAAAAAAAAAAAAAAAAATGTGAGAAATTAATTTCTCACTGATGAAATTCATGAAGTTCTGTGAGTATTGCATGGTGTGAAATTCGCAGATCTTGCTGGTGTAATAAAACTTCGCTCAGGCTTGGTGAGAAAATGCTGTTAACAAAAATATAAATTTAATTGTTCGACTTACCTTGAAAGCTTATGTCAGGTGACCCTCAATGACTAAAGACTTTAGGGGTGACAGTGCAAACCTTGTGGCTGGTATCACCGGTGCCATTGAAACATAACAGTGCTGCAAAGATACTGATAGCTAAAACCCTGTCCTTTCAGTCTTCGTTGTCAGAGGGCAGCAAAGCTGAACGGATTAATCTTCTTATTTAAGGTGAAATTGCTTTAGAAACTCAGAGAATCTGACACATGAATAACACAAAAGACCGGTTGTCAAATCAGAGCTCTGGCCGCTTTCTTTAGTAGAGGTGGTTGGATTATTAAATATGAAACTTCTATAGTTCACTACATTTCTACCGAATGCGAGGACAATCTGACTGTCTCAGGAAGTTGCCCCTCAGTTGTATAAGGGGATACCTTCCATCAAACTTTTTGACAGGTGCCCGCCCCGTGATCACGTAGGCAATGACGTGGGTACCCTGCCCCGTGATGACGTAAGTAATGACGTAGGTGAGTCACGTGGGTTGTGACATGATGTGATGCTGTGTTAGTCACGTGCCCTGATGCTGTCCCTTGTGTGTAGGTCTATGGACTGTGTGAAATGGCGGCTGTGCAGGTGTGCGGCATGCTTCATGGCCTAAGAGGACAAGTGTGGACATGTCAGACATTCAGGACCGAGTGGCTGCCTGGGGGGCCACCTCGCAGGGCAGAGCATTGGGGTTGTAATGACAAACCTCCACCCTACCAACTAATCCAAAAAGAGGGGCTGGGCAAATGCTGCAAAGGTCATGACATATGGTTACTGTTACGTGTAACCCCTCAACGTATCAGAGCCGTCAAGGTGAGCATGTGACCGCTATGTTGTAGAGGCGTACGCCCTTTTTGAACCATTGAATACATATAAGGAGCCGGCCAGAGCAGCACGCCAAACCGAGAACCATTTCTGAAATAGGTTGTCAAGGCATTATGAAGAGATACAGTCCGCTCACCAGAAAAGCCGCCTCCTCAGGTGCCCAGAACACTATCAATAGATATTATCGGTCCCTAACACCTCTGGTGTGGATGAGAATGCACAGCTGGCTGCCCCTACAGATGGGGGTTCCAACGTTACCGATTTTCAAAAGGAAGTTTGCGAGCGGCTTGAAAAGCTCAGCCTCTAGGATTTGCCGCAACTGAAATCCCCTATTAAGGTTGAAGGCGACGGCCGCGAAGCCTCGAAAGACTAATTAAATGATTCAATCAACTTCATCGACAGTGAAGATGATGAAAACTGTATTGCACCACCGAATTCACAAGTCTATGAAGATATGGGCTTTCAGGAGGACCCTGATCCAGAGGCAGTCGTCGCACAGCCGGCAGGTGTAAACTCTGAAGCCGCTTATACACCAATGGACCTACGCGACTCGCAAGATTTCAGAGCAGCCGCTGAGTGTAGCAAAAATGCTGAGCAGTAAGCTTATCAGAGGGTCGTGTTAAGCATTTGTTGTACACACACCGGCAATTAATGAGGAACACACACTCAAAGACTTACTCCAGGCCAATAGGTTTTTATATTGGAAAAATATATTTTCTTAGTTTATTTTAAGAACCACAGGTTCAAGATTTACATTAAACACTTTAAATGCAAGGTACTTCACTTAGATACTTTAGGAACTTTGAATGAAAACAATATCATGTACAGCCTTTGTAAAAATTGCAATAAGCTATTTTCAAAGTAGACACAGTGCAAAAATCAACATTTCCTGGGGGAGGTAATTAAACGTTAGATTAGGAGGTAAGTAAAACACTTACAAGTCTCAGTCCTGGGGCATAGGCAGCTCACCGATGGGGGTTCAAGGCAACCCCAAAGTTACCACACCAGCAGCTCAGGGCTAAAAGCTCATTTATGGTCGGCCTTTGGTGCGAATCATATGGCAAAAGGTGGTTTGTTAAGATGAGAGCACTCATATCGTGCTAGGCAAAATATACAGTGGAGGCACTCATTTTTGTGTCAGGTGTATGTAGAGATGAGACAGCGACTTTTATGCACTAATGAGCCACGCAATTGTGTTACATCTTGGGGTTCAGTCCAAGCCATATTGAGCAGACGAGAGCGGTCATGGTGGCGGGCGCCTGGCTGTCGGGCAGGGTGTAAGGCTCAATAGTGTACAGTGAGACTCTGTAGGGCTTTGTAGGAAAGTACCATCTTGCCTGGCATGTTACCCCCATTTTTCACTGTATATATGTTGTTTTAGTTGTATGTGTCACTGGGACCCTGGTAACCCAGGGCCCCAGTGCTCATAAGTGTGCCTGAATGTGTTTCCTGTGTAGTGACTAACTGTCTCACTGAGGCTCTGCTAATCAGAACCTCAGTGGTTATGCACTCTCATTTCTTTCCAAATTGTCACTGACAGGCTAGTGACCATTTTTACCAATTTACATTGGCTTACTGGAACACCCTTATAATTCCCTAGTATATGGTACTGAAGTACCCAGGGTATTGGGGTTCCAGGAGATCCCTATGGGCTGCAGCATTTCTTTTGCCACCCATAGGGAGCTCTGACAATTCTTACACAGGCCTGGCACTGCAGCCTGAGTGAAATAACGTCCACGTAATTTCACAGCCATTTTACACTGCACTTAAGTAACTTATAAGTCACCTATATGTCTAACCTTTACCTGGTAAAGGTTAGGTGCAAAGTTACTTAGTGTGAGGGCACCCTGGCACTAGCCAAGGTGCCCCCACATTGTTCAGAGCCAATTCACTGAACTTTGTGAGTGCGGGGACACCATTACACGCGTGCACTACATATAGGTCACTACCTATATGTAGCTTCACCATGGTAACTCCGAATATGGCCATGTAACATGTCTATGATCATGGAATTGCCCCCTCTATGCCATCCTGGCATTGTTGGTACAATTCCATGATCCCAGTGGTCTGTAGCACAGACCCTGGTACTGCCAGACTGCCCTTCCTGGGGTTTCTCTGCAGCTGCTGCTGCTGCCAACCCCTCAGACAGGCAGCTGCCCTCCTGGGGTCCAGCCAGGCCTGGCCCAGGATGGCAGAACAAAGAACTTCCTCTGAGAGAGGGTGTGACACCCTCTCCCTTTGGAAAATGGTGTGAAGGCAGGGGAGGAGTAGCCTCCCCCAGCCTCTGGAAATGCTTTGTTGGGCACAGATGTGCCCAATTCTGCATAAGCCAGTCTACACCGGTTCAGGGACCCCTTAGCCCCTGCTCTGGCGCGAAACTGGACAAAGGAAAGGGGAGTGACCACTCCCCTGACCTGCACCTCCCCTGGGAGGTGTCCAGAGCTCCTCCAGTGTGCTCCAGACCTCTGCCATCTTGGAAACAGAGGTGCTGCTGGCACACTGGACTGCTCTGAGTGGCCAGTGCCACCAGGTGACGTCAGAGACTCCTGCTGATAGGCTCCTTCAGGTGTTAGTAGCCTTTCCTCTCTCCTAGGTAGCCAAACCCTCTTTTCTGGCTATTTAGGGTCTCTGTCTCTGGGGAAACTTTAGATAACGAATGCATGAGCTCAGCCGAGTTCCTCTGCATCTCTCTCTTCACCTTCTGATAAGGAAACGACCGCTGACTGCGCTGGAAGCCTGCAAACCTGCAACATAGTAGCAAAGACGACTACTGCAACTCTGTAACGCTGATCCTGCCGCCTTCTCGACTGTTTTCCTGCTTGTGCATGCTGTGGGGGTAGCCTGCCTCCTCTCTGCACCAGAAGCTCCGAAGAAATCTCCCGTGGGTCGACGGAATCTTCCCCCTGCAACCGCAGGCACCAAAAAGCTGCATTACCAGTCCCTTGGGTCTCCTCTCAGCACGACGAGCGAGGTCCCTCGAATCCAGCGACGCTGTCCAAGTGACCCCCACAGTCCAGTGACTCTTCAGCCCAAGTTTGGTGGAGGTAAGTCCTTGCCTCACCTCGCTGGGCTGCATTGCTGGGAACCGGGACTTTGCAGCTATTCCGGCCCCTGTGCACTTCCGGCGGAAATCCTTTGTGCACAGCCAAGCCTGGGTCCACGGCACTCTAACCTGCATTGCACGGCTTTCTAAGTTGGTCTCCGGCGACGTGGGACTCCTTTGTGCAACTTCGGTGAGCACTGTTTCACGCATCCTCGTAGTGCCTGTTTCTGGCACTTCTCCGGGTGCTACCTGCTTCAGTGAGGGCTCTTTGTCTTGCTCGACGTCCCCTGTCTCTGCAGGTCCAATTTGCGACCTCCTGGTCCCTCCTGGGCCCCAGCAGCGTCCAAAAACGCCAAACGCACGATTTGCGTGTAGCAAGGCTTGTTGGCGTCCTTCCGGCGGGAAAACACTTCTGCACGACTCTACAAGGCAAGACGGGTTCCGTCCACTAAAGGGGAAGTCTCTAGCCCTTTTCGTTCCTGCAGAAACCTCAGCTTCTTCTGTCCAGTCGAAGCTTCTTTGCACCCGCAGCTGGCATTTCCTGGGCATCTGCCCATCTCCGACTTGCTTGTGACTTTTGGACTTGGTCCCCTTGTTCCACAGGTACCCTAGATTGGAAATCCACAGTTGTTGCATTGCTGGTTTGTGTCTTTCCTGCATTATTCCTCTAACACGACTCTTTTGTCCTTAGGGGAACTTTAGTGCACTTTGCACTCACTTTTCAGGGTCTTGGGGAGGGTTATTTTTCTAACTCTCACTATTTTCTAATAGTCCCAGCGACCCTCTACAAGGTCACATAGGTTTGGGGTCCATTCGTGGTTCGCATTCCACTTTTGGAGTATATGGTTTGTGTTGCCCCTATCCCTATGTTTCCCCATTGCATCCTATTGTAACTATACATTGTTTGCACTGTTTTCTAAGACTATACTGCATATTTTTGCTATTGTGTATATATATCTTGTGTATATTTCCTATCCTCTCACTGAGGGTACACTCTAAGATACTTTGGCATATTGTCATAAAAATAAAGTACCTTTATTTTTAGTATAACTGTGTATTGTGTTTTCTTATGATATTGTGCATATGACACTAAGTGGTACTGTAGTAGCTTCACACGTCTCCTAGTTCAGCCTAAGCTGCTCTGCTAAGCTACCATTATCTATCAGCCTAAGCTGCTAGACACCCTATACACTAATAAGGGATAACTGGGCCTGGTGCAAGGTGCAAGTACCCCTTGGTACTCACTACAAGCCAGTCCAGCCTCCTACAGGCTTCAGTTTTTGCTTCTACACGATCTGAAGGCTTATCCTCATGCTTTGGGCCTCAGTGGGGAATCTCAGCTCTGAAGAACTGAAGGGTTTATGGCATCAGGGAGACGGCACACCAGGACCAGGCTTAGCTGCCACATTCTTCTGCGTCAGGCCACCCCCCCTTTTTTTGCCATTTTTGTGCCATTTTTTGGTCGAGCGTAAGCCATCGGCCTCGTGTCCACTTTTAGAATACTTCTTATGGCTTAAAGCAATTTCATTTGTTGGTTGCAGTGTCCTTTAAAAATCGCTAGTGGTCAGTTCTGCCTTTTTCTCACTCCTTGTACTGTTTCAGAGCAGTGACCAACTACTGTACTGATCCACTTTGGTTTCTTTATCTGTTGCTGGGACTGACTATTTTTGTTATTTCTTTGGTACTCCCTTTTCACTGTGGGCGTTTTAGGCTGGTAGCGACCTGCGTTTTGTTGCAGCATTTCATTCCTCCCACCTCCTCCCATTTCGCTGACATTTGTTTTGGCTTTATTCCAGTGCTGTCCTCGTTTACCTCCGGGTCCTAAAATACGCTTATTTTAAAAAAGAAACACACCATTGTTTAGCTCACTGTTCACGAAAGCCACAATATGCCCTTTCTGGTACAATGTAGCTAAACCTAGAAGCAATAATGTGAATCTTGCTTAGCCTCACATGCATCTTGAGTCTCTTTCTCAAGGACCCCTCCCTGCCAGCTCTCACGACATAGCACATAGGGCATTTCTTACCTCCTTTATTGGGGGAAAAAAAATCTTCTCAGGCTGCTCTGCTATTGTTAACTTCATTCGAGCTTTGTTGAAATGGAAGGCAATTAGGCTTTCAAGATGTTTCATTCTGTTAAAACAAAAAGAAAATACTTTTCCAGCCTGATTTCCCAATTTCTGTTCAGACGTTTAGGCAAGGAAAGTCCAGTTATGAATTTACAATGCCAATAGCTCAAACTCAAGAAAATGCAAGACCTATAGAATTGCAAATGCTTGTTCTGATTAATAGTTTGCAGTTGGTGGTTCATGGTGTTTCGTGGTGGTTCACAGTGGGGGTTTGAAAGAGCACAAAATGTGCAATAGCTCCAAAATTCCACTAAATCCAACAAGTGGAATACAGTCGTGAAAAGTGGCAAGTTCAATCTGCCAGTGATTTTTTTTCTATAGATTTCTGTTTCACATTTTTCTCCCACTAGTCATAGTCATCTAACTTATTTTTATTAATTGTGATATCATCTATCAAAATCTAGGTCATGTGCACTCCTTCCTTGCCTGACTTAAACATTAGTACAAACCTTTGCAATGGATATCTTGGCCAGTGGTGCAGTGAGGGTACATGGTGCCCTCATGCAAGCAAGGGAAATGCATCCATGTCCTCTGGTTAAGTAGCAAAAAGCCTAATTGGGATGTAGTGGTCCGCTCAAATTCAACAACCTCAGTGCCACTGCACCTGCTGCACTGTTGATAGATACCATTGTGATGTTCCTGGGGCCACACCCTTCAAAGGATAGAAAATACTTGAAATTAACTGAAAAGTTAAGGAGGAGAATTTCCTAGCGCGAGTAACAACTTCAACAAGGTATCCCTGTGCAAGGATATTTCGGGGCGGGCAGCATTTTCTGTCGCTATTTGAGTATTCTCCGTGACACACTTGAGTGATGTCCACTGGCACAGTTCACTCCAAAATCATCTCTCCACTTGGACTCATGCGTGACTCTCCCATTCACCCAGTAACAGTGCGCCCACCAAAGCAAAGCTACTAACAATTGTGGCCAAGGAGGCAGAGTTCTGACTCTGTGCCCTCGAGGAGAGTGGCATATTAACAAAAAACTCTGTTTGCTGAGTTTATGGGATCTCGGCTGACTTGTGTTACAAATGTCTGATCTTTCGCTCCTGATGATACAAGAAATGTGTTTTTCATAGTCTATGTCACACTTGACAGGACTATAAATTAGCAGCGCCAGCAACAAAGCAAGTACAAGGGTGTCATGAAAATGTAGTAATACATATCGCATGGATGGTCGGTGTTATTGAATGGACTGTAAATGTTTACTTTAGAGTGACCTAGTGCCAGGCCTGTAGAATAGCTTCATGTACTTTAATCTCGTTAATTACTCTGGAAAGTTTGACGAGCAAGAAATCATTTTGCTTACTTGTAAGTCATCCTGTTGAACAGAACAGTAGACCTCGTGGCGCAACGGTAGCGCGTCTGACTCCAGATCAGAAGGTTGCGTGTTCAAATCACGTCGGGGTCAAAAAGTTGTTCTTTTAAACTCCAAAATTGACTCCCATGAATTTACCCTAATTTCTCAATTAAAAAAATAATTGCATTTAAAAACTCTTGTTTTATATAAACATAAATGTGGACCAAGCTCTCATAGATTACCTGGAAACCTGCTTCTAATGTGTACTTAGAAGCTTCGCATCATTTATAATGTACCCTTTGGGAAAAATGCAAGTGTTTTAGCTGCATTGAGCAACAAAAATAATGCTATGCCACAATTCTGTATTACATTAACAGGAAGTAGCAGCCTTACCTCACCCCACATTGCTAGTTATTATCTAAACAATGCGTTGGATACTTCAATTGATAGACAGTAGATGGCGCTGTCGTATAAGTCTATAGCCGCATATGATGCATCATTCTTTCCACTTGTGGAGTGGAAAATAAAATATTACGTTTTCCTTCAGCGGAAGATAATACAGAACAAATCATGAACTGTTAAATGAAAATATGGTGCTGGAAGTCAAAATGACTAGCAGAGGACGACTTCGAACCTTGGACCACAGAGTTACAGGCCTACTACTTTTCCACTGGGATCTCTACTGTTTCACACGGAAAAGAGTCCTTAATCCTTTTTATTTAGTGAAATTCTACAGCCCTGTCATTATTGATAAAATATGTGATTCAGCAGAAATATTTCTGCGGTAATGCACACATTATGCGAAGCATTTATGTGAGACCAGAGAACCTATTTTTACCAAGAAGGGTTCAAACCAAACATTATGGATCTCTGTACATAAACACAGTGCGTGGTACTTCATGAGATGTATATATGTATTTTGCATTTTGGCCTTTTCCTTTCTGCAGATTTCTTAGAATGTCCCTCAGATTTATTTTCGCATATAATACTGGTGCGTTGAGTTAGTTCACGTGACTGACCACAAACACTCAAGCGACTAAACAATGACTGACCACAAACACGTATACAACGCTCTTCACCCTTAAGACTGGAGGAGTGAGACCATCTGGAGAGGACCCTTTGGGTGCAATAACATTTTCATTTGAGGCTCTGTTTCTCCCTGTCTTTTTACATTGCATGCCTCGCTCTGCATTACTCTCCTTCCTGACACATTCTGCTCAGCCCCCTCCAGGATCTTCGCATATACAGAGCAGATGGTTTTAACTTGTCACCTCTGAACATTTAAGACAAAAAATCAAGCGTTGGGATCAAGACCCAGAGGTACTCAGATACCCAGGGGGGTGGAAGTGAACAATTGTATATTGTATATTCAAAGGCACTTTTAACATGCTTATGATCTAAACCTACTTAAGCATTTAAGTGAACCAACATATCTGTTATCATATGTTGTTATGTTACCTTCTGTTGCTTTGTGTTGTGTGTGCTGTGTATGTGTGGTGTGGTGTTACAATATTATAACACACATCTGTCACCTAACAGATCTAGAATATCAAGGTACGTTCAGCTCATGGGGCATCGTCCTGCAAAAATTAGAACCGCCCGGACATACTAATCTTTTAATACCGCAACAAAAGAAGGGCAGATCAATTTTAAAAGGGGCCGTGGAAGTAGAAACCTCCCCAAGTAATCGGGAACATTTGACAATATTAGAACATTGGAATGCTGGGGGCTCCATTGAAAACAATGGAGTGCTGCAGGCTTTTACTGGCCGGTAAAAGCCCGCAGCGCCAACATTCCAATGTTTGCTTTGTTCACAGCAACAGCTGTGAACAAAGCCTCATGGAGCCAGAAGGGATATTAATCCCCTCTGGCTCCGTGAACATTTTTTTTTTTTTTAATGGAACATTCTGCCCTGTGTGGCAGAATGTTCTAATAGCCTTAGAACCCGCCGTAGCGGGCTCTACCGGCTATTAAAGTCCCTCTCCCTTGTTAAATGCCCGAGCCGAGCGGGCCTTTAATAGCCGGTAGAGCCCGCTACGGCGGGATCTAAGGCTATAGTAAAGCATCATAGCATGCTTCATAACGGCACGCACCAACAGTTCTTCATCGGTATGCCCTCGACAGTCAAACAGGCTGGAAGGCAAATTTTAAACGACAACAATCATAACTGGTCCTGATGAAAACTCAGAAAAAATCTGTAAGGAAATGCCTCCTTGGCATGGTTACCCCCTGACTTTTTGCCTTTGCTGATGCCAAGTTATGATTTGAAAGTGTGCTGAGGCCTGCTAACCAGGCCCCAGCACCACTGTTCTTTCCCTAACCTGTACCTTTGTTTCCACAATTGGCACACCCTGGCATCCAGGTAAGTCCCTTGTAACTGGTACCCCTGGTACCAAGGGCCCTGGTGCCAGGGAAGGTCTCTAAGGGCTGCAGCATGTCTTATGCCACCCTGGAGGCCCCTCACTCAGCACAGACACACTGCTTGCCAGCTTGTGTGTGCTGGTGGGGAGAAAATGACTCAGGGTGCCATGATAACCTCACACTATCTATGGCATAGGTAAGTCACCCCTCTGGCAAGCCTTACAGCCCTAAGGCAGGGTGCACTATACCATAGGTGAGGGCATAGGTGCATGAGCACTATGCCCCTACAGTGTCTAAGCAAAACCTTGGACATTGTAAGTGCAGGGTAGCCATAAGAGTATATGGTCTGGGAGTCTGTCTTACACGAACACCCCAGCACCATAATGGCTACACTGGAAACTGGGAAGTTTGGTATCAAACTTCTCAGCATAATAAATGCACACTGATGCCAGTGTACATTTTATTGTGAAATACACCCCAGAGGGCATCTTAGAGATGCCCCCTGAAAACATACCCGACTTCCAGTGTGGGCTGACTAGTTTTACCAGCCTGCCACACACCAGACATGTTGCTGGCCACATGGGGAGAGTGCCTTTGTCACTCTGTGGCTAGTAACAAAGCCTGTACTGGGTGGAGGTGCTTCTCACCTCCCCCTGCAGGAACTGTAACACCTGGCGGTGAGCCTCAAAGGCTCACCCCCTTTGTTACAGCACCCCAGGGCACTCCAGCTAGTGGAGTTGCCAGCCCCCTCCGGCCACGGCCCCACTTTTGGCAGCAAGGCCGGAGGAGATAATGAGAAAAACAAGGAGGAGTCACTGGCCAGTCAGGGCAGCCCCTAAGGTGTCCTGAGCTGAGGTGACTCTGACTTTTAGAAATCCTCCATCTTGCAGATGGAGGATTCCCCCAATAGGATTAGGGATGTGCCCCCCTCCCCTCAGGGAGGAGGCACAAAGAGGGTGTAGCCACCCTCAGGGCTAGTAGCCATTGGCTACTAACCCCCCAGACCTAAACACACCCCTAAATTGAGTATTTAGGGGCTCCCAGAACCTAGCAAGATAGATTCCTGCAACCTGAAGACGAAGAAGGACTGCTGGCCTGAAAGCCCTGCAGAGAAGACGGAGACACCAACTGCTTTGGCCCCAGCCCTACCGGCCTGTCTCCCCACTTCAAGAAAAACTGCAACAGCGACGCGTTCCACAGGGTCCAGCGACCTCTGGACCCTCAGAGGACTACCCTGCATCTAAAAGGACCAAGAACTCCCTAGGACAGCGGCTCTGCTCCAAAGAAGAAACATCTTTGCAATAAAGACAACACTTTTCTCGCCGGAAGCATGAGACTTTGCAGTCTGCACCCGAGACCCCCGGCTCGACCTGCGGAGAAACAACACTACAGGGAGGACTCCCCGGCGACTACGACCCTGTGAGTAGCCAGAGTTGACCCCCCTCAGCCCCCCCAGCGACGCCTGCAGAGGGAATCCAGAGGCTCCCCCTGACCGCAACTGCCTGCTTCTAAGAACCCGACGCCTGGTAAAGACACTGCACCCGCAGCCCCCAGGACCTGAAGGATCCGACCTCCAGTGCAGAAGCGTTCCCCAGGTGGCCCTCTCCCTTGCCCAGGTGGCGGCTACCCCGAGGAGCCCCCCCCTTGCCTGCCTGCATCGCTGAAGAGACCCCTTGGTCTCCCATTGAACTCCATTACAAACCGACGCCTGTTTGCACTCTGCACCCGGCCGCCCCCGTGCCGCTGAGGGTGCACTTTCTGTGCTGACTTGTGTGTCCCCCAGTGCCCTACAAAACCCCCCTGGACTGCCCTCCGAAGTCGCGGGTACTTACCTGCTGGCAGACTGGAACCGGGGCTTCCCCTTCTCCATTGAAGCCTATGCGTTTTGGGCACCACTTTGACCTCTGCACCTGACCGGCCCTGAGCTGCTGGTGTAGTAACTTTGGGGTTGCTCTGAACCCCCAACGGTGGGCTACCTTGGACCCAACTTTGAACCCTGCAGGTGGTTTACTAACCTGCAAAACTAACAAATACTTACCTCCCCCAGGAACTGTTGAAAATTGCAGTGTCTAGTTTAAAAAAAGCTTATTGCCATTTTTGTGAAAACTGTACATGCTATTTTTCTGATTCAAGTTCTTAAGTTACCTAAGTGAAATACTTTAAATGAAAGGTATTACTTGTAAATCTTGAACCTGTGGTTCTTAAAATAAACTAAGAAAATATATTTTTCTATACAAAAACCTGTTGGCCTGGAATTGTCTTTGAGTGTGTGTTCCTCTTATATTGCCTGTGTGTGCACAACAAATGCTTAACACTACCCTCTGATAAGCCTACTTCTCGACCACACTACCACAAAATAGAGCATTAGAATTATCTCTTTTGCCACTATCTTACCTCTAAGGGGAACCCTTGGACTCTGTGCATGCTATTTCTTACTTTGAAATAGTACATACAGAGCCAACTTCCTACAATATCCCCATATGCTCCTGGAACACTTGTGCTCTAAAAAACCTGGTTACCAATAAGCTGGCACTGAGTTTCCTAAAGCAGTTTGAAATCTTCATGTTGCAGGAAACATGGTGCATGGAGCCAATACACATTTCTGGACATTCAGGGATAGACGTCTCTGCAAAACAACCTCAAAGTCACGGACACCCCAAGGGGGGCCTTACAACATACTGCTCCACGAAAATCAACTGGGTGATCAAACAGATCGACCTGGGCATTGACTGGCTGCTACCAACTATGTTGGAACACTGGGCTCCATTAGGCAACAACAGAACCCTACTACTGATCAATGTATATAATCATCCTAATAAAATGCAAAACAGAGAAAATATGGAAACGTTGATCAGCATTGTAAAAATGCTGCAGAAGCAAAATAAGGACGCAATCCTCATTCTGTCTGGCGATTTCAACCTTGATTTGAGAAAGTGCAGCACAAAACCTCTAAATGGAACATACACTAACTCAAAGCTTGAAACCCTGTGTTTGCGTTGCCTGATTCCTCTTCCTGAGGATGCTTCATCCGCACAAGTAACCTTCTTAAGTTGCACAAAAAAATCTAACATCGACTTTACATTTATCAATGAAACTGCACTGCCATTGGTTTTAGCATATAGGATCCAAGAACGCACTGAGAGCGATCACTTCCCACAACTCATTAAGATCCAGAATGAATGGAACCGGCTACCCTCTGCCAATATCATAATTTCAGCCCCAGTGACTTATGACACAAAAAAATTTAAATGGAAGGGGCCAGGCCTCGGTATAGTAATGGAAGAAGTGTACCGCAGTGCTGGCACAATTAATGAGCTTAAAGAAACACTAAGAATGCAGGAACAAGAAAATCATCCTCTAGGAGAACGAGTGACCGATAGGACGCACTTGTGTGATTCCTTAATGAATACATTTTCCATCAAAAAAAGTCTCCCAATTTAGGTCATAGAAACAAAAAACAAAGTTAAGAGCGGCAGAGCAGAAAAGCCATGGTTTAACAAAACACTGCATAATCAGAAAAATCAAGTCTCTAGAGAATTAAAAGAAGTCCTAAAGGACACACGCTGGGGAAGGAAATCTGACAACACAAGGCTCTCTGAGCTAAGAGCCAAATACAAGAAAAATTGCTGGATGGCAAAACGGAGGTATCATGAGGATTTGTGGACCAAGCTGCTCATGTCCAACAAACAGAAAAATAATGAAAAGTTCTGGGAACTGATAAATGTACTAAATCAGGGGAAAAAAATCGACATATGAACACCGGAATTGATGCGGCCACATGGGAAGCCCACATACAAACAATGTTCTCACGCCCAGTACACCATATGAAGGAGGAGGCCACTCAGTCAGCCAATGACCCAAGTAAGATAACTTTGGTTTCAGAGAGACAACGCAAACAGATTTACTTATAAACCAAAATGAACAAAAGTACACACTAAAGAGCATCGACATCGAAAAGGTGATAAGCCTTATAAAGAAATTAAAACTGGAAGGCTCAGCTGGCCGGAACGGAATGCCAAATGCCCTATTTAGAGGAGACCCTTCATTCTGGGCACAATATATGATGCTGCTTTTTGATGACCCCCAGGGCACCACGGGTCTACCAGACGCATGGAAAGGCAGTATCATCCATCCAATATATAAAGCAGGCAACCCCGCTAGCCCTTCAAACTACAGGCTAATAGCATTGATAGATGTGGAAATAAAACTCTACTCAGCATGTTTACTGCAACTACTAGCAGAATGGATTCATGACAGACATCTAATTCCACAATGCCAGACACGTTTCAGAACTGGTATGGGAGCCTCCACTAACCTGACAACCCTGGCTCTGTTGGGAAACAAAGCCAGGCTTAAGAAGAAAAGGCTATTCACATGTTTTATTGATCTAAAGGCAGGGTTTGATTTCGTACCAAGAACCCACCTATGGGACAAACTGAAAGGTTGGGGCTTACCCTGTAGCCTTCTCAATGCAATGATGGACTTGTACATAGGCACTTGGGCGCAAGTAAAAATCGAAGAAGGTGGCTACCTCACCAACAGAATATTGATGGCAAAAGGACTAAAACAAGAATGTATTAGCTCCTACGCTGTTCAACTTATATCTTGCCGACCTAGCTGAGGCTCTAGCATCGGTAAACAGCCATCCGCCAATATTGCCCAAGAAAGGAATAGCATGGCTACAGTATGCAGACGACAGTCATACTCAGCCAAACACAAGTCGGCCTACAGCATAGCATCAACGCATTTCATACATACATAACAATGCAAGGTCTGGAATTGAATTTGAGTAAAACTAAGGTTGGCCGCCTAGTAGACATAAAGTACAAATCTTCTTCATGGTTCATAAAGGGAACCCGGGTGGAGGCTGCCCCCACATACAAATATTTGGGATTCACCATGGACCGCCTCTTGACCTTCAAGCCACAGCTTGCTGTTGCTCAAGCTAAAGCCCTTTCATTGACCTATGGCTTCAAAATACTAAAACAAAAACTGAGCTGCCCGTCATATTCACACCTCCTTTCAGTCACGGCAGCACGACTAATGCCGACTGTCACTTATGGCGCCGAAATCATGCTGGGGAAGGAGGCAGTTTTTTTCAATCAAGTCCAGACAAAGGCCTACAAAATGGTTTTTCGGTTCCCCCGACCAGCATCTCCAGTCCAGGTCTGCCAAGAATTGGGTCTGAAAAACTACGAATTTCAGAGTAAATGTGCTTTCACCAAATTATGCTGGAGGATGCGTACAGCAGAGATTGGTACCTTAAATAACCTATGTTGGATGGAAATCGAGGAGCAACAGGGTCACAACAATAAAGGCACCTGTGGTCAGCATTTAAACAACTGTTTTAAAGTGCTAGGTCTGCCAGAAGCCTGGGAGCAGAACCTGGGCAAAAAGGAGATTTACCGGAAGGCAAATGCTGTCACTAAGATAAAATCTTTAAATTCTGACAAACAAAAATTGGGAAGAAGAAGACAGCACACCAGGATTGTAACAACATCTTACAAAACCTTACGGGTACAGGAATATTTAGCAGCATCCTTCAACCAGTTGCTGGAACACTAGTTCATGCTCTTTCGATTTGGGTTGATGGAAATGAAAGATATGGGGACATATGTACAAACACTTTTTCCCATAGACACAGAATGGGTAAAAACCTTTGATACATCTGGCCCATGGTCCCTTCATGGAGACAACAAGATCCAACGCATTCCTGTTGACTGTGTGGATACAGACAGGAGTCATTAGAACACATTTTCTGTGTGTGCCCGGTGTTGCTAGGTTACAGGATATTGTATCTGAAAAATATTTTTAGGATATTGAACATGCAGTCCAGCCGTCATCAGTTGGCTCAGCGGACTCTCAATACTCTTTTCTTGTCGGGGGACCAAATTTATGGTACAGGCCCAGAAAGAACTAGAGAATAAAATCTAAGCCGAGTGCGCACGGGTTATCATTTTATGTTAGTAAAGCACCCAACAGGTTAGCTGCAGCCAGAAAACAGTCTCAGGTATAACTTAGTGTTCGTCATTTTTAGTATTCCCTGAGCCCTACTCATCTACAATCACAGTTTTGCACGGGAGTAAGAAAGTCCTAAATTTAAGACCAAGAGTAAGGTTGGAATCAGTAGAGAACATTTTAGTCATGCACAAATTGATCATTATGATAAGTTTTAGTTTAAACAAGCATTTTATGTTTTTATGAGTCTCTATTTAATACAGTGAGTATGCTAAGTATTTCTACAAATATGTATGTTTGAATTGCAATGGTTTTAACTAACTGTGCCAATAAATTTAAACTTGAAACTATAACACACATCTGTCACCTTCTTGGCCTCTCATTCTTCTTGACAAAGAGCAGAGTGTTGCTGCAAGTTTTTTGGAAGCGACAAACACATTCAGTGTGCGCCCGGCTGAGGCTGTCGATCGTTTCACTGGTTCTTCTAATTGTGAGGTTGTGTGCTGCTGTTTAGGGATTGGACCGGTGTAGTCCGGTATTGAAATTGTGAACACTTTAGAATATGCGCCACCGGGTCAGTGAGTCCACCTCTGAATGCAGGGTTACCACATGGTGCTCTGTTAGTCAGTAGGACAGGGGGGGAGGTGTGTGGTGCAGTGTAGGTGCAGGTCCTCAGTCTGAGACTCTTCACAGGTTTGATGCCTTTGTGGACACCCACAATCCGGCTGATGTGCTTAAGACGAGTCCTGCTGTACTATGTGGGGCTTGTTTGTCTCAGGAAGTGTAAGCCACTGTGAGGAAGAGTAGATCACTGATTCATGGGAGGCAGGAGGGGGTTGTAGAAGGTCTAAACACAGTTGTGTGCCTCTGCAGCTGTGCATGTGTTTTCACTAGGTTTTAAGGGGCAGCGACCATTGGAGGGTGTTGTCAGTTACTACAGATATCAGTGCACCCACAGGGGTGGGCTGGTCAGGGCTTGCTTCAGGTGAGGTTGTGTCAATGAGCTGGGGTTGCTTCGCATGAGGTTGTGTTAGTGAGTTGGGGTTGCTTTGCATGAGGTTGTGTTAGTGAGTTGGGGTTGCTTCGCATGAGGTTGTGTTAGTGAGTTGGGGTTGCTTTGCGTGAAGTTGTGTTAGTGAGTTGGGCTTGCTTCTCGTGAGGTTGTGTCAGTGAGTTTGGCTTCCTTCAGGTGAGGTTGTGTCAGAGAGTTGAGCTTCGGGTGAGGTTGTGTCAGTGAGTTGGGCTTCGGTGAGGTTGTGTTAGTGAGTTGGGGTTGCTTCGCTTGAAGTTGTGTCAGTGAGTTGGGCTTGCTTCAGGTGAGGTTGTGTCAGTAAGTTGGGCTTCGGGTGAGGTGTGTTAGTGAGTTGGGGTTGCTTTGCGTGAGGTTGTGTCAGTGAGTTGGGCTTCGGGTGAGGTTGTGTCAGTGAGTTGGGCTTCAGGTGAGGTTTTGTCAGTGGGTTAACCTTGCTTCAGATGAGGTTGTGTCAGTGAGCTGGGCGCTGTGGGCGGGGGGGGGTTCGGTTGGATACCATGGTGAATCATGGCATGCGGAGCTTGCAGGGTTCAGCAATTGTCGTTTGACTACCTTGCTTCGATGCATTGATGCGGCGTTTCGTTTTTGTTGCTGTGATTGGTCCCCTTATTGATTTCTTTTTAAGAATAACATTTACACGTTTCCAGACATGAAGAGAAACACTCTGTCTCTCCCGTTCCCCACTTTAATGTGTTTTCTCAGAAACTGACCCGTTCGTGATGGTGAAACCGGAAGGACTGAAGCTCAGCAGCGCCTTTCCCTGTAGTCCATCTCTCCTTCCTGCCCCAGGCTGCAGTAGTACCACTCGTGTGCTCTTGGGCATGTAAGGCCCGTGTGGTCTTTTGTAAACTAACGTCAGGAGCAGGGCCCCCACCAGTGGGATACGGCATCCGGACCCGTATCAGAATGTGTGAGGTTTTCCACCCCTAGAACATGCCACACTCTGTGGTACCAACCCTCCAGGGTGGCACCAGCATAGCTGCCAAGTTTCCCAGGTCCATTCTTTATGTGTTGCTCCAATCCGAGTTTTTTTTACTTTGAATTCTGGACTTGTAGTCCTGTTTTATAATGGAATAAGTAAAACTAAAACTCCCAGAATTCAAAGTAAAAACTTGGACTGGAGCAGCACATCACGCATTGACCCGGGGAAACCTGGAATGGATGCCCCGGTCAGCAGCCAGCTAGTAGGGTCTGACCGGCCAGTGATAAGAGCGCATTTATCACCCTCCGCAAGTTTCCCCGCGTGTTTATTCAGCATTCAGACAAGATATGGGGGGGTCTCTGGGATGATGTTCCATCACCCCAGGAACCCCTGGCCAGACGGGGTGTATTAAAGGATGCCCCATAGAATGAGGTGGTTCTCCCCCGCCTGTAGCCCCCCAGCATCGGTCCCATCTTGTTCTTTCCAGTGCGTGAAGTCGATGTGCGGACCCCCTTGACCTCAGATGGATTCTTGCTACATTCTGCCTCCGAGAGGCCGTGGGATCCCTTTAATGCAGCGGTGAGTCTGGTGGACTATTCGGCTTCTGTAAACTGAAGGTTCAACCCTCTCCCGGCAGCTCTGAAAGCTTCTCTTCTGTGCCGGGCTTCTTTCTAGTGACAATGTAGAGATTCTTGAAATAAGGGTGAGGTTGGGTGGCGGGTGGGGAAATGGGGAGGGGGCACCATCGCTTTCCTTAAAACAGATTGTCTGGAGCTGGATAACCCTTGATTGACACCACGGATCTCCCCCTGCAGGTTGGTTTACCGCCCCTCGACAGGTCGAATTCACTGTTGTAGGCCACAGGGCGTGTAGCAGGTAGAGTGGCACCGAGGACCAGAGGTTTCTGGGGCTCATGTCCATTCTGACCCTGGCGCCCATAATACTAAGGCTAACCTACTGCTAGGACCGGAGGGAAGTCAGCATACGATTAAATTGCGGAGTTTGGGTGATGCTGCTGGTTTCTGTCTGAGTAGAATTGATGGCTTCAGTTATTGGTGCTCAGTCCCGCGGAGGGGCTGTTAAAACTGGACTATCTGGGGGCTCTTAGACGGGTGAGTGGAGTGAAAAGTCTGTGCGGGAATGCTCGCCTTAGCTGCAGAATAACTCTTCTGTGAAGATATCGGCGGGCTTGTGTTATTTCTCAAAGCCAATGCAGCTCCAACAATAGTAGCAGGCGTTGGTGGTATAGTGGTGAGCATAGCTGCCTTCCAAGCAGTTGACCCGGGTTCGATTCCCGGCCAACGCAGTATATATTTTTGTGCAATAATATAATTTCATTATTACTGTGTGAGTTTCACTTTGATAGTAAATCATTTAGTCTGTCTCACGACTGACATTGACTCACAAGGATACAGAACTAAGGAAACCACGAGGAATGAATATCACGGAGAGGCCGGAGCGACTCGGACGCATTTCCACCCACAGGTTTATGTTCTGGATCTCCTCCTGCAGGGCTGCACCGGCAGCTGACACACCGGGTGAACGTATGTGCAGCCACTTCTGAACAGAATCGTGAATTACTCCAGTACTTCTAGCTCTGGCTCCATAGCAAGAACTAGTACGTGTTTGCAGCTGCACATCCTGTACATGATGACGTGGGAACTGTAAGTCAGTGCCTCAGTTCTGTTTTGCTGTTCTGTAGGACAGTGAATCCCTCAGTCCTTTCAGCGCTAGTAGCATCTCCAGACCCTCAACCCACTGGGGATTTTCCGGGGTCTGCTGCGGCCAGTCCTGCACTTTCTACTTGTTAAGAAATCATTCACAAAACGGGAGATTAACCCTTTCTGAAAGAGGCGCTGGTTTATTGCCCCGAATGTTAGACCAAGGTCGGTTCTTTGCAGTAGTCCGGACAGTTGGCTCAGCTGGTAAAAACTACAACTGTGTGAAACAGAAAAACATTGTTTCACAGAAATGTGTTATAATGCTGTGAGGTTTAGTGGATTTATTGTGCTTAAACGACTGTGAGATTAGCGAGGGGAGTAGTTTGCTGTCTCTCATTTGTAAAAAAAAAAAAAAAAAAATGTGAGAAATTAATTTCTCACTGATGAAATTCATGAAGTTCTGTGAGTATTGCATGGTGTGAAATTCGCAGATCTTGCTGGTGTAATAAAACTTCGCTCAGGCTTGGTGAGAAAATGCTGTTAACAAAAATATACATTTAATTGTTCGACTTACCTTGAAAGCTTATGTCAGGTGACCCTCAATGACTAAAGACTTTAGGGGTGACAGTGCAAACCTTGTGGCTGGTATCACCGGTGCCATTGAAACATAACAGTGCTGCAAAGTTACTGATAGCTAAAACCCTGTCCTTTCAGTCTTCGTTGTCAGAGGGCAGCAAAGCTGAACGGATTAATCTTCTTATTTAAGGTGAAATTGCTTTAGAAACTCAGAGAATCTGACACATGAATAACACAAAAGACCGGTTGTCAAATCAGAGCTCTGGCCGCTTTCTTTAGTAGAGGTGGTTGGATTATTAAATATGAAACTTCTATAGTTCACTACATTTCTACCGAATGCGAGGACAATCTGACTGTCTCAGGAAGTTGCCCCTCAGTTGTATAAGGGGATACCTTCCATCAAACTTTTTGACAGGTGCCCGCCCCGTGATCACGTAGGCAATGACGTGGGTACCCTGCCCCGTGATGACGTAAGTAATGACGTAGGTGAGTCACGTGGGTTGTGACATGATGTGATGCTGTGTTAGTCACGTGCCCTGATGCTGTCCCTTGTGTGTAGGTCTATGGACTGTGTGAAATGGCGGCTGTGCAGGTGTGCGGCATGCTTCATGGCCTAAGAGGACAAGTGTGGACATGTCAGACATTCAGGACCGAGTGGCTGCCTGGGGGGCCACCTCGCAGGGCAGAGCATTGGGGTTGTAATGACAAACCTCCACCCTACCAACTAATCCAAAAAGAGGGGCTGGGCAAATGCTGCAAAGGTCATGACATATGGTTACTGTTACGTGTAACCCCTCAACGTATCAGAGCCGTCAAGGTGAGCATGTGACCGCTATGTTGTAGAGGCGTACGCCCTTTTTGAACCATTGAATACATATAAGGAGCCGGCCAGAGCAGCACGCCAAACCGAGAACCATTTCTGAAATAGGTTGTCAAGGCATTATGAAGAGATACAGTCCGCTCACCAGAAAAGCCGCCTCCTCAGGTGCCCAGAACACTATCAATAGATATTATCGGTCCCTAACACCTCCGGTGTGGATGAGAATGCACAGCTGGCTGCCCCTACAGAGGGGGGTTCCAACGTTACCGATTTTCAAAAGGAAGTTTGCGAGCGGCTTGAAAAGCTCAGCCTCTAGGATTTGCCGCAACTGAAATCCCCTATTAAGGTTGAAGGCGACGGCCGCGAAGCCTCGAAAGACTAATTAAATGATTCAATCAACTTCATCGACAGTGAAGATGATGAAAACTGTATTGCACCACCGAATTCACAAGTCTATGAAGATATGGGCTTTCAGGAGGACCCTGATCCAGAGGCAGTCGTCGCACAGCCGGCAGGTGTAAACTCTGAAGCCGCTTATACACCAATGGACCTACGCGACTCGCAAGATTTCAGAGCAGCCGCTGAGTGTAGCAAAAATGCTGAGCAGTAAGCTTATCAGAGGGTCGTGTTAAGCATTTGTTGTACACACACCGGCAATTAATGAGGAACACACACTCAAAGACTTACTCCAGGCCAATAGGTTTTTATATTGGAAAAATATATTTTCTTAGTTTATTTTAAGAACCACAGGTTCAAGATTTACATTAAACACTTTAAATGCAAGGTACTTCACTTAGATACTTTAGGAACTTTGAATGAAAACAATATCATGTACAGCCTTTGTAAAAATTGCAATAAGCTATTTTCAAAGTAGACACAGTGCAAAAATCAACATTTCCTGGGGGAGGTAAGTAAACGTTAGATTAGGAGGTAAGTAAAACACTTACAAGTCTCAGTCCTGGGGCATAGGCAGCTCACCGATGGGGGTTCAAGGCAACCCCAAAGTTACCACACCAGCAGCTCAGGGCTAAAAGCTCATTTATGGTCGGCCTTTGGTGCGAATCATATGGCAAAAGGTGGTTTGTTAAGATGAGAGCACTCATATCGTGCTAGGCAAAATATACAGTGGAGGCACTCATTTTTGTGTCAGGTGTATGTAGAGATGAGACAGCGACTTTTATGCACTAATGAGCCACGCAATTGTGTTACATCTTGGGGTTCAGTCCAAGCCATATTGAGCAGACGAGGGCGGTCATGGTGGCGGGCGCCTGGCTGTCGGGCAGGGTGTAAGGCTCAATAGTGTACAGTGAGACTCTGTAGGGCTTTGTAGGAAAGTACCATCTTGCCTGGCATGTTACCCCCATTTTTCACTGTATATATGTTGTTTTAGTTGTATGTGTCACTGGGACCCTGGTAACCCAGGGCCCCAGTGCTCATAAGTGTGCCTGAATGTGTTTCCTGTGTAGTGACTAACTGTCTCACTGAGGCTCTGCTAATCAGAACCTCAGTGGTTATGCTCTCTCATTTCTTTCCAAATTGTCACTGACAGGCTAGTGACCATTTTTACCAATTTACATTGGCTTACTGGAACACCCTTATAATTCCCTAGTATATGGTACTGAAGTACCCAGGGTATTGGGGTTCCAGGAGATCCCTATGGGCTGCAGCATTTCTTTTGCCACCCATAGGGAGCTCTGACAATTCTTACACAGGCCTGCCACTGCAGCCTGAGTGAAATAACGTCCACGTAATTTCACAGCCATTTTACACTGCACTTAAGTAACTTATAAGTCACCTATATGTCTAACCTTTACCTGGTAAAGGTTAGGTGCAAAGTTACTTAGTGTGAGGGCACCCTGGCACTAGCCAAGGTGCCCCCACATTGTTCAGAGCCAATTCACTGAACTTTGTGAGTGCGGGGACACCATTACACGCGTGCACTACATATAGGTCACTACCTATATGTAGCTTCACCATGGTAACTCCGAATATGGCCATGTAACATGTCTATGATCATGGAATTGCCCCCTCTATGCCATCCTGGCATTGTTGGTACAATTCCATGATCCCAGTGGTCTGTAGCACAGACCCTGGTACTGCCAGACTGCCCTTCCTGGGGTTTCTCTGCAGCTGCTGCTGCTGCCAACCCCTCAGACAGGCAGCTGCCCTCCTGGGGTCCAGCCAGGCCTGGCCCAGGATGGCAGAACAAAGAACTTCCTCTGAGAGAGGGTGTGACACCCTCTCCCTTTGGAAAATGGTGTGAAGGCAGGGGAGGAGTAGCCTCCCCCAGCCTCTGGAAATGCTTTGTTGGGCACAGATGTGCCCAATTCTGCATAAGCCAGTCTACACCGGTTCAGGGACCCCTTAGCCCCTGCTCTGGCGTGAAACTGGACAAAGGAAAGGGGAGTGACCACTCCCCTGACCTGCACCTCCCCTGGGAGGTGTCCAGAGCTCCTCCAGTGTGCTCCAGACCTCTGCCATCTTGGAAACAGAGGTGCTGCTGGCACACTGGACTGCTCTGAGTGGCCAGTGCCACCAGGTGACGTCAGAGACTCCTGCTGATAGGCTCCTTCAGGTGTTAGTAGCCTTTCCTCTCTCCTAGGTAGCCAAACCCTCTTTTCTGGCTATTTAGGGTCTCTGTCTCTGGGGAAACTTTAGATAACGAATGCATGAGCTCAGCCGAGTTCCTCTGCATCTCTCTCTTCACCTTCTGATAAGGAAACGACCGCTGACTGCGCTGGAAGCCTGCAAACCTGCAACATAGTAGCAAAGACGACTACTGCAACTCTGTAACGCTGATCCTGCCGCCTTCTCGACTGTTTTCCTGCTTGTGCATGCTGTGGGGGTAGCCTGCCTCCTCTCTGCACCAGAAGCTCCGAAGAAATCTCCCGTGGGTCGACGGAATCTTCCCCCTGCAACCGCAGGCACCAAAAAGCTGCATTACCGGTCCCTTGGGTCTCCTCTCAGCACGACGAGCGAGGTCCCTCGAATCCAGCGACACTGTCCAAGTGACCCCCACAGTCCAGTGACTCTTCAGCCCAAGTTTGGTGGAGGTAAGTCCTTGCCTCACCTCGCTGGGCTGCATTGCTGGGAACCGGGACTTTGCAGCTACTCCGGCCCCTATGCACTTCCGGCGGAAATCCTTTGTGCACAGCCAAGCCTGGGTCCACGGCACTCTAACCTGCATTGCACGACTTTCTAAGTTGGTCTCCGGCGACGTGGGACTCCTTTGTGCAACTTCGGTGAGCACCGTTTCACGCATCCTTGTAGTGCCTGTTTCTGGCACTTCTCCGGGTGCTACCTGCTTCAGTTAGGGCTCTTTGTCTTGCTCGACGTCCCCTCTCTCTGCAGCTCCAATTTGCGACCTCCTGGTCCCTCCTGGGCCCCAGCAGCGTCCAAAAACGCCAAACGCACGATTTGCGTGTAGCAAGGCTTGTTGGCATCCTTCCGGCGGAAAAACACTTCTGCACGACTCACCAAGGCGAGTGGGATCCGTCCACCAAAGGGGAAGTCTCTATCCCTTTTCGTTCCTGCAGAAACCTCAGCTTCTTCTGTCCAGTCGAAGCTTCTTTGCACCCGCAGCTGGCATTTCCTGGGCATCTGCCCATCTCCGACTTGCTTGTGACTTTTGGACTTGGTCCCCTTGTTCCACAGGTACCCTAGATTGGAAATCCACAGTTGTTGCATTGCTGGTTTGTGTCTTTCCTGCATTATTCCTCTAACACGACTCTTTTGTCCTTAGGGGAACTTTAGTGCACTTTGCACTCACTTTTCAGGGTCTTGGGGAGGGTTATTTTTCTAACTCTCACTATTTTCTAATAGTCCCAGCGACCCTCTACAAGTTCACATAGGTTTGGGGTCCATTCGTGGTTCGCATTCCACTTTTGGAGTATATGGTTTGTGTTGCCCCTATCCCTATGTTTCCCCATTGCATCCTATTGTAACTATACATTGTTTGCACTGTTTTCTAAGACTATACTGCATATTTTTGCTATTGTGTATATATATCTTGTGTATATTTCCTATCCTCTCACTGAGGGTACACTCTAAGATACTTTGGCATATTGTCATAAAAATAAAGTACCTTTATTTTTAGTATAACTGTGTATTGTGTTTTCTTATGATATTGTGCATATGACACTAAGTGGTACTGTAGTAGCTTCACACGTCTCCTAGTTGAGCCTAAGCTGCTCTGCTAAGCTACCATTATCTATCAGCCTAAGCTGCTAGACACCCTATACACTAATAAGGGATAACTGGGCCTGGTGCAAGGTGCAAGTACCCCTTGGTACTCACTACAAGCCAGTCCAGCCTCCTACATTGGTTGTGCAGTGGTGGGATAAGTGCTTGAGACTACTTACCACTCTTGTCATTGTACTTTTCATAAGAGAAAAATATACAAAACAAGGTCAGTGTATATACACATAGCCAAAAAGTTTTGCATTTCCTCTTTTCACTCTTTTCTAAGTGCTGAAAAGTACTTCTAAACTTTCAAAAAGTTCTTAAAAGTTTAAAAAGTTTTTTTCTGTCTTTCCAAAAAGTTCTGAAAACTTTTTACTCTTTTTCTATCACTTTAACTCTCTCTAAAAAATGTCTGGCACAGGAAAAAATGTTGAACTGTCCAAACTTGCATATGATCACCTTAGCTGGAAAGGAGCAAGGAGTCTCTGCATAGAGAGAGGTTTGAGTGTAGGGAAGAATCCTTCCTTAGAACTGTTAATTAATATGCTTAGAGTACAGGATAAGGCCATAAGTGCCCAATCTGTAGAAAAAGTAGCTAATGGTTCTCAATCTGATCCAGGGACTCCCCCAGGAAAAGGTTCAGGAAAGAAACTTCTCAGCCTGCCCATTACTAGACAGTCTAGCATAGTTGGTACAGAGGTTGAATCACACCATACTAATGGTGTGCTCTCACATTATACTGGTAGCCAAGCTGTTAGGGTGCCCTCTGTAAGGGACAGGTCTCCTTCTGTTCATTCCCATCATACCTCTGTATCTAGAAATGTCCCTCCCACCCACCCTGATGACAGATTGTTAGAAAGGGAGCTCAATAGATTGAGAGTGGGACAAACCAGACTGAAGCTCAAGAAGCAACAGCTGGATTTGGATAGACAGTCTTTAGAAGTAGAGAGGGAAAGACAGAAGTTGGGTTTAGAAACCCATGGTGGCAGCAGCAGTATTCCCCATAGTCATCCTGCAAAAGAGCATGATTCCAGGAATCTGCACAAGATAGTTCCCCCTTATAAGGAGGGGGATGACATTAACAAGTGGTTTGCTGCACTTGAGAGGGCCTGTGCTGTACAGGATGTCCCTCAAAAGCAGTGGGCTGCTATCCTATGGCTATCATTTAGTGGAAAAGGTAGGGATAGGCTCCTTACAGTGAAAGAAAATGATGCCAATAATTTCCAAGTTCTTAAGAATGCACTCCTGGATGGTTATGGCTTAACCACTGAACAGTACAGGATAAAGTTCAGAGAGACCAAAAAGGAGTCTTCACAAGACTGGGTTGATTTCATTGACCAGGCAGTGAAGGCCTTGGAGGGGTGGTTACATGGCAGTAAAGTTACTGATTATGACAGCCTGTATAACTTAATCCTGAGAGAGCATATTCTTAATAATTGTGTGTCTGATTTGTTGCACCAGTACTTGGTGGACTCTGATCTGACCTCTCCCCAAGAATTGGGAAAGAAGGCAGACAAATGGGTCAGAACAAGAGTGAACAGAAAAGTTCATACAGGGGGTGACAAAGATGGCAACAAAAAGAAGGATGGTAAGTCTTCTGACAAGGGTGGGGACAAATCTAAAAATGAATCTTCATCAGGCCCACAAAAACACTCTGGTGGGGGTGGTGGGTCCAAATCCTCCTTTAATCAGAACAAGGAAAAGAAACCATGGTGCTATTTATGTAAAATAAAAGGCCATTGGACAACAGATCCCAGTTGTCCAAAGAAAGGCACCACAGCTCCTACCACTACAACCCCTACTGCTACACCTAGTGTCCCTACTAATAGCAGTGGTGGTGGGAGCAAACCTACTAATAGCCAATCCAAGGGAGTAGCTGGGCTCACTTTTGGTAATTTAGTTGGGGTTGGTCTGATTAGGGAGACCACAGAGGCTACTTTAGTCTCTGAAGGGGCTATTGATTTAGCCACTTTGGTTGCTTGCCCCCATAACTTGGAGAAGTACAAGCAACTAACCCTAATAAATGGTGTTGAGGTCCAGGCCTACAGGGACACAGGTGCCAGTGTCACAATGGTGATTGAGAAACTGGTGCATCCTGAACAACACATACTTGGACACCAGTACCAAGTAACCGATGCTCACAACATAACACAAAGCCACCCCATGGCTGTTGTAAATCTCAACTGGGGGGGGGGTAACTGGTCCAAAGAAAGTTGTGGTAGCTTCAGATTTACCTGTAGACTGTCTATTAGGGAATGATTTGGAGACATCAGCTTGGTCAGATGTGGAGTTGGAGGCCCATGCAGCAATGCTGGGCATCCCAGGGCATATTTTTGCTTTGACAAGGGCTCAGGCCAAAAAGCAAAAAGGACAGGGAAGCTTGGATCCTGGAACAATGGACCAAGTGCTCCCTAAAGCTAGGTCTAGTAGAAGCAAACCACTTCCTACTATCCCTCCCTCTACAGTGGATTCAACTTCTGAGGAAGAAGAATTCCCTCCCTGTGCAGAACCTACACCAGAGGAGCTGGAAGCAGACACTGCTGAGCTTTTGGGTGAAGGGGGGCCTGCCAGGGAGGAGCTGAGTGTGGCACAGCAAACCTGTCCCACATTAGAGGGTCTCAGACAGCAAGCTGTCAATCAAGCTAATGGGGATGTCAGTGACTCTCACAGAGTTTACTGGGAGGACAACCTCTTGTACACTGAGCATAGAGATCCTAAACCTGGAGCTGCCAGGAGATTAGTGATTCCTCAGGAGTACAGAAAGTTCCTCCTAACACTGGCACATGACATTCCCTTAGCTGGGCACCTGGGTCAAATGAAAACTTGGGACAGATTGGTACCATTGTTTCATTGGCCTAGGATGTCTGAGGACACAAAGGAATTTTGCAAGTCCTGTGAAACCTGTCAAGCCAGTGGCAAGACAGGTGGCACCCCAAAGGCACCCCTTATCCCACTGCCTGTGGTTGGGGTTCCCTTTGAAAGGGTAGGGGTTGACATAGTTGGCCCCCTTGACCCTCCTACTGCTTCAGGCAATAGGTTTATCTTGGTGGTAGTGGACCATGCCACAAGATATCCTGAAGCAATTCCTTTAAGGACCACTACAGCTCCTGCAGTGGCAAAGGCCCTCCTGGGAATATTTTCCAGGGTGGGCTTCCCAAAGGAAGTAGTATCAGACAGAGGAAGCAATTTCATGTCTGCATACTTAAAGGCCATGTGGAAGGAGTGTGGTGTAACTTACAAGTTCACAACACCCTATCATCCACAAACAAATGGACTGGTGGAGAGATTTAATAAAACTCTCAAAGGCATGATTATGGGACTCCCTGAAAAACTCCGCAGGAGATGGGATATCCTTCTACCATGCCTCCTTTTTGCCTACAGGGAGGTACCCCAGAAAGGAGTGGGCTTCAGCCCCTTTGAACTTCTTTTTGGACACCCTGTTAGGGGTCCACTCACACTTGTAAAGGAGGGTTGGGAACAACCTTTAAAAGCTCCTAAGCAGGATATTGTGGATTATGTACTTGGTCTCAGATCAAGGATGGCTGAGTACATGAAAAAGGCCAGTAAAAACCTTCAGGCCAGCCAAGAGCTCCAGAAGCAATGGCATGATCAGAAGGCTGTTTTGGTTCAGTACCAACCAGGGCAGAAAGTGTGGGTCTTGGAGCCTGTGGCCCCAAGAGCACTCCAAGATAAATGGAGTGGACCTTACACAATTGTTGAAAAGAAGGGTGAAGTCACCTACTTGGTTGACTTAGGCACTGCCAGGAGTCCCCTTAGGGTGCTCCATGTCAACCGCCTGAAACCCTACTATGACAGGGCTGATCTCACCCTGCTCATGGCAACAGATGAGGGACAGGAAGAAGACAGTGATCCTCTACCTGATCTCTTCTCTTCCACAGAACAAGATGCTCTTGTGGAAGGTGTAGTTTTGGCGGATTGTCTTACTGCTGAGCAGAAAGATAATTGCATAAATCTCCTAGGACAATTTTCAAAACTCTTCTCCATTGTGCCAGGCACCACTTCTTGGTGTGAGCACACTATAGATACTGGAGACAGTTTACCTGTCAAAAGTAAGATCTATAGGCAGCCTGACCATGTCAGGGACTGCATAAAGCAAGAAGTTCAGAAAATGTTGGAACTAGGAGTGGTTGAGCACTCTGACAGTCCATGGGCTTCTCCTGTGGTACTGGTACCAAAACCCAATTCTAAAGATGGAAAGAAGGAAATGAGGTTTTGTGTAGACTATAGAGGTCTCAACTTGGTAACCAAAACTGATGCTCACCCTATACCCAGGGCAGATGAGCTCATAGATACACTGGCATCTGCCAAGTATCTAAGCACTTTTGATTTGACTGCAGGGTATTGGCAGATCAAATTGTCAGAAGATGCTAAACCTAAGACTGCATTTTCTACCATTGGAGGACATTACCAGTTTACTGTAATGCCTTTTGGTTTGAAAAATGCACCTGCCACTTTTCAGAGGTTGGTGAACACAGCCCTGCAAGGGCTGGAAGCTTTCAGTGCAGCATATTTGGATGATATAGCTGTCTTTAGCTCCAGCTGGGATGATCACCTGGTCCACCTTTGGAAAGTTTTGGAGGCTCTGCAAAAGGCAGGCCTCACTATCAAGGCTTCAAAGTGCCAGATAGGGCAGGGTAAGGTGGTTTATCTGGGACACCTTGTTGGTGGGGAACAGATTGCACCACTTCAGGGGAAAATCCAAACTATTATTGATTGGGTTCCCCCTACCACTCAGACTCAGGTGAGAGCCTTCCTAGGCCTCACTGGGTATTACAGGAGGTTCATTAAGAACTATGGCTCCATTGCAGCCCCTCTTAATGACCTCACATCCAAGAAAATGCCTAAAAAGGTATTATGGACAGCAAACTGTCAGAAAGCTTTTGAGGAGCTGAAGCAGGCCATGTGCTCTGCACCTGTCCTGAAAAGCCCTTGTTACTCTAAAAAATTCTATGTCCAAACTGATGCATCTGAATTAGGAGTAGGGGCAGTCCTATCACAACTTAATTCTGAGGGCCAGGATCAACCTGTTGCTTTTATTAGTAGAAGGTTGACCCCTAGAGAAAAGTGTTGGTCTGCCATTGAGAGGGAGGCCTTTGCTGTGGTCTGGGCTCTGAAGAAGTTGAGGCCATACCTGTTTGGCACTCACTTCATTGTTCAGACAGACCACAAACCTCTACTTTGGCTAAAACAAATGAAAGGTGAAAATCCTAAATTGTTGAGGTGGTCCATATCCCTACAGGGAATGGACTATACAGTGGAACATAGACCTGGGAGTAGCCACTCCAATGCAGATGGACTCTCCAGATATTTCCACTTAGACAATGAAGACTCATCAGGTAATGGCTAGTCTTATTGTCCTTCGTTTGGGGGGGGGGTTGTGTAGGAAAGTACCATCTTGCCTGGCATGTTACCCCCATTTTTCACTGTATATATGTTGTTTTAGTTGTATGTGTCACTGGGACCCTGGTAACCCAGGGCCCCAGTGCTCATAAGTGTGCCTGAATGTGGTACCTGTGTAGTGACTAACTGTCTCACTGAGGCTCTGCTAATCAGAACCTCAGTGGTTATGCTCTCTCATTTCTTTCCAAATTGTCACTGACAGGCTAGTGACCATTTTTACCAATTTACATTGGCTTACTGGAACACCCTTATAATTCCCTAGTATATGGTACTGAAGTACCCAGGGTATTGGGGTTCCAGGAGATCCCTATGGGCTGCAGCATTTCTTTTGCCACCCATAGGGAGCTCTGACAATTCTTACACAGGCCTGCCACTGCAGCCTGAGTGAAATAACGTCCACGTAATTTCACAGCCATTTTACACTGCACTTAAGTAACTTATAAGTCACCTATTTGTCTAACCTTTACCTGGTAAAGGTTAGGTGCAAAGTTACTTAGTGTGAGGGCACCCTGGCACTAGCCAAGGTGCCCCCACATTGTTCAGAGCCAATTCACTGAACTTTGTGAGTGCGGGGACACCATTACACGCGTGCACTACATATAGGTCACTACCTATATGTAGCTTCACCATGGTAACTCCGAATATGGCCATGTAACATGTCTATGATCATGGAATTGCCCCCTCTATGCCATCCTGGCATTGTTGGTACAATTCCATGATCCCAGTGGTCTGTAGCACAGACCCTGGTACTGCCAGACTGCCCTTCCTGGGGTTTCTCTGCAGCTGCTGCTGCTGCCAACCCCTCAGACAGGCAGCTGCCCTCCTGGGGTCCAGCCAGGCCTGGCCCAGGATGGCAGAACAAAGAACTTCCTCTGAGAGAGGGTGTGACACCCTCTCCCTTTGGAAAATGGTGTGAAGGCAGGGGAGGAGTAGCCTCCCCCAGCCTCTGGAAATGCTTTGTTGGGCACAGATGTGCCCAATTCTGCATAAGCCAGTCTACACCGGTTCAGGGACCCCTTAGCCCCTGCTCTGGCGCGAAACTGGACAAAGGAAAGGGGAGTGACCACTCCCCTGACCTGCACCTCCCCTGGGAGGTGTCCAGAGCTCCTCCAGTGTGCTCCAGACCTCTGCCATCTTGGAAACAGAGGTGCTGCTGGCACACTGGACTGCTCTGAGTGGCCAGTGCCACCAGGTGACGTCAGAGACTCCTGCTGATAGGCTCCTTCAGGTGTTAGTAGCCTTTCCTCTCTCCTAGGTAGCCAAACCCTCTTTTCTGGCTATTTAGGGTCTCTGTCTCTGGGGAAACTTTAGATAACGAATGCATGAGCTCAGCCGAGTTCCTCTGCATCTCTCTCTTCACCTTCTGATAAGGAAACGACCGCTGACTGCGCTGGAAGCCTGCAAACCTGCAACATAGTAGCAAAGACGACTACTGCAACTCTGTAACGCTGATCCTGCCGCCTTCTCGACTGTTTTCCTGCTTGTGCATGCTGTGGGGGTAGCCTGCCTCCTCTCTGCACCAGAAGCTCCGAAGAAATCTCCCGTGGGTCGACGGAATCTTCCCCCTGCAACCGCAGGCACCAAAAAGCTGCATTACCGGTCCCTTGGGTCTCCTCTCAGCACGACGAGCGAGGTCCCTTGAATCCAGCGACGCTGTCCAAGTGACCCCCACAGTCCAGTGACTCTTCAGCCCAAGTTTGGTGCCTCACCTCACCTCGCTGGGCTGCATTGCTGGGAACCGGGACTTTGCAGCTACTCCGGCCCCTGTGCACTTCCGGCGGAAATCCTTTGTGCACAGCCAAGCCTGGGTCCACGGCACTCTAACCTGCATTGCACGACTTTCTAAGTTGGTCTCCGGCGATGTGGGACTCCTTTGTGCAACTTCGGTGAGCACTGTTTCACGCATCCTTGTAGTGCCTGTTTCTGGCACTTCTCCGGGTGCTACCTGCTTCAGTGAGGGCTCTTTGTCTTGCTCGACGTCCCCTCTCTCTGCAGGTCCAATTTGAGACCTCCTGGTCCCTCCTGGGCCCCAGCAGCGTCCAAAAACGCCAAACGCACGATTTGCGTGTAGCAAGGCTTGTTGGCGTCCTTCCGGCGGGAAAACACTTCTGCACGACTCTACAAGGCAAGACGGGTTCCGTCCACCAAAGGGGAAGTCTCTAGCCCTTTTCGTTCCTGCAGAAACCTCAGCTTCTTCTGTCCAGTCGAAGCTTCTTTGCACCCGCAGCTGGCATTTCCTGGGCATCTGCCCATCTCCGACTTGCTTGTGACTTTTGGACTTGGTCCCCTTGTTCCACAGGTACCCTAGATTGGAAATCCACAGTTGTTGCATTGCTGGTTTGTGTCTTTCCTGCATTATTCCTCTAACACGACTCTTTTGTCCTTAGGGGAACTTTAGTGCACTTTGCACTCACTTTTCAGGGTCTTGGGGAGGGTTATTTTTCTAACTCTCACTATTTTCTAATAGTCCCAGCGACCCTCTACAAGGTCACATAGCTTTGGGGTCCATTCGTGGTTCGCATTCCACTTTTGGAGTATATGGTTTGTGTTGCCCCTATCCCTATGTTTCCCCATTGCATCCTATTGTAACTATACATTGTTTGCACTGTTTTCTAAGACTATACTGCATATTTTTGCTATTGTGTATATATATCTTGTGTATATTTCCTATCCTCTCACTGAGGGTACACTCTAAGATACTTTGGCATATTGTCATAAAAATAAAGTACCTTTATTTTTAGTATAACTGTGTATTGTGTTTTCTTATGATATTGTGCATATGACACTAAGTGGTACTGTAGTAGCTTCACACGTCTCCTAGTTCAGCCTAAGCTGCTCTGCTAAGCTACCATTATCTATCAGCCTAAGCTGCTAGACACCCTATACACTAATAAGGGATAACTGGGCCTGGTGCAAGGTGCAAGTACCCCTTGGTACTCACTACAAGCCAGTCCAGCCTCCTACAGGCTTCAGTTTTTGCTTCTACACGATCTGAAGGCTTATCCTCATGCTTTGGGCCTCAGTGGGGAATCTCAGCTCTGAAGAACTGAAGGGTTTATGGCATCAGGGAGACGGCACACCAGGACCAGGCTTAGCTGCCACATTCTTCTGCGTCAGGCCACCCCCCCTTTTTTTGCCATTTTTGTGCCATTTTTTGGTCGAGCGTAAGCCATCGGCCTCGTGTACACTTTTAGAATACTTCTTATGGCTTAAAGCAATTTCATTTGTTGGTTGCAGTGTCCTTTAAAAATCGCTAGTGGTCAGTTCTGCCTTTTTCTCACTCCTTGTACTGTTTCAGAGCAGTGACCAACTACTGTACTGATCCACTTTGGTTTCTTTATCTGTTGCTGGGACTGACTATTTTTGTTATTTCTTTGGTACTCCCTTTTCACTGTGGGCGTTTTAGGCTGGTAGCGACCTGCGTTTTGTTGCAGCATTTCATTCCTCCCACCTCCTCCCATTTCGCTGACATTTGTTTTGGCTTTATTCCAGTGCTGTCCTCGTTTACCTCCGGGTCCTAAAATACGCTTATTTTAAAAAAGAAACACACCATTGTTTAGCTCACTGTTCACGAAAGCCACAATATGCCCTTTCTGGTACAATGTAGCTAAACCTAGAAGCAATAATGTGAATCTTGCTTAGCCTCACATGCATCTTGAGTCTCTTTCTCAAGGACCCCTCCCTGCCAGCTCTCACGACATAGCACATAGGGCATTTCTTACCTCCTTTATTGGGGGAAAAAAAATCTTCTCAGGCTGCTCTGCTATTGTTAACTTCATTCGAGCTTTGTTGAAATGGAAGGCAATTAGGCTTTCAAGATGTTTCATTCTGTTAAAACAAAAAGAAAATACTTTTCCAGCCTGATTTCCCAATTTCTGTTCAGACGTTTAGGCAAGGAAAGTCCAGTTATGAATTTACAATGCCAATAGCTCAAACTCAAGAAAATGCAAGACCTATAGAATTGCAAATGCTTGTTCTGATTAATAGTTTGCAGTTGGTGGTTCATGGTGTTTCGTGGTGGTTCACAGTGGGGGTTTGAAAGAGCACAAAATGTGCAATAGATCCAAAATTCCACTAAATCCAACAAGTGGAATACAGTCGTGAAAAGTGGCAAGTTCAATCTGCCAGTGATTTTTTTTCTATAGATTTCTGTTTCACATTTTTCTCCCACTAGTCATAGTCATCTAACTTATTTTTATTAATTGTGATATCATCTATCAAAATCTAGGTCATGTGCACTCCTTCCTTGCCTGACTTAAACATTAGTACAAACCTTTGCAATGGATATCTTGGCCAGTGGTGCAGTGAGGGTACATGGTGCCCTCATGCAAGCAAGGGAAATGCATCCATGTCCTCTGGTTAAGTAGCAAAAAGCCTAATTGGGATGTAGTGGTCCGCTCAAATTCAACAACCTCAGTGCCACTGCACCTGCTGCACTGTTGATAGATACCATTGTGATGTTCCTGGGGCCACACCCTTCAAAGGATAGAAAATACTTGAAATTAACTGAAAAGTTAAGGAGGAGAATTTCCTAGCGCGAGTAGCAACTTCAACAAGGTATCCCTGTGCAAGGATATTTCGGGGCGGGCAGCATTTTCTGTCGCTATTTGAGTATTCTCCGTGTCACACTTGAGTGATGTCCACTGGCACAGTTCACTCCAAAATCATCTCTCCACTTGGACTCATGCGTGACTCTCCCATTCACCCAGTAACAGTGCGCCCACCAAAGCAAAGCTACTAACAATTGTGGCCAAGGAGGCAGAGTTCTGACTCTGTGCCCTCGAGGAGAGTGGCATATTAACAAAAAACTCTGTTTGCTGAGTTTATGGGATCTCGGCTGACTTGTGTTACAAATGTCTGATCTTTCGCTGCTGATGATACAAGAAATGTGTTTTTCATAGTCTATGTCACACTTGACAGGACTATAAATTAGCAGCGCCAGCAACAAAGCAAGTACAAGGGTGTCATGAAAATGTAGTAATACATATCGCATGGATGGTCTGTGTTATTGAATGGACTGTAAATGTTTACTTTAGAGTGACCTAGTGCCAGGCCTGTAGAATAGCTTCATGTACTTTAATCTCGTTAATTACTCTGGAAAGTTTGACGAGCACGAAATCATTTTGCTCACTTTTAAGTCATCCTGTTGAACAGAACAGTAGACCTCGTGGCGCAACGGTAGCGCGTCTGACTCCAGATCAGAAGGTTGCGTGTTCAAATCACGTCGGGGTCAAAAAGTTGTTCTTTTAAACTCCAAAATTGACTCCCATGAATTTACCCTAATTTCTCAATTAAAAAAATAATTGCATTTAAAAACTCTTGTTTTATATAAACATAAATGTGGACCAAGCTCTCATAGATTACCTGGAAACCTGCTTCTAATGTGTACTTAGAAGCTTCGCATCATTTATAATGTACCCTTTGGGAAAAATGCAAGTGTTTTAGCTGCATTGAGCAACAAAAATAATGCTATGCCACAATTCTGTATTACATTAACAGGAAGTAGCAGCCTTACCTCACCCCACATTGCTAGTTATTATCTAAACAATGCGTTGGATACTTCAATTGATAGACAGTAGATGGCGCTGTCGTATAAGTCTATAGCCGCATATGATGAATCATTCTTTCCACTTGTGGAGTGGAAAATAAAATATTACGTTTCCCTTCAGCGGAAGATAATACAGAACGAATCATGAACTGTTAAATGAAAATATGGTGCTGGAAGTCAAAATGACTAGCAGAGGACGACTTCGAACCTTGGACCACAGAGTTACAGGCCTACTAATTTTCCACTGGGATCTCTACTGTTTCACACGGAAAAGAGTCCTTAATCCTTTTTATTTAGTGAAATTCTACAGCCCTGTCATTATTGATAAAATATGTGATTCAGCAGAAATATTTCTGCGGTAATGCACACATTATGCGATGCATTTATGTGAGACCAGAGAACCTATTTTTACCAAGAAGGGTTCAAACCAAACATTATGGATCTCTGTACATAAACACAGTGCGTGGTACTTCATGAGATGTATATATGTATTTTGCATTTTGGCCTTTTCCTTTCTGCAGATTTCTTAGAATGTCCCTCAGATTTATTTTCGCATATTATACTGGTGCGTTGAGTTAGTTCACGTGACTGACCACAAACACTCAAGCGACTAAACAATGACTGACCACAAACACGTATACAACGCTCTTCACCCTTAAGACTGGAGGAGTGAGACCATCTGGAGAGGACCCTTTGGGTGCAATAACATTTTCATTTGAGGCTCTGTTTCTCCCTGTCTTTTTACATTGCATGCCTCGCTCTGCATTACTCTCCTTCCTGACACATTCTGCTCAGCCCCCTCCAGGATCTTCGCATATACAGAGCAGATGGTTTTAACTTGTCACCTCTGAACATTTAAGACAAAAAATCAAGCGTTGGGATCAAGACCCAGAGGTACTCAGATACCCAGGGGGGTGGAAGTGAACAATTGTATATTGTATATTCAAAGGCACTTTTAACATGCTTATGATCTAAACCTACTTAAGCATTTAAGTGAACCAACATATCTGTTATCATATGTTGTTATGTTACCTTCTGTTGCTTTGTGTTGTGTGTGCTGTGTATGTGTGGTGTGGTGTTACAATATTATAACACACATCTGTCACCTAACAGATCTAGAATATCAAGGTACGTTCAGCGCATGGGGCATCGTCCTGCAAAAATTAGAACCGCCCGGACATACTAATCTTTTAATACCGCAACAAAAGAAGGGCAGATCAATTTTAAAAGGGGCCGTGGAAGTAGAAACCTCCCCAAGTAATCGGGAACATTTGACAATATTAGAACATTGGAATGCTGGGGGCTCCATTGAAAACAATGGAGTGCTGCAGGCTTTTACTGGCCGGTAAAAGCCCGCAGCGCCAACATTCCAATGTTTGCTTTGTTCACAGCAACAGCTGTGAACAAAGCCTCATGGAGCCAGAGGGGATATTAATCCCCTCTGGGTCCGTGAACATTTTTTTTTTTTTTAATGGAACATTCTGCCCTGTGTGGCAGAATGTTCTAATAGCCTTAGAACCCGCCGTAGCGGGCTCTACCGGCTATTAAAGTCCCTCTCCCTTGTTAAATGCCCGAGCCGAGCGGGCCTTTAATAGCCGGTAGAGCCCGCTACGGCGGGTTCTAAGGCTATAGTAAAGCATCATAGCATGCTTCATAACGGCACGCACCAACAGTTCTTCATCGGTATGCCCTCGACAGTCAAACAGGCTGGAAGGCAAATTTTAAACGACAACAATCATAACTGGTCCTGATGAAAACTCAGAAAAAATCTGTAAGGAAATGCCTCCTTGGCATGGTTACCCCCTGACTTTTTGCCTTTGCTGATGCCAAGTTATGATTTGAAAGTGTGCTGAGGCCTGCTAACCAGGCCCCAGCACCACTGTTCTTTCCCTAACCTGTACCTTTGTTTCCACAATTGGCACACCCTGGCATCCAGGTAAGTCCCTTGTAACTGGTACCCCTGGTACCCAGGGCCCTGATGCCAGGGAAGGTCTCTAAGGGCTGCAGCATGTCTTATGCCACCCTGGAGGCCCCTCACTCAGCACAGACACACTGCTTGCCAGCTTGTGTGTGCTGGTGGGGAGAAAATGACTCAGGGTGCCATGCCAACCTCACACTACCTATGGCATAGGTAAGTCACCCCTCTGGCAAGCCTTACAGCCCTAAGGCAGGGTGCACTATACCATAGGTGAGGGCATAGGTGCATGAGCACTATGCCCCTACAGTGTCTAAGCAAAACCTTGGACATTGTAAGTGCAGGGTAGCCATAAGAGTATATGGTCTGGGAGTCTGTCATACACGAACACCCCAGCACCATAATGGCTACACTGGAAACTGGGAAGTTTGGTATCAAACTTCTCAGCATAATAAATGCACACTGATGCCAGTGTACATTTTATTGTGAAATACACCCCAGAGGGCATCTTAGAGATGCCCCCTGAAAACATACCCGACTTCCAGTGTGGGCTGTCTAGTTTTACCAGCCTGCCACACACCAGACATGTTGCTGGCCACACGGGGAGAGTGCCCTTGTCACTCTGTGGCTAGTAACAAAGCCTGTACTGGGTGGAGGTGCTTCTCACCTCCCCCTGCAGGAACTGTAACACCTGGCGGTGAGCCTCAAAGGCTCACCCCCTTTGTTACAGCACCCCAGGGCACTCCAGCTAGTGGAGTTGCCAGCCCCCTCCGGCCACGGCCCCACTTTTGGCAGCAAGGCCGGAGGAGATAATGAGAACAACAAGGAGGAGTCACTGGCCAGTCAGGGCAGCCCCTAAGGTGTCCTGAGCTGAGGTGACTCTGACTTTTAGAAATCCTCCATCTTGCAGATGGAGGATTCCCCCAATAGGATTAGGGATGTGCCCCCCTCCCCTCAGGGAGGAGGCACAAAGAGGGTGTAGCCACCCTCAGGGCTAGTAGCCATTGGCTACTAACCCCCCAGACCTAAACACACCCCTAAATTGAGTATTTAGGGGCTCCCAGAACCTAGCAAGATAGATTCCTGCAACCTGAAGACGAAGAAGGACTGCTGGCCTGAAAGCCCTGCAGAGAAGACGGAGACACCAACTGCTTTGGCCCCAGCCCTACCGGCCTGTCTCCCCACTTCAAGAAAAACTGCAACAGCGACGCGTTCCACAGGGTCCAGCGACCTCTGGACCCTCAGAGGACTACCCTGCATCTAAAAGGACCAAGAACTCCCTAGGACGGCGGCTCTGCTCCAAAGAAGAAACATCTTTGCAATAAAGACAACACTTTTCTCGCCGGAAGCATGAGACTTTGCAGTCTGCACCCGAGACCCCCGGCTCGACCTGCGGAGAAACAACACTACAGGGAGGACTCCCCGGCGACTACGACCCTGTGAGTAGCCAGAGTTGACCCCCCTCAGCCCCCCCAGCGACGCCTGCAGAGGGAATCCAGAGGCTCCCCCTGACCGCAACTGCCTGCCTCTAAGAACCCGACGCCTGGTAAAGACACTGCACCCGCAGCCCCCAGGACCTGAAGGATCCGACCTCCAGTGCAGAAGCGTTCCCCAGGTGGCCCTCTCCCTTGCCCAGGTGGCGGCTACCCCGAGGAGCCCCCCCCTTGCCTGCCTGCATCGCTGAAGAGACCCCTTGGTCTCCCATTGAACTCCATTACAAACCGACGCCTGTTTGCACTCTGCACCCGGCCGCCCCCGTGCCGCTGAGGGTGCACTTTCTGTGCTGACTTGTGTCCCCCCCAGTGCCCTACAAAACCCCCCTGGACTGCCCTCCGAAGTCGCGGGTACTTACCTGCTGGCAGACTGGAACCGGGGGGTTCCCCTTCTCCATTGAAGCCTATGCGTTTTGGGCACCACTTTGACCTCTGCACCTGACCGGCCCTGAGCTGCTGGTGTAGTAACTTTGGGGTTGCTCTGAACCCCCAACGGTGGGCTACCTTGGACCCAACTTTGAACCCTGCAGGTGGTTTACTAACCTGCAAAACTAACAAATACTTACCTCCCCCAGGAACTGTTGAAAATTGCAGTGTCTAGTTTAAAAAAAGCTTATTGCCATTTTTGTGAAAACTGTACATGCTATTTTGCTGATTCAAAGTTCTTAAGTTACCTAAGTGAAATACCTTTCATTTAAAGTATTACTTGTAAATCTTGAACCTGTGGTTCTTAAAATAAACTAAGAAAATATATTTTTCTATACAAAAACCTGTTGGCCTGGAATTGTCTTTGAGTGTGTGTTCCTCTTATATTGCCTGTGTGTGCACAACAAATGCTTAACACTACCCTCTGATAAGCCTACTTCTCGACCACACTACCACAAAATAGAGCATTAGAATTATCTCTTTTGCCACTATCTTACCTCTAAGGGGAACCCTTGGACACTGTGCATGCTATTTCTTACTTTGAAATAGTACATACAGAGCCAACTCCCTACAATATCCCCATATGCTCCTGGAACACTTGTGGTCTAAAAAACCTGGTTACCAATAAGCTGGCACTGAGTTTCCTAAAGCAGTTTGAAATCTTCATGTTGCAGGAAACATGGTGCATGGAGCCAATACACATTTCTGGACATTCAGGGATAGACGTCTCTGCAAAACAACCTCAAAGTCACGGACACCCCAAGGGGGGCCTTACAACATACTGCTCCACGAAAATCAACTGGGTGATCAAACAGATCGACCTGGGCATTGACTGGCTGCTACCAACTATGTTGGAACACTGGGCTCCATTAGGCAACAACAGAACCCTACTACTGATCAATGTATATAATCATCCTAATAAAATGCAAAACAGAGAAAATATGGAAACGTTGATCAGCATTGTAAAAATGCTGCAGAAGCAAAATAAGGACGCAATCCTCATTCTGTCTGGCGATTTCAACCTTGATTTGAGAAAGTGCAGCACAAAACCTCTAAATGGAACATACATTAACTCAAAGCTTGAAACCCTGTGTTTGCGTTGCCTGATTCCTCTTCCTGAGGATGCTTCATCCGCACAAGTAACCTTCTTAAGTGGCACAAAAAAATCTAACATCGACTTTACATTTATCAATGAAACTGCACTGCCATTGGTTTTAGCATATAGGATCCAAGAACGCACTGAGAGCGATCACTTCCCACAACTCATTAAGATCCGGAATGAATGGAACCGGCTACCCTCTGCCAATATCATAATTTCAGCCCCAGTGACTTATGACACAAAACAATTTAAATGGAAGGGGCCAGGCCTCGGTATAGTAATGGAAGAAGTGTACCGCAGTGCTGGCACAATTAATGAGCTTAAAGAAACACTAAGAATGCAGGAACAAGAAAATCATCCTCTAGGAGAACGAGTGACCGATAGGACGCACTTGTGTGATTCCTTAATGAATACATTTTCCATCAAAAAAAGTCTCCCAATTTAGGTCATAGAAACAAAAAACAAAGTTAAGAGCGGCAGAGCAGAAAAGCCATGGTTTAACAAAACACTGCATAATCAGAAAAATCAAGTCTCTAGAGAATTAAAAGAAGTCCTAAAGGACACACGCTGGGGAAGGAAATCTGACAACACAAGGCTCTCTGAGCTAAGAGCCAAATACAAGAAAAATAGCTGGATGGCAAAACGGAGGTATCATGAGGATTTGTGGACCAAGCTGCTCATGTCCAACAAACAGAAAAATAATGAAAAGTTCTGGGAACTGATAAATGTACTAAATCAGGGGAAAAAATCGACATATGAACACCGGAATTGATGCGGCCACATGGGAAGCCCACATACAAACAATGTTCTCACGCCCAGTACACCATATGAAGGAGGAGGCCACTCAGGCAGCCAATGACCCAAGTAAGATAACTTTGGTTTCAGAGAGACAACGCAAACAGATTTACTTATAAACCAAAATGAACAAAAGTACACACTAAAGAGCATCGACATCGAAAAGGTGATAAGCCTTATAAAGAAATTAAAACTGGAAGGGTCAGCTGGCCGGAACGGAATGCCAAATGCCCTATTTAGAGGAGACCCTTCATTCTGGGCACAATATATGATGCTGCTTTTTGATGACCCCCAGGGCACCACGGGTCTACCAGACGCATGGAAAGGCAGTATCATCCATCCAATATATAAAGCAGGCAACCCCGCTAGCCCTTCAAACTACAGGCTAATAGCATTGATAGATGTGGAAATAAAACTCTACTCAGCATGTTTACTGCAACTACTAGCAGAATGGATTCATGACAGACATCTAATTCCACAATGCCAGACACGTTTCAGAACTGGTATGGGAGCCTCCACTAACCTGACAACCCTGGCTCTGTTGGGAAACAAAGCCAGGCTTAAGAAGAAAAGGCTATTCACATGTTTTATTGATCTAAAGGCAGGGTTTGATTTCGTACCAAGAACCCACCTATGGGACAAACTGAAAGGTTGGGGCTTACCCTGTAGCCTTCTCAATGCAATGATGGACTTGTACATAGGCACTTGGGCGCAAGTAAAAATCGAAGAAGGTGGCTACCTCACCAACAGAATATTGATGGCAAAAGGACTAAAACAAGAATGTATTAGCTCCTACGCTGTTCAACTTATATCTTGCCGACCTAGCTGAGGCTCTAGCATCGGTAAACAGCCATCCGCCAATATTGCCCAAGAAAGGAATAGCATGGCTACAGTATGCAGACGACAGTCATACTCAGCCAAACACAAGTCGGCCTACAGCATAGCATCAACGCATTTCATACATACATAACAATGCAAGGTCTGGAATTGAATTTGAGTAAAACTAAGGTTGTCCGCCTAGTAGACATAAAGTACAAATCTTCTTCATGGTTCATAAAGGGAACCCGGGTGGAGGCTGCCCCCACATACAAATATTTGGGATTCACCATGGACCGCCTCTTGACCTTCAAGCCACAGCTTGCTGTTGCTCAAGCTAAAGCCCTTTCATTGACCTATGGCTTCAAAATACTAAAACAAAAACTGAGCTGCCCGTCATATTCACACCTCCTTTCAGTCATGGCAGCACGACTAATGCCGACTGTCACTTATGGCGCCGAAATCATGCTGGGGAAGGAGGCAGTTTTTTTCAATCAAGTCCAGACAAAGGCCTACAAAATGGTTTTTCGGATACCCCGACCAGCATGTCCAGTCCAGGTCTGCCTAGAATTGGGTCTGAAAAACTACGAATTTCAGAGTAAATGTGCTTTCACCAAATTATGCTGGAGGATGCGTACAGCAGAGATTGGTACCTTAAATAACCTATGTTGGATGGAAATCGAGGAGCAACAGGGTCACAACAATAAAGGCACCTGTGGTCAGCATTTAAACAACTGTTTTAAAGTGCTAGGTCTGCCAGAAGCCTGGGAGCAGAACCTGGGCAAAAAGGAGATTTACCGGAAGGCAAATGCTGTCACTAAGATAAAATCTTTAAATTCTGACAAACAAAAATTGGGAAGAAGAAGACAGCACGCCAGGATTGTAACAACATCTTACAAAACCTTACGGGTACAGGAATATTTAGCAGCATCCTTCAACCAGTTGCTGGAACACTAGTTCATGCTCTTTCGATTTGGGTTGATGGAAACGAAAGATATGGTCCCTTCATGGAGACAACAAGATCCGACACATTCCTGTCGACTGTGTGGATACAGACAGGAGTCCTTAGAACACATTTTCTGTGTGTGCCCGGCGTTGCTAGGTTACAGGATATTGTATCTGAAAAATATTTTTAGGATATTGAACATGCAGGCCAGCCGTCATCAGTTGGCTCAGCGGACTCTCAATTCTCTTTTCTTGTCGGGGGACCAAATTTATGGTACAGGCCCAGAAAGAACTAGAGAATAAAGTCTAAGCCGAGTGCGCACGGGTTATCATTTTATGTTAGTAAAGCACCCAACAGGTTAGCTGCAGCCAGAAAACATTCTCAGGTATAACTTAGTGTTCGTCATTTTTAGTATTCCCTGAGCCCTACTCATCTACAATCACAGTTTTGCACGGGAGTAAGAAAGTCCTAAATTTAAGACCAAGAGTAAGGTTGGAATCAGTAGAGAACATTTTAGTCATGCACAAATTGATCATTATGATAAGTTTTAGTTTAAACAAGCATTTTATGTTTTTATGAGTCTCTATTTAATACAGTGAGTATGCTAAGTATTTCTACAAATATGTATGTTTGAATTGCAATGGTTTTAACTAACTGTGCCAATAAATTTAAACTTGAAACTATAACACACATCTGTCACCTTCTTGGCCTCTCATTCTTCTTGACAAAGAGCAGAGTGTTGCTGCAAGTTTTTTGGAAGCGACAAACACATTCAGTGTGCGCCCGGCTGAGGCTGTCGATCGTTTCACTGGTTCTTCTAATTGTGAGGTTGTGTGCTGGTGTTTAGGGATTGGACCGGTGTATTTCAGGTATTGAAATTGTGAACACTTTAGAATATGCGCCACCGGGTGAGTGAGTCCACCTCTGGATGCAGGGTTACCACATGGTGCTCTGTTAGTCAGTAGGACAGGGGGGGAGGTGTGTGGTGCAGTGTAGGTGCAGGTCCTCAGTCTGAGACTCTTCACAGGTTTGATGCCTTTGTGGACACCCACAATCCGGCTGATGTGCTTAAGACGAGTCCTGCTGTACTATGTGGGGCTTGTTTGTCTCAGGAAGTGTAAGCCACTGTGAGGAAGAGTAGATCACTGATTCATGGGAGGCAGGAGGGGGTTGTAGAAGGTCTAAACACAGTTGTGTGCCTCTGCAGCTGTGCATGTGTTTTCACTAGGTTTTAAGGGGCAGCGACCATTGGAGGGTGTTGTCAGTTACTACAGATATCAGTGCACCCACAGGGGTGGGCTGGTCAGGGCTTGCTTCGGGTGAGGTTGTGTCAATGAGCTGGGGTTGCTTCGCATGAGGTTGTGTTAGTGAGTTGGGGTTGCTTTGCATGAGGTTGTGTTAGTGAGTTGGGGTTGCTTCGCATGAGGTTGTGTTAGTGAGTTGGGGTTGCTTTGCGTGAAGTTGTGTTAGTGAGTTGGGCTTGCTTCTCGTGAGGTTGTGTCAGTGAGTTTGGCTTCCTTCAGGTGAGGTTGTGTCAGAGAGTTGAGCTTCGGGTGAGGTTGTGTCAGTGAGTTGGGCTTCAGTGAGGTTGTGTTAGTGAGTTGGGGTTGCTTCGCTTGAAGTTGTGTCAGTGAGTTGGGCTTGCTTCAGGTAAGGTTGTGTCAGTAAGTTGGGCTTCGGGTGAGGTGTGTTAGTGAGTTGGGGTTGCTTTGCGTGAGGTTGTGTCAGTGAGTTGGGCTTCGGGTGAGGTTGTGTCAGTGAGTTGGGCTTCAGGTGAGGTTTTGTCAGTGGGTTAACCTTGCTTCAGATGAGGTTGTGTCAGTGAGCTGGGCGCTGTGGGCGGGGGGGGTTCGGTTGGATACCATGGTGAATCATGGCATGCGGAGCTTGCAGGGTTCAGCAATTGTCGTTTGACTACCTTGCTTCGATGCATTGATGCGGCGTTTCGTTTTTGTTGCTGTGATTGGTCCCCTTATTGATTTCTTTTTAAGAATAACATTTACACGTTTCCAGACATGAAGAGAAACACTCTGTCTCTCCCGTTCCCCACTTTAATGTGTTTTCTCAGAAACTGACCCGTTCGTGATGGTGAAACCGGAAGGACTGAAGCTCAGCAGCGCCTTTCCCTGTAGTCCATCTCTCCTTCCTGCCCCAGGCTGCAGTAGTACCATTCGTGTGCTCTTGGGCATGTAAGGCCCGTGTGGTCTTTTGTAAACTAACGTCAGGAGCAGGGCCCCCACCAGTGGGATACGGCATCCGGACCCGTATCAGAATGTGTGAGGTTTTCCACCCCTAGAACATGCCACACTCTGTGGTACCAACCCTCCAGGGTGGCACCAGCATAGCTGCCAAGTTTCCCAGGTCCATTCTTTATGTGTTGCTCCAATCCGAGTTTTTTTTACTTTGAATTCTGGACTTGTAGTCCTGTTTTATAATGGAATAAATAAAACTAAAACTCCCAGAATTCAAACTAAAAACTTGGACTGGAGCAGCACATCACGCACTGACCCGGGAAAACCTGGAATGGATGCCCCGGTCAGCAGCCAGCTAGTAGGGTCTGACCGGCCAGTGATAAGAGCGCATTTATCACCCTCCGCAAGTTTCCCCGCGTGTTTATTCAGCATTCAGACAAGATATGGGGGGTCTCTGGGATGATGTTCCATCACCCCAGGAACCCCTGGCCAGACGGGGTGTATTAAAGGATGCCCCATAGAATGAGGTGCTTCTCCCCCCACAGCACCGGTCCCATCTTGTTCTTTCCAGCGCGTGAAGTCGATGTGCGGACCCCCGTGACCTCAGATGGATTCTTGCTACATTCTGCCTCCGAGAGGCCCGTGAGGTCCCTTTAATGCAGCGGTGAGTCGGGTGAACTATTCGGCTTCTGTAAACTGAAGGTTCAACCCTCTCCCGGCAGCTCTGAAAGCTTCTCTTCTGTGCCGGGCTTCTTTCTAGTGACAATGTAGAGATTCTTGAAATAAGGGTGAGGTTGGATGGCGGGTGGGGAAATGGGGAGGGGGCACCATCGCTTTCCTTAAAACAGATTGTCTGGAGCTGGATAACCCTTGATTGACACCACGGATCTCCCCCTGCAGGTTGGTTTACCGCCCCTCGACAGGTCGAATTCACTGTTGTAGGCCACAGGGCGTGCAGCAGGTAGAGTGGCACCGAGGCCCAGAGGTTTCTGGGGCTCATGTCCATTCTGACCCTGGCGCCCATAATACTAAGGCTAACCTACTGCTAGGACCGGAGGGAAGTCAGCATACGATTAAATTGCGGAGTTTGGGTGATGCTGCTGGTTTCTGTCTGAGTAGAATTGATGGCTTCAGTTATTGGTGCTCAGTCCCGCGGAGGGGCTGTTAAAACTGGACTATCTGGGGGCTCTTAGACGGGTGAGTGGAGTGAAAAGTCTGTGCGGGAATGCTCGCCTTAGCTGCAGAATAACTCTTCTGTGAAGATATCGGCGGGCTTGTGTTATTTCTCAGAGGGAAAGCAGCTCCTACAATAGTAGCAAGCGTTGGTGGTATAGTGGTGAGCATAGCTGCCTTCCAAGCAGTTGACCCGGGTTCGATTCCCGGCCAACGCAGTATATATTTTTGTGCAATAATATAATTTCATTATTACTGTGTGAGTTTCACTTTGATAGTAAATCATTTAGTCTGTCTCACGACTGACATTGACTCACAAGGATACAGAACTAAGGAAACCACGAGGAATGAATATCACGGAGAGGCCGGAGCGACTCGGACGCATTTCCACCCACAGGTTTATGTTCTGGATCTCCCCCTGCAGGGCTGCACCGGCAGCTGACACACCGGGTGAACGTATGTGCAGCCACTTCTGAACAGAATCGTGAATTACTCCAGTACTTCTAGCTCTGGCTCCATAGCAAGAACTAGTACGTGTTTGCAGCTGCACATCCTGTACATGATGACGTGGGAACTGTAAGTCAGTGCCTCAGTTCTGTTTTGCTGTTCTGTAGGACAGTGAATCCCTCAGTCCTTTCAGCGCTAGTAGCATCTCCAGACCCTCAACCCACTGGGGATTTTCCGGGGTCTGCTGCGGCCAGTCCTGCACTTTCTACTTGTTAAGAAATCATTCACAAAACGGGAGATTAACCCTTTCTGAAAGAGGCGCTGGTTTATTGCCCCGAATGTTAGACCAAGGTCGGTTCTTTGCAGTAGTCCGGACAGTTGGCTCAGCTGGTAAAAACTACAACTGTGTGAAACAGAAAAACATTGTTTCACAGAAATGTGTTATAATGCTGTGAGGTTTAGTGGATTTATTGTGCTTAAACGACTGTGAGATTAGCGAGGGGAGTAGTTTGCTGTCTCTCATTTGTAAAAAAAAAAAAAAAAAAATGTGAGAAATTAATTTCTCACTGATGAAATTCATGAAGTTCTGTGAGTATTGCATGGTGTGAAATTCGCAGATCTTGCTGGTGTAATAAAACTTCGCTCAGGCTTGGTGAGAAAATGCTGTTAACAAAAATATACATTTAATTGTTCGACTTACCTTGAAAGCTTATGTCAGGTGACCCTCAATGACTAAAGACTTTAGGGGTGACAGTGCAAACCTTGTGGCTGGTATCACCGGTGCCATTGAAACATAACAGTGCTGCAAAGTTACTGATAGCTAAAACCCTGTCCTTTCAGTCTTCGTTGTCAGAGGGCAGCAAAGCTGAACGGATTAATCTTCTTATTTAAGGTGAAATTGCTTTAGAAACTCAGAGAATCTGACACATGAATAACACAAAAGACCGGTTGTCAAATCAGAGCTCTGGCCGCTTTCTTTAGTAGAGGTGGTTGGATTATTAAATATGAAACTTCTATAGTTCACTACATTTCTACCGAATGCGAGGACAATCTGACTGTCTCAGGAAGTTGCCCCTCAGTTGTATAAGGGGATACCTTCCATCAAACTTTTTGACAGGTGCCCGCCCCGTGATCACGTAGGCAATGACGTGGGTACCCTGCCCCGTGATGACGTAAGTAATGACGTAGGTGAGTCACGTGGGTTGTGACATGATGTGATGCTGTGTTAGTCACGTGCCCTGATGCTGTCCCTTGTGTGTAGGTCTATGGACTGTGTGAAATGGCGGCTGTGCAGGTGTGCGGCATGCTTCATGGCCTAAGAGGACAAGTGTGGACATGTCAGACATTCAGGACCGAGTGGCTGCCTGGGGGGCCACCTCGCAGGGCAGAGCATTGGGGTTGTAATGACAAACCTCCACCCTACCAACTAATCCAAAAAGAGGGGCTGGGCAAATGCTGCAAAGGTCATGACATATGGTTACTGTTACGTGTAACCCCTCAACGTATCAGAGCCGTCAAGGTGAGCATGTGACCGCTATGTTGTAGAGGCGTACGCCCTTTTTGAACCATTGAATACATATAAGGAGCCGGCCAGAGCAGCACGCCAAACCGAGAACCATTTCTGAAATAGGTTGTCAAGGCATTATGAAGAGATACAGTCCGCTCACCAGAAAAGCCGCCTCCTCAGGTGCCCAGAACACTATCAATAGATATTATCGGTCCCTAACACCTCCGGTGTGGATGAGAATGCACAGCTGGCTGCCCCTACAGAGGGGGGTTCCAACGTTACCGATTTTCAAAAGGAAGTTTGCGAGCGGCTTGAAAAGCTCAGCCTCTAGGATTTGCCGCAACTGAAATCCCCTATTAAGGTTGAAGGCGACGGCCGCGAAGCCTCGAAAGACTAATTAAATGATTCAATCAACTTCATCGACAGTGAAGATGATGAAAACTGTATTGCACCACCGAATTCACAAGTCTATGAAGATATGGGCTTTCAGGAGGACCCTGATCCAGAGGCAGTCGTCGCACAGCCGGCAGGTGTAAACTCTGAAGCCGCTTATACACCAATGGACCTACGCGACTCGCAAGATTTCAGAGCAGCCGCTGAGTGTAGCAAAAATGCTGAGCAGTAAGCTTATCAGAGGGTCGTGTTAAGCATTTGTTGTACACACACCGGCAATTAATGAGGAACACACACTCAAAGACTTACTCCAGGCCAATAGGTTTTTATATTGGAAAAATATATTTTCTTAGTTTATTTTAAGAACCACAGGTTCAAGATTTACATTAAACACTTTAAATGCAAGGTACTTCACTTAGATACTTTAGGAACTTTGAATGAAAACAATATCATGTACAGCCTTTGTAAAAATTGCAATAAGCTATTTTCAAAGTAGACACAGTGCAAAAATCAACATTTCCTGGGGGAGGTAAGTAAACGTTAGATTAGGAGGTAAGTAAAACACTTACAAGTCTCAGTCCTGGGGCATAGGCAGCTCACCGATGGGGGTTCAAGGCAACCCCAAAGTTACCACACCAGCAGCTCAGGGCTAAAAGCTCATTTATGGTCGGCCTTTGGTGCGAATCATATGGCAAAAGGTGGTTTGTTAAGATGAGAGCACTCATATCGTGCTAGGCAAAATATACAGTGGAGGCACTCATTTTTGTGTCAGGTGTATGTAGAGATGAGACAGCGACTTTTATGCACTAATGAGCCACGCAATTGTGTTACATCTTGGGGTTCAGTCCAAGCCATATTGAGCAGACGAGGGCGGTCATGGTGGCGGGCGCCTGGCTGTCGGGCAGGGTGTAAGGCTCAATAGTGTACAGTGAGACTCTGTAGGGCTTTGTAGGAAAGTACCATCTTGCCTGGCATGTTACCCCCATTTTTCACTGTATATATGTTGTTTTAGTTGTATGTGTCACTGGGACCCTGGTAACCCAGGGCCCCAGTGCTCATAAGTGTGCCTGAATGTGGTACCTGTGTAGTGACTAACTGTCTCACTGAGGCTCTGCTAATCAGAACCTCAGTGGTTATGCTCTCTCATTTCTTTCCAAATTGTCACTGACAGGCTAGTGACCATTTTTACCAATTTACATTGGCTTACTGGAACACCCTTATAATTCCCTAGTATATGGTACTGAAGTACCCAGGGTATTGGGGTTCCAGGAGATCCCTATGGGCTGCAGCATTTCTTTTGCCACCCATAGGGAGCTCTGACAATTCTTACACAGGCCTGCCACTGCAGCCTGAGTGAAATAACGTCCACGTAATTTCACAGCCATTTTACACTGCACTTAAGTAACTTATAAGTCACCTATATGTCTAACCTTTACCTGGTAAAGGTTAGGTGCAAAGTTACTTAGTGTGAGGGCACCCTGGCACTAGCCAAGGTGCCCCCACATTGTTCAGAGCCAATTCACTGAACTTTGTGAGTGCGGGGACACCATTACACGCGTGCACTACATATAGGTCACTACCTATATGTAGCTTCACCATGGTAACTCCGAATATGGCCATGTAACATGTCTATGATCATGGAATTGCCCCCTCTATGCCATCCTGGCATTGTTGGTACAATTCCATGATCCCAGTGGTCTGTAGCACAGACCCTGGTACTGCCAGACTGCCCTTCCTGGGGTTTCTCTGCAGCTGCTGCTGCTGCCAACCCCTCAGACAGGCAGCTGCCCTCCTGGGGTCCAGCCAGGCCTGGCCCAGGATGGCAGAACAAAGAACTTCCTCTGAGAGAGGGTGTGACACCCTCTCCCTTTGGAAAATGGTGTGAAGGCAGGGGAGGAGTAGCCTCCCCCAGCCTCTGGAAATGCTTTGTTGGGCACAGATGTGCCCAATTCTGCATAAGCCAGTCTACACCGGTTCAGGGACCCCTTAGCCCCTGCTCTGGCGTGAAACTGGACAAAGGAAAGGGGAGTGACCACTCCCCTGACCTGCACCTCCCCTGGGAGGTGTCCAGAGCTCCTCCAGTGTGCTCCAGACCTCTGCCATCTTGGAAACAGAGGTGCTGCTGGCACACTGGACTGCTCTGAGTGGCCAGTGCCACCAGGTGACGTCAGAGACTCCTGCTGATAGGCTCCTTCAGGTGTTAGTAGCCTTTCCTCTCTCCTAGGTAGCCAAACCCTCTTTTCTGGCTATTTAGGGTCTCTGTCTCTGGGGAAACTTTAGATAACGAATGCATGAGCTCAGCCGAGTTCCTCTGCATCTCTCTCTTCACCTTCTGATAAGGAAACGACCGCTGACTGCGCTGGAAGCCTGCAAACCTGCAACATAGTAGCAAAGACGACTACTGCAACTCTGTAACGCTGATCCTGCCGCCTTCTCGACTGTTTTCCTGCTTGTGCATGCTGTGGGGGTAGCCTGCCTCCTCTCTGCACCAGAAGCTCCGAAGAAATCTCCCGTGGGTCGACGGAATCTTCCCCCTGCAACCGCAGGCACCAAAAAGCTGCATTACCGGTCCCTTGGGTCTCCTCTCAGCACGACGAGCGAGGTCCCTCGAATCCAGCGACACTGTCCAAGTGACCCCCACAGTCCAGTGACTCTTCAGCCCAAGTTTGGTGGAGGTAAGTCCTTGCCTCACCTCGCTGGGCTGCATTGCTGGGAACCGGGACTTTGCAGCTACTCCGGCCCCTATGCACTTCCGGCGGAAATCCTTTGTGCACAGCCAAGCCTGGGTCCACGGCACTCTAACCTGCATTGCACGACTTTCTAAGTTGGTCTCCGGCGACGTGGGACTCCTTTGTGCAACTTCGGTGAGCACCGTTTCACGCATCCTTGTAGTGCCTGTTTCTGGCACTTCTCCGGGTGCTACCTGCTTCAGTGAGGGCTCTTTGTCTTGCTCGACGTCCCCTCTCTCTGCAGCTCCAATTTGCGACCTCCTGGTCCCTCCTGGGCCCCAGCAGCGTCCAAAAACGCCAAACGCACGATTTGCGTGTAGCAAGGCTTGTTGGCATCCTTCCGGCGGAAAAACACTTCTGCACGACTCACCAAGGCGAGTGGGATCCGTCCACCAAAGGGGAAGTCTCTATCCCTTTTCGTTCCTGCAGAAACCTCAGCTTCTTCTGTCCAGTCGAAGCTTCTTTGCACCCGCAGCTGGCATTTCCTGGGCATCTGCCCATCTCCGACTTGCTTGTGACTTTTGGACTTGGTCCCCTTGTTCCACAGGTACCCTAGATTGGAAATCCACAGTTGTTGCATTGCTGGTTTGTGTCTTTCCTGCATTATTCCTCTAACACGACTCTTTTGTCCTTAGGGGAACTTTAGTGCACTTTGCACTCACTTTTCAGGGTCTTGGGGAGGGTTATTTTTCTAACTCTCACTATTTTCTAATAGTCCCAGCGACCCTCTACAAGTTCACATAGGTTTGGGGTCCATTCGTGGTTCGCATTCCACTTTTGGAGTATATGGTTTGTGTTGCCCCTATCCCTATGTTTCCCCATTGCATCCTATTGTAACTATACATTGTTTGCACTGTTTTCTAAGACTATACTGCATATTTTTGCTATTGTGTATATATATCTTGTGTATATTTCCTATCCTCTCACTGAGGGTACACTCTAAGATACTTTGGCATATTGTCATAAAAATAAAGTACCTTTATTTTTAGTATAACTGTGTATTGTGTTTTCTTATGATATTGTGCATATGACACTAAGTGGTACTGTAGTAGCTTCACACGTCTCCTAGTTGAGCCTAAGCTGCTCTGCTAAGCTACCATTATCTATCAGCCTAAGCTGCTAGACACCCTATACACTAATAAGGGATAACTGGGCCTGGTGCAAGGTGCAAGTACCCCTTGGTACTCACTACAAGCCAGTCCAGCCTCCTACATTGGTTGTGCAGTGGTGGGATAAGTGCTTGAGACTACTTACCACTCTTGTCATTGTACTTTTCATAAGAGAAAAATATACAAAACAAGGTCAGTGTATATACACATAGCCAAAAAGTTTTGCATTTCCTCTTTTCACTCTTTTCTAAGTGCTGAAAAGTACTTCTAAACTTTCAAAAAGTTCTTAAAAGTTTAAAAAGTTTTTTTCTGTCTTTCCAAAAAGTTCTGAAAACTTTTTACTCTTTTTCTATCACTTTAACTCTCTCTAAAAAATGTCTGGCACAGGAAAAAATGTTGAACTGTCCAAACTTGCATATGATCACCTTAGCTGGAAAGGAGCAAGGAGTCTCTGCATAGAGAGAGGTTTGAGTGTAGGGAAGAATCCTTCCTTAGAACTGTTAATTAATATGCTTAGAGTACAGGATAAGGCCATAAGTGCCCAATCTGTAGAAAAAGTAGCTAATGGTTCTCAATCTGATCCAGGGACTCCCCCAGGAAAAGGTTCAGGAAAGAAACTTCTCAGCCTGCCCATTACTAGACAGTCTAGCATAGTTGGTACAGAGGTTGAATCACACCATACTAATGGTGTGCTCTCACATTATACTGGTAGCCAAGCTGTTAGGGTGCCCTCTGTAAGGGACAGGTCTCCTTCTGTTCATTCCCATCATACCTCTGTATCTAGAAATGTCCCTCCCACCCACCCTGATGACAGATTGTTAGAAAGGGAGCTCAATAGATTGAGAGTGGGACAAACCAGACTGAAGCTCAAGAAGCAACAGCTGGATTTGGATAGACAGTCTTTAGAAGTAGAGAGGGAAAGACAGAAGTTGGGTTTAGAAACCCATGGTGGCAGCAGCAGTATTCCCCATAGTCATCCTGCAAAAGAGCATGATTCCAGGAATCTGCACAAGATAGTTCCCCCTTATAAGGAGGGGGATGACATTAACAAGTGGTTTGCTGCACTTGAGAGGGCCTGTGCTGTACAGGATGTCCCTCAAAAGCAGTGGGCTGCTATCCTATGGCTATCATTTAGTGGAAAAGGTAGGGATAGGCTCCTTACAGTGAAAGAAAATGATGCCAATAATTTCCAAGTTCTTAAGAATGCACTCCTGGATGGTTATGGCTTAACCACTGAACAGTACAGGATAAAGTTCAGAGAGACCAAAAAGGAGTCTTCACAAGACTGGGTTGATTTCATTGACCAGGCAGTGAAGGCCTTGGAGGGGTGGTTACATGGCAGTAAAGTTACTGATTATGACAGCCTGTATAACTTAATCCTGAGAGAGCATATTCTTAATAATTGTGTGTCTGATTTGTTGCACCAGTACTTGGTGGACTCTGATCTGACCTCTCCCCAAGAATTGGGAAAGAAGGCAGACAAATGGGTCAGAACAAGAGTGAACAGAAAAGTTCATACAGGGGGTGACAAAGATGGCAACAAAAAGAAGGATGGTAAGTCTTCTGACAAGGGTGGGGACAAATCTAAAAATGAATCTTCATCAGGCCCACAAAAACACTCTGGTGGGGGTGGTGGGTCCAAATCCTCCTTTAATCAGAACAAGGAAAAGAAACCATGGTGCTATTTATGTAAAATAAAAGGCCATTGGACAACAGATCCCAGTTGTCCAAAGAAAGGCACCACAGCTCCTACCACTACAACCCCTACTGCTACACCTAGTGTCCCTACTAATAGCAGTGGTGGTGGGAGCAAACCTACTAATAGCCAATCCAAGGGAGTAGCTGGGCTCACTTTTGGTAATTTAGTTGGGGTTGGTCTGATTAGGGAGACCACAGAGGCTACTTTAGTCTCTGAAGGGGCTATTGATTTAGCCACTTTGGTTGCTTGCCCCCATAACTTGGAGAAGTACAAGCAACTAACCCTAATAAATGGTGTTGAGGTCCAGGCCTACAGGGACACAGGTGCCAGTGTCACAATGGTGATTGAGAAACTGGTGCATCCTGAACAACACATACTTGGACACCAGTACCAAGTAACCGATGCTCACAACATAACACAAAGCCACCCCATGGCTGTTGTAAATCTCAACTGGGGGGGGGGTAACTGGTCCAAAGAAAGTTGTGGTAGCTTCAGATTTACCTGTAGACTGTCTATTAGGGAATGATTTGGAGACATCAGCTTGGTCAGATGTGGAGTTGGAGGCCCATGCAGCAATGCTGGGCATCCCAGGGCATATTTTTGCTTTGACAAGGGCTCAGGCCAAAAAGCAAAAAGGACAGGGAAGCTTGGATCCTGGAACAATGGACCAAGTGCTCCCTAAAGCTAGGTCTAGTAGAAGCAAACCACTTCCTACTATCCCTCCCTCTACAGTGGATTCAACTTCTGAGGAAGAAGAATTCCCTCCCTGTGCAGAACCTACACCAGAGGAGCTGGAAGCAGACACTGCTGAGCTTTTGGGTGAAGGGGGGCCTGCCAGGGAGGAGCTGAGTGTGGCACAGCAAACCTGTCCCACATTAGAGGGTCTCAGACAGCAAGCTGTCAATCAAGCTAATGGGGATGTCAGTGACTCTCACAGAGTTTACTGGGAGGACAACCTCTTGTACACTGAGCATAGAGATCCTAAACCTGGAGCTGCCAGGAGATTAGTGATTCCTCAGGAGTACAGAAAGTTCCTCCTAACACTGGCACATGACATTCCCTTAGCTGGGCACCTGGGTCAAATGAAAACTTGGGACAGATTGGTACCATTGTTTCATTGGCCTAGGATGTCTGAGGACACAAAGGAATTTTGCAAGTCCTGTGAAACCTGTCAAGCCAGTGGCAAGACAGGTGGCACCCCAAAGGCACCCCTTATCCCACTGCCTGTGGTTGGGGTTCCCTTTGAAAGGGTAGGGGTTGACATAGTTGGCCCCCTTGACCCTCCTACTGCTTCAGGCAATAGGTTTATCTTGGTGGTAGTGGACCATGCCACAAGATATCCTGAAGCAATTCCTTTAAGGACCACTACAGCTCCTGCAGTGGCAAAGGCCCTCCTGGGAATATTTTCCAGGGTGGGCTTCCCAAAGGAAGTAGTATCAGACAGAGGAAGCAATTTCATGTCTGCATACTTAAAGGCCATGTGGAAGGAGTGTGGTGTAACTTACAAGTTCACAACACCCTATCATCCACAAACAAATGGACTGGTGGAGAGATTTAATAAAACTCTCAAAGGCATGATTATGGGACTCCCTGAAAAACTCCGCAGGAGATGGGATATCCTTCTACCATGCCTCCTTTTTGCCTACAGGGAGGTACCCCAGAAAGGAGTGGGCTTCAGCCCCTTTGAACTTCTTTTTGGACACCCTGTTAGGGGTCCACTCACACTTGTAAAGGAGGGTTGGGAACAACCTTTAAAAGCTCCTAAGCAGGATATTGTGGATTATGTACTTGGTCTCAGATCAAGGATGGCTGAGTACATGAAAAAGGCCAGTAAAAACCTTCAGGCCAGCCAAGAGCTCCAGAAGCAATGGCATGATCAGAAGGCTGTTTTGGTTCAGTACCAACCAGGGCAGAAAGTGTGGGTCTTGGAGCCTGTGGCCCCAAGAGCACTCCAAGATAAATGGAGTGGACCTTACACAATTGTTGAAAAGAAGGGTGAAGTCACCTACTTGGTTGACTTAGGCACTGCCAGGAGTCCCCTTAGGGTGCTCCATGTCAACCGCCTGAAACCCTACTATGACAGGGCTGATCTCACCCTGCTCATGGCAACAGATGAGGGACAGGAAGAAGACAGTGATCCTCTACCTGATCTCTTCTCTTCCACAGAACAAGATGCTCTTGTGGAAGGTGTAGTTTTGGCGGATTGTCTTACTGCTGAGCAGAAAGATAATTGCATAAATCTCCTAGGACAATTTTCAAAACTCTTCTCCATTGTGCCAGGCACCACTTCTTGGTGTGAGCACACTATAGATACTGGAGACAGTTTACCTGTCAAAAGTAAGATCTATAGGCAGCCTGACCATGTCAGGGACTGCATAAAGCAAGAAGTTCAGAAAATGTTGGAACTAGGAGTGGTTGAGCACTCTGACAGTCCATGGGCTTCTCCTGTGGTACTGGTACCAAAACCCAATTCTAAAGATGGAAAGAAGGAAATGAGGTTTTGTGTAGACTATAGAGGTCTCAACTTGGTAACCAAAACTGATGCTCACCCTATACCCAGGGCAGATGAGCTCATAGATACACTGGCATCTGCCAAGTATCTAAGCACTTTTGATTTGACTGCAGGGTATTGGCAGATCAAATTGTCAGAAGATGCTAAACCTAAGACTGCATTTTCTACCATTGGAGGACATTACCAGTTTACTGTAATGCCTTTTGGTTTGAAAAATGCACCTGCCACTTTTCAGAGGTTGGTGAACACAGCCCTGCAAGGGCTGGAAGCTTTCAGTGCAGCATATTTGGATGATATAGCTGTCTTTAGCTCCAGCTGGGATGATCACCTGGTCCACCTTTGGAAAGTTTTGGAGGCTCTGCAAAAGGCAGGCCTCACTATCAAGGCTTCAAAGTGCCAGATAGGGCAGGGTAAGGTGGTTTATCTGGGACACCTTGTTGGTGGGGAACAGATTGCACCACTTCAGGGGAAAATCCAAACTATTATTGATTGGGTTCCCCCTACCACTCAGACTCAGGTGAGAGCCTTCCTAGGCCTCACTGGGTATTACAGGAGGTTCATTAAGAACTATGGCTCCATTGCAGCCCCTCTTAATGACCTCACATCCAAGAAAATGCCTAAAAAGGTATTATGGACAGCAAACTGTCAGAAAGCTTTTGAGGAGCTGAAGCAGGCCATGTGCTCTGCACCTGTCCTGAAAAGCCCTTGTTACTCTAAAAAATTCTATGTCCAAACTGATGCATCTGAATTAGGAGTAGGGGCAGTCCTATCACAACTTAATTCTGAGGGCCAGGATCAACCTGTTGCTTTTATTAGTAGAAGGTTGACCCCTAGAGAAAAGTGTTGGTCTGCCATTGAGAGGGAGGCCTTTGCTGTGGTCTGGGCTCTGAAGAAGTTGAGGCCATACCTGTTTGGCACTCACTTCATTGTTCAGACAGACCACAAACCTCTACTTTGGCTAAAACAAATGAAAGGTGAAAATCCTAAATTGTTGAGGTGGTCCATATCCCTACAGGGAATGGACTATACAGTGGAACATAGACCTGGGAGTAGCCACTCCAATGCAGATGGACTCTCCAGATATTTCCACTTAGACAATGAAGACTCATCAGGTAATGGCTAGTCTTATTGTCCTTCGTTTGGGGGGGGGGTTGTGTAGGAAAGTACCATCTTGCCTGGCATGTTACCCCCATTTTTCACTGTATATATGTTGTTTTAGTTGTATGTGTCACTGGGACCCTGGTAACCCAGGGCCCCAGTGCTCATAAGTGTGCCTGAATGTGGTACCTGTGTAGTGACTAACTGTCTCACTGAGGCTCTGCTAATCAGAACCTCAGTGGTTATGCTCTCTCATTTCTTTCCAAATTGTCACTGACAGGCTAGTGACCATTTTTACCAATTTACATTGGCTTACTGGAACACCCTTATAATTCCCTAGTATATGGTACTGAAGTACCCAGGGTATTGGGGTTCCAGGAGATCCCTATGGGCTGCAGCATTTCTTTTGCCACCCATAGGGAGCTCTGACAATTCTTACACAGGCCTGCCACTGCAGCCTGAGTGAAATAACGTCCACGTAATTTCACAGCCATTTTACACTGCACTTAAGTAACTTATAAGTCACCTATTTGTCTAACCTTTACCTGGTAAAGGTTAGGTGCAAAGTTACTTAGTGTGAGGGCACCCTGGCACTAGCCAAGGTGCCCCCACATTGTTCAGAGCCAATTCACTGAACTTTGTGAGTGCGGGGACACCATTACACGCGTGCACTACATATAGGTCACTACCTATATGTAGCTTCACCATGGTAACTCCGAATATGGCCATGTAACATGTCTATGATCATGGAATTGCCCCCTCTATGCCATCCTGGCATTGTTGGTACAATTCCATGATCCCAGTGGTCTGTAGCACAGACCCTGGTACTGCCAGACTGCCCTTCCTGGGGTTTCTCTGCAGCTGCTGCTGCTGCCAACCCCTCAGACAGGCAGCTGCCCTCCTGGGGTCCAGCCAGGCCTGGCCCAGGATGGCAGAACAAAGAACTTCCTCTGAGAGAGGGTGTGACACCCTCTCCCTTTGGAAAATGGTGTGAAGGCAGGGGAGGAGTAGCCTCCCCCAGCCTCTGGAAATGCTTTGTTGGGCACAGATGTGCCCAATTCTGCATAAGCCAGTCTACACCGGTTCAGGGACCCCTTAGCCCCTGCTCTGGCGCGAAACTGGACAAAGGAAAGGGGAGTGACCACTCCCCTGACCTGCACCTCCCCTGGGAGGTGTCCAGAGCTCCTCCAGTGTGCTCCAGACCTCTGCCATCTTGGAAACAGAGGTGCTGCTGGCACACTGGACTGCTCTGAGTGGCCAGTGCCACCAGGTGACGTCAGAGACTCCTGCTGATAGGCTCCTTCAGGTGTTAGTAGCCTTTCCTCTCTCCTAGGTAGCCAAACCCTCTTTTCTGGCTATTTAGGGTCTCTGTCTCTGGGGAAACTTTAGATAACGAATGCATGAGCTCAGCCGAGTTCCTCTGCATCTCTCTCTTCACCTTCTGATAAGGAAACGACCGCTGACTGCGCTGGAAGCCTGCAAACCTGCAACATAGTAGCAAAGACGACTACTGCAACTCTGTAACGCTGATCCTGCCGCCTTCTCGACTGTTTTCCTGCTTGTGCATGCTGTGGGGGTAGCCTGCCTCCTCTCTGCACCAGAAGCTCCGAAGAAATCTCCCGTGGGTCGACGGAATCTTCCCCCTGCAACCGCAGGCACCAAAAAGCTGCATTACCGGTCCCTTGGGTCTCCTCTCAGCACGACGAGCGAGGTCCCTTGAATCCAGCGACGCTGTCCAAGTGACCCCCACAGTCCAGTGACTCTTCAGCCCAAGTTTGGTGCCTCACCTCACCTCGCTGGGCTGCATTGCTGGGAACCGGGACTTTGCAGCTACTCCGGCCCCTGTGCACTTCCGGCGGAAATCCTTTGTGCACAGCCAAGCCTGGGTCCACGGCACTCTAACCTGCATTGCACGACTTTCTAAGTTGGTCTCCGGCGATGTGGGACTCCTTTGTGCAACTTCGGTGAGCACTGTTTCACGCATCCTTGTAGTGCCTGTTTCTGGCACTTCTCCGGGTGCTACCTGCTTCAGTGAGGGCTCTTTGTCTTGCTCGACGTCCCCTCTCTCTGCAGGTCCAATTTGAGACCTCCTGGTCCCTCCTGGGCCCCAGCAGCGTCCAAAAACGCCAAACGCACGATTTGCGTGTAGCAAGGCTTGTTGGCGTCCTTCCGGCGGGAAAACACTTCTGCACGACTCTACAAGGCAAGACGGGTTCCGTCCACCAAAGGGGAAGTCTCTAGCCCTTTTCGTTCCTGCAGAAACCTCAGCTTCTTCTGTCCAGTCGAAGCTTCTTTGCACCCGCAGCTGGCATTTCCTGGGCATCTGCCCATCTCCGACTTGCTTGTGACTTTTGGACTTGGTCCCCTTGTTCCACAGGTACCCTAGATTGGAAATCCACAGTTGTTGCATTGCTGGTTTGTGTCTTTCCTGCATTATTCCTCTAACACGACTCTTTTGTCCTTAGGGGAACTTTAGTGCACTTTGCACTCACTTTTCAGGGTCTTGGGGAGGGTTATTTTTCTAACTCTCACTATTTTCTAATAGTCCCAGCGACCCTCTACAAGGTCACATAGCTTTGGGGTCCATTCGTGGTTCGCATTCCACTTTTGGAGTATATGGTTTGTGTTGCCCCTATCCCTATGTTTCCCCATTGCATCCTATTGTAACTATACATTGTTTGCACTGTTTTCTAAGACTATACTGCATATTTTTGCTATTGTGTATATATATCTTGTGTATATTTCCTATCCTCTCACTGAGGGTACACTCTAAGATACTTTGGCATATTGTCATAAAAATAAAGTACCTTTATTTTTAGTATAACTGTGTATTGTGTTTTCTTATGATATTGTGCATATGACACTAAGTGGTACTGTAGTAGCTTCACACGTCTCCTAGTTCAGCCTAAGCTGCTCTGCTAAGCTACCATTATCTATCAGCCTAAGCTGCTAGACACCCTATACACTAATAAGGGATAACTGGGCCTGGTGCAAGGTGCAAGTACCCCTTGGTACTCACTACAAGCCAGTCCAGCCTCCTACAGGCTTCAGTTTTTGCTTCTACACGATCTGAAGGCTTATCCTCATGCTTTGGGCCTCAGTGGGGAATCTCAGCTCTGAAGAACTGAAGGGTTTATGGCATCAGGGAGACGGCACACCAGGACCAGGCTTAGCTGCCACATTCTTCTGCGTCAGGCCACCCCCCCTTTTTTTGCCATTTTTGTGCCATTTTTTGGTCGAGCGTAAGCCATCGGCCTCGTGTACACTTTTAGAATACTTCTTATGGCTTAAAGCAATTTCATTTGTTGGTTGCAGTGTCCTTTAAAAATCGCTAGTGGTCAGTTCTGCCTTTTTCTCACTCCTTGTACTGTTTCAGAGCAGTGACCAACTACTGTACTGATCCACTTTGGTTTCTTTATCTGTTGCTGGGACTGACTATTTTTGTTATTTCTTTGGTACTCCCTTTTCACTGTGGGCGTTTTAGGCTGGTAGCGACCTGCGTTTTGTTGCAGCATTTCATTCCTCCCACCTCCTCCCATTTCGCTGACATTTGTTTTGGCTTTATTCCAGTGCTGTCCTCGTTTACCTCCGGGTCCTAAAATACGCTTATTTTAAAAAAGAAACACACCATTGTTTAGCTCACTGTTCACGAAAGCCACAATATGCCCTTTCTGGTACAATGTAGCTAAACCTAGAAGCAATAATGTGAATCTTGCTTAGCCTCACATGCATCTTGAGTCTCTTTCTCAAGGACCCCTCCCTGCCAGCTCTCACGACATAGCACATAGGGCATTTCTTACCTCCTTTATTGGGGGAAAAAAAATCTTCTCAGGCTGCTCTGCTATTGTTAACTTCATTCGAGCTTTGTTGAAATGGAAGGCAATTAGGCTTTCAAGATGTTTCATTCTGTTAAAACAAAAAGAAAATACTTTTCCAGCCTGATTTCCCAATTTCTGTTCAGACGTTTAGGCAAGGAAAGTCCAGTTATGAATTTACAATGCCAATAGCTCAAACTCAAGAAAATGCAAGACCTATAGAATTGCAAATGCTTGTTCTGATTAATAGTTTGCAGTTGGTGGTTCATGGTGTTTCGTGGTGGTTCACAGTGGGGGTTTGAAAGAGCACAAAATGTGCAATAGATCCAAAATTCCACTAAATCCAACAAGTGGAATACAGTCGTGAAAAGTGGCAAGTTCAATCTGCCAGTGATTTTTTTTCTATAGATTTCTGTTTCACATTTTTCTCCCACTAGTCATAGTCATCTAACTTATTTTTATTAATTGTGATATCATCTATCAAAATCTAGGTCATGTGCACTCCTTCCTTGCCTGACTTAAACATTAGTACAAACCTTTGCAATGGATATCTTGGCCAGTGGTGCAGTGAGGGTACATGGTGCCCTCATGCAAGCAAGGGAAATGCATCCATGTCCTCTGGTTAAGTAGCAAAAAGCCTAATTGGGATGTAGTGGTCCGCTCAAATTCAACAACCTCAGTGCCACTGCACCTGCTGCACTGTTGATAGATACCATTGTGATGTTCCTGGGGCCACACCCTTCAAAGGATAGAAAATACTTGAAATTAACTGAAAAGTTAAGGAGGAGAATTTCCTAGCGCGAGTAGCAACTTCAACAAGGTATCCCTGTGCAAGGATATTTCGGGGCGGGCAGCATTTTCTGTCGCTATTTGAGTATTCTCCGTGTCACACTTGAGTGATGTCCACTGGCACAGTTCACTCCAAAATCATCTCTCCACTTGGACTCATGCGTGACTCTCCCATTCACCCAGTAACAGTGCGCCCACCAAAGCAAAGCTACTAACAATTGTGGCCAAGGAGGCAGAGTTCTGACTCTGTGCCCTCGAGGAGAGTGGCATATTAACAAAAAACTCTGTTTGCTGAGTTTATGGGATCTCGGCTGACTTGTGTTACAAATGTCTGATCTTTCGCTGCTGATGATACAAGAAATGTGTTTTTCATAGTCTATGTCACACTTGACAGGACTATAAATTAGCAGCGCCAGCAACAAAGCAAGTACAAGGGTGTCATGAAAATGTAGTAATACATATCGCATGGATGGTCTGTGTTATTGAATGGACTGTAAATGTTTACTTTAGAGTGACCTAGTGCCAGGCCTGTAGAATAGCTTCATGTACTTTAATCTCGTTAATTACTCTGGAAAGTTTGACGAGCACGAAATCATTTTGCTCACTTTTAAGTCATCCTGTTGAACAGAACAGTAGACCTCGTGGCGCAACGGTAGCGCGTCTGACTCCAGATCAGAAGGTTGCGTGTTCAAATCACGTCGGGGTCAAAAAGTTGTTCTTTTAAACTCCAAAATTGACTCCCATGAATTTACCCTAATTTCTCAATTAAAAAAATAATTGCATTTAAAAACTCTTGTTTTATATAAACATAAATGTGGACCAAGCTCTCATAGATTACCTGGAAACCTGCTTCTAATGTGTACTTAGAAGCTTCGCATCATTTATAATGTACCCTTTGGGAAAAATGCAAGTGTTTTAGCTGCATTGAGCAACAAAAATAATGCTATGCCACAATTCTGTATTACATTAACAGGAAGTAGCAGCCTTACCTCACCCCACATTGCTAGTTATTATCTAAACAATGCGTTGGATACTTCAATTGATAGACAGTAGATGGCGCTGTCGTATAAGTCTATAGCCGCATATGATGAATCATTCTTTCCACTTGTGGAGTGGAAAATAAAATATTACGTTTCCCTTCAGCGGAAGATAATACAGAACGAATCATGAACTGTTAAATGAAAATATGGTGCTGGAAGTCAAAATGACTAGCAGAGGACGACTTCGAACCTTGGACCACAGAGTTACAGGCCTACTAATTTTCCACTGGGATCTCTACTGTTTCACACGGAAAAGAGTCCTTAATCCTTTTTATTTAGTGAAATTCTACAGCCCTGTCATTATTGATAAAATATGTGATTCAGCAGAAATATTTCTGCGGTAATGCACACATTATGCGATGCATTTATGTGAGACCAGAGAACCTATTTTTACCAAGAAGGGTTCAAACCAAACATTATGGATCTCTGTACATAAACACAGTGCGTGGTACTTCATGAGATGTATATATGTATTTTGCATTTTGGCCTTTTCCTTTCTGCAGATTTCTTAGAATGTCCCTCAGATTTATTTTCGCATATTATACTGGTGCGTTGAGTTAGTTCACGTGACTGACCACAAACACTCAAGCGACTAAACAATGACTGACCACAAACACGTATACAACGCTCTTCACCCTTAAGACTGGAGGAGTGAGACCATCTGGAGAGGACCCTTTGGGTGCAATAACATTTTCATTTGAGGCTCTGTTTCTCCCTGTCTTTTTACATTGCATGCCTCGCTCTGCATTACTCTCCTTCCTGACACATTCTGCTCAGCCCCCTCCAGGATCTTCGCATATACAGAGCAGATGGTTTTAACTTGTCACCTCTGAACATTTAAGACAAAAAATCAAGCGTTGGGATCAAGACCCAGAGGTACTCAGATACCCAGGGGGGTGGAAGTGAACAATTGTATATTGTATATTCAAAGGCACTTTTAACATGCTTATGATCTAAACCTACTTAAGCATTTAAGTGAACCAACATATCTGTTATCATATGTTGTTATGTTACCTTCTGTTGCTTTGTGTTGTGTGTGCTGTGTATGTGTGGTGTGGTGTTACAATATTATAACACACATCTGTCACCTAACAGATCTAGAATATCAAGGTACGTTCAGCGCATGGGGCATCGTCCTGCAAAAATTAGAACCGCCCGGACATACTAATCTTTTAATACCGCAACAAAAGAAGGGCAGATCAATTTTAAAAGGGGCCGTGGAAGTAGAAACCTCCCCAAGTAATCGGGAACATTTGACAATATTAGAACATTGGAATGCTGGGGGCTCCATTGAAAACAATGGAGTGCTGCAGGCTTTTACTGGCCGGTAAAAGCCCGCAGCGCCAACATTCCAATGTTTGCTTTGTTCACAGCAACAGCTGTGAACAAAGCCTCATGGAGCCAGAGGGGATATTAATCCCCTCTGGGTCCGTGAACATTTTTTTTTTTTTTAATGGAACATTCTGCCCTGTGTGGCAGAATGTTCTAATAGCCTTAGAACCCGCCGTAGCGGGCTCTACCGGCTATTAAAGTCCCTCTCCCTTGTTAAATGCCCGAGCCGAGCGGGCCTTTAATAGCCGGTAGAGCCCGCTACGGCGGGTTCTAAGGCTATAGTAAAGCATCATAGCATGCTTCATAACGGCACGCACCAACAGTTCTTCATCGGTATGCCCTCGACAGTCAAACAGGCTGGAAGGCAAATTTTAAACGACAACAATCATAACTGGTCCTGATGAAAACTCAGAAAAAATCTGTAAGGAAATGCCTCCTTGGCATGGTTACCCCCTGACTTTTTGCCTTTGCTGATGCCAAGTTATGATTTGAAAGTGTGCTGAGGCCTGCTAACCAGGCCCCAGCACCACTGTTCTTTCCCTAACCTGTACCTTTGTTTCCACAATTGGCACACCCTGGCATCCAGGTAAGTCCCTTGTAACTGGTACCCCTGGTACCCAGGGCCCTGATGCCAGGGAAGGTCTCTAAGGGCTGCAGCATGTCTTATGCCACCCTGGAGGCCCCTCACTCAGCACAGACACACTGCTTGCCAGCTTGTGTGTGCTGGTGGGGAGAAAATGACTCAGGGTGCCATGCCAACCTCACACTACCTATGGCATAGGTAAGTCACCCCTCTGGCAAGCCTTACAGCCCTAAGGCAGGGTGCACTATACCATAGGTGAGGGCATAGGTGCATGAGCACTATGCCCCTACAGTGTCTAAGCAAAACCTTGGACATTGTAAGTGCAGGGTAGCCATAAGAGTATATGGTCTGGGAGTCTGTCATACACGAACACCCCAGCACCATAATGGCTACACTGGAAACTGGGAAGTTTGGTATCAAACTTCTCAGCATAATAAATGCACACTGATGCCAGTGTACATTTTATTGTGAAATACACCCCAGAGGGCATCTTAGAGATGCCCCCTGAAAACATACCCGACTTCCAGTGTGGGCTGTCTAGTTTTACCAGCCTGCCACACACCAGACATGTTGCTGGCCACACGGGGAGAGTGCCCTTGTCACTCTGTGGCTAGTAACAAAGCCTGTACTGGGTGGAGGTGCTTCTCACCTCCCCCTGCAGGAACTGTAACACCTGGCGGTGAGCCTCAAAGGCTCACCCCCTTTGTTACAGCACCCCAGGGCACTCCAGCTAGTGGAGTTGCCAGCCCCCTCCGGCCACGGCCCCACTTTTGGCAGCAAGGCCGGAGGAGATAATGAGAACAACAAGGAGGAGTCACTGGCCAGTCAGGGCAGCCCCTAAGGTGTCCTGAGCTGAGGTGACTCTGACTTTTAGAAATCCTCCATCTTGCAGATGGAGGATTCCCCCAATAGGATTAGGGATGTGCCCCCCTCCCCTCAGGGAGGAGGCACAAAGAGGGTGTAGCCACCCTCAGGGCTAGTAGCCATTGGCTACTAACCCCCCAGACCTAAACACACCCCTAAATTGAGTATTTAGGGGCTCCCAGAACCTAGCAAGATAGATTCCTGCAACCTGAAGACGAAGAAGGACTGCTGGCCTGAAAGCCCTGCAGAGAAGACGGAGACACCAACTGCTTTGGCCCCAGCCCTACCGGCCTGTCTCCCCACTTCAAGAAAAACTGCAACAGCGACGCGTTCCACAGGGTCCAGCGACCTCTGGACCCTCAGAGGACTACCCTGCATCTAAAAGGACCAAGAACTCCCTAGGACGGCGGCTCTGCTCCAAAGAAGAAACATCTTTGCAATAAAGACAACACTTTTCTCGCCGGAAGCATGAGACTTTGCAGTCTGCACCCGAGACCCCCGGCTCGACCTGCGGAGAAACAACACTACAGGGAGGACTCCCCGGCGACTACGACCCTGTGAGTAGCCAGAGTTGACCCCCCTCAGCCCCCCCAGCGACGCCTGCAGAGGGAATCCAGAGGCTCCCCCTGACCGCAACTGCCTGCCTCTAAGAACCCGACGCCTGGTAAAGACACTGCACCCGCAGCCCCCAGGACCTGAAGGATCCGACCTCCAGTGCAGAAGCGTTCCCCAGGTGGCCCTCTCCCTTGCCCAGGTGGCGGCTACCCCGAGGAGCCCCCCCCTTGCCTGCCTGCATCGCTGAAGAGACCCCTTGGTCTCCCATTGAACTCCATTACAAACCGACGCCTGTTTGCACTCTGCACCCGGCCGCCCCCGTGCCGCTGAGGGTGCACTTTCTGTGCTGACTTGTGTCCCCCCCAGTGCCCTACAAAACCCCCCTGGACTGCCCTCCGAAGTCGCGGGTACTTACCTGCTGGCAGACTGGAACCGGGGGGTTCCCCTTCTCCATTGAAGCCTATGCGTTTTGGGCACCACTTTGACCTCTGCACCTGACCGGCCCTGAGCTGCTGGTGTAGTAACTTTGGGGTTGCTCTGAACCCCCAACGGTGGGCTACCTTGGACCCAACTTTGAACCCTGCAGGTGGTTTACTAACCTGCAAAACTAACAAATACTTACCTCCCCCAGGAACTGTTGAAAATTGCAGTGTCTAGTTTAAAAAAAGCTTATTGCCATTTTTGTGAAAACTGTACATGCTATTTTGCTGATTCAAAGTTCTTAAGTTACCTAAGTGAAATACCTTTCATTTAAAGTATTACTTGTAAATCTTGAACCTGTGGTTCTTAAAATAAACTAAGAAAATATATTTTTCTATACAAAAACCTGTTGGCCTGGAATTGTCTTTGAGTGTGTGTTCCTCTTATATTGCCTGTGTGTGCACAACAAATGCTTAACACTACCCTCTGATAAGCCTACTTCTCGACCACACTACCACAAAATAGAGCATTAGAATTATCTCTTTTGCCACTATCTTACCTCTAAGGGGAACCCTTGGACACTGTGCATGCTATTTCTTACTTTGAAATAGTACATACAGAGCCAACTCCCTACAATATCCCCATATGCTCCTGGAACACTTGTGGTCTAAAAAACCTGGTTACCAATAAGCTGGCACTGAGTTTCCTAAAGCAGTTTGAAATCTTCATGTTGCAGGAAACATGGTGCATGGAGCCAATACACATTTCTGGACATTCAGGGATAGACGTCTCTGCAAAACAACCTCAAAGTCACGGACACCCCAAGGGGGGCCTTACAACATACTGCTCCACGAAAATCAACTGGGTGATCAAACAGATCGACCTGGGCATTGACTGGCTGCTACCAACTATGTTGGAACACTGGGCTCCATTAGGCAACAACAGAACCCTACTACTGATCAATGTATATAATCATCCTAATAAAATGCAAAACAGAGAAAATATGGAAACGTTGATCAGCATTGTAAAAATGCTGCAGAAGCAAAATAAGGACGCAATCCTCATTCTGTCTGGCGATTTCAACCTTGATTTGAGAAAGTGCAGCACAAAACCTCTAAATGGAACATACATTAACTCAAAGCTTGAAACCCTGTGTTTGCGTTGCCTGATTCCTCTTCCTGAGGATGCTTCATCCGCACAAGTAACCTTCTTAAGTGGCACAAAAAAATCTAACATCGACTTTACATTTATCAATGAAACTGCACTGCCATTGGTTTTAGCATATAGGATCCAAGAACGCACTGAGAGCGATCACTTCCCACAACTCATTAAGATCCGGAATGAATGGAACCGGCTACCCTCTGCCAATATCATAATTTCAGCCCCAGTGACTTATGACACAAAACAATTTAAATGGAAGGGGCCAGGCCTCGGTATAGTAATGGAAGAAGTGTACCGCAGTGCTGGCACAATTAATGAGCTTAAAGAAACACTAAGAATGCAGGAACAAGAAAATCATCCTCTAGGAGAACGAGTGACCGATAGGACGCACTTGTGTGATTCCTTAATGAATACATTTTCCATCAAAAAAAGTCTCCCAATTTAGGTCATAGAAACAAAAAACAAAGTTAAGAGCGGCAGAGCAGAAAAGCCATGGTTTAACAAAACACTGCATAATCAGAAAAATCAAGTCTCTAGAGAATTAAAAGAAGTCCTAAAGGACACACGCTGGGGAAGGAAATCTGACAACACAAGGCTCTCTGAGCTAAGAGCCAAATACAAGAAAAATAGCTGGATGGCAAAACGGAGGTATCATGAGGATTTGTGGACCAAGCTGCTCATGTCCAACAAACAGAAAAATAATGAAAAGTTCTGGGAACTGATAAATGTACTAAATCAGGGGAAAAAATCGACATATGAACACCGGAATTGATGCGGCCACATGGGAAGCCCACATACAAACAATGTTCTCACGCCCAGTACACCATATGAAGGAGGAGGCCACTCAGGCAGCCAATGACCCAAGTAAGATAACTTTGGTTTCAGAGAGACAACGCAAACAGATTTACTTATAAACCAAAATGAACAAAAGTACACACTAAAGAGCATCGACATCGAAAAGGTGATAAGCCTTATAAAGAAATTAAAACTGGAAGGGTCAGCTGGCCGGAACGGAATGCCAAATGCCCTATTTAGAGGAGACCCTTCATTCTGGGCACAATATATGATGCTGCTTTTTGATGACCCCCAGGGCACCACGGGTCTACCAGACGCATGGAAAGGCAGTATCATCCATCCAATATATAAAGCAGGCAACCCCGCTAGCCCTTCAAACTACAGGCTAATAGCATTGATAGATGTGGAAATAAAACTCTACTCAGCATGTTTACTGCAACTACTAGCAGAATGGATTCATGACAGACATCTAATTCCACAATGCCAGACACGTTTCAGAACTGGTATGGGAGCCTCCACTAACCTGACAACCCTGGCTCTGTTGGGAAACAAAGCCAGGCTTAAGAAGAAAAGGCTATTCACATGTTTTATTGATCTAAAGGCAGGGTTTGATTTCGTACCAAGAACCCACCTATGGGACAAACTGAAAGGTTGGGGCTTACCCTGTAGCCTTCTCAATGCAATGATGGACTTGTACATAGGCACTTGGGCGCAAGTAAAAATCGAAGAAGGTGGCTACCTCACCAACAGAATATTGATGGCAAAAGGACTAAAACAAGAATGTATTAGCTCCTACGCTGTTCAACTTATATCTTGCCGACCTAGCTGAGGCTCTAGCATCGGTAAACAGCCATCCGCCAATATTGCCCAAGAAAGGAATAGCATGGCTACAGTATGCAGACGACAGTCATACTCAGCCAAACACAAGTCGGCCTACAGCATAGCATCAACGCATTTCATACATACATAACAATGCAAGGTCTGGAATTGAATTTGAGTAAAACTAAGGTTGTCCGCCTAGTAGACATAAAGTACAAATCTTCTTCATGGTTCATAAAGGGAACCCGGGTGGAGGCTGCCCCCACATACAAATATTTGGGATTCACCATGGACCGCCTCTTGACCTTCAAGCCACAGCTTGCTGTTGCTCAAGCTAAAGCCCTTTCATTGACCTATGGCTTCAAAATACTAAAACAAAAACTGAGCTGCCCGTCATATTCACACCTCCTTTCAGTCATGGCAGCACGACTAATGCCGACTGTCACTTATGGCGCCGAAATCATGCTGGGGAAGGAGGCAGTTTTTTTCAATCAAGTCCAGACAAAGGCCTACAAAATGGTTTTTCGGATACCCCGACCAGCATGTCCAGTCCAGGTCTGCCTAGAATTGGGTCTGAAAAACTACGAATTTCAGAGTAAATGTGCTTTCACCAAATTATGCTGGAGGATGCGTACAGCAGAGATTGGTACCTTAAATAACCTATGTTGGATGGAAATCGAGGAGCAACAGGGTCACAACAATAAAGGCACCTGTGGTCAGCATTTAAACAACTGTTTTAAAGTGCTAGGTCTGCCAGAAGCCTGGGAGCAGAACCTGGGCAAAAAGGAGATTTACCGGAAGGCAAATGCTGTCACTAAGATAAAATCTTTAAATTCTGACAAACAAAAATTGGGAAGAAGAAGACAGCACGCCAGGATTGTAACAACATCTTACAAAACCTTACGGGTACAGGAATATTTAGCAGCATCCTTCAACCAGTTGCTGGAACACTAGTTCATGCTCTTTCGATTTGGGTTGATGGAAACGAAAGATATGGTCCCTTCATGGAGACAACAAGATCCGACACATTCCTGTCGACTGTGTGGATACAGACAGGAGTCCTTAGAACACATTTTCTGTGTGTGCCCGGCGTTGCTAGGTTACAGGATATTGTATCTGAAAAATATTTTTAGGATATTGAACATGCAGGCCAGCCGTCATCAGTTGGCTCAGCGGACTCTCAATTCTCTTTTCTTGTCGGGGGACCAAATTTATGGTACAGGCCCAGAAAGAACTAGAGAATAAAGTCTAAGCCGAGTGCGCACGGGTTATCATTTTATGTTAGTAAAGCACCCAACAGGTTAGCTGCAGCCAGAAAACATTCTCAGGTATAACTTAGTGTTCGTCATTTTTAGTATTCCCTGAGCCCTACTCATCTACAATCACAGTTTTGCACGGGAGTAAGAAAGTCCTAAATTTAAGACCAAGAGTAAGGTTGGAATCAGTAGAGAACATTTTAGTCATGCACAAATTGATCATTATGATAAGTTTTAGTTTAAACAAGCATTTTATGTTTTTATGAGTCTCTATTTAATACAGTGAGTATGCTAAGTATTTCTACAAATATGTATGTTTGAATTGCAATGGTTTTAACTAACTGTGCCAATAAATTTAAACTTGAAACTATAACACACATCTGTCACCTTCTTGGCCTCTCATTCTTCTTGACAAAGAGCAGAGTGTTGCTGCAAGTTTTTTGGAAGCGACAAACACATTCAGTGTGCGCCCGGCTGAGGCTGTCGATCGTTTCACTGGTTCTTCTAATTGTGAGGTTGTGTGCTGGTGTTTAGGGATTGGACCGGTGTATTTCAGGTATTGAAATTGTGAACACTTTAGAATATGCGCCACCGGGTGAGTGAGTCCACCTCTGGATGCAGGGTTACCACATGGTGCTCTGTTAGTCAGTAGGACAGGGGGGGAGGTGTGTGGTGCAGTGTAGGTGCAGGTCCTCAGTCTGAGACTCTTCACAGGTTTGATGCCTTTGTGGACACCCACAATCCGGCTGATGTGCTTAAGACGAGTCCTGCTGTACTATGTGGGGCTTGTTTGTCTCAGGAAGTGTAAGCCACTGTGAGGAAGAGTAGATCACTGATTCATGGGAGGCAGGAGGGGGTTGTAGAAGGTCTAAACACAGTTGTGTGCCTCTGCAGCTGTGCATGTGTTTTCACTAGGTTTTAAGGGGCAGCGACCATTGGAGGGTGTTGTCAGTTACTACAGATATCAGTGCACCCACAGGGGTGGGCTGGTCAGGGCTTGCTTCGGGTGAGGTTGTGTCAATGAGCTGGGGTTGCTTCGCATGAGGTTGTGTTAGTGAGTTGGGGTTGCTTTGCATGAGGTTGTGTTAGTGAGTTGGGGTTGCTTCGCATGAGGTTGTGTTAGTGAGTTGGGGTTGCTTTGCGTGAAGTTGTGTTAGTGAGTTGGGCTTGCTTCTCGTGAGGTTGTGTCAGTGAGTTTGGCTTCCTTCAGGTGAGGTTGTGTCAGAGAGTTGAGCTTCGGGTGAGGTTGTGTCAGTGAGTTGGGCTTCAGTGAGGTTGTGTTAGTGAGTTGGGGTTGCTTCGCTTGAAGTTGTGTCAGTGAGTTGGGCTTGCTTCAGGTAAGGTTGTGTCAGTAAGTTGGGCTTCGGGTGAGGTGTGTTAGTGAGTTGGGGTTGCTTTGCGTGAGGTTGTGTCAGTGAGTTGGGCTTCGGGTGAGGTTGTGTCAGTGAGTTGGGCTTCAGGTGAGGTTTTGTCAGTGGGTTAACCTTGCTTCAGATGAGGTTGTGTCAGTGAGCTGGGCGCTGTGGGCGGGGGGGGTTCGGTTGGATACCATGGTGAATCATGGCATGCGGAGCTTGCAGGGTTCAGCAATTGTCGTTTGACTACCTTGCTTCGATGCATTGATGCGGCGTTTCGTTTTTGTTGCTGTGATTGGTCCCCTTATTGATTTCTTTTTAAGAATAACATTTACACGTTTCCAGACATGAAGAGAAACACTCTGTCTCTCCCGTTCCCCACTTTAATGTGTTTTCTCAGAAACTGACCCGTTCGTGATGGTGAAACCGGAAGGACTGAAGCTCAGCAGCGCCTTTCCCTGTAGTCCATCTCTCCTTCCTGCCCCAGGCTGCAGTAGTACCATTCGTGTGCTCTTGGGCATGTAAGGCCCGTGTGGTCTTTTGTAAACTAACGTCAGGAGCAGGGCCCCCACCAGTGGGATACGGCATCCGGACCCGTATCAGAATGTGTGAGGTTTTCCACCCCTAGAACATGCCACACTCTGTGGTACCAACCCTCCAGGGTGGCACCAGCATAGCTGCCAAGTTTCCCAGGTCCATTCTTTATGTGTTGCTCCAATCCGAGTTTTTTTTACTTTGAATTCTGGACTTGTAGTCCTGTTTTATAATGGAATAAATAAAACTAAAACTCCCAGAATTCAAACTAAAAACTTGGACTGGAGCAGCACATCACGCACTGACCCGGGAAAACCTGGAATGGATGCCCCGGTCAGCAGCCAGCTAGTAGGGTCTGACCGGCCAGTGATAAGAGCGCATTTATCACCCTCCGCAAGTTTCCCCGCGTGTTTATTCAGCATTCAGACAAGATATGGGGGGTCTCTGGGATGATGTTCCATCACCCCAGGAACCCCTGGCCAGACGGGGTGTATTAAAGGATGCCCCATAGAATGAGGTGCTTCTCCCCCCACAGCACCGGTCCCATCTTGTTCTTTCCAGCGCGTGAAGTCGATGTGCGGACCCCCGTGACCTCAGATGGATTCTTGCTACATTCTGCCTCCGAGAGGCCCGTGAGGTCCCTTTAATGCAGCGGTGAGTCGGGTGAACTATTCGGCTTCTGTAAACTGAAGGTTCAACCCTCTCCCGGCAGCTCTGAAAGCTTCTCTTCTGTGCCGGGCTTCTTTCTAGTGACAATGTAGAGATTCTTGAAATAAGGGTGAGGTTGGATGGCGGGTGGGGAAATGGGGAGGGGGCACCATCGCTTTCCTTAAAACAGATTGTCTGGAGCTGGATAACCCTTGATTGACACCACGGATCTCCCCCTGCAGGTTGGTTTACCGCCCCTCGACAGGTCGAATTCACTGTTGTAGGCCACAGGGCGTGCAGCAGGTAGAGTGGCACCGAGGCCCAGAGGTTTCTGGGGCTCATGTCCATTCTGACCCTGGCGCCCATAATACTAAGGCTAACCTACTGCTAGGACCGGAGGGAAGTCAGCATACGATTAAATTGCGGAGTTTGGGTGATGCTGCTGGTTTCTGTCTGAGTAGAATTGATGGCTTCAGTTATTGGTGCTCAGTCCCGCGGAGGGGCTGTTAAAACTGGACTATCTGGGGGCTCTTAGACGGGTGAGTGGAGTGAAAAGTCTGTGCGGGAATGCTCGCCTTAGCTGCAGAATAACTCTTCTGTGAAGATATCGGCGGGCTTGTGTTATTTCTCAGAGGGAAAGCAGCTCCTACAATAGTAGCAAGCGTTGGTGGTATAGTGGTGAGCATAGCTGCCTTCCAAGCAGTTGACCCGGGTTCGATTCCCGGCCAACGCAGTATATATTTTTGTGCAATAATATAATTTCATTATTACTGTGTGAGTTTCACTTTGATAGTAAATCATTTAGTCTGTCTCACGACTGACATTGACTCACAAGGATACAGAACTAAGGAAACCACGAGGAATGAATATCACGGAGAGGCCGGAGCGACTCGGACGCATTTCCACCCACAGGTTTATGTTCTGGATCTCCCCCTGCAGGGCTGCACCGGCAGCTGACACACCGGGTGAACGTATGTGCAGCCACTTCTGAACAGAATCGTGAATTACTCCAGTACTTCGAGCTCTGGCTCCATAGCAAGAACTAGTACGTGTTTGCAGCTGCACATCCTGTACATGATGACGTGGGAACTGTAAGTCAGTGCCTCAGTTCTGTTTTGCTGTTCTGTAGGACAGTGAATCCCTCAGCCCTTTCAGCGCTAGTAGCATCTCCAGACCCTCAACCCACTGGGGATTTTCCGGGGTCTGCTGCGGCCATTCCTGCACTTTCTACTTGTTAAGAAATCATTCACAAAACGGGAGATTAACCCTTTCTGAAAGAGGCGCTGGTTTATTGCCCCGAATGTTAGACCAAGGTCGGTTCTTTGCAGTAGTCCGGACAGTTGGCTCAGCTGGTAAAAACTACAACTGTGTGAAACAGAAAAACATTGTTTCACAGAAATGTGTTATAATGCTGTGAGGTTTAGTGGATTTATTGTGCTTAAACGACTGTGAGATTAGCGAGGGGAGTAGTTTGCTGTCTCTCATTTGTAAAAAAAAAAAAATGTGAGAAATTAATTTCTCACTGATGAAATTCATGAAGTTCTGTGAGTATTGCATGGTGTGAAATTCGCAGATCTTGCTGGTGTAATAAAACTTCGCTCAGGCTTGGTGAGAAAATGCTGTTAACAAAAATATACATTTAATTGTTCGACTTACCTTGAAAGCTTATGTCAGGTGACCCTCAATGACTAAAGACTTTAGGGGTGACAGTGCAAACCTTGTGGCTGGTATCACCGGTGCCATTGAAACATAACAGTGCTGCAAAGTTACTGATAGCTAAAACCCTGTCCTTTCAGTCTTCGTTGTCAGAGGGCAGCAAAGCTGAACGGATTAATCTTCTTATTTAAGGTGAAATTGCTTTAGAAACTCAGAGAATCTGACACATGAATAACACAAAAGACCGGTTGTCAAATCAGAGCTCTGGCCGCTTTCTTTAGTAGAGGTGGTTGGATTATTAAATATGAAACTTCTATAGTTCACTACATTTCTACCGAATGCGAGGACAATCTGACTGTCTCAGGAAGTTGCCCCTCAGTTGTATAAGGGGATACCTTCCATCAAACTTTTTGACAGGTGCCTGCCCCGTGATCACGTAGGCAATGACGTGGGTACCCTGCCCCGTGATGACGTAAGTAATGACGTAGGTGAGTCACGTGGGTTGTGACATGATGTGATGCTGTGTTAGTCACGTGCCCTGATGCTGTCCCTTGTGTGTAGGTCTATGGACTGTGTGAAATGGCGGCTGTGCAGGTGTGCGGCATGCTTCATGGCCTAAGAGGACAAGTGTGGACATGTCAGACATTCAGGACCGAGTGGCTGCCTGGGGGGCCACTTCGCAGGGCAGAGCATTGGGGTTGTAATGACAAACCTCCACCCTACCAACTAATCCAAAAAGAGGGGCTGGGCAAATGCTGCAAAGGTCATGACATATGGTTACTGTTACGTGTAACCCCTCAACGTATCAGAGCCGTCAAGGTGAGCATGTGACCGCTATGTTGTAGAGGCGTACGCCCTTTTTGAACCATTGAATACATATAAGGAGCCGGCCAGAGCAGCACGCCAAACCGAGAACCATTTCTGAAATAGGTTGTCAAGGCATTATGAAGAGATACAGTCCGCTCACCAGAAAAGCCGCCTCCTCAGGTGCCCAGAACACTATCAATAGATATTATCGGTCCCTAACACCTCCGGTGTGGATGAGAATGCACAGCTGGCTGCCCCTACAGAGGGGGGTTCCAACGTTACCGATTTTCAAAAGGAAGTTTGCGAGCGGCTTGAAAAGCTCAGCCTCTAGGATTTGCCGCAACTGAAATCCCCTATTAAGGTTGAAGGCGACGGCCGCGAAGCCTCGAAAGACTAATTAAATGATTCAATCAACTTCATCGACAGTGAAGATGATGAAAACTGTATTGCACCACCGAATTCACAAGTCTATGAAGATATGGGCTTTCAGGAGGACCCTGATCCAGAGGCAGTCGTCGCACAGCCGGCAGGTGTAAACTCTGAAGCCGCTTATACACCAATGGACCTACGCGACTCGCAAGATTTCAGAGCAGCCGCTGAGTGTAGCAAAAATGCTGAGCAGTAAGCTTATCAGAGGGTCGTGTTAAGCATTTGTTGTACACACACCGGCAATTAATGAGGAACACACACTCAAAGACTTACTCCAGGCCAATAGGTTTTTATATTGGAAAAATATATTTTCTTAGTTTATTTTAAGAACCACAGGTTCAAGATTTACATTAAACACTTTAAATGCAAGGTACTTCACTTAGATACTTTAGGAACTTTGAATGAAAACAATATCATGTACAGCCTTTGTAAAAATTGCAATAAGCTATTTTCAAAGTAGACACAGTGCAAAAATCAACATTTCCTGGGGGAGGTAAGTAAACGTTAGATTAGGAGGTAAGTAAAACACTTACAAGTCTCAGTCCTGGGGCATAGGCAGCTCACCGATGGGGGTTCAAGGCAACCCCAAAGTTACCACACCAGCAGCTCAGGGCTAAAAGCTCATTTATGGTCGGCCTTTGGTGCGAATCATATGGCAAAAGGTGGTTTGTTAAGATGAGAGCACTCATATCGTGCTAGGCAAAATATACAGGGGAGGCACTCATTTTTGTGTCAGGTGTATGTAGAGATGAGACAGCGACTTTTATGCACTAATGAGCCACGCAATTGTGTTACATCTTGGGGTTCAGTCCAAGCCATATTGAGCAGACGAGAGCGGTCATGGTGGCGGGCGCCTGGCTGTCGGGCAGGGTGTAAGGCTCAATAGTGTACAGTGAGACTCTGTAGGGCTTTGTAGGAAAGTACCATCTTGCCTGGCATGTTACCCCCATTTTTCACTGTATATATGTTGTTTTAGTTGTATGTGTCACTGGGACCCTGGTAACCCAGGGCCCCAGTGCTCATAAGTGTGCCTGAATGTGTTTCCTGTGTAGTGACTAACTGTCTCACTGAGGCTCTGCTAATCAGAACCTCAGTGGTTATGCTCTCTCATTTCTTTCCAAATTGTCACTGACAGGCTAGTGACCATTTTTACCAATTTACATTGGCTTACTGGAACACCCTTATAATTCCCTAGTATATGGTACTGAAGTACCCAGGGTATTGGGGTTCCAGGAGATCCCTATGGGCTGCAGCATTTCTTTTGCCACCCATAGGGAGCTCTGACAATTCTTACACAGGCCTGCCACTGCAGCCTGAGTGAAATAACGTCCACGTAATTTCACAGCCATTTTACACTGCACTTAAGTAACTTATAAGTCACCTATATGTCTAACCTTTACCTGGTAAAGGTTAGGTGCAAAGTTACTTAGTGTGAGGGCACCCTGGCACTAGCCAAGGTGCCCCCACATTGTTCAGAGCCAATTCACTGAACTTTGTGAGTGCGGGGACACCATTACACGCGTGCACTACATATAGGTCACTACCTATATGTAGCTTCACCATGGTAACTCCGAATATGGCCATGTAACATGTCTATGATCATGGAATTGCCCCCTCTATGCCATCCTGGCATTGTTGGTACAATTCCATGATCCCAGTGGTCTGTAGCACAGACCCTGGTACTGCCAGACTGCCCTTCCTGGGGTTTCTCTGCAGCTGCTGCTGCTGCCAACCCCTCAGACAGGCAGCTGCCCTCCTGGGGTCCAGCCAGGCCTGGCCCAGGATGGCAGAACAAAGAACTTCCTCTGAGAGAGGGTGTGACACCCTCTCCCTTTGGAAAATGGTGTGAAGGCAGGGGAGGAGTAGCCTCCCCCAGCCTCTGGAAATGCTTTGTTGGGCACAGATGTGCCCAATTCTGCATAAGCCAGTCTACACCGGTTCAGGGACCCCTTAGCCCCTGCTCTGGCGCGAAACTGGACAAAGGAAAGGGGAGTGACCACTCCCCTGACCTGCACCTCCCCTGGGAGGTGTCCAGAGCTCCTCCAGTGTGCTCCAGACCTCTGCCATCTTGGAAACAGAGGTGCTGCTGGCACACTGGACTGCTCTGAGTGGCCAGTGCCACCAGGTGACGTCAGAGACTCCTGCTGATAGGCTCCTTCAGGTGTTAGTAGCCTTTCCTCTCTCCTAGGTAGCCAAACCCTCTTTTCTGGCTATTTAGGGTCTCTGTCTCTGGGGAAACTTTAGATAACGAATGCATGAGCTCAGCCGAGTTCCTCTGCATCTCTCTCTTCACCTTCTGATAAGGAAACGACCGCTGACTGCGCTGGAAGCCTGCAAACCTGCAACATAGTAGCAAAGACGACTACTGCAACTCTGTAACGCTGATCCTGCCGCCTTCTCGACTGTTTTCCTGCTTGTGCATGCTGTGGGGGTAGCCTGCCTCCTCTCTGCACCAGAAGCTCCGAAGAAATCTCCCGTGGGTCGACGGAATCTTCCCCCTGCAACCGCAGGCACCAAAAAGCTGCATTACCGGTCCCTTGGGTCTCCTCTCAGCACGACGAGCGAGGTCCCTTGAATCCAGCGACGCTGTCCAAGTGACCCCCACAGTCCAGTGACGCTTCAGCCCAAGTTTGGTGCCTCACCTCACCTCGCTGGGCTGCATTGCTGGGAACCGGGACTTTGCAGCTACTCCGGCCCCTATGCACTTTCGGCGGAAATCCTTTGTGCACAGCCAAGCCTGGGTCCACGGCACTCTAACCTGCATTGCACGACTTTCTAAGTTGGTCTCCGGCGACGTGGGACTCCTTTGTGCAACTTCGGTGAGCACCGTTTCACGCATCCTTGTAGTGCCTGTTTCTGGCACTTCTCTGGGTGCTACCTGCTTCAGTGAGGGCTCTTTGTCTTGCTCGACGTCCCCTCTCTCTGCAGGTCCAATTTGCGACCTCCTGGTCCCTCCTGGGCCCCAGCAGCGTCCAAAAACGCCAAACGCACGATTTGCGTGTAGCAAGGCTTGTTGGCGTCCTTCCGGCGGGAAAACACTTCTGCACGACTCTACAAGGCAAGACGGGTTCCGTCCAGCAAAGGGGAAGTCTCTAGCCCTTTTCGTTCCTGCAGAAACCTCAGCTTCTTCTGTCCAGTCGAAGCTTCTTTGCACCCGCAGCTGGCATTTCCTGGGCATCGGCCCATCTCCGACTTGCTTGTGACTTTTGGACTTGGTCCCCTTGTTCCACAGGTACCCTAGATTGGAAATCCATAGTTGTTGCATTGCTGGTTTGTGTCTTTCCTGCATTATTCCTCTAACACGACTCTTTTGTCCTTAGGGGAACTTTAGTGCACTTTGCACTCACTTTTCAGGGTCTTGGGGAGGGTTATTTTTCTAACTCTCACTATTTTCTAATAGTCCCAGCGACCCTCTACAAGGTCACATAGGTTTGGGGTCCATTCGTGGTTCGCATTCCACTTTTGGAGTATATGGTTTGTGTTGCCCCTATCCCTATGTTTCCCCATTGCATCCTATTGTAACTATACATTGTTTGCACTGTTTTCTAAGACTATACTGCATATTTTTGCTATTGTGTATATATATCTTGTGTATATTTCCTATCCTCTCACTGAGGGTACACTCTAAGATACTTTGGCATATTGTCATAAAAATAAAGTACCTTTATTTTTAGTATAACTGTGTATTGTGTTTTCTTATGATATTGTGCATATGACACTAAGTGGTACTGTAGTAGCTTCACACGTCTCCTAGTTCAGCCTAAGCTGCTCTGCTAAGCTACCATTATCTATCAGCCTAAGCTGCTAGACACCCTATACACTAATAAGGGATAACTGGGCCTGGTGCAAGGTGCAAGTACCCCTTGGTACTCACTACAAGCCAGTCCAGCCTCCTACATTGGTTGTGCAGTGGTGGGATAAGTGCTTGAGACTACTTACCACTCTTGTCATTGTACTTTTCATAAGAGAAAAATATACAAAACAAGGTCAGTGTATATACACATAGCCAAAAAGTTTTGCATTTCCTCTTTTCACTCTTTTCTAAGTGCTGAAAAGTACTTCTAAACTTTCAAAAAGTTCTTAAAAGTTTTAAAAGTTTTTTTCTGTCTTTCCAAAAAGTTCTGAAAACTTTTTACTCTTTTTCTATCACTTTAACTCTCTCTAAAAAATGTCTGGCACAGGAAAAAATGTTGAACTGTCCAAACTTGCATATGATCACCTTAGCTGGAAAGGAGCAAGGAGTCTCTGCATAGAGAGAGGTTTGAGTGTAGGGAAGAATCCTTCCTTAGAACTGTTAATTAATATGCTTAGAGTACAGGATAAGGCCATAAGTGCCCAATCTGTAGAAAAAGTAGCTAATGGTTCTCAATCTGATCCAGGGACTCCCCCAGGAAAAGGTTCAGGAAAGAAACTTCTCAGCCTGCCCATTACTAGACAGTCTAGCATAGTTGGTACAGAGGTTGAATCACACCATACTAATGGTGTGCTCTCACATTATACTGGTAGCCAAGCTGTTAGGGTGCCCTCTGTAAGGGACAGGTCTCCTTCTGTTCATTCCCATCATACCTCTGTATCTAGAAATGTCCCTCCCACCCACCCTGATGACAGATTGTTAGAAAGGGAGCTCAATAGATTGAGAGTGGAACAAACCAGACTGAAGCTCAAGAAGCAACAGCTGGATTTGGATAGACAGTCTTTAGAAGTAGAGAGGGAAAGACAGAAGTTGGGTTTAGAAACCCATGGTGGCAGCAGCAGTATTCCCCATAGTCATCCTGCAAAAGAGCATGATTCCAGGAATCTGCACAACATAGTTCCCCCTTATAAGGAGGGGGATGACATTAACAAGTGGTTTGCTGCACTTGAGAGGGCCTGTGCTGTACAGGATGTCCCTCAAAAGCAGTGGGCTTCTATCCTATGGCTATCATTTAGTGGAAAAGGTAGGGATAGGCTCCTTACAGTGAAAGAAAATGATGCCAATAATTTCCAAGTTCTTAAGAATGCACTCCTGGATGGTTATGGCTTAACCACTGAACAGTACAGGATAAAGTTCAGAGAGACCAAAAAGGAGTCTTCACAAGACTGGGTTGATTTCATTGACCAGGCAGTGAAGGCCTTGGAGGGGTGGTTACATGGCAGTAAAGTTACTGATTATGACAGCCTGTATAACTTAATCCTGAGAGAGCATATTCTTAATAATTGTGTGTCTGATTTGTTGCACCAGTACTTGGTGGACTCTGATCTGACCTCTCCCCAAGAATTGGGAAAGAAGGCAGACAAATGGGTCAGAACAAGAGTGAACAGAAAAGTTCATACAGGGGGTGACAAAGATGGCAACAAAAAGAAGGATGGTAAGTCTTCTGACAAGGGTGGGGACAAATCTAAAAATGAATCTTCATCAGGCCCACAAAAACACTCTGGTGGGGGTGGTGGGTCCAAATCCTCCTTTAATCAGAACAAGGAAAAGAAACCATGGTGCTATTTATGTAAAATAAAAGGCCATTGGACAACAGATCCCAGTTGTCCAAAGAAAGGCACCACAGCTCCTACCACTACAACCCCTACTGCTACACCTAGTGTCCCTACTAATAGCAGTGGTGGTGGGAGCAAACCTACTAATAGCCAATCCAAGGGAGTAGCTGGGCTCACTTTTGGTAATTTAGTTGGGGTTGGTCTGATTAGGGAGACCACAGAGGCTACTTTAGTCTCTGAAGGGGCTATTGATTTAGCCACTTTGGTTGCTTGCCCCCATAACTTGGAGAAGTACAAGCAACTAACCCTAATAAATGGTGTTGAGGTCCAGGCCTACAGGGACACAGGTGCCAGTGTCACAATGGTGATTGGGAAACTGGTGCACCCTGAACAACACATACTTGGACACCAGTACCAAGTAACCGATGCTCACAACATAACACAAAGCCACCCCATGGCTGTTGTAAATCTCAACTGGGGGGGGGGGTAACTGGTCCAAAGAAAGTTGTGGTAGCTTCAGATTTACCTGTAGACTGTCTATTAGGGAATGATTTGGAGACATCAGCTTGGTCAGATGTGGAGTTGGAGGCCCATGCAGCAATGCTGGGCATCCCAGGGCATATTTTTGCTTTGACAAGGGCTCAGGCCAAAAAGCAAAAAGGACAGGGAAGCTTGGATCCTGGAACAATGGACCAAGTGCTCCCTAAAGCTAGGGCTAGTAGAAGCAAACCACTTCCTACTATCCCTCCCTCTACAGTGGATTCAACTTCTGAGGAAGAAGAATTCCCTCCCTGTGCAGAACCTACACCAGAGGAGCTGGAAGTAGACACTGCTGAGCTTTTGGGTGAAGGGGGGCCTGCCAGGGAGGAGCTGAGTGTGGCACAGCAAACCTGTCCCACATTAGAGGGTCTCAGACAGCAAGCTGTCAAACAAGCTAATGGGGATGTCAGTGACTCTCACAGAGTTTACTGGGAGGACAACCTCTTGTACACTGAGCATAGAGATCCTAAACCTGGAGCTGCCAGGAGATTAGTGATTCCTCAGGAGTACAGAAAGTTCCTCCTAACACTGGCACATGACATTCCCTTAGCTGGGCACCTGGGTCAAATGAAAACTTGGGACAGATTGGTACCATTGTTTCATTGGCCTAGGATGTCTGAGGACACAAAGGAATTTTGCAAGTCCTGTGAAACCTGTCAAGCCAGTGGCAAGACAGGTGGCACCCCAAAGGCACCCCTTATCCCACTGCCTGTGGTTGGGGTTCCCTTTGAAAGGGTAGGGGTTGACATAGTTGGCCCCCTTGACCCTCCTACTGCTTCAGGCAATAGGTTTATCTTGGTGGTAGTGGACCATGCCACAAGATATCCTGAAGCAATTCCTTTAAGGACCACTACAGCTCCTGCAGTGGCAAAGGCCCTCCTGGGAATATTTTCCAGGGTGGGCTTCCCAAAGGAAGTAGTATCAGACAGAGGAAGCAATTTCATGTCTGCATACTTAAAGGCCATGTGGAAGGAGTGTGGTGTAACTTACAAGTTCACAACACCCTATCATCCACAAACAAATGGACTGGTGGAGAGATTTAATAAAACTCTCAAAGGCATGATTATGGGACTCCCTGAAAAACTCCGCAGGAGATGGGATATCCTTCTACCATGCCTCCTTTTTGCCTACAGGGAGGTACCCCAGAAAGGAGTGGGCTTCAGCCCCTTTGAACTTCTTTTTGGACACCCTGTTAGGGGTCCACTCACACTTGTAAAGGAGGGTTGGGAACAACCTTTAAAAGCTCCTAAGCAGGATATTGTGGATTATGTACTTGGTCTCAGATCAAGGATGGCTGAGTACATGAAAAAGGCCAGTAAAAACCTTCAGGCCAGCCAAGAGCTCCAGAAGCAATGGCATGATCAGAAGGCTGTTTTGGTTCAGTACCAACCAGGGCAGAAAGTGTGGGTCTTGGAGCCTGTGGCCCCAAGAGCACTCCAAGATAAATGGAGTGGACCCTACACAATTGTTGAAAAGAAGGGTGAAGTCACCTACTTGGTTGACTTAGGCACTGCCAGGAGTCCCCTTAGGGTGCTCCATGTCAACCGCCTGAAACCCTACTATGACAGGGCTGATCTCACCCTGCTCATGGCAACAGATGAGGGACAGGAAGAAGACAGTGATCCTCTACCTGATCTCTTCTCTTCCACAGAACAAGATGCTCTTGTGGAAGGTGTAGTTTTGGCGGATTGTCTTACTGCTGAGCAGAAAGATAATTGCATAAATCTCCTAGGACAATTTTCAAAACTCTTCTCCATTGTGCCAGGCACCACTTCTTGGTGTGAGCACACTATAGATACTGGAGACAGTTTACCTGTCAAAAGTAAGATCTATAGGCAGCCTGACCATGTCAGGGACTGCATAAAGCAAGAAGTTCAGAAAATGTTGGAACTAGGAGTGGTTGAGCACTCTGACAGTCCATGGGCTTCTCCTGTGGTACTGGTACCAAAACCCAATTCTAAAGATGGAAAGAAGGAAATGAGGTTTTGTGTAGACTATAGAGGTCTCAACTTGGTAACCAAAACTGATGCTCACCCTATACCCAGGGCAGATGAGCTCATAGATACACTGGCATCTGCCAAGTATCTAAGCACTTTTGATTTGACTGCAGGGTATTGGCAGATCAAATTGTCAGAAGATGCTAAACCTAAGACTGCATTTTCTACCATTGGAGGACATTACCAGTTTACTGTAATGCCTTTTGGTTTGAAAAATGCACCTGCCACTTTTCAGAGGTTGGTGAACACAGTCCTGCAAGGGCTGGAAGCTTTCAGTGCAGCATATTTGGATGATATAGCTGTCTTTAGCTCCAGCTGGGATGATCACCTGGTCCACCTTTGGAAAGTTTTGGAGGCTCTGCAAAAGGCAGGCCTCACTATCAAGGCTTCAAAGTGCCAGATAGGGCAGGGTAAGGTGGTTTATCTGGGACACCTTGTTGGTGGGGAACAGATTGCACCACTTCAGGGGAAAATCCAAACTATTATTGATTGGGTTCCCCCCTACCACTCAGACTCAGGTGAGAGCCTTCCTAGGCCTCACTGGGTATTACAGGAGGTTCATTAAGAACTATGGCTCCATTGCAGCCCCTCTTAATGACCTCACATCCAAGAAAATGCCTAAAAAGGTATTATGGACAGCAAACTGTCAGAAAGCTTTTGAGGAGCTGAAGCAGGCCATGTGCTCTGCACCTGTCCTGAAAAGCCCTTGTTACTCTAAAAAATTCTATGTCCAAACTGATGCATCTGAATTAGGAGTAGGGGCAGTCCTATCACAACTTAATTCTGAGGGCCAGGATCAACCTGTTGCTTTTATTAGTAGAAGGTTGACCCCTAGAGAAAAGTGTTGGTCTGCCATTGAGAGGGAGGCCTTTGCTGTGGTCTGGGCTCTGAAGAAGTTGAGGCCATACCTGTTTGGCACTCACTTCATTTATCAGACAGACCACAAACCTCTACTTTGGCTAAAACAAATGAAAGGTGAAAATCCTAAATTGTTGAGGTGGTCCATATCCCTACAGGGAATGGACTATACAGTGGAACATAGACCTGGGAGTAGCCACTCCAATGCAGATGGACTCTCCAGATATTTCCACTTAGACAATGAAGACTCATCAGGTAATGGCTAGTCTTATTGTCCTTCGTTTGGGGGGGGGGGGTTGTGTAGGAAAGTACCATCTTACCTGGCATGTTACCCCCATTTTTCACTGTATATATGTTGTTTTAGTTGTATGTGTCACTGGGACCCTGGTAAGCCAGGGCCCCAGTGCTCATAAGTGTGCCTGAATGTGGTACCTGTGTAGTGACTAACTGTCTCACTGAGGCTCTGCTAATCAGAACCTCAGTGGTTATGCTCTCTCATTTCTTTCCAAATTGTCACTGACAGGCTAGTGACCATTTTTACCAATTTACATTGGCTTACTGGAACACCCTTATAATTCCCTAGTATATGGTACTGAAGTACCCAGGGTATTGGGGTTCCAGGAGATCCCTATGGGCTGCAGCATTTCTTTTGCCACCCATAGGGAGCTCTGACAATTCTTACACAGGCCTGCCACTGCAGCCTGAGTGAAATAACGTCCACGTAATTTCACAGCCATTTTACACTGCACTTAAGTAACTTATAAGTCACCTATATGTCTAACCTTTACCTGGTAAAGGTTAGGTGCAAAGTTACTTAGTGTGAGGGCACCCTGGCACTAGCCAAGGTGCCCCCACATTGTTCAGAGCCAATTCACTGAACTTTGTGAGTGCGGGGACACCATTACACGCGTGCACTACATATAGGTCACTACCTATATGTAGCTTCACCATGGTAACTCCGAATATGGCCATGTAACATGTCTATGATCATGGAATTGCCCCCTCTATGCCATCCTGGCATTGTTGGTACAATTCCATGATCCCAGTGGTCTGTAGCACAGACCCTGGTACTGCCAGACTGCCCTTCCTGGGGTTTCTCTGCAGCTGCTGCTGCTGCCAACCCCTCAGACAGGCAGCTGCCCTCCTGGGGTCCAGCCAGGCCTGGCCCAGGATGGCAGAACAAAGAACTTCCTCTGAGAGAGGGTGTGACACCCTCTCCCTTTGGAAAATGGTGTGAAGGCAGGGGAGGAGTAGCCTCCCCCAGCCTCTGGAAATGCTTTGTTGGGCACAGATGTGCCCAATTCTGCATAAGCCAGTCTACACCGGTTCAGGGACCCCTTAGCCCCTGCTCTGGCGCGAAACTGGACAAAGGAAAGGGGAGTGACCACTCACCTGACCTGCACCTCCCCTGGGAGGTGTCCAGAGCTCCTCCAGTGTGCTCCAGACCTCTGCCATCTTGGAAACAGAGGTGCTGCTGGCACACTGGACTGCTCTGAGTGGCCAGTGCCACCAGGTGACGTCAGAGACTCCTGCTGATAGGCTCCTTCAGGTGTTAGTAGCCTTTCCTCTCTCCTAGGTAGCCAAACCCTCTTTTCTGGCTATTTAGGGTCTCTGTCTCTGGGGAAACTTTAGATAACGAATGCATGAGCTCAGCCGAGTTCCTCTGCATCTCTCTCTTCACCTTCTGATAAGGAAACGACCGCTGACTGCGCTGGAAGCCTGCAAACCTGCAACATAGTAGCAAAGACGACTACTGCAACTCTGTAACGCTGATCCTGCCGCCTTCTCGACTGTTTTCCTGCTTGTGCATGCTGTGGGGGTAGCCTGCCTCCTCTCTGCACCAGAAGCTCCGAGGAAATCTCCCGTGGGTCGACGGAATCTTCCCCCTGCAACCGCAGGCACCAAAAAGCTGCATTACCGGTCCCTTGGGTCTCCTCTCAGCACGACGAGCGAGGTCCCTCGAATCCAGCGACGCTGTCCAAGTGACCCCCACAGTCCAGTGACTCTTCAGCCCAAGTTTGGTGGAGGTAAGTCCTTGCCTCACCTCGCTGGGCTGCATTGCTGGGAACCGGGACTTTGCAGCTACTCCGGCCCCTGTGCACTTCCGGCGGAAATCCTTTGTGCACAGCCAAGCCTGGGTCCACGGCACTCTAACCTGCATTGCACGACTTTCTAAGTTGGTCTCCGGCGACGTGGGACTCCTTTGTGCAACTTCGGTGAGCACTGTTTCACGCATCCTCGTAGTGCCTGTTTCTGGCACTTCTCCGGGTGCTACCTGCTTCAGTGAGGGCTCTTTGTCTTGCTCGACGTCCCCTGTCTCTGCAGGTCCAATTTGCGACCTCCTGGTCCCTCCTGGGCCCCAGCAGCGTCCAAAAACGCCAAACGCACGATTTGCGTGTAGCAAGGCTTGTTGGCGTCCTTCCGGCGGGAAAACACTTCTGCACGACTCTACAAGGCAAGACGGGTTCCGTCCACCAAAGGGGAAGTCTCTAGCCCTTTTCGTTCCTGCAGAAACCTCAGCTTCTTCTGTCCAGTCGAAGCTTCTTTGCACCCGCAGCTGGCATTTCCTGGGCATCTGCCCATCTCCGACTTGCTTGTGACTTTTGGACTTGGTCCCCTTGTTCCACAGGTACCCTAGATTGGAAATCCACAGTTGTTGCATTGCTGGTTTGTGTCTTTCCTGCATTATTCCTCTAACACGACTCTTTTGTCCTTAGGGGAACTTTAGTGCACTTTGCACTCACTTTTCAGGGTCTTGGGGAGGGTTATTTTTCTAACTCTCACTATTTTCTAATAGTCCCAGCGACCCTCTACAAGGTCACATAGCTTTGGGGTCCATTCGTGGTTCGCATTCCACTTTTGGAGTATATGGTTTGTGTTGCCCCTATCCCTATGTTTCCCCATTGCATCCTATTGTAACTATACATTGTTTGCACTGTTTTCTAAGACTATACTGCATATTTTTGCTATTGTGTATATATATCTTGTGTATATTTCCTATCCTCTCACTGAGGGTACACTCTAAGATACTTTGGCATATTGTCATAAAAATAAAGTACCTTTATTTTTAGTATAACTGTGTATTGTGTTTTCTTATGATATTGTGCATATGACACTAAGTGGTACTGTAGTAGCTTCACACGTCTCCTAGTTCAGCCTAAGCTGCTCTGCTAAGCTACCATTATCTATCAGCCTAAGCTGCTAGACACCCTATACACTAATAAGGGATAACTGGGCCTGGTGCAAGGTGCAAGTACCCCTTGGTACTCACTACAAGCCAGTCCAGCCTCCTACAGGCTTCAGTTTTTGCTTCTACACGATCTGAAGGCTTATCCTCATGCTTTGGGCCTCAGTGGGGAATCTCAGCTCTGAAGAACTGAAGGGTTTATGGCATCAGGGAGACGGCACACCAGGACCAGGCTTAGCTGCCACATTCTTCTGCGTCAGGCCACCCCCCCTTTTTTTGCCATTTTTGTGCCATTTTTTGGTCGAGCGTAAGCCATCGGCCTCGTGTCCACTTTTAGAATACTTCTTATGGCTTAAAGCAATTTCATTTGTTGGTTGCAGTGTCCTTTAAAAATCGCTAGTGGTCAGTTCTGCCTTTTTCTCACTCCTTGTACTGTTTCAGAGCAGTGACCAACTACTGTACTGATCCACTTTGGTTTCTTTATCTGTTGCTGGGACTGACTATTTTTGTTATTTCTTTGGTACTCCCTTTTCACTGTGGGCGTTTTAGGCTGGTAGCGACCTGCGTTTTGTTGCAGCATTTCATTCCTCCCACCTCCTCCCATTTCGCTGACATTTGTTTTGGCTTTATTCCAGTGCTGTCCTCGTTTACCTCCGGGTCCTAAAATACGCTTATTTTAAAAAAGAAACACACCATTGTTTAGCTCACTGTTCACGAAAGCCACAATATGCCCTTTCTGGTACAATGTAGCTAAACCTAGAAGCAATAATGTGAATCTTGCTTAGCCTCACATGCATCTTGAGTCTCTTTCTCAAGGACCCCTCCCTGCCAGCTCTCACGACATAGCACATAGGGCATTTCTTACCTCCTTTATTGGGGGAAAAAAAATCTTCTCAGGCTGCTCTGCTATTGTTAACTTCATTCGAGCTTTGTTGAAATGGAAGGCAATTAGGCTTTCAAGATGTTTCATTCTGTTAAAACAAAAAGAAAATACTTTTCCAGCCTGATTTCCCAATTTCTGTTCAGACGTTTAGGCAAGGAAAGTCCAGTTATGAATTTACAATGCCAATAGCTCAAACTCAAGAAAATGCAAGACCTATAGAATTGCAAATGCTTGTTCTGATTAATAGTTTGCAGTTGGTGGTTCATGGTGTTTCGTGGTGGTTCACAGTGGGGGTTTGAAAGAGCACAAAATGTGCAATAGCTCCAAAATTCCACTAAATCCAACAAGTGGAATACAGTCGTGAAAAGTGGCAAGTTCAATCTGCCAGTGATTTTTTTTCTATAGATTTCTGTTTCACATTTTTCTCCCACTAGTCATAGTCATCTAACTTATTTTTATTAATTGTGATATCATCTATCAAAATCTAGGTCATGTGCACTCCTTCCTTGCCTGACTTAAACATTAGTACAAACCTTTGCAATGGATATCTTGGCCAGTGGTGCAGTGAGGGTACATGGTGCCCTCATGCAAGCAAGGGAAATGCATCCATGTCCTCTGGTTAAGTAGCAAAAAGCCTAATTGGGATGTAGTGGTCCGCTCAAATTCAACAACCTCAGTGCCACTGCACCTGCTGCACTGTTGATAGATACCATTGTGATGTTCCTGGGGCCACACCCTTCAAAGGATAGAAAATACTTGAAATTAACTGAAAAGTTAAGGAGGAGAATTTCCTAGCGCGAGTAGCAACTTCAACAAGGTATCCCTGTGCAAGGATATTTCGGGGCGGGCAGCATTTTCTGTCGCTATTTGAGTATTCTCCGTGACACACTTGAGTGATGTCCACTGGCACAGTTCACTCCAAAATCATCTCTCCACTTGGACTCATGCGTGACTCTCCCATTCACCCAGTAACAGTGCGCCCACCAAAGCAAAGCTACTAACAATTGAGGCCAAGGAGGCAGAGTTCTGACTCTGTGCCCTCGAGGAGAGTGGCATATTAACAAAAAACTCTGTTTGCTGAGTTTATGGGATCTCGGCTGACTTGTGTTACAAATGTCTGATCTTTCGCTGCTGATGATACAAGAAATGTGTTTTTCATAGTCTATGTCACACTTGACAGGACTATACATTAGCAGCGCCAGCAACAAAGCAAGTACAAGGGTGTCATGAAAATGTAGTAATACATATCGCATGGATGGTCTGTGTTATTGAATGGACTGTAAATGTTTACTTTAGAGTGACCTAGTGCCAGGCCTGTAGAATAGCTTCATGTACTTTAATCTCGTTAATTACTCTGGAAAGTTTGACGAGCAAGAAATCATTTTGCTTACTTTTCAGTCATCCTGTTGAACAGAACAGTAGACCTCGTGGCGCAACGGTAGCGCGTCTGACTCCAGATCAGAAGGTTGCGTGTTCAAATCACGTCGGGGTCAAAAAGTTGTTCTTTTAAACTCCAAAATTGACTCCCATGAATTTACCCTAATTTCTCAATTAAAAAAATAATTGCATTTAAAAACTCTTGTTTTATATAAACATAAATGTGGACCAAGCTCTCATAGATTACCTGGAAACCTGCTTCTAATGTGTACTTAGAAGCTTCGCATCATTTATAATGTACCCTTTGGGAAAAATGCAAGTGTTTTAGCTGCATTGAGCAACAAAAATAATGCTATGCCACAATTCTGTATTACATTAACAGGAAGTAGCAGCCTTACCTCACCCCACATTGCTAGTTATTATCTAAACAATGCGTTGGATACTTCAATTGATAGACAGTAGATGGCGCTGTCGTATAAGTCTATAGCCGCATATGATGCATCATTCTTTCCACTTGTGGAGTGGAAAATAAAATATTACGTTTTCCTTCAGCGGAAGATAATACAGAACTAATCATGAACTGTTAAATGAAAATATGGTGCTGGAAGTCAAAATGACTAGCAGAGGACGACTTCGAACCTTGGACCACAGAGTTACAGGCCTACTACTTTTCCACTGGGATCTCTACTGTTTCACACGGAAAAGAGTCCTTAATCCTTTTTATTTAGTGAAATTCTACAGCCCTGTCATTATTGATAAAATATGTGATTCAGCAGAAATATTTCTGCGGTAATGCACACATTATGCGATGCATTTATGTGAGACCAGAGAACCTATTTTTACCAAGAAGGGTTCAAACCAAACATTATGGATCTCTGTACATAAACACAGTGCGTGGTACTTCATGAGATGTATATATGTATTTTGCATTTTGGCCTTTTCCTTTCTGCAGATTTCTTAGAATGTCCCTCAGATTTATTTTCGCATATAATACTGGTGCGTTGAGTTAGTTCACGTGACTGACCACAAACACTCAAGCGACTAAACAATGACTGACCACAAACACGTATACAACGCTCTTCACCCTTAAGACTGGAGGAGTGAGACCATCTGGAGAGGACCCTTTGGGTGCAATAACATTTTCATTTGAGGCTCTGTTTCTCCCTGTCTTTTTACATTGCATGCCTCGCTCTGCATTACTCTCCTTCCTGACACATTCTGCTCAGCCCCCTCCAGGATCTTCGCATATACAGAGCAGATGGTTTTAACTTGTCACCTCTGAACATTTAAGACAAAAAAATCAAGCGTTGGGATCAAGACCCAGAGGTACTCAGATACCCAGGGGGGTGGAAGTGAACAATTGTATATTGTATATTCAAAGGCACTTTTAACATGCTTATGATCTAAACCTACTTAAGCATTTAAGTGAACCAACATATCTGTTATCATATGTTGTTATGTTACCTTCTGTTGCTTTGTGTTGTGTGTGCTGTGTATGTGTGGTGTGGTGTTACAATATTATAACACACATCTGTCACCTAACAGATCTAGAATATCAAGGTACGTTCAGCTCATGGGGCATCGTCCTGCAAAAATTAGAACCGCCCGGACATACTAATCTTTTAATACCGCAACAAAAGAAGGGCAGATCAATTTTAAAAGGGGCCGTGGAAGTAGAAACCTCCCCAAGTAATCGGGAACATTTGACAATATTAGAACATTGGAATGCTGGGGGCTCCATTGAAAACAATGGAGTGCTGCAGGCTTTTACTGGCCGGTAAAAGCCCGCAGCGCCAACATTCCAATGTTTGCTTTGTTCACAGCAACAGCTGTGAACAAAGCCTCATGGAGCCAGAGGGGATATTAATCCCCTCTGGCTCCGTGAACATTTTTTTTTTTTTTAATGGAACATTCTGCCCTGTGTGGCAGAATGTTCTAATAGCCTTAGAACCCGCCGTAGCGGGCTCTACCGGCTATTAAAGTCCCTCTCCCTTGTTAAATGCCCGAGCCGAGCGGGCCTTTAATAGCCGGTAGAGCCCGCTACGGCGGGATCTAAGGCTATAGTAAAGCATCATAGCATGCTTCATAACGGCACGCACCAACAGTTCTTCATCGGTATGCCCTCGACAGTCAAACAGGCTGGAAGGCAAATTTTAAACGACAACAATCATAACTGGTCCTGATGAAAACTCAGAAAAAATCTGTAAGGAAATGCCTCCTTGGCATGGTTACCCCCTGACTTTTTGCCTTTGCTGATGCCAAGTTATGATTTGAAAGTGTGCTGAGGCCTGCTAACCAGGCCCCAGCACCACTCTTCTTTCCCTAACCTGTACCTTTGTTTCCACAATTGGCACACCCTGGCATCCAGGTAAGTCCCTTGTAACTGGTACCCCTGGTACCAAGGGCCCTGATGCCAGGGAAGGTCTCTAAGGGCTGCAGCATGTCTTATGCCACCCTGGAGGCCCCTCACTCAGCACAGACACACTGCTTGCCAGCTTGTGTGTGCTGGTGGGGAGAAAATGACTCAGGGTGCCATGCCAACCTCACACTATCTATGGCATAGGTAAGTCACCCCTCTGGCAAGCCTTACAGCCCTAAGGCAGGGTGCACTATACCATAGGTGAGGGCATAGGTGCATGAGCACTATGCCCCTACAGTGTCTAAGCAAAACCTTGGACATTGTAAGTGCAGGGTAGCCATAAGAGTATATGGTCTGGGAGTCTGTCATACACGAACACCCCAGCACCATAATGGCTACACTGGAAACTGGGAAGTTTGGTATCAAACTTCTCAGCATAATAAATGCACACTGATGCCAGTGTACATTTTATTGTGAAATACACCCCAGAGGGCATCTTAGAGATGCCCCCTGAAAACATACCCGACTTCCAGTGTGGGCTGACTAGTTTTACCAGCCTGCCACACACCAGACATGTTGCTGGCCACATGGGGAGAGTGCCTTTGTCACTCTGTGGCTAGTAACAAAGCCTGTACTGGGTGGAGGTGCTTCTCACCTCCCCCTGCAGGAACTGTAACACCTGGCTGTGAGCCTCAAAGGCTCACCCCCTTTGTTACAGCACCCCAGGGCACTCCAGCTAGTGGAGTTGCCAGCCCCCTCCGGCCACGGCCCCACTTTTGGCAGCAAGGCCGGAGGAGATAATGAGAAAAACAAGGAGGAGTCACTGGCCAGTCATGGCAGCCCCTAAGGTGTCCTGAGCTGAGGTGACTCTGACTTTTAGAAATCCTCCATCTTGCAGATGGAGGATTCCCCCAATAGGATTAGGGATGTGCCCCCCTCCCCTCAGGGAGGAGGCACAAAGAGGGTGTAGCCACCCTCAGGGCTAGTAGCCATTGGCTACTAACCCCCCAGACCTAAACACACCCCTAAATTGAGTATTTAGGGGCTCCCAGAACCTAGCAAGATAGATTCCTGCAACCTGAAGACGAAGAAGGACTGCTGGCCTGAAAGCCCTGCAGAGAAGACGGAGACACCAACTGCTTTGGCCCCAGCCCTACCGGCCTGTCTCCCCACTTCAAGAAAAACTGCAACAGCGACGCGTTCCACAGGGTCCAGCGACCTCTGGACCCTCAGAGGACTACCCTGCATCTAAAAGGACCAAGAACTCCCTAGGACAGCGGCTCTGCTCCAAAGAAGAAACATCTTTGCAATAAAGACAACACTTTTCTCGCCGGAAGCATGAGACTTTGCAGTCTGCACCCGAGACCCCCGGCTCGACCTGCGGAGAAACAACACTACAGGGAGGACTCCCCGGCGACTACGACCCTGTGAGTAGCCAGAGTTGACCCCCCTCAGCCCCCCCAGCGACGCCTGCAGAGGGAATCCAGAGGCTCCCCCTGACCGCAACTGCCTGCTTCTAAGAACCCGACGCCTGGTAAAGACACTGCACCGCAGCCCCCAGGACCTGAAGGATCCGACCTCCAGTGCAGAAGCGTTCCCCAGGTGGCCCTCTCCCTTGCCCAGGTGGCGGCTACCCCGAGGAGCCCCCCCCTTGCCTGCCTGCATCGCTGAAGAGACCCCTTGGTCTCCCATTGAACTCCATTACAAACCGACGCCTGTTTGCACTCTGCACCCGGCCGCCCCCGTGCCGCTGAGGGTGCACTTTCTGTGCTGACTTGTGTGTCCCCCAGTGCCCTACAAAACCCCCCTGGACTGCCCTCCGAAGTCGCGGGTACTTACCTGCTGGCAGACTGGAACCGGGGCTTCCCCTTCTCCATTGAAGCCTATGCGTTTTGGGCACCACTTTGACCTCTGCACCTGACCGGCCCTGAGCTGCTGGTGTAGTAACTTTGGGGTTGCTCTGAACCCCCAACGGTGGGCTACCTTGGACCCAACTTTGAACCCTGCAGGTGGTTTACTAACCTGCAAAACTAACAAATACTTACCTCCCCCAGGAACTGTTGAAAATTGCAGTGTCTAGTTTAAAAAAAGCTTATTGCCATTTTTGTGAAAACTGTACATGCTATTTTTCTGATTCAAAGTTCTTAAGTTACCTAAGTGAAATACTTTAAATGAAAGGTATTACTTGTAAATCTTGAACCTGTGGTTCTTAAAATAAACTAAGAAAATATATTTTTCTATACAAAAACCTGTTGGCCTGGAAATGTCTTTGAGTGTGTGTTCCTCTTATATTGCCTGTGTGTGCACAACAAATGCTTAACACTACCCTCTGATAAGCCTACTTCTCGACCACACTACCACAAAATAGAGCATTAGAATTATCTCTTTTGCCACTATCTTACCTCTAAGGGGAACCCTTGGACTCTGTGCATGCTATTTCTTACTTTGAAATAGTACATACAGAGCCAACTTCCTACAATATCCCCATATGCTCCTGGAACACTTGTGCTCTAAAAAACCTGGTTACCAATAAGCTGGCACTGAGTTTCCTAAAGCAGTTTGAAATCTTCATGTTGCAGGAAACATGGTGCATGGAGCCAATACACATTTCTGGACATTCAGGGATAGACGTCTCTGCAAAACAACCTCAAAGTCACGGACACCCCAAGGGGGGCCTTACAACATACTGCTCCACGAAAATCAACTGGGTGATCAAACAGATCGACCTGGGCATTGACTGGCTGCTACCAACTATGTTGGAACACTGGGCTCCATTAGGCAACAACAGAACCCTACTACTGATCAATGTATATAATCATCCTAATAAAATGCAAAACAGAGAAAATATGGAAACGTTGATCAGCATTGTAAAAATGCTGCAGAAGCAAAATAAGGACGCAATCCTCATTCTGTCTGGCGATTTCAACCTTGATTTGAGAAAGTGCAGCACAAAACCTCTAAATGGAACATACACTAACTCAAAGCTTGAAACCCTGTGTTTGCGTTGCCTGATTCCTCTTCCTGAGGATGCTTCATCCGCACAAGTAACCTTCTTAAGTGGCACAAAAAAATCTAACATCGACTTTACATTTATCAATGAAACTGCACTGCCATTGGTTTTAGCATATAGGATCCAAGAACGCACTGAGAGCGATCACTTCCCACAACTCATTAAGATCCAGAATGAATGGAACCGGCTACCCTCTGCCAATATCATAATTTCAGCCCCAGTGACTTATGACACAAAAAAATTTAAATGGAAGGGGCCAGGCCTCGGTATAGTAATGGAAGAAGTGTACCGCAGTGCTGGCACAATTAATGAGCTTAAAGAAACACTAAGAATGCAGGAACAAGAAAATCATCCTCTAGGAGAACGAGTGACCGATAGGACGCACTTGTGTGATTCCTTAATGAATACATTTTCCATCAAAAAAAGTCTCCCAATTTAGGTCATAGAAACAAAAAACAAAGTTAAGAGCGGCAGAGCAGAAAAGCCATGGTTTAACAAAACACTGCATAATCAGAAAAATCAAGTCTCTAGAGAATTAAAAGAAGTCCTAAAGGACACACGCTGGGGAAGGAAATCTGACAACACAAGGCTCTCTGAGCTAAGAGCCAAATACAAGAAAAATTGCTGGATGGCAAAACGGAGGTATCATGAGGATTTGTGGACCAAGCTGCTCATGTCCAACAAACAGAAAAATAATGAAAAGTTCTGGGAACTGATAAATGTACTAAATCAGGGGAAAAAAATCGACATATGAACACCGGAATTGATGCGGCCACATGGGAAGCCCACATACAAACAATGTTCTCACGCCCAGTACACCATATGAAGGAGGAGGCCACTCAGTCAGCCAATGACCCAAGTAAGATAACTTTGGTTTCAGAGAGACAACGCAAACAGATTTACTTATAAACCAAAATGAACAAAAGTACACACTAAAGAGCATCGACATCGAAAAGGTGATAAGCCTTATAAAGAAATTAAAACTGGAAGGCTCAGCTGGCCGGAACGGAATGCCAAATGCCCTATTTAGAGGAGACCCTTCATTCTGGGCACAATATATGATGCTGCTTTTTGATGACCCCCAGGGCACCACGGGTCTACCAGACGCATGGAAAGGCAGTATCATCCATCCAATATATAAAGCAGGCAACCCCGCTAGCCCTTCAAACTACAGGCTAATAGCATTGATAGATGTGGAAATAAAACTCTACTCAGCATGTTTACTGCAACTACTAGCAGAATGGATTCATGACAGACATCTAATTCCACAATGCCAGACACGTTTCAGAACTGGTATGGGAGCCTCCACTAACCTGACAACCCTGGCTCTGTTGGGAAACAAAGCCAGGCTTAAGAAGAAAAGGCTATTCACATGTTTTATTGATCTAAAGGCAGGGTTTGATTTCGTACCAAGAACCCACCTATGGGACAAACTGAAAGGTTGGGGCTTACCCTGTAGCCTTCTCAATGCAATGATGGACTTGTACATAGGCACTTGGGCGCAAGTAAAAATCGAAGAAGGTGGCTACCTCACCAACAGAATATTGATGGCAAAAGGACTAAAACAAGAATGTATTAGCTCCTACGCTGTTCAACTTATATCTTGCCGACCTAGCTGAGGCTCTAGCATCGGTAAACAGCCATCCGCCAATATTGCCCAAGAAAGGAATAGCATGGCTACAGTATGCAGACGACAGTCATACTCAGCCAAACACAAGTCGGCCTACAGCATAGCATCAACGCATTTCATACATACATAACAATGCAAGGTCTGGAATTGAATTTGAGTAAAACTAAGGTTGGCCGCCTAGTAGACATAAAGTACAAATCTTCTTCATGGTTCATAAAGGGAACCCGGGTGGAGGCTGCCCCCACATACAAATATTTGGGATTCACCATGGACCGCCTCTTGACCTTCCAGCCACAGCTTGCTGTTGCTCAAGCTAAAGCCCTTTCATTGACCTATGGCTTCAAAATACTAAAACAAAAACTGAGCTGCCCGTCATATTCACACCTCCTTTCAGTCACGGCAGCACGACTAATGCCGACTGTCACTTATGGCGCCGAAATCATGCTGGGGAAGGAGGCAGTTTTTTTCAATCAAGTCCAGACAAAGGCCTACAAAATGGTTTTTCGGATACCCCGACCAGCATCTCCAGTCCAGGTCTGCCTAGAATTGGGTCTGAAAAACTACGAATTTCAGAGTAAATGTGCTTTCACCAAATTATGCTGGAGGATGCGTACAGCAGAGATTGGTACCTTAAATAACCTATGTTGGATGGAAATCGAGGAGCAACAGGGTCACAACAATAAAGGCACCTGTGGTCAGCATTTAAACAACTGTTTTAAAGTGCTAGGTCTGCCAGAAGCCTGGGAGCAGAACCTGGGCAAAAAGGAGATTTACCGGAAGGCAAATGCTGTCACTAAGATAAAATCTTTAAATTCTGACAAACAAAAATTGGGAAGAAGAAGACAGCACACCAGGATTGTAACAACATCTTACAAAACCTTACGGGTACAGGAATATTTAGCAGCATCCTTCAACCAGTTGCTGGAACACTAGTTCATGCTCTTTCGATTTGGGTTGATGGAAATGAAAGATATGGGGACATATGTACAAACACTTTTTCCCATAGACACAGAATGGGTAAAAACCTTTGATACATCTGGCCCATGGTCCCTTCATGGAGACAACAAGATCCAACGCATTCCTGTTGACTGTGTGGATACAGACAGGAGTCATTAGAACACATTTTCTGTGTGTGCCCGGTGTTGCTAGGTTACAGGATATTGTATCTGAAAAATATTTTTAGGATATTGAACATGCAGTCCAGCCGTCATCAGTTGGCTCAGCGGACTCTCAATACTCTTTTCTTGTCGGGGGACCAAATTTATGGTACAGGCCCAGAAAGAACTAGGGAATAAAGTCTAAGCCGAGTGCGCACGGGTTATCATTTTATGTTAGTAAAGCACCCAACAGGTTAGCTGCAGCCAGAAAACAGTCTCAGGTATAACTTAGTGTTCGTCATTTTTAGTATTCCCTGAGCCCTACTCATCTACAATCACAGTTTTGCACGGGAGTAAGAAAGTCCTAAATTTAAGACCAAGAGTAAGGTTGGAATCAGTAGAGAACATTTTAGTCATGCACAAATTGATCATTATGATAAGTTTTAGTTTAAACAAGCATTTTATGTTTTTATGAGTCTCTATTTAATACAGTGAGTATGCTAAGTATTTCTACAAATATGTATGTTTGAATTGCAATGGTTTTAACTAACTGTGCCAATAAATTTAAACTTGAAACTATAACACACATCTGTCACCTTCTTGGCCTCTCATTCTTCTTGACAAAGAGCAGAGTGTTGCTGCAAGTTTTTTGGAAGCGACAAACACATTCAGTGTGCGCCCGGCTGAGGCTGTCGATCGTTTCACTGGTTCTTCTAATTGTGAGGTTGTGTGCTGGTGTTTAGGGATTGGACCGGTGTAGTCCGGTATTGAAATTGTGAACACTTTAGAATATGCGCCACCGGGTCAGTGAGTCCACCTCTGAATGCAGGGTTACCACATGGTGCTCTGTTAGTCAGTAGGACAGGGGGGGAGGTGTGTGGTGCAGTGTAGGTGCAGGTCCTCAGTCTGAGACTCTTCACAGGTTTGATGCCTTTGTGGACACCCACAATCCGGCTGATGTGCTTAAGACGAGTCCTGCTGTACTATGTGGGGCTTGTTTGTCTCAGGAAGTGTAAGCCACTGTGAGGAAGAGTAGATCACTGATTCATGGGAGGCAGGAGGGGGTTGTAGAAGGTCTAAACACAGTTGTGTGCCTCTGCAGCTGTGCATGTGTTTTCACTAGGTTTTAAGGGGCAGCGACCATTGGAGGGTGTTGTCAGTTACTACAGATATCAGTGCACCCACAGGGGTGGGCTGGTCAGGGCTTGCTTCAGGTGAGGTTGTGTCAATGAGCTGGGGTTGCTTCGCATGAGGTTGTGTTAGTGAGTTGGGGTTGCTTTGCATGAGGTTGTGTTAGTGAGTTGGGGTTGCTTCGCATGAGGTTGTGTTAGTGAGTTGGGGTTGCTTTGCGTGAAGTTGTGTTAGTGAGTTGGGCTTGCTTCTCGTGAGGTTGTGTCAGTGAGTTTGGCTTCCTTCAGGTGAGGTTGTGTCAGAGAGTTGAGCTTCGGGTGAGGTTGAGTCAGTGAGTTGGGCTTCGGTGAGGTTGTGTTAGTGAGTTGGGGTTGCTTCGCTTGAAGTTGTGTCAGTGAGTTGGGCTTGCTTCAGGTGAGGTTGTGTCAGTAAGTTGGGCTTCGGGTGAGGTGTGTTAGTGAGTTGGGGTTGCTTTGCGTGAGGTTGTGTCAGTGAGTTGGGCTTCGGGTGAGGTTGTGTCAGTGAGTTGGGCTTCAGGTGAGGTTTTGTCAGTGGGTTAACCTTGCTTCAGATGAGGTTGTGTCAGTGAGCTGGGCGCTGTGGGCGGGGGGGGGGGTTCGGTTGGATACCATGGTGAATCATGGCATGCGGAGCTTGCAGGGTTCAGCAATTGTCGTTTGACTACCTTGCTTCGATGCATTGATGCGGCGTTTCGTTTTTGTTGCTGTGATTGGTCCCCTTATTGATTTCTTTTTAAGAATAACATTTACACGTTTCCAGACATGAAGAGAAACACTCTGTCTCTCCCGTTCCCCACTTTAATGTGTTTTCTCAGAAACTGACCCGTTCGTGATGGTGAAACCGGAAGGACTGAAGCTCAGCAGCGCCTTTCCCTGTAGTCCATCTCTCCTTCCTGCCCCAGGCTGCAGTAGTACCACTCGTGTGCTCTTGGGCATGTAAGGCCCGTGTGGTCTTTTGTAAACTAACGTCAGGAGCAGGGCCCCCACCAGTGGGATACGGCATCCGGACCCGTATCAGAATGTGTGAGGTTTTCCACCCCTAGAACATGCCACACTCTGTGGTACCAACCCTCCAGGGTGGCACCAGCATAGCTGCCAAGTTTCCCAGGTCCATTCTTTATGTGTTGCTCCAATCCGAGTTTTTTTTACTTTGAATTCTGGACTTGTAGTCCTGTTTTATAATGGAATAAATAAAACTAAAACTCCCAGAATTCAAACTAAAAACTTGGACTGGAGCAGCACATCACGCACTGACCCGGGAAAACCTGGAATGGATGCCCCGGTCAGCAGCCAGCTAGTAGGGTCTGACCGGCCAGTGATAAGAGCGCATTTATCACCCTCCGCAAGTTTCCCCGCGTGTTTATTCAGCATTCAGACAAGATATGGGGGGGTCTCTGGGATGATGTTCCATCACCCCAGGAACCCCTGGCCAGACGGGGTGTATTAAAGGATGCCCCATAGAATGAGGTGGTTCTCCCCCGCCTGTAGCCCCCCAGCATCGGTCCCATCTTGTTCTTTCCAGTGCGTGAAGTCGATGTGCGGACCCCCGGGACCTCAGATGGATTCTTGCTACATTCTGCCTCCGAGAGGCCGTGGGATCCCTTTAATGCAGCGGTGAGTCTGGTGGACTATTCGGCTTCTGTAAACTGAAGGTTCAACCCTCTCCCGGCAGCTCTGAAAGCTTCTCTTCTGTGCCGGGCTTCTTTCTAGTGACAATGTAGAGATTCTTGAAATAAGGGTGAGGTTGGGTGGCGGGTGGGGAAATGGGGAGGGGGCACCATCGCTTTCCTTAAAACAGATTGTCTGGAGCTGGATAACCCTTGATTGACACCACGGATCTCCCCCTGCAGGTTGGTTTACCGCCCCTCGACAGGTCGAATTCACTGTTGTAGGCCACAGGGCGTGCAGCAGGTAGAGTGGCACCGAGGCCCAGAGGTTTCTGGGGCTCATGTCCATTCTGACCCTGGCGCCCATAATACTAAGGCTAACCTACTGCTAGGACCGGAGGGAAGTCAGCATACGATTAAATTGCGGAGTTTGGGTGATGCTGCTGGTTTCTGTCTGAGTAGAATTGATGGCTTCAGTTATTGGTGCTCAGTCCCGCGGAGGGGCTGTTAAAACTGGACTATCTGGGGGCTCTTAGACGGGTGAGTGGAGTGAAAAGTCTGTGCGGGAATGGTCGCCTTAGCTGCAGAATAACTCTTCTGTGAAGATATCGGCGGGCTTGTGTTATTTCTCAGAGGGAAAGCAGCTCCTACAATAGTAGCAAGCGTTGGTGGTATAGTGGTGAGCATAGCTGCCTTCCAAGCAGTTGACCCGGGTTCGATTCCCGGCCAACGCAGTATATATTTTTGTGCAATAATCTAATTTCATTATTACTGTGTGAGTTTCACTTTGATAGTAAATCATTTAGTCTGTCTCACGACTGACATTGACTCACAAGGATACAGAACTAAGGAAACCACGAGGAATGAATATCACGGAGAGGCCGGAGCGACTCGGACGCATTTCCACCCACAGGTTTATGTTCTGGATCTCCTCCTGCAGGGCTGCACCGGCAGCTGACACACCGGGTGAACGTATGTGCAGCCACTTCTGAAAAGAATCGTGAATTACTCCAGTACTTCGAGCTCTGGCTCCATAGCAAGAACTAGTACGTGTTTGCAGCTGCACATCCTGTACATGATGACGTGGGAACTGTAAGTCAGTGCCTCAGTTCTGTTTTGCTGTTCTGTAGGACAGTGAATCCCTCAGCCCTTTCAGCGCTAGTAGCATCTCAGACCCTCAACCCATTGGGGATTTTCCGGGGTCTGCAGCGGCCAATCCTGCACTTTCTACTTGTTAAGAAATCATTCACAAAACGGGAGATTAACCCTTTCTGAAAGAGGCGCTGGTTTATTGCCCCGAATGTTAGACCAAGGTCGGTTCTTTGCAGTAGTCCGGACAGTTGGCTCAGCTGGTAAAAACTACAACTGTGTGAAACAGAAAAACATTGTTTCACAGAAATGTGTTATAATGCTGTGAGGTTTAGTGGATTTATTGTGCTTAAACGACTGTGAGATTAGCGAGGGGAGTAGTTTGCTGTCTCTCATTTGTAAAAAAAAAAAAAAAAAAATGTGAGAAATTAATTTCTCACTGATGAAATTCATGAAGTTCTGTGAGTATTGCATGGTGTGAAATTCGCAGATCTTGCTGGTGTAATAAAACTTCGCTCAGGCTTGGTGAGAAAATGCTGTTAACAAAAATATACATTTAATTGTTCGACTTACCTTGAAAGCTTATGTCAGGTGACCCTCAATGACTAAAGACTTTAGGGGTGACAGTGCAAACCTTGTGGCTGGTATCACCGGTGCCATTGAAACATAACAGTGCTGCAAAGTTACTGATAGCTAAAACCCTGTCCTTTCAGTCTTCGTTGTCAGAGGGCAGCAAAGCTGAACGGATTAATCTTCTTATTTAAGGTGAAATTGCTTTAGAAACTCAGAGAATCTGACACATGAATAACACAAAAGACCGGTTGTCAAATCAGAGCTCTGGCCGCTTTCTTTAGTAGAGGTGGTTGGATTATTAAATATGAAACTTCTATAGTTCACTACATTTCTACCGAATGCGAGGACAATCTGACTGTCTCAGGAAGTTGCCCCTCAGTTGTATAAGGGGATACCTTCCATCAAACTTTTTGACAGGTGCCCGCCCCGTGATCACGTAGGCAATGACGTGGGTACCCTGCCCCGTGATGACGTAAGTAATGACGTAGGTGAGTCACGTGGGTTGTGACATGATGTGATGCTGTGTTAGTCACGTGCCCTGATGCTGTCCCTTGTGTGTAGGTCTATGGACTGTGTGAAATGGCGGCTGTGCAGGTGTGCGGCATGCTTCATGGCCTAAGAGGACAAGTGTGGACATGTCAGACATTCAGGACCGAGTGGCTGCCTGGGGGGCCACCTCGCAGGGCAGAGCATTGGGGTTGTAATGACAAACCTCCACCCTACCAACTAATCCAAAAAGAGGGGCTGGGCAAATGCTGCAAAGGTCATGACATATGGTTACTGTTACGTGTAACCCCTCAACGTATCAGAGCCGTCAAGGTGAGCATGTGACCGCTATGTTGTAGAGGCGTACGCCCTTTTTGAACCATTGAATACATATAAGGAGCCGGCCAGAGCAGCACGCCAAACCGAGAACCATTTCTGAAATAGGTTGTCAAGGCATTATGAAGAGATACAGTCCGCTCACCAGAAAAGCCGCCTCCTCAGGTGCCCAGAACACTATCAATAGATATTATCGGTCCCTAACACCTCCGATGTGGATGAGAATGCACAGCTGGCTGCCCCTACAGAGGGGGGTTCCAACGTTACCGATTTTCAAAAGGAAGTTTGCGAGCGGCTTGAAAAGCTCAGCCTCTAGGATTTGCCGCAACTGAAATCCCCTATTAAGGTTGAAGGCGACGGCCGCGAAGCCTCGAAAGACTAATTAAATGATTCAATCAACTTCATCGACAGTGAAGATGATGAAAACTGTATTGCACCACCGAATTCACAAGTCTATGAAGATATGGGCTTTCAGGAGGACCCTGATCCAGAGGCAGTCGTCGCACAGCCGGCAGGTGTAAACTCTGAAGCCGCTTATACACCAATGGACCTACGCGACTCGCAAGATTTCAGAGCAGCCGCTGAGTGTAGCAAAAATGCTGAGCAGTAAGCTTATCAGAGGGTCGTGTTAAGCATTTGTTGTACACACACCGGCAATTAATGAGGAACACACACTCAAAGACTTACTCCAGGCCAATAGGTTTTTATATTGGAAAAATATATTTTCTTAGTTTATTTTAAGAACCACAGGTTCAAGATTTACATTAAACACTTTAAATGCTAGGTACTTCACTTAGATACTTTAGGAACTTTGAATGAAAACAATATCATGTACAGCCTTTGTAAAAATTGCAATAAGCTATTTTCAAAGTAGACACAGTGCAAAAATCAACATTTCCTGGGGGAGGTAAGTAAACGTTAGATTAGGAGGTAAGTAAAACACTTACAAGTCTCAGTCCTGGGGCATAGGCAGCTCACCGATGGGGGTTCAAGGCAACCCCAAAGTTACCACACCAGCAGCTCAGGGCTAAAAGCTCATTTATGGTCGGCCTTTGGTGCGAATCATATGGCAAAAGGTGGTTTGTTAAGATGAGAGCACTCATATCGTGCTAGGCAAAATATACAGGGGAGGCACTCATTTTTGTGTCAGGTGTATGTAGAGATGAGACAGCAACTTTTATGCACTAATGAGCCACGCAATTGTGTTACATCTTGGGGTTCAGTCCAAGCCATATTGAGCAGACGAGAGCGGTCATGGTGGCGGGCGCCTGGCTGTCGGGCAGGGTGTAAGGCTCAATAGTGTACAGTGAGACTCTGTAGGGCTTTGTAGGAAAGTACCATCTTGCCTGGCATGTTACCCCCATTTTTCACTGTATATATGTTGTTTTAGTTGTATGTGTCACTGGGACCCTGGTAACCCAGGGCCCCAGTGCTCATAAGTGTGCCTGAATGTGTTTCCTGTGTAGTGACTAACTGTCTCACTGAGGCTCTGCTAATCAGAACCTCAGTGGTTATGCTCTCTCATTTCTTTCCAAATTGTCACTGACAGGCTAGTGACCATTTTTACCAATTTACATTGGCTTACTGGAACACCCTTATAATTCCCTAGTATATGGTACTGAAGTACCCAGGGTATTGGGGTTCCAGGAGATCCCTATGGGCTGCAGCATTTCTTTTGCCACCCATAGGGAGCTCTGACAATTCTTACACAGGCCTGCCACTGCAGCCTGAGTGAAATAACGTCCACGTAATTTCACAGCCATTTTACACTGCACTTAAGTAACTTATAAGTCACCTATATGTCTAACCTTTACCTGGTAAAGGTTAGGTGCAAAGTTACTTAGTGTGAGGGCACCCTGGCACTAGCCAAGGTGCCCCCACATTGTTCAGAGCCAATTCACTGAACTTTGTGAGTGCGGGGACACCATTACACGCGTGCACTACATATAGGTCACTACCTATATGTAGCTTCACCATGGTAACTCCGAATATGGCCATGTAACATGTCTATGATCATGGAATTGCCCCCTCTATGCCATCCTGGCATTGTTGGTACAATTCCATGATCCCAGTGGTCTGTAGCACAGACCCTGGTACTGCCAGACTGCCCTTCCTGGGGTTTCTCTGCAGCTGCTGCTGCTGCCAACCCCTCAGACAGGCAGCTGCCCTCCTGGGGTCCAGCCAGGCCTGGCCCAGGATGGCAGAACAAAGAACTTCCTCTGAGAGAGGGTGTGACACCCTCTCCCTTTGGAAAATGGTGTGAAGGCAGGGGAGGAGTAGCCTCCCCCAGCCTCTGGAAATGCTTTGTTGGGCACAGATGTGCCCAATTCTGCATAAGCCAGTCTACACCGGTTCAGGGACCCCTTAGCCCCTGCTCTGGCGCGAAACTGGACAAAGGAAAGGGGAGTGACCACTCCCCTGACCTGCACCTCCCCTGGGAGGTGTCCAGAGCTCCTCCAGTGTGCTCCAGACCTCTGCCATCTTGGAAACAGAGGTGCTGCTGGCACACTGGACTGCTCTGAGTGGCCAGTGCCACCAGGTGACGTCAGAGACTCCTGCTGATAGGCTCCTTCAGGTGTTAGTAGCCTTTCCTCTCTCCTAGGTAGCCAAACCCTCTTTTCTGGCTATTTAGGGTCTCTGTCTCTGGGGAAACTTTAGATAACGAATGCATGAGCTCAGCCGAGTTCCTCTGCATCTCTCTCTTCACCTTCTGATAAGGAAACGACCGCTGACTGCGCTGGAAGCCTGCAAACCTGCAACATAGTAGCAAAGACGACTACTGCAACTCTGTAACGCTGATCCTGCCGCCTTCTCGACTGTTTTCCTGCTTGTGCATGCTGTGGGGGTAGCCTGCCTCCTCTCTGCACCAGAAGCTCCGAAGAAATCTCCCGTGGGTCGACGGAATCTTCCCCCTGCAACCGCAGGCACCAAAAAGCTGCATTACCGGTCCCTTGGGTCTCCTCTCAGCACGACGAGCGAGGTCCCTCGAATCCAGCGACGCTGTCCAAGTGACCCCCACAGTCCAGTGACTCTTCAGCCCAAGTTTGGTGGAGGTAAGTCCTTGCCTCACCTCGCTGGGCTGCATTGCTGGGAACCGGGACTTTGCAGCTATTCCGGCCCCTGTGCACTTCCGGCGGAAATCCTTTGTGCACAGCCAAGCCTGGGTCCACGGCACTCTAACCTGCATTGCACGACTTTCTAAGTTGGTCTCCGGCGACGTGGGACTCCTTTGTGCAACTTCGGTGAGCATTGTTTCACGCATCCTCGTAGTGCCTCTTTCTGGCACTTCTCCGGGTGCTACCTGCTTCAGTGAGGGCTCTTTGTCTTGCTCGACGTCCCCTGTCTCTGCAGGTCCAATTTGCGACCTCCTGGTCCCTCCTGGGCCCCAGCAGCGTCCAAAAACGCCAAACGCACGATTTGCGTGTAGCAAGGCTTGTTGGCGTCCTTCCGGCGGGAAAACACTTCTGCACGACTCTACAAGGCAAGACGGGTTCCGTCCACCAAAGGGGAAGTCTCTAGCCCTTTTCGTTCCTGCAGAAACCTCAGCTTCTTCTGTCCAGTCGAAGCTTCTTTGCACCCGCAGCTGGCATTTCCTGGGCATCTGCCCATCTCCGACTTGCTTGTGACTTTTGGACTTGGTCCCCTTGTTCCACAGGTACCCTAGATTGGAAATCCACAGTTGTTGCATTGCTGGTTTGTGTCTTTCCTGCATTATTCCTCTAACACGACTCTTTTGTCCTTAGGGGAACTTTAGTGCACTTTGCACTCACTTTTCAGGGTCTTGGGGAGGGTTATTTTTCTAACTCTCACTATTTTCTAATAGTCCCAGCGACCCTCTACAAGGTCACATAGGTTTGGGGTCCATTCGTGGTTCGCATTCCACTTTTGGAGTATATGGTTTGTGTTGCCCCTATCCCTATGTTTCCCCATTGCATCCTATTGTAACTATACATTGTTTGCACTGTTTTCTAAGACTATACTGCATATTTTTGCTATTGTGTATATATATCTTGTGTATATTTCCTATCCTCTCACTGAGGGTACACTCTAAGATACTTTGGCATATTGTCATAAAAATAAAGTACCTTTATTTTTAGTATAACTGTGTATTGTGTTTTCTTATGATATTGTGCATATGACACTAAGTGGTACTGTAGTAGCTTCACACGTCTCCTAGTTCAGCCTAAGCTGCTCTGCTAAGCTACCATTATCTATCAGCCTAAGCTGCTAGACACCCTATACACTAATAAGGGATAACTGGGCCTGGTGCAAGGTGCAAGTACCCCTTGGTACTCACTACAAGCCAGTCCAGCCTCCTACATTGGTTGTGCAGTGGTGGGATAAGTGCTTGAGACTACTTACCACTCTTGTCATTGTACTTTTCATAAGAGAAAAATATACAAAACAAGGTCAGTGTATATACACATAGCCAAAAAGTTTTGCATTTCCTCTTTTCACTCTTTTCTAAGTGCTGAAAAGTACTTCTAAACTTTCAAAAAGTTCTTAAAAGTTTTAAAAGTTTTTTTCTGTCTTTCCAAAAAGTTCTGAAAACTTTTTACTCTTTTTCTATCACTTTAACTCTCTCTAAAAAATGTCTGGCACAGGAAAAAATGTTGAACTGTCCAAACTTGCATATGATCACCTTAGCTGGAAAGGAGCAAGGAGTCTCTGCATAGAGAGAGGTTTGAGTGTAGGGAAGAATCCTTCCTTAGAACTGTTAATTAATATGCTTAGAGTACAGGACAAAGGCCATAAGTGCCCAATCTGTAGAAAAAGTAGCTAATGGTTCTCAATCTGATCCAGGGACTCCCCCAGGAAAAGGTTCAGGAAAGAAACTTCTCAGCCTGCCCATTACTAGACAGTCTAGCATAGTTGGTACAGAGGTTGAATCACACCATACTAATGGTGTGCTCTCACATTATACTGGTAGCCAAGCTGTTAGGGTGCCCTCTGTAAGGGACAGGTCTCCTTCTGTTCATTCCCATCATACCTCTGTATCTAGAAATGTCCCTCCCACCCACCCTGATGACAGATTGTTAGAAAGGGAGCTCAATAGATTGAGAGTGGAACAAACCAGACTGAAGCTCAAGAAGCAACAGCTGGATTTGGATAGACAGTCTTTAGAAGTAGAGAGGGAAAGACAGAAGTTGGGTTTAGAAACCCATGGTGGCAGCAGCAGTATTCCCCATAGTCATCCTGCAAAAGAGCATGATTCCAGGAATCTGCACAACATAGTTCCCCCTTATAAGGAGGGGGATGACATTAACAAGTGGTTTGCTGCACTTGAGAGGGCCTGTGCTGTACAGGATGTCCCTCAAAAGCAGTGGGCTGCTATCCTATGGCTATCATTTAGTGGAAAAGGTAGGGATAGGCTCCTTACAGTGAAAGAAAATGATGCCAATAATTTCCAAGTTCTTAAGAATGCACTCCTGGATGGTTATGGCTTAACCACTGAACAGTACAGGATAAAGTTCAGAGAGACCAAAAAGGAGTCTTCACAAGACTGGGTTGATTTCATTGACCAGGCAGTGAAGGCCTTGGAGGGGTGGTTACATGGCAGTAAAGTTACTGATTATGACAGCCTGTATAACTTAATCCTGAGAGAGCATATTCTTAATAATTGTGTGTCTGATTTGTTGCACCAGTACTTGGTGGACTCTGATCTGACCTCTCCCCAAGAATTGGGAAAGAAGGCAGACAAATGGGTCAGAACAAGAGTGAACAGAAAAGTTCATACAGGGGGTGACAAAGATGGCAACAAAAAGAAGGATGGTAAGTCTTCTGACAAGGGTGGGGACAAATCTAAAAATGAATCTTCATCAGGCCCACAAAAACACTCTGGTGGGGGTGGTGGGTCCAAATCCTCCTTTAATCAGAACAAGGAAAAGAAACCATGGTGCTATTTATGTAAAATAAAAGGCCATTGGACAACAGATCCCAGTTGTCCAAAGAAAGGCACCACAGCTCCTACCACTACAACCCCTACTGCTACACCTAGTGTCCCTACTAATAGCAGTGGTGGTGGGAGCAAACCTACTAATAGCCAATCCAAGGGAGTAGCTGGGCTCACTTTTGGTAATTTAGTTGGGGTTGGTCTGATTAGGGAGACCACAGAGGCTACTTTAGTCTCTGAAGGGGCTATTGATTTAGCCACTTTGGTTGCTTGCCCCCATAACTTGGAGAAGTACAAGCAACTAACCCTAATAAATGGTGTTGAGGTCCAGGCCTACAGGGACACAGGTGCCAGTGTCACAATGGTGATTGAGAAACTGGTGCACCCTGAACAACACATACTTGGACACCAGTACCAAGTAACCGATGCTCACAACATAACACAAAGCCACCCCATGGCTGTTGTAAATCTCAACTGGGGGGGGGGTAACTGGTCCAAAGAAAGTTGTGGTAGCTTCAGATTTACCTGTAGACTGTCTATTAGGGAATGATTTGGAGACATCAGCTTGGTCAGATGTGGAGTTGGAGGCCCATGCAGCAATGCTGGGCATCCCAGGGCATATTTTTGCTTTGACAAGGGCTCAGGCCAAAAAGCAAAAAGGACAGGGAAGCTTGGATCCTGGAACAATGGACCAAGTGCTCCCTAAAGCTAGGTCTAGTAGAAGCAAACCACTTCCTACTATCCCTCCCTCTACAGTGGATTCAACTTCTGAGGAAGAAGAATTCCCTCCCTGTGCAGAACCTACACCAGAGGAGCTGGAAGCAGACACTGCTGAGCTTTTGGGTGAAGGGGGGCCTGCCAGGGAGGAGCTGAGTGTGGCACAGCAAACCTGTCCCACATTAGAGGGTCTCAGACAGCAAGCTGTCAATCAAGCTAATGGGGATGTCAGTGACTCTCACAGAGTTTACTGGGAGGACAACCTCTTGTACACTGAGCATAGAGATCCTAAACCTGGAGCTGCCAGGAGATTAGTGATTCCTCAGGAGTACAGAAAGTTCCTCCTAACACTGGCACATGACATTCCCTTAGCTGGGCACCTGGGTCAAATGAAAACTTGGGACAGATTGGTACCATTGTTTCATTGGCCTAGGATGTCTGAGGACACAAAGGAATTTTGCATGTCCTGTGAAACCTGTCAAGCCAGTGGCAAGACAGGTGGCACCCCAAAGGCACCCCTTATCCCACTGCCTGTGGTTGGGGTTCCCTTTGAAAGGGTAGGGGTTGACATAGTTGGCCCCCTTGTCCCTCCTACTGCTTCAGGCAATAGGTTTATCTTGGTGGTAGTGGACCATGCCACAAGATATCCTGAAGCAATTCCTTTAAGGACCACTACAGCTCCTGCAGTGGCAAAGGCCCTCCTGGGAATATTTTCCAGGGTGGGCTTCCCAAAGGAAGTAGTATCAGACAGAGGAAGCAATTTCATGTCTGCATACTTAAAGGCCATGTGGAAGGAGTGTGGTGTAACTTACAAGTTCACAACACCCTATCATCCACAAACAAATGGACTGGTGGAGAGATTTAATAAAACTCTCAAAGGCATGATTATGGGACTCCCTGAAAAACTCCGCAGGAGATGGGATATCCTTCTACCATGCCTCCTTTTTGCCTACAGGGAGGTACCCCAGAAAGGAGTGGGCTTCAGCCCCTTTGAACTTCTTTTTGGACACCCTGTTAGGGGTCCACTCACACTTGTAAAGGAGGGTTGGGAACAACCTTTAAAAGCTCCTAAGCAGGATATTGTGGATTATGTACTTGGTCTCAGATCAAGGATGGCTGAGTACATGAAAAAGGCCAGTAAAAACCTTCAGGCCAGCCAAGAGCTCCAGAAGCAATGGCATGATCAGAAGGCTGTTTTGGTTCAGTACCAACCAGGGCAGAAAGTGTGGGTCTTGGAGCCTGTGGCCCCAAGAGCACTCCAAGATAAATGGAGTGGACCCTACACAATTGTTGAAAAGAAGGGTGAAGTCACCTACTTGGTTGACTTAGGCACTGCCAGGAGTCCCCTTAGGGTGCTCCATGTCAACCGCCTGAAACCCTACTATGACAGGGCTGATCTCACCCTGCTCATGGCAACAGATGAGGGACAGGAAGAAGACAGTGATCCTCTACCTGATCTCTTCTCTTCCACAGAACAAGATGCTCTTGTGGAAGGTGTAGTTTTGGCGGATTGTCTTACTGCTGAGCAGAAAGATAATTGCATAAATCTCCTAGGACAATTTTCAAAACTCTTCTCCATTGTGCCAGGCACCACTTCTTGGTGTGAGCACACTATAGATACTGGAGACAGTTTACCTGTCAAAAGTAAGATCTATAGGCAGCCTGACCATGTCAGGGACTGCATAAAGCAAGAAGTTCAGAAAATGTTGGAACTAGGAGTGGTTGAGCACTCTGACAGTCCATGGGCTTCTCCTGTGGTACTGGTACCAAAACCCAATTCTAAAGATGGAAAGAAGGAAATGAGGTTTTGTGTAGACTATAGAGGTCTCAACTTGGTAACCAAAACTGATGCTCACCCTATACCCAGGGCAGATGAGCTCATAGATACACTGGCATCTGCCAAGTATCTAAGCACTTTTGATTTGACTGCAGGGTATTGGCAGATCAAATTGTCAGAAGATGCTAAACCTAAGACTGCATTTTCTACCATTGGAGGACATTACCAGTTTACTGTAATGCCTTTTGGTTTGAAAAATGCACCTGCCACTTTTCAGAGGTTGGTGAACACAGTCCTGCAAGGGCTGGAAGCTTTCAGTGCAGCATATTTGGATGATATAGCTGTCTTTAGCTCCAGCTGGGATGATCACCTGGTCCACCTTTGGAAAGTTTTGGAGGCTCTGCAAAAGGCAGGCCTCACTATCAAGGCTTCAAAGTGCCAGATAGGGCAGGGTAAGGTGGTTTATCTGGGACACCTTGTTGGTGGGGAACAGATTGCACCACTTCAGGGGAAAATCCAAACTATTATTGATTGGGTTCCCCCTACCACTCAGACTCAGGTGAGAGCCTTCCTAGGCCTCACTGGGTATTACAGGAGGTTCATTAAGAACTATGGCTCCATTGCAGCCCCTCTTAATGACCTCACATCCAAGAAAATGCCTAAAAAGGTATTATGGACAGCAAACTGTCAGAAAGCTTTTGAGGAGCTGAAGCAGGCCATGTGCTCTGCACCTGTCCTGAAAAGCCCTTGTTACTCTAAAAAATTCTATGTCCAAACTGATGCATCTGAATTAGGAGTAGGGGCAGTCCTATCACAACTTAATTCTGAGGGCCAGGATCAACCTGTTGCTTTTATTAGTAGAAGGTTGACCCCTAGAGAAAAGTGTTGGTCTGCCATTGAGAGGGAGGCCTTTGCTGTGGTCTGGGCTCTGAAGAAGTTGAGGCCATACCTGTTTGGCACTCACTTCATTGTTCAGACAGACCACAAACCTCTACTTTGGCTAAAACAAATGAAAGGTGAAAATCCTAAATTGTTGAGGTGGTCCATATCCCTACAGGGAATGGACTATACAGTGGAACATAGACCTGGGAGTAGCCACTCCAATGCATATGGACTCTCCAGATATTTCCACTTAGACAATGAAGACTCATCAGGTAATGGCTAGTCTTATTGTCCTTCGTTTGGGGGGGGGGGTTGTGTAGGAAAGTACCATCTTGCCTGGCATGTTACCCCCATTTTTCACTGTATATATGTTGTTTTAGTTGTATGTGTCACTGGGACCCTGGTAACCCAGGGCCCCAGTGCTCATAAGTGTGCCTGAATGTGGTACCTGTGTAGTGACTAACTGTCTCACTGAGGCTCTGCTAATCAGAACCTCAGTGGTTATGCTCTCTCATTTCTTTCCAAATTGTCACTGACAGGCTAGTGACCATTTTTACCAATTTACATTGGCTTACTGGAACACCCTTATAATTCCCTAGTATATGGTACTGAAGTACCCAGGGTATTGGGGTTCCAGGAGATCCCTATGGGCTGCAGCATTTCTTTTGCCACCCATAGGGAGCTCTGACAATTCTTACACAGGCCTGCCACTGCAGCCTGAGTGAAATAACGTCCACGTAATTTCACAGCCATTTTACACTGCACTTAAGTAACTTATAAGTCACCTATATGTCTAACCTTTACTTGGTAAAGGTTAGGTGCAAAGTTACTTAGTGTGAGGGCACCCTGGCACTAGCCAAGGTGCCCCCACATTGTTCAGAGCCAATTCACTGAACTTTGTGAGTGCGGGGACACCATTACACGCGTGCACTACATATAGGTCACTACCTATATGTAGCTTCACCATGGTAACTCCGAATATGGCCATGTAACATGTCTATGATCATGGAATTGCCCCCTCTATGCCATCCTGGCATTGTTGGTACAATTCCATGATCCCAGTGGTCTGTAGCACAGACCCTGGTACTGCCAGACTGCCCTTCCTGGGGTTTCTCTGCAGCTGCTGCTGCTGCCAACCCCTCAGACAGGCAGCTGCCCTCCTGGGGTCCAGCCAGGCCTGGCCCAGGATGGCAGAACAAAGAACTTCCTCTGAGAGAGGGTGTGACACCCTCTCCCTTTGGAAAATGGTGTGAAGGCAGGGGAGGAGTAGCCTCCCCCAGCCTCTGGAAATGCTTTGTTGGGCACAGATGTGCCCAATTCTGCATAAGCCAGTCTACACCGGTTCAGGGACCCCTTAGCCCCTGCTCTGGCGCGAAACTGGACAAAGGAAAGGGGAGTGACCACTCCCCTGACCTGCACCTCCCCTGGGAGGTGTCCAGAGCTCCTCCAGTGTGCTCCAGACCTCTGCCATCTTGGAAACAGAGGTGCTGCTGGCACACTGGACTGCTCTGAGTGGCCAGTGCCACCAGGTGACGTCAGAGACTCCTGCTGATAGGCTCCTTCAGGTGTTAGTAGCCTTTCCTCTCTCCTAGGTAGCCAAACCCTCTTTTCTGGCTATTTAGGGTCTCTGTCTCTGGGGAAACTTTAGATAACGAATGCATGAGCTCAGCCGAGTTCCTCTGCATCTCTCTCTTCACCTTCTGATAAGGAAACGACCGCTGACTGCGCTGGAAGCCTGCAAACCTGCAACATAGTAGCAAAGACGACTACTGCAACTCTGTAACGCTGATCCTGCCGCCTTCTCGACTGTTTTCCTGCTTGTGCATGCTGTGGGGGTAGCCTGCCTCCTCTCTGCACCAGAAGCTCCGAAGAAATCTCCCGTGGGTCGACGGAATCTTCCCCCTGCAACCGCAGGCACCAAAAAGCTGCATTACCAGTCCCTTGGGTCTCCTCTCAGCACGACGAGCGAGGTCCCTCGAATCCAGCGACGCTGTCCAAGTGACCCCCACAGTCCAGTGACTCTTCAGCCCAAGTTTGGTGGAGGTAAGTCCTTGCCTCACCTCGCTGGGCTGCATTGCTGGGAACCGGGACTTTGCAGCTATTCCGGCCCCTGTGCACTTCCGGCGGAAATCCTTTGTGCACAGCCAAGCCTGGGTCCACGGCACTCTAACCTGCATTGCACGACTTTCTAAGTTGGTCTCCGGCGACGTGGGACTCCTTTGTGCAACTTCGGTGAGCACTGTTTCACGCATCCTCGTAGTGCCTGTTTCTGGCACTTCTCCGGGTGCTACCTGCATCAGTGAGGGCTCTTTGTCTTGCTCGACGTCCCCTGTCTCTGCAGGTCTAATTTGCGACCTCCTGGTCCCTCCTGGGCCCCAGCAGCGTCCAAAAACGCCAAACGCACGATTTGCGTGTAGCAAGGCTTGTTGGCGTCCTTCCGGCGGGAAAACACTTCTGCACGACTCTACAAGGCAAGACGGGTTCCGTCCACCAAAGGGGAAGTCTCTAGCCCTTTTCGTTCCTGCAGAAACCTCAGCTTCTTCTGTCCAGTCGAAGCTTCTTTGCACCCGCAGCTGGCATTTCCTGGGCATCTGCCCATCTCCGACTTGCTTGTGACTTTTGGACTTGGTCCCCTTGTTCCACAGGTACCCTAGATTGGAAATCCACAGTTGTTGCATTGCTGGTTTGTGTCTTTCCTGCATTATTCCTCTAACACGACTCTTTTGTCCTTAGGGGAACTTTAGTGCACTTTGCACTCACTTTTCAGGGTCTTGGGGAGGGTTATTTTTCTAACTCTCACTATTTTCTAATAGTCCCAGCGACCCTCTACAAGGTCACATAGGTTTGGGGTCCATTCGTGGTTCGCATTCCACTTTTGGAGTATATGGTTTGTGTTGCCCCTATCCCTATGTTTCCCCATTGCATCCTATTGTAACTATACATTGTTTGCACTGTTTTCTAAGACTATACTGCATATTTTTGCTATTGTGTATATATATCTTGTGTATATTTCCTATCCTCTCACTGAGGGTACACTCTAAGATACTTTGGCATATTGTCATAAAAATAAAGTACCTTTATTTTTAGTATAACTGTGTATTGTGTTTTCTTATGATATTGTGCATATGACACTAAGTGGTACTGTAGTAGCTTCACACGTCTCCTAGTTCAGCCTAAGCTGCTCTGCTAAGCTACCATTATCTATCAGCCTAAGCTGCTAGACACCCTATACACTAATAAGGGATAACTGGGCCTGGTGCAAGGTGCAAGTACCCCTTGGTACTCACTACAAGCCAGTCCAGCCTCCTACAGGCTTCAGTTTTTGCTTCTACACGATCTGAAGGCTTATCCTCATGCTTTGGGCCTCAGTGGGGAATCTCAGCTCTGAAGAACTGAAGGGTTTATGGCATCAGGGAGACGGCACACCAGGACCAGGCTTAGCTGCCACATTCTTCTGCGTCAGGCCACCCCCCCTTTTTTTGCCATTTTTGTGCCATTTTTTGGTCGAGCGTAAGCCATCGGCCTCGTGTCCACTTTTAGAATACTTCTTATGGCTTAAAGCAATTTCATTTGTTGGTTGCAGTGTCCTTTAAAAATCGCTAGTGGTCAGTTCTGCCTTTTTCTCACTCCTTGTACTGTTTCAGAGCAGTGACCAACTACTGTACTGATCCACTTTGGTTTCTTTATCTGTTGCTGGGACTGACTATTTTTGTTATTTCTTTGGTACTCCCTTTTCACTGTGGGCGTTTTAGGCTGGTAGCGACCTGCGTTTTGTTGCAGCATTTCATTCCTCCCACCTCCTCCCATTTCGCTGACATTTGTTTTGGCTTTATTCCAGTGCTGTCCTCGTTTACCTCCGGGTCCTAAAATACGCTTATTTTAAAAAAGAAACACACCATTGTTTAGCTCACTGTTCACGAAAGCCACAATATGCCCTTTCTGGTACAATGTAGCTAAACCTAGAAGCAATAATGTGAATCTTGCTTAGCCTCACATGCATCTTGAGTCTCTTTCTCAAGGACCCCTCCCTGCCAGCTCTCACGACATAGCACATAGGGCATTTCTTACCTCCTTTATTGGGGGAAAAAAAATCTTCTCAGGCTGCTCTGCTATTGTTAACTTCATTCGAGCTTTGTTGAAATGGAAGGCAATTAGGCTTTCAAGATGTTTCATTCTGTTAAAACAAAAAGAAAATACTTTTCCAGCCTGATTTCCCAATTTCTGTTCAGACGTTTAGGCAAGGAAAGTCCAGTTATGAATTTACAATGCCAATAGCTCAAACTCAAGAAAATGCAAGACCTATAGAATTGCAAATGCTTGTTCTGATTAATAGTTTGCAGTTGGTGGTTCATGGTGTTTCGTGGTGGTTCACAGTGGGGGTTTGAAAGAGCACAAAATGTGCAATAGCTCCAAAATTCCACTAAATCCAACAAGTGGAATACAGTCGTGAAAAGTGGCAAGTTCAATCTGCCAGTGATTTTTTTTCTATAGATTTCTGTTTCACATTTTTCTCCCACTAGTCATAGTCATCTAACTTATTTTTATTAATTGTGATATCATCTATCAAAATCTAGGTCATGTGCACTCCTTCCTTGCCTGACTTAAACATTAGTACAAACCTTTGCAATGGATATCTTGGCCAGTGGTGCAGTGAGGGTACATGGTGCCCTCATGCAAGCAAGGGAAATGCATCCATGTCCTCTGGTTAAGTAGCAAAAAGCCTAATTGGGATGTAGTGGTCCGCTCAAATTCAACAACCTCAGTGCCACTGCACCTGCTGCACTGTTGATAGATACCATTGTGATGTTCCTGGGGCCACACCCTTCAAAGGATAGAAAATACTTGAAATTAACTGAAAAGTTAAGGAGGAGAATTTCCTAGCGCGAGTAGCAACTTCAACAAGGTATCCCTGTGCAAGGATATTTCGGGGCGGGCAGCATTTTCTGTCGCTATTTGAGTATTCTCCGTGACACACTTGAGTGATGTCCACTGGCACAGTTCACTCCAAAATCATCTCTCCACTTGGACTCATGCGTGACTCTCCCATTCACCCAGTAACAGTGCGCCCACCAAAGCAAAGCTACTAACAATTGTGGCCAAGGAGGCAGAGTTCTGACTCTGTGCCCTCGAGGAGAGTGGCATATTAACAAAAAACTCTGTTTGCTGAGTTTATGGGATCTCGGCTGACTTGTGTTACAAATGTCTGATCTTTCGCTGCTGATGATACAAGAAATGTGTTTTTCATAGTCTATGTCACACTTGACAGGACTATAAATTAGCAGCGCCAGCAACAAAGCAAGTACAAGGGTGTCATGAAAATGTAGTAATACATATCGCATGGATGGTCTGTGTTATTGAATGGACTGTAAATGTTTACTTTAGAGTGACCTAGTGCCAGGCCTGTAGAATAGCTTCATGTACTTTAATCTCGTTAATTACTCTGGAAAGTTTGACGAGCACGAAATCATTTTGCTCACTTTTAAGTCATCCTGTTGAACAGAACAGTAGACCTCGTGGCGCAACGGTAGCGCGTCTGACTCCAGATCAGAAGGTTGCGTGTTCAAATCACGTCGGGGTCAAAAAGTTGTTCTTTTAAACTCCAAAATTGACTCCCATGAATTTACCCTAATTTCTCAATTAAAAAAATAATTGCATTTAAAAACTCTTGTTTTATATAAACATAAATGTGGACCAAGCTCTCATAGATTACCTGGAAACCTGCTTCTAATGTGTACTTAGAAGCTTCGCATCATTTATAATGTACCCTTTGGGAAAAATGCAAGTGTTTTAGCTGCATTGAGCAACAAAAATAATGCTATGCCACAATTCTGTATTACATTAACAGGAAGTAGCAGCCTTACCTCACCCCACATTGCTAGTTATTATCTAAACAATGCGTTGGATACTTCAATTGATAGACAGTAGATGGCGCTGTCGTATAAGTCTATAGCCGCATATGATGAATCATTCTTTCCACTTGTGGAGTGGAAAATAAAATATTACGTTTTCCTTCAGCGGAAGATAATACAGAACTAATCATGAACTGTTAAATGAAAATATGGTGCTGGAAGTCAAAATGACTAGCAGAGGACGACTTCGAACCTTGGACCACAGAGTTACAGGCCTACTAATTTTCCACTGGGATCTCTACTGTTTCACACGGAAAAGAGTCCTTAATCCTTTTTATTTAGTGAAATTCTACAGCCCTGTCATTATTGATAAAATATGTGATTCAGCAGAAATATTTCTGCGGTAATGCACACATTATGCGATGCATTTATGTGAGACCAGAGAACCTATTTTTACCAAGAAGGGTTCAAACCAAACATTATGGATCTCTGTACATAAACACAGTGCGTGGTACTTCATGAGATGTATATATGTATTTTGGCCTTTTCCTTTCTGCAGATTTCTTAGAATGTCCCTCAGATTTATTTTCGCATATTATACTGGTGCGTTGAGTTAGTTCACGTGACTGACCACAAACACTCAAGCGACTAAACAATGACTGACCACAAACACGTATACAACGCTCTTCACCCTTAAGACTGGAGGAGTGAGACCATCTGGAGAGGACCCTTTGGGTGCAATAACATTTTCATTTGAGGCTCTGTTTCTCCCTGTCTTTTTACATTGCATGCCTCGCTCTGCATTACTCTCCTTCCTGACACATTCTGCTCAGCCCCCTCCAGGATCTTCGCATATACAGAGCAGATGGTTTTAACTTGTCACCTCTGAACATTTAAGACAAAAAATCAAGCGTTGGGATCAAGACCCAGAGGTACTCAGATACCCAGGGGGGTGGAAGTGAACAATTGTATATTGTATATTCAAAGGCACTTTTAACATGCTTATGATCTAAACCTACTTAAGCATTTAAGTGAACCAACATATCTGTTATCATATGTTGTTATGTTACCTTCTGTTGCTTTGTGTTGTGTGTGCTGTGTATGTGTGGTGTGGTGTTACAATATTATAACACACATCTGTCACCTAACAGATCTAGAATATCAAGGTACGTTCAGCGCATGGGGCATCGTCCTGCAAAAATTAGAACCGCCCGGACATACTAATCTTTTAATACCGCAACAAAAGAAGGGCAGATCAATTTTAAAAGGGGCCGTGGAAGTAGAAACCTCCCCAAGTAATCGGGAACATTTGACAATATTAGAACATTGGAATGCTGGGGGCTCCATTGAAAACAATGGAGTGCTGCAGGCTTTTACTGGCCGGTAAAAGCCCGCAGCGCCAACATTCCAATGTTTGCTTTGTTCACAGCAACAGCTGTGAACAAAGCCTCATGGAGCCAGAGGGGATATTAATCCCCTCTGGCTCCGTGAACATTTTTTATTTTTTTAATGGAACATTCTGCCCTGTGTGGCAGAATGTTCTAATAGCCTTAGAACCCGCCGTAGCGGGATCTACCGGCTATTAAAGTCCCTCTCCCTTGTTAAATGCCCGAGCCGAGCGGGCCTTTAATAGCCGGTAGAGCCCGCTACGGCGGGTTCTAAGGCTATAGTAAAGCATCATAGCATGCTTCATAACGGCACGCACCAACAGTTCTTCATCGGTATGCCCTCGACAGTCAAACAGGCTGGAAGGCAAATTTTAAACGACAACAATCATAACTGGTCCTGATGAAAACTCAGAAAAAATCTGTAAGGAAATGCCTCCTTGGCATGGTTACCCCCTGACTTTTTGCCTTTGCTGATGCCAAGTTATGATTTGAAAGTGTGCTTAGGCCTGCTAACCAGGCCCCAGCACCACTGTTCTTTCCCTAACCTGTACCTTTGTTTCCACAATTGGCACACCCTGGCATCCAGGTAAGTCCCTTGTAACTGGTACCCCTGGTACCAAGGGCCCTGATGCCAGGGAAGGTCTCTAAGGGCTGCAGCATGTCTTATGCCACCCTGGAGGCCCCTCACTCAGCACAGACACACTGCTTGCCAGCTTGTGTGTGCTGGTGGGGAGAAAATGACTCAGGGTGCCATGCCAACCTCACACTACCTATGGCATAGGTAAGTCACCCCTCTGGCAAGCCTTACAGCCCTAAGGCAGGGTGCACTATACCATAGGTGAGGGCATAGGTGCATGAGCACTATGCCCCTACAGTGTCTAAGCAAAACCTTGGACATTGTAAGTGCAGGGTAGCCATAAGAGTATATGGTCTGGGAGTCTGTCATACACGAACACCCCAGCACCATAATGGCTACACTGGAAACTGGGAAGTTTGGTATCAAACTTCTCAGCATAATAAATGCACACTGATGCCAGTGTACATTTTATTGTGAAATACACCCCAGAGGGCATCTTAGAGATGCCCCCTGAAAACATACCCGACTTCCAGTGTGGGCTGTCTAGTTTTACCAGCCTGCCACACACCAGACATGTTGCTGGCCACACGGGGAGAGTGCCCTTGTCACTCTGTGGCTAGTAACAAAGCCTGTACTGGGTGGAGGTGCTTCTCACCTCCCCCTGCAGGACCTGTAACACCTGGCGGTGAGCCTCAAAGGCTCACCCCCTTTGTTACAGCACCCCAGGGCACTCCAGCTAGTGGAGTTGCCAGCCCCCTCCGGCCACGGCCCCACTTTTGGCAGCAAGGCCGGAGGAGATAATGAGAAAAACAAGGAGGAGTCACTGGCCAGTCAGGGCAGCCCCTAAGGTGTCCTGAGCTGAGGTGACTCTGACTTTTAGAAATCCTCCATCTTGCAGATGGAGGATTCCCCCAATAGGATTAGGGATGTGCCCCCCTCCCCTCAGGGAGGAGGCACAAAGAGGGTGTAGCCACCCTCAGGGCTAGTAGCCATTGGCTACTAACCCCCCAGACCTAAACACACCCCTAAATTGAGTATTTAGGGGCTCCCAGAACCTAGCAAGATAGATTCCTGCAACCTGAAGACGAAGAAGGACTGCTGGCCTGAAAGCCCTGCAGAGAAGACGGAGACACCAACTGCTTTGGCCCCAGCCCTACCGGCCTGTCTCCCCACTTCAAGAAAAACTGCAACAGCGACGCGTTCCACAGGGTCCAGCGACCTCTGGACCCTCAGAGAACTACCCTGCATCTAAAAGGACCAAGAACTCCCTAGGACGGCGGCTCTGCTCCAAAGAAGAAACATCTTTGCAATAAAGACAACACTTTTCTCGCCGGAAGCATGAGACTTTGCAGTCTGCACCCGAGACCCCCGGCTCGACCTGCGGAGAAACAACACTACAGGGAGGACTCCCCGGCGACTACGACCCTGTGAGTAGCCAGAGTTGACCCCCCTCAGCCCCCCCAGCGACGCCTGCAGAGGGAATCCAGAGGCTCCCCCTGACCGCAACTGCCTGCTTCTAAGAACCCGACGCCTGGTAAAGACACTGCACCCGCAGCCCCCAGGACCTGAAGGATCCGACCTCCAGTGCAGAAGCGTTCCCCAGGTGGCCCTCTCCCTTGCCCAGGTGGCGGCTACCCCGAGGAGCCCCCCCCTTGCCTGCCTGCATCGCTGAAGAGACCCCTTGGTCTCCCATTGAACTCCATTACAAACCGACGCCTGTTTGCACTCTGCACCCGGCCGCCCCCGTGCCGCTGAGGGTGCACTTTCTGTGCTGACTTGTGTGTCCCCCAGTGCCCTACAAAACCCCCCTGGACTGCCCTCCGAAGTCGCGGGTACTTACCTGCTGGCAGACTGGAACCGGGGGGTTCCCCTTCTCCATTGAAGCCTATGCGTTTTGGGCACCACTTTGACCTCTGCACCTGACCGGCCCTGAGCTGCTGGTGTAGTAACTTTGGGGTTGCTCTGAACCCCCAACGGTGGGCTACCTTGGACCCAACTTTGAACCCTGCAGGTGGTTTACTAACCTGCAAAACTAACAAATACTTACCTCCCCCAGGAACTGTTGAAAATTGCAGTGTCTAGTTTAAAAAAAGCTTATTGCCATTTTTGTGAAAACTGTACATGCTATTTTGCTGATTCAAAGTTCTTAAGTTACCTAAGTGAAATACCTTTCATTTAAAGTATTACTTGTAAATCTTGAACCTGTGGTTCTTAAAATAAACTAAGAAAATATATTTTTCTATACAAAAACCTGTTGGCATGGAATTGTCTTTGAGTGTGTGTTCCTCTTATATTGCCTGTGTGTGCACAACAAATGCTTAACACTACCCTCTGATAAGCCTACTTCTCGACCACACTACCACAAAATAGAGCATTAGAATTATCTCTTTTGCCACTATCTTACCTCTAAGGGGAACCCTTGGACACTGTGCATGCTATTTCTTACTTTGAAATAGTACATACAGAGCCAACTCCCTACAATATCCCCATATGCTCCTGGAACACTTGTGGTCTAAAAAACCTGGTTACCAATAAGCTGGCACTGAGTTTCCTAAAGCAGTTTGAAATCTTCATGTTGCAGGAAACATGGTGCATGGAGCCAATACACATTTCTGGACATTCAGGGATAGACGTCTCTGCAAAACAACCTCAAAGTCACGGACACCCCAAGGGGGGCCTTACAACATACTGCTCCACGAAAATCAACTGGGTGATCAAACAGATCGACCTGGGCATTGACTGGCTGCTACCAACTATGTTGGAACACTGGGCTCCATTAGGCAACAACAGAACCCTACTACTGATCAATGTATATAATCATCCTAATAAAATGCAAAACAGAGAAAATATGGAAACGTTGATCAGCATTGTAAAAATGCTGCAGAAGCAAAATAAGGACGCAATCCTCATTCTGTCTGGCGATTTCAACCTTGATTTGAGAAAGTGCAGCACAAAACCTCTAAATGGAACATACACTAACTCAAAGCTTGAAACCCTGTGTTTGCGTTGCCTGATTCCTCTTCCTGAGGATGCTTCATCCGCACAAGTAACCTTCTTAAGTGGCACAAAAAAATCTAACATCGACTTTACATTTATCAATGAAACTGCACTGCCATTGGTTTTAGCATATAGGATCCAAGAACGCACTGAGAGCGATCACTTCCCACAACTCATTAAGATCCGGAATGAATGGAACAGGCTACCCTCTGCCAATATCATAATTTCAGCCCCAGTGACTTATGACACAAAACAATTTAAATGGAAGGGGCCAGGCCTCGGTATAGTAATGGAAGAAGTGTACCGCAGTGCTGGCACAATTAATGAGCTTAAAGAAACACTAAGAATGCAGGAACAAGAAAATCATCCTCTAGGAGAACGAGTGACCGATAGGACGCACTTGTGTGATTCCTTAATGAATACATTTTCCATCAAAAAAAGTCTCCCAATTTAGGTCATAGAAACAAAAAACAAAGTTAAGAGCGGCAGAGCAGAAAAGCCATGGTTTAACAAAACACTGCATAATCAGAAAAATCAAGTCTCTAGAGAATTAAAAGAAGTCCTAAAGGACACACGCTGGGGAAGGAAATCTGACAACACAAGGCTCTCTGAGCTAAGAGCCAAATACAAGAAAAATAGCTGGATGGCAAAACGGAGGTATCATGAGGATTTGTGGACCAAGCTGCTCATGTCCAACAAACAGAAAAATAATGAAAAGTTCTGGGAACTGATAAATGTACTAAATCAGGGGAAAAAAATCGACATATGAACACCGGAATTGATGCGGCCACATGGGAAGCCCACATACAAACAATGTTCTCACGCCCAGTACACCATATGAAGGAGGAGGCCACTCAGGCAGCCAATGACCCAAGTAAGATAACTTTGGTTTCAGAGAGACAACGCAAACAGATTTACTTATAAACCAAAATGAACAAAAGTACACACTAAAGAGCATCGACATCGAAAAGGTGATAAGCCTTATAAAGAAATTAAAACTGGAAGGGTCAGCTGGCCGGAACGGAATGCCAAATGCCCTATTTAGAGGAGACCCTTCATTCTGGGCACAATATATGATGCTGCTTTTTGATGACCCCCAGGGCACCACGGGTCTACCAGACGCATGGAAAGGCAGTATCATCCATCCAATATATAAAGCAGGCAACCCCGCTAGCCCTTCAAACTACAGGCTAATAGCATTGATAGATGTGGAAATAAAACTCTACTCAGCATGTTTACTGCAACTACTAGCAGAATGGATTCATGACAGACATCTAATTCCACAATGCCAGACACGTTTCAGAACTGGTATGGGAGCCTCCACTAACCTGACAACCCTGGCTCTGTTGGGAAACAAAGCCAGGCTTAAGAAGAAAAGGCTATTCACATGTTTTATTGATCTAAAGGCAGGGTTTGATTTCGTACCAAGAACCCACCTATGGGACAAACTGAAAGGTTGGGGCTTACCCTGTAGCCTTCTCAATGCAATGATGGACTTGTACATAGGCACTTGGGCGCAAGTAAAAATCGAAGAAGGTGGCTACCTCACCAACAGAATATTGATGGCAAAAGGACTAAAACAAGAATGTATTAGCTCCTACGCTGTTCAACTTATATCTTGCCGACCTAGCTGAGGCTCTAGCATCGGTAAACAGCCATCCGCCAATATTGCCCAAGAAAGGAATAGCATGGCTACAGTATGCAGACGACAGTCATACTCAGCCAAACACAAGTCGGCCTACAGCATAGCATCAACGCATTTCATACATACATAACAATGCAAGGTCTGGAATTGAATTTGAGTAAAACTAAGGTTGTCCGCCTAGTAGACATAAAGTACAAATCTTCTTCATGGTTCATAAAGGGAACCCGGGTGGAGGCTGCCCCCACATACAAATATTTGGGATTCACCATGGACCGCCTCTTGACCTTCAAGCCACAGCTTGCTGTTGCTCAAGCTAAAGCCCTTTCATTGACCTATGGCTTCAAAATACTAAAACAAAAACTGAGCTGCCCGTCATATTCACACCTCCTTTCAGTCATGGCAGCACGACTAATGCCGACTGTCACTTATGGCGCCGAAATCATGCTGGGGAAGGAGGCAGTTTTTTTCAATCAAGTCCAGACAAAGGCCTACAAAATGGTTTTTCGGATACCCCGACCAGCATCTCCAGTCCAGGTCTGCCTAGAATTGGGTCTGAAAAACTACGAATTTCAGAGTAAATGTGCTTTCACCAAATTATGCTGGAGGATGCGTACAGCAGAGATTGGTACCTTAAATAACCTATGTTGGATGGAAATCGAGGAGCAACAGGGTCACAACAATAAAGGCACCTGTGGTCAGCATTTAAACAACTGTTTTAAAGTGCTAGGTCTGCCAGAAGCCTGGGAGCAGAACCTGGGCAAAAAGGAGATTTACCGGAAGGCAAATGCTGTCACTAAGATAAAATCTTTAAATTCTGACAAACAAAAATTGGGAAGAAGAAGACAGCACGCCAGGATTGTAACAACATCTTACAAAACCTTACGGGTACAGGAATATTTAGCAGCATCCTTCAACCAGTTGCTGGAACACTAGTTCATGCTCTTTCGATTTGGGTTGATGGAAACGAAAGATATGGTCCCTTCATGGAGACAACAAGATCCGACACATTCCTGTCGACTGTGTGGATACAGACAGGAGTCCTTAGAACACATTTTCTGTGTGTGCCCGGCGTTGCTAGGTTACAGGATATTGTATCTGAAAAATATTTTTAGGATATTGAACATGCAGGCCAGCCGTCATCAGATGGCTCAGCGGACTCTCAATTCTCTTTTCTTGTCGGGGGACCAAATTTATGGTACAGGCCCAGAAAGAACTAGAGAATAAAGTCTAAGCCGAGTGCGCACGGGTTATCATTTTATGTTAGTAAAGCACCCAACAGGTTAGCTGCAGCCAGAAAACATTCTCAGGTATAACTTAGTGTTCGTCATTTTTAGTATTCCCTGAGCCCTACTCATCTACAATCACAGTTTTGCACGGGAGTAAGAAAGTCCTAAATTTAAGACCAAGAGTAAGGTTGGAATCAGTAGAGAACATTTTAGTCATGCACAAATTGATCATTATGATAAGTTTTAGTTTAAACAAGCATTTTATGTTTTTATGAGTCTCTATTTAATACAGTGAGTATGCTAAGTATTTCTACAAATATGTATGTTTGAATTGCAATGGTTTTAACTAACTGTGCCAATAAATTTAAACTTGAAACTATAACACACATCTGTCACCTTCTTGGCCTCTCATTCTTCTTGACAAAGAGCAGAGTGTTGCTGCAAGTTTTTTGGAAGCGACAAACACATTCAGTGTGCGCCCGGCTGAGGCTGTCGATCGTTTCACTGGTTCTTCTAATTGTGAGGTTGTGTGCTGGTGTTTAGGGATTGGACCGGTGTATTTCAGGTATTGAAATTGTGAACACTTTAGAATATGCGCCACCGGGTGAGTGAGTCCACCTCTGGATGCAGGGTTACCACATGGTGCTCTGTTAGTCAGTAGGACAGGGGGGGAGGTGTGTGGTGCAGTGTAGGTGCAGGTCCTCAGTCTGAGACTCTTCACAGGTTTGATGCCTTTGTGGACACCCACAATCCGGCTGATGTGCTTAAGACGAGTCCTGCTGTACTATGTGGGGCTTGTTTGTCTCAGGAAGTGTAAGCCACTGTGAGGAAGAGTAGATCACTGATTCATGGGAGGCAGGAGGGGGTTGTAGAAGGTCTAAACACAGTTGTGTGCCTCTGCATCTGTACATGTGTTTTCACTAGGTTTTAAGGGGCAGCGACCATTGGAGGGTGTTGTCAGTTACTACAGATATCAGTGCACCCACAGGGGTGGGCTGGTCAGGGCTTGCTTCAGGTGAGGTTGTGTCAATGAGCTGGGGTTGCTTCACATGAGGTTGTGTTAGTGAGTTGGGGTTCCTTTGCATGAGGTTGTGTTAGTGAGTTGGGGTTGCTTCGCATGAGGTTGTGTTAGTGAGTTGGGGTTGCTTTGCGTGAAGTTGTGTTAGTGAGTTGGGCTTGCTTCTCGTGAGGTTGTGTCAGTGAGTTTGGCTTCCTTCAGGTGAGGTTGTGTCAGAGAGTTGAGCTTCGGGTGAGGTTGTGTCAGTGAGTTGGGCTTCGGTGAGGTTGTGTTAGTGAGTTGGGGTTGCTTCGCTTGAAGTTGTGTCAGTGAGTTGGGCTTGCTTCAGGTAAGGTTGTGTCAGTAAGTTGGGCTTCGGGTGAGGTGTGTTAGTGAGTTGGGGTTGCTTTGCGTGAGGTTGTGTCAGTGAGTTGGGCTTCGGGTGAGGTTGTGTCAGTGAGTTGGGCTTCAGGTGAGGTTTTGTCAGTGGGTTAACCTTGCTTCAGATGAGGTTGTGTCAGTGAGCTGGGCGCTGTGGGCGGGGGGGGTTCGGTTGGATACCATGGTGAATCATGGCATGCGGAGCTTGCAGGGTTCAGCAATTGTCGTTTGACTACCTTGCTTCGATGCATTGATGCGGCGTTTCGTTTTTGTTGCTGTGATTGGTCCCCTTATTGATTTCTTTTTAAGAATAACATTTACACGTTTCCAGACATGAAGAGAAACACTCTGTCTCTCCCGTTCCCCACTTTAATGTGTTTTCTCAGAAACTGACCCGTTCGTGATGGTGAAACCGGAAGGACTGAAGCTCAGCAGCGCCTTTCCCTGTAGTCCATCTCTCCTTCCTGCCCCAGGCTGCAGTAGTACCATTCGTGTGCTCTTGGGCATGTAAGGCCCGTGTGGTCTTTTGTAAACTAACGTCAGGAGCAGGGCCCCCACCAGTGGGATACGGCATCCGGACCCGTATCAGAATGTGTGAGGTTTTCCACCCCTAGAACATGCCACACTCTGTGGTACCAACCCTCCAGGGTGGCACCAGCATAGCTGCCAAGTTTCCCAGGTCCATTCTTTATGTGTTGCTTCAATCCGAGTTTTTTTTACTTTGAATTCTGGACTTGTAGTCCTGTTTTATAATGGAATAAATAAAACTAAAACTCCCAGAATTCAAACTAAAAACTTGGACTGGAGCAGCACATCACGCACTGACCCGGGAAAACCTGGAATGGATGCCCCGGTCAGCAGCCAGCTAGTAGGGTCTGACCGGCCAGTGATAAGAGCGCATTTATCACCCTCCGCAAGTTTCCCCGCGTGTTTATTCAGCATTCAGACAAGATATGGGGGGGTCTCTGGGATGATGTTCCATCACCCCAGGAACCCCTGGCCAGACGGGGTGTATTAAAGGATGCCCCATAGAAGGAGGTGGTTCTCCCCCGCCTGTAGCCCCCCAGCACAGGTCCCATCTTGTTCTTTCCAGCGCGTGAAGTCGATGTGCGGACCCCCTTCACCTCGGATGGATTCTTGGTACATTCTACCTCCGAGAGGCCCGTGGGATCCCTTTAATGCAGCGGTGAGTCTGGTGGACTATTCGGCTTCTGTAAACTGAAGGTTCAACCCTCTCCCGGCAGCTCTGAAAGCTTCTCTTCTGTGCCGGGCTTCTTTCTAGTGACAATGTAGAGATTCTTGAAATAAGGGTGAGGTTGGGTGGCGGGTGGGGAAATGGGGAGGGGGCACCATCGCTTTCCTTAAAACAGATTGTCTGGAGCTGGATAACCCTTGATTGACACCACGGATCTCCCCCTGCAGGTTGGTTTACCGCCCCTCGACAGGTCGAATTCACTGTTCTAGGCCACAGGGCGTGCAGCAGGTAGAGTGGCACCGAGGACCAGTGGTTTCTGGGGCTCATGTCCATTCTGACCCTGGCGCCCATAATACTAAGGCTAACCTACTGCTAGGACCGGAGGGAAGTCAGCATACGATTAAATTGCGGAGTTTGGGTGATGCTGCTGGTTTCTGTCTGAGTAGAATTGATGGCTTCAGTTATTGGTGCTCAGTCCCGCGGAGGGGCTGTTAAAACTGGACTATCTGGGGGCTCTTAGACGGGTGAGTGGAGTGAAAAGTCTGTGCGGGAATGCTCGCCTTAGCTGCAGAATAACTCTTCTGTGAAGATATCGGCGGGCTTGTGTTATTTCTCAGAGGGAAAGCAGCTCCTACAATAGTAGCAAGCGTTGGTGGTATAGTGGTGAGCATAGCTGCCTTCCAAGCAGTTGACCCGGGTTCGATTCCCGGCCAACGCAGTATATATTTTTGTGCAATAATATAATTTCATTATTACTGTGTGAGTTTCACTTTGATAGTAAATCATTTAGTCTGTCTCACGACTGACATTGACTCACAAGGATACAGAACTAAGGAAACCACGAGGAATGATATCACGGAGAGGCCGGAGCGACTCGGACGCATTTCCACCCACAGGTTTATGTTCTGGATCTCCCCCTGCAGGGCTGCACCGGCAGCTGACACACCGGGTGAACGTATGTGCAGCCACTTCTGAAAAGAATCGTGAATTACTCCAGTACTTCGAGCTCTGGCTCCATAGCAAGAACTAGTACGTGTTTGCAGCTGCACATCCTGTACATGATGACGTGGGAACTGTAAGTCAGTGCCTCAGTTCTGTTTTGCTGTTCGGTAGGACAGTGAATCCCTGAGTCCTTTCAGCGCTAGTAGCATCTCCAGACCCTCAACCCACTGGGGATTTTCCGGGGTCTGCAGCGGCCAATCCTGCACTTTCTACTTGTTAAGAAATCATTCACAAAACGGGAGATTAACCCTTTCTGAAAGAGGCGCTGGTTTATTGCCCCGAATGTTAGACCAAGGTCGGTTCTTTGCAGTAGTCCGGACAGTTGGCTCAGCTGGTAAAAACTACAACTGTGTGAAACAGAAAAACATTGTTTCACAGAAATGTGTTATAATGCTGTGAGGTTTAGTGGATTTATTGTGCTTAAACGACTGTGAGATTAGCGAGGGGAGTAGTTTGCTGTCTCTCATTTGTAAAAAAAAAAAAAAAAAAATGTGAGAAATTAATTTCTCACTGATGAAATTCATGAAGTTCTGTGAGTATTGCATGGTGTGAAATTCGCAGATCTTGCTGGTGTAATAAAACTTCGCTCAGGCTTGGTGAGAAAATGCTGTTAACAAAAATATACATTTAATTGTTCGACTTACCTTGAAAGCTTATGTCAGGTGACCCTCAATGACTAAAGACTTTAGGGGTGACAGTGCAAACCTTGTGGCTGGTATCACCGGTGCCATTGAAACATAACAGTGCTGCAAAGTTACTGATAGCTAAAACCCTGTCCTTTCAGTCTTCGTTGTCAGAGGGCAGCAAAGCTGAACGGATTAATCTTCTTATTTAAGGTGAAATTGCTTTAGAAACTCAGAGAATCTGACACATGAATAACACAAAAGACCGGTTGTCAAATCAGAGCTCTGGCCGCTTTCTTTAGTAGAGGTGGTTGGATTATTAAATATGAAACTTCTATAGTTCACTACATTTCTACCGAATGCGAGGACAATCTGACTGTCTCAGGAAGTTGCCCCTCAGTTGTATAAGGGGATACCTTCCATCAAACTTTTTGACAGGTGCCCGCCCCGTGATCACGTAGGCAATGACGTGGGTACCCTGCCCCGTGATGACGTAAGTAATGACGTAGGTGAGTCACGTGGGTTGTGACATGATGTGATGCTGTGTTAGTCACGTGCCCTGATGCTGTCCCTTGTGTGTAGGTCTATGGACTGTGTGAAATGGCGGCTGTGCAGGTGTGCGGCATGCTTCATGGCCTAAGAGGACAAGTGTGGACATGTCAGACATTCAGGACCGAGTGGCTGCCTGGGGGGCCACCTCGCAGGGCAGAGCATTGGGGTTGTAATGACAAACCTCCACCCTACCAACTAATCCAAAAAGAGGGGCTGGGCAAATGCTGCAAAGGTCATGACATATGGTTACTGTTACGTGTAACCCCTCAACGTATCAGAGCCGTCAAGGTGAGCATGTGACCGCTATGTTGTAGAGGCGTACGCCCTTTTTGAACCATTGAATACATATAAGGAGCCGGCCAGAGCAGCACGCCAAACCGAGAACCATTTCTGAAATAGGTTGTCAAGGCATTATGAAGAGATACAGTCCGCTCACCAGAAAAGCCGCCTCCTCAGGTGCCCAGAACACTATCAATAGATATTATCGGTCCCTAACACCTCCGATGTGGATGAGAATGCACAGCTGGCTGCCCCTACAGAGGGGGGTTCCAACGTTACCGATTTTCAAAAGGAAGTTTGCGAGCGGCTTGAAAAGCTCAGCCTCTAGGATTTGCCGCAACTGAAATCCCCTATTAAGGTTGAAGGCGACGGCCGCGAAGCCTCGAAAGACTAATTAAATGATTCAATCAACTTCATCGACAGTGAAGATGATGAAAACTGTATTGCACCACCGAATTCACAAGTCTATGAAGATATGGGCTTTCAGGAGGACCCTGATCCAGAGGCAGTCGTCGCACAGCCGGCAGGTGTAAACTCTGAAGCCGCTTATACACCAATGGACCTACGCGACTCGCAAGATTTCAGAGCAGCCGCTGAGTGTAGCAAAAATGCTGAGCAGTAAGCTTATCAGAGGGTCGTGTTAAGCATTTGTTGTACACACACCGGCAATTAATGAGGAACACACACTCAAAGACTTACTCCAGGCCAATAGGTTTTTATATTGGAAAAATATATTTTCTTAGTTTATTTTAAGAACCACAGGTTCAAGATTTACATTAAACACTTTAAATGCTAGGTACTTCACTTAGATACTTTAGGAACTTTGAATGAAAACAATATCATGTACAGCCTTTGTAAAAATTGCAATAAGCTATTTTCAAAGTAGACACAGTGCAAAAATCAACATTTCCTGGGGGAGGTAAGTAAACGTTAGATTAGGAGGTAAGTAAAACACTTACAAGTCTCAGTCCTGGGGCATAGGCAGCTCACCGATGGGGGTTCAAGGCAACCCCAAAGTTACCACACCAGCAGCTCAGGGCTAAAAGCTCATTTATGGTCGGCCTTTGGTGCGAATCATATGGCAAAAGGTGGTTTGTTAAGATGAGAGCACTCATATCGTGCTAGGCAAAATATACAGGGGAGGCACTCATTTTTGTGTCAGGTGTATGTAGAGATGAGACAGCGACTTTTATGCACTAATGAGCCACGCAATTGTGTTACATCTTGGGGTTCAGTCCAAGCCATATTGAGCAGACGAGAGCGGTCATGGTGGCGGGCGCCTGGCTGTCGGGCAGGGTGTAAGGCTCAATAGTGTACAGTGAGACTCTGTAGGGCTTTGTAGGAAAGTACCATCTTGCCTGGCATGTTACCCCCATTTTTCACTGTATATATGTTGTTTTAGTTGTATGTGTCACTGGGACCCTGGTAACCCAGGGCCCCAGTGCTCATAAGTGTGCCTGAATGTGTTTCCTGTGTAGTGACTAACTGTCTCACTGAGGCTCTGCTAATCAGAACCTCAGTGGTTATGCTCTCTCATTTCTTTCCAAATTGTCACTGACAGGCTAGTGACCATTTTTACCAATTTACATTGGCTTACTGGAACACCCTTATAATTCCCTAGTATATGGTACTGAAGTACCCAGGGTATTGGGGTTCCAGGAGATCCCTATGGGCTGCAGCATTTCTTTTGCCACCCATAGGGAGCTCTGACAATTCTTACACAGGCCTGCCACTGCAGCCTGAGTGAAATAACGTCCACGTAATTTCACAGCCATTTTACACTGCACTTAAGTAACTTATAAGTCACCTATATGTCTAACCTTTACCTGGTAAAGGTTAGGTGCAAAGTTACTTAGTGTGAGGGCACCCTGGCACTAGCCAAGGTGCCCCCACATTGTTCAGAGCCAATTCACTGAACTTTGTGAGTGCGGGGACACCATTACACGCGTGCACTACATATAGGTCACTACCTATATGTAGCTTCACCATGGTAACTCCGAATATGGCCATGTAACATGTCTATGATCATGGAATTGCCCCCTCTATGCCATCCTGGCATTGTTGGTACAATTCCATGATCCCAGTGGTCTGTAGCACAGACCCTGGTACTGCCAGACTGCCCTTCCTGGGGTTTCTCTGCAGCTGCTGCTGCTGCCAACCCCTCAGACAGGCAGCTGCCCTCCTGGGGTCCAGCCAGGCCTGGCCCAGGATGGCAGAACAAAGAACTTCCTCTGAGAGAGGGTGTGACACCCTCTCCCTTTGGAAAATGGTGTGAAGGCAGGGGAGGAGTAGCCTCCCCCAGCCTCTGGAAATGCTTTGTTGGGCACAGATGTGCCCAATTCTGCATAAGCCAGTCTACACCGGTTCAGGGACCCCTTAGCCCCTGCTCTGGCGCGAAACTGGACAAAGGAAAGGGGAGTGACCACTCCCCTGACCTGCACCTCCCCTGGGAGGTGTCCAGAGCTCCTCCAGTGTGCTCCAGACCTCTGCCATCTTGGAAACAGAGGTGCTGCTGGCACACTGGACTGCTCTGAGTGGCCAGTGCCACCAGGTGACGTCAGAGACTCCTGCTGATAGGCTCCTTCAGGTGTTAGTAGCCTTTCCTCTCTCCTAGGTAGCCAAACCCTCTTTTCTGGCTATTTAGGGTCTCTGTCTCTGGGGAAACTTTAGATAACGAATGCATGAGCTCAGCCGAGTTCCTCTGCATCTCTCTCTTCACCTTCTGATAAGGAAACGACCGCTGACTGCGCTGGAAGCCTGCAAACCTGCAACATAGTAGCAAAGACGACTACTGCAACTCTGTAACGCTGATCCTGCCGCCTTCTCGACTGTTTTCCTGCTTGTGCATGCTGTGGGGGTAGCCTGCCTCCTCTCTGCACCAGAAGCTCCGAAGAAATCTCCCGTGGGTCGACGGAATCTTCCCCCTGCAACCGCAGGCACCAAAAAGCTGCATTACCGGTCCCTTGGGTCTCCTCTCAGCACGACGAGCGAGGTCCCTCGAATCCAGCGACGCTGTCCAAGTGACCCCCACAGTCCAGTGACTCTTCAGCCCAAGTTTGGTGGAGGTAAGTCCTTGCCTCACCTCGCTGGGCTGCATTGCTGGGAACCGGGACTTTGCAGCTATTCCGGCCCCTGTGCACTTCCGGCGGAAATCCTTTGTGCACAGCCAAGCCTGGGTCCACGGCACTCTAACCTGCATTGCACGACTTTCTAAGTTGGTCTCCGGCGACGTGGGACTCCTTTGTGCAACTTCGGTGAGCATTGTTTCACGCATCCTCGTAGTGCCTCTTTCTGGCACTTCTCCGGGTGCTACCTGCTTCAGTGAGGGCTCTTTGTCTTGCTCGACGTCCCCTGTCTCTGCAGGTCCAATTTGCGACCTCCTGGTCCCTCCTGGGCCCCAGCAGCGTCCAAAAACGCCAAACGCACGATTTGCGTGTAGCAAGGCTTGTTGGCGTCCTTCCGGCGGGAAAACACTTCTGCACGACTCTACAAGGCAAGACGGGTTCCGTCCACCAAAGGGGAAGTCTCTAGCCCTTTTCGTTCCTGCAGAAACCTCAGCTTCTTCTGTCCAGTCGAAGCTTCTTTGCACCCGCAGCTGGCATTTCCTGGGCATCTGCCCATCTCCGACTTGCTTGTGACTTTTGGACTTGGTCCCCTTGTTCCACAGGTACCCTAGATTGGAAATCCACAGTTGTTGCATTGCTGGTTTGTGTCTTTCCTGCATTATTCCTCTAACACGACTCTTTTGTCCTTAGGGGAACTTTAGTGCACTTTGCACTCACTTTTCAGGGTCTTGGGGAGGGTTATTTTTCTAACTCTCACTATTTTCTAATAGTCCCAGCGACCCTCTACAAGGTCACATAGGTTTGGGGTCCATTCGTGGTTCGCATTCCACTTTTGGAGTATATGGTTTGTGTTGCCCCTATCCCTATGTTTCCCCATTGCATCCTATTGTAACTATACATTGTTTGCACTGTTTTCTAAGACTATACTGCATATTTTTGCTATTGTGTATATATATCTTGTGTATATTTCCTATCCTCTCACTGAGGGTACACTCTAAGATACTTTGGCATATTGTCATAAAAATAAAGTACCTTTATTTTTAGTATAACTGTGTATTGTGTTTTCTTATGATATTGTGCATATGACACTAAGTGGTACTGTAGTAGCTTCACACGTCTCCTAGTTCAGCCTAAGCTGCTCTGCTAAGCTACCATTATCTATCAGCCTAAGCTGCTAGACACCCTATACACTAATAAGGGATAACTGGGCCTGGTGCAAGGTGCAAGTACCCCTTGGTACTCACTACAAGCCAGTCCAGCCTCCTACATTGGTTGTGCAGTGGTGGGATAAGTGCTTGAGACTACTTACCACTCTTGTCATTGTACTTTTCATAAGAGAAAAATATACAAAACAAGGTCAGTGTATATACACATAGCCAAAAAGTTTTGCATTTCCTCTTTTCACTCTTTTCTAAGTGCTGAAAAGTACTTCTAAACTTTCAAAAAGTTCTTAAAAGTTTTAAAAGTTTTTTTCTGTCTTTCCAAAAAGTTCTGAAAACTTTTTACTCTTTTTCTATCACTTTAACTCTCTCTAAAAAATGTCTGGCACAGGAAAAAATGTTGAACTGTCCAAACTTGCATATGATCACCTTAGCTGGAAAGGAGCAAGGAGTCTCTGCATAGAGAGAGGTTTGAGTGTAGGGAAGAATCCTTCCTTAGAACTGTTAATTAATATGCTTAGAGTACAGGATAAGGCCATAAGTGCCCAATCTGTAGAAAAAGTAGCTAATGGTTCTCAATCTGATCCAGGGACTCCCCCAGGAAAAGGTTCAGGAAAGAAACTTCTCAGCCTGCCCATTACTAGACAGTCTAGCATAGTTGGTACAGAGGTTGAATCACACCATACTAATGGTGTGCTCTCACATTATACTGGTAGCCAAGCTGTTAGGGTGCCCTCTGTAAGGGACAGGTCTCCTTCTGTTCATTCCCATCATACCTCTGTATCTAGAAATGTCCCTCCCACCCACCCTGATGACAGATTGTTAGAAAGGGAGCTCAATAGATTGAGAGTGGAACAAACCAGACTGAAGCTCAAGAAGCAACAGCTGGATTTGGATAGACAGTCTTTAGAAGTAGAGAGGGAAAGACAGAAGTTGGGTTTAGAAACCCATGGTGGCAGCAGCAGTATTCCCCATAGTCATCCTGCAAAAGAGCATGATTCCAGGAATCTGCACAACATAGTTCCCCCTTATAAGGAGGGGGATGACATTAACAAGTGGTTTGCTGCACTTGAGAGGGCCTGTGCTGTACAGGATGTCCCTCAAAAGCAGTGGGCTGCTATCCTATGGCTATCATTTAGTGGAAAAGGTAGGGATAGGCTCCTTACAGTGAAAGAAAATGATGCCAATAATTTCCAAGTTCTTAAGAATGCACTCCTGGATGGTTATGGCTTAACCACTGAACAGTACAGGATAAAGTTCAGAGAGACCAAAAAGGAGTCTTCACAAGACTGGGTTGATTTCATTGACCAGGCAGTGAAGGCCTTGGAGGGGTGGTTACATGGCAGTAAAGTTACTGATTATGACAGCCTGTATAACTTAATCCTGAGAGAGCATATTCTTAATAATTGTGTGTCTGATTTGTTGCACCAGTACTTGGTGGACTCTGATCTGACCTCTCCCCAAGAATTGGGAAAGAAGGCAGACAAATGGGTCAGAACAAGAGTGAACAGAAAAGTTCATACAGGGGGTGACAAAGATGGCAACAAAAAGAAGGATGGTAAGTCTTCTGACAAGGGTGGGGACAAATCTAAAAATGAATCTTCATCAGGCCCACAAAAACACTCTGGTGGGGGTGGTGGGTCCAAATCCTCCTTTAATCAGAACAAGGAAAAGAAACCATGGTGCTATTTATGTAAAATAAAAGGCCATTGGACAACAGATCCCAGTTGTCCAAAGAAAGGCACCACAGCTCCTACCACTACAACCCCTACTGCTACACCTAGTGTCCCTACTAATAGCAGTGGTGGTGGGAGCAAACCTACTAATAGCCAATCCAAGGGAGTAGCTGGGCTCACTTTTGGTAATTTAGTTGGGGTTGGTCTGATTAGGGAGACCACAGAGGCTACTTTAGTCTCTGAAGGGGCTATTGATTTAGCCACTTTGGTTGCTTGCCCCCATAACTTGGAGAAGTACAAGCAACTAACCCTAATAAATGGTGTTGAGGTCCAGGCCTACAGGGACACAGGTGCCAGTGTCACAATGGTGATTGAGAAACTGGTGCACCCTGAACAACACATACTTGGACACCAGTACCAAGTAACCGATGCTCACAACATAACACAAAGCCACCCCATGGCTGTTGTAAATCTCAACTGGGGGGGGGGGTAACTGGTCCAAAGAAAGTTGTGGTAGCTTCAGATTTACCTGTAGACTGTCTATTAGGGAATGATTTGGAGACATCAGCTTGGTCAGATGTGGAGTTGGAGGCCCATGCAGCAATGCTGGGCATCCCAGGGCATATTTTTGCTTTGACAAGGGCTCAGGCCAAAAAGCAAAAAGGACAGGGAAGCTTGGATCCTGGAACAATGGACCAAGTGCTCCCTAAAGCTAGGTCTAGTAGAAGCAAACCACTTCCTACTATCCCTCCCTCTACAGTGGATTCAACTTCTGAGGAAGAAGAATTCCCTCCCTGTGCAGAACCTACACCAGAGGAGCTGGAAGCAGACACTGCTGAGCTTTTGGGTGAAGGGGGGCCTGCCAGGGAGGAGCTGAGTGTGGCACAGCAAACCTGTCCCACATTAGAGGGTCTCAGACAGCAAGCTGTCAATCAAGCTAATGGGGATGTCAGTGACTCTCACAGAGTTTACTGGGAGGACAACCTCTTGTACACTGAGCATAGAGATCCTAAACCTGGAGCTGCCAGGAGATTAGTGATTCCTCAGGAGTACAGAAAGTTCCTCCTAACACTGGCACATGACATTCCCTTAGCTGGGCACCTGGGTCAAATGAAAACTTGGGACAGATTGGTACCATTGTTTCATTGGCCTAGGATGTCTGAGGACACAAAGGAATTTTGCATGTCCTGTGAAACCTGTCAAGCCAGTGGAAAGACAGGTGGCACCCCAAAGGCACCCCTTATCCCACTGCCTGTGGTTGGGGTTCCCTTTGAAAGGGTAGGGGTTGACATAGTTGGCCCCCTTGTCCCTCCTACTGCTTCAGGCAATAGGTTTATCTTGGTGGTAGTGGACCATGCCACAAGATATCCTGAAGCAATTCCTTTAAGGACCACTACAGCTCCTGCAGTGGCAAAGGCCCTCCTGGGAATATTTTCCAGGGTGGGCTTCCCAAAGGAAGTAGTATCAGACAGAGGAAGCAATTTCATGTCTGCATACTTAAAGGCCATGTGGAAGGAGTGTGGTGTAACTTACAAGTTCACAACACCCTATCATCCACAAACAAATGGACTGGTGGAGAGATTTAATAAAACTCTCAAAGGCATGATTATGGGACTCCCTGAAAAACTCCGCAGGAGATGGGATATCCTTCTACCATGCCTCCTTTTTGCCTACAGGGAGGTACCCCAGAAAGGAGTGGGCTTCAGCCCCTTTGAACTTCTTTTTGGACACCCTGTTAGGGGTCCACTCACACTTGTAAAGGAGGGTTGGGAACAACCTTTAAAAGCTCCTAAGCAGGATATTGTGGATTATGTACTTGGTCTCAGATCAAGGATGGCTGAGTACATGAAAAAGGCCAGTAAAAACCTTCAGGCCAGCCAAGAGCTCCAGAAGCAATGGCATGATCAGAAGGCTGTTTTGGTTCAGTACCAACCAGGGCAGAAAGTGTGGGTCTTGGAGCCTGTGGCCCCAAGAGCACTCCAAGATAAATGGAGTGGACCCTACACAATTGTTGAAAAGAAGGGTGAAGTCACCTACTTGGTTGACTTAGGCACTGCCAGGAGTCCCCTTAGGGTGCTCCATGTCAACCGCCTGAAACCCTACTATGACAGGGCTGATCTCACCCTGCTCATGGCAACAGATGAGGGACAGGAAGAAGACAGTGATCCTCTACCTGATCTCTTCTCTTCCACAGAACAAGATGCTCTTGTGGAAGGTGTAGTTTTGGCGGATTGTCTTACTGCTGAGCAGAAAGATAATTGCATAAATCTCCTAGGACAATTTTCAAAACTCTTCTCCATTGTGCCAGGCACCACTTCTTGGTGTGAGCACACTATAGATACTGGAGACAGTTTACCTGTCAAAAGTAAGATCTATAGGCAGCCTGACCATGTCAGGGACTGCATAAAGCAAGAAGTTCAGAAAATGTTGGAACTAGGAGTGGTTGAGCACTCTGACAGTCCATGGGCTTCTCCTGTGGTACTGGTACCAAAACCCAATTCTAAAGATGGAAAGAAGGAAATGAGGTTTTGTGTAGACTATAGAGGTCTCAACTTGGTAACCAAAACTGATGCTCACCCTATACCCAGGGCAGATGAGCTCATAGATACACTGGCATCTGCCAAGTATCTAAGCACTTTTGATTTGACTGCAGGGTATTGGCAGATCAAATTGTCAGAAGATGCTAAACCTAAGACTGCATTTTCTACCATTGGAGGACATTACCAGTTTACTGTAATGCCTTTTGGTTTGAAAAATGCACCTGCCACTTTTCAGAGGTTGGTGAACACAGTCCTGCAAGGGCTGGAAGCTTTCAGTGCAGCATATTTGGATGATATAGCTGTCTTTAGCTCCAGCTGGGATGATCACCTGGTCCACCTTTGGAAAGTTTTGGAGGCTCTGCAAAAGGCAGGCCTCACTATCAAGGCTTCAAAGTGCCAGATAGGGCAGGGTAAGGTGGTTTATCTGGGACACCTTGTTGGTGGGGAACAGATTGCACCACTTCAGGGGAAAATCCAAACTATTATTGATTGGGTTCCCCCTACCACTCAGACTCAGGTGAGAGCCTTCCTAGGCCTCACTGGGTATTACAGGAGGTTCATTAAGAACTATGGCTCCATTGCAGCCCCTCTTAATGACCTCACATCCAAGAAAATGCCTAAAAAGGTATTATGGACAGCAAACTGTCAGAAAGCTTTTGAGGAGCTGAAGCAGGCCATGTGCTCTGCACCTGTCCTGAAAAGCCCTTGTTACTCTAAAAAATTCTATGTCCAAACTGATGCATCTGAATTAGGAGTAGGGGCAGTCCTATCACAACTTAATTCTGAGGGCCAGGATCAACCTGTTGCTTTTATTAGTAGAAGGTTGACCCCTAGAGAAAAGTGTTGGTCTGCCATTGAGAGGGAGGCCTTTGCTGTGGTCTGGGCTCTGAAGAAGTTGAGGCCATACCTGTTTGGCACTCACTTCATTGTTCAGACAGACCACAAACCTCTACTTTGGCTAAAACAAATGAAAGGTGAAAATCCTAAATTGTTGAGGTGGTCCATATCCCTACAGGGAATGGACTATACAGTGGAACATAGACCTGGGAGTAGCCACTCCAATGCATATGGACTCTCCAGATATTTCCACTTAGACAATGAAGACTCATCAGGTAATGGCTAGTCTTATTGTCCTTCGTTTGGGGGGGGGGGTTGTGTAGGAAAGTACCATCTTGCCTGGCATGTTACCCCCATTTTTCACTGTATATATGTTGTTTTAGTTGTATGTGTCACTGGGACCCTGGTAACCCAGGGCCCCAGTGCTCATAAGTGTGCCTGAATGTGGTACCTGTGTAGTGACTAACTGTCTCACTGAGGCTCTGCTAATCAGAACCTCAGTGGTTATGCTCTCTCATTTCTTTCCAAATTGTCACTGACAGGCTAGTGACCATTTTTAGCAATTTACATTGGCTTACTGGAACACCCTTATAATTCCCTAGTATATGGTACTGAAGTACCCAGGGTATTGGGGTTCCAGGAGATCCCTATGGGCTGCAGCATTTCTTTTGCCACCCATAGGGAGCTCTGACAATTCTTACACAGGCCTGCCACTGCAGCCTGAGTGAAATAACGTCCACGTAATTTCACAGCCATTTTACACTGCACTTAAGTAACTTATAAGTCACCTATATGTCTAACCTTTACCTGGTAAAGGTTAGGTGCAAAGTTACTTAGTGTGAGGGCACCCTGGCACTAGCCAAGGTGCCCCCACATTGTTCAGAGCCAATTCACTGAACTTTGTGAGTGCGGGGACACCATTACACGCGTGCACTACATATAGGTCACTACCTATATGTAGCTTCACCATGGTAACTCCGAATATGGCCATGTAACATGTCTATGATCATGGAATTGCCCCCTCTATGCCATCCTGGCATTGTTGGTACAATTCCATGATCCCAGTGGTCTGTAGCACAGACCCTGGTACTGCCAGACTGCCCTTCCTGGGGTTTCTCTGCAGCTGCTGCTGCTGCCAACCCCTCAGACAGGCAGCTGCCCTCCTGGGGTCCAGCCAGGCCTGGCCCAGGATGGCAGAACAAAGAACTTCCTCTGAGAGAGGGTGTGACACCCTCTCCCTTTGGAAAATGGTGTGAAGGCAGGGGAGGAGTAGCCTCCCCCAGCCTCTGGAAATGCTTTGTTGGGCACAGATGTGCCCAATTCTGCATAAGCCAGTCTACACCGGTTCAGGGACCCCTTAGCCCCTGCTCTGGCGCGAAACTGGACAAAGGAAAGGGGAGTGACCACTCCCCTGACCTGCACCTCCCCTGGGAGGTGTCCAGAGCTCCTCCAGTGTGCTCCAGACCTCTGCCATCTTGGAAACAGAGGTGCTGCTGGCACACTGGACTGCTCTGAGTGGCCAGTGCCACCAGGTGACGTCAGAGACTCCTGCTGATAGGCTCCTTCAGGTGTTAGTAGCCTTTCCTCTCTCCTAGGTAGCCAAACCCTCTTTTCTGGCTATTTAGGGTCTCTGTCTCTGGGGAAACTTTAGATAACGAATGCATGAGCTCAGCCGAGTTCCTCTGCATCTCTCTCTTCACCTTCTGATAAGGAAACGACCGCTGACTGCGCTGGAAGCCTGCAAACCTGCAACATAGTAGCAAAGACGACTACTGCAACTCTGTAACGCTGATCCTGCCGCCTTCTCGACTGTTTTCCTGCTTGTGCATGCTGTGGGGGTAGCCTGCCTCCTCTCTGCACCAGAAGCTCCGAAGAAATCTCCCGTGGGTCGACGGAATCTTCCCCCTGCAACCGCAGGCACCAAAAAGCTGCATTACCAGTCCCTTGGGTCTCCTCTCAGCACGACGAGCGAGGTCCCTCGAATCCAGCGACGCTGTCCAAGTGACCCCCACAGTCCAGTGACTCTTCAGCCCAAGTTTGGTGGAGGTAAGTCCTTGCCTCACCTCGCTGGGCTGCATTGCTGGGAACCGGGACTTTGCAGCTATTCCGGCCCCTGTGCACTTCCGGCGGAAATCCTTTGTGCACAGCCAAGCCTGGGTCCACGGCACTCTAACCTGCATTGCACGACTTTCTAAGTTGGTCTCCGGCGACGTGGGACTCCTTTGTGCAACTTCGGTGAGCACTGTTTCACGCATCCTCGTAGTGCCTGTTTCTGGCACTTCTCCGGGTGCTACCTGCATCAGTGAGGGCTCTTTGTCTTGCTCGACGTCCCCTGTCTCTGCAGGTCTAATTTGCGACCTCCTGGTCCCTCCTGGGCCCCAGCAGCGTCCAAAAACGCCAAACGCACGATTTGCGTGTAGCAAGGCTTGTTGGCGTCCTTCCGGCGGGAAAACACTTCTGCACGACTCTACAAGGCAAGACGGGTTCCGTCCACCAAAGGGGAAGTCTCTAGCCCTTTTCGTTCCTGCAGAAACCTCAGCTTCTTCTGTCCAGTCGAAGCTTCTTTGCACCCGCAGCTGGCATTTCCTGGGCATCTGCCCATCTCCGACTTGCTTGTGACTTTTGGACTTGGTCCCCTTGTTCCACAGGTACCCTAGATTGGAAATCCACAGTTGTTGCATTGCTGGTTTGTGTCTTTCCTGAATTATTCCTCTAACACGACTCTTTTGTCCTTAGGGGAACTTTAGTGCACTTTGCACTCACTTTTCAGGGTCTTGGGGAGGGTTATTTTTCTAACTCTCACTATTTTCTAATAGTCCCAGCGACCCTCTACAAGGTCACATAGGTTTGGGGTCCATTCGTGGTTCGCATTCCACTTTTGGAGTATATGGTTTGTGTTGCCCCTATCCCTATGTTTCCCCATTGCATCCTATTGTAACTATACATTGTTTGCACTGTTTTCTAAGACTATACTGCATATTTTTGCTATTGTGTATATATATCTTGTGTATATTTCCTATCCTCTCACTGAGGGTACACTCTAAGATACTTTGGCATATTGTCATAAAAATAAAGTACCTTTATTTTTAGTATAACTGTGTATTGTGTTTTCTTATGATATTGTGCATATGACACTAAGTGGTACTGTAGTAGCTTCACACGTCTCCTAGTTCAGCCTAAGCTGCTCTGCTAAGCTACCATTATCTATCAGCCTAAGCTGCTAGACACCCTATACACTAATAAGGGATAACTGGGCCTGGTGCAAGGTGCAAGTACCCCTTGGTACTCACTACAAGCCAGTCCAGCCTCCTACAGGCTTCAGTTTTTGCTTCTACACGATCTGAAGGCTTATCCTCATGCTTTGGGCCTCAGTGGGGAATCTCAGCTCTGAAGAACTGAAGGGTTTATGGCATCAGGGAGACGGCACACCAGGACCAGGCTTAGCTGCCACATTCTTCTGCGTCAGGCCACCCCCCTTTTTTTGCCATTTTTGTGCCATTTTTTGGTCGAGCGTAAGCCATCGGCCTCGTGTCCACTTTTAGAATACTTCTTATGGCTTAAAGCAATTTCATTTGTTGGTTGCAGTGTCCTTTAAAAATCGCTAGTGGTCAGTTCTGCCTTTTTCTCACTCCTTGTACTGTTTCAGAGCAGTGACCAACTACTGTACTGATCCACTTTGGTTTCTTTATCTGTTGCTGGGACTGACTATTTTTGTTATTTCTTTGGTACTCCCTTTTCACTGTGGGCGTTTTAGGCTGGTAGCGACCTGCGTTTTGTTGCAGCATTTCATTCCTCCCACCTCCTCCCATTTCGCTGACATTTGTTTTGGCTTTATTCCAGTGCTGTCCTCGTTTACCTCCGGGTCCTAAAATACGCTTATTTTAAAAAAGAAACACACCATTGTTTAGCTCACTGTTCACGAAAGCCACAATATGCCCTTTCTGGTACAATGTAGCTAAACCTAGAAGCAATAATGTGAATCTTGCTTAGCCTCACATGCATCTTGAGTCTCTTTCTCAAGGACCCCTCCCTGCCAGCTCTCACGACATAGCACATAGGGCATTTCTTACCTCCTTTATTGGGGGAAAAAAAATCTTCTCAGGCTGCTCTGCTATTGTTAACTTCATTCGAGCTTTGTTGAAATGGAAGGCAATTAGGCTTTCAAGATGTTTCATTCTGTTAAAACAAAAAGAAAATACTTTTCCAGCCTGATTTCCCAATTTCTGTTCAGACGTTTAGGCAAGGAAAGTCCAGTTATGAATTTACAATGCCAATAGCTCAAACTCAAGAAAATGCAAGACCTATAGAATTGCAAATGCTTGTTCTGATTAATAGTTTGCAGTTGGTGGTTCATGGTGTTTCGTGGTGGTTCACAGTGGGGGTTTGAAAGAGCACAAAATGTGCAATAGCTCCAAAATTCCACTAAATCCAACAAGTGGAATACAGTCGTGAAAAGTGGCAAGTTCAATCTGCCAGTGATTTTTTTTCTATAGATTTCTGTTTCACATTTTTCTCCCACTAGTCATAGTCATCTAACTTATTTTTATTAATTGTGATATCATCTATCAAAATCTAGGTCATGTGCACTCCTTCCTTGCCTGACTTAAACATTAGTACAAACCTTTGCAATGGATATCTTGGCCAGTGGTGCAGTGAGGGTACATGGTGCCCTCATGCAAGCAAGGGAAATGCATCCATGTCCTCTGGTTAAGTAGCAAAAAGCCTAATTGGGATGTAGTGGTCCGCTCAAATTCAACAACCTCAGTGCCACTGCACCTGCTGCACTGTTGATAGATACCATTGTGATGTTCCTGGGGCCACACCCTTCAAAGGATAGAAAATACTTGAAATTAACTGAAAAGTTAAGGAGGAGAATTTCCTAGCGCGAGTAGCAACTTCAACAAGGTATCCCTGTGCAAGGATATTTCGGGGCGGGCAGCATTTTCTGTCGCTATTTGAGTATTCTCCGTGACACACTTGAGTGATGTCCACTGGCACAGTTCACTCCAAAATCATCTCTCCACTTGGACTCATGCGTGACTCTCCCATTCACCCAGTAACAGTGCGCCCACCAAAGCAAAGCTACTAACAATTGTGGCCAAGGAGGCAGAGTTCTGACTCTGTGCCCTCGAGGAGAGTGGCATATTAACAAAAAACTCTGTTTGCTGAGTTTATGGGATCTCGGCTGACTTGTGTTACAAATGTCTGATCTTTCGCTGCTGATGATACAAGAAATGTGTTTTTCATAGTCTATGTCACACTTGACAGGACTATAAATTAGCAGCGCCAGCAACAAAGCAAGTACAAGGGTGTCATGAAAATGTAGTAATACATATCGCATGGATGGTCTGTGTTATTGAATGGACTGTAAATGTTTACTTTAGAGTGACCTAGTGCCAGGCCTGTAGAATAGCTTCATGTACTTTAATCTCGTTAATTACTCTGGAAAGTTTGACGAGCAAGAAATCATTTTGCTTACTTTTCAGTCATCCTGTTGAACAGAACAGTAGACCTCGTGGCGCAACGGTAGCGCGTCTGACTCCAGATCAGAAGGTTGCGTGTTCAAATCACGTCGGGGTCAAAAAGTTGTTCTTTTAAACTCCAAAATTGACTCCCATGAATTTACCCTAATTTCTCAATTAAAAAAATAATTGCATTTAAAAACTCTTGGTTTATATAAACATAAATGTGGACCAAGCTCTCATAGATTACCTGGAAACCTGCTTCTAATGTGTACTTAGAAGCTTCGCATCATTTATAATGTACCCTTTGGGAAAAATGCAAGTGTTTTAGCTGCATTGAGCAACAAAAATAATGCTATGCCACAATTCTGTATTACATTAACAGGAAGTAGCAGCCTTACCTCACCCCACATTGCTAGTTATTATCTAAACAATGCGTTGGATACTTCAATTGATAGACAGTAGATGGCGCTGTCGTATAAGTCTATAGCCGCATATGATGCATCATTCTTTCCACTTGTGGAGTGGAAAATAAAATATTACGTTTTCCTTCAGCGGAAGATAATACAGAACTAATCATGAACTGTTAAATGAAAATATGGTGCTGGAAGTCAAAATGACTAGCAGAGGACGACTTCGAACCTTGGACCACAGAGTTACAGGCCTACTACTTTTCCACTGGGATCTCTACTGTTTCACACGGAAAAGAGTCCTTAATCCTTTTTATTTAGTGAAATTCTACAGCCCTGTCATTATTGATAAAATATGTGATTCAGCAGAAATATTTCTGCGGTAATGCACACATTATGCGATGCATTTATGTGAGACCAGAGAACCTATTTTTACCAAGAAGGGTTCAAACCAAACATTATGGATCTCTGTACATAAACACAGTGCGTGGTACTTCATGAGATGTATATATGTATTTTGCATTTTGGCCTTTTCCTTTCTGCAGATTTCTTAGAATGTCCCTCAGATTTATTTTCGCATATAATACTGGTGCGTTGAGTTAGTTCACGTGACTGACCACAAACACTCAAGCGACTAAACAATGACTGACCACAAACACGTATACAACGCTCTTCACCCTTAAGACTGGAGGAGTGAGACCATCTGGAGAGGACCCTTTGGGTGCAATAACATTTTCATTTGAGGCTCTGTTTCTCCCTGTCTTTTTACATTGCATGCCTCGCTCTGCATTACTCTCCTTCCTGACACATTCTGCTCAGCCCCCTCCAGGATCTTCGCATATACAGAGCAGATGGTTTTAACTTGTCACCTCTGAACATTTAAGACAAAAAATCAAGCGTTGGGATCCAGACCCAGAGGTACTCAGATACCCAGGGGGGTGGAAGTGAACAATTGTATATTGTATATTCAAAGGCACTTTTAACATGCTTATGATCTAAACCTACTTAAGCATTTAAGTGAACCAACATATCTGTTATCATATGTTGTTATGTTACCTTCTGTTGCTTTGTGTTGTGTGTGCTGTGTATGTGTGGTGTGGTGTTACAATATTATAACACACATCTGTCACCTAACAGATCTAGAATATCAAGGTACGTTCAGCTCATGGGGCATCGTCCTGCAAAAATTAGAACCGCCCGGACATACTAATCTTTTAATACCGCAACAAAAGAAGGGCAGATCAATTTTAAAAGGGGCCGTGGAAGTAGAAACCTCCCCAAGTAATCGGGAACATTTGACAATATTAGAACATTGGAATGCTGGGGGCTCCATTGAAAACAATGGAGTGCTGCAGGCTTTTACTGGCCGGTAAAAGCCCGCAGCGCCAACATTCCAATGTTTGCTTTGTTCACAGCAACAGCTGTGAACAAAGCCTCATGGAGCCAGAGGGGATATTAATCCCCTCTGGCTCCGTGAACATTTTTTTTTTTTTTTAATGGAACATTCTGCCCTGTGTGGCAGAATGTTCTAATAGCCTTAGAACCCGCCGTAGCGGGCTCTACCGGCTATTAAAGTCCCTCTCCCTTGTTAAATGCCCGAGCCGAGCGGGCCTTTAATAGCCGGTAGAGCCCGCTACGGCGGGATCTAAGGCTATAGTAAAGCATCATAGCATGCTTCATAACGGCACGCACCAACAGTTCTTCATCGGTATGCCCTCGACAGTCAAACAGGCTGGAAGGCAAATTTTAAACGACAACAATCATAACTGGTCCTGATGAAAACTCAGAAAAAATCTGTAAGGAAATGCCTCCTTGGCATGGTTACCCCCTGACTTTTTGCCTTTGCTGATGCCAAGTTATGATTTGAAAGTGTGCTGAGGCCTGCTAACCAGGCCCCAGCACCACTGTTCTTTCCCTAACCTGTACCTTTGTTTCCACAATTGGCACACCCTGGCATCCAGGTAAGTCCCTTGTAACTGGTACCCCTGGTACCAAGGGCCCTGATGCCAGGGAAGGTCTCTAAGGGCTGCAGCATGTCTTATGCCACCCTGGAGGCCCCTCACTCAGCACAGACACACTGCTTGCCAGCTTGTGTGTGCTGGTGGGGAGAAAATGACTCAGGGTGCCATGCCAACCTCACACTATCTATGGCATAGGTAAGTCACCCCTCTGGCAAGCCTTACAGCCCTAAGGCAGGGTGCACTATACCATAGGTGAGGGCATAGGTGCATGAGCACTATGCCCCTACAGTGTCTAAGCAAAACCTTGGACATTGTAAGTGCAGGGTAGCCATAAGAGTATATGGTCTGGGAGTCTGTCATACACGAACACCCCAGCACCATAATGGCTACACTGGAAACTGGGAAGTTTGGTATCAAACTTCTCAGCATAATAAATGCACACTGATGCCAGTGTACATTTTATTGTGAAATACACCCCAGAGGGCATCTTAGAGATGCCCCCTGAAAACATACCCGACTTCCAGTGTGGGCTGACTAGTTTTACCAGCCTGCCACACACCAGACATGTTGCTGGCCACATGGGGAGAGTGCCTTTGTCACTCTGTGGCTAGTAACAAAGCCTGTACTGGGTGGAGGTGCTTCTCACCTCCCCCTGCAGGAACTGTAACACCTGGCGGTGAGCCTCAAAGGCTCACCCCCTTTGTTACAGCACCCCAGGGCACTCCAGCTAGTGGAGTTGCCAGCCCCCTCCGGCCACGGCCCCACTTTTGGCAGCAAGGCCGGAGGAGATAATGAGAAAAACAAGGAGTCGTCACTGGCCAGTCAGGGCAGCCCCTAAGGTGTCCTGAGCTGAGGTGACTCTGACTTTTAGAAATCCTCCATCTTGCAGATGGAGGATTCCCCCAATAGGATTAGGGATGTGCCCCCCTCCCCTCAGGGAGGAGGCACAAAGAGGGTGTAGCCACCCTCAGGGCTAGTAGCCATTGGCTACTAACCCCCCAGACCTAAACACACCCCTAAATTGAGTATTTAGGGGCTCCCAGAACCTAGCAAGATAGATTCCTGCAACCTGAAGACGAAGAAGGACTGCTGGCCTGAAAGCCCTGCAGAGAAGACGGAGACACCAACTGCTTTGGCCCCAGCCCTACCGGCCTGTCTCCCCACTTCAAGAAAAACTGCAACAGCGACGCGTTCCACAGGGTCCAGCGACCTCTGGACCCTCAGAGGACTACCCTGCATCTAAAAGGACCAAGAACTCCCTAGGACAGCGGCTCTGCTCCAAAGAAGAAACATCTTTGCAATAAAGACAACACTTTTCTCGCCGGAAGCATGAGACTTTGCAGTCTGCACCCGAGACCCCCGGCTCGACCTGCGGAGAAACAACACTACAGGGAGGACTCCCCGGCGACTACGACCCTGTGAGTAGCCAGAGTTGACCCCCCTCAGCCCCCCCAGCGACGCCTGCAGAGGGAATCCAGAGGCTCCCCCTGACCGCAACTGCCTGCTTCTAAGAACCCGACGCCTGGTAAAGACACTGCACCCGCAGCCCCCAGGACCTGAAGGATCCGACCTCCAGTGCAGAAGCGTTCCCCAGGTGGCCCTCTCCCTTGCCCAGGTGGCGGCTACCCCGAGGAGCCCCCCCCTTGCCTGCCTGCATCGCTGAAGAGACCCCTTGGTCTCCCATTGAACTCCATTACAAACCGACGCCTGTTTGCACTCTGCACCCGGCCGCCCCCGTGCCGCTGAGGGTGCACTTTCTGTGCTGACTTGTGTGTCCCCCAGTGCCCTACAAAACCCCCCTGGACTGCCCTCCGAAGTCGCGGGTACTTACCTGCTGGCAGACTGGAACCGGGGCTTCCCCTTCTCCATTGAAGCCTATGCGTTTTGGGCACCACTTTGACCTCTGCACCTGACCGGCCCTGAGCTGCTGGTGTAGTAACTTTGGGGTTGCTCTGAACCCCCAACGGTGGGCTACCTTGGACCCAACTTTGAACCCTGCAGGTGGTTTACTAACCTGCAAAACTAACAAATACTTACCTCCCCCAGGATCTGTTGAAAATTGCAGTGTCTAGTTTAAAAAAAGCTTATTGCCATTTTTGTGAAAACTGTACATGCTATTTTTCTGATTCAAAGTTCTTAAGTTACCTAAGTGAAATACTTTAAATGAAAGGTATTACTTGTAAATCTTGAACCTGTGGTTCTTAAAATAAACTAAGAAAATATATTTTTCTATACAAAAACCTGTTGGCCTGGAATTGTCTTTGAGTGTGTGTTCCTCTTATATTGCCTGTGTGTGCACAACAAATGCTTAACACTACCCTCTGATAAGCCTACTTCTCGACCACACTACCACAAAATAGAGCATTAGAATTATCTCTTTTGCCACTATCTTACCTCTAAGGGGAACCCTTGGACTCTGTGCATGCTATTTCTTACTTTGAAATAGTACATACAGAGCCAACTTCCTACAATATCCCCATATGCTCCTGGAACACTTGTGCTCTAAAAAACCTGGTTACCAATAAGCTGGCACTGGGTTTCCTAAAGCAGTTTGAAATCTTCATGTTGCAGGAAACATGGTGCATGGAGCCAATACACATTTCTGGACATTCAGGGATAGACGTCTCTGCAAAACAACCTCAAAGTCACGGACACCCCAAGGGGGGCCTTACAACATACTGCTCCACGAAAATCAACTGGGTGATCAAACAGATCGACCTGGGCATTGACTGGCTGCTACCAACTATGTTGGAACACTGGGCTCCATTAGGCAACAACAGAACCCTACTACTGATCAATGTATATAATCATCCTAATAAAATGCAAAACAGAGAAAATATGGAAACGTTGATCAGCATTGTAAAAATGCTGCAGAAGCAAAATAAGGACGCAATCCTCATTCTGTCTGGCGATTTCAACCTTGATTTGAGAAAGTGCAGCACAAAACCTCTAAATGGAACATACACTAACTCAAAGCTTGAAACCCTGTGTTTGCGTTGCCTGATTCCTCTTCCTGAGGATGCTTCATCCGCACAAGTAACCTTCTTAAGTGGCACAAAAAAATCTAACATCGACTTTACATTTATCAATGAAACTGCACTGCCATTGGTTTTAGCATATAGGATCCAAGAACGCACTGAGAGCGATCACTTCCCACAACTCATTAAGATCCAGAATGAATGGAACCGGCTACCCTCTGCCAATATCATAATTTCAGCCCCAGTGACTTATGACACAAAAAAATTTAAATGGAAGGGGCCAGGCCTCGGTATAGTAATGGAAGAAGTGTACCGCAGTGCTGGCACAATTAATGAGCTTAAAGAAACACTAAGAATGCAGGAACAAGAAAATCATCCTCTAGGAGAACGAGTGACCGATAGGACGCACTTGTGTGATTCCTTAATGAATACATTTTCCATCAAAAAAAGTCTCCCAATTTAGGTCATAGAAACAAAAAACAAAGTTAAGAGCGGCAGAGCAGAAAAGCCATGGTTTAACAAAACACTGCATAATCAGAAAAATCAAGTCTCTAGAGAATTAAAAGAAGTCCTAAAGGACACACGCTGGGGAAGGAAATCTGACAACACAAGGCTCTCTGAGCTAAGAGCCAAATACAAGAAAAATTGCTGGATGGCAAAACGGAGCTATCATGAGGATTTGTGGACCAAGCTGCTCATGTCCAACAAACAGAAAAATAATGAAAAGTTCTGGGAACTGATAAATGTACTAAATCAGGGGAAAAAAATCGACATATGAACACCGGAATTGATGCGGCCACATGGGAAGCCCACATACAAACAATGTTCTCACGCCCAGTACACCATATGAAGGAGGAGGCCACTCAGTCAGCCAATGACCCAAGTAAGATAACTTTGGTTTCAGAGAGACAACGCAAACAGATTTACTTATAAACCAAAATGAACAAAAGTACACACTAAAGAGCATCGACATCGAAAAGGTGATAAGCCTTATAAAGAAATTAAAACTGGAAGGCTCAGCTGGCCGGAACGGAATGCCAAATGCCCTATTTAGAGGAGACCCTTCATTCTGGGCACAATATATGATGCTGCTTTTTGATGACCCCCAGGGCACCACGGGTCTACCAGACGCATGGAAAGGCAGTATCATCCATCCAATATATAAAGCATGCAACCCCGCTAGCCCTTCAAACTACAGGCTAATAGCATTGATAGATGTGGAAATAAAACTCTACTCAGCATGTTTACTGCAACTACTAGCAGAATGGATTCATGACAGACATCTAATTCCACAATGCCAGACACGTTTCAGAACAGGTATGGGAGCCTCCACTAACCTGGCAACCCTGGCTCTGTTGGGAAACAAAGCCAGGCTTAAGAAGAAAAGGCTATTCACATGTTTTATTGATCTAAAGGCAGGGTTTGATTTCGTACCAAGAACCCACCTATGGGACAAACTGAAAGGTTGGGGCTTACCCTGTAGCCTTCTCAATGCAATGATGGACTTGTACATAGGCACTTGGGCGCAAGTAAAAATCGAAGAAGGTGGCTACCTCACCAACAGAATATTGATGGCAAAAGGACTAAAACAAGAATGTATTAGCTCCTACGCTGTTCAACTTATATCTTGCCGACCTAGCTGAGGCTCTAGCATCGGTAAACAGCCATCCGCCAATATTGCCCAAGAAAGGAATAGCATGGCTACAGTATGCAGACGACAGTCATACTCAGCCAAACACAAGTCGGCCTACAGCATAGCATCAACGCATTTCATACATACATAACAATGCAAGGTCTGGAATTGAATTTGAGTAAAACTAAGGTTGTCCGCCTAGTAGACATAAAGTACAAATCTTCTTCATGGTTCATAAAGGGAACCCGGGTGGAGGCTGCCCCCACATACAAATATTTGGGATTCACCATGGACCGCCTCTTGACCTTCAAGCCACAGCTTGCTGTTGCTCAAGCTAAAGCCCTTTCATTGACCTATGGCTTCAAAATACTAAAACAAAAACTGAGCTGCCCGTCATATTCACACCTCCTTTCAGTCACGGCAGCACGACTAATGCCGACTGTCACTTATGGCGCCGAAATCATGCTGGGGAAGGAGGCAGTTTTTTTCAATCAAGTCCAGACAAAGGCCTACAAAATGGTTTTTCGGATACCCCGACCAGCATCTCCAGTCCAGGTCTGCCTAGAATTGGGTCTGAAAAACTACGAATTTCAGAGTAAATGTGCTTTCACCAAATTATGCTGGAGGATGCGTACAGCAGAGATTGGTACCTTAAATAACCTATGTTGGATGGAAATCGAGGAGCAACAGGGTCACAACAATAAAGGCACCTGTGGTCAGCATTTAAACAACTGTTTTAAAGTGCTAGGTCTGCCAGAAGCCTGGGAGCAGAACCTGGGCAAAAAGGAGATTTACCGGAAGGCAAATGCTGTCACTAAGATAAAATCTTTAAATTCTGACAAACAAAAATTGGGAAGAAGAAGACAGCACGCCAGGATTGTAACAACATCTTACAAAACCTTACGGGTACAGGAATATTTAGCAGCATCCTTCAACCAGTTGCTGGAACACTAGTTCATGCTCTTTCGATTTGGGTTGATGGAAACGAAAGATATGGTCCCTTCATGGAGACAACAAGATCCGACACATTCCTGTCGACTGTGTGGATACAGACAGGAGTCCTTAGAACACATTTTCTGTGTGTGCCCGGCGTTGCTAGGTTACAGGATATTGTATCTGAAAAATATTTTTAGGATATTGAACATGCAGGCCAGCCGTCATCAGATGGCTCAGCGGACTCTCAATTCTCTTTTCTTGTCGGGGGACCAAATTTATGGTACAGGCCCAGAAAGAACTAGAGAATAAAGTCTAAGCCGAGTGCGCACGGGTTATCATTTTATGTTAGTAAAGCACCCAACAGGTTAGCTGCAGCCAGAAAACATTCTCAGGTATAACTTAGTGTTCGTCATTTTTAGTATTCCCTGAGCCCTACTCATCTACAATCACAGTTTTGCACGGGAGTAAGAAAGTCCTAAATTTAAGACCAAGAGTAAGGTTGGAATCAGTAGAGAACATTTTAGTCATGCACAAATTGATCATTATGATAAGTTTTAGTTTAAACAAGCATTTTATGTTTTTATGAGTCTCTATTTAATACAGTGAGTATGCTAAGTATTTCTACAAATATGTATGTTTGAATTGCAATGGTTTTAACTAACTGTGCCAATAAATTTAAACTTGAAACTATAACACACATCTGTCACCTTCTTGGCCTCTCATTCTTCTTGACAAAGAGCAGAGTGTTGCTGCAAGTTTTTTGGAAGCGACAAACACATTCAGTGTGCGCCCGGCTGAGGCTGTCGATCGTTTCACTGGTTCTTCTAATTGTGAGGTTGTGTGCTGGTGTTTAGGGATTGGACCGGTGTATTTCAGGTATTGAAATTGTGAACACTTTAGAATATGCGCCACCGGGTGAGTGAGTCCACCTCTGGATGCAGGGTTACCACATGGTGCTCTGTTAGTCAGTAGGACAGGGGGGGAGGTGTGTGGTGCAGTGTAGGTGCAGGTCCTCAGTCTGAGACTCTTCACAGGTTTGATGCCTTTGTGGACACCCACAATCCGGCTGATGTGCTTAAGACGATTCCTGCTGTACTATGTGGGGCTTGTTTGTCTCAGGAAGTGTAAGCCACTGTGAGGAAGAGTAGATCACTGATTCATGGGAGGCAGGAGGGGGTTGTAGAAGGTCTAAACACAGTTGTGTGCCTCTGCATCTGTACATGTGTTTTCACTAGGTTTTAAGGGGCAGCGACCATTGGAGGGTGTTGTCAGTTACTACAGATATCAGTGCACCCACAGGGGTGGGCTGGTCAGGGCTTGCTTCAGGTGAGGTTGTGTCAATGAGCTGGGGTTGCTTCGCATGAGGTTGTGTTAGTGAGTTGGGGTTCCTTTGCATGAGGTTGTGTTAGTGAGTTGGGGTTGCTTCGCATGAGGTTGTGTTAGTGAGTTGGGGTTGCTTTGCGTGAAGTTGTGTTAGTGAGTTGGGCTTGCTTCTCGTGAGGTTGTGTCAGTGAGTTTGGCTTCCTTCAGGTGAGGTTGTGTCAGAGAGTTGAGCTTCGGGTGAGGTTGTGTCAGTGAGTTGGGCTTCGGTGAGGTTGTGTTAGTGAGTTGGGGTTGCTTCGCTTGAAGTTGTGTCAGTGAGTTGGGCTTGCTTCAGGTAAGGTTGTGTCAGTAAGTTGGGCTTCGGGTGAGGTGTGTTAGTGAGTTGGGGTTGCTTTGCGTGAGGTTGTGTCAGTGAGTTGGGCTTCGGGTGAGGTTGTGTCAGTGAGTTGGGCTTCAGGTGAGGTTTTGTCAGTGGGTTAACCTTGCTTCAGATGAGGTTGTGTCAGTGAGCTGGGCGCTGTGGGCGGGGGGGGTTCGGTTGGATACCATGGTGAATCATGGCATGCGGAGCTTGCAGGGTTCAGCAATTGTCGTTTGACTACCTTGCTTCGATGCATTGATGCGGCGTTTCGTTTTTGTTGCTGTGATTGGTCCCCTTATTGATTTCTTTTTAAGAATAACATTTACACGTTTCCAGACATGAAGAGAAACACTCTGTCTCTCCCGTTCCCCACTTTAATGTGTTTTCTCAGAAACTGACCCGTTCGTGATGGTGAAACCGGAAGGACTGAAGCTCAGCAGCGCCTTTCCCTGTAGTCCATCTCTCCTTCCTGCCCCAGGCTGCAGTAGTACCATTCGTGTGCTCTTGGGCATGTAAGGCCCGTGTGGTCTTTTGTAAACTAACGTCAGGAGCAGGGCCCCCACCAGTGGGATACGGCATCCGGACCCGTATCAGAATGTGTGAGGTTTTCCACCCCTAGAACATGCCACACTCTGTGGTACCAACCCTCCAGGGTGGCACCAGCATAGCTGCCAAGTTTCCCAGGTCCATTCTTTATGTGTTGCTTCAATCCGAGTTTTTTTTACTTTGAATTCTGGACTTGTAGTCCTGTTTTATAATGGAATAAATAAAACTAAAACTCCCAGAATTCAAACTAAAAACTTGGACTGGAGCAGCACATCACGCACTGACCCGGGAAAACCTGGAATGGATGCCCCGGTCAGCAGCCAGCTAGTAGGGTCTGACCGGCCAGTGATAAGAGCGCATTTATCACCCTCCGCAAGTTTCCCCGCGTGTTTATTCAGCATTCAGACAAGATATGGGGGGGTCTCTGGGATGATGTTCCATCACCCCAGGAACCCCTGGCCAGACGGGGTGTATTAAAGGATGCCCCATAGAAGGAGGTGGTTCTCCCCCGCCTGTAGCCCCCCAGCACAGGTCCCATCTTGTTCTTTCCAGCGCGTGAAGTCGATGTGCGGACCCCCTTCACCTCGGATGGATTCTTGGTACATTCTACCTCCGAGAGGCCCGTGGGATCCCTTTAATGCAGCGGTGAGTCTGGTGGACTATTCGGCTTCTGTAAACTGAAGGTTCAACCCTCTCCCGGCAGCTCTGAAAGCTTCTCTTCTGTGCCGGGCTTCTTTCTAGTGACAATGTAGAGATTCTTGAAATAAGGGTGAGGTTGGGTGGCGGGTGGGGAAATGGGGAGGGGGCACCATCGCTTTCCTTAAAACAGATTGTCTGGAGCTGGATAACCCTTGATTGACACCACGGATCTCCCCCTGCAGGTTGGTTTACCGCCCCTCGACAGGTCGAATTCACTGTTCTAGGCCACAGGGCGTGCAGCAGGTAGAGTGGCACCGAGGACCAGTGGTTTCTGGGGCTCATGTCCATTCTGACCCTGGCGCCCATAATACTAAGGCTAACCTACTGCTAGGACCGGAGGGAAGTCAGCATACGATTAAATTGCGGAGTTTGGGTGATGCTGCTGGTTTCTGTCTGAGTAGAATTGATGGCTTCAGTTATTGGTGCTCAGTCCCGCGGAGGGGCTGTTAAAACTGGACTATCTGGGGGCTCTTAGACGGGTGAGTGGAGTGAAAAGTCTGTGCGGGAATGCTCGCCTTAGCTGCAGAATAACTCTTCTGTGAAGATATCGGCGGGCTTGTGTTATTTCTCAGAGGGAAAGCAGCTCCTACAATAGTAGCAAGCGTTGGTGGTATAGTGGTGAGCATAGCTGCCTTCCAAGCAGTTGACCCGGGTTCGATTCCCGGCCAACGCAGTATATATTTTTGTGCAATAATATAATTTCATTATTACTGTGTGAGTTTCACTTTGATAGTAAATCATTTAGTCTGTCTCACGACTGACATTGACTCACAAGGATACAGAACTAAGGAAACCACGAGGAATGATATCACGGAGAGGCCGGAGCGACTCGGACGCATTTCCACCCACAGGTTTATGTTCTGGATCTCCTCCTGCAGGGCTGCACCGGCAGCTGACACACCGGGTGAACGTATGTGCAGCCACTTCTGAAAAGAATCGTGAATTACTCCAGTACTTCGAGATCTGGCTCCATAGCAAGAACTAGTACGTGTTTGCAGCTGCACATCCTGTACATGATGACGTGGGAACTGTAAGTCAGTGCCTCAGTTCTGTTTTGCTGTTCGGTAGGACAGTGAATCCCTGAGTCCTTTCAGCGCTAGTAGCATCTCCAGACCCTCAACCCACTGGGGATTTTCCGGGGTCTGCTGCGGCCAATCCTGCACTTTCTACTTGTTAAGAAATCATTCACAAAACGGGAGATTAACCCTTTCTGAAAGAGGCGCTGGTTTATTGCCCCGAATGTTAGACCAAGGTCGGTTCTTTGCAGTAGTCCGGACAGTTGGCTCAGCTGGTAAAAACTACAACTGTGTGAAACAGAAAAACATTGTTTCACAGAAATGTGTTATAATGCTGTGAGGTTTAGTGGATTTATTGTGCTTAAACGACTGTGAGATTAGCGAGGGGAGTAGTTTGCTGTCTCTCATTTGTAAAAAAAAAAAAAAAAAAATGTGAGAAATTAATTTCTCACTGATGAAATTCATGAAGTTCTGTGAGTATTGCATGGTGTGAAATTCGCAGATCTTGCTGGTGTAATAAAACTTCGCTCAGGCTTGGTGAGAAAATGCTGTTAACAAAAATATACATTTAATTGTTCGACTTACCTTGAAAGCTTATGTCAGGTGACCCTCAATGACTAAAGACTTTAGGGGTGACAGTGCAAACCTTGTGGCTGGTATCACCGGTGCCATTGAAACATAACAGTGCTGCAAAGTTACTGATAGCTAAAACCCTGTCCTTTCAGTCTTCGTTGTCAGAGGGCAGCAAAGCTGAACGGATTAATCTTCTTATTTAAGGTGAAATTGCTTTAGAAACTCAGAGAATCTGACACATGAATAACACAAAAGACCGGTTGTCAAATCAGAGCTCTGGCCGCTTTCTTTAGTAGAGGTGGTTGGATTATTAAATATGAAACTTCTATAGTTCACTACATTTCTACCGAATGCGAGGACAATCTGACTGTCTCAGGAAGTTGCCCCTCAGTTGTATAAGGGGATACCTTCCATCAAACTTTTTGACAGGTGCCCGCCCCGTGATCACGTAGGCAATGACGTGGGTACCCTGCCCCGTGATGACGTAAGTAATGACGTAGGTGAGTCACGTGGGTTGTGACATGATGTGATGCTGTGTTAGTCACGTGCCCTGATGCTGTCCCTTGTGTGTAGGTCTATGGACTGTGTGAAATGGCGGCTGTGCAGGTGTGCGGCATGCTTCATGGCCTAAGAGGACAAGTGTGGACATGTCAGACATTCAGGACCGAGTGGCTGCCTGGGGGGCCACCTCGCAGGGCAGAGCATTGGGGTTGTAATGACAAACCTCCACCCTACCAACTAATCCAAAAAGAGGGGCTGGGCAAATGCTGCAAAGGTCATGACATATGGTTACTGTTACGTGTAACCCCTCAACGTATCAGAGCCGTCAAGGTGAGCATGTGACCGCTATGTTGTAGAGGCGTACGCCCTTTTTGAACCATTGAATACATATAAGGAGCCGGCCAGAGCAGCACGCCAAACCGAGAACCATTTCTGAAATAGGTTGTCAAGGCATTATGAAGAGATACAGTCCGCTCACCAGAAAAGCCGCCTCCTCAGGTGCCCAGAACACTATCAATAGATATTATCGGTCCCTAACACCTCCGATGTGGATGAGAATGCACAGCTGGCTGCCCCTACAGAGGGGGGTTCCAACGTTACCGATTTTCAAAAGGAAGTTTGCGAGCGGCTTGAAAAGCTCAGCCTCTAGGATTTGCCGCAACTGAAATCCCCTATTAAGGTTGAAGGCGACGGCCGCGAAGCCTCGAAAGACTAATTAAATGATTCAATCAACTTCATCGACAGTGAAGATGATGAAAACTGTATTGCACCACCGAATTCACAAGTCTATGAAGATATGGGCTTTCAGGAGGACCCTGATCCAGAGGCAGTCGTCGCACAGCCGGCAGGTGTAAACTCTGAAGCCGCTTATACACCAATGGACCTACGCGACTCGCAAGATTTCAGAGCAGCCGCTGAGTGTAGCAAAAATGCTGAGCAGTAAGCTTATCAGAGGGTCGTGTTAAGCATTTGTTGTACACACACCGGCAATTAATGAGGAACACACACTCAAAGACTTACTCCAGGCCAATAGGTTTTTATATTGGAAAAATATATTTTCTTAGTTTATTTTAAGAACCACAGGTTCAAGATTTACATTAAACACTTTAAATGCTAGGTACTTCACTTAGATACTTTAGGAACTTTGAATGAAAACAATATCATGTACAGCCTTTGTAAAAATTGCAATAAGCTATTTTCAAAGTAGACACAGTGCAAAAATCAACATTTCCTGGGGGAGGTAAGTAAACGTTAGATTAGGAGGTAAGTAAAACACTTACAAGTCTCAGTCCTGGGGCATAGGCAGCTCACCGATGGGGGTTCAAGGCAACCCCAAAGTTACCACACCAGCAGCTCAGGGCTAAAAGCTCATTTATGGTCGGCCTTTGGTGCGAATCATATGGCAAAAGGTGGTTTGTTAAGATGAGAGCACTCATATCGTGCTAGGCAAAATATACAGGGGAGGCACTCATTTTTGTGTCAGGTGTATGTAGAGATGAGACAGCGACTTTTATGCACTAATGAGCCACGCAATTGTGTTACATCTTGGGGTTCAGTCCAAGCCATATTGAGCAGACGAGAGCGGTCATGGTGGCGGGCGCCTGGCTGTCGGGCAGGGTGTAAGGCTCAATAGTGTACAGTGAGACTCTGTAGGGCTTTGTAGGAAAGTACCATCTTGCCTGGCATGTTACCCCCATTTTTCACTGTATATATGTTGTTTTAGTTGTATGTGTCACTGGGACCCTGGTAACCCAGGGCCCCAGTGCTCATAAGTGTGCCTGAATGTGTTTCCTGTGTAGTGACTAACTGTCTCACTGAGGCTCTGCTAATCAGAACCTCAGTGGTTATGCTCTCTCATTTCTTTCCAAATTGTCACTGACAGGCTAGTGACCATTTTTACCAATTTACATTGGCTTACTGGAACACCCTTATAATTCCCTAGTATATGGTACTGAAGTACCCAGGGTATTGGGGTTCCAGGAGATCCCTATGGGCTGCAGCATTTCTTTTGCCACCCATAGGGAGCTCTGACAATTCTTACACAGGCCTGCCACTGCAGCCTGAGTGAAATAACGTCCACGTAATTTCACAGCCATTTTACACTGCACTTAAGTAACTTATAAGTCACCTATATGTCTAACCTTTACCTGGTAAAGGTTAGGTGCAAAGTTACTTAGTGTGAGGGCACCCTGGCACTAGCCAAGGTGCCCCCACATTGTTCAGAGCCAATTCACTGAACTTTGTGAGTGCGGGGACACCATTACACGCGTGCACTACATATAGGTCACTACCTATATGTAGCTTCACCATGGTAACTCCGAATATGGCCATGTAACATGTCTATGATCATGGAATTGCCCCCTCTATGCCATCCTGGCATTGTTGGTACAATTCCATGATCCCAGTGGTCTGTAGCACAGACCCTGGTACTGCCAGACTGCCCTTCCTGGGGTTTCTCTGCAGCTGCTGCTGCTGCCAACCCCTCAGACAGGCAGCTGCCCTCCTGGGGTCCAGCCAGGCCTGGCCCAGGATGGCAGAACAAAGAACTTCCTCTGAGAGAGGGTGTGACACCCTCTCCCTTTGGAAAATGGTGTGAAGGCAGGGGAGGAGTAGCCTCCCCCAGCCTCTGGAAATGCTTTGTTGGGCACAGATGTGCCCAATTCTGCATAAGCCAGTCTACACCGGTTCAGGGACCCCTTAGCCCCTGCTCTGGCGCGAAACTGGACAAAGGAAAGGGGAGTGACCACTCCCCTGACCTGCACCTCCCCTGGGAGGTGTCCAGAGCTCCTCCAGTGTGCTCCAGACCTCTGCCATCTTGGAAACAGAGGTGCTGCTGGCACACTGGACTGCTCTGAGTGGCCAGTGCCACCAGGTGACGTCAGAGACTCCTGCTGATAGGCTCCTTCAGGTGTTAGTAGCCTTTCCTCTCTCCTAGGTAGCCAAACCCTCTTTTCTGGCTATTTAGGGTCTCTGTCTCTGGGGAAACTTTAGATAACGAATGCATGAGCTCAGCCGAGTTCCTCTGCATCTCTCTCTTCACCTTCTGATAAGGAAACGACCGCTGACTGCGCTGGAAGCCTGCAAACCTGCAACATAGTAGCAAAGACGACTACTGCAACTCTGTAACGCTGATCCTGCCGCCTTCTCGACTGTTTTCCTGCTTGTGCATGCTGTGGGGGTAGCCTGCCTCCTCTCTGCACCAGAAGCTCCGAAGAAATCTCCCGTGGGTCGACGGAATCTTCCCCCTGCAACCGCAGGCACCAAAAAGCTGCATTACCGGTCCCTTGGGTCTCCTCTCAGCACGACGAGCGAGGTCCCTCGAATCCAGCGACGCTGTCCAAGTGACCCCCACAGTCCAGTGACTCTTCAGCCCAAGTTTGGTGGAGGTAAGTCCTTGCCTCACCTCGCTGGGCTGCATTGCTGGGAACCGGGACTTTGCAGCTATTCCGGCCCCTGTGCACTTCCGGCGGAAATCCTTTGTGCACAGCCAAGCCTGGGTCCACGGCACTCTAACCTGCATTGCACGACTTTCTAAGTTGGTCTCCGGCGACGTGGGACTCCTTTGTGCAACTTCGGTGAGCATTGTTTCACGCATCCTCGTAGTGCCTCTTTCTGGCACTTCTCCGGGTGCTACCTGCTTCAGTGAGGGCTCTTTGTCTTGCTCGACGTCCCCTGTCTCTGCAGGTCCAATTTGCGACCTCCTGGTCCCTCCTGGGCCCCAGCAGCGTCCAAAAACGCCAAACGCACGATTTGCGTGTAGCAAGGCTTGTTGGCGTCCTTCCGGCGGGAAAACACTTCTGCACGACTCTACAAGGCAAGACGGGTTCCGTCCACCAAAGGGGAAGTCTCTAGCCCTTTTCGTTCCTGCAGAAACCTCAGCTTCTTCTGTCCAGTCGAAGCTTCTTTGCACCCGCAGCTGGCATTTCCTGGGCATCTGCCCATCTCCGACTTGCTTGTGACTTTTGGACTTGGTCCCCTTGTTCCACAGGTACCCTAGATTGGAAATCCACAGTTGTTGCATTGCTGGTTTGTGTCTTTCCTGCATTATTCCTCTAACACGACTCTTTTGTCCTTAGGGGAACTTTAGTGCACTTTGCACTCACTTTTCAGGGTCTTGGGGAGGGTTATTTTTCTAACTCTCACTATTTTCTAATAGTCCCAGCGACCCTCTACAAGGTCACATAGGTTTGGGGTCCATTCGTGGTTCGCATTCCACTTTTGGAGTATATGGTTTGTGTTGCCCCTATCCCTATGTTTCCCCATTGCATCCTATTGTAACTATACATTGTTTGCACTGTTTTCTAAGACTATACTGCATATTTTTGCTATTGTGTATATATATCTTGTGTATATTTCCTATCCTCTCACTGAGGGTACACTCTAAGATACTTTGGCATATTGTCATAAAAATAAAGTACCTTTATTTTTAGTATAACTGTGTATTGTGTTTTCTTATGATATTGTGCATATGACACTAAGTGGTACTGTAGTAGCTTCACACGTCTCCTAGTTCAGCCTAAGCTGCTCTGCTAAGCTACCATTATCTATCAGCCTAAGCTGCTAGACACCCTATACACTAATAAGGGATAACTGGGCCTGGTGCAAGGTGCAAGTACCCCTTGGTACTCACTACAAGCCAGTCCAGCCTCCTACATTGGTTGTGCAGTGGTGGGATAAGTGCTTGAGACTACTTACCACTCTTGTCATTGTACTTTTCATAAGAGAAAAATATACAAAACAAGGTCAGTGTATATACACATAGCCAAAAAGTTTTGCATTTCCTCTTTTCACTCTTTTCTAAGTGCTGAAAAGTACTTCTAAACTTTCAAAAAGTTCTTAAAAGTTTTAAAAGTTTTTTTCTGTCTTTCCAAAAAGTTCTGAAAACTTTTTACTCTTTTTCTATCACTTTAACTCTCTCTAAAAAATGTCTGGCACAGGAAAAAATGTTGAACTGTCCAAACTTGCATATGATCACCTTAGCTGGAAAGGAGCAAGGAGTCTCTGCATAGAGAGAGGTTTGAGTGTAGGGAAGAATCCTTCCTTAGAACTGTTAATTAATATGCTTAGAGTACAGGATAAGGCCATAAGTGCCCAATCTGTAGAAAAAGTAGCTAATGGTTCTCAATCTGATCCAGGGACTCCCCCAGGAAAAGGTTCAGGAAAGAAACTTCTCAGCCTGCCCATTACTAGACAGTCTAGCATAGTTGGTACAGAGGTTGAATCACACCATACTAATGGTGTGCTCTCACATTATACTGGTAGCCAAGCTGTTAGGGTGCCCTCTGTAAGGGACAGGTCTCCTTCTGTTCATTCCCATCATACCTCTGTATCTAGAAATGTCCCTCCCACCCACCCTGATGACAGATTGTTAGAAAGGGAGCTCAATAGATTGAGAGTGGAACAAACCAGACTGAAGCTCAAGAAGCAACAGCTGGATTTGGATAGACAGTCTTTAGAAGTAGAGAGGGAAAGACAGAAGTTGGGTTTAGAAACCCATGGTGGCAGCAGCAGTATTCCCCATAGTCATCCTGCAAAAGAGCATGATTCCAGGAATCTGCACAACATAGTTCCCCCTTATAAGGAGGGGGATGACATTAACAAGTGGTTTGCTGCACTTGAGAGGGCCTGTGCTGTACAGGATGTCCCTCAAAAGCAGTGGGCTGCTATCCTATGGCTATCATTTAGTGGAAAAGGTAGGGATAGGCTCCTTACAGTGAAAGAAAATGATGCCAATAATTTCCAAGTTCTTAAGAATGCACTCCTGGATGGTTATGGCTTAACCACTGAACAGTACAGGATAAAGTTCAGAGAGACCAAAAAGGAGTCTTCACAAGACTGGGTTGATTTCATTGACCAGGCAGTGAAGGCCTTGGAGGGGTGGTTACATGGCAGTAAAGTTACTGATTATGACAGCCTGTATAACTTAATCCTGAGAGAGCATATTCTTAATAATTGTGTGTCTGATTTGTTGCACCAGTACTTGGTGGACTCTGATCTGACCTCTCCCCAAGAATTGGGAAAGAAGGCAGACAAATGGGTCAGAACAAGAGTGAACAGAAAAGTTCATACAGGGGGTGACAAAGATGGCAACAAAAAGAAGGATGGTAAGTCTTCTGACAAGGGTGGGGACAAATCTAAAAATGAATCTTCATCAGGCCCACAAAAACACTCTGGTGGGGGTGGTGGGTCCAAATCCTCCTTTAATCAGAACAAGGAAAAGAAACCATGGTGCTATTTATGTAAAATAAAAGGCCATTGGACAACAGATCCCAGTTGTCCAAAGAAAGGCACCACAGCTCCTACCACTACAACCCCTACTGCTACACCTAGTGTCCCTACTAATAGCAGTGGTGGTGGGAGCAAACCTACTAATAGCCAATCCAAGGGAGTAGCTGGGCTCACTTTTGGTAATTTAGTTGGGGTTGGTCTGATTAGGGAGACCACAGAGGCTACTTTAGTCTCTGAAGGGGCTATTGATTTAGCCACTTTGGTTGCTTGCCCCCATAACTTGGAGAAGTACAAGCAACTAACCCTAATAAATGGTGTTGAGGTCCAGGCCTACAGGGACACAGGTGCCAGTGTCACAATGGTGATTGAGAAACTGGTGCACCCTGAACAACACATACTTGGACACCAGTACCAAGTAACCGATGCTCACAACATAACACAAAGCCACCCCATGGCTGTTGTAAATCTCAACTGGGGGGGGGGGTAACTGGTCCAAAGAAAGTTGTGGTAGCTTCAGATTTACCTGTAGACTGTCTATTAGGGAATGATTTGGAGACATCAGCTTGGTCAGATGTGGAGTTGGAGGCCCATGCAGCAATGCTGGGCATCCCAGGGCATATTTTTGCTTTGACAAGGGCTCAGGCCAAAAAGCAAAAAGGACAGGGAAGCTTGGATCCTGGAACAATGGACCAAGTGCTCCCTAAAGCTAGGTCTAGTAGAAGCAAACCACTTCCTACTATCCCTCCCTCTACAGTGGATTCAACTTCTGAGGAAGAAGAATTCCCTCCCTGTGCAGAACCTACACCAGAGGAGCTGGAAGCAGACACTGCTGAGCTTTTGGGTGAAGGGGGGCCTGCCAGGGAGGAGCTGAGTGTGGCACAGCAAACCTGTCCCACATTAGAGGGTCTCAGACAGCAAGCTGTCAATCAAGCTAATGGGGATGTCAGTGACTCTCACAGAGTTTACTGGGAGGACAACCTCTTGTACACTGAGCATAGAGATCCTAAACCTGGAGCTGCCAGGAGATTAGTGATTCCTCAGGAGTACAGAAAGTTCCTCCTAACACTGGCACATGACATTCCCTTAGCTGGGCACCTGGGTCAAATGAAAACTTGGGACAGATTGGTACCATTGTTTCATTGGCCTAGGATGTCTGAGGACACAAAGGAATTTTGCATGTCCTGTGAAACCTGTCAAGCCAGTGGCAAGACAGGTGGCACCCCAAAGGCACCCCTTATCCCACTGCCTGTGGTTGGGGTTCCCTTTGAAAGGGTAGGGGTTGACATAGTTGGCCCCCTTGTCCCTCCTACTGCTTCAGGCAATAGGTTTATCTTGGTGGTAGTGGACCATGCCACAAGATATCCTGAAGCAATTCCTTTAAGGACCACTACAGCTCCTGCAGTGGCAAAGGCCCTCCTGGGAATATTTTCCAGGGTGGGCTTCCCAAAGGAAGTAGTATCAGACAGAGGAAGCAATTTCATGTCTGCATACTTAAAGGCCATGTGGAAGGAGTGTGGTGTAACTTACAAGTTCACAACACCCTATCATCCACAAACAAATGGACTGGTGGAGAGATTTAATAAAACTCTCAAAGGCATGATTATGGGACTCCCTGAAAAACTCCGCAGGAGATGGGATATCCTTCTACCATGCCTCCTTTTTGCCTACAGGGAGGTACCCCAGAAAGGAGTGGGCTTCAGCCCCTTTGAACTTCTTTTTGGACACCCTGTTAGGGGTCCACTCACACTTGTAAAGGAGGGTTGGGAACAACCTTTAAAAGCTCCTAAGCAGGATATTGTGGATTATGTACTTGGTCTCAGATCAAGGATGGCTGAGTACATGAAAAAGGCCAGTAAAAACCTTCAGGCCAGCCAAGAGCTCCAGAAGCAATGGCATGATCAGAAGGCTGTTTTGGTTCAGTACCAACCAGGGCAGAAAGTGTGGGTCTTGGAGCCTGTGGCCCCAAGAGCACTCCAAGATAAATGGAGTGGACCCTACACAATTGTTGAAAAGAAGGGTGAAGTCACCTACTTGGTTGACTTAGGCACTGCCAGGAGTCCCCTTAGGGTGCTCCATGTCAACCGCCTGAAACCCTACTATGACAGGGCTGATCTCACCCTGCTCATGGCAACAGATGAGGGACAGGAAGAAGACAGTGATCCTCTACCTGATCTCTTCTCTTCCACAGAACAAGATGCTCTTGTGGAAGGTGTAGTTTTGGCGGATTGTCTTACTGCTGAGCAGAAAGATAATTGCATAAATCTCCTAGGACAATTTTCAAAACTCTTCTCCATTGTGCCAGGCACCACTTCTTGGTGTGAGCACACTATAGATACTGGAGACAGTTTACCTGTCAAAAGTAAGATCTATAGGCAGCCTGACCATGTCAGGGACTGCATAAAGCAAGAAGTTCAGAAAATGTTGGAACTAGGAGTGGTTGAGCACTCTGACAGTCCATGGGCTTCTCCTGTGGTACTGGTACCAAAACCCAATTCTAAAGATGGAAAGAAGGAAATGAGGTTTTGTGTAGACTATAGAGGTCTCAACTTGGTAACCAAAACTGATGCTCACCCTATACCCAGGGCAGATGAGCTCATAGATACACTGGCATCTGCCAAGTATCTAAGCACTTTTGATTTGACTGCAGGGTATTGGCAGATCAAATTGTCAGAAGATGCTAAACCTAAGACTGCATTTTCTACCATTGGAGGACATTACCAGTTTACTGTAATGCCTTTTGGTTTGAAAAATGCACCTGCCACTTTTCAGAGGTTGGTGAACACAGTCCTGCAAGGGCTGGAAGCTTTCAGTGCAGCATATTTGGATGATATAGCTGTCTTTAGCTCCAGCTGGGATGATCACCTGGTCCACCTTTGGAAAGTTTTGGAGGCTCTGCAAAAGGCAGGCCTCACTATCAAGGCTTCAAAGTGCCAGATAGGGCAGGGTAAGGTGGTTTATCTGGGACACCTTGTTGGTGGGGAACAGATTGCACCACTTCAGGGGAAAATCCAAACTATTATTGATTGGGTTCCCCCTACCACTCAGACTCAGGTGAGAGCCTTCCTAGGCCTCACTGGGTATTACAGGAGGTTCATTAAGAACTATGGCTCCATTGCAGCCCCTCTTAATGACCTCACATCCAAGAAAATGCCTAAAAAGGTATTATGGACAGCAAACTGTCAGAAAGCTTTTGAGGAGCTGAAGCAGGCCATGTGCTCTGCACCTGTCCTGAAAAGCCCTTGTTACTCTAAAAAATTCTATGTCCAAACTGATGCATCTGAATTAGGAGTAGGGGCAGTCCTATCACAACTTAATTCTGAGGGCCAGGATCAACCTGTTGCTTTTATTAGTAGAAGGTTGACCCCTAGAGAAAAGTGTTGGTCTGCCATTGAGAGGGAGGCCTTTGCTGTGGTCTGGGCTCTGAAGAAGTTGAGGCCATACCTGTTTGGCACTCACTTCATTGTTCAGACAGACCACAAACCTCTACTTTGGCTAAAACAAATGAAAGGTGAAAATCCTAAATTGTTGAGGTGGTCCATATCCCTACAGGGAATGGACTATACAGTGGAACATAGACCTGGGAGTAGCCACTCCAATGCATATGGACTCTCCAGATATTTCCACTTAGACAATGAAGACTCATCAGGTAATGGCTAGTCTTATTGTCCTTCGTTTGGGGGGGGGGGGTTGTGTAGGAAAGTACCATCTTGCCTGGCATGTTACCCCCATTTTTCACTGTATATATGTTGTTTTAGTTGTATGTGTCACTGGGACCCTGGTAACCCAGGGCCCCAGTGCTCATAAGTGTGCCTGAATGTGGTACCTGTGTAGTGACTAACTGTCTCACTGAGGCTCTGCTAATCAGAACCTCAGTGGTTATGCTCTCTCATTTCTTTCCAAATTGTCACTGACAGGCTAGTGACCATTTTTACCAATTTACATTGGCTTACTGGAACACCCTTATAATTCCCTAGTATATGGTACTGAAGTACCCAGGGTATTGGGGTTCCAGGAGATCCCTATGGGCTGCAGCATTTCTTTTGCCACCCATAGGGAGCTCTGACAATTCTTACACAGGCCTGCCACTGCAGCCTGAGTGAAATAACGTCCACGTAATTTCACAGCCATTTTACACTGCACTTAAGTAACTTATAAGTCACCTATATGTCTAACCTTTACCTGGTAAAGGTTAGGTGCAAAGTTACTTAGTGTGAGGGCACCCTGGCACTAGCCAAGGTGCCCCCACATTGTTCAGAGCCAATTCACTGAACTTTGTGAGTGCGGGGACACCATTACACGCGTGCACTACATATAGGTCACTACCTATATGTAGCTTCACCATGGTAACTCCGAATATGGCCATGTAACATGTCTATGATCATGGAATTGCCCCCTCTATGCCATCCTGGCATTGTTGGTACAATTCCATGATCCCAGTGGTCTGTAGCACAGACCCTGGTACTGCCAGACTGCCCTTCCTGGGGTTTCTCTGCAGCTGCTGCTGCTGCCAACCCCTCAGACAGGCAGCTGCCCTCCTGGGGTCCAGCCAGGCCTGGCCCAGGATGGCAGAACAAAGAACTTCCTCTGAGAGAGGGTGTGACACCCTCTCCCTTTGGAAAATGGTGTGAAGGCAGGGGAGGAGTAGCCTCCCCCAGCCTCTGGAAATGCTTTGTTGGGCACAGATGTGCCCAATTCTGCATAAGCCAGTCTACACCGGTTCAGGGACCCCTTAGCCCCTGCTCTGGCGCGAAACTGGACAAAGGAAAGGGGAGTGACCACTCCCCTGACCTGCACCTCCCCTGGGAGGTGTCCAGAGCTCCTCCAGTGTGCTCCAGACCTCTGCCATCTTGGAAACAGAGGTGCTGCTGGCACACTGGACTGCTCTGAGTGGCCAGTGCCACCAGGTGACGTCAGAGACTCCTGCTGATAGGCTCCTTCAGGTGTTAGTAGCCTTTCCTCTCTCCTAGGTAGCCAAACCCTCTTTTCTGGCTATTTAGGGTCTCTGTCTCTGGGGAAACTTTAGATAACGAATGCATGAGCTCAGCCGAGTTCCTCTGCATCTCTCTCTTCACCTTCTGATAAGGAAACGACCGCTGACTGCGCTGGAAGCCTGCAAACCTGCAACATAGTAGCAAAGACGACTACTGCAACTCTGTAACGCTGATCCTGCCGCCTTCTCGACTGTTTTCCTGCTTGTGCATGCTGTGGGGGTAGCCTGCCTCCTCTCTGCACCAGAAGCTCCGAAGAAATCTCCCGTGGGTCGACGGAATCTTCCCCCTGCAACCGCAGGCACCAAAAAGCTGCATTACCGGTCCCTTGGGTCTCCTCTCAGCACGACGAGCGAGGTCCCTTGAATCCAGCGACGCTGTCCAAGTGACCCCCACAGTCCAGTGACTCTTCAGCCCAAGTTTGGTGGAGGTAAGTCCTTGCCTCACCTCGCTGGGCTGCATTGCTGGGAACCGGGACTTTGCAGCTACTCCGGCCCCTATGCACTTCCGGCGGAAATCCTTTGTGCACAGCCAAGCCTGGGTCCACGGCACTCTAACCTGCATTGCACGACTTTCTAAGTTGGTCTCCGGCGACGTGGGACTCCTTTGTGCAACTTCGGTGAGCACCGTTTCACGCATCCTTGTAGTGCCTGTTTCTGGCACTTCTCTGGGTGCTACCTGCTTCAGTGAGGGCTCTTTGTCTTGCTCGACGTCCCCTCTCTCTGCAGGTCCAATTTGCGACCTCCTGGTCCCTCCTGGGCCCCAGCAGCGTCCAAAAACGCCAAACGCACGATTTGCGTGTAGCAAGGCTTGTTGGCATCCTTCCGGCGGAAAAACACTTCTGCACGACTCACCAAGGCGAGTGGGATCCGTCCACCAAAGGGGAAGTCTCTATCCCTTTTCGTTCCTGCAGAAACCTCAGCTTCTTCTGTCCAGTCGAAGCTTCTTTGCACCCGCAGCTGGCATTTCCTGGGCATCTGCCCATCTCCGACTTGCTTGTGACTTTTGGACTTGGTCCCCTTGTTCCACAGGTACCCTAGATTGGAAATCCACAGTTGTTGCATTGCTGGTTTGTGTCTTTCCTGCATTATTCCTCTAACACGACTCTTTTGTCCTTAGGGGAACTTTAGTGCACTTTGCACTCACTTTTCAGGGTCTTGGGGAGGGTTATTTTTCTAACTCTCACTATTTTCTAATAGTCCCAGCGACCCTCTACAAGTTCACATAGGTTTGGGGTCCATTCGTGGTTCGCATTCCACTTTTGGAGTATATGGTTTGTGTTGCCCCTATCCCTATGTTTCCCCATTGCATCCTATTGTAACTATACATTGTTTGCACTGTTTTCTAAGACTATACTGCATATTTTTGCTATTGTGTATATATATCTTGTGTATATTTCCTATCCTCTCACTGAGGGTACACTCTAAGATACTTTGGCATATTGTCATAAAAATAAAGTACCTTTATTTTTAGTATAACTGTGTATTGTGTTTTCTTATGATATTGTGCATATGACACTAAGTGGTACTGTAGTAGCTTCACACGTCTCCTAGTTGAGCCTAAGCTGCTCTGCTAAGCTACCATTATCTATCAGCCTAAGCTGCTAGACACCCTATACACTAATAAGGGATAACTGGGCCTGGTGCAAGGTGCAAGTACCCCTTGGTACTCACTACAAGCCAGTCCAGCCTCCTACATTGGTTGTGCAGTGGTGGGATAAGTGCTTGAGACTACTTACCACTCTTGTCATTGTACTTTTCATAAGAGAAAAATATACAAAACAAGGTCAGTGTATATACACATAGCCAAAAAGTTTTGCATTTCCTCTTTTCACTCTTTTCTAAGTGCTGAAAAGTACTTCTAAACTTTCAAAAAGTTCTTAAAAGTTTAAAAAGTTTTTTTCTGTCTTTCCAAAAAGTTCTGAAAACTTTTTACTCTTTTTCTATCACTTTAACTCTCTCTAAAAAATGTCTGGCACAGGAAAAAATGTTGAACTGTCCAAACTTGCATATGATCACCTTAGCTGGAAAGGAGCAAGGAGTCTCTGCATAGAGAGAGGTTTGAGTGTAGGGAAGAATCCTTCCTTAGAACTGTTAATTAATATGCTTAGAGTACAGGATAAGGCCATAAGTGCCCAATCTGTAGAAAAAGTAGCTAATGGTTCTCAATCTGATCCAGGGACTCCCCCAGGAAAAGGTTCAGGAAAGAAACTTCTCAGCCTGCCCATTACTAGACAGTCTAGCATAGTTGGTACAGAGGTTGAATCACACCATACTAATGGTGTGCTCTCACATTATACTGGTAGCCAAGCTGTTAGGGTGCCCTCTGTAAGGGACAGGTCTCCTTCTGTTCATTCCCATCATACCTCTGTATCTAGAAATGTCCCTCCCACCCACCCTGATGACAGATTGTTAGAAAGGGAGCTCAATAGATTGAGAGTGGGACAAACCAGACTGAAGCTCAAGAAGCAACAGCTGGATTTGGATAGACAGTCTTTAGAAGTAGAGAGGGAAAGACAGAAGTTGGGTTTAGAAACCCATGGTGGCAGCAGCAGTATTCCCCATAGTCATCCTGCAAAAGAGCATGATTCCAGGAATCTGCACAAGATAGTTCCCCCTTATAAGGAGGGGGATGACATTAACAAGTGGTTTGCTGCACTTGAGAGGGCCTGTGCTGTACAGGATGTCCCTCAAAAGCAGTGGGCTGCTATCCTATGGCTATCATTTAGTGGAAAAGGTAGGGATAGGCTCCTTACAGTGAAAGAAAATGATGCCAATAATTTCCAAGTTCTTAAGAATGCACTCCTGGATGGTTATGGCTTAACCACTGAACAGTACAGGATAAAGTTCAGAGAGACCAAAAAGGAGTCTTCACAAGACTGGGTTGATTTCATTGACCAGGCAGTGAAGGCCTTGGAGGGGTGGTTACATGGCAGTAAAGTTACTGATTATGACAGCCTGTATAACTTAATCCTGAGAGAGCATATTCTTAATAATTGTGTGTCTGATTTGTTGCACCAGTACTTGGTGGACTCTGATCTGACCTCTCCCCAAGAATTGGGAAAGAAGGCAGACAAATGGGTCAGAACAAGAGTGAACAGAAAAGTTCATACAGGGGGTGACAAAGATGGCAACAAAAAGAAGGATGGTAAGTCTTCTGACAAGGGTGGGGACAAATCTAAAAATGAATCTTCATCAGGCCCACAAAAACACTCTGGTGGGGGTGGTGGGTCCAAATCCTCCTTTAATCAGAACAAGGAAAAGAAACCATGGTGCTATTTATGTAAAATAAAAGGCCATTGGACAACAGATCCCAGTTGTCCAAAGAAAGGCACCACAGCTCCTACCACTACAACCCCTACTGCTACACCTAGTGTCCCTACTAATAGCAGTGGTGGTGGGAGCAAACCTACTAATAGCCAATCCAAGGGAGTAGCTGGGCTCACTTTTGGTAATTTAGTTGGGGTTGGTCTGATTAGGGAGACCACAGAGGCTACTTTAGTCTCTGAAGGGGCTATTGATTTAGCCACTTTGGTTGCTTGCCCCCATAACTTGGAGAAGTACAAGCAACTAACCCTAATAAATGGTGTTGAGGTCCAGGCCTACAGGGACACAGGTGCCAGTGTCACAATGGTGATTGAGAAACTGGTGCACCCTGAACAACACATACTTGGACACCAGTACCAAGTAACCGATGCTCACAACATAACACAAAGCCACCCCATGGCTGTTGTAAATCTCAACTGGGGGGGGGGTAACTGGTCCAAAGAAAGTTGTGGTAGCTTCAGATTTACCTGTAGACTGTCTATTAGGGAATGATTTGGAGACATCAGCTTGGTCAGATGTGGAGTTGGAGGCCCATGCAGCAATGCTGGGCATCCCAGGGCATATTTTTGCTTTGACAAGGGCTCAGGCCAAAAAGCAAAAAGGACAGGGAAGCTTGGATCCTGGAACAATGGACCAAGTGCTCCCTAAAGCTAGGTCTAGTAGAAGCAAACCACTTCCTACTATCCCTCCCTCTACAGTGGATTCAACTTCTGAGGAAGAAGAATTCCCTCCCTGTGCAGAACCTACACCAGAGGAGCTGGAAGCAGACACTGCTGAGCTTTTGGGTGAAGGGGGGCCTGCCAGGGAGGAGCTGAGTGTGGCACAGCAAACCTGTCCCACATTAGAGGGTCTCAGACAGCAAGCTGTCAATCAAGCTAATGGGGATGTCAGTGACTCTCACAGAGTTTACTGGGAGGACAACCTCTTGTACACTGAGCATAGAGATCCTAAACCTGGAGCTGCCAGGAGATTAGTGATTCCTCAGGAGTACAGAAAGTTCCTCCTAACACTGGCACATGACATTCCCTTAGCTGGGCACCTGGGTCAAATGAAAACTTGGGACAGATTGGTACCATTGTTTCATTGGCCTAGGATGTCTGAGGACACAAAGGAATTTTGCAAGTCCTGTGAAACCTGTCAAGCCAGTGGCAAGACAGGTGGCACCCCAAAGGCACCCCTTATCCCACTGCCTGTGGTTGGGGTTCCCTTTGAAAGGGTAGGGGTTGACATAGTTGGCCCCCTTGACCCTCCTACTGCTTCAGGCAATAGGTTTATCTTGGTGGTAGTGGACCATGCCACAAGATATCCTGAAGCAATTCCTTTAAGGACCACTACAGCTCCTGCAGTGGCAAAGGCCCTCCTGGGAATATTTTCCAGGGTGGGCTTCCCAAAGGAAGTAGTATCAGACAGAGGAAGCAATTTCATGTCTGCATACTTAAAGGCCATGTGGAAGGAGTGTGGTGTAACTTACAAGTTCACAACACCCTATCATCCACAAACAAATGGACTGGTGGAGAGATTTAATAAAACTCTCAAAGGCATGATTATGGGACTCCCTGAAAAACTCCGCAGGAGATGGGATATCCTTCTACCATGCCTCCTTTTTGCCTACAGGGAGGTACCCCAGAAAGGAGTGGGCTTCAGCCCCTTTGAACTTCTTTTTGGACACCCTGTTAGGGGTCCACTCACACTTGTAAAGGAGGGTTGGGAACAACCTTTAAAAGCTCCTAAGCAGGATATTGTGGATTATGTACTTGGTCTCAGATCAAGGATGGCTGAGTACATGAAAAAGGCCAGTAAAAACCTTCAGGCCAGCCAAGAGCTCCAGAAGCAATGGCATGATCAGAAGGCTGTTTTGGTTCAGTACCAACCAGGGCAGAAAGTGTGGGTCTTGGAGCCTGTGGCCCCAAGAGCACTCCAAGATAAATGGAGTGGACCTTACACAATTGTTGAAAAGAAGGGTGAAGTCACCTACTTGGTTGACTTAGGCACTGCCAGGAGTCCCCTTAGGGTGCTCCATGTCAACCGCCTGAAACCCTACTATGACAGGGCTGATCTCACCCTGCTCATGGCAACAGATGAGGGACAGGAAGAAGACAGTGATCCTCTACCTGATCTCTTCTCTTCCACAGAACAAGATGCTCTTGTGGAAGGTGTAGTTTTGGCGGATTGTCTTACTGCTGAGCAGAAAGATAATTGCATAAATCTCCTAGGACAATTTTCAAAACTCTTCTCCATTGTGCCAGGCACCACTTCTTGGTGTGAGCACACTATAGATACTGGAGACAGTTTACCTGTCAAAAGTAAGATCTATAGGCAGCCTGACCATGTCAGGGACTGCATAAAGCAAGAAGTTCAGAAAATGTTGGAACTAGGAGTGGTTGAGCACTCTGACAGTCCATGGGCTTCTCCTGTGGTACTGGTACCAAAACCCAATTCTAAAGATGGAAAGAAGGAAATGAGGTTTTGTGTAGACTATAGAGGTCTCAACTTGGTAACCAAAACTGATGCTCACCCTATACCCAGGGCAGATGAGCTCATAGATACACTGGCATCTGCCAAGTATCTAAGCACTTTTGATTTGACTGCAGGGTATTGGCAGATCAAATTGTCAGAAGATGCTAAACCTAAGACTGCATTTTCTACCATTGGAGGACATTACCAGTTTACTGTAATGCCTTTTGGTTTGAAAAATGCACCTGCCACTTTTCAGAGGTTGGTGAACACAGCCCTGCAAGGGCTGGAAGCTTTCAGTGCAGCATATTTGGATGATATAGCTGTCTTTAGCTCCAGCTGGGATGATCACCTGGTCCACCTTTGGAAAGTTTTGGAGGCTCTGCAAAAGGCAGGCCTCACTATCAAGGCTTCAAAGTGCCAGATAGGGCAGGGTAAGGTGGTTTATCTGGGACACCTTGTTGGTGGGGAACAGATTGCACCACTTCAGGGGAAAATCCAAACTATTATTGATTGGGTTCCCCCTACCACTCAGACTCAGGTGAGAGCCTTCCTAGGCCTCACTGGGTATTACAGGAGGTTCATTAAGAACTATGGCTCCATTGCAGCCCCTCTTAATGACCTCACATCCAAGAAAATGCCTAAAAAGGTATTATGGACAGCAAACTGTCAGAAAGCTTTTGAGGAGCTGAAGCAGGCCATGTGCTCTGCACCTGTCCTGAAAAGCCCTTGTTACTCTAAAAAATTCTATGTCAAACTGATGCATCTGAATTAGGAGTAGGGGCAGTCCTATCACAACTTAATTCTGAGGGCCAGGATCAACCTGTTGCTTTTATTAGTAGAAGGTTGACCCCTAGAGAAAAGTGTTGGTCTGCCATTGAGAGGGAGGCCTTTGCTGTGGTCTGGGCTCTGAAGAAGTTGAGGCCATACCTGTTTGGCACTCACTTCATTGTTCAGACAGACCACAAACCTCTACTTTGGCTAAAACAAATGAAAGGTGAAAATCCTAAATTGTTGAGGTGGTCCATATCCCTACAGGGAATGGACTATACAGTGGAACATAGACCTGGGAGTAGCCACTCCAATGCAGATGGACTCTCCAGATATTTCCACTTAGACAATGAAGACTCATCAGGTAATGGCTAGTCTTATTGTCCTTCGTTTGGGGGGGGGGTTGTGTAGGAAAGTACCATCTTGCCTGGCATGTTACCCCCATTTTTCACTGTATATATGTTGTTTTAGTTGTATGTGTCACTGGGACCCTGGTAACCCAGGGCCCCAGTGCTCATAAGTGTGCCTGAATGTGGTACCTGTGTAGTGACTAACTGTCTCACTGAGGCTCTGCTAATCAGAACCTCAGTGGTTATGCTCTCTCATTTCTTTCCAAATTGTCACTGACAGGCTAGTGACCATTTTTACCAATTTACATTGGCTTACTGGAACACCCTTATAATTCCCTAGTATATGGTACTGAAGTACCCAGGGTATTGGGGTTCCAGGAGATCCCTATGGGCTGCAGCATTTCTTTTGCCACCCATAGGGAGCTCTGACAATTCTTACACAGGCCTGCCACTGCAGCCTGAGTGAAATAACGTCCACGTAATTTCACAGCCATTTTACACTGCACTTAAGTAACTTATAAGTCACCTATTTGTCTAACCTTTACCTGGTAAAGGTTAGGTGCAAAGTTACTTAGTGTGAGGGCACCCTGGCACTAGCCAAGGTGCCCCCACATTGTTCAGAGCCAATTCACTGAACTTTGTGAGTGCGGGGACACCATTACACGCGTGCACTACATATAGGTCACTACCTATATGTAGCTTCACCATGGTAACTCCGAATATGGCCATGTAACATGTCTATGATCATGGAATTGCCCCCTCTATGCCATCCTGGCATTGTTGGTACAATTCCATGATCCCAGTGGTCTGTAGCACAGACCCTGGTACTGCCAGACTGCCCTTCCTGGGGTTTCTCTGCAGCTGCTGCTGCTGCCAACCCCTCAGACAGGCAGCTGCCCTCCTGGGGTCCAGCCAGGCCTGGCCCAGGATGGCAGAACAAAGAACTTCCTCTGAGAGAGGGTGTGACACCCTCTCCCTTTGGAAAATGGTGTGAAGGCAGGGGAGGAGTAGCCTCCCCCAGCCTCTGGAAATGCTTTGTTGGGCACAGATGTGCCCAATTCTGCATAAGCCAGTCTACACCGGTTCAGGGACCCCTTAGCCCCTGCTCTGGCGCGAAACTGGACAAAGGAAAGGGGAGTGACCACTCCCCTGACCTGCACCTCCCCTGGGAGGTGTCCAGAGCTCCTCCAGTGTGCTCCAGACCTCTGCCATCTTGGAAACAGAGGTGCTGCTGGCACACTGGACTGCTCTGAGTGGCCAGTGCCACCAGGTGACGTCAGAGACTCCTGCTGATAGGCTCCTTCAGGTGTTAGTAGCCTTTCCTCTCTCCTAGGTAGCCAAACCCTCTTTTCTGGCTATTTAGGGTCTCTGTCTCTGGGGAAACTTTAGATAACGAATGCATGAGCTCAGCCGAGTTCCTCTGCATCTCTCTCTTCACCTTCTGATAAGGAAACGACCGCTGACTGCGCTGGAAGCCTGCAAACCTGCAACATAGTAGCAAAGACGACTACTGCAACTCTGTAACGCTGATCCTGCCGCCTTCTCGACTGTTTTCCTGCTTGTGCATGCTGTGGGGGTAGCCTGCCTCCTCTCTGCACCAGAAGCTCCGAAGAAATCTCCCGTGGGTCGACGGAATCTTCCCCCTGCAACCGCAGGCACCAAAAAGCTGCATTATCGGTCCCTTGGGTCTCCTCTCAGCACGACGAGCGAGGTCCCTTGAATCCAGCGACGCTGTCCAAGTGACCCCCACAGTCCAGTGACTCTTCAGCCCAAGTTTGGTGGAGGTAAGTCCTTGCCTCACCTCGCTGGGCTGCATTGCTGGGAACCGGGACTTTGCAGCTACTCCAGCCCCTATGCACTTCCGGCGGAAATCCTTTGTGCACAGCCAAGCCTGGGTCCACGGCACTCTAACCTGCATTGCACGACTTTCTAAGTTGGTCTCCGGCGACGTGGGACTCCTTTGTGCAACTTCGGCGAGCACCGTTTCACACATCCTCGTAGTGCCTGTTTCTGGCACTTCTCCGGGTGCTACCTGCTTCAGTGAGGGCTCTTTGTCTTGCTCGACGTCCCCTCTCTCTGCAGGTCCAACTTGCGACCTCCTGGTCCCTCCTGGGCCCCAGCAGCGTCCAAAAACGCCAAACGCACGATTTGCGTGTAGCAAGGCTTGTTGGCGTCCTTCCGGCGGGAAAACACTTCTGCACGACTCTACAAGGCAAGACGGGTTCCGTCCACCAAAGGGGAAGTCTCTAGCCCTTTTCGTTCCTGCAGAAACCTCAGCTTCTTCTGTCCAGTCGAAGCTTCTTTGCACCCGTAGCTGGCATTTCCTGGGCATCTGCCCATCTCCGACTTGCTTGTGACTTTTGGACTTGGTCCCCTTGTTCCACAGGTACCCTAGATTGGAAATCCACAGTTGTTGCATTGCTGGTTTGTGTCTTTCCTGCATTATTCCTCTAACACGACTCTTTTGTCCTTAGGGGAACTTTAGTGCACTTTGCACTCACTTTTCAGGGTCTTGGGGAGGGTTATTTTTCTAACTCTCACTATTTTCTAATAGTCCCAGCGACCCTCTACAAGGTCACATAGGTTTGGGGTCCATTCGTGGTTCGCATTCCACTTTTGGAGTATATGGTTTGTGTTGCCCCTATCCCTATGTTTCCCCATTGCATCCTATTGTAACTATACATTGTTTGCACTGTTTTCTAAGACTATACTGCATATTTTTGCTATTGTGTATATATATCTTGTGTATATTTCCTATCCTCTCACTGAGGGTACACTCTAAGATACTTTGGCATATTGTCATAAAAATAAAGTACCTTTATTTTTAGTATAACTGTGTATTGTGTTTTCTTATGATATTGTGCATATGACACTAAGTGGTACTGTAGTAGCTTCACACGTCTCCTAGTTGAGCCTAAGCTGCTCTGCTAAGCTACCATTATCTATCAGCCTAAGCTGCTAGACACCCTATACACTAATAAGGGATAACTGGGCCTGGTGCAAGGTGCAAGTACCCCTTGGTACTCACTACAAGCCAGTCCAGCCTCCTACAGGCTTCAGTTTTTGCTTCTACACGATCTGAAGGCTTATCCTCATGCTTTGGGCCTCAGTGGGGAATCTCAGCTCTGAAGAACTGAAGGGTTTATGGCATCAGGGAGACGGCACACCCGGACCAGGCTTAGCTGCCACATTCTTCTGCGTCAGGCCACCCTTTTTTTGCCATTTTTGTGCCATTTTTTGGTCGAGCGTAAGCCATCGGCCTCGTGTACACTTTTAGAATACTTCTTATGGCTTAAAGCAATTTCATTTGTTGGTTGCAGTGTCCTTTAAAAATCGCTAGTGGTCAGTTCTGCCTTTTTCTCACTCCTTGTACTGTTTCAGAGCAGTGACAAACTACTGTACTGATCCACTTTGGTTTCTTTATCTGTTGCTGGGACTGACTATTTTTGTTATTTCTTTGGTACTCCCTTTTCACTGTGGGCGTTTTAGGCTGGTAGCGACCTGCGTTTTGTTGCAGCATTTCATTCCTCCCACCTCCTCCCATTTCGCTGACATTTGTTTTGGCTTTATTCCAGTGCTGTCCTCGTTTACCTCCGGGTCCTAAAATACGCTTATTTTAAGAAAGAAACACACCATTGTTTAGCTCACTGTTCACGAAAGCCACAATATGCCCTTTCTGGTACAATGTAGCTAAACCTAGAAGCAATAATGTGAATCTTGCTTAGCCTCACATGCATCTTGAGTCTCTTTCTCAAGGGCCCCTCCCTGCCAGCTCTCACGACATAGCACATAGGGCATTTCTTACCTCCTTTATTGGGGGAAAAAAAATCTTCTCAGGCTGCTCTGCTATTGTTAACTTCATTCGAGCTTTGTTGAAATGGAAGGCAATTAGGCTTTCAAGATGTTTCATTCTGTTAAAACAAAAAGAAAATACTTTTCCAGCCTGATTTCCCAATTTCTGTTCAGACGTTTAGGCAAGGAAAGTCCAGTTATGAATTTACAATGCCAATAGCTCAAACTCAAGAAAATGCAAGACCTATAGAATTGCAAATGCTTGTTCTGATTAGTAGTTTGCAGTTGGTGGTTCATGGTGTTTCGTGGTGGTTCACAGTGGGGGTTTGAAAGAGCACAAAATGTGCAATAGCTCCAAAATTCCACTAAATCCAACAAGTGGAATACAGTCGTGAAAAGTGGCAAGTTCAATCTGCCAGTGATTTTTTTTCTATAGATTTCTGTTTCACATTTTTCTCACTAGTCATAGTCATCTAACTTATTTTTATTAATTGTGATATCATCTATCAAAATCTAGGTCATGTGCACTCCTTCCTTGCCTGACTTAAACATTAGTACAAACCTTTGCAATGGATATCTTGGCCAGTGGTGCAGTGAGGGTACATGGTGCCCTCATGCAAGCAAGGGAAATGCATCCATGTCCTCTGGTTAAGTAGCAAAAAGCCTAATTGGGATGTAGTGGTCCGCTCAAATTCAACAACCTCAGTGCCACTGCACCTGCTGCACTGTTGATAGATACCATTGTGATGTTCCTGGGGCCACACCCTTCAAAGGATAGAAAATACTTGAAATTAACTGAAAAGTTAAGGAGGAGAATTTCCTAGCGCGAGTAGCAACTTCAACAAGGTATCCCTGTGCAAGGATATTTCGGGGCGGGCAGCATTTTCTGTCGCTATTTGAGTATTCTCCGTGACACACTTGAGTGATGTCCACTGGCACAGTTCACTCCAAAATCATCTCTCCACTTGGACTCATGCGTGACTCTCCCATTCACCCAGTAACAGTGCGCCCACCAAAGCAAAGCTACTAACAATTGTGGCCAAGGAGGCAGAGTTCTGACTCTGTGCCCTCGAGGAGAGTGGCATATTAACAAAAAACTCTGTTTGCTGAGTTTATGGGATCTCGGCTGACTTGTGTTACAAATGTCTGATCTTTCGCTGCTGATGATACAAGAAATGTGTTTTTCATAGTCTATGTCACACTTGACAGGACTATAAATTAGCAGCGCCAGCAACAAAGCAAGTACAAGGGTGTCATGAAAATGTAGTAATACATATCGCATGGATGGTCGGTGTTATTGAATGGACTGTAAATGTTTACTTTAGAGTGACCTAGTGCCAGGCCTGTAGAATAGCTTCATGTACTTTAATCTCGTTAATTACTCTGGAAAGTTTGACGAGCAAGAAATCATTTTGCTTACTTTTCAGTCATCCTGTTGAACAGAACAGTAGACCTCGTGGCGCAACGGTAGCGCGTCTGACTCCAGATCAGAAGGTTGCGTGTTCAAATCACGTCGGGGTCAAAAAGTTGTTCTTTTAAACTCCAAAATTGACTCCCATGAATTTACCCTAATTTCTCAATTAAAAAAATAATTGCATTTAAAAACTCTTGGTTTATATAAACATAAATGTGGACCAAGCTCTCATAGATTACCTGGAAACCTGCTTCTAATGTGTACTTAGAAGCTTCGCATCATTTATAATGTACCCTTTGGGAAAAATGCAAGTGTTTTAGCTGCATTGAGCAACAAAAATAATGCTATGCCACAATTCTGTATTACATTAACAGGAAGTAGCAGCCTTACCTCACCCCACATTGCTAGTTATTATCTAAACAATGCGTTGGATACTTCAATTGATAGACAGTAGATGGCGCTGTCGTATAAGTCTATAGCCGCATATGATGAATCATTCTTTCCACTTGTGGAGTGGAAAATAAAATATTACGTTTTCCTTCAGCGGAAGATAATACAGAACTAATCATGAACTGTTAAATGAAAATATGGTGCTGGAAGTCAAAATGACTAGCAGAGGACGACTTCGAACCTTGGACCACAGAGTTACAGGCCTACTACTTTTCCACTGGGATCTCTACTGTTTCACACGGAAAAGAGTCCTTAATCCTTTTTATTTAGTGAAATTCTACAGCCCTGTCATTATTGATAAAATATGTGATTCAGCAGAAATATTTCTGCGGTAATGCACACATTATGCGATGCATTTATGTGAGACCAGAGAACCTATTTTTACCAAGAAGGGTTCAAACCAAACATTATGGATCTCTGTACATAAACACAGTGCGTGGTACTTCATGAGATGTATATATGTATTTTGCATTTTGGCCTTTTCCTTTCTGCAGATTTCTTAGAATGTCCCTCAGATTTATTTTCGCATATAATACTGGTGCGTTGAGTTAGTTCACGTGACTGACCACAAACACTCAAGCGACTAAACAATGACTGACCACAAACACGTATACAACGCTCTTCACCCTTAAGACTGGAGGAGTGAGACCATCTGGAGAGGACCCTTTGGGTGCAATAACATTTTCATTTGAGGCTCTGTTTCTCCCTGTCTTTTTACATTGCATGCCTCGCTCTGCATTACTCTCCTTCCTGACACATTCTGCTCAGCCCCCTCCAGGATCTTCGCATATACAGAGCAGATGGTTTTAACTTGTCACCTCTGAACATTTAAGACAAAAAATCAAGCGTTGGGATCAAGACCCAGAGGTACTCAGATACCCAGGGGGGTGGAAGTGAACAATTGTATATTGTATATTCAAAGGCACTTTTAACATGCTTATGATCTAAACCTACTTAAGCATTTAAGTGAACCAACATATCTGTTATCATATGTTGTTATGTTACCTTCTGTTGCTTTGTGTTGTGTGTGCTGTGTATGTGTGGTGTGGTGTTACAATATTATAACACACATCTGTCACCTAACAGATCTAGAATATCAAGGTACGTTCAGCTCATGGGGCATCGTCCTGCAAAAATTAGAACCGCCCGGACATACTAATCTTTTAATACCGCAACAAAAGAAGGGCAGATCAATTTTAAAAGGGGCCGTGGAAGTAGAAACCTCCCCAAGTAATCGGGAACATTTGACAATATTAGAACATTGGAATGCTGGGGGCTCCATTGAAAACAATGGAGTGCTGCAGGCTTTTACTGGCCGGTAAAAGCCCGCAGCGCCAACATTCCAATGTTTGCTTTGTTCACAGCAACAGCTGTGAACAAAGCCTCATGGAGCCAGAGGGGATATTAATCCCCTCTGGCTCCGTGAACATTTTTTTTTTTTTTAATGGAACATTCTGCCCTGTGTGGCAGAATGTTCTAATAGCCTTAGAACCCGCCGTAGCGGGCTCTACCGGCTATTAAAGTCCCTCTCCGTTGTTAAATGCCCGAGCCGAGCGGGCCTTTAATAGCCGGTAGAGCCCGCTACGGCGGGTTCTAAGGCTATAGTAAAGCATCATAGCATGCTTCATAACGGCACGCACCAACAGTTCTTCATCGGTATGCCCTCGACAGTCAAACAGGCTGGAAGGCAAATTTTAAACGACAACAATCATAACTGGTCCTGATGAAAACTAAGAAAAAATCTGTAAGGAAATGCCTCCTTGGCATGGTTACCCCCTGACTTTTTGCCTTTGCTGATGCCAAGTTATGATTTGAAAGTGTGCTGAGGCCTGCTAACCAGGCCCCAGCACCACTGTTCTTTCCCTAACCTGTACCTTTGTTTCCACAATTGGCACACCCTGGCATCCAGGTAAGTCCCTTGTAACTGGTACCCCTGGTACCAAGGGCCCTGATGCCAGGGAAGGTCTCTAAGGGCTGCAGCATGTCTTATGCCACCCTGGAGGCCCCTCACTCAGCACAGACACACTGCTTGCCAGCTTGTGTGTGCTGGTGGGGAGAAAATGACTCGGGGTGCCATGCCAACCTCACACTATCTATGGCATAGGTAAGTCACCCCTCTGGCAAGCCTTACAGCCCTAAGGCAGGGTGCACTATACCATAGGTGAGGGCATAGGTGCATGAGCACTATGCCCCTACAGTGTCTAAGCAAAACCTTGGACATTGTAAGTGCAGGGTAGCCATAAGAGTATATGGTCTGGGAGTCTGTCATACACGAACACCCCAGCACCATAATGGCTACACTGGAAACTGGGAAGTTTGGTATCAAATTTCTCAGCATAATAAATGCACACTGATGCCAGTGTACATTTTATTGTGAAATACACCCCAGAGGGCATCTTAGAGATGCCCCCTGAAAACATACCCGACTTCCAATGTGGGCTGACTAGTTTTACCAGCCTGCCACACACCAGACATGTTGCTGGCCACACGGGGAGAGTGCCTTTGTCACTCTGTGGCTAGTAACAAAGCCTGTACTGGGTGGAGGTGCTTCTCACCTCCCCCTGCAGGAACTGTAACACCTGGCGGTGAGCCTCAAAGGCTCACCCCCTTTGTTACAGCACCCCAGGGCACTCCAGCTAGTGGAGTTGCCAGCCCCCTCCGGCCACGGCCCCACTTTTGGCAGCAAGGCCGGAGGAGATAATGAGAAAAACAAGGAGGAGTCACTGGCCAGTCAGGGCAGCCCCTAAGGTGTCCTGAGCTGAGGTGACTCTGACTTTTAGAAATCCTCCATCTTGCAGATGGAGGATTCCCCCAATAGGATTAGGGATGTGCCCCCCTCCCCTCAGGGAGGAGGCACAAAGAGGGTGTAGCCACCCTCAGGGCTAGTAGCCATTGGCTACTAACCCCCCAGACCTAAACACACCCCTAAATTGAGTATTTAGGGGCTCCCAGAACCTAGCAAGATAGATTCCTGCAACCTGAAGACGAAGAAGGACTGCTGGCCTGAAAGCCCTGCAGAGAAGACGGAGACACCAACTGCTTTGGCCCCAGCCCTACCGGCCTGTCTCCCCACTTCAAGAAAAAACTGCAACAGCGACGCGTTCCACAGGGTCCAGCGACCTCTGGACCCTCAGAGGACTACCCTGCATCTAAAAGGACCAAGAACTCCCTAGGACAGCGGCTCTGCTCCAAAGAAGAAACATCTTTGCAATAAAGACAACACTTTTCTCGCCGGAAGCATGAGACTTTGCAGTCTGCACCCGAGACCCCCGGCTCGACCTGCGGAGAAACAACACTACAGGGAGGACTCCCCGGCGACTACGACCCTGTGAGTAGCCAGAGTTGACCCCCCTCAGCCCCCCCAGCGACGCCTGCAGAGGGAATCCAGAGGCTCCCCCTGACCGCAACTGCCTGCTTCTAAGAACCCGACGCCTGGTAAAGACACTGCACCCGCAGCCCCCAGGACCTGAAGGATCCGACCTCCAGTGCAGAAGCGTTCCCCAGGTGGCCCTCTCCCTTGCCCAGGTGGCGGCTACCCCGAGGAGCCCCCCCCTTGCCTGCCTGCATCGCTGAAGAGACCCCTTGGTCTCCCATTGAACTCCATTACAAACCGACGCCTGTTTGCACTCTGCACCCGGCCGCCCCCGTGCCGCTGAGGGTGCACTTTCTGTGCTGACTTGTGTGTCCCCCAGTGCCCTACAAAACCCCCCTGGACTGCCCTCCGAAGTCGCGGGTACTTACCTGCTGGCAGACTGGAACCGGGGCTTCCCCTTCTCCATTGAAGCCTATGCGTTTTGGGCACCACTTTGACCTCTGCACCTGACCGGCCCTGAGCTGCTGGTGTAGTAACTTTGGGGTTGCTCTGAACCCCCAACGGTGGGCTACCTTGGACCCAACTTTGAACCCTGCAGGTGGTTTACTAACCTGCAAAACTAACAAATACTTACCTCCCCCAGGAACTGTTGAAAATTGCAGTGTCTAGTTTAAAAAAAGCTTATTGCCATTTTTGTGAAAACTGTACATGCTATTTTTCTGATTCAAAGTTCTTAAGTTACCTAAGTGAAATACCTTTCATTTAAAGTATTACTTGTAAATCTTGAACCTGTGGTTCTTAAAATAAACTAAGAAAATATATTTTTCTATACAAAAACCTGTTGGCCTGGAATTGTCTTTGAGTGTGTGTTCCTCTTATATTGCCTGTGTGTGCACAACAAATGCTTAACACTACCCTCTGATAAGCCTACTTCTCGACCACACTACCACAAAATAGAGCATTAGAATTATCTCTTTTGCCACTATCTTACCTCTAAGGGGAACCCTTGGACTCTGTGCATGCTATTTCTTACTTTGAAATAGTACATACAGAGCCAACTTCCTACAATATCCCCATATGCTCCTGGAACACTTGTGCTCTAAAAAACCTGGTTACCAATAAGCTGGCACTGAGTTTCCTAAAGCAGTTTGAAATCTTCATGTTGCAGGAAACATGGTGCATGGAGCCAATACACATTTCTGGACATTCAGGGATAGACGTCTCTGCAAAACAACCTCAAAGTCACGGACACCCCAAGGGGGGCCTTACAACATACTGCTCCACGAAAATCAACTGGGTGATCAAACAGATCGACCTGGGCATTGACTGGCTGCTACCAACTATGTTGGAACACTGGGCTCCATTAGGCAACAACAGAACCCTACTACTGATCAATGTATATAATCATCCTAATAAAATGCAAAACAGAGAAAATATGGAAACGTTGATCAGCATTGTAAAAATGCTGAAGAAGCAAAATAAGGACGCAATCCTCATTCTGTCTGGCGATTTCAACCTTGATTTGAGAAAGTGCAGCACAAAACCTCTAAATGGAACATACACTAACTCAAAGCTTGAAACCCTGTGTTTGCGTTGCCTGATTCCTCTTCCTGAGGATGCTTCATCCGCACAAGTAACCTTCTTAAGTGGCACAAAAAAATCTAACATCGACTTTACATTTATCAATGAAACTGCACTGCCATTGGTTTTAGCATATAGGATCCAAGAACGCACTGAGAGCGATCACTTCCCACAACTCATTAAGATCCAGAATGAATGGAACCGGCTACCCTCTGCCAATATCATAATTTCAGCCCCAGTGACTTATGACACAAAAAAATTTAAATGGAAGGGGCCAGGCCTCGGTATAGTAATGGAAGAAGTGTACCGCAGTGCTGGCACAATTAATGAGCTTAAAGAAACACTAAGAATGCAGGAACAAGAAAATCATCCTCTAGGAGAACGAGTGACCGATAGGACGCACTTGTGTGATTCCTTAATGAATACATTTTCCATCAAAAAAAGTCTCCCAATTTAGGTCATAGAAACAAAAAACAAAGTTAAGAGCGGCAGAGCAGAAAAGCCATGGTTTAACAAAACACTGCATAATCAGAAAAATCAAGTCTCTAGAGAATTAAAAGAAGTCCTAAAGGACACACGCTGGGGAAGGAAATCTGACAACACAAGGCTCTCTGAGCTAAGAGCCAAATACAAGAAAAATTGCTGGATGGCAAAACGGAGGTATCATGAGGATTTGTGGACCAAGCTGCTCATGTCCAGCAAACAGAAAAATAATGAAAAGTTCTGGGAACTGATAAATGTACTAAATCAGGGGAAAAAATCGACATATGAACACCGGAATTGATGCGGCCACATGGGAAGCCCACATACAATGTTCTCACGCCCAGTACACCATATGAAGGAGGAGGCCACTCAGTCAGCCAATGACCCAAGTAAGATAACTTTGGTTTCAGAGAGACAACGCAAACAGATTTACTTATAAACCAAAATGAACAAAAGTACACACTAAAGAGCATCGACATCGAAAAGGTGATAAGCTTTATAAAGAAATTAAAACTGGAAGGCTCAGCTGGCCGGAACGGAATGCCAAATGCCCTATTTAGAGGAGACCCTTCATTCTGGGCACAATATATGATGCTGCTTTTTGATGACCCCCAGGGCACCACGGGTCTACCAGACGCATGGAAAGGCAGTATCATCCATCCAATATATAAAGCAGGCAACCCCGCTAGCCCTTCAAACTACAGGCTAATAGCATTGATAGATGTGGAAATAAAACTCTACTCAGCATGTTTACTGCAACTACTAGCAGAATGGATTCATGACAGACATCTAATTCCACAATGCCAGACACGTTTCAGAACTGGTATGGGAGCCTCCACTAACCTGACAACCCTGGCTCTGTTGGGAAACAAAGCCAGGCTTAAGAAGAAAAGGCTATTCACATGTTTTATTGATCTAAAGGCAGGGTTTGATTTCGTACCAAGAACCCACCTATGGGACAAACTGAAAGGTTGGGGCTTACCCTGTAGCCTTCTCAATGCAATGATGGACTTGTACATAGGCACTTGGGCGCAAGTAAAAATCGAAGAAGGTGGCTACCTCACCAACAGAATATTGATGGCAAAAGGACTAAAACAAGAATGTATTAGCTCCTACGCTTTTCAACTTATATCTTGCCGACCTAGCTGAGGCTCTAGCATCAGTAAACAGCCATCCGCCAATATTGCCCAAGAAAGGAATAGCATGGCTACAGTATGCAGACGACAGTCATACTCAGCCAAACACAAGTCGGCCTACAGCATAGCATCAATGCATTTCATACATACATAACAATGCAAGGTCTGGAATTGAATTTGAGTAAAACTAAGGTTGTCCGCCTAGTAGACATAAAGTACAAATCTTCTTCATGGTTCATAAAGGGAACCCGGGTGGAGGCTGCCCCCACATACAAATATTTGGGATTCACCATGGACCGCCTCTTGACCTTCAAGCCACAGCTTGCTGTTGCTCAAGCTAAAGCCCTTTCATTGACCTATGGCTTCAAAATACTAAAACAAAAACTGAGCTGCCCGTCATATTCACACCTCCCTTCAGTCATGGCAGCACGACTAATGCCGACTGTCACTTATGGCGCCGAAATCATGCTGGGGAAGGAGGCGTTTTTTTTCAATCAAGTCCAGACAAAGGCCTACAAAATGGATTTTCGGATACCACGACCAGCATCTCCAGCCCAGGTCTGCCTAGAATTGGGTCTGAAAAACTACGAATTTCAGAGTAAATGCGCTTTCACCAAATTATGCTGGAGGATGCGTACAGCAGAGATTGGTACCTTAAATAACCTATGTTGGATGGAAATCGAGGAGCAACAGGGTCACAACGATCAAGGCACCTGTGGTCAGCATTTAAACAACTGTATTAAAGTGCTAGGTCTGCCAGAAGCCTGGGAGCAGAACCTGGGCAAAAAGGAGTTTTACCGGAAGGCAAATGCTGTCACTAAGATAAAATCTTTAAATTCTGACAAACAAAAATTGGGAAGAAGAACACAGCACACCAGGATTGTAACAACATCTTACAAAACCTTACGGGTACAGGAATATTTAGCAGCATCCTTCAACCAGTTGCTGGAACACTAGTTCATGCTCTTTCGATTTGGGTTGATGGAAACGAAAGATATGGTCCCTTCATGGAGACAACAAGATCCGACACATTCCTGTCGACTGTGTGGATACAGACAGGAGTCATTAGAACACATTTTCTGTGTGTGCCCGGCGTTGCTAGGTTACAGGATATTGTATCTGAAAAATATTTTTAGGATATTGAACATGCAGGCCAGCCGTCATCAGTTGGCTCAGCGGACTCTCAATTCTCTTTTCTTGTCGGGGGCCAAATTTATGGTACAGGCCCAGAAAGAACTAGAGAATAAAGTCTAAGCCGAGTGCGCACGGGTTATCATTTTATGTTAGTAAAGCACCTAACAGGTTAGCTGCAGCCAGAAAACATTCTCAGGTATAACTTAGTGTTCGTCATTTTTAGTATTCCCTGAGCCCTACTCATCTACAATCACAGTTTTGCACGGGAGTAAGAAAGTCCTAAATTTAAGACCAAGAGTAAGGTTGGAATCAGTAGAGAACATTTTAGTCATGCACAAATTTATCATTATGATAAGTTTTAGTTTAAACAAGCATTTTATGTTTTTATGAGTCTCTATTTAATACAGTGAGTATGCTAAGTATTTCTACAAATATGTATGTTTGAATTGCGATGGTTTTAACTAACTGTGCCAATAAATTTAAACTTGAAACTATAACACACATCTGTCACCTTCTTGGCCTCTCATTCTTCTTGACAAAGAGCAGAGTGTTGCTGCAAGTTTTTTGGAAGCGACAAACACATTCAGTGTGCGCCCGGCTGAGGCTGTCGATCGTTTCACTGGTTCTTCTGATTGTGAGGTTGTGTGCTGGTGTTTAGGGATTGGACTGGTGTATTTCAGGTATTGAAATTGTGAACACTTTAGAATATGCGCCACCGGGTGAGTGAGTCCACCTCTGGATGCAGGGTTACCACATGGTGCTCTGTTAGTCAGTGGGACTGGGGGGAGGTGTGTGGTGCAGTGTAGGTGCAGGTCCTCAGTCTGAGACTCTTTTCACAGGTGTGATGCCTTTGTGGACACCCACAATCCGGGCGATGTGCTTAAGACGAGTCTTGCTGTACTATGTGGGGCTTGTTTGTCTCAGGAAGTGTAAGCCACTGTGAGGAAGAGTAGATCACTGATTCATGGGAGGCAGGAGGGGGTTGTAGAAGGTCTAAACACAGTTGTGTGCCTCTGCAGCTGTGCATGTGTTTTCACTAGGTTTTAAGTGGCAGTGACCATCGGAGGGTGTTGTCAGTTACTACAGATATCAGTGCACCCACAGGGGTGGGCTGGTCAGGGCTTGCTTCAGGTGAGGTCATGTTGAGATTTGTGCTTCAAGTGACATTGTGTTAGTGGGTTGGGCTTGCTTCAGGTGAGGTTGTGTTAGTGAGTAGGACCTGCTTCAGGTGAGGTTGCGTCAATGAGTTGGGGTTGCTTCGCGTGAGGCTGTGCTAGTGAGTTGGGCTTGCTTCGTGTGAGGTTGTGTTACTGAGTTGAGCTTCGGGTGAGGTTGTGTTAGTGAGTTGGGGTTGCTGCGCGTGAGGTTGTGTTAGTGAGTTGGGCTTGATTTGGGTGATGTTGTGTCAATGAGCTGGAGTTGGTTTGCGTGAGGTTGTGTTAGTGAGTTGGGGTTGCTTTGCATGAGGTTGTGTTAGTGAGTTGGGGTTGCTTTGCGTGAGGTTGTGTTAGGGAGTTGGGGTTGCTTCGCATGAGGTTGTGTCAGTGAGTTGGGCTTCCTTCGGGTGAGGTTGTGTCAGTGAGTTGGGCTTCCTTCGGGTGAGGTTGTGTCAGTGAGTTGAGCTTCGGGTGAGGTTGTGTCAGTGAGTTGGGCTTCGGTGAGGTTGTTTTAGTGAGTTGGGGTTGCTTCGCTTGAGGTTGTGTCAGTGAGTTGGGCTTCCTTCAGGTGAGGTTGTGTCAGTAAGTTGAGCTTCGGGTGAGGTTGTGTTAGTGAGTTGGAGTTGCTTCGTGTGAAGTTGTGTCAGTGAGTTGGGCTTCAGGGTGAGGTTGTGTCAGTGAGTTGGGGTTGCTTCAGGTGAGGTTTTGTCAGTGGGTTGACCTTGCTTCAGGTGAGGTTGTGTGAGTGAGCTAGACTTCGGTTGGATACTATGGTGAATCATGTTGTGGGGGTCTTACAGGGTTCGGCAATTGTCGTTTGACTACCTTGCTTTGTTGCATTGATGCGGCGTTTCGTTTTTGTTGCTGTGATTGGTCCCCTTATTGATTTCTTTTTAAGAATACCATTTACACGTTTCCAGACACAAAGAGAAACCCTTTGCATCCCTCCCGTTCCCCACTTTAATGTGTTTTTTCAGAAACTGACCCGTTCGTGATGGTGAAACCGGAAGGACTGAAGCTCAGCAGCGCCTTTCCCTGTAGTCCATCTCTCCTTCCTGCCCCAGGCTGCAGTAGTACCACTCGTGTGCTCTTGGGCATGTAAGGCCCGTGTGGTCTTTTGTAAACTAACGTCAGGAGCAGTGCCCCACCAGTGGGAATACGGCACCCAGACCCGTATCAGAATGTGTGAGGTTTTCCACCCCTAGAACATGCCACACTCTGTGGTACCAACCCTCCAGGGTGGCACCAGCATAGCTGCCAAGTTTCCCAGGTCCATTCTTTATGTGTTGCTCCAATCCGAGTTTTTTTTTTTTTTTACTTTGAACTCTGGACTTGTAGTCCTGTTTTATAATGGAATAAGTAAAACTAAAACTCCCAGAATTCAAAGTAAAAACTTGGACTGGAGCAGCACATCACGCATTGACCCGGGGAAACCTGGAATGGATGCCCCGGTCAGCAGCCAGCTAGTAGGGTCTGACCGGCCAGTAATAAGAGCGCATTTATCACCCTCCGCAAGTTTCCCCGCGTGTTTATTCAGCATTCAGACAAGATATGGGGGGGTCTCTGGGATGATGTTCCATCACCCCAGGAACCCCTGGCCAGACGGGGTGTATTAAAGGATGCCCCATAGAATGAGGTGGTTCTCCCCCGCCTGTAGCCCCCCAGCACAGGTCCCATCTTGTTCTTTCCAGCGCGTGAAGTCGATGTGCGGACCCCCGTGACCTCAGATGGATTCTTGCTACATTCTACCTCCGAGAGGCCGTGGGATCCCTTTAATGCAGCGGTGAGTCTGGTGGACTATTCGGCTTCTGTAAACTGAAGGTTCAACCCTCTCCCGGCAGCTCTGAAAGCTTCTCTTCTGTGCCGGGCTCCTTTCTAGTGACATTGTAGAGATTCTTGAAATAAGGGTGAGGTTGGGTGGCGGGTGGGGGTGGGGAAATGGGGAGGGGGCACCATCGCTTTCCTTAAAACAGATTGTCTGGAGCTGGATAACCCTTGATTGACACCACGGATCTCCCCCTGCAGGTTGGTTTACCGCCCCTCGACAGGTCGAATTCACTGTTCTAGGCCACAGGGCGTGCAGCAGGTAGAGTGGCACCGAGGATGATGCTTCTGGTTTCTGTATGAGTAGAATTGATGGCTTCAGTTGTTGGTGCTCACTGGGTGTTAAAACTGGAGAGTCTGGGGCTCTTAGAGGGGTGAGTAGAGTGAAAAGTCTGTGCAGGAATGCTCGCCGTGGCTGCACAATAAATCCTCTGTGCCGATATGAGCCGGCTTGTGTTATTTCTCATAGTGAATACTGCACAAAATGTGTAAGTAAGCGTTGGTGGTATAGTGGTGAGCATAGCTGTCTTCCAAGCAGTTGACCCGGGTTCTATTCCAGTCGCAGCACTTTTTCTTGTGTAGTTATCACATTTTATTATTACTGGGTGTGTTTCATTTTGTTAGAAAATCATTTAGTCTGTCTCACGACTGACATCGTGCAGCGTCCCTCTGTTTAATTACCGCTCCAGTGAGCGCACTGCAGCCCCGGTGGAAAGGGCGCGTGGACAGGACAAGGACTCACAAGGATACAGAACGAAGGGAACCACGAGGAATGAATATCACGGAGAGGCCGGAGCGACTCGGACGCATTTCCACCCACAGGTTTATGTTCTGGATCTCCTCCTGCAGGGCTGCACCGGCAGCTGACACACCGGGTGAACGTATGTGCAGCCACTTCTGAACAGAATCGTGAATTACTCCAGTACTTCGAGCTCTGGCTCCATAGCAAGAACTAGTACGTGTTTGCAGCTGCACATCCTGTACATGATGACGTGGGAACTGTAAGTCAGTGCCTCAGTTCTGTTTTGCTGTTCGGTAGGACAGTGAATCCCTCAGCCCTTTCAGCGCTAGTAGCATCTCCAGACCCTCAACCCACTGGGGATTTTCCGGGGTCTGCTGCGGCCAATCCTGCACTTTCTACCTAATAAGAAATCATCCACAAAACGGGAGATTAACCCTTTCTGAAAGAGGCCCTGGTTTATGGCCCTGAATGTTAGACCAAGGTCAGTTCTTTGCAGTAGTCTGGTCAGTTAGCTCAGCTGGTAAAAACTACAACTGTGTGAAACAGCAAAACATTGTTTCACAGAAATGTATTCTAATTCTGTGCGGTTTTGTGGAATTTATTTTGCTTTAACGACTGTGAGATTAGCGAGGGGGGGTTTGCTGTCTCTCATTTGTAAAAAAAAAAATGTGAGAAATTAACTTCCCACTGATGAAATTCATGAAGTTCTGTGAGTATTGCATGATGTGAAATTCGCAGATCTTGTTGGTGTAATAGAAAAAAAACTTCGCTCAGGCTTGGCGAGAAAATGCTGTTAACAAAAATATAAATGTAATTGTTCCACTTGCTTTGAAAGCTTATGTCAGGTGACCCTCAATGACTAAAGACTTTAGGGGTGACAGTGCAAACCTTGTGGCTGGTATCACCGGTGCCATTGAAACATAACAGTGCTGCAAGGTTACTGATAGCAAAAAAACCCTGTCCTTTCAGTCTTCATTGTCAGAGGGCAGCAAAGCTAAACGGATTAATCTTGTTATTTAAGGTGATATTGCTTTAGAAACTCAGAGAATCTGACACATGAATAACACAAAAGACCGGTTGTCAAATCAGAGCTCTGGCCGCTTTCTTTAGTAGAGGTGGTTGGATTATTAAATATGAAACTTCTATAGTTCACTACATTTCTACCGAATGCGAGAACAATCTGACTGTCTCAGGAAGTTGCACCTCAGTAGTATAAGGGGATACCTTCCATCAAACTTTTTGACAGGTGCCCGCCCTGTGATCACGTAGGCAATGACGTGGGTACCCCGCCTCGTGATGACTTAAGTAATGACGTAGGTGCAGGTGAGTCACGTGGGTTGTGACATGGTGTGATGCTGTGTTAGTCACGTGCCCTGATGCTGTCCCTTGTGTGTAGGTCTATGGGCTGTGTGAAATGGCAGCTGTGCAGGTGTGCAGCATGCTTCATGGCCTAAGAGGACAAGTGTGGACATGTCAGACATTCAGGACCGAGTGGCTGCCTGGGGGGCCACCTCGCAGGGTGGAGCTTTGGGGTTGTAAGGACAAACCTCCACACCGCCAACTAATCCAAAAAGAGGGCCTGGGCAAATGCTGCAAAGGTCATGACATATGGTTAGTGTTACGTGTAACCCCTCAATGTATCAGAGCTGTCAAGGTGAGCATGTGACCGCTATGTTGTAGAGGCGTACGCCCTTTTTGAACCATTGAATACATATAAGAAGCCGGCCAGAGCAGCACGCCAAACCGAGAACCATTTCTGAAATAGGTTGTCAAGGCATTATGAAGAGATACAGTCCGCTCACCAGAAAAGCCACCTCCTCAGGTGCCCAGAACACTATCAATAGATATTATCGGTCCCTAACACCTCCGGTGTGGATGAGAATGCACAGCTGGCTGCCCCTACAGAGGGGGGTTCCAACGTTACCGATTTTCAAAAGGAAGTTTGCGAGCGGCTTGAAAAGCTCAGCCTCTAGGATATGCCGCAACTGATATCCCCTATTAAGGTTGATGGCGACGGCCGCGAAGCCTCGAAAGACTAATTAAATGATTCAATCAACTTCATCGACAGTGAAGATGATGAAGACTGTATTGCACCACCAAATTCACCAGTCTATGAAGATATGGGCTTTCAGGAGGACCCTGATCCAGAGGCAGTCGTCGCACAGCCGGCAGGTGTAAACTCTGAAGCCGCTTATACACCAATGGACCTACGCGACTCGCAAGATTTCAGAGCAGCCGCTGAGTGTAGCAAAAATGCTGAGCAGTAAGCTTATCAGAGGGTCGTGTTAAGCATTTGTTGTACACACACAGGCAATTAATGAGGAACACACACTCAAAGACTTACTCCAGGCCAATAGGTTTTTATATTGAAAAATATATTTTTTTAGTTTATTTTAAGAACCACAGGTTCAAGATTTACATTAAGCACTTTAAATACAAGGTACTTCACTTAGATACTTTAGGAACTTTGAATGAAAACAATATCATGTACAGCCTTTGTAAAAATGGCAATAAGCTATTTTCAAAGTGGACACTGCAAAAATCAACAGTTCCTGGGGGAGGTAAGTAAAGGTTAGATTAGGAAGTAATTAAAACACTTACAAGTCTCAGTCCTGGGGCATAGGCAGCTCACCGATGGGGGTTCAAGGCAACCCCAAAGTTACCACACCAGCAGCTCAGGGCCGGTCAGGTGCAGAGGTCAAAGAGGTGCCCAAAACACATAGGCGCCTATGGAGAACAGGGGTGCTCCGGTTCCAGTCTGCCAGCAGGTAAGTACCTGCGTCCTAAGGGGGCAGACCACAGGGGTTTTGTAGAGCACTGGTGGGGACACAATTAGGCACACAAAGCACACCCTCAGCGGCACAGGGGCGGCCGGTGCAGTTTGCAAGGCAGACGTCGGGTTTCAGGTAGGAAACAATGGAGGGACCCAGGGTCACTCTAGCGGTGCATGCAGGCACAGGGGGGGCTCCTTGGGGCAGCCACCACCTGGGCTAGGCAGAGGGTCATCTGGGGGTCACTCCTGTGTCGAAGTTCGGTTCCTTCAGGTCCTGGGGCTGCGGGTGCAGTGTTGGTTCCAGGCGTCGGGTCCCTTGTTACAAGCAGTCGCGGTCAGGGGGAGCCTCTAGATTGTCTCTGCAGACGTCGCTGTGGGGGCTCAGGGGGGTCGTCTCTGGTTACTCACAGGCTTCCAGTCACCGGGGAATCCTCCCTGTGGTGTTTGTTCTCTGGATCTCGAGCCGGGGGTGTCGGATGCAGAGGGTGAAGTCTCACGCTTCCGGCGGGAAACGCGCAGTCTTTGAAAGTTGCTTCTTTGTTGCAAAGAAGTAGCTGGTTTTGAACAGGGCCGCTGTTCACAGGGGTTACTTGGTCCTTTACCCCAGGCCAGTCCTCTGAGGCTTCAGAGGTCGCTTGTCCCTGTCGGATGCGTCGCTGGAGCAGGTTATTGAAGTTGGAGACAGGCTGGTAGGACTGGGGCCAAAGCAGTTGTCGTCTTCCTCCTTCTCTGCAGGCTTGTAGGTCTGCATTCCTTCTTGTTTCTTCAGGTTGCAGGAATCTGATTTCCTGGGATCTGGGGAGCCCCTAAATACTGAATTTAGGGGTGTGTTTAGGTCTGGGAGGGCAGTAGCCAATGGCTACTGTCCTTGAGGGTAGCTACACCCTCTTTGTGCCTCCTCCCTGTGGGGAGGGGGGCACATCCCTAATCCTATTGGGGGAATCCTCCAAACTCAAGATGGAGGATTTCTCAAGGCAGGGGTCACCTCAGCTCAGGACCCCTTAGGGGCTGTCCTGACTGGTGGGTGACTCCTCCTTGTTTTTCTCATCATCTCGTCCAGCCTTGCCGCCAAAAGTGGGGGCAGTGGCAGGAGGGGCGGGCATCTCCACTAGTTGGGATGCCCTGGGGCGCTGTAACAAAAGGGGTGAGCCTTTGAGGCTCACCACCAGGTGTTACAGTTCCTGCAGGGGGAGGTGAGAAGCACCTCCACCCAGTACAGGCTTTCTTCCTGGCCACAGAGTGACAAAGGCACTCTCCCCATGTGGCAAGCAACATGTCTGGAGTGTGGCAGGCTGGCAGAAACTGGTCAGCCTACACTAGAAGTCGGGTAGGTATTCAGGGGGCATCTCTAAGATGCCCTCTGGGTGTATGTTACAATACATTGCACACTGGCATTAGTGTGCATTTATTGTGCTGAGAAGCTTGATACCAAACTTCCCAGTTTTCAGTGTAGCCATTATTGAACTGTGGAGTTAGTTTTTGACAAACTCCCAGACCATATACTCTTATGGCTACCCTGCACTTACAATGTCTAAGGTTTTGCTTAGACACTGTAGGGGCATAGTGCTCATGCACATATGCCCTCACCTGTGGTATAGTGCACCCTGCCTTAGGGCTGTAAGGCTTGCCAGAGGGGTGACTTACCTATGCCATAGGTAGTGTGAGGTTGGCATGGCACCCTGAGGGGAGTGCCATGTCGACTTAGTCATTTTCTCCCCACCAGCACACACAAGCTGGCAAGCAGTGTGTCTGTGCTGAGTGAGGGGTCCCCACGGTGGCATAACACATGCTGCAGCCCTTAGAGACCTTCCCTGGCATCAGGGCCCTTGGTACCAGGGGTACCAGTTACAAGGGACTTACCTAGGTGCCAGGGTTGTGCCAATTGTGGAAACAAAGGTACAGTTTAGGGAAAGAACACTGGTGCTGGGGCCTGGTTAGCAGGGTCCCAGCACACTTTCAAATCATAACTAGCATCAACAAAGGCAAAACGTTAGGGGTAACCATGCCAAGGAGGCATTTCCTTACACCCATTTTGGCCTAGAAGTAGGCTTACTTCAAAGGAAAAGTCTCACTTGTTTGTGAAATCCTGCCTTTCCCAGGCAAGGCCTCAGACACACACCAGGGGGTTGGAGTCTGCATTGTGTGAGAGCAGGCACAGCCCTTTCAGGTGCAAGTGACCACTACTCCCTTCCCTCCTAGCACAGATGGCTCATCAGAATATGCAGGCTACACCCCAGTCCCCTTTGTGTCACTGTCTTCAGAGAGGTACAAACAGCCCAACTGTCAATCTAACCCAGACAGGGAATGAATCCACAAACAGGCAGAGTCACAAAAATGATTCAAGCAAGAAAATGCCCACTTTTTAAAAGTGGCATTTTCAAACACACAGTCTTAAAACCAACTTTACTAAAATATGTATTTTGAAATTGTGAGTTCAGAGGTCCCAAACTCCACATGTCTATCTGCTCCCAAAGGGAAGTTACACTTTAATCATGTTTAAAGGCAGCCCCCAGGTTAACCTGTGAAAGAGAGAGGCCTTATAACAATGAAAACCGAATTTGGCAGTATTTCGCTGTCAGGACATATAAAACACATTAGTATATGTAATCCTTAATCATACACTGCATCCTGCCCATGGGACTTACTAGTAAATCAAATATGCCACTCATGGATAAACCAATTAACAGTACAATTTACACAGAGAGCATATGCACTATAGCACTGGTTAGCAGTGGTAAAGTGCTCAGAGTTCAAAAGCCAACAAAAACAGGTCAGGAAAATTAGGAGGAAGGAGGCAAAATGTTTGGGGGTGACCCTTCAGAAAGGGCCTGGTCCAACACATGGCCTTCGTACACTGCGCCTCGGGTGAATGCGCCAAATCTGAGCTAGATTTGTTTTCTCTAAAACCCACACAGACCAGCATTGAGAACAGTTTTTTTTTTCATGGAAGTATTGCCTCTTGTCGCTCTGATGCCTCTGGCGCGGATATAGTTTTTTTGTGTCGGGGTCCACGCATATGTATTTGCATCTCAACAACACTCTGCTACACCTCATCTGCAAAATGAAGAAAGCGAACAGCACCAACATCGAGGCCAATGCTACATCGGGGTGGCGCCGATCGCCTACCCCGTCGCAACCATGTTTAATCAGGTGGACATTAACCTGGGCGATCGACTAGTCACGCAAAGTGATAACATGTACGCCTACAGAGCCTACATAGAGAGTCTTCTAAATTACAGTCGCGAAGCCCTGGACACACAGCTTTCAACAGGGCTCTTCTACAAAGATACTCGTGCACATTTTGAGGACACGGCGTTGAACAGGGGCAACAATGGTTTAAAAAAAAAAACAGCTTTGCTGCCGGCAGTAGACAGTTTGGCCTCCCATGGCGCATAAATTCAGACATATTCTTCCAAGATAAATTTCTCATCATCGGTATCGATCTTAAGATCAAACTCGAGGATGTGTTCTGTCTCATCAGGGGCGATGCAGCACAGTATAAACTGGTTATATTGTCCGCGTGCCTGTTTGTAAAGAGAGTGAAAGTGTCACTGAGCGTCAGACTGGCCCACGCCGAAGCTTTACAACTATCGAACACCAAGTACGCCATTGAAAGAGTGGCTCTGAAGATATTCAGCATCCCCGTCGGTACTATATTAATGCAGCACCAAAATCTATTTCTGGGGCAACTCCCGAAACTCATCATCATAGAGTTTGTGGACGATACAGCTTTTAGGGGTCTCCATACGTCTATCCCTTTCAACTTCAAGCACTACGACATCAACTATGCCACTTTGGTCCACGAGAGAGCTGTTATTCCCGCAAAACCGTTCACCCCGAGTTTTGGAACATCCAATTTTGTTAGTGACTATCTCGGTCTTGTCTCAATAACGGAGAAACACCTGCGTGACTCAGGAGTTGTTGTTTCAAGAGAGGGGTATGGGACCGGCTACAAGCTGTTTGCGTTCGACCTGACTCCTGACATGGAAGATGGGGACCACTACAACTTGATCAAAAATGGAAATCTAAAAGCTGAAATACCGTTTTACACTGGCGCTGGCTACCAGTGTGAACATGGTTGTATTCTTTGTATTTGACAGCGTGATCCAAGTCAATCACACCCGACAGATTATGTTTGACTATCATGAAAAGACTGTAAAATGGACACTGTGTAGATATGTGACTCCTTAAGCAGTCCTAAATATGCTAAGAAATACTTTTTAGGTGTATTTCCTAGTGAAGGATTACTGGGGGAGATGGCCCAGAAAGACCATGCACACTCGTCTTTAATACCAACCCGCATTACAAGAGTGGTACACATTGGGCGGCCCAGTTTCTGGATGTAGACAAGGTTATAGTGTTTGACAGTTTACCAGAGTTCCCAGAGCATAACATTTATACAAAACCGATATTCAAATATGTAAAAAAAAAAAAAAAAAAGCATCGCCCACAGTCGAGTATAACAAGATGCGTGTACAGGATTCTCTAGCCATCACTTGCAGGGAACATTGTATATATTTTATTAGGAAAATATCTGAGGGTATGGTGTTTAGAAATTTTTAAAATCTGTATTCTGCCGATCTAGTAAACAACAACGGTATTGTTATGAAATATGTGAATGAAAACTCAAGGACTATGTCGAGCGTTGTTAAAACAAAATACAAGTTTGTCAAAAGTGTAAGGCCTTGTAACGCCTCTATTTGTACTGATGACTGTCTAAACTAAAAACATTTTAAACGTGAATTCAGACTATGCATTTTTTATTCACCCACCACACATTTTAAAACCATTTTGAAAAAGATGACTGACGACTGTTGAAAAGTTAAGTGTTTATTACTAACAGTTTTCAGCACAAACATTTACAAGGGTAAAGAAATAAATGAAGCAAAAATCTTTCAAGACACGAACCTTTTAACAAAACTGTAAAAACGTTCAAATGTCATGATAACATTAGAGCGGTAGCCAAGTGTTCATTTTGAACAGTCTGTTTTTAGGCTCAAAAGGTAGAGCGTTTCTGTTCCTAGATGGTGTCAGCTGCGGGAAGAAAGGGATGTCGACACAATGGGACTCATAGTAAAAACTCCAGGGTTCGGATCTTTCAAACTTTCAAGCCTTCGCCGGTGGTCAGCATTACCGACGATCATGGCAGGAATGTTGAGTTACGCAAAGGTGCGTAAGAACTGCTCCCATCCTCTGGGCGCGTTTTGGGTTGACAATGTTTTGCTGTGCGTGAGAACTCTGACCAGATCATACATGTGTGATCCAGCAACCGGTTGTCCCTTGTAAACTAATTCACCCCGGTCATTCCAAGAGGTCAGATCTTTAGTAGCAGTCATTTTACCGAGCAGCATTTATGACCCCCCTCTATATCTCTGACATACCTTTTTTAAAAGGTCTTTGACAAAGGCGTCCGTGGGGGCATGGGGTCCTGGGTCTTGAGGCGCTACCGGGTCTGCTGGGGGCTGTTCCGTGTTGTGGGTATTCAGAGTCAGTTTGTTTTTTTCAGCATTCCATTGCTGGTAATACTGTAAAAAGTTTTGAAGGGCTCCTGAGTAAAGCCCTGCTTTGTCGTGTGGTTTTAAATTGGTTTGGTTAAAAACGGCTTTGATCGTAGCATCAAGATGCTGCGTCTCATTTCTGCGTATGTCCCAGATGTCATTGGTAGGAGGGCCCAACTGTTCCAGCTGTTGGCAAGGCTCAAGGTACATTTTTGGGGCGTGCACCATCAGGTCCTCGATAGGAGACCTGTAATTAGTGGTATAGCTATACCCAGCAGTACTCCTATAATTCCTCCAGACTGTTTGACCTGTTCATTTTTTAGAAATGAGCGATGCCCTTTTATTGCTGAGCTTCTTAATAATGTGGCGCTTCTTCTTCAGCATGAGGAACTGCCTCGTTGATATCAGGACATTACCTTTTCGGGTGTTTAGGGCTATTTCTGAAATGGCAGCCAGTAAATCGTCCAAAACCGCGCACCGGATAGCCTTTCTTTTCAGGGGGCTGGCTGTGACCAGCATTTTTAGGAGGTCTAAATTACACTGTAGCCGCGCAGACATGGTAGCAACATTATAAAGTTTAGAGTGTAAATGTTATAAAAGTCTTTTTAATGGGTATTTTTATAGGCTTTGGGGACTGTTTTAGGCGTGTAAGAGACTGAGAAGTCAGGTGGGAAAATACTGGAGCGTAGTCTTCTAGAGTATTGGGTTTTACATCTACCAATAAGTAGTCGTAGGGTTTTGCGGTAGACAGAGCTTAGCTAACTGGCGTCTGGCGGGGTTAACCTTAATGAACTCCGGTCTCAGCATAATACCCTTGTGAGCGTGGTAATCAGCGATGTACTTTTGCTTTGAGGGCTCATCGATGCACCAGTCGGGATACCCCGATGCCTCCTATTTGTCTCTGAGAAACAAGTTGATGTACTCAGAAAAGAGCCAGGTTGTGGTGTATGGAAAGTGCCATATTTCCAGTATTTTACCAAGACGGTACCTTTTCTCGAGGGCCGTTTGTACCTCAATGGTACACCATGTCCCATCCAACAGCCTTTGTTCATCACTATGTCTACACTCGCTAGACTGTGTACTTTCAGCGCATGTTCGACATAGGAGGAACATTAGCTTGCCGTTTACTCTGTATGGAATCACCAGGAAGTAAAGCTTCTGCGGATAGTGGATTTGACACTTAACAAAACCAAAGTACTCGTCTAGGGACTTAAAGTTCCTATATATGATCCTAGGATGCCCCACCGGGTACAACTTCACCTTGTTCACAAACTTATACAGACTGGTAAAGTCATAGTAGTGTATTTTCTCATCCTCACCAGCAACCCGGTAAAGCTGTATGGCGTTTGTATGACCGCCGAATAAAGCTTCGCGTGTCCCAAAGGTGCTGGGTAACTGCCGTTTTTTGAAGAAAGCGCTGAGTTCTGCATCTTTTGTTAGCTCGTCTAACCACTCATGTTCCTGGAGGGTTCTCCGAACAAAGCTGCTGTTTTCAATATACTGTGCCTTCGCCAGAGTATGACAATGCAGATGTTCAAACGTGGTGCCCTGCAGTCTATTAAACTTATGGGGTTTGTAACAACGCGGACACCTGGGGTAAAAGCAACCATTGAACTCAAAGGCGGTTGGTACCCCGTTAATTAACGCATACCTGTCTAGGTAGTAGCGGCCCAAGCAGTATTCTCCGCCGTGCAACACGTGTTGAATGAAGATGTTCTCTTTCTCCGAGACGTTCATGAGCCACTGAGTAGACGGGGTGGAGTAACATTTCTGTTTATCGTTATAGTGGTCAGGCGGTACTAGAGCTATGGTTTCAGGTTTTAAAAACTTGTGCTGATAAATAGACATACACATGGAAGCCAGAGTAATGTTCTTAAATGAGTATAGGTATTCCATGATTTCTTTCCTCTTACGGGATTTGGTTTTGATAATCCTGATCCGTTTTGTCACATCCAGCACAACGTCTCTGAAAAGGTTGCACGCTTTTCGCAAGATCATTACATCCACCTGACAGTAAGCTTTCAACTCTGTATAAAATGAAACCGATTTTCACGGTTTTCATTGTACTACTGTAGAAAGCTCTCTGTTTCCGACGGCATCATGTACTCGCCGCCGTAACTGTCGGGCGGAGGCATAGGACCACTGTAATTCTAATTAGCCCATGTGTTAAAAAGTGAGGGAAATAACCTTTACAGCCTTCAAAACCAAAGGCTTTTGGCAACTTGCTCAACTTCATGGGCAGAAAATTCAAGGTGTCTGTCTATAAACCTAATTTCAAAAGGCACAACCTTTAACAGCATCAGTTTGGAACCCTGGGTGATGAGCCCCACGTTCAGCTTTTCACGAACAAGATTCCGGAGAATAAAGAACCAGTTGTACACTTTCGAGTTGTGAGCCAGCATTGTATGCTCGTAGTATTTCGGCTGCTTGAATGTGTTGAGGAAATTGTTCATGCACGACCTTCAAACTCCCAGTTTTCATTGGCTGTTAGAGGATGGGTGTAAATGTAGTTAGGCTGGTGCACACCTGTCTCCTGCGTACACTCTATATCTAATATGATGTAGTCTTCTGTTTTTCCTGGGGTAAGCCTTTGAGCATGTAACACTCGTGTGCTGTTCCGGCTATAAAATACGCTTTACACCTGGTACATTGTATACCTTTACAATCATGGTTGGTGGCCTTGTAGCGCCCGCAAGCCTTACAGTCTGATTTACGGGCGCACTGTGGAAGGCTGATGTGTACGTTCAAGCAGTCTTGCAACTGACAAAACATCTTCCACGTCGAGCAGTTCACCTTCTGAGAACCCGTCCCTTTGACACATTTTACAGTACACTGGTGTCTGGTCAGGTTGTTGTATATGTGGTCGCAATGCTCACACACGTTCTTGGCTCCTAGAAAACCCTTTAGGTTCAAGATACCGTAAAAGTGTTTTTTGTGATGTAGCACATAAACTGTCTTGTTTTTCACATGCTCATCGGTAGTGAAGTACTTCCAAGAACCGCTGTGGTACAGAACTTTTACAGTAACGGCAAAATGGTTCTCAAAAATGCCCAGGTCCCCAAAACCAACTAGTCAGTCAGGCTGTCTTTGAAGCGCCTCGTGGGCTGCCACACCATAGACATAATGACGTCTGGGGTAGCTCGTCCACCAACAACCCCACGATGCTCGCCACCAGACACATATTGGTAGCTCAGGTGTTAAAGTCGAGCAACCATCAATATTTCTTGCTGATAATTTTACTGTACATGACGCTCTTTAAGGTTCTGGAAGGACCACCCTCACGACCTCTAACAATGAGAGCGATGATTCTGAAAGTCTTGTAAGCCATTAATTCAGCCTTGCTCTGTAAAAGCTTAGACTGGTTTTATAGAAACGTCACAGCGTCAAACACATCTCAAGACGACGGTCTGGTGAACAGAGGACTGTTGAGATCCTGCCCTGAAAACTTAGCTGGAAGAAATCGTTAGGCCCCACATCGTGTAACAGTCGTTCTATGAGCGTTTGTATGGCCTGGTGTATAGCTATAACACCCTGATCGGAGGAGTTTATACGATCTAGGTTAACAAACCTAAACTCCTCATAGTGCTCCGTAGTGTTAAACCTCTCTACAGTACGACTGTACCTTCTGACACTTTCTAAAAACACCGGTTCTGAATCCTCAGCTTGAGGATCGCCGCAGGATGGAGGGCTCCCTGGAGCATCATTCGGTGGTAGTTGACTACGGCTCGTTGTCGGGGTATGTTTATGCCTCCTTCTAACGCTTAGTCTGGCTTTCCTTAATTTTCTTATTAAAAGCTTATGGTTTCTACTAGCCCATTTCTGTTTCTTACAAGCCCAGCTATTTTTAGGCAACCGACCACAGCCTAATTGTACAATAGTTGGTGTATTTTCAGGAGGTGTCCTTGCCACTTCACCTACTACGGGCTGGGGTCTTGCAGGTTGTTTGGGAGTAACCATGCTCTGGACTCTACCCCCTGAGGTCTTAAAAACCCCTATGTCCGTGATGTTCTCTCCTAACTTGTGAGGTCTAGTGGGGGTCGTTTTATATGTTACGGGTGTTGATTTTTGGGGTTTTACACAGTTGTGTGGCACTCGCAGCTTTTTGGTTTTGAGCGCTCATAAAACACGTAGAGCTTTACTGAGTACATCCTGGGTCTTTTTATATTTAGACCTAAGGACAACTGGATTAATAAATGTGTTTCTTACATTCGCTGGTATATTACTTATGTCTACAGCTGCTGAATCGCAAGATTGGACCACTTCGCTTCTACACTATGCCAACCTCTGTATTAAAGCCATCACAGTGGCTCTGGAAGACGCAGTACTGCGTCCGGTCTTACCCAGTTTTAAGGTCTTGAGGTTCAGTCTGAATTTTAGCTGTCTAACAGATGGGTGTATTTCTTTTATATATGTGTCCAGGACCCTAGTACGGTCCAATGCGCCATGTTCTGGGTCATTTCTTGAGGCATTAGATGTGTGGTTTACATTTCTGTGAGCCCTGCAGTTTCTTTGTTAACAGCAATACCACCTTTTTGAATGGATGGACTAGAACAGGTCAAAAATGTAGGGCCCACAATGCGAACACCCAGGTGTTTTGGAGGACTGTTCCTTAGTAGACGGGTTTCCAGAACTTAGATTCTGTGACCTGCTACCGCCAGTACTACTATCAGGGTGTGTTGAAGAGGGAGAAGACTGGGGAAGATTTACAGTGGATGGGGGACTGGGCGGAATCATACGCTCCCGGAGGTGTGATTGGGGACATTAGATATGGGGAATATAAATGGTGATCATCATAGCTTAGGGCTGCGGATGCGTGGAACGCGCAGGGGTTAGCATCGGGTGATTGCTGACCTAAAGATTGCTGTGGCTCTGGGTCTACACTAAAAAGACCACTGTGCTCGCTGGCTGCTATTATCTCAGAACCCTTAACCCCACCCGCCAGTGCCCTGAGAAGCCCTATACAGTCAACATAAGGGTCCTCTACGGGGGTGATCATTTTCATACCTAGAGTCCAACATAGCTATAGGAGGTTTTGGTACCGGTCCGCAGGGAACTGCTTCTACATTACACGTCTCACCAGTAAGACCTCCTTTGGCTCTTAGCAGTGGGCAGAAACATGTTGGCCAGTAACTATTAGATAGGTGACCCTGCGAGTCTTTACTCTCATATAGGTGTCCCATCCTCTGTTCTTAACCTCACCAGCGGTCACCACGAATAAAGGTGTACTATTACACAGGTGACTGACTAGGTGTTTTTATATTTTCCCTAGCATAGCTGGATCCCATATACTTCCAGATAATTTTAATTTCCGCACTCCCTCCTGTTCTTTTAACGGTGAGGTTGAGTCCACCCAGGTGGCATTGTCCTACCTTGGTGGGGCTACGTTGTCATATGATGAAGCAAGACACTATATAGTGTGTGAGACCACCTAGTCCGTAATGGAAACTTCCCTTACCACATAAATTTAAACAGCACTCAATACGATACTCCTAGTGTGAGACTGAGGAGCCCTAGGTAAATCTTTTTCCTGCGGATTCATCTTTAAGTGAACCACATAATTTTTGTGTTTATGGTTCAGGTTTTAAGGAGACAGTATGGGGTGGTCTTCCTTCTCTCCCTGACTCTCTTTTTGTGTTAAGATGGGTCCCTGTGATATCCTTTAAGGGCGACGCAGACCGCTTAGCTTTATGGCTGACACATTCTGAGATCTTTTGTGATGGTTCTGTGATGTGAAAGATAAAAAATACTTTTTCGGTATTGCTAGAGCCGCTATATCCTAGAGGGAGAAAAAAAAGAAGGTAGTGAGAGAGAGAGAGCGAGAGAGAGAGATTGTTAGAAAGAGGTGAGGATTCTTTAGGCTATGCATTTTTAAAACACACCTGATGTGCTCCCGCTGTTGCGGTGTTTCTTTATAGGTGTTCCATGTTTAGGCGATGTAGACTTCCTTTTCCTGCCTGCCTTTTTAACAACATCTTCCACCTTTTGCGCCGATGTTGGGTGGTTGATGTGCCGCTCCATGGGTTCTGTATGGGAGAAAAAATGTCACACTTACAATATATATCTATTACTGTTCTCTGAGGCATTGGATAATTTTATCTACCTGTAAGAGCTGTGTCTTGTTGAGCTGAGTACTTTATGTCTTGAGTCTCTAGGATCCACTGTAGAGCTTTGACAGCCTTCTGTACGTCAGCATCATATCCTGTATCAAGAAAGAAAAGTATCAGAAAACATTGTTAAGAGTAGGTCGTTGACACGGTTCTCTCACTATAAAACTACAGATAGCTGTACCTTGCTGAAAGGCATCCATTTCCTCGTGGGTCGATGCTTGCTCTTGGGGATCCTACGTACAAAAAGAGACATACTTGGTTTTAGACTGCCATTCATTTTTATGGTGCCGTCGTAACACATTCATAAATATACTATAAGCCTTTAAAAACGTTTACTTGAATAGTTACATACACATTTAAGTCAGCTAACTCAGAGTGTTAGCTAATAAGTACACTATCATCCCCTTACATTATTCTGAAGTTACAATACACAAAGCCTCTTGTTCACATTTCTCAAAAACCATGCACTGTTATTTTAAAAAAAGTCCACGGGCTGCGCTGCTGCGCAACATAATATCTAGGAATATCTCAATAAGGCATTATTTATATAGTTCCAGGTGCTCCACAGCTTTATTTTACTCATATCACAATACCAGCTCTAGTGTTTATAACATCATATAATTACACTAATTATAAAAATAGATAACTCAACACAATTTAAAAACATTACAGTTCATTGAATATACAATAGAATGGAAGCAGGATCCTAGGATCCACGCCAGGTTTTCGCCCTAGCTCTCTAATGCTCTGAACCATGTGTGGGGGCGTAACTCAATCTAAACTCCTGACTAGAGGGTGGAGCGGATAGGCAGAGCCAGCTCCAACTCCCTAGACACAGTCTTTTTGAAAAATTGCAGGCTGTGGAGGCAGCATGTGGGTCCATGCGTCATTCTCAACACCACCCCCAGGACAACAGGACCCCGACCTAAGGTGAGTCGATAGGGGTTTGTGGGGCTTGAGCCTGCTGCTCATTACCCCCACCATTGAGAAGTTGTATGGTTGAGCTATGGGGGCTACAGGGCAGAGGACACAGAGCACACGAGGACACATACATAGAGTGCTCTGTGTCCTCTGCCCTGTAGCCCCCCAGTAACTGTTTTTGTTTTTTTGTTATTGCGAGCGCACCTCGAGATCCAAATTATTATTAATATCATGTGAGGGATCTGCGCTAGAGGACGATGGATCGAAGCGACATAGCTTTGAGGGGATGTCACCAATATGAATTGTGAGTACTAATAATTCAATAACAATTTAACAATATTCAATATTGAAAGTTTCAGTCAATAATCACACCAGTTTAGTAACAAGAATACATAAGTTTATTTCCCTATATTAACAATGCTAAGGTCACGAAGAAAACTCTAAAACACAAATGATAAGCATGAAGAATCAATAGCGGCTCATTGAAAGGACGAATGTATCTCAATTTGATTAATACAGTCAAACAAATAATCTCCAATAGAATCACACTTATTAATATTACAAAAACTGGTAATAATGATACAGGAGACATTAGCTCAGCATTAAAATGATTTCAAACCAGATCATAAGCGATAGGTGATTATTTCTCTGACTAACCACAGATTAGCATTACCTGTTGGGCTTCATGTTAAAAGAATTTAGAAACACGAATTTATAAAATTCTTATCTCAATTATGTCAAATTTTTAAAAATTAATAATGTGCAGCGATATAATCATTAGTTGCAGTTGGTACCTGAAAAGCAAGGGAGACACAATTCACATTTAATAACATACATTACCACAATAGTAGCAACAGCAAAAGATCAGCTTCCACTTGAGGCCACCATCAACAGCTTTGGGCTTTACGACAGCTAATCCAGACACTCAACTGCTCTCAAGGAACAACAAACCCACGGTACTGGCATTCAATTCCAAAAATCTCTAAGGCTCCTCCCAATTAGTATACACAGATTATTATACTAAATACTGATTTAACTCCTGATTGGTCGAAATGAAAACACCCCATAAACTGACCAATCAACAACTAATTTGATGACCTAAACTTGACAGACCTATGCTAACTATAACATTTTCTTTCAGTAGACACACTCTCTTTCCGTCTCGTCTGTAACTCCATTGTCTCATCCGCCTTTTGCATATCTTGTTCTCAGGAAGAAACTCTCTCAGCAACATTTTACTTCCGTCCTTGAGGAAAGACCAGATATTAGTAACATTCTCAAACAAAAGGACATTTCAACTCATGCAATGCTCGGTTAACATATGACCTTGTATGACATGTCACCGCAACCAGCTAGGGGTAGCTGTGGGTACGTTTACACAAGCTTGAAAACATTTATTATTGAAGCTTCGAATCATGGAAAATAACTACAGCATCTGAATATACTTTTGCTCAGTTAAATAAAAGTTTTCTCGTTTTACACGTGACTTAATCACTCATTATTAATACGAAAATCGTTAATAAACATATTTGAAAATTCACGCTCTTGCATTATTATGGTAACTTATTTTTTATTTATTTATTTTTTAATTTTAAATTAAAAAGACAAAAAAACAATGCTGCCAGGTGGGCCCCCGGGGACCCCAACCTTATTTTATACTGTAAGGGCCTGAGGGCCAAAGTGCGCAAGGCTAGGGCCTGAGGGACCATACCTCGAGCAATCCGTGTCGTCCTCCTGCACCATATGATGGCAGGAGGGCTCACACCTCGCGCTAGACAACCTTTAACCCCAAGGGGGGCTGGAGGGTGTCTAACACAAGGTGCAAGGCCTCCTACCACTAACTTAGTGGGCCTTCTCTCAGAGGTCACAGGGTACACTGAGCGGCTTCTGAGAGCACATCTGCTAGGTTAATAACAGAGATTGCCGAGCTGCAATCAGGTTAATACCAGAGATCCCTATCAGAATTGCTCTTGGAAGCCGCGTGGTGTACCCTGCAGCCTCAGAGAGAAGGCCTGCTAAGTTAATAACGAGGGTCCCAAGCGCTTTGCGGCTCTGGGACCATGCCATTAACATAACAGATCTGCTCTTAGAGGCCACGCAGCCTCTGAGAACAGATCTGTTATGTTTATAACGGAGGTCTCCGAGCCACAAAGCTCTCGGGGACCCTCGTTATTAACTTAACAGATCTGCTCTTAGAGACCGCATGGTCTCTGAGAGCAGGGCTGTTAAGTTAATACCGGGGGTTCCCCGAGCCGCATATCGCTCGGGGACCCTCAGTATTTATGAGGCACCTCCTGCCCCAGCCATAAAAACATTGTACCCCGCATCTCGCCACAGCCCTCCTTGCACATACATTTAATATCATTTTAAAAAGCGTTTGTAAAGGATGGCTTTACCTATCTGCTCAGCTATCCACATATAGTTCTGTTCTTTGCAGCAAGCGTCTTAACCCTCAGCGCTACTTTATGGAGAGTCAAAACTACAGCTCTCAGTAGGCACATTAATTATATAAGAGGTATCTTGGCAATTTTTATTATTTCCAGAAGGCTGCACCCACAAGGAACTTTTCAGCATGTGCTTTTAAATAGTAAGCTTCCTCAGTTAGCCCTTCGAACCGCCCCATTGGCTTCCCCCAGTCCTTTGGGGTGCTGGGGTCTGTAGTGACTCCCAAAGCGCTTAAAAACACATGACAAACCAATACCCCACCTTTAAGGTAATGGTCAGCTAGGGTGACAGTGCCTGGTTCTGTGTGCCCACCATCCAGCCCATTCCATCATAATTAAAACACATTTTGCGTACCACATAAATAAAACATAATAATAATAAATATATTTAATAGAAAACATGCGCTTAGATAATAGTATTCAAAGTACATGGCACATATGCTCTGTGTGTCCTAGGGAAAGGGGGCTAGAGACACCAGCAATTTGGAATTACATTACAAAAAATATACAAACAGACCATAATTATTTACCTTCAGTAGAAGCCGGTTTGCACTACCAGTTTGTGCTCTGCCCTTCATATTTTTCTCTGTGCTGGTCTTGGTAGCCCTGCTCTCCGTAAGCTTCAATTCGCCGCTCACAAAAAGAGTCTTGTGACATGCTTGTGTGTATGGTCGCTATGGGGGCTTTTTATACTTGCTGTGCCAAGCTAATTATGCACAGGTATTGTTGAGGGGTGGGCTCAGAAATATATTATGCTTTAGGGTTACACTTTGATAATATTTCACCTGGGGGCTACCATTTTCCACATTGACATCTGTTAGCATGTATGGGTCACTCTGAATTGCAAAAACAGAGGTTGAAAGTTCACTGTTTGACGTAAGCAGTAACAAGCAGGTCAGATAAGACACTATGGTTGGTGGGCAGCAACTCCTCTAGAAAACTGCATATCTGTCTGAAGACAGCCATGGGTTATTCTGACTTGCAAAAACCTAGGTTGAAAGTTTGCTGTTTGACGTAGGCTTCCACAGCTCCTCCCTCTGAGGAGGCACATTGAGCCCAACCACCCGGCCGGCATGAACATGCCCAGACACGTCCTCTTAGGCCATGAAGCATGCTGCATACCTGCACAGCCGCCATTTCACACACCCCTTAGACCTACACACTAGGGACAGCATCAGAGCACGTGACTAACACGGCATCACACCATGTCACAACCCACGTGACTCACCTACATCTACATCATTACCTACGTCATAACGAGGCGGGTACCAACGTCACTGTCTACGTCATCACGGGACGGGGCACCTGTCAAAACATTTGATGGAAGGTATCCCCTTGTTCTACTCACCTCAGTTGCAAGTTAGAAAGAGTTGCAAGAACACCTGCGTTATCATAATCATCAATGTGGCTGAGATGCTGTGTGTCTGTGTAAGGAGCTCAGAATATTTTTTGAGCATATCCAATAGTCTAAAGCACACAACACCTTCACACATGATTTCCAGCTGCTCTCAATTACTTTATGCAAAACCTGACCTGTCCTGACAGTTCATGCTGGACTGTTCCAGTGAGGAGTAGGGTGAAGACTGATTTGCATATGGCATATGGGTCCAAACAGAGGTGGCCTGGTAGGCAAAAAACTGATGGATTGGGATGCAGCCCAAGTAATTGCCCGTGGCTGAGATTAATTCAAGCATTCCACCTATCGCCTTGTTGTTTTTGCACTCAATTACTTTATGGGCATAAATTCAGCAGTGGTGTGTTCATGGTCAGAGTCTAGATGAAAAGGAGTAGTGTTGGAGCTGTATTATATGATTGATTGAGGTGCACCTCAAAGCAGATGGGGTTCCAGGCATCAGTGAATGCCTACAGCCCAAGCCATGGAAAAATGTGGCCTGGTGGACTGGACCAACAGCTATCTGTAGTGCTTTTCTCTTATCTAGTTTTTAGCACTTACATAAAACACCAGAAATGCACTTCTGAGTTCAAAGAAGACTTTTATTGTTGTTAATTCTTCCCCAACCGCAATTTTTATGTTGACGAATTAGTAGACTTCAAACACACGTTATTGAAAACAAAATATATCAGTTTGCAATATACACAGCAGTTTATATTTATAAGATATTGAATGCAAAGCAAAACAAATACTTCACCGTGTGGGAAACTATTTACAGCTTCATCTTTCTAGGGTCTGCAAGCTGATGACTCCCTGTCAGCTGCGAGAAAGAGATTCATCTACCCACACGGGATGCTGGCAACTGGCGCCTAGTTCCAGCACGAAGTCAGGCAGATTCGAATCTGAATCTCTGCATCCTGTTACATTCGTTACAAAGGTGTGCCCCCTCCTCTCAGACTCGGGAAAACTGAGCAAGCCTTTGGAGACTGGCCAGGTCTCCGAGACTTCTCCTCTTCCCAGGCTCAAGCGGAGAAAAACAACCAGTGTACCCTCTCTTATCATGTCTAGTCTACTGTGAGGAAAACATCTTGGTTCATCTTGTGCAAAAACACAGCTTGGAAAAATACAGCTTGGATTCTCAACTGCAATGTCTAACTTCACGTTAAAGGCAATAGGCAGCTAACCTAAATATCAAATGCAATGTCTAGTGTCATGTCAAAGCCAACAGGCAGCTGAGCTGAATATAAAATGCAATGTATAATATCATGTCAAAGCCAATAGGCAGTTAAGCTGAATACAAAATGCAATGTCTAATATCATGTCAAAGTCAATAGGAATGCAATGTCAAAGCCAATAGGCGGCTAGACTGGATACAGCATGTCAAAGCCAATAGGCAGAATACAGAATGTAATGGCTAATGCAATGTCAAAGCCAATAGGCGGCGAAACTGAATACAGAAAGTAATGGCTAATGCCATGTCAAAGCCAATAGGCGGCTCAACTGAACAAAACATATAAGGTGCTACTGGTGAACATTGAGCAACTAATATGCGCAGTGGTGAAACACAAAGTCATTGGTCAAACAAAATTAAGCCAATAGGCAGGACATTCCGCCCTTTGACCAATGAATTTTTGTTTCACATATCTCTTGTTTCAAACAAAAACAAAAAACATCAGCACAAAAAAAAAACATTATCAGCAAGTCACATTTGAATGATCAAAGCAATAACTGTAAAGCAATAGAAGTGAATTAACACATTAATTTCATAACCTTTCACATCAGATACATCTACACAGAAAAGACTGAGCAATTTTTACTCTGAATGAGTCTCTAATTCAACAGTGTTAGCAATTTGATGTGGCATGAGTTCTACTCATGTAAAGATGCACGGTCCACCTGAAAGGTTTGCTGGAAGGTAAGCAAAAGTCAGAGTTCCATACGAGAAGGGAAAAACAAAAAAACACAGCTTAGTTCCAGTGGAAGAATGCAATCAAACAAGTTGAAATTGAACTGAAGGCGCAGTTTGCGCAAAATGGATCCATGGTGCTGGCACTTTACTCAGCCAGGTTCAGGTTGGGGGTTCGGTCCCTTCCCCGACCCCACACGCACACACCGGAAGGGGGACCACACAGCACACTCGGGGACAGTGGCGAAACGTGGTAGGATCTGCAAAAGAAACAAGTATGACTTTTCTTGCAAATAACATTTTTCATTTAAACTGCACCCTTCCTCTTTCTTTCCCTGTTTTATAATCAGCAGGACGTTTTTGAGGCCCTTTGTTATATTTTCTGGAGGGTCACTTGGGGCTTCAGCCCACACATCAGCACTGAGGTTTTTATCTGCTGCGCCACAGCTTCCCTTTTCTTGCACTGTCAGAAGGGCTGGGGCAGACTCCTTCTTTACCAAACCTCCATTCACTGCATTTTTGCCAATTTGGGCCATTCTGTCTCCAATTTGTATGAATGAATCATATTCTTTTCTAGGTATCAGCATAATTTTGATTTTTCCTTGGTAATTTGCAGCAATCACTCTCCCTAAAACCTGATCAATTTGCCATTTCTGTCCTGGTAACTTTCCTCTCCCCAACTGCTCTATGACTGCTTGCATGACAGATTGCTTTTGTGCGTGCTGCACAGTTTTTTATCAAATCTAGGGGAATGGGAATCTCTCTCATCTCTGCCCACCTGTAAGTGGCTTTTTCTCTCAGCTGTTCACATTTCTGGGGCACCCACTTAGCCATCCCCACTAAGGCAGAATTCTGGGTGTACACTTCTCTCTCTGAATTTTCCTCTTTAACATCTGCAAGGTAATTGAACCAGTTAGGTGCAAGCCATGTGGAAAAACAAACAGCTAAAAAATTAGCAATGAACCAAGAATCAGCGTAAAAATGACACATCTCACGTAGCTCTTGTTTTAAAATCTGACACACATTATACAACGCTGTTCCTTCTACTGTGCCAGAAAACAACATTTCAGTCAATGAAAAATTAGTAAAACAAACATGCTTTTTATCTTCAGTGGACACGAGTTCAAATGGTGCACTCAACTTCACTGGTGACTCTTTTACCTGTGGTACTCTAGCCCTGTCTTGCAAGTACCAGATCCAGTGTATGCTCCTAGCTAGGGGCACTATTTTCTTTCTGTGTTCTTGATTTACATGTACATAAGTATTTGCACTCAATTTCACTGCGCAGAAACCTAAAGTCTGCATTATTTAATTTGCCAAATCACAAGCGCGCAGCTGCATATTATTTTTCACAGTGACCATATACCAAAGTGTTAGGATTTCACTCAAATGAGGGCTATTCTGTTTCCAAAAATCAAACAAGCTAATGAAAGTCGGTGTCTCTTGCTCTAAAATCTTTCGTTTTACTTGTGCATTTTGCAACGGTAACTTGTAAATCACATTCTGGTCTCTCTTGTCCGTGTTATCAGTTAAGGAATGCATTTTGGCTGCCAAAAACCCTGGCTCACACGAAAACTCAAAGCAGCTGGAAGCTGCCTTAACCCCCTTATTACTGGAATGGGAAAAGAAAGATTCTTCTAAAACAGCATTTTTATCACGTAAATTCCTATTTTCATGTTCCAACTGCCTACATTTCTCCTGCATTTCTCTGTAAGCAGATAAAGGTATCCAGACCTTTCTGTCATCATTACTTCCAAAAGACACATTTTCTAAATATGTACAACAGAAATTATTTTTCAAAGCACTATCAGGCAGTTTAGCTACACATGCATTTTCAAACATGGTCTGCCGTGCTTCTGTAATTCTCCAAACAGAAATCAATTCACAGTTTTTCATAGCACCATCGGGCAGTTTAACAACACATGCATTTTCAAACATGGTCTGCCGTGCTACTGTAATTCTCCAAACAACAAAAAACAATGCCTGTAATTCTCCAAACAACAAAAAACAATTACACTTTTAAAGTGTGCACTTAGAAATCTATCAATTCGTCAAGCCCCTTAATCACCTCTTAATGACCTCTCAACCGCTTCTTAACGACCGACCCCACTCCTGGTACCAAATGTAGTGCTTTTCTCTTATCTAGTTTTTAGCACTTACATAAAACACCAGAAATGCACTTCTGAGTTCAAAGAAGACTTTTATTGTTGTTAATTCTTCCCCAACCGCAATTTTTATGTTGACGAATTAGTAGACTTCAAACACACGTTAATGAAAACAAAACCTATCAGTTTGCAATATACACAGCAGGTTATATTTATAAGATATTGATTGCAAAGCAAAACAAATACTTCACCGTGTGGGAAACTATTTACAGCTTCATCTTTCTAGGGTCTGCAAGCTGATGACTCCCTGTCAGCTGCGAGAAAGAGATTCATCTACCCACACGGGATGCTGGCAACTGGCGCCTAGTTCCAGCACGAAGTCAGGCAGATTCGAATCTGAATCTCTGCAGCCTGTTACATTCGTTACAAAGGTGTGCCCCCTCCTCTCAGACTCGGGAAAACTGAGCAAGCCTTTGGAGACTGGCCAGGTCTCCGAGACTTCTCCTCTTCCCAGGCTCAAGCGGAGAAAAACAACCAGTGTACCCTCTCTTATCATGTCTAGTCTACTGTGAGGAAAACATCTTGGTTCATCTTGTGCAAAAACACAGCTTGGAAAAATACAGCTTGGATTCTCAACTGCAATGTCTAACTTCACGTTAAAGGCAATAGGCAGCTAACCTAAATATCAAATGCAATGTCTAGTGTCATGTGAAAGCAAACAGAAGCTGAGCTGAATATAAAATGCAATGTATAATATCATGTCAAAGCCAATAGGCAGTTAAGCTGAATACAAAATGCAATGTCTAATATCATGTCAAAGTCAATAGGAATGCAATGTCAAAGCCAATAGGCGGCTAGACTGGATACAGCATGTCTAAGCCAATAGGCAGAATACAGAATGTAATGGCTAATGCAATGTCAAAGCCAATAGGCGGCGAAACTGAATACAGAAAGTAATGGCTAATGCCATGTCAAAGCCAATAGGCGGCTCAACTGAACAAAACATATAAGGTGCTACTGGTGAACATTGAGCAACTAATATGCGCAGTGGTGAAACACAAAGTCATTGGTCAAACAAAATTAAGCCAATAGGCAGGACACTATCTCAATCAGGCCGGCAAGGTTTGGCTTCGATGCCTGGAAAGAGCATGAAGGCCTCAAGTACCATGAAGACAGGATGAAAATTAACCACAGAGTACACATAGGGCCTTGGCCAATCAGCTGAAGAGTAACGATGAATCCTGGAGCCTCTAGAGGGCTTCCCTTATTCTTTGTGGTCTGAGCCACAGAATGTGAGCGCTTTCTTGCAGGGGAGATGATGAGATGCTCAGAGACATGATTTCCATCTTGGTTCAGTGTGCCTTAGATCAGGCTGAGTAGCAGGGGCAGCTGTTTAATCTTGTAGGGTGCCTTCCCTTCCCACAGTAAGTCCTAGTTATTTTTAGGATTAATTTTAATTTTAATGTACTTTAAGAAGTTGAACAAAACCATTACAATCGGAATCAGAAAAAAAGACAAAAAAATCAAAACAAGGTGACTAAACGCATGATAGACGAATTCAGCTTTCGCATGCTACAGATTTAAAAGCCATCATGCATGTAGCATACAGGTCAATTATGAGTTCTCACAGAAATGTAATCGGCCTGCACAAAATCTGTGGCTTTTCCGAGTTTACCCATAACTTTTCTGAATCTTTTAGGTGTGTACCCCTTTTGCCAAACATATTCTGTGCTACCCGAATCTTCTTCAATAGGACCCAAGAGACACACATAGAATACAATTTACCAATTCCTCTTCTTTGGTGCAAAGCCTACAGAATTTATTCCATTTAGTAGGAAAAGACAGTCCCCTTTAAACTCCCATCGGTCATTTAAAAGGAACCTCATTCTAATTATGTCATGTCCTACAGTCCATAGCAGAATACAGGTAGGTTGTCTGTGGCCTATCCTATAAGACGACAAGAGACAATCCAAAAAGTGATTTGTTTGAAAGTCCAATAGATCCCTTTTAAAGAAACACTCTTAAGTCTTTTGTTCATGAGGCCTTTACAAATTCAAAACAACATCTCCTAGTCACTTAAGTAGAAATACAAGCTTGGCAAATCAAGCTATTGGCCCAGGGATAACTCTGATTTCACATTATGTGGTTAGAAAGTGTTTCGAGACACTTACAGAATCGTACCAGGCTCCTAATGCATACTTCAAAAGTGGTCAAGCTTGGCTTTATCTTGTTTCAATTGGATAAAGGCCGTGCCTTCGCTGGTACTGTCTTGTTGCCATCTGAAGTTTAAAAACTCTGCCATAAGCTGTAGACTGATTCCCATCTAAAAAAGTATTATACTTTCCAGGGAATGCTTCCAGGCTGTATCAAATTGAGGTCAATAGCTTAGTTCTTCCCACTTTCAGGATATGAGCCTGCAGATGGGCACACTCGTTTGACATATAACCTTCTAAAAACAAATACAAGAGATGAAACTTTGTAACAAAAGCTGGTCCATGTTATGAACCACACTACTAAATAATAATAGGGGGCACAGCTCTCAACCATGCTGTTGCCCAATTATTTTAATAAATTCAGTCCCAAAAAGAGATACTCGAGAAATGCCCCTTAATCCAGGCCTATGGCTCTACAAGTTTGAGATCAATACAAAAGAACAGTAAATGTGACTCTCAAAAAGAGTCTCATGTTTGCTTTGTCAAGAAAGCATAACACCCTTTTGGCCCAACTAGAAATTGTTTCCAAGTTCAATTAACCCCTTGATTATTATGCCTTTTCAGCAGTGCACAATAAGGAAAACAGGGCCCTAGGTATTCAATAATTTATTTTCACATTAGGACCATGCCTAATGTAAAGTTATAGCCTCTCTCTCAGATATTATTGGTCTTGGGAATTACACCCTCATTTTAGATCTAACACACCTATCCACTGAATGTTTTAGCTTGGACTAATGTATTCATCAGTAAATGGTGGAGGATAATACTCACCAAATTTGGATGTTAAATGAGCCCAGGTTAAAACATGGGAGTTCATTCCTCATTGAGATTCACAATATGAGGCTTAGCCATAGTTTTCATATTTTTCAGGATATTAGTGCCATCATCAACATCTTTGTGATACAAGTCAATGTCATAGTATTCATCATGATTCTGTGTATATAAATCATTATAGTTCCTCATACCTGAGCCTTCCATATGACCCAAGCATGGGCTTTGCCACCAAATGCATCTCCCTCATACCCATGAGGAGAAACATATTTTTACTTTATCATTCTTTTCCGTCGTGTCTATGTAATTCCCCTTGTTAGGAATGTAGCTTGTAATCCGCAGATGTTGACAAGGAGCTTGTAATAGCATTCACCACAGAGTTTCCTGTATCAGTGGCCACACTTCTAAATGATGACGAGACTGCTTTATGAATGGGATTAGAACCTGAATTGTCTACAAATTCACGAAGGATTGTATTCTTAGGAAAACTCAGCTTCCTCAATGTTAACACCGTAGTGAGCCAGTTAAATCAGCAGGCAGCAGAAAACTGTACCCACACATTATTTACTTTGAACAAGTTATTTCAAATATATTTATGGAAACATTGAGAAAAAAGATTGTGCTTTTAATGGCATTCACAGAAACGCAGGAATCTGCTGCCTAAACACTTTCCCAGGCAAGCTCTTGTCTTACAATTAATAATACTGTGTATCTGGACATGAAATAAATGGAGACAAAATTCTCCAGTAGCCTTGTGCTGCTACAATGTAAATATTCAAGCTTAAATAAACAAACAGCCACATCCTGTGTTTAACCCCTTCGATGCTCGTGATGGGACGGTTCCGTCATGAGCAGCGGTGGTCGTGTGCTGAGGACATAACTGTTGCGTGCTCTGCGCATGACCAGCATTCCCCTTGGCATCCTGATTAAAAATGATACCTCACTTGTGTGGGTGCCCAAAGCAGGGTCAGCCTAAAAACGTATAAAATAAAACTGCACTTTTAAACATGATTTGGTGCCCCCTCAATCTCTACACGTTTTGTACCTTTTCCTTTCACAGGCACTTGCCCCCCCCCTCCCACACGAGTGAGATATCAGTATTATTGGGGATCGAGGGGAACGCTGGGTGGTAGGAAATTTGTTCCGCTGCCGTGATCCCACAAGAACTGCAAGGGAAATATGATTTCTTTTTTGTTACATTTGAGGTTTGCAGAAGATTCTAGGTAAGACAATATTAGAGGATCTATGCAAGCCATACCTCCCTGAACTGGCCCTGGTATCTAGTTTTCAGAAATGTCTGGGTTTGGTAGGTTTCCCTAGATGGCCACTGAGCATGGAACTAAAAACACATGTTACCCCCTTTCATAACCAGGTTGTTTTCTGAAAGATAATTTTTATGTCTCCACAACAAGTTTGGGCCATTTCCTGTCACAGGCACTAGGCCTCACCAACAAAAGTGAAGTACCATTTTTATCATGAGACTTGGAGGAATGAGCGGTAGGTGTAAGTTTGTTGCTCCCCACAGATTCTAGAACTTTCCATCACAGAAATGTGAGGAAAATGGTTTTTAGACAAATGCTGAGGTTTGCAAGGGATTCTGGGTAACAGAACCTGGTTAGAGCCACACAAGTCACCTCATCCTGGATTTCCCTGTGTATCTAGTTTTCATAAATGTACAGGTTTTCTGAGTTTCCCTAGGTGCCGGCTGTGCTAGGGCCCAAAATCCACAGCTAGGCACCTTTCCAAAAAATGGTCCCTCTTCAATGGGAAAATGTGATGTGTCCATTTTGCGTTTTGGGCAGTTTCTTGTCATGGGCACTAGGCTTACCCACAAAAGCGAGGTACCATTTTTATTGGGAGACTTAAGGGAATTTTGGGTGAAAGGAACTTTGTAGCTCCCCTCAGATTCCTGAAAATTCCATCACAGAAATATGAGGAAAATGTGTTTTGTTTAGACACATTTTGAGATTTGCAGTGGATTCTAGGTAACAGAACCTGCTGAGAACCATACACATCACCCCATCCTGGAATCCCCTGTGTATCTAGTTTTCATAAATGTACAGGTTTGCTAGGTCTTCGTAGGTGCCGGCAGAGCTAGGGTTAAAAATCCACAGCTAGGCACATTACAAATAAAGGGTCCATTTTCAGTGGAAAAATGTGATGTGTCCACATTGCGTTTTGGGCATTTCCTGTCATGGGCACCAGTGTTACCCACACAAGTGAAGTACCATTTTTATCAGGAGATTTAGAGGAACACAGAATAGCAGAACAAGTGTTATTGCCAGTTGTTTTTCTCTGCATTTGTGTCTTCCAAATGTAAGACATTGTAAAAAAAAAAGTCATGTTGGAAAATGCCCTCTAATTCACGTTATTTTGGGTGCCCACAAATTCAGACGTACAAATAGACACTTCTTCTAAACCCCATATCTTTATGCTCGTTTCAGAAATACATAGATTTCCTTGATACCTATTTTTCACTCTATATTTTACCAAATGAATTGCTGTATACCTGGAATGCCATTGCAAGGTAGAGCTTAGTTATTTACTCTGGGTACCTCGGGTTCCTGATAAACCTACAAGCCCTATATATCTCCACAACCAGAAGGGTCCAGCAGATGTAATGGTAAATTGCTTTCAAAATCTGCCATAGTTAGGAGAAGTTACAGATGAAAACACAGACACAACTGGCTGTTTTTTTTAACTCAGTTTCAATATTTTTAAATTTCAACTTTCTATAAGAAAACCTTAAAGGGTTTATACAAATGAGACCTTGCTGCATCCAGAATTATCTGTACTTTTCAGAAATCTATAGCTTTCTTGGCCAAGCCATTAGTTTTACATCCATTTCTACCACTGACTGGAAGGAGGTTGAAAGCACAAAAATGGGAGAAATGGGCTAAGTACCAGTAAAACTCCAAAACTAAATTGAAAAATGTGTTTTTCTGACTCAAGTCTGAATATTCCTGAAAGATGGAAAGACGGTGTGTTTAGAACAGCACACCCTTTGGAGATGCCATTTGCAGGGGGGAAAAAACAGACAATTGCAACACTTTTTTCAATTTTTCCCCCAAAAAATAAAAGTTGCTGTATTTTGGGTAATTTCTCCGTCTCGTCCAGGGGAATCCACAAACCCTGGGTACCTTTAGAACTCCCAGGATGTTGGAAAAAAAAGGACGTCAATTTGGCACGGATACTTTATGTGGTCAAAAGGTTACGGAGGCCTAAGCGCAAACTACCTCAAATAGCCCAAAGAAGGCTTAGCATGGGGGTAGGGGATGCCTAGAAGCAAAGGGGTTAATTGTTGCAGGACAAAAACAAAGCAACAACGTCCCGCAGAGCCTTGAACAATATAATTATGTGACATTGACCTAATGAAATCAAAGGTTCATTTTACCAAACAAACAATATAGAAAACACAATAAATCACAATGCAGTACAAGCAAACAACACTTGTAATGTACTTATCTGTAACAGGAAGAAAATGTTAAGTGGTGTGTGGACTACTGCTGTTTATAGGTGGGGGTGTCCTTCTTTTGCATTTCTAACCTCCTGCCTAAGCGAGCAGGATTATGGGAGTTGTAGTGTTCTTCTACTGTGCTGGACTAAATAAAGCAGGAAGAGATTCTATATAATTGAGTCCCCCCTTCCCCCGTCTTGTATTAAAATTGAACTTCTTATATGGAAAATATATCAATGAACTCTTTTCTCCATATACCCTCTTTCACAGATAATAGGTTTAAGCTGGATAAACATATGAAATTTGTTACCATGGATGGTTGGCAAGGAGAGACTCTCATATCGGTACTGGTGGGCTATTGTTCCTGGGATTGCCAGTATCCCTGCATCACATCTCAACTCAGCTCTCCCCTTTCAAGTTAGTGAGGGTTCTGTACCTTTGACCCACAAAGATCTGCATTGGGCTTGTACTTGGAAGCCTCAGGGGTTGCTGTACTCCTGACCCACTGCATAGACTATGTGAAGGCCAGAGAGATGTCTGCTGTGCCACTTAAACAGCAACATCCATTGACCATAATTTAATAATTGACAGTGTTTTACCCATGTGGAGATATTTTTAGTTCAATCCCAAATAAGTATAAACTTTTTATTGCAATTGATCTTGTACCACCCTCGACAAAGGGCTATGTAACTTTTATTGGTCAAGGCGCTGGCAGCCTTATTGATTTTATTGTGTTGCCCCTTCACTGTAGGAAAGGAATTGTAGATCTCGCAACAGTGTCTAATTGTTTGAGTGATCATTATCCACTAGCCACTTCTGTAGATCTTGAATGTGAGAAACAGGGTGCCGCCCCCCACAGTAACCCCAGTTGTTGATCACCAGAACATAATCGTAAATAGGCTTCAGTGGATTCAGAGGCTACTGTGAGGGATTTATTAGATCCGAGTATGGAAGAGGTGATAGTATATCTGGACTCTGAATCTGACCCCAAGTGTGTGTTGCAGGATTTTTCAGGGATGTGCCATGGTATTGCTGGCTTCCTATCTACTGAGGGTAGTGATAGAGCCACATAGCCACAGAGGTTGTTTGATGCCAAGTGCTCTGTGCCTCACATAAAGCTTATTCTTGCTCTGAAAGAGACTCCAAGGGATAGGGTGTTGGTAAGAACATGTAGGCTGAATGGCAATTAAGCCATTGCACAGAGAAAGGCCAACATTAGAAGTGAAGCTTGGGGAAAACTGCATGAGGCGTGTGTAAAAATTACTCCTGGCTTTTTTGGAAACTAGTCAGTGCCCCATACTTTAGCGACTTTCATAAAACGCCCATAGATGTTAAGATTCCACTAGAAAAATGGGTGGAGCATTTTTCTAAGGTTTTTGGTAGTAATGATGGTGCTGGTCCCTGTAGTCTGACTGCATTGCATTACCCTCAGGGCAGTTTGGGATCAGTGTGTCTCAGTTTGAATGGAGTCATTTGTGCATTGGAACAAAGTGCTAAAGATAAGGTGCTAGGCCCTCACACAGTCCCAATTAATCTTTTTATTGAAAAGTTTGTCATTTGGGCACCACTGTTGACTAATTTATGGGGTTGTGCGATTGTGGCGGACCCTCCTAAGCCGTGGTCCAGCTCTATCATAGTCCCCATTTTCAAAAACACGATAGGGAAGATCCTCGCTGTTATTGCCCTATTTCATTGATTGATTCAATCCGCAAAGCCTTAGGGGGAATCCTGTTGAGTCGAATGGAATTCTCGGAGGCAGAAAAGGGCTGCTTTTCTGATGCACAATATGGGTTTAGGAAGGGCCTCAACACCATTCACCAATGCCTTAATCTTTACCTTGTTGTTAGTAAATACATGGCAGCAAAGCAGAGCTGTCTCCATGTCGCCTTCATGGACCTCACCTCAGCCTTTGATTGGGTAAACGGGGGGAAGCTGTGGCACAAAATGTTGGCCATGGGTGTAAACCATGCTTTGATTTATTTTCTGTCTAAGTTACATGAAGATGTAACTGATCACATATGTTTTGGTGCCAATGGGGAGCTTAAAGATGAGGCGTGGAGTAAGGCAGGGTGTGTGCTGGCACCTTTCTTGTTCTGTCCTTATAGTAATGACCTGGAAGTCTGGTTAAAAGATGTCGAGGCCGACACACCCAGGGTGGCTGTTAGGAGACTCCCCACCCTGCTTTATGTAGAAGACCGTCTTCTGAAGTTGGGGTCAGATATTGGCCTCCAAAAACTATTGGACAGATTTTTCTCCTTTATGGGTGATGTAGGTTGAAGGACCAACTGAGTAAAATTCCATGTGATGGTTGTTTGGAAGAGACATTGGCCCTCATTCCGACCCTGGCGGTTTCAAACCGCCAGGGCCAGGTTACACGGAAGCACCGCCAACAGGCTGGCGGTGCTTCCTGGGCTATTCTGACCGCGGCGGTAAAGCCGCGGTCAGAAAAGGGGAACCAGCGGTTTCCCGCCGGTTTTCCCCTGGCCCAGGGAATCCTCCGCCATGGGGATTCCGACCCCCTTCCCGCCAGGAAGAGGCTGGCGGGAACGGGTGTCGTGGGGCCCCTGGGGCCCCTGCACTGGCCATGCCACTGGCATGGGCAGTGCAGGGGCCCCCTAACAGGGCCCCACAAAGATTTTCACTGTCTGCTTAGCAGACAGTGAAAATCGCGACGGGTGCTACTGCACCCGTCGCACCCCTGCAAATCCGCTGGCTCCATTCGGAGCCGGCTTCCTCTTTGCAGGGGCTTTCCCGCTGGGCCGGCGGGCGATCTTTTGGAGATCGCCCGCCGGCCCAGCGGGAAAGTTAAAATGACCCCCGCGGTCATTTGACCGCGGTGCGGTCTTTGGGCGGGCGGCGCCCGCCGCCTGCCGGGGTCGGAATGACCCCCATAGTGGTTTGAGATCGCATTTTGTCCATGGAGAAAAGCTAGCTGAAGTCCAAACCTTCACCTTTTTGGTAGTTCCTTTTGACCGCCTAGGGAACTGGTCACGCCTGATTAATGCTAAAAGGCTTCGGTTTGAGCAAACCATTGAGGATCTCTTTAGATTTGTGGGGAAGCGGGGCTCCAAACCCCTGGACGTTATGATCACTACATACAAGACGCACTGTTGTTCCACTGTTTATTATGGGGCTGGAGTCTGGGGCTACTGTGATGTGCAGAACCTGCAAATAAAGAGAATATATTCCTGAGAAGGCTCTTGTCCGTACCCAACAGTATGTCCATCTCCTTACGTCATATTGAAATCAGCCTTTGCCCTTTGGAAGTCTGTCCCGACTCGCCCCAATGAAGTTGTGGTTCTCAGTATGGTCAAAACAAGAGACTCTGCTTAATCAAGATGTTGTAAATGACTGTCTATCCCGAGACCATACTTCTACTACTCCATGGTTAATATATGTGAAGGAGCAACTGGCGTCCTCAGACTAGCGCAACTGTATCAAGATGCAAACAGAAGCAGGACTGCAGGGCCCATTAAAACAAGAGGCAGAGAAGGTGCCGTGCTGGTAACACGGAGGGTGGAGCGCGAGCTCCCTATAGTGACCATGGACTGTGCTGAACCCTATCTCTAGTTTCCATTCCAAACTCATGAAAGACTCCATTTGGTGAGGTTTGGGTTCAGTGTTGCCCATTTTTGGCATCATATCTCACTAAGGCACATTGTGACTCTGCCCTTCAACCTTCTTCCTGTGATTCTTGTTCAACTCAATCTATGTTACATTTTGTTTTGTTTTTTGCAACCTATATGCTGAGCTTAGAAGTAAATGTTAACCCCCTTTGCTAAGAAGTTTGGTCATAGAGAGGTGTAGACCGACCCTGTTCCCCCTGCAGCTTCTGCAAAGTGAGTTTGTATGTTTGGTGGTAAATAGATGTATCTCTACAGTTGTGAGATTGAGGGAATGGTGGGGAAATCGTTTGCTAATGTATCAGGCATTCTGTTGTGTTTGTGTATGTTTATGTTTGTACAGGATTGTTGTGCTCTTTTGGTTAAAGCTGCTCCCTGAAGCCTGGGTCTGGATGGACGCTTTGTACGCACATGCGCTTTTGTATCTCAAATATTTTATGGGTTTTTAAATTATCTCACAATTTTATACTGTTTTATTGTATCTTATGGTTTTCAACCGAATAAAGATTTTTTGAGTGAGAGTGTTTTAATTGTGCAATGCATAGAGATTTACCTTAAAATGGTAAACAGCTTTCTGGATCATGCTCTGTGTTGTTACCTCCTCTTCCCCTTGGCCTCTCACTCTCACAGCAGCCCACCCCTCCGCTCTTACGTCCTTATTTGTCCCTCATTTCCACTGTTGAGAATGAACCCAATCGTCTCGGTATCAGTACTGCGTCAACCATTTTAATCAACAAACAGAAAATTGAACCCAAGTAATATTTTCTTTGAACAATTGTCTTTGAGCTTCAGCACTGGGGAAAAGCATCACCTCCGCTATTAGCAATTCAGATTTCTGGGTGAGTGTAAATGTGGGCTCAGGGTTCCATCTCTCTGGAAAGGTATATAGTGATAGCGGCCTCAAGCAAGGACTTGTCTTGGCCCCACCTTTGCATAATGTTTACAAAGCCACCTTGGGGAGTGTTTTAAGGAAGGCAGTAATAGCCCCCTCTCAACAGGGTATTAAACATGTCAAGGTCCTGCAGTAGGCAGATAAAGAAATCATTCTGTATCAGACAAAGAGGGGTCTTTCTTGTGCACTAGCCTAGTTTAAGAAATGTACACAAGTGAATGGCTTGGAAGTAAATCCTACTAAAACACAGGTGCTACCTTTGAGAAGAGGTACATGGATGGGGTCGTGATACAACTGTGCAGGTAGCCCATTGGGACCTGGCGTAACAGAGGCCCTTCTTTGTTTCAAAGCAGCTTCGAAATTCACCTGAGAACACTGAAAAGAAAAAGCACAGTTTTGACTGGACCAAGTGATCCACGGTCACTTTTTATGGGCGAGCACAAAGCGCTCCGTCCATTCTGTAAGCTCTCTTTGTGCTTCAAACCACACCCATGCCAGTCAGTCACTTACATTGGTTGGTGGGCTTGCCTTTTAAAATCCGCTTGCATCCATTTGTGAAAGGCATGCATACGTCATGCCTTTTCTGGTGTTTAGCCCGCCTACACAGCACCGGTAAAGTAACAAAAACATACGAGGCTCGATGTTTTCAGCCTGGAGTCCAGACTACTTTATCTGTTTATTTTCCGTGCAGCGCGATCGCACTGCATTTTACATAGCGCGATCGCGCTGCGTTTTTTTTTTGCTTTACAACTCTAATAGCTCTAACTCGAACAAATGCGAGACCCGTTGCATTGAAAATGCTGGTTACTACAGGTGAGCAAGTTGTGTCTGTTGCAGTCACCCTACCCATTCTATGTTCAACCACTTTTGCACTGAAACGTACTTACTTGGCTCACTGATCAGCACTTGATCTAACTACTTAGTACACTGACAAAATATTTTGTGATCCTTCTATTTCTACATGCCGTGAATCTCCATCCATCTGGCCTCTATGTATGTCCTTTTTGTGGCCTGGATAGCTTCATTAGATTCTCTGTTCAGGGTACCATAGAAGGGTTATGTTCTTGGTCATTTGGACTATACATGCTATTTCGTGGTGGTGACTTTTATAGGCTCCTTACGCGCACATCGAGAGCAGCGAGCAGGCACTAATTAAGTTGAAATCAATTAGTGCGTGATCCCTCGGAAATGATGCCAGGCTTGACTTGGCAAATTACTAGGCTATAAAAAAAGAGTGCCACGCAAACCAACAACTGGTGAGCGACAGGCGGCTCGAAGCTCTTTACAGAACACAACAGTGTCTCGCATTTCAGGCTCGACCCTAAAAAAGTCTGTCCGCTGAGGTTATACGATCTCTGCTGACTCAGGACATACATACGTGACACTCTTGTTGGTGTAAAAGGTCATTTTATTAGAACAGGATTTAAACACAACATTACTTCAAAACATTTAACTGTATATCTTTTAAAGCAGACTTTAAGTTTTACAACTCCTTTGCCTTCATTTTCTCCTCAAATGTCTCCCTTCAATTTTCCTGCCGTATATGCTCCCCTATTCCGGCCATACCTTCCCTGCCTGTAGCCTACCCCTCCCCGCTCTGATGCTTCACCTCCTTGTTTTTCCCCCCGGAAGGGTGGACAAGCCCGCACCTGGCTCTCCACCCTCCCCCATCTCCTGCCACCCAGGGAAACCCGTGAGGCGTTTCGCTGCCCCGCCCCTCTTTTTATTTTTGGGTACACAAATTTGTTCCCCATATGCTTTCCAGCATTAGTCTCAGTTCTGTGATATAGTACGAGTTACCTATCTGTGATAGATGTACCCCATCATCACGAAATAACGCTTGTTCTTGCTCTTTTATGTCCCCGTGTCTTAAAACCTTGATCCCTTGAGCCCAACAAAAAACTCTCATGGCTCTGTTAAATTTTTTCCGAGCCCGCTCGATGGCTCCATCATTGATAGCCCCTCTCCATGCCCTTCTTGGCACAAATTCGGTCCACACCAAGCTTGTCCCGCATAGTTTTTGTTTCAAGAGCTCCAAATCCCTCTGCATCAATTGTATCAAAGTGAGCCCCGATAGCTTCACTAAATCATTCTCCCCCAGGTGAATCAATAAAAGATCTGGGCATCCCCACTGCGGCAAGTTACCCGTGATAAATGGGAGCAGACTCCCCCACCTCATAACACTCTTGCCCCACCAACGCACTTCATGGCTTCTGCTGGGCAATCCCAATGATCTGCCGTAAATTTGCGTCTCTTCAAATTTCTCCGCCCAATGAACGAACGAATGGCCGAATAACCACGTCGTCATCTTTCCCTTCTCCGGCCCGGCCACACAGCCTGTAAAGAAAAATCATTGTGACCACTGTATTGGTAAACTAAACACACCACCCTCCCCCCCACCCCCCAAACCTGTTCGTTTTGTACTCTTCAAGGCCTGACATACCGCTCACAGCACCTAGACTTCCATCTACCTATGGATTTGATCTTAGCCCAATCCCATATGTGCTGCCTCCGTCGCTGCGCCAATTCTAAAAGAGTGCGTTCCATAATCACCTGCGCTCCGCCCTATCCTTCCAAGGGCCATTCTCATAACTTGTAACAGTTGATAACTAGTTAGCTTTTTTCCTGACACATGCATAAAAACCCCTGATTCACCTGCCCCTGGCCACCTAGTTTTGAAACTGACCCATTCCTCTACCGGGCAAGCCGCTTCAACTCCCCCTTTCTCCAGCCATATCCACTTGCCCTTTCCCAGCTGATCCGTTTTGGACCTTCTTAGCCATATCCCCAACCTGTCTTTATGCATGCATACCTCTTTTCTCCTTACCCCAATTTCCTTACCCACCCCCAACAACTCTGATACTCTAAATGCTCCAAAAAACATCCACAACATACATAAACTAAATAAACCCACCTCGTATTCATCCCTACAACAACTTGGTAACACCTGTGTCATCTCTAATAACATTTGAAATGTAATGGGCTCTCTTGCTGGTTTATCTCCGCTCGCTCTAACCCTGCCCCATCCCTTCAGCATTTTACCCAATAAATCACTGTGTGCTGGGTCATATCCAAAAAACAGTTTCCTGTAAAAAGACACTCTAGCCAGTTTCCCCCCAATTGTCGCTGGAGATAAACCCTCCCTGATCAGAAACAGCACGAAACGTCTAGTCCGTGCCTCCAGTACCGGCAGGCTTTGCGCCCAAAAATTGCCCCCAAACTGTTCAAAAGATTGAAACTCCAACCATGCCAGTCTGTAATTACGCTGTGTGGATACTGCTAATGACATCTCCACCAGCCCCGTGATCGTCATGCCCCCCATTCCCAGATGTCTGCCGGGACCACAGTCTTGTTCTGATCTGCTCCAGGGGCCAATTCGCGAAAACGCCACCACTGTGAACGAGATAGGGAGTCTTCAATCTCGTTGTGAACCCCCGGTATATGTGCAGCTTTAAATATAACATTCAAAGATAAACATAAAAGCATGAACTGCCGCATCAAGCGCAAAACTCTGATGTCCCTTGCTCTCTGTCTGTTTACCAGCTCTACCACCGCCATGTTGTCTATTTGAAAAATCACTGTCCTGCTGGCTAATTCTTGTCCTCATACTGCCAGTGCCACTAAAAGGGGAAAAAACTCCAAGAACGCGATGCTTCTCCCTTGCTGCCTCCAGGATGCCGGCCAAGTCTCCGCACACCACCTCCCATCCCAGTATAAGCCAAAACCCGACGCTCCTGCTGCGTCCGAGAAAATTTGTACCTGCCATATTGTGTCTGACTCACCAAAAGACATCGGTACTCCGTTGAAATTTCTCCGAAAAATCTCCCATATCCTAAGGTCTTCTCGTAATGTCAATGACACTCGTATCTTGTGGTGCGGAAGTACGGCACCTGACATGGAAAGTCCCAAACGCCTACAAAAAGTCCTACCTCCCCTAACTACCCTACATGCAAAATTGAGGTAACCTAAAAGCTTTTGAGCTGTCCGCAAATCCATCTTGGGCAAAGTGCGCACCACTGTTAAGAAATCTAGTATCTCCCCCACCTTTGCCGCTGGCAACCTAGTGACCAACTTTCTCGCATCTAGTTCAATGCCCAAAAAGGTTAGAATCGGCGTGGGGCCTTCCGTTTTTTCCGGGGCCAAAGGCACACCCGCCTGTTGTGCCAGCTTCTGAAACGTGTCCAGAGCCCACCCACATGCCCCAGATGCTGCTGTTCCTACGAATAAGAAATCGTCCAAATAATGCGTCACCCACCTATGCCCGCTTGTCCTCACAAAGACCCACTGCAAAAAGGTGCTGAACGTCTCAAAAAGGGCACATGATATCGAGCAACCCATGGGCAACACTCTGTCCACATAGATGTTGCCATCCAGCTGCATGCCCAAGAGGTCAAAGTCTGCTGGATGAATAGGGAGCAATCTAAAAGCTGATTGAATATCACATTTTGCCATTTCCGCCATCGTACCGCACTTTAGGACTAACTTTATCGCATCATCGACTGACGCGTAAATTACCTTAGAGTCCTCTTGGGCAATGAAATCATTGACTGACGTACCCTCAGGCCATGACAAATGGTGAATCAACCGAAATTCTCCCTGCGCCTTTTTGGGTACCACTCCCAATGGTGATATCATTAAAGCGTCACTTGGCCACCTGGAAAATGGGCCTGATATCCTGCCTAAACCTACCTCCTTTGCTATTTTGTCGCGCACAATCTGCGGATGCTCTTTGGCTGACCGCAAATTGTCAGCCCATCTCCTTTGACGAGGGCCTTGGTAACCTAATCTAAAACCTTCCCTAAAGCCCCATTCCAGTAGTCGCGCCTTACCCGTATCCGGGTATATGTGTAACCATGGCCGCAGAAATTCCAGTCTAACTGGTGTAGGCGGCCCCTTTTGGCGCAGGAGCGCCATGTGCCCCTCTCCCTCTAGCAGCCCTCCACTGTTCCGCTGGGCTGGACAGTGAGAAACATTGGGTGACTGGATGACGACCCCCGCACTTGGAGCAGTCATGCTTGAACCTACATTGTGCTCTGGAACAAAATCCCTTGTTAAAGTTCCAACAAGCCCCCGCAGTTGCCCCCGCTGCCTTTGTGGTATTGCCCGCCCCTCCATGGGTGGGGCGAGCCTGACAGGGCTTGTACGTCACTGGCAGGCCACTCGCCATGTGAGTGGATGCCGCTGTCTGTGCCGATGCCAACCATTGCATCCACAATTCGGGGTCTACGTCCCCCCCATGGTTTGTCCGGATTAACACTTACCCGGGCCCTAAATTCCTCGTCGTAGCTGAGCCACGCGAAACCCCCAAAATGCATTTGAGCATTTCTAATTATATCCATGTTTTTAAACAAGGCAATGGCCCTGTCCGGGTATTTCTCGCAGTATATACTGGTGAATATCAAAAAGGCCGACGTCCAGTTATCCATTGTTATAGGTACCCGGGGCCTGCACGCTAGTTCCCATTCTTCTTCTTTGGACCCTTCCTTCGCCTGTATGTCCCTATGTAATAGTTTAAAAACATCTACATATTCGTGTTTCCATATCTTACTCTTTGCCTTCTCTGCCACGTGCGACCCCAATGGCATGGCTAAACCCATGTAAGGCAGCCTCTTCTTGTGACTTCCCCCCTCTTTATCCTCTACCGCTTTTTCCCCCGTAACCGCCTTTCCCTTTGTGGCTGTGTCTATCGTGGCGGTGTCCTCTTTCTCTTTGTTCTCACCCGTCTTTTGCGTGGTGCTATTGCCTGCGTCCTCCAATACCGACCCGTCACCTACCCCTATGGACCTACTCGTGTTAGCCTCCCTTATTGTCCCCCCCCTCGCCCCATACTGACCACCATTTCTTACCTCCAGCGTTGTCCCCCAGACTCCATGGCACTCTTTTCAGGCTCCTGCCGCGCTGCATGACTTGCCTACTCCCAGTGGGGCCTTCCAAAGGAGCTGTAACCTGTAAAACCGAGCACGAAGAAGAGGTTGCGCCGTTCTTGCGCCCTCGCCTGCCCCCCTTTTTCACTGCGCTCACCTCCCAATCTTGTATTTCGCCATCCTCCCATTCATCCCCTTCTTCCTCGTAATCCAATTCCAACTCATCTTCTCCTTCCCACTGGCCCTTGTGTTGGCCAAAATCTCTCGCATTGGTTGATGTACTCTTGTTTGCCTCCATCCCTGCATGACGCGTGTCATCGGGATGGGATCCGTGGTCCCCCGGTGTGGAGAAGGCCGCCGTAGACCCCTCCAGTGCTTCATGCCAACGCATTTGGGCCGTATTGCGCCCAGTCGGCGTGTACCGTCTCTTGCCAACCTCTGTCCTTGGCATTGCTGCCTTTTTGCCCCCGTGACCGTCTGCGTCACCGGGTTTCCCCGCGCCAACTGACCCTTCGGCCGCTCGAGCCTCTTGTCTCTGTTCTCCCCTTACCTGTGGCACCCATACCCAGGTTCCGCTTCCTGGCCCTGGCTGCTGCGTACCTGATTGCCCTCTGGCCTCTCTGATCTTAGGGTTTGTCTCGCTGTGGGTGTTCGCCTCTTCCCTGTCTTTGCACAGCTGTGCCCACCTGGCCTCCGTCTCTAATACAACCCTACGCTGTTCCCGAATTCTGGCCTCCAAGTCCCAGGTATCCGCCTGGTCCCAATTCCCCTGTGTGTTCGAGCTCTGGCCCACCACGGGCCTTGGTTCCTGTGGTGCCTTGACTTTCCCCCCCTAGCCTGGCGGGGCGCTGTCTTGACCCTCCCCGGCCCTCCCCTGTTTTTACCGGCATACTTGCCTCTTTTCTTTACTGGCGCCCCGAAACAAACTGGACTGGGGGCCTCCCCTCTGTGGTATGACAAATCTCGGCGAGCGAAATCCCTGCTGGCCCCCAGTATGGGCTGCTCTGCCTCCCCGCATTGACCATCGGCCCCATCCCCCCCGCCACCTGTCCTCCCGGGCCTGCGGGGTCAACGCCTAACTGCGTGCTGTCTATTCCCTTGTCCTGGGTAGCTTGCGTCTCCCCGCCAAACATCAGCGGGCTCTGCGCCCCGTGAAGAACTTGTGCCATAGTGCCCTGCCCGGGGTCAAAAGTGTAAGTGCCCGCGATGCTGCAAATAAGGATTTTTTTTTTTTTTTTTTGTTATGAGCCCGAGGGGCCCTCCCCGCCCGTTGCGCGTTCATTGGCCTGATTTGGGGGCCCCCCGCGGGGGTGTGGCGGCGCCTCTGCGCGGCTAGGCCTGCTCCACCTGGCCTTCATGTGCGGCCCCCGTGCGTTATCTAAAACCAGGGGGCTGCCTCCCTTCACCGCACGAGTTAGACAAACACTGCCTGAGGGGCCGGCTTCCCCCGTTTCGTGCACTGTCCCTGGGTGCCCAAGGGGGGTGGCCTCCCCCGTCTGTGCATCTCCCGAATGGGGCCAGTGATGCCCAAGAGGCCGCCCACCCCTTCCTCTGGTGTCCCGCTCTAGCTAAACGGTCCGCGTCTTAGGGCCCTGCTTGAAAAACACACACCTACGCTGCCTGACTGGCCTTGCTGGAAATACCTCCTTACCTCTTCACCTCACTTCAATTAAACGACCCTCCCTCACCTAAGTCGGCGCAAAGAATGGCCGACCCCACCCTCCACCCCCCTTATAAACCCTGTCCTATTCCCCGCCCCAACTTACCTTCTACCCAATCAGGTGCCTTGCGCGCCACTTCTCCCGTCCCGAATCCACCGGCGGAGGGACTAGACTGCGTCTCTCTCCGCGGGTCCCTTCATTGTGTTATAAATGTCTGCTCTTGCGGCTGTGATGATACAAGAAATGTGTTTTCACAGACTATTTCACACTTGACAGGACTACAGGGAGTGCAGAATTATTAGGCAAATGAGTATTTTGACCACATCATCCTCTTTATGCATGTTGTCTTACTCCAAGCTGTATAGGCTCAAAAGCCTACTACCAATTAAGCATATTAGGTGATGTGCATCTCTGTAATGAGAAGGGGTGTGGTCTAATGACATCAACACCCTATATCAGGTGTGCATAATTATTAGGCAACTTCCTTTCCTTTGGCAAAATGGGTCAAAAGAAGGACTTGACAGGCTCAGAAAAGTAAAAAATAGTGAGATATCTTGCAGAGGGATGCAGCACTCTTAAAATTGCAAAGCTTCTGAAGCGTGATCATCGAACAATCAAGCGTTTCATTCAAAATAGTCAACAGGGTCGCAAGAAGCGTGTGGAAAAACCAAGGCGCAAAATAACTGCCCATGAACTGAGAAAAGTCAAGCGTGCAGCTGCCACGATGCCACTTGCCACCAGTTTGGCCAGATTTCAGAGCTGCAACATCACTGGAGTGCCCAAAAGCACAAGGTGTGCAATACTCAGAGACATGGCCAAGGTAAGAAAGGCTGAAAGACGACCACCACTGAACAAGACACACAAGCTGAAACGTCAAGACTGGGCCAAGAAATATCTCAAGACTGATTTTTCTAAGGTTTTATGGACTGATGAAATGAGAGTGAGTCTTGATGGGCCAGATGGATGGGCCCGTGGCTGGATTGGTAAAGGGCAGAGAGCTCCAGTCCGACTCAGACGCCAGCAAGGTGGAGGTGGAGTACTGGTTTGGGCTGGTATCATCAAAGATGAGCTTGTGGGGCCTTTTCGGGTTGAGGATGGAGTCAAGCTCAACTCCCAATCCTACTGCCAGTTCCTGGAAGACACCTTCTTCAAGCATTGGTACAGGAAGAAGTCTGCATCCTTCAAGAAAAACATGATTTTCATGCAGGACAATGCTCCATCACACGCGTCCAAGTACTCCACATCGTGGCTGGCAAGAAAGGGTATAAAAGAAGGAAATCTAATGACATGGCCTCCTTGTTCACCTGATCTGAACCCCATTGAGAACCTGTGGTCCATCATCAAATGTGAGATTTACAAGGAAGGAAAACAGTACACCTCTCTGAACAGTGTCTGGGAGGCTGTGGTTGCTGCTGCACGCAATGTTGATGGTGAACAGATCAAAACACTGACAGAATCCATGGATGGCAGGCTTTTGAGTGTCCTTGCAAAGAAAGGTGGCTATATTGGTCACTGATTTGTTTTTGTTTTGTTTTTGAATGTCAGAAATGTATATTTGTGAATGTTGAGATGTTATATTGGTTTCACTGGTAATAATAAATAATTGAAATGGGTATATATTTGTTTTTTGTTAAGTTGCCTAATAATTATGCACAGTAATAGTCACCTGCACACACAGATATCCCCCCTAACATAGCTAAAACTAAAAACAAACTAAAAACTACTTCCAAAAATATTCAGCTTTGATATTAATGAGTTTTTTGGGTTAATTGAGAACATGGTTGTTGTTCAATATTAAAATTAATCCTCAAAAATACGACTTGCCTAATAATTCTGCACTCCCTGTATAAACTAGCAGCGCCAGCAGCAAAGGAAGTATATGGGTGTCACGAAAGTGTAGTAATAAATATAACATCGCAGATTGAAGTAACTTTCAAGCCAGGTGAGCCCTAAAGGAAGCACGGATTGTAAATGTTTCTTCTAGCAAACTTGCCCGAGTGTCACGGCTGTGGAGCAGCTTCGTGTATCTTCATCTCGTTAATTCCTCAGAAAGGTTCGAAAGAGAAGAAATCATTTTAGCATCGTCATCGCTGGTCTCCATACTCACTTGTCAATCATCCTTCAGCCCATTAGAATAGCTGACCTCGTGGCGCAACGGTAGCGCGTCTGACTCCAGATCAGAAGGTTGCGTGTTCAAATCACGTCGGGGTCATGTGTAATTCTTTTATTCTTAAATTCAACCAGGGGTTTTCAGACTACTTTTTAAATCTTAGAAGTGATTATATATTAAAAACGATGCTTTATGTAATCGTAAATGCGTGTCAAGATCACATGAATTTAAGTGGAACAAACATGTTTCTCATATATCGCTAGGTGTATTTAGAAGTCACGCATCAATTATACAGCTTTTATATGTTTCTGCACAAATGTACTTTTATGAAAGAAATGCGAGTGCTTTAAATGCACAGAGCTACAAGAAAGTCAACTGTATGATAAATTCTCACTTCTGAATATTAACAGGAAATATCACCGATTTTACTCCACCGCGCATCTATAATTTGACTCTGATTTGGATACTTCCGTTGAAAGACAGTAGGTGGCGCTGTGGTATCAGTGTATTGTAGCACATGGGGCATCATTCTTTCCAGTTGAGGAATGGAAAATAAAATATGACTTTTTCCTCAGCTGAAGTAAACACAAAACTAACCATGAAATGTAGAATCAAACAATGCTGCTGGAAGTCAGAATAACTAGCAGATTATATCTGAAGCCTTCAACTTCAGAGTAATAGGGATACCCTATTGTGTTGCAAGGTAAAGAGTTATTAAACCTTTTTATTTGGTGAATTCCGACAGTCCTGTAATCAAATACGGCATATTTCACTGATCAGAAATATATCGGCAGTAAAGCACACATTGTACAATGCATTGTTTCTGCAGAATTCTTAGAGCGTCCCTCCGATGTATACATTTCTGCAGCCTTTAACATATTTTACTGGTGCGTTGAGGTAGTTCACGTGACTGACCGCAAACACTCAAGTGACTAATAACTGAGTGACCACAATCACGTATACAACGCTCTTCACCCTTCAGACTGGAGGAGTGAGACCATCTGGAGAGGACCCTCTGGGTGCAATAACATCTCCTTCTCCTGGAGTCTCTCTTTCTCTCTTTATATTGCATGCCTCGCTCTGCATTAATCTCCTTCCTGACACAGTCTGCTCAGCCCCCTCCGGGCTCTTCACATATACAGAGCAGATGGTTTTAACTTGTCACATCTGAACATTTAAGACACAAAAAATCAAGAGCTGGGATCAACACTCAGAGGTACTGAGATACCCAGGGGGATGGAAGTGAACAATTATATATTTTATATTCAAAGGCACTTTTAGCAGACGCATGAACGAAACCTACTTAGCATTTAAATGAACCAACATATCTGTTGTCATTTGCTATGTCACGTTTTGTTACTTGTATTATGTGTGGTGTTACAGTATTATAACACACATCTGTCACCTTCTTGGCCGCTCATTCTTCTTGACAAAGAGCAGAGTGTTGCTGCAAGTTTGTTGGAAGCGACGAACACATTCAGTGCGCGCCCGGCTGAGGCTGTCGGTCGTTTCACTGGTTCTTCTGATTGTGAGGTTGTGTGTTGGTGTTTAGGGATTGGACTGGTGTATTTCAGGTATTGAAATTGTGAACACTTTAGAATATGCGCCACCGGGTGAGTGAGTCCACCTCTGGATGCAGGGTTACCACATGGTGCTCTGTTAGTCAGTAGGACGGGGGGGGAGGTGTGTGGTGCAGTGTAGGTGCAGGTCCTCAGTCTGAGACTCTTCACAGGTTTGATGCCTTTGTGGACACCCACAATCCGGCTGATGTGCTTAAGACGAGTCCTGCTGTACTATGTGGGGCTTGTTTGTCTCAGGAAGTGTAAACTACTGTGAGGAAGAGTAGATCACTGATTCATGGGAGGCGGGAGGGGGTTGTAGAAGGTCTAAACACAGTTGTATGCCTCTGTAGCTGTGCATGTGTATTCACTAGGTTTTAAGGGGCAGTGACCATTGGAGGGTGTTGTCAGTTACTACAGATATCAGTGCACCCACAGGGGTGGGCTGGTCAGGGCTTGCTTCAGGTGAGGTCATGTTAGGGAGTTGTGCTTCAAGTGACATTGTGTCAGTGCGTTGGGCTTGCTTCAGGTGATGTTGTGTTAGTGAGTTAGACCTGCTTCAGGTGAGGTTGTCAGTGAGTTGGGGTTGCTTTGCGTGAGGTTGTTTAAGTGAGTTGGGCTTCGGGTGGGGTTGAGTCAGTGAGTTGGGCGCTGTGTGTGGCTGGCGAGGGGGGGGGGGGGGGGTTCGGTTGGATACTATGGTGAATCATGGTATAGGGGGGCTTGCAGGATTCGGCAATGACTACCTTGCTTCGTTGCATTGATGCGGCGTTTCGTTTTTGTTGCTGTGATTGGTCCCCTTATTGACGTTTTCTTAAGAATAACATTTACAAGTTTCCAGACATGAAGAGAAACGCTCTGCATCCCTCCTGTTCCCCACTTTAATGTGTTTTTTCAGAAACTGACCTCGTCGTGGTGGTCACACCGGAAGGACTTAAGCTCAGCAGCGCCTTTCCCTGTAGTCCATCTCTCCTTCCTGCCCCTGGCTGCAGTAGTACCACTCGTGTGCTCTTGGGCATGTAAGGCCCGTGTGGTCTTTTGTAAACTAACGTCAGGAGCAGGGCCCCCACCAGTGGGATACGGCATCCGGACCCGTATCAGAATGTGTGAGGTTTTCCACCCCTAGAACATGCCACACTCTGTGGTACCAACCCTCCAGGGTGGCACCAGCATAGTTGCCAAGGTCTATTCTTTGTGTTGCTCCAATCCGAGTTTTTTTTTACTTTGAATTCTGGACTTGTAGTCCTGTTTTATAATGGAATAAGTAAAACTAAAACTCCCAGAATTCAAAGTAAAAACTTGGACTGGAGCAGCACATCACGCACTGTCCCGGGAAACACTGGAAATCCCTTCAGCAGCCAGCTAGTAGGGTCTGACCGGCCAGTAATAAGAGCGCATTTATCACCCTCCGCAAGTTTCCCCGCGTGTTTATTCAGAATTCAGACAAGATATGGGGGGGTCTCTGGGATGATGTTCCATCACCCCAGGAACCCCTGACCAGACGGGGTGTATTAAAGGATGCCCCATAGAATAAGGTGCTTCTCCCCCCTCCCCCCACAGCACCGGTCCCATCTTGTTCTTTCCAGCGGGTGAAGTCGATGTGCGGACCCCCGTGACCTCGGATGGATTCTTGCTACATTCTGCCTCCGAGAGGCCCGTGGGATCCCTTTAATGCAGCGGTGAGTCTGGTGAAATATTCGGCTTCTGTAAACTGAAGGCTCAACCCTCTCCTTACAGCTCTGAAAGCTTCTCTTCTGTGCCGGGCTCCTCTCTAGTGACACTGTAGACCTGTGCTTAATTTGAGCAGGTGGTTTCCGTTGGAGGCACCGGTACTTACTTTTGAGGGCCTGCACTTAGTTGCCTGCATCAGGCATTTACTGTGAGCAAATAACACATGGGAACGACGGAGGAAGAGAAAAGCGAAAAATCGTCACAAAGGGAGAAAGCTGCAAGAGTAAGCTGAAGGGGCATGGAGTGGCTGTAATGGGTTAAGGAGGCTCGAGATGGCTTTAGGATTAAGCTGCCTCACTATCCTGTGCTCGCACTTTTAATTGAAGCAGCTGCGAGTTGCAAGTGAGAGCTTTGGGTAACGGCACATTTTTATTTACAAACTAAGCACTGATGTAGACATTCTTCAAATAAGGGTGTGGGTGAGTGGGTTGTGTGTGTGTGTGTGGGGAGGTGTTGGGCTCCTCCCCCGCTTTCCCTAAAGTAGATTGTCTGGAGCTGGATAACCCTTGATTGACACCACGGATCTCTCCGCTGCAGGTGGGCTTACCCGTCCCTCGACAGAGGTCGAATTCACTGTTCTAGGCCACAGGGCGTGCAGCAGGGAGAGTGGCACAGAGGCCCAGAGGTCTCAGGTGCCCATGTTCATTGTGGAAGTGGTGCTCATAATACTAAGGCTAACCTACCGCTAGGACAGGAGCGAAGCTGACGTCAGCATACGGGGACTTGCGGAGTTTGGGTGAATGATGCTGCTGGTTTCTGTCTGAGTAGAATAGATGGCTTCAGTTGGTGCTGAGGGACTGTAAAAACTGGACTATCTGGGGGCTCTTAGACGGGTGAGTGGAGTGAAAAGTCTGTGCAGGAATGCTGGCCGTGGCTGCACAATAACTCCCATGTGAAGATAGCAACCGACTTGTGTCATTTCTCACGTTGTACACAGCAGATGTGTCTCACAGCGAGCACTGCTGGTATAGTGGTGAGCTTACAGGGACTTGCGGTTATTGGGTGAAGGATGTAGCTGGTTTCTGTCTGAGTATAAATGATGGTGCTCACTCCGACTGAGGGGCTGTTAGAACTGGACAATCTACCACTCTTAGAAGTGTCAGTGGCGTGAAAAGGTCTGCGTTGAATGCTCGCCGTAGCTGCACAATGACTCCTCTAAGAGGGTATCGGGAGATTTGTATTATTTTACATATTGTATACTGTAGATAGCAAGCGTTGGTGGTATAGTGGTGAGCATAGCCGCCTTCCAAGCAGTTGACCCGGGTTCGATTCTCGGCCAACGCTGCATACGTTTTTATTTAATAATTACATTTTAATATCACTGTGTGTTTCACTTTGTTAGGAAATCATTTAGTCTGTCTCACGACTGACATTCCGAGCGCCCTTCTGTTTAATAGCAGCTCCTGTGAGAGAACTGCAGCCTAGGGTGACCACCTGGCATTGAGGCAAATTCTGGACAGGACTGTAAAAAATTCAGGACAAAGGGTCAAAATTCAGGACAAAAATTCAAGAACAAACGTCAGTTTTACAGACACACGCAAGAGAGGCCATGCCTCACTATGTTGTCAGTGCATTTATGTACTCTTTTTTAACATAGCACTATTTATTCACTGTGGACCTTTTGTGATTGCCTCCTGGTGTGCTACATTCAGGTGTCACATTAGTCCTTGTTCAGTAGTAAATTAATGCCCTTCACGGCAAGGCCATCACCCCAACCCAAATCTACCGATCTTTCCTGAAGAGAAAGTAACAGCAACATTTTGATTATGTTTCTGAACATTTCAAAACCCCTGGCAAACAGTTTGGGAAACATTAAGGTAATTAACCTTATGCTAGTTTAAACAAATTGAACAAAAACATCTGGCTTACCCCAAACACCCATGGATTTTCAACCTAATTTTTTTTAAAGAGGCAGGGCAGATGGTGTGGGTGGCAGTCTCACACCTTATGACAAGATGTGATGTACCCATAACTTGTCTATAGTCCCTCCAAGCCCAGTTTGCTTTTTGGTCTTCTCTTCTGCTTTCTGTAGAGGCCATGTGGCACTAGCGAAGATGGTGTGCTACCCTAATGATAGTATTATTTTGCAAACCTTCCCCTGCTCGTCCTTCATTCCTTCTTTAGATAGGCCACACATCTGATTTGGTCACTGCGACACCATAGGGAGCTCTTTCCACTCTAAAGCTAACTGTGACTGCGGGTGGATTAGATCTTCTGGACTTAGAATGCTTTTATTCAGCTGCACAGGTCCAATGGGTGGCTCACTGGCTTTCTGCCCACCTCCCTGCATGATATGGGGTTTACCAGTAAAGATTTTTAAGGAAGGCTTAATGCACTGCTCATTGTTTCCTACTGACCTTTCTATGGATCACCATCCGGAGTTATCATGCATGGCTTTTTCTTGCCTTGCCAGGACCTGTAAACTCACTGACACGAAGAAACCCTATGCTCCTGCACTACCTTTGCTAAGCCTTCCCACTCGCACAGGATGGCTGTGCTCAGAGCAACTCCACCAGTGGCATGTTGCAGGTGTCTTAAAATTGGGGACTTTGTTTCTGAACAGTGAGCTACTAAATTTCAAAACCCTTGTGGCAGACTACCATCTTCACCCCGGTCAACTCCTTACCTACAACCACCTTAAATAATCATTAAATGCCCTATTGCCTACTCTGAAAAAAACTGAAACTAAATGGTTTCAGTGTTTTTTCTTTTTGCAGCCCGTTTTCCTTTAAGGAAAACGGGCTGCAAAAAGAAAAAAAAATAACTGCTTTATTTAAAAGCAGTCACAGACATGGTGGTCTGCTGTCTCCAGCAGGCCACCATCCCTGTGAGTGCCTAGACTCGCTATGGGGTCGCAAACTGTGACCCACCTCATTAATATTAATGAGGTGGGTATTTGCGACCCCATAGCGAGTCGCAGAAGGTGTCTGAGACACCTTTCTGCATTTCATTTTGCGATTTGCAAATTGCGAGTCCCTGTGACTCGCAATTTGCAAGTCGCAAAATATTTTTTTCCTACATATGGCCCTGTGTGTTTACTTTCCTTTCTCTGACTTCAAAGTGAGAGGATTTATGCAACAATCTTGCTGGATACTGGGGTTAGGAAAGATTTTTTTCTATCACATGACAACATTTAAATAGACTACAGAATATATCAGAATTGCACCCTACTCTGTATCACTCCACTTTACGCCACTCCATGCCACTGTTCTCTTCGCCATTCGGAACCACTCCACATTATGCCACTGCTCTCTATGCAACTTCACACTATGCCTCTCTACTCTACTCTGTACTACTCTACTCTAAGCCTCTCTACACCACTGCGCTCTGCTCGTCTGCACGCCATACCACTCCAGTCTAGGCAACACCAATCTAATCCGCACAACTCCACTCTGCCACTCTGCAACGCTGTACTGTACGCCACTGCACTCTAAGCTAAGACACTCTATGCTAATGCACTTTACTCTGTAACACTCATCTCTATGCCCCTGCATTCTACATCAATACACTGTACATCATTCTAATCTACTCTGCACCTCTGCACTCTATGACACGGCACTCTACACTACTTTACTCTATGCCATCACACTCTATGCCACTTTACACAACTCCACTCTAACCTGCACTTCTCCACTCTAAGCCACCTCACTCTACTGTGAAATAATCTACTTTATGCCACTGCACTCTGTGCCACTGCATGCTATGCCACTGCATTCTACCCTGCACCTCTCCACTCTATGCATCTGCACTCTACTCTGAAACAATCTATTCTACGCCACTGTACTCTATACCACTCTGACCACTGCACTCTAGTTCAATGCACTCTACACCACTGCAAGCTGACACTGCAACACTGCTCTGGCCGCCACTATATTCTACACCACTCTGCCCTGTACTACTGCATTTTGCACCAATATACTCTATTCCACTGCATTCAATGCCACTCTACTCTGCCCAATGCCACTCTATGCAACTGCACTCTACACCATTGCACTCAAAACAACTGCACTGCCGTTTACTCTGCACCACTGGACTCTATGCCACTGTTCTCTGTACCACTCTACACCACTGCACCGACACTCAACTCTGCAGTCTACACCACTCTACGCCACTGCACTCTAGGCACTATACTCTACTCTACACCGCTCTACAATACTCCACTCTGCACCACTCTACACCACTACACTCTATGCCACATGAGTGTACTCTGCACTCTGACACTGCACCACTCTGCATTACTGCACTCTCTGCTACTCTATTGTATGCCACTCTACTCCACTGCACTCTATGTAACTCTACCCCAATGCTCTCTATGCCACTGCACTCTGCGCCAATGCACTCTAAACAACTGCACTGTACTCCACTGCCCTCTACTCTGTACCACTGTACTCTACGCCACTGCTCTGTGCCACTCTACATCACTGCACTGACACTCTACTCTGCAGTGTTGCACTCTCCACCACTGTAATATACACCAATGTACTATGTACTACTTCATTCTATGCCACTGCACTCTATGCCACTCTACTCTGCATCACTCCACTCTTCAGCACTTTGCCCTACTCTGCACCACTCTACACTACACCACTGCACTCCCTGCAATGTGAGTCTACTCTGCAATCTATGCCACTGCACCACTCTACACTACTGCTCTCTCTGCTACTCTATTGTATGCCATTCTACTCCACTGCACTCTATGCCACTCTACTCTGTCCCTTGCCACTCCATGCCACTGCACTCTACGCTAACGCACTCTAAACAACTGCACTGTACCCCACTGCACTGTACTTTGCACCACTGGGCTCAACGCCACTGCTCCTATGCTACCCTACTCCACTCCACACCACTATGCCACTAGCTTTAAGCCATGCTGAACAGCAGCTACTCTGGTGTATAACATGGCTAATGGCTAAATACTTTAGCAAAGCCAACAACTATTTCGTAGATGAGACCTATTGGCTTTGCCAATGTTTGTTAGTACTATGAGGTACCGAGGTACCTGAAAGAACTGTGAAAAATACAATTACATCATAATAAAGGCTGCTACAAAATGCGCAAATACATTTCGGTTAAATAAAAAAAAAGTGCTTCTCAAATACAGATTTGAATAATATACAGTTTATACCTAGGATAAAAAAAATTATAACACTCCATTAAAACCACACACTCCACAGCTCACCTTGGAACACCATTACAATACCTCTCTGAAAGAAATATCTTTGCCACCAGAAAACTTGTGACTCCATTTAGTAAAGTCACTGCAGGTTTTCAAGCCCCTTTGTATTTGCAGATTTACCAGTTGCACACATTTGCATGTGTTTAGGGAAGGAGACCCCCTGGCAAGAAGGCCTTTTCTTATCTGTCTGCCCCTCCCTCCCTCAGAGCACCGGAGACCCCCTGCCTTCCAACCCAGCTGGGGAAACTCCTCTGCCCGTAATTTCGCCCTGCCTCGTTGCCCTTTAGATGAAAGGCTAAAATTACGGACAAATGGCGTCCGTTAAAGCTTTCATCACGGACAACAGGGCGAAATTACGGACAGTCCGTGAAATTTACGGACGGGTGGTCACCCTGAAAGGGCGCGTGGACAGGACAAGGACTCGCGAGGATACAGAACGAAGGGAACCACGGGGAATGATATCACGGAGAGGCCGGAGCGACTCGGACGCATTTCCACCCACAGGTTTATGTTCTGGATCTCCTCCTGCAGGGCTGCACCGGCAGCTGACACACCGGGTGAACGTATGTGCAGCCACTTCTGAACAGAATCGTGAATTACTCCAGTACTTCGAGATCTGGCTCCATAGCAAGAACTAGTACGTGTTTGCAGCTGCACATCCTGTACATGATGACGTGGGAACTGTAAGTCAGTGCCTCAGTTCTGTTTTGCTGTTCTGTAGGACAGTGAATCCCTCAGTCCTTTCAGCGCTAGTAGCATCTCCAGACCCTCAACCCACTGGGGATTTTCCGGGGTCTGCAGCGGCCAATCCTGCACTTTCTACTTGTTAAGAAATCATTCACAAAACGGGAGATTAACCCTTTCTGAAAGAGGCCCTGGTTTATTGCCCCGAATGTTAGACCAAGGTCGGTTCTTTGCAGTAGTCCGGTCAGTTAGCTCAGCTGGTAAAAACTACAACTGTGTGAGCAGAAAAACATTGTTTCACAGAAATGTGTTATAATTCTGTGAGGTTTTGTGGAATTTATTTTGCTTTAACGACTGTGAAAACTGCGAGATTAGCGAGGGAAGTAGTTTGATGTCTCATTTGTAAAAATTGTGAGAAATTAATTTCTCACTGATGAAATTCATGAAGTTCTGAGTATTGCATGATGTGACATTCGCAGATCCTGCCGGTGTAATAAGAAACTTATGGCTTGCTGAGAAAATAGCGTTAACAAAAATATAAATTTAATTGTTCGACTTGCCTGCTAAGCTTATGTCAGGTGACCCTCAATGACTAAAGACTTTAGGGGTGACAGTGCAAACCTTGTGGCTGGTATCACCGGTGCCATTGAAACATAACAGTGCTGCAAAGTTACTGATAGCTAAAACCCTGTCCTTTCAGTCTTCATTGTCAGAGGGCCGCAAAGCTGAACGGATTAATCTTCTTATTTAGGGTCAAATTTCTTTAGAAACAGATAAAGTGACACATTAATAAAACAATAGACTGACTGGGCTATCAGATCTCAGGCTACTTTCCTTAGTAGGGGTAGTTAGATCGTAAAATATGAAACATCTATAGTTAACTACATTTCTACCGAATGCGAGGACAATCTGACTGTCTCAGGAAGTTGTAGCTCAGTTGCATGTCAGAAAGAGTTGCAAGAACACCTGCGTTCTCATAATCGTCAATGTGGCCGAGATGCTGTGCGTCCGCGTAAGGAGTTCAGAATATGTTGGAGCATAGCCAGTAGCCTTAAGCACACAACTCCGTCACACGTGATTTCCAGCTGCCCTCAATTACTTTATGCAAAACCTGACCTGTCCTGACAGTTCATGCTGGACTGTTCCAATGAGGAGCAGGGTGAAGACTGGTTTACATATGGCGGGGTCCAAACTGAGGTGGCCTGGTGGGCAGAACACTGATGGATTGGGGTGCAGCCCAAGTGATTGCCAGTGGCTGAGATTAATTCAAGCATTCGATCACCTTGTTTTTTTTGCGCTCAATTACTTTATGGGCACAATTCTGCAGTGGCGTGTTCACAGCGAGAGTCTAGATGCAAAGGAGAAGCATTGATGCTGCAATGCATGGTTGGTTGAGGTGATAACAATGTGCCACAAGAGCTGTTAGAAGAAACTTGCAGGATCATACCTGGCTCCTAATGCATACGTTAAAAAGTGGACAGGCTTGGCGTTACCTTGCTTCCATAGGATAAAGAATTGCCTTCACTGGTACTGTTTTGTTGCCTTCTCGAGTTTAAGAACTCTGCCATAAGCTGTATACTGAACCTATTTATAAACAAGCATTTGCAATGTAATCGTTCTCACGTTCGCAGGAGTTAGAGCTATTGGTGTTGTAAATGAAACTGGGCCTGGTTCAGATCTCAGCCGTGGGGTTACTCCACCACAATGGTGACGGATGTCCCGTTCCCCGAAATCTAAATCCCATATAAAACAATGGGATTTAGTTTTTGGTTGACAGTATATCTGTCACCATTGACAGAGTAACCCCTCTGCCATGTCTTTTACCCATGTGTTTTGGTTTGGAGTGGATGTATGTAGTTTGGAGTGGAATTATATGGGTTGAATTGGAATTGTTAGTTATAGAATTGTGTGGAGTAAAATTGTGTGGCATGTAGTGTATTTGTGTAGTCAAATTCTCTGGCATGTCAATAGACAGGAGTGCGAGCTGCACAGAGCAGATAGACAGGAAGATAGAGTGGGATAGTTAGTTTGTGCAGGAAGTGGTGAGTGAACTCCTGACAGAGGAGCAGAAAGAGTGGGAGAGAAAGGAGGAGAGGGCATGCCACAGACGCATAAAGAGGGTGCGCCTGCTTACGCACAAGACACCACAAGAAGAAGTGGAGAGCGTGGGTTTGAGGGACGGAAATCTTGAAAATTCACGGGAAAGAAACTGTGCAAAAAGATCTAAAGTGAACCAACATGAGAGAGACAGGAAGAGTGAGGGAGAGAGGGAGAGGTGTGAGAGAAAGAAGTGTGAGAGAGAGTACGAGAGTGAGAGAAAGAGGGGTGAAGGGAGGGGCTCCCAGATGGGGGCATACCCAGCCTCCACTTGTATTTACTGAGCATGGAATGAAATGTAAAACATAACAAGGAGATGAGGGGGAGAGAGACTGCCGAGTGCAGACAGAAAGAGGCAGGGGAGAACAGAAACAAGCACAGATGTGCACGATGAACAAAGCAGGAAAAAAAGCAGAGCAAAAGGTAGGGTGTGAGCGGGGTAGGTTGAGAGAGGAATAAAGGGAGAGGAATACTGGTTGGGAGGGAGAGACAAAGAGGCAGAGTGTAGACGGACAGAAAGAAAGAGAAAATGACCCTGAGTCTGACGACGACTGGTTGTTGCAGGGAGAGCGTGAGGCGAGGAGAAGAGGCCAGCAGAGAATGGAGGAACGTGGGAGGCAGGGGACACATAGAGGGATATATAATGTAGGAGACAGACACAGCGAGGGAGGGACAGCGAGGGCAGAGACTGGCAGTTTCCCATGAGACAAAGGCAAATAAGAAAGACAGATGAGATTATGCCATTCAGAAAGGAAGAACAGGCAGCAAAGATGACAGGTACACTGGAGAGGAAGGGGCTAACTTAAAATACAAAAAGGAGAAGCATGAAGGAAGAGGCAGAGGCAGGGGGGGAGCCATGCAAATCTAGAGTGAAGGAAAGGCTGGCAGGCAGAGGTGTGAGGGACAGACAGGGAGGTGGACGCAACAGTCACAGAAAGGACAGGGAGAGATCAGAGGAGAGGCATGAGGGACCCCCCAAGCGGGTGTGGGGATGGGGGTCAGATGCAGAGAAGTAGTAGCCACTAGAGTGAAGGGGGCAGGCCCGGTTCTAGCAGGTGGGCCAGGCCCACCCAAACATGACCTTTGACCCTCCCAGTTGACAGAAGTGGCCAGGGAGAACACACCTGCGAAATGCTTCCTCAATGCAGACGGCAAACCCTGTGATGTTTTTTACTTTGTTTTAGTTAATTATCAGGAAGAGGTAGGGTTGCCACATTTCCAAAAGAAAAATACCATCAATTTTCTGTAGTTTTAAGAGTGCGCAAAGGCCTGGACATGAATCTGAATAGGACTATGAATAAAATCCAATGTATTCATTTGTAACATTATTTTTCTCTTTTTATTTATTAATTAGTAATCTTTACAGCTGTAGAACACATTTAAATATGTTTTGTATTTGTATTTGCTGTTTGAAGTATGCATAGTTCAGGGCTAAAAAATACAGATGTTTGGTGATTGTGGTCAGTTTTTCACCAGCTGGGACATTACATTACCGGTGGTGCCAGAAGAAAAGATGCCAGGTGGCAACCCTAGTCAGGGAACCTCTGGAACACATTTTAAAGTGCATTAGTCAGGGAACCTCTGGAACACATTTTAAAGTGCATTATTTTTATAAAAACTTTAAGCATGTACTGAAAAGGGGGAGAAATGCAGGCTTGATGTGATTTTCTCTATTTTTGTACTGGCTGAGACATTGAAATATTCTTATCGGAAGAAAATGGCCCTGTGGCAACACCAGGTTGTGTCTGAGGCAAGCTGCAGCTGAGCGGTGTTTACTGGAGGAGTAGGGACAGGGTGTTACCTGCCAATGATGCAACAGGTGCAGTTGCACCACAGCTGCAAATGTCCTTCTGAACCTCAATTACCTGTTTCTGTGTGATGGTTCTGAGAGTGTTTATCAAGACTTTGTGCCACTGCAAAGTCACACAAAGTGACGCAAACTGGTGCAAAGTCTTGATAAACTATTTGCTTTCCAGTACAAAACTATTTTACATTGGAAAATAGCCTCAAAGTAGCACACATAATAATTTCTGCTGCTTTTCGATACTTTGCACCATGAGAGCATGACCTGAGTTCTCACTCTACAACCTGGTGTTTTTGATACAAAGTCCTATCTACTAAAAATGTTAGATGGGGGTTTGCACTAAAAATAACATCTTCTCTTGAGGCAGGCGTTAAGTTGGAGAAACGTTTTAATTCGTTCTAACTTTCTACACGCTGCATGTGTGCTGCACTATACAGTGCACATCCATTGTGTTAAAGGTTTTAAGCTTTGTCTAGGCACAGTATTTTGCAATTTGTACTGGAAGGGTAAATGTCACGTACAAAACCTATGCTAGACATTATGCACAAACATTTGCACCATGGTGCAATAGTATGTGTGCATGATGCCAGACAGCCAGTTTGTGCACCAGTGCTGGAGAAGAGAGCATCCGTGCCATATCTTAGTAGATACGGCTCTACAATGCTCTCTTCCCCTGGTGCAGCGCAGCATAGCAACGTTGGTTACTGTGCTGCATGTTGCTATTGGTTTTTTTTAAATAAATGTGCCCCTGTTAGACCTGGCATATTTTGGCATGTATCCACTGTCTTTTTGCTTTCTGACCTCCTGTTTTTATGGTATGCTGGACTCTGTTTTTGCTGGTTTATTGCCTCTGTGCACTTTAACATTGCTGATCAGTGCTAAAGTGAAAGGGCTCCATATGTAAATTGTATTGGTGACTGGTTTATCCATGATTGGCATATTTGATTTACTGGTAAGTCCCTAGTAAAGTGCACCAGACCTGTTGATCTAATGCTACTAGTGGGTCTGCAGCACTGGTTGTGCCACCCACATGAGTAGCCCTGTGAACATGTCCCAAACCTGCCACTGCAGTGTCTGTGGGTGCAGTTTTAAACTGCCTATTTGACCTGGCAAGTGTGCCCACTTGCCTGGCCCAAACCTTCCCTCTTACTACATGTAAAACACCCCTAAGGTGCGTCCTAGGTGCCCCAGGGGCAGGGTGCAGGGTATTTAGAAGGTAGGACATGTACTGATGTGTTTTACATGTCCTAACAGTGAAATACTGCCAAATTCGTTTTTCAATGGTGCAAGGCCTATCTCTCTCATAGGTTAACATGGGGGCTGCCTTTAAATAACTATTAAGTGCAGTTTCCCTTTGTGGACAGATAGAGATCTGGAGTTTGGTGTCTCTTAACTCACAATTTTAAAACATTTCTTTTTGTAAAGCTGGTTTTTAAATTGTCTGTTTGAAAATGCCACCTTTAGAAAATTGGCATTTTCTTGCTTGAACCATTCTGTCCCTCTGCCTGCTTGTGCATTCCACGTCTGGGTCAGACTGACAGTTGGGCTGTTGTGAATTCCCTCTAGACAGTGGCACAAAGGGAGTTGAGGTGTAATCTGCATATCCCGATGAGCCTCCTGGGCTAGAGTGGGGGAGGGAGGAGCCAACACTTACACCTGAAAGGTATGTGCCTGTCCCTTGGTGTGTGTCTGGGGCCAGGCTGGGCAAGGGAGGATCTTGTTAACAGCAGAGACTTTCTTTTGAATTTGCCTACATCAAAGGCAGAAAGTAATATAAGTAGGTGACCCAAAACCCCAGACTTATAGAACACTTCTGGATCAAGAGGAACCTCTGCCAAGGTGAAGAGTTGAAGAGCTGGAGGAGGAGTACTGCCCCTTTGCTGTGTGTGCTTTGCTGGGTTGGCTTGCAGTTGCTGCTTCTGCCTTAGAGAGCAAAGACTGGACTTTGCTGGGTATCCTGCTTGTGAGGGTTCTCCAAGGGCTTGGAGCAGAGCCTGCCTCCTATTGGAAGTGTCAGGGATATAAAAGACTTCAGCTTCATCTGCCTACAGCACTGAGAACTGTGTGTTTTGAGCTGCAACAGAAGAAAAGCCACAGCAACACCGTCAATGATGCCGCTGACTGCACCATGACCTGACTATGCCACACAGAGCCGTGCCCCATGCCACTCCCCATCGCCTTACTCACACCATAGCTTTGGCATCCCTGACGACGATGCTCCATGCTGACACCGATGCCGCTGCCTGCACCGTGGCATGAGAACATCGCTTGTGAGGTGCACAATGCGCCGTCCCGTCCCGCACCTCAGCCCCAGTCAACTGACGGCAGCACCATCGACTCCAGTGTCGTCAACAGATGCCCCCTGTCTGCACCGCGACCCATGGGAGCTGCTCAGAGCCCACCCTGCACCGCACCTCCATCTTGGGCCTACCAACAACAGCACATCAGCAACAATGATGCCGCTGCCTGCACCGTGACCTGGAGACACCACCCCACTTCACACCGCAGCTCTGGTCTCCCCGACGTGGCAGGCGCTGTAATGGAGTCACTGCCTGCACTGTGACCTGTGGGCACTGCACGTTGCATTGTCTTGCTTCACACCGCAGCCCCGACGCCATCCACGCCAGCTATCCTGACTTCGTGATCAGCCTGAAATTTAGACTGCAGCGCATATGACTTCAAGGGCCTGACGACCTCCCTCACTGACCTCTGGAACCGATGCCTGCGACACCATCAATGCCGCTCTCCTGATCTCAATGCGCGGATCACATTGCCCTGCATTTCCAAGATACTGTTTGCGTGTCTTCCTGACACTGTAGCTGGCCCGTGATGCCGCGACTGGCCTGAACTGTTTGATTTGTTGGTCACGACTCTGTGATAGCCCCAGATGGAGCTATCGACTTCAAGGAACTGTATTCTTAAGTAATTCTTGCAAAATTCATATCTTTACTACAGTATTTTGGATTTTTCTTGTTTTGGACTTGTTTTACATAGATACATATTTGCTATTTTCTAAAACTGGTGTATTGTCCTTTTGTAGTGTTGTCATTGTATTACTGTGTGTTACGTGCAAATGCTTTACAGATTGCTTCTGAGATAAGTCTGACTGCTTGTGCCAAACTACCAAGTGGGTGAGCTGGGGTTATCTGAGCTGGCTATCTCCACCTATCCTGACTAGAGTGAGGGTCCCTACTTAGACTGAGTGCAAACTGACTGCCAACCAGAGACCCCATTACTAACAGCCCATGACTGTCAGCGAACATTTGTGAGTCAGTGAGTGAGAATGTGAGTAAGAAAAAGAGTGACTGCAAAAAAGTGAGTATGTGGGTGAGAATGAATGAGTATGACTGTAAACAAGAATGAGTGAATGTGAGTGACAGTGAGAGTGCAAATGTGAGTGAGAATAAATAAGTGGAAGCTAGTGAAAATTAATGAGAATGTATTTGTGAATGGGTGAATATAAGTGAGCATGAGTGAAAAAGTAGTGCTAAGCTTGTGAGTGCCCTTGACTCTGGCATACTGAGGGTAATTGGTGACTTAAAGAAACACCCATGGCACAATTCTGCAGCTGGCATTCCGGAGGCAGATCTTTGTATGACAAGCACCTGCAAGAAAATGCTAGCAAATGAGGGCACACTGGCTAGATGTTATACTTAACATATGGTGACACCTATGACAAAATGCTGGCATTGGAGTACTGGATGCAATTTGTGGTATAGGGGAAAATGCTGTTGTACTGAAGAAAATTCTTGCCATTAGGGCCACCCATGTCAAAATACTGGCACACTGACAGTAATTTTTGGCATAAAAGAGGACCGTGTGGTGTATATGAGGCGACACTTATGACGAAGTGCTGGCCGTGACATACTAGAGGTTTTTGACATTGGGATCACCCACGGTTTACGGGTGACACTAATGGCAACATTCTAGTAGTGACATATTGTATGTAATTGAACTTAAGGGTCATATGACATATGTGGAGTACCCATGACAATATGCTGTATTTGACACAATGGAGGTGCTTTTTTCATATGGGAGCATCTCGAGCACATTTTGGGGAAAATGGCATGAACTCTTGGCAGCATCAGGCTAAATTGACCTGGCACATGATGAAAGACTTGAATATTTCATGAGAGCAAAGCCTTTGGCTTTTTAGCAAATGTATGTGAAAAACCTGCTTTAAAATACACTATCTGTCCCAGTTTTTCAAAATGTTCATCAGGGTAGACTGCCGGACCCTCCCTAGAAGATGTCAGGATCACTTGTTTCACTCTCTAGAATTCAGGGCAGGAATTACAACTCAACACTTTAAAAACTCACCACCTGTGATTCCAAGAACAGCAAACGGTGTTTTCATGAGCATTGTTTACTTTTTTGCAGCTCCACTGGCGTTGGGCTATTATACATTGTATTTTGTTACATTGATACATTCAGCAGTGCAATGTGCACTCCTCTGATTAAATAAAAACATAAACTAAAGAACAAACGTTTTTAAACAATTTGTTGTGATGTTTAATTATTGTGAATACATAAACAATGAGGCATTTGTATAACACTTTCACCTCTGTGCCTCACGTCAGTGACAGAACCTTGCAGGAGATCTTAAAACAAAATGTATAAACAGTAAAGAATAATTCAGGACAATAATATAGTTTATATTCAATATATTGTCAATTCTACATTTATTAATACATAACTACTATCGTTTTATTTAAATCACTTTGTCCTTCCCCTATGATTTAGCAACGCATTCTCATTGCAGCATGTAGTAGGGGAACTATTAAATAATTACAGTTTGTAGTATAAAACATGTAGACTCCAAGTGCTGTTGTGTGTTTTGTGGTACTCCATTCTCTGAAGATGAACATATACTCTTTCCTGTAATACTAAGAGAAATGACTAATGATCTCCTTGCATATCACGTCAGCACCCCGATACAAGTAGTATCTAAAACAGACGGTTTTCTATGCTGTGTTATTCTATTATCAACATATAACAATTGTCACATGGGACTTATTTTAATCAGGGCTTCTAATCCAAATTGTCTGTGAGCCTGTGGGGAGAACTTGGAGGGAGGTGGATGAGGTTTCCAATTCTTGTGGCTTCCTCCTGTTTACAGACCTCTTACAGCAAATTTGGCACTATTGCGAATACTACTACTTGGAAGCAACTTCTTGCCTGAGACATACATTTCCTTTGGGGCACCTACATATTTGACCTGTGGGGTCATTCTTCAACTCAATATTGTGTGTGAGATGGACAATGGCATCCTGAGGAGACCCCTTGAGTTAGTCTGGGTTAAAACGTCCACAGTATTCTCCCATATGGTTAAAGATGATTTATTGGTGAAGGGAGTAGTCTGGACGTGGGCTACCTGATGGGCTTACCACTCTGGCAATACCATTGGGAAATTTATAATATGCAATTTTAATATGTTGTATATATGTGTTTTGTATGCTTATCTGAACACTGCGTTGTGCACTATTGATTCACTTCTTCACACTCTGTTAATTTTGTGATATTTGATCAATAATTGGATTTAATATATATTCTTACATGAAGAATTAAATGTTATGTCCAGTATCTTTATCTGAAGCATGCTTTTTGTAGCAATAACTATACTACTACAGAAACTGGTGCTCAATTAGATTGGGGATTATATATTAAGGGAGTAAAAAGGAGTATAGGGCTCACTGACCATTTGGCTTAGAAGCCATGGTTACAATAAGTCCCATGTGACAATTGTTGTATCTTGGTTGTCCTGGGGGCGCCCTGGGTGGTCCTTGTTGTGTGAGCTAGTGTTATTATATTAGTTATGTTTTTATTATGGCTTTAATTATATCTTCATCAATGTCAATTATTGTGATGCCATCAGGGCTAAGGTCATGTGGCATTACTTCTTAGGAAGATTGAAGGACGAAGGTCATATGATGTAACTTCCATTGATGCCATTATGGTCAAGGATGTATGTAATTTCCTGCTATCCCGGGCATTTTGGTGAATTGACGTCCAAGTGTAAATCTAAGTCTTGTAGGATACCTCCAGAATTGACCTAAATTGGGACCTCATTGGCCCACCTAAATGCACGCTTGACCCATCCAGATAAAAATTCTTGGAACCGGGCCTGGAAGGGGGTGAAGGGAAGGGGATGCTCATGGGAGGCACAGGGTGAACACTGACAGGCATAGATGCAATAGACAGGAACAGGCAGAAGTGCGCACAGAGAGTGAGAGGGGTCGAGAGGGAGAGAGGGTTTGGAGGGAGGCATGTAGTCATACAAGAGCAAAGAGAGACAGGCTTAAATGTATCATGCACATGCTGATAGCGAGGGGTGTATAGGCAGGCAGGGTGCGAACAGGCACAGAACATACTAGAAGTGAGGGAAACAGATACAGGCAGACAGAATGGCAGTGAATGGAGAGAGGTATTGACGGGGAGATAGTGCAGAAGAGGGACGGAGGTGGACAGAAGAGGAGCAGGAAACATGCAAAAGCTAGAGGGAGAAAAGCAAAACAAGCAGAAAAAAGGATATTTCTGTAGAGAGGCAGTCACAGACTGGAGGGAGGCTGAGAAAAAGATGGACATAGAAGAGAGAAAGGGATAAGCGGGAAGAGAGCAAGACACTGGAGGAGATATGGGTTTCCTACAGATGGAAAGGAAATGCGGAGACGTGAGTGTGAGAAAGAAGAGTGAACATGTGATGAGAGGATACTTACAAGCAAGGAAATGCAGTAGAGAGAGCCGGGTTGAAAGGGAAAGAACAGGGGGCAGAGACAAGGAGAGGAGGAAGAGATGGAGAGGACTGGCATGTTGGGAGTGAGAAAGACGGGTGGATGCCGAGGGGGAGCAGAGCGTGGGACAGGCAGGTGTAGGGAGAGGACCAGAGGACCAGAGAAGCAGAGGCAGGAGGCGGAGTGGGTTCTGGAGGCGCAGAGCGTGAGAGGGAGCGAGAGATGCAGCCAGTGGCCCTGTGCCCTCAGCGTGCAGTCTGCCTGGGGTTGTGTGCAGAAAATGTCAGGTGGAGCGGTGGGAGCAGGGCCTGATTAGTTGCTAGTGATGCGAGAGGAGTACATGGAGCATGCGCAGTACCAGCGCGGTGAACACACTTTGGGATTTTGTTGATTAACAAAATAACTTAATGAGCACCACAAAACTCCCCCTTCAAAACTATTATAAAATGCAGGAAGTGGAGTGAGCCCGACCCAAAGGTCTTGTAGCACTTTGCTAGAGCACCGGTTACATTACAAACGCTCATATGCATTGCATATCAGATGCCGTGTTTCTGCGTGGTGATAGGGGCCCTGTGGAGAGCTGAACGCAGTCCAGTCTTTTGCGGGAGCGTTCAGGGCCGGAAGGTGATAGCCAGGGTTGGGATAGGCTGGGTAGGAGGCAGGGGAGGGTCTTTAGGGGTTATTATAAAAGGGGGTGGGGCTGGAACGATCGGCCTCTTCGGCGCTGGCTGTTATTCTGTGTGAAGTTCAGCCACCCACCTGCCCTACAAGTAAACAGGGGTGAAGGAGGGGTTTGGAGGCTGTCGGACGAGGTTGGAGGGGTGGTTATGCCAATTTTAGGGCAGGATGCTTGGTGCAAGCAGTGTATGGGGGAGGGTGGAGAGTCAGATGCAGGGTTGTCCACCCTTCCGGGGGGTAAAAGAAGCAGGTGAAGGATGACGGACTCGGTGAGGCCTGAGTCAGGCAGGGGGTATGAAGAGAAGGGGATGCGTGGGAACGAAAGGGGAAATTGGGTGATCAAGGATACGTGGTGGATTGAAATGAGGATGTACAAAGGGGAATTAGAAGTTTTAAGATAAAGTTGTCATTCAAGTTATGGTTATCCTTTTGTGTATATTGCCCCTTTACACTACAACTAAGGGTGTCAGAGTCTTCAGCACCTCTTCCACAATGGTTGCACTCTACGTCATGGCGAGGAGAAGGAGAATCTTGGCAGGTTTGAGGAGAGAGAGGAGGAGACAGAAGCGCATTTTCAGAGTACGCATAACCCTTTTTGACCAGACTGAGGAGGACGTTTTTGATAAGTACAGGTTAACCTCAGCCATGATACTTGACCTGATAGTGGAGCTACAACCCATGTTGCAGCGCACAACACACAGGACCAATAGCATAACCACCCATGTGCAGGTATTATGCTCCCTGCATCTACTGGCCTCAGGGAGCTATCAAGGGGTCATAGCAGCAGCTCGAGGGGTATCACAGAGTGCCCTCTCTAGATTTGTAAATACATTTCTCAATGCCATGCTGAGCAGAATACAACTGTACATCAGATTCCCCAACACCCCACAGGCAGAACAACAAACCAAAGTTAATTTTTCCCAGATAGCACAGTTCCCACATGTGCTAGGTGCTATTGATGGGACACATGTAGCAACCTGTCCACCATCGGCCAGCGAGTATGTGTATCGCAACCGAAAAAAACATCATTCCATGAACATACAGGTGATATGCAATGTCTCCTACATCATTACTGATCTCGTGGCCAGATACACAGGGAGCACACACGACTCCTACATCTTTCGCCACAGCGGAATGCACACAAGACTGCTAGCTGGGGAGTTTGGGGAAGGACATCTACTAGGTAATTTGATAGATCACAATAATGCATTGATGTAAGCATAACGTCAGACTGCAAATGTAATCATTGTACTCTCTGTGCATTCAGGAGACAGTGCCTACGCAGTGCGCACCTATATGCTAACACCCTACCTGAGCCCTGCCACCCCAGCAGAGAGGAGGTACAGTGCTGCACATAGGGCTCCCCACAACGTGGTGGAGCGCACTTTTGGGCTGCTGAAGAGCCGTTTCAGGTGCACCCATAGGACTGGAGGTGCACTACAGTACAGCCCTGAGACGACATGCAAGATTGTGGCCACATGTGCTATCCTGCACAACATAGCAACCACCAGGGGCATACCAGTGGAACTCACGGAGCCAGACTCAGATGAGGATGATGATCCCTTACCACCCCTTCTACCAGCCGACAGGACCAGTGCAGCAGAAGGCAGGCAAAGATGTGCTGACATCACATGCAACCATTTTTGATGTAAGTAATGACAAATCCACTTCAATATTATGTTTCTCAGTAGTTAGCATCTTTATTACCTTGACTTCAGGTAAACATTGTGTCAGTAGGACATAGCTATTCACAATGGGCAGACATGATCTATTAACAGTGTCACACTATTAGCATCATAGCATGACTTAATCACACATGTTAAGGTGGTCCCCTGTAGCCCTCAACATCACTTCTTTCATCCACGCACTCCACTTGAGTGCTCAGTGCCCTCGCTTGCACCTCTAGTAGCAGGTTCACCTGCAGTACTGTGTCTGGCACTGCGATGCTTTGGATCAATCACCGGGACTGTCAGACTGCTGAGGCTAGAGGACTCCCCACTGTCACCAACACCCAGTTCGCTGGTTGTGGCACTGCGTGCTGTTTGCATGGCATCCACTACGTTGGTAATTTGCACCAGTCCCTGTGCAATGTCCCTACTGCAATGTGCCATCTCCACCTGTGTGGCAACGGCACACCATGATATCAGGGCTGTTGAACTTGCAAGCTGATTGACTGATCTATAGAACCTGTCAAACTTAGCCAAATATTGCTGATGGCGCCTGCGCTGGCTGACACGCTCCTGTCGTATCTCTGTGCATAGCTCCCCAATGGCCTGTGTCAACTCCTTGGTGTTTTCAGCAACTCTTTGCTGTCCCTCAATCAGGGTCTCCAAGTGCTTGTTTTGTAACCCCATATTGTTATTGTCAGACACAAACTGTCTGTGCAGTGACTTCAAATGTTTGCATTGCAGGCGCTGCGCCTTCAGCATGGAAGCTTCCAGGCCGCCAAAGATTGATGGGCCCCCTCCTTCTGTGCCCTGTCTGCCTGCATTGTGATGCCTTCTGAGGGGAGTAGACTGGCGCTGGTGCTGGTGCATGGACTGCTGTCTTCCTGTGGGACTCTGCTCTGGTGGTGGTGTGGGGTCATGTTCTGGCATCTCATCTGAATACAGGTTGTACTCTGGCAGTGGTAACACCCTTGCCCTGCGTCTAGTCAGAACAATACTGTAGGACTCACTTGTATTTGAGTTGGACTGTGGCTGTGTTTCTGCTTCCCCCACTTTTTCTGATCCTGGAGCAGCAGGGACTGAGTCATCTGCAAGCATAATGTGCAGCATGTCAGTTCTAGCATTTGTCACAGATTTCCACAGTGTTGCTGTATATGTACAAATAAATTGTGTCACCCTGAGTCATTTGTGGGGTTTCTCTATGTGGCTGCCTACTATCTTGCTATTTAAGTTGTGTATTGACCTTAGGGTTATGTACTACCACTGCCAGAAGGCACTGTTGTGTTGCATGTAAGATGTGATATGGACTACTTTTCATTGTGCATCAAGCTAGGTTCTATTTCCTAAGGGGCATGTGTACATGCAGATGTGGGGATACACATAATCACTAGCCTTACCTTTGCTGGTGCTGGGTGTCCCTGAGGCATCGATGTCAGTTACAACCCTGACAGCTTCTGGCAGCAATGTGGACTTCACCAGGTCTTCCATAGGGGTGGAGGGTGTGTAGGTGGATGGTCCGCCTCCGATGCTCCTTTCCCCCCTAAGCCTGCTGGCCACCCTCTCTTTGGCATGGGACCGCAAGTCGTACCATCGCTTGCGTATCTCCTCCACAGAGCGCTGCACAACACCCATTGCGCATATTTTTGTCTGTATGTCGGACCAGAGTTTCCGCTTCTCTCTCTCAGGTACTTGGAGTGAGTCTTGCCAAAGAGTCTGTCATGGTTCCCAACAACCTCCTTAATGAGCCCCTCCAGTCCTTTCTCACTAAATTTCAGCTTCCTCTTCCGGTCTCCCTTCTCCTTCCCATTGCCAGCATTGGCCATGTTGCAGTTTGATCCTGGCTTATCTACAACAGCTAATGCTTTCTGTAAATTTTCCTGATCCTGATCTATTTGCCTCAACTGGGCGGCCACTTCTTGTTGAGAAAGCTTCCATATTTCATTATATGCAGCATATAAGAAGCGCTTTCTGCATAGTCTTCTGGGGCCTACCAGGAAATCCTGTAAATCTGTGTCATTGGACAGGAGACTAAGATGTTTTTTAACAGCATCTAGTGAGGAGACCTTGTAGGAAAGTACCATCTTGCCTGGCATGTTACCCCCATTTTCTTTTACTGTATGTATGCTAGCCAGGACACTAGTGCTCATAAAGTATGCCCTGTATGTGTTTCCTGTGTGGTGCCTAACTGTATCACTGAGGCTCTGCTAACCAGAACCTCAGTGTTTATGCTCTCTCTGCTTTTAAGATTGTCACTGCAGGCTAGTGACTAACTTTACCAATTCTGATTGCCACACTGGAACACCCGTACAATTCCCTAGTAGATGGTGCCTAGGTACCCAGGGTATTGGGGTTCCAGGAGATCCCTATGGGCTGCAGCATTTCTTCTGCCACCCATAGGGAGCTCAGACAATTCTTACACAGGACTGCCATTGCTGCCTGAGTGAAATAACGTCCACGTTATTTCACAGCCATTTTTCACTGCACTTAAGTAACTTATAAGTCACCTCTATGTCTAACCCTCACTTAGTGAAGGTTAGGTGCCAAGTTACTTAGTGTGTGGGCAACGTGGCACTAGCCAATGTGCCCCCACATTGTTCAGGGCAATTTCCCTGGACTTTGTGAGTGCGGGGACACTATTACACACGTGCACTACATTTAGGTCAATACCTATATGTAGCGTCACAATGGTAACTCCGAACATGGCCATGTAACATGTCTAGGATCATGGAATTGTCACCCCAATACCATTCTGGTATTGGGGGGACAATTCCATGCATCCCCGGGTCTCCAGCATAGAGCCCGGGTACTGCCAAACTAACTTTCCAGGGTTTTCTCTGCAGCTACCGCTGCTGCCAACCCTCAGACAGGTTTATGCCCCCCTGAGGCCTGGGCAGCCCAGTCTTAGGAAGGCAGAACAAAGGATTTCCTCTGAGAGAGGGTGTTACACCCTCTCCCTTTGGAAATAGGTGTGAAGGGCCTGGGAGGAGTTGCCTCTCCTGGCCTCTGGAAATGCTTTGAAGGGCACAGATGGTGCCCTCCTTGCATAAGCCAGTCTACACCGGTTCACGGATCCCCCCAGCCCTGCTCTGGCACGAAACTGGACAAAGGAAAGGGGAGTGACCACTCCTCTGACCAGCACCTCCCAGGGGAGGTGTCCAGAGCTCTTCCAGTGTGTCCCAGACCTCTGCCATCTTGGATGCACAGGTGTGAGGGCACAATGGACAGCTCTGAGTGGCCAGTGTCAGCAGATGACGTCAGAGACCCCTCCTGATAGGTGCTTACCTTTCTCTGTAGCCAATCCTCCTCTGAGGGATATTTAGGATCTCTCCTGTGCGTATCTCACCAGATAACGAATGTAAGAGCTCACCAGAGATCCTCTGCACTTCCCTCTTCGACTTCTGCAAAGGATTGACAGCTGACTGCTCCAGGACGCCTGCAAAACCACAACAAAGTAGCAAGAAGTCTACCAGCAATATTGTAGCACCTCATCCTGCTGGCTTTCTCGACTGTTTCCTGGTGGTGCATACTCTGACGGCTGTCTGCCTTCACCCTGTACTGGAAGCCAAGAAGAAATCTCCTGTGGGTCGACGGAATCTTCCCCCTGCTAACGCAGGCACCAAACTTCTGCATCACCGGTCCTCTGGGTCCCCTCTCATCTTGACGAGCGTGGTCACTGGAACACAGGAGCTGGATCCAAGTGTCCCCGACAGTCCAGTGGCCCTTCTGTCCAAATTTGGTGGAGGTAAGTCCTTGCCTCCCCACGCCAAACAATAATCCTGTGAACTGCAGCTGCTAGGGCTTCTGTGCACGTTTGCAAGACTTCCTTCATGCACAGCCTAGCCCAGGTCCCCAGCACTCCATCCTGCATTGCCCAACTCGCTGAGTTGGACTCCGATTTCGTGGGACTCCCTTTTGTTGTGCTGAGTCAACCGTTGTGCCCTTTTCAGGTGCTTCTGTGGGTGCTGTCTGCTTCTGCATTGGCTCTCTGTGTTGCTGAGCACCCCCTCTGTCTCCTCCTCCAAGGGGCGACCTCCTGGTCCCTCCTGGGCCCTGGCAGCTCCCAAAACCTTCAACCGCGACTCTTGTTGCTAGCAAGGCTTGTTTGCAGTCTTTCTGTAAGGAAGCAACTCTGCATCCTCCAGCACGCCGTGGGACATCGTCTGACCAAAGGAGAAGTTCCTGGCACCTTCCGTTGTTGCAGAATCTTTGGCTTCTTCCACCCGGAGGCAGCCCATTTGCACCTTCATCCAGGGTTTAGTGGGCTCTTGCCCCCCCCGGACACTTGCGTAACTCTTGGACTTGGTCCCCTTCCTTTACAGGTCCTCAGGTCCAGGGATCCATCTTCAGAGCTTTGCAGTCAGTTGTTGCCTTTGCAGAATCCCCTATCTCAACTTTACTGTCTTTCTGGGGTAGTAGGGTAACTTTACTCCTACTTTTCAGGGTCTTGGGGTGGGGTATCTAGGACACCCTTAGTGTTTTCTTACACTTCCAGCGACCCTCTACACACTGCACTAAGCCTGGGGACCATTCATGGTTCGCATTTCACTTTTGGAGTATATGGTTTGTGTTGCCCCTAGGCCTATTTTTCCTTGTTGCATTCTATTGTGTTCTACACTGTTTGCACTACTTTTCTAACTGTTACTTACCTGATTTTGGTTTGTGTGTGTATATTTTGTGTATATTACGCATCTCCTAAGGAAGTATATCCTCTGAGATACTTTTGGCATATTGTCACTAAAATAAAGTACCTTTATATTTAGTAACTCTGAGTATTGTGTTTTATTATGATATAGTACTAAGTGATATAAGTGGTATAGTAGGAGCTTTGCATGTCTCCTAGTTCAGCCTAAGCTGCTGTGCTATAGCTACCTCTATCAGCCTAAGCTGCTAGAACACCTCTAATCTACTAATAAGGGATAAATGGACCTGGCACAAGGTGTAAGTTACACAAGGTTCCCACTGAAAGCCAGGCCAGCCTCCTACATTGGTGGTGCAGCGGTGGGATAAGTAATTGTAACTGCTTTATCACTTTGTCATTGGTGCTTTTCATAAGAAAAACATATACAAAATACTTCAGATTATAAACTCTGACCTAAACAGTTTAACTTTCCTTCTCTAAAACTTTATACAAAGTTTATGACAAGTTTCTGAAAAGTTTTAAAAGTTTGAAAAAGTTTTCTCTGTTCTTTCAAAAGTTCCAAAAACATTTTGTCTCTCTCTGTCCTAAACCTTTTCTGTAATGTCTGCAGTAGAACTTACTACCACAGTTGTCCCGGCAACATATGGGAATCTAAACTTTAAATATTTGATGGGTCTCTGCATTGAAAGAGGTTTAGCAATTGGAAAGAATCCTACCAAAGATCTTCTCCTCAGCCTTCTCCTAGAAAGTGACTAGAACCAGCCTGGCCCATCCCAGGATCAGGAGGCAGAGGAGGGGGTACCCAGTCAGAATCAGAGGAGTCCCCTGAGGTTGCTGGGGAGGGTTCTTCCAAGGACCTGCCAGCTAACAGGCCACCTAGTGACACTGGTAGTGGGAGGGGATCACACACTAGTAAGGCACCTTTCACTCCTAAAGGCCAGGTTACTAGGGTCCAGGCAGTTAGGGACAGGTCCAACTCTGCCAATTCCCACCCTTCTTCTGTGTCTCACAATTCCCAAGCCTCCCACCCTGAGGATAACTTAATGGAAAGGGAACTCATAAAGCTGAGGTTGGAAGAGGCCAGGCTGAAGCTTAAACAACAGCAGCTGGGCTTAGACAGGGAATCTCTGGATGTGGAAAGGGAAAGGCAGAGATTGGCGTTGGGTCCCCAGGGTGGCAGCAGCAGTGTTTGTGTTAGCAATCCTGTTAGAGAGCAAGATTCCAGAAATCTGCATAAGATAGACCCCCCTTACAAGGAGGGGGATGAAATTAACAAGTGGTTTGCTGCACTTGAGAGGGCCTGTATGGTACAGTTGGTCCCTCAAAGGCAGTGGGCTGCTATCTTGTTTCTATCTTTCACTGGTAAGGGTAGGAATAGGCTCCTTACTGTCAGAGAAAGTGATGCTAATAACTACAAAGTTTTGAAGGATGAACTTTTGGATGGATATGGCTTAACCACTGAACAATACAAGATTAAGTTCAGAGACACCAGAAAAGAGTCCTCTCAAGACTGGACAGACTTTGTAGACTGTTCAGTGAAGGCCTTGGAGGGTTGGTTGCATGGCAGTAAGGTGACTGACTATGAAAGCCTGTATAATCTAATCCTGAGAGAGCATATTTGAACAATTGTGTGTCCGATTTGTTGCACCAGTACTTGGCAGACTCAGATCTGACCTCTCCCCAAGAATTGGGAAAGAAGGCAGACAAACGGGTCAGAACAAGAGTGAACAGAAAATGTCATACAGGGGGGGACAAGGATGGCAAGAAGGATGGTAAGTCTTCTGACAAGGGTGAGGACAAAGATAAAAAACATTCTGAGCCTTCATCAGGCCCACAAAAGTCCTCTGGGGGAGGTGGGTCCAAATCCTCTTCTAACAATCAGAAAAAGCCTTTGTGTTATTAATGTAAAGTTAAAGGCCATTGGACAAGTGATTCCACTTGTCCAAAGAAAAACACCAAACCTCCCACAACCCCAACTGCAACCTATAGTGCCCCTCGTAATAGCAGTGGTGGTGGGAAGTCTACTACAAATAGCCAATCCAAGGGTGTAGCTGGGCTCACTATTGGCAGTGTAGTTGGGGTTGGTCTTGTTAGGAAGACCACAGAGGCTGTTTTAGTTTCTGATGGTGGCATTGACTTTGCCACCTTGGTTGCTTGTCTCCTTAATATGGGTAAGTACAAGCAACTACCCCTAATCAACGGTGTTGAGGTTGAGGCCTACAGGGACACAGGAGCCAGTGTAACTATGGTTATAGATAAACTGTTGTGTGTTCACCCTGATCAACACCTACTTGGTCAGCAGTACCAAGTGACTGATGCTCACAATAACACACTTAGCCACCCCATGGCTATTGTGAATCTCAACTGGGGGGGGGGGGGTTACTGGTCCAAAGAAAGTTGTGGTAGCCACTAAATTACCTGTAGATCGCTTACTAGGCAATGATTTGGAGACATAACTTGGGCTGAAGTGGAGTTGGAGGCTCATGCAGCAATGCTGGGCATTCCTGGGCATATTTTTGCTTTGACAAGGGCTAAGGCCAAAAAGCAAAAAGAACAGGGAAACTTGGATCCTGGAACAATGGACCACATGTTCCCAAAAGCTAGGGGTAGAAAGGGTAAATCCTTGCCCACTATCCCTTCCTCACCAGAGGATTCCACTTTTGAGGAAGATGAATACTCTCCCTATGCAGAACCTACACCAGAGGAGCTGGCAGCAGACACTGCTGAGCTTTTGGGTGCAGGGGGGCCTGCTAGGGGAAGAGCTGAGTGTGACACAGCAGACCTGTCCCACACTAGAGGGTTTAAGACAGCAAGCTGTCAAACAACAGAATGGAAATGTCAGTGATAGCCATAAGGTGTATTGGGAAGACAACCTCCTGTATACTGAATCAAGGGACCCTAAACCTGGAGCTGCCAGGAGATTGGTCATTCCCTTGCAATACAGAGAGTTTCTTCTTACCTTGGCACATGACATTCCCTTGGCTGGGCATTTGTGCCAAATAAAACTTGGGACAGGCTTGTTCCCCTGTTTCACTGGCCTCATATGTCAGAGGTCACAAAAGATTTTTGTCGCTCTTGTGTGACCTGCCAAGCTAGTGGCAAGACTAGTGGCATTCCAAAGGCCCCTTTAATTCCACTTCCAGTGGTTGGGGTACCCTTTGAAAGGGTAGGGGTTGACATAGTTGGCCCCCTTGACCCTCCAACAGCTTCAGGCAATAGGTTTCTCCTAGTGGTAGTAGACCATGCTACTAGGTACCCTGAAGCCATCCCCTTAAGGACCACTACAGCCTTTTCAGTGGCAAAGGCCCTCCTGTGAATCTTTTCCAAAGTGGTTTTGCCTAAGGAAGTGGTGTCAGACAGAGGTAGTAACTTAATGTTTGCATACCTCAAAACAATGTGGAAGGAGTGTGGTGTAACTTACAAGTTCACTACTCCTTATCATCCGCAAACAAATGGTCTGGTTGAGAGGTTTAATAAAACTCTCAAAGGTATGACAATGGGAGTCCCTGAAAAACTCAGAAGGCGATGGGATGTCCTGTTACCTTGCCTCCTTTTTGCTTACAGGGAGGTACCCCAAAAAGGAGTGATCTTTAGCCCCTTTGAACTCCTCTTTGGGCACCCTGTGAGAGGTCCCCTTGCACTTGTTAAGGAGGGGTGGGAACAACCTTTAAAAGCTCCCAAACAGGACATTGTGGATTATGTACTTGGCCTAAGATCACGAATGGCTGAGTACATGAAAAAGGCCAGTAAAAACCTTCAGGCCAGCCAGGACCTGCAAAAGCAATGGCATGACCAGAAGTCTGTCCTGACTCAATACCACCCAGGACAGAAGGTGTGGGTATTGGAGCCTGTGGCTCGAAGAGCACTCCAGGACAAATGGCGTGGACCCCATCTAATTGTTGAGAAAAAGGGTGAGGTTACCTATTTGGTAGACCTTGGCGCTGCTAGGAGTCCCCTTATAGTGCTCCATGTCAACCGCCTGAAACCCTACTATGACAGGGCTGATTTCTCCCTGCTCATGGCAACTGATGAGGGACAGGAAGAAGAGAATGACCATCTCCTTGATCTCTTCTCCACCATAGAAGCTGATGGCTTGGTGGAGGGAGTAGTACTTGCAGATTGTCTTACTGCTGAGCAGAAAGATAACTGTATAAATCTTTTAAGTCAGTTTTCTGAACTCTTCTCGCTAATACCAGGTACCACTACTTTGTGTGAGCATACAATCAACACTGGATACAGTTTACCTGTCAAAGATATATAGGCAGCCTGACCATGTCAGGGACTGCATAAAACAGGAGGTTCAGAAAATGTTAGACTTAGGAGTGATTGAGCCTTCAGAAAGCCCACGGGCTAGCCCAGTGGTGCTGGTTCCAAAACCTCACAGTAAGGATGGAAAAAGAGAGATGATGTTTTGTGTTGACTATAGAGGGCTCAACCAAGTAACCAAGACACCCTATACCCAGGGCAGACGAGCTGATTGATACACTGGCTTCTGCCAAGTATCTGAGCACTTTTGATTTAACTGCAGGGTATGGGCAGATTAAGCTATCAGAAGATGCAAAACCTAAAACTGCATTCTCAACCATTGAAGGGCACTATCAATTCACTGTGATGCCCTTTGGTCTGAAGAATGCACAGGCCACTTTTCAAAGGTTGGTGAACACAGTCCTGCAAGGGTTGGAAGCTTTTAGTCCAGCATATCTGGATGATATAGCTGCCTTTAGCTCCACCTGGGATGATCAACTGGTCCACCTGTGGAAAGTTTTGGAGGCCCTGCAAAAGGCAGGCCTCACTATCAAGGCCTCAAAGTGCCAGATAGGGCAGGGGAAAGTGGTTTATCTGGGCTATCTGGTAGGTGGGGAACAGATTGCACCACTACAGGGGAAGATTCATACCATTATGGAATGGGCTCCCCCTACAACTCAAACCCAGGTGAGAGCCTTTTTAGGCCTCACAGGGTACTATAGGAGGTTAATTAAGAATTATGGCTTAATTGCAGCTCCTCTTAATGACCTCACTAGTAAAAAGATGTCTAAAAAGGTATTGTGGACAGCTAGCTGTAAAAAGAATTTGATGAGCTCAAACAGGCCATGTGCTCTGCACCTGTCCCAAAAAGCCCTTGCTACTCCAAAAAGTTCATTTGGACTGATGCTTCTGAATTGGGGGTTTGGGCAGTGCTATCACAGGTTAATAGTGAGGGCCAGGATCAACTTGTTGGTTTTATCAGCAGGAGGTTGACCCCTAGAGAAAAGCATTGGTCTGCCATAGAAAGGGGGGCCTTTGCTGTGGTCTGGGAACTGAAAAAGTTGAGACCACACCTGTTTGGTACTCACTTTATTGTTCAGACAGACCACAAACTTCTACTTTGGCTAAAACAAATGAAAGGTGAAAACACCAAAATTGTTGAGGTGGTCCATATCCCTACAGGGAATGGACTATACAGTTGAACATAGACCTGGGAGTACGCACTCCAATGCAGATGGACTCTCCAGATATTTCCACTTAGATAATGAAGACTCATCTGGGCAAGGTTAGCCTTATTGTCCCTCGTTTGGGGGGGGGGGGGTGTAGGAAAGTACCATTTTGCCTGGCATGTTACCCCCATTTTTGTTACTGTATGTATGTTTGTTTTGCCTGTGTCACTGGGATCCTGCTAGCCAGGACCCCAGTGCTCATAAAGTATGCCCTGTATGTGTTCCCTGTGTGGTGCCTAACTGTATCACTGAGACTCTGCTAACCTGAACTTCATTGTTTATGCTCTCTCTGCTTGTAAAATTGTCACTGCAGCCTAGTGCCTAATTTTACCAATTCTGATTTGCACACTGGAACACCCTCATAATTCCCTAGTATATGGTGCCTAGGTACCCAGGGTATTGGGGTTCCAGGAGATCCCTATGGTCTGCAGCATTTCTTTTGCCACCATAGGGAGCTAAAACAATTCTTACACACGACTGCCATTGCAGCCTGAGTGAAATAATGTCCATGTTATTTCACAGCCATTTTTCACTGCACTTAAGTAACTTATAAGTCACCTATATGTCTAACCCTCACTTAGTGAAGGTTAGGTGCCAAGTTACTTGGTGTGTGGGCACACTGGCACTAGCCAAGGTGCCCCCACATTGTTCAGGGCAATTTCCCCGGACTTTGTAAATGCGAGGACACCCTTACACGCGTGCACTACATATAGGTCAATACCTATATGTAGTGTCACAATGGTAACTCCGAACATGGCCATGTAACATGTCTAGGATCATGGAATTGTCACCCCAATACCATTTTGGTATTGGGGGGACAATTCCATGCATCCCTGGGTCTCCAGCATAGAGCCCGGGTACTGCCAAACTAACTTTCCAGGGTTTTCTCTGCACCTACCGCTGCTGCTAACACTCAGACAGGTTTCTGCCCCCATGGGGCCTGGGCTGCCCAGTCCCAGGAAGGCAGAACAAAGGATTTCCTCTGAGAGAGGGTGTTACACCCTTTCCTTTTGGAAATAGGTGTGAAGGGCCTGGGAGGAGTAGCCTCTTCCGGCCTCTGGAAATGCTTTGAAGGGCACAGATGGTGCCCTCCTTGCATAAGCCAGTCTACACCGGTTCAGGGATTCCCCCCAGCCCTGCTCTGGCGCGAAACTGGACAAAGGAAAGGGGAGTAACCACTCCCCTGACCAGCACCTCCCAGGGGAGGTTCCCAGAGCTCCTCCAGTGTGTCCCAGACCTCTGCCATCTTGGATGCAGAGGTGTGAGGGCACAATGGACAGCTCTGAGTGGCTAGTGCCAGCAGGTGACGTCAGAGACCCCTCCTAAAAGGTGCTTACCTTTCTCTGTAGCCAATCCTCCTCTGAGGGCTATTTAGGATCTCTCCAGTGGGTATCTCACCAGATAACGAATGCAAGAGCTCACCAGAGTTCCTCTGCACTTCCCTCTTCGACTTCTGCTAAGGATCGACCGCTGACAGCTCCAGGACGCCTGCAAAACCGCTACAAAGTAGCAAGAAGACTACCGGAAACATTGTAGGGCCTCATCCTGCCGGCTTTCTCGACTGTTTCCTGGTGGTGCATGCTCTGAGGGCTGTCTGCCTTCAACCTGCACTGGAAGCCAAGAAGAAATCTCCCATGGGTTGACGGAATCTTCCCCCTGCTAACGCAGACACCAAACTTCTGTATCACCGGTCCTCTGGGTCCCCTCTCATCTTGATGGTCCCTGGAACACAGGAGCTGGATCCAAGTGTCCCTGACAGTTCAGTGGCCCTTCTGTCCAAATTTGGTGGAGCTAAGTCCTTGCCTCCCCACGCCAGTCAATAATCCTGTGTACTGCGTGAACTGTAGTTGCTAGGGCTTCTGTGCACTTTTGCAAGACTTCCTTCATGCACAGCCTTGCCCAGGTCCCCAGCACTCCGTCCTGCATTGCCCAAGTCGCTGAGTTGGACTCCGACTTCATGGGACTCCCTTTTGTTGTGCTGAGTTGACCGTCATGCTCAGATCTTCTGAACGCCTGTACAGGTACTTCTGTGGGTGCTGCCTGCTTCTGCGTGGGCTCTCTGGGTTGCTGAGTGACCCCTCTGTCTCCTCCTCCAAGGGGCGACCTCCTGGTCATTCCTGGGCCCTGGCAGCACCCAAAACCTTCAACTGCGACTCTTGTAGCTAGCAAGACTTGTTTGCTGTCTTTCTGCGTGGGAACAACTCCACATCCTCCAGCACGCCGTGGGACATCTTCTGACCAAAGGATACGTTCCTGGCACCTTCCATTGTTGCAGAATCTTCGGCTTCTTCCACCCAAAGGCAGCCCTTTTGCACCTTCATCCGTGGTTTAGTGGGCTCTTGCCCCCCCCCGGACACTTGCGTGACTCTTGGACTTGGTCCCTTTCCTTTACAGGTCCTCAGGTCCAGGAATCCATCTTCAGTGCATTGCAGTCAGTTGTTGCCTTTGCAGAATCCCCTATCTCAACTTTACTGTCTTTCTGGGGTGTGGTAACTTTACTCCTACTTTTCAGGGTCTTGGGGTGGGGTATCTTGGACACCCTTAGTGTTTTCTTACACTCCCAGCGACCCTCTACGCACTACACTAGACCTGGGGTCCATTTGTGGTTCGCATTCCACTTTTGGAGTATATGGTTTGTGTTGCCCCTAGGCCTATTTTTCCCTATTGCATTCTATAGTGTTCTACACTGTTTGCACTACTTTTCTGTTACTTACCTCTTTTTGGTTTGTGTGTGTATATTACTTACCTCCTAAGGGAGTATATCCTCTGAGATACTTTTGGCATATTGTCACTAAAATAAAGTACCTTTATTTTTAGTAACTCTGAGTATTGTGTTTTCTTATGATATAGTACTAAGTGATATAACTGGTATTGTAGGAGCTTTGCATGTCTCGTAGTTCAGCCTAAGCTGCTCTGCTATAGCTACCTCTATCAGCCTAAGCTGCTAGAACACCTCTAATCTACTAATAAGGGATAACTGGACCTGCCACAAGGTGTAAGTACCACAAGGTACCCACTATGAGCCAGGCCAGCGTCCTACAGACCTCTTCCATTGCTGGCATAGTTTCCCTACACTATGGTGGCCATTATGACAGTGGCGGTGACTGTTAAAGTGGCAATAATACCGCTAACAGGCTGGCGGTAGTTACCGCCAATTTATGACCATGGTGGTGATAACTCCCATAGACCGCCAATGTACCACACCACTCGCCAGGGTGTTAACACCACGCAACACAGTGGTAGCCATCAACAGCCAAGCGGAAGACAAGATACCACCCACCACATTATAACACAGCACACCAACACGATTTCTGGAGCGGTACCATTGCCATTAGAAGCCTGGCAGAAACACATTACAGAAGACCAAAGACTCACCAACAGAGAAGCTCAACACCAGCATGGAACCGGAACTCCAAGTCTTCTTGATGCTCTTCTATGCCATGCTGCAACTGGAACACCATCGCCGACGAAGACGATGATGGTGAGTACAGCTGCCTAGCACACAAGGGAGGCGGGGGAAAAAGGAGAGTGACACACACACACACCACCAGCTACAGACGCAAACCAATGGCATGGACTTACTGCATAATAATAAAAGGAATAGAAGTCGGTAGTACTGAACATGTATTTGCAAGGCAAAAGCCACCATATGAACCAATTTTAGAACAGATAGACATAAACAATTGTCCAGAAAGGGCCAATGCCCAGTCTAAAGTCCATAAGGCCCACATGGCCACAGGGCACAGTCCAAGCCCCAACTTGATCCTGACTAACTAGGCACAAATATGTGTAGGGGCAACATCATGGAAGTGGACAGACACCTCAGGGTGAAAGTGGGGTGGGGAGGGCACCTCACCTGAAGTCGGGAATTTGCACACTGGTTCTGGAGGGGGCTCCATGCCCATTTCGCAATGCTGGGGAGTGCAAGGCCACAGTCTCCGAGGTGGAGAACTTGCCCATTGGTTCTGGAGGGGGCTCCATGCCCATTACCCAATGCTGGGGAGTGCAAGGTCAGTCTCTGAGGTAGGAAACCTGCCTACTGGTTCTGGAGGGGTCTCCATGTCCATTTCCCAATGCTGGGGAGTGCAAGGTCACAGACACTGAGGTGGGGAACGTGCCCACTGATCCTGGAGGGGGCTCCATGCCCATTTCCCAATGCTAAGGAGTACAAGGTCACAGTCACTGAGGTGGAGAACTTGCCCACAGATCCTGGAGGGGGCTCCTTGTACAACAGTCCCTGGAGGGTGGCCTACATGCCCTCTGCTGGAGATGAGGGCTGCTGTGACTCAGCTGGAGCTGAGGGCTGCATGTCTCTGCTGGAGGAGGTGTCTCCTCGGCAGCCTCTGCTGGAGGGGAGGGCTGTTGTGTCCCAGCTGGCGGTGAGGGCGTCTTGCCTGTCATTGGTGGTTGAGTGGGAACCTTTTCTTGCATTGGTGGTTGAGTGGGAAACTTTTCTTGCATTGGTGGTTGAGTGGGAACCTTACCTCTCCTGGCAGGTGGAGTGGGAACCTTACCTCTCCTGGCAGGTGGAGTGGGATCCTTACCTTTTCATGGCTGGTGGAGTGGGATCCTTTCCTTCCCTGGAAGGTGGAGTGGGATCCTTCCCTTTCCTGGGTGGTGGATGGGATCCTTCCCGTTCCTGGCTGGTGGAGTGTTATGTGCCATTTTCTTGCGCCCCTTAGCGTCCCCCAACGTTATCATGTGTGCACTGTATCTAAAATATGGCGCACAATGGCAGCAGTTAGGGAACTAGCATCAACATTTTTTATGCTAGTTCAGAGCTTTGCAGGATTAGCATAAAAAATGTTAACGATAATCCTGAAAAGCCCATTGTAAACAACGGTGTGCATCCTTTTAACACCTGCTCTGAGAAGGCATTTCAAGTGCCCAAAAAAATGACGCAAAGAATTCTAAGAGATTTCTTTGTGCCATTTTTTTGCCCTCCCCCCAACCACCCACAACGGGGGGATGCCCCCTTTGCATACATTATGCCTGGCAAAGGCATAATGTAGCGCAAAGGGTTACAAAGTGGCGCAATGCATGCATTACACCATTTTGTAAATATGGTGCAGTAATCTTGGCCTTTTTTGGGCCACATTAGTGTAAAAAAAAAAAAAATTACGCTAATGTGGCACAAGGTGGCGCTAGGGGCTCTTAAATCTGCCCCAAGTGTTATCTGCTGAAGCACATTCATGCATTAATGATGTAACAATGCATTCTCATGGTTATTACAAGACAGATTCAGTTTAGTTTCATGATTTTGGCCTACACGCTCATAATACCATCCTCTTATCACGGAGTGCCAACCGTAACTCAATATCATTTAAAACCTGACTTCTTTCCAGAATTCATATTCCCTTTCTATTTTTTTTTTATAAATATGATGTTGGGTTTTGCTCACACAATACATAAAGGAATAGCATATAATAATTTATAACTGGTTATAAAATATTGTTATTTATGCTTGTGTACTAATTATGGTGTATGTGGTAGGGCTAGGTGGATGTAATTAATTCTCTGACAGGTTTGCCTGATTCCTAACACCACTATTTACTAAGCACAAGAAGTGGTGGGAGGGGTAAGGGTTACCTGCCAGTTTTCCTCTCCTCCAAAAAAGTTACAATTTAATTTTCCAGGAAAAACTTTGATACAGGAGAGGAGGTATATCACACTAACCCTCCCTATTTAGCACTCTGGTTATGCAAGAAAATTGAATCCCTAGTGGCAGACCATGATTGACTAAGGTCCATCTAAGATGAATATGCATGCCAGTGATTGACTAAGGACCATCTAGGATCAGAGTGGGACTGGGGCAGATAACAGGCCCGGAAACAAAAATAAAAGTGGCTGCCATTAATGAATTAGAAAACTAAAACAGTTTCCCATGTTTGCAAATTGTGGCAGTTTTGAACTTGTAAAGAGACACTGTAAATATGGATTCCCGTGGAAGTTTATGGAACATGGTCCATTGCTCTGAGGTTTGTAATTGCATTTATTAAGATACCAGAATTGATACACTTGGGCTTTTTGGTAGCCTCCTTATTTCAAGTGCTGGACGCAATCTGAGTAGCTAGGAGGTGTGGCAGCAACTCACTGTGAATATAGACTTCACCTCTGAGCCTAAATATCAGTTTACACTTTTACATTACATAGAACTCTGTACACCAGTTATAGAGGAAAATATTGAACAAGTGTCAGGACTCTGCTGCAGCCCCTATTTAGGAATAAGGATAGGCTCTTATTGTTGTGGTACAATGATAAGGAAATAGACTCTCTTGTGCGCTGATTATCTTTCACCCAGTGATGCAACAAACTTATATAAGTCAATAGTGTTTATGTTTTAGATGACCATTGTTAGAATTTGGTCTCTGGTTGGCATAGGTATACACCCTTGGCCAAGTAGGGATCACTCCTAGTCAGGGTAAGTCACAACACAATCCAAATTATCCTGTGCTCACCCTCTGGTAGCTTGGCACAGAGCAGGCAGTCATCAAGGCAATGTGTAAAGTATTTGTGCAATAACTCATACAGTAACACAGTAAAAACACCACAAAAAGAACGCTACACCAATATAGCAAAATAGATAATATTTATCTGGATAAAGTAAGACCAAAACAACAAAAATCCAATATGCACAAGTCAACATATCACTTTTCAAAGGTTTAAATGAGTCTTAATCCGTAAGTATCAGAGGTTGTATCCTTGTAACACACAGTACCTGGGATGCGTAAAAAATGCCGATTCACAGGGTCGCAGAGGAGGAGATGTGTTGAAAAATAAGGTGCTGCGTTGAATTTTCTGGCGCAGCACAGACGATGAGTAATTTTTTTCCACACTGCAAGGTGATGCGTTGATTTCCAGGAGCACAGCCTTAGTTCCTCACTGGGATGCAGGGATATTTTGCACCCAGGGATGATGCTTTGCAAATCCTTGACACACTGTTGTGAAAGAGCAGGGACTTTGTTGATCCGGTAGGTGATGCAGCAATATTTCATTTGCGAGGCAGACGCAGCATTAATTTCTGCAGCCGTTGCTCTGATTTTCCAGTGCATGGGGATTTTCTTCTCTTTGTTGAAGTCTTTGTGGCCCTGAGATTTCAGAACAGGAGGAAAGCTCAATCCAAGCCTTTGGAGAGCACTTGTAGGGAAGACAGAGTCCTCCCAGCAGAGTCAGGGGCTAGTACGCAGCAGGGCAACAAGCAGGGCAGCAGTCCTTCTCAGCAAAGCAGTCCAGATGAGTCCTTGGGGCAGCCAGGCAGTCCCTCTGACCAAATCCAGTTACAAGTCTAGAAGTGACTGATTTGGTGGGGTCAGAGACCCAGCATATGTACCCAAAAAAACCTTTGAAGTGGGGAAAACTTCAAAGAGTGGTTTTGAAGTGCACAAGTTGCCCTTTCAACCCAGCCTTGTCTGCTAGTATCCCTGTGTGGTGTTATCAGTCCTTTGTGTGAGGGCAGGCCACTGGCCTTTGAAGTATAAAAGAGAGCCCCTCCACCCTTCCTGCCCAGGGATATCTATTCAGTATGCAGATTAATGCAGATTTGACTGAGTGTCATGTGTTTATGGCTGTCTGGGTGGAATGCACAAGGGGAGCTGTCAACCAGCACAGCCCAGACGTGGATTGGAGACAGGCTGTAAGGCACAGAAGGCAGTGGGTGCAGAGAAATGCCCACTTTTTAAAAGTGGTATTTGTAAAATAGTAATATTAAATCCAACTTCACCAGTAAGCAGGATTTTTTGTTACCTTTCTTGCCATACTAAACATGACAGGGCTATTCCTTTCAGATCAGAATCTACCTCTTAAAAGTATATAAGGGCAGTTCTAGTGCTGGTCTATGAAAGGAGCAGGCCTCACAGTATTGGAAAACAAATTTGTGAGATTTTCAATACAAGGACACGTAAAACTTATAAGTACATGTCCAGCTTTTTACTTACATAGCACCCTTCCCTATGGTTTACCCAGGGCCTAACTTAGGGGTAAGTTATATGTAGCAAAAGGGGAGTTTAAGGCTTGGCTAGTAGTTTTAAATGCTAAGTCGAAGTGGCAGTGAAACGCGGTTAAGGGGCTACTTATGGGCTACTTATGTGAGTGGAACAACCAGTGCTGCAGGCCCATTAGTAGCATTTAATTTACATGCCCTGGGCACCTCTATTACAGTTTGCTAGGGACATACAGGTAAATTAAATATTCCAATTGGGTAGAAGCCAATTTCACCATCTTTAGATGAGAGTGTATATGCACTTTAGAACTGGTAAGCAGTGGTAAAGTGCACTGAGTCCTAAAACCAGCAAAAACCGGGTCAGAAAAATGGAGGGAGGTGGGCAAAATGTTGAGAAGAGGCGTGGAATTCTGGGAGGGTGTTATGCTTCATGTTGTTCCTCCCTCTTCATCTCAGCCTGAGTCAAAAAGCTGTTTATTTAGGGTAAATCTCTATACCCTGCACAGTTTAAACACTGTCAATCTTTAAAGCATGTTCGATGGAGGTTGCTGTCAGGGTGCACAGCAGACATCCGTCTGGCCTTCACATAGTCTATGTAGTGGGTCAGGGGTTCAGCAACCAAGTACTTCCAAGTACAAGCCCAATGCAGAACTTTGTGGGTCAATGACGTGGACCCTGACAAGCTTGGGAGGGGGGAAGCTGAGCTGGGATGCAATGCAGGGATACTGGCACATCCAGCAACAACTGCCCACCCCACCAGTTCCTATACTAGAGCCTCTCCTTGCCAACCATCCATGGTAACAAAATCCATAGGCTTTGCCAGTTGAACCCCTTTGCCTTTACCTTTCAAAAAGTGTATATGGCGAAAAGAGTTCATTGATATATTTTCCCTAATAGAAATTCAAAGTTAATACAAGACAGGTTGCTCAATTATGCTGTCTTTCTTCTTGCTTTATTTTGTACAGCACAATAGAAGAACAATACAACCCCCATAATCCCTCCCATAGCCCTGCTCACCTAGACAGGAAGTTAATCACACAAAGAAGGGAAACTCCCACCTATAAATAGCAGTAGTCACACACTGCTGCCACTTGTATTCCTGTTACAGATGAGTGCATTACAGAGTGTTGTTTGCGAGCACTGCATTGCGATTTACCGTAGGTTTATGTATTGTTAGTTTTGTCCTTTAAAATGAAATGAACCTTTGTTATTTTTTGGTCTATTTCCCAACCTTCTGTGGTTCAAGGCTCTGAGGGATATCATTGCTTTTCTATTGTGACAATGGAAGCACGGGCACCTGCTTTTTAAAGCCTACATGTACAATGGTTGCTTTGTGCCGGGGCTGTGGCGTTTGCTTAGTTAAGGTTGAATATTTACATTGTAGCACCACAGGGGTCCTGGGGAGTTTTGTCTGCAGTTATTTCATGGCAGATACACTGGACTACTTGTTGTAAAACAGGTGCGCGCCTGGGAAGGTGTTTGGGCAGCAGCTGCCCGGGTTTATGTGAATGCTGTTTGAAGTAACATCCTTGTTCAAGTATGCTTGCATTAACATATTTGAAATAACTTCTTGAAAGAAAATATGTAGATACAACTTTCTGTTGTCTGCTGATGAAAAGTGGTTGACTGCAGTGTTAATATTGAGGATGTGGAGTTTTCGTGAAATTCAGGTTCTAATTACATTGATAAAGCAGCTTTGACATTATTCACAGGTGTGTCCGCTGACATTCTGTGGTAAATGGCATTGTAAGCGCTTTGCCAGCACCTGCAGATGGCAGGCCGCGTTCCCAACAAGGGGAAGTACAAAGCCACGAGGGCAAAAGAATGATGACTTAAAATCATGGGGTGAAGGAGACGCAAATTTTGTGGCAGTTCAGTTCCTCGGTGGCGAGATAATGACTTCATGTCAAAACTATCTATTTCTGGTAATATAAGAGTCCGAAGTATGAGGCGCTATAATGATTTATACACACAGAATTACGACGAATATTATGATAGTTACAGGTATTTCAGCGATGTTGCTGATGGTACTAATGTACTGAAAAATATGAAAACTATTGATGAGACTCCTGTTGTGAGTCTGGACGAGTGAGCTACCCCCATATTTTAGCCTGGGCTAATTTAACATTCAAATTTGGTGCAGTAGCCCCTCCGTTGTTTACTGATGAATACATTAGGTCCAAGATAAAACATTCAGCGGATAGATGTGTTAGATCTAAAATGAGGGTGAAGTGCCCAAGGCCAATATTATCTGAGAGAGAGGCTATAACTTTACATGAGGCATGGTCCTAGTGTGAAAATAAACTATTAGATACGCAGGGTCCTATTTCTCTTATTTTGTGTGCTGCGGAGAGACAAAAAAATCAAGGGGTTAATTGGACCCGGAGACAATTTCTAGTTTGGGGTGAAAGGGTGATCTGATTTTTTGGGAATGCAAACATGGGACTCTTTTTGAGAGATACAAGGGAATGTTCTTATATTGATCTCAAACTTGGGGAGCTGGTAGGCTTACATATGGGGGCATTTCTCAAGTGTCTCTTTGTTGGGGATTCATTTATTGAAGACATTGGGCCGCACATGACTTAGAGCAGTACGCCTTATTATTATTTAGTAGTGTGGTTCATACCATGGACCAGCTTTTGTTACAAAACAAAGCATCTTCCATTGTATTTGATTTTAAAAGATTATGGCCCTCATTAAGATCTAGGCGGTAAATGCTGCCTACCGCCACTGTGACGGCCTCCAAAAGACTGTTGCCGTGGCTACCTACCGTCCGCCATATTATGACTGTAGCCGGAAGCCTGGTTACCACCTGGTTTCAGTTCGTGGTAATTTGCATGTGCAAATGGCCATTCTGTGAATAATTGCAAATTGCGATTTTTTTTTGTTTTTTTGTTTGTTTTTTTGTTTGATTTTTTTTTTTGCTACATCGCATTGCGAATCCATTTTTGCATGTCGCAATCTGCATCTTGTAAATAGGGGGACGATTTTGGAAATCGCTATCTGCGATTCGCTAATCTGTATCGCAATTAGCACTTCGCTAACAGTGATTCGGTAAATCATGACGCTATTTGCGATACGCTGCTTGTGACACGCAAATTCATCTCTCATTCGCAAAAATTCGCAGTTTTTGCGATTTCTAAAATTCACACTGCAAGTGCGTTTCATACATTGTGAAACACATTTTTGCATTCCCAAACAGACATTTGCACCGTTTGCAAATGCAAAATCCTTTGATACATCTAGCCCAAAGTCAACTAAGATCTATTATGCAGTTAGGTTGGACACTACAAACATTGAAAGCAGGCTGCGTTCCCTGGCAACACGTGAGCGCATGGGAGATTTTTTTCCACCTTTAATTTAACGTTACAACAACAAATAATGGCTTAGAAAGAAGCATACATCATGTTGAATATTGAAAAGTTAGAAAAGTTGACTTTTACTGTGGCCGAAATACCATCTGCCGAATCTCTAATACATGGGGTTATAAATCTGCCAATTTCAACTCTTCAATTTATATCCTGTTTGAAACACATTCCAGTGGGCAGATATGAAAGGCTGAGACACAGTTACATAAATAAGGTGTGGGAGCTTCCTTTCTCGTACAAATGTTTCAATGGCATGGAAGAGGTCTTTCTTAGCGGTAGTGAATGCAAGACTTCTGTGAGCCATTCAATGGTTTGCAAACAGTTGTCCTTCACGGGGCATTTAATACCTCCGTGGCAAATTTGGCTTGTTATCTGAAGGGAGACCCAGTCCCCTTCATGAGACCTGCATTCCAGGTGCTCTCAAATGGCAGCTATGTGCTCCTTAACAGTGAGAGCTGTTGTGGAATGCGAGCCGGAATAGCTTATGTTGTTTCGGTCTCCCACATTGGTACGTGCTGCGGGAATGTCCCTTTTCTCCATATGTTTGGCCTCATACTGCTACTTCTGATGTGAATTTTGACAAGTTGAGCAGACTTTATGCTTTATTGTTTCAAAAACATGAAGTGCTTACATCTGCATGCAAGACCTATGCGCTTCAGGTTGCGAGTTCATCAGCGGGGATTCAGTCCCTTCTAACTACAAACTTTCCATGACACTTTGGTGAACTCCTGGGATAAATATTCAATGAGTCCAGTACTACAGGAGTCGCCCACTTTTTTAAGGCTGTTGGTTCTGGTTTTGTTCACACCTTGTCCTCTATATTCAGTTTAATGCCATCAGCCATACATTCAATATTTTTGAGTATTTTCGGAGGATTTCCGATTACCTTGGCTATAATAGGTGGTATTTTGCTGTTGCTACTTTTTATGGCCAATGGCTGTCCCATCACAGCAAGGAGTACTGAAAGCGCTATCACCAGCACAACTGTCGTGAAACCATGATGCAGTATTTTGGAGCACCACTCCTGGAACAACTGGAGTTGTCATTTTTCTAGCAATCGCCACAATTGCGGTGCTGTTTTATTTTCTTTATCTCATTGTACTTTCACCTAGGAAAGCATCACGTTCCTAGTAGGACATTTAGGTGCTCATTTTAACTTTGGCGGTAAATGTCACCTACTGCCGAGGCGACGGCCGCCAAAAGACCATCGCTGCGGCTACCATCCGTTCGTCCAATTATGACCACAGCTGAATTTCTGCCACAAGAAGGGCAGAAACCCGGCTGTGACCATACTGGCGGATGGTGGTAAGGTGGCACTGCTTCCACCAGCAGCGCCACGCCAGGAGACCGCCACCAGCCGTATTATGAAAAATAATACTGCTCAGAGGGGTTCTGCTGACGGGGGCTGCTGGTGGTAGCAGCGCCCGTCCCGTCCCCTGCCAGAAGACCCCGTGGATACAGTTAAGTCGGGTGCTCGAAAGGGGAGACGGGTGGGAGGTGTTGTGTGTGTGGGGGGGTGTGAGTGTGTGCGTGAATGCGAGTGTGTGTTTAGTGTTGTTTCCGTGCGAGTATGCATGTGTGTGAGTGCGTGTATGAATGGAAATGAGAATACGTGTCTGCGTGTAAGTGTGGATGTGTGTCTGCGAATGTGTGCGTGAATGAATGCATGTGTGTATGTACTCGTGTATGTCTGTGTGTATGAGTGTGTGTGTGTGTGTATGGGGGAGGTTGGAAGGGAGAGGGAGCATAGATGAAGGTGGGGTGGGGGCATCTGGGTGAGTGTTGGGGGCCTGCTATCAGTGACAAGGAAGGAATTCCCTGTCACTGACAGTGCCTACCACCATGGTTTTTGTGACGTTCGAACGCCACAGAAACCATGGCGGTAGGCAGGGTCGTAATACCGCCAGCTGCGCAATAGCGGCTACCAGGCTGGAGGTGGTTATCTCTAGGCCGGCGGCTGCTACCGTCATGGCGGTCGGAGTGGTACATTGGCGGGTTGGCTTCAGCCAACCCGCCAATGTCATAATGTGGCAGTAAGTACCGCCAGCCTGTTGGCAGTACTACCGCCACATTATCTCCGACTGCCAGGGTCATAATGACCCCCATATTTTGCCTTGTGCTTTCTCCAAGGCTAGAGTCAGATAGGATTGCCGACAAACGTGGTATGCTGTGTCTCCAACATTCACAGAAAAACACTCACTCATACGTGGAGACCATTTCTTAGAATGTCAGTTGTTTTATTAATAAAAAAAACCTTTGTCCTAGACATGCTAGAAGGAGATTCCAGCCAGATGTCCACGACTGTATGCTGATTACTTCACTGCAGCTACTTGCTTAGACAGCCGGATGCCTGATCCACATGGGAACGGTGTCTTTCTAGACTATAGGCTTCTTCCTTCAGGTATGAGGGATGATGTACCCCCAGAGAGGAAACCCGAAGGCCAGATTAGGCTTATTACGCTGTGCTCAAATATAGTGTAGGTAGGAGAAATATATATACATTACTCCCAGTGACAGTATGGTAGGACTGTTCTTGTGTTTTACTCTGTTAGTCACATGCTTGCTTTTATTCTTTTTTTATCATCCTAGTTATTGCAATATATGCCTTTTTATCCAAGATGCAGTTACTTCAATAAAACGTTACTGAACTATATTCTGCCTCTGTTGTCTTTGCCTGTATGAGATTTTTGGTAACTGGGAGAAAGGGATGGGTCTGATTGACCATGATTCCCCTGGGGGGTCTATCTTGTCATGCGCCCGGTTGCCACAATCATGTCGGCCAGAGATGAGGTGCTGCTAGTTAGCCGGAGAACCCCGATTAGGCCAACAGGTGTCATGTGGTGTGGAATCATACTTAATACCACAATCCATGTGATCCTGTTTCCCAAATCCAGTAGCCTCATTAGCATAATGAGAACCTGCGAAACAAGGAATTAATTCAGAGCGTTCAAACATGGGGAGCATTAGATAAATGATAAGGCAGATGGATAAAGAAACAATACAAAAGGAAGAGGGAATCTGCAAAGCTAACTGTTAATGTGCAGCAGACTGACGATCCAGTAAAAATATCACCAATGAGGGAAATCCCTGGGGGGAATTTTGTCCATGTCCCTTGCAGCAGAAGTGTCATTTTGTCATTTACAAATGACTTCCCCAGATTGAGAGAGAAGCCAGTGGAATGGTACCTGCAAACAGATAGGTTTGTGAAGCTTGCAAAATGCTTGTGGGAAGATTTAAATACACTGTTGTAAATAGTGGCTCCAGCAGATCTGTGGGTGGAATGCAAAAGGAATATAGATTGGCCAGTTAGAGAGCCCCCATGAGGCCAGTCAATAGGTGCACCATCTCCTGGAGTAATTAATTACTATTACAAAGTGATTGAATTCCCAAAAAACAGGATTTCTCCCCAAAAATATTTATTGGCCGAGAACAGACAGGACAGCTCAGGAAGGAAAGGAGTCCATACATGCATACTACGAGAGATTGTTGCAGGTGTTTAAACATTACAGTGGCACAGAGACAACTGAGCCGAAAGGCATGATTCATTTTGTGTTCAGATTTGTTGAAGGATTGAGACCTGAAATTAGCCAGGTGATTAGGAGTTATTTGATTTGTTGGCAAGCAAAACCAATTGATGGATTATTGCAGTATGCTAAGTACTGTAGTGGCGAGATTGAATTGAAACAGAGAAAGTTGAAAGTGAAAGCAATGGTGATGCAGATTAAAGTGGTACAAACAGGAATGCAAGGGAGTTTTCCGTAGCAGCTGTAGTGTGGTCAGTTTTACGTATCCTTCGAGCATTAGCTTCAGGCTTTAAGCCTTTGTGCATTTTGCCCTGGATGTATTTTATTCATTTGCTTGCAGCTTAGTCTCTGTACACTTTCCTCTAAGTGCTTTTTTTCGGCTTCGTACTGTTATTTTTCAAATAGCCAGTTCTACGGTCTTGTTTTATATTTCATATCACACTGTTTAGCCTATTTCAGCACTGGAGTTCTCCGTAAACACATTCCTGTTCACTCTGTGCTTCAGTCAAGGATACAGTCTGTTACATTGCCGATAGACGTGGTAGGAGTTTAGTCTTTGGCATTTTATTTAGGGACATTTGTGATCACGCTGACATGTTAGTTTTAAAAACACTTCCCTGTCCCAATACACGCGAGAGGGAGATTCCGACCAGGGAACCACAACTAGACGCTGACTGCCTCGTTGCAGATGCTGAACCAGATCACAGGCCTTTGCTCAGGTATGAGGGCTGATGTCTCCCAAGGGATTCAGAAAGGCAAGTTAGAAGCTTAACATGCTGTGCTCGAAATATAACCATCTGAGGGAGAGTAGAAATTATTAAACACCATGATAGCGTTGTTCTTTTGTTTCACTCTCCTCGTGACTATTTCAATCCTACTGTGTTGTATGGTTCTGGTTATTGTGGCTCACGCCTTATTATCTTAAATGCAGTTTTTTATATTAAACATTATATAAAACTTATACTGCCTTTGTCATTTGTATATGAGATCATACTGTAAATGAGAGAGTTGGTTTGGATCGGAGTGACCACGATTTCCCTGAGAAGTTCCAACGATGTCATGCGCTCGGCTGCCCAATCATCTCTTCCTTGTTGGAGAAATGAGGCACTACTAGTTAGCCAGAGCAAAACCGGGTTTAGGGTGACAGAGGTCCTTCCAAGTGGGTTAGACTCAGTCCCCCACACCGTGAACGATCCTGCTGCCTAGAAATCCAGCAGTCTCATTTAGGATAATGAGAGCCCACGCGACATGGTGCCGCCAACGATTGGTCTGGCTCTAATTTTTGGGTCCGACTGACTCTCTCGGTCTCATATATATATTGACTCCTCAGTTCCGTAAGCGGAGACGTCCGTGGGGCTGAGGATTTCCGCCTCCACGGGATAGGTGCATCCTATTACTTAGTGGTCGGTTGTTCAAGCTTGAACTTTGAAAGGAAAACCCCATTATTGGTGTGCCTTCTCTGCCCTAGTGCTATTCGTATAATGGCGAATCCTCAAGTAGTGCACGTAGGGCTTAATATGCGCCAACCGCTCACGGGACATCTGATAGCACATGGACTGACGGTCCAGGGGGGTCCGGTCACTTTTGTGGTGGACGCCCATGCAGCCTATAGAACAGAACTTTTTTATTCTTGGGTGGTATTTCCAGCAGTTGATGGGGGTACAGACACTTTTCACGAATACACAATTGTGAATGTCCCTGGACAGTACAGGGCTTATGCATACTTAGAGATACCTTTATCTTATCAAGAACACCATAATTGGCTTGATGGCGCCCTCCCACACACAGTAGCACAAGTTAGGTTAGGTCCACTGAGTAATGATGGTCCAACCTGGCCTTTATTGGTACATACACACCATATCCTGCGGTTGCTAACTTGGCATTGGCTGACGTTCGTCGTTAATATATAGACTTGCCAACTACATACAGAAGACTGGTTCAGTTTCTGATGCAGCATTTAAATACTAATGCAGCGCGTGCTGCTCCGGCTCACCCACAGGCAGTGGTTCCGGGTATTAATCCGGCCACTGTACACTCAGTTATGGGTAAAGTACCGTCTAAACGTGAGGAAACTCCATTTTAGCTAGCGCAAAAAATTAATACGCTGGAAGCAGTATTTCCCCATACGGGACCTCAGGATAAACATATGAAATTGACGATGTGTTTGCTGTATGGCATGGTTCCTACTGTGAACCATTGTAAAACCTGGGGCACGGTGTTTGCCGCGCTCTACACAACAGCACACGGTACTCCGACATTGGCTAATCTACTGGAAGTGCTTAAACAAATTCAAGATGAATATGGGGCTGCTCCCACCTTAGATTTAGGCATGCAGTCGATGGGCAATTTTGCTGCAGTTTCTTCTATTATTTTGAGTAATCTCAAGGGAGAGGCAGTAGCACTAGCGGTGCGTATGCATCTTCGAGACGTTCCGCAGATTAATCAGGAGCGGGAACTCCCGAGAATAATAGCAGAAACATATTCCAGTATTGGTTGCGATAGCCTAGGGGCTAGACCGCAAAAACCCCAGTTACAGGGTAAAAATAATAAAGATAATGCTAAACAACAGCAGCCTGAGGGTACTAAGAAGCGCTGGGAGAAAAAACAACAGACACCTAAGAAAGATGAGGGGCAGTCTCCGCAACCGGAGACCCCGCAGAATAGGTATAATCTCAGGAATAGGGATAATTTGAAAACGCCTGATAGATATCAATATACTGATACACGCCAATCTCGTTCCTTTCAGGACTCCTCGGACAAGAGAAGTGAGAGAGGTGGTCGGTCAGAGCAGAGAACTGAGTATGCGAAACTGAGGAAGGAATCACAACGCTCAACGGAGGTTTCTGTTAAACAGGAAGAGAAACCGCTCCAACAAAAGCAACAATTTAAAAAGAAGAAAGTGGCAGCGGTCTCAGTTAGACATGCCACTCAAGAAGAGAGTTCTCTTGACGAACAAGACATGGGCGTTAGCACTGTTAGACAGCGTGGCAGAGGTCACAATCGTTCGCCGGAGTCTTCTAGAGCATCTGGAGGTGAAAGCAACTGATGACTTCATACAAGTCGAAACGGCAGATATGCGTGTCTCTGATCCCGATAGAGTATATAAAGTAACTTTGCAATTAGAAGGGGACATTGACCGCATTGTACACGCCATCTTTTGGGACCATGTGGTAAAATCATATGGCGTTCTGCTGGCCCAACAAGATTGGCCACCTGACTTTGTTCGCGACTGTCCGGTTGGGGAGGAGGTTATTACACCTTCGTTCTCACCACTTGTTCCGAGAGAACTAGCGGAGTCCTATAGTAAATCATGGGCTCTAGCACAGGCCCCCGCCCTATATAGAAATAACGTGGGGTGGGATAGACAATCACCTTATCATGTAATTCCAATAGAGGACAAACCGCAGCCGCAGTATCCTATCAAATTTGAGTCAAGGGCATCGGTTAGGAAAATTCTTACACAATTGGAGTACCAGGGTGTAATTGAACCCTGTGTCTCGCCGATGAATAATCCCTTATTTCCAGTTGCTAAACCTGACCATTCATATAGGATAGTGGTGGATTACGGACACTTAAATGGACATACACGCACATATGCAATACAGAATTCACACAGCGCGGCGCTTATGAATAATATTGTGCGTAAAAAATACAAAACAACATTAGATATCTCAAATGGATTTTTCTGCCAAAATATAGCACCCGAAAGTCGGGACTATACCAGTTTCAGTGCGTTTGGCTCTCAGAAAAAGTTTTGTCATTTGCCTCAGGGGTATAAGAATAGCCCAGGACTATTTTCGGCTCGTGTAACTGAAATTCTGCATGAGTTGGACCCTGAAGCGTTATCATATGTTGATGACATATATTTGACAGACGATGAGATTCTGCAACATCTAAGGCGTGTAGCACGCATTGTTGTGGGGTTTGCTGAAATTGGCTATAAGTTTAATTTTAAGAAATCGAAGATTCCCTTCCTCAGCGTCATTTTCCTGGGATATGAGTTGTCGAATGAGGGCAAGAGCTTAGCACCACATTTTTTGGAGAAATGTGCTTAATTGCAGCCTCCTAATACGATTCGGAAGCTCCAGTCATTGTTGGGGTTTCTGAACTTTGGCAGAACTTACATTCCTGATTATGCTACACGTATAAAACCCTTATACGAGTTGATTCGTCGTACTTTTTCGAGTAGATTTTGGACGATTGAGCATACACATATACTTTGAGATTTGCAAACTGATCTCTTAGCAGTTAAACATTTACACACGGGACAATAAAACGCATTTAGTCATCAGGGTTATACCTGGGGCTGTTGGGTTTACATATGTCACCTTTAATGAGGGTGAGAAAGTCCCGATAGCATACAAGTCCCACTTGTATTCTGCTGCAGAACAACAATTTGCACAGACTGAGAAAATACTCACTGCTGTACAGATGGCTGTTATTAAAGAAAGACCTCTTGCCCAGGGCCAACGCATTGTTGTCGTTTCCCCGATTGCAGCCTTAGAGGCTGTTACAAAAGCGAGTGTTCCTAATTCGAAAGCTTTACACCCGCGATGGATACAATGGGCTACGTCTTTGACAGCCACTGATGTCGATTACATATTTGACCCTAAACTGCAGACTCAAGAATTTCTTCAATATGAAATGGAGTACCCAGTTCCCGCTGGCACATTGCCTATTGACCAATATCAGGTGGTCATGTATACCGATGGCTCTGCGCAACCAGCGGTTGGGACTAAGCAACAGTATTCTGCTGCATGTGCGGTGGTGAGTGGCACTATGGAGGGGGACGTGTTCTGCCCCCGACATACTTATACACAAACCTTGGGTGATTGTACGGTACAGTTGGCTGAGCTCAAGGCTCTATTGTTAGCCTTGAGCACACGGATCCGGCGGTACTGACATTGCTGGTCTGTGACTCCTACTATTGTGTTCAGTCTTTCAATGAATACTGTATTTACACTACTGGAGGTTGAATGGGTACAGAGATTCTAAAGGCAACACCATTAGACACAAATTGCTGTGGGGGAAGGTTGCGAATCTGAAGGAAACGCTTCCTAAAGTCCATGTTGTACATACACTTGGACACCAGTGCGTTGGTATACACGTTGCTGGGAATACTTTCGCTGATGAAGCCGCGAAGTCGGCAGTGGCAGTTGCCACTGTGGCCGCAGTGACTCGTTCGAGTTCCAAACCAGGCACAGAGATTTCGGCTGCCATAAAAGCTACGGCTGATGGCACGCCATTTCCTAAAGGGTTCACTTCTAAATATAGTTACTGCTTGGGTAGTATGCTAAATGCTGTTGTTAAAATTCCCGGCGTTGGTGTACGTGAAATGCCCAATAAAATTGAGAGACCCCGATTAATATCTGCAGCACATGAGGGGGCGGCATCTGCTCATGCTGGTGTGGCTGCCATGATTTCACTTTTACAGGCTCGTTACTGGTGGCCTGGTCTCTATAAGGAGACAAAGCAGTATGTCCTTTGTTGTGACGTCTGTCAACAAATTAAAGCATTGACGGCTAGACGCCCGCAGCAGACGCCCCTTCTGATTTCAAATAAACCTTTACAGTGTGTGTACTTGGATCATTGTGGTCCACTAACGCCTGATAGTGCATACAAATATATATTGGTTGCTGTAGATTCATGCTCCAGATTTGTGTGGGTCTGGCCACAGCGCTCGGCTTACGCTCGGACTGTTATTAAAGATTTGCAAATCTTTGTCGATACATTTGCAGTTGCGGCTTTTCATTTGGACGAGGGCCCTGCTTTTGCCTCTAAGGCATTCAGGGACACCATGGCTTCATTGGGGGTCCAACTCCAATTCTCGTCTCCATTTCATCCCGAGGGAAATTCTGTCGTGGAGCATTTAAATTGTGATTTAAAGCAATCCTTAACGGCCAGAGTTATAGGTACGGGTCATAGTTGGCTAGCCCACCTGTATGGAGTACAGAGAGCACTTAATAACTTGCCAAGAAGGTCCCTGGGGGAGTCGTACTTCATATGAGTGCCTGTTTGGAACACAAATGTATGTTCCTGATCTAGATGGTCCTGGTGTGGACACGGCAGATACGCCCTTTGACATAAATGATTGTGTCACTGTTTTGCAGGATTTACAACAATTCCGTGAAGATAACTCTTCTGCGAGTGCTGCCTCCACAGGAATTAAGGATGAGCCAGTAACGCCTACTGGTTGGATACCCAGGATTGGGGATCTAGTGCGTGAAAAGGTCACAGTAAAGAAAGAATTTGGTCCCTCTTATCGAGCACCAGTCCCTGTATTACGGGTTAGCGGCACGAGAACTGTAATTTTACTGCCGCTGCACGGGGCCAAAGGAAATCGCTTTGTTTCCATTGATAATGTCAAGTTACAACATGTGGCCGATTCTGCACAGCAGACCAAGAGGGACACCCAGTAGTTCCGGAATCCCTCTCACTACTGGGGAAGAAGTCCCGCTGCAGGTGATTTGTACCGATGCTGTTTCCTCTCCGAGCTTGGGGAGGGTGGATGCTGATCTTGCGATTGTTCCACAGATGACAATTGATTTGGAATCTTTTGATCAAGTTGCTGTACGTTCTAGTGATATTTCTGAACATGTGGTTTATAGCGTGCCAAGGTGAGAGCCACCATCTGCATCTGTTCACGCTTGCACCTTTTGCAAGAACTACCTCTGGCTGCTTCAATGATACTGATGATGCCGTGTCAAACTCCACGTCCTCTCTATCTTCAACCCGGGGTCCACGTAAGCTGCTGTGTTGGCTTAAGCACACATATTTTGTTTTTCCTTGGAACTATTTGTGGCTTTTTATGACTGTAATGACTGTTTTCTTGTGGTTGGGATTTGTGGTTACTTTTTTTTTGGTAATCCATGGTCATTTTCTTTCTGAACGATCTGACATTGAGCATGTGGAGACGGTGTTGAAACCACATTTTTCGTCTCATATGGTTCGAAGAGACTTGTCCAATGTGAACATTTCTGCAATACCGATTCCGGATGGGATTGTGTGGGATAAAGTGATGTTTGATATATATGGTCCTACTGAATTGATTCAAATACCGTATGTTCTCAAGTTATCAATGAATGATATCGTTATACCAGGCCTTGTTTCTGATGATTGGGATGTGAAGACAGTAGATTCTATGCTAACAGAATTGCAATATTATACTGTCTACGACGATGAAGATGCTTACCTATTTAGAGATAATCATGGTGACCTGTTTTGCTACAATTATTATGGGCACCACTTTATTCATAGAGCGAGTAGCCCTAAGTCGATATTTGATTATGTGCAATGGGAACATTGCCCGACTCCTCCACAGGGGAGTTCTAAAACGTATTATGATAAATTTGCATATTTGTCTGGGCATAATCAACAGAATGCTAAGTCTTACTATTTTAAAGTTACTCCGTATACTGATAAGCAAATGTTATTGACCGATACTAAATTACTGTATTCAAATTTGTTTGTATCTAAACTTTCAGTTGAGGGGTATTAATATTGGTTTAAAACTGTTGACTTAAAAAGTGTGTGGGGAACGAAAAATTGGCAAATGCGAGGCAGGGACACTTTATTTAGGGCATGTATTATTCCTGTCCAAATGATTTTCCTCAATGACACTGTACAACAGACTAGCTGTTTGGGCTTGGCAACGATTGGAGATTTGAATTTGCCTGGTATACCTGTCCCTTCCAAATTGAACAATTGGCAGCGATATGTTAATGCCACGTTTAGTGAGTTTACACACTGGATCCAGAATGGTACGCTTAACACTTCATTGATACATCCGGGCGGGTGGTTATTATGGCCCATAGACACTAATGGGTGTCATCAGCGTTTTGTCACCTCTTCAGGGGGGTTCAGCACTAGTAGGGCAGACCCTCACTGCATATCACCAGAACATGCTGATATCATAACTACATACAGCGTGGGAAAGCTTTGTCAGCAATGGTTGAAGTCATCCACGCTGGATGCAGTTAAGTCACATCTCATGTTACTGTCTAATGATACTGACTTACAAGATTTTTTGTCAGGACCAAGAATGCCGCGGAAGAAATGTTTTATATATGAAGTATATAATGAGATTTGGAAGCTTTCACAACAAGAGGCAGCGGCCCGGTTGAGACAGATTGACCAGGAAAATCTGATACAGGCTTTGCCTGTTGCGGATAATGGGATGCATACCCTTTCAGACCGTGTTTACACAATTGACAACATTGTTTCCTCTGCTATAGACATTATTAAATCAGATATGTCTTCTTTATATCATGGGCAGAGTCAGACGCGGTCCATCATGCAGCTGGTTTGGACTCTACAGACCTTGAAGGCAGGTCGCGTTCCGTGGCAGCACATTCGTGCCAGGGAGATGTTTATTTCCTTTAATTTGACTCGTCAACAACAGCTGATGGCTAAAAAGGAAGCGACGTATGTTATGTTAAATATTGAAAAATTGGAGAAACTGCCTTTTACGGTTGCTGAGATTCCGTCAGCTGAGTGGTTGATTCATGGGGTTATTAATCTGCCTATCTCCACTCTGCAATTTACTTCTTGTTTAAAGCACATTCCGGTGGGTAGATATGAACGGTTGGGAGACAGTTACATACACGAGGTGTGGGGGCTTCCCTTTCTATACAGATGTATTAATGGTTTGAGGGAGGTTTTTCTTAGCGGTAGCGAATGCGAAGCTTCTGTCAGTCATTCCATGGTTTGTAAACAGCTTTCCTTGCACGGGGCGTGTAGTGCCTCGATTGCTAACTTAGCTTGTTATCTGAAGGGAGTTCCAGTCCCAGTAATTAAAAACACTTTCCAGGTGCTTTCAAACTGCAGTTACATTCTTCTTAACAATGAACCTTGTTGTGGCATGCGTGCCGGAATAGTTTACGTAGTCGTTGTCACCAAGGCCGTTACGTGCTGTGGGAATGTGTTGTTTCCCCCCACTCAAATTAGGGAGGTAGCGGACATCTGGCCTTATATTGCTACTTCCAAGGTAAATTTCGACAAGTTGAGTCGACTAAAGGCTCTATTGTTTCAAAAGCATGTGGCCCTTACATCTGCTAGCGAGACCTACACACTTCAGGGGGCAAGGTCGTCGGCGGAAATACAGTCCCTTTTGAATACTAACTTTCCGAGTCACTTTGGTGAACTCATGGGACGTATATTTAATGCGTCCAGCACTGCTGGAATTGCACATTTTTTCAAAGCCGTTGGTGTTGGTTTTGCTCACACCTTCTCTTCTATATTCGGTTTAATTCCTTCGGCTATTCACTCTATTTTCGGAAGCATTTTTGGGGGTTTCCCGATTACTTGGGCTTTATTGGCTGGGGTTTTGCTGTTGCTACGGTTCTTCCGCAATGGCTGTCCCGCCGCAACGAGATCCCATGTTAGCGCTCCCGTCAGTTCAGCTGTGTCGTGAACGCATGATGCAGCATTTTGGAGCGACACTCTTGGTACAATTGGAGTGTGACTAGTCTCTGACATTCCGGCCAGTTTTGGAATGTGTGCAACCCGTGTTTCGGTGCCTCTGGTGCTCGTTTGAACATGCACTGGCTCTCTGTCTCTCACTGCAGCGCCCTCCAGTGGTCGATGCTGATCTGTTGATGTTCCCGATTAGGGCTCATTCCCAGACTTGTGTACTACGGTTGCGTTTGCTTCGTGAGGCAGTTTATGAGATTCCCTTCCTGGAGGAAGATGGTATTGTCTCATTCATAGGCCCTACACGGGGTGCCGCCCTGAATGATTTTGGGGCTTTGGAACACACCTGCTCCATGGTACTTTTTGGCGTGGATCTTCCGATATTGACTTATATCGAAGTGGAGGAACTCCTGCTTTCTATTGCTTCTTTCTGACGATTGGATTTTTTTTCTTCCAATAAAACAAAAATTGACATTATATTGAATTTGGCTTTCTCGTCACATGCTTCCCAAATTTATGACTTAGTTGTCCTCTAATCTTGTAGAAATTTATATTTTTATGTATTGTTTAAATCTGGGGCATACTTTTATATTATAGGAACCACTTGCTACTGACAAGGGGAGGGTGTAGTGTGGTCAGTTTTACATATCCTTTGCGCATTTGCTTCAGGCTTTAGGCCTTTGTGCATTTTGCCCTGGGTGTATTTTATTCATTTGCTCGCAGCTTAGAGTCTCTGTACACTTTGCTCTAAATGCTTTTATTCGGCTTCGTACTGTTATTTTTCAGATAGCCAGTTCTACGGTCTTGTTTTATATTTCATATCACACTGTTTAGCCTATTTCAGCACTGGAGTTCTCCGTAAACACATTCCTGTTCACTCTGTGCTTCAGTCAAGGATACAGTCTGGTACATTGCCGATAGACGTGGTAGGAGTTTAGTCTTTGGCATTTTATTTAGGGACATTTGTTATCACGCTGACATGTTAGTTATAAAAACACTTCCCTGTCCCAATACACGCGAGAGGGAGATTCCGACCAGGGAACCACAACTAGACGCTGACTGCCTCGTTGCAGATGCTGAACCAGATCACAGGCCTTTGCTCAGGTGTGAGGGCTGATGTCTCCCAAGGGATTCAGAAAGGCAAGTTAGAAGCTTAACATGCTGTGCTCGAAATAGAACTATCTGAGGGAGAGTAGAAATTATTAAACACCATGATAGCGTTGTTCTTATGTTTCACTCTCCTCGTGACTATTTCAATCCTACTGTGTTGTATGGTTCTGGTTATTGCGGCTCACGCCCTATTATCTAACATGCATTTGTTTAATTAAAACATTATATAAAACTTATACTGCCTTTGTCATTTGTATATGAGATCATACTGTAAATGAGAGAGTTGGTTTGGATCTGAGTGACCACGATTTCCCTGAGAAGTTCCAACGATGTCATGCGCTCGGCTGCCCAATCATCTCTTCCTTGTTGGAGAAATGAGGCACTGCTAGTTAGCCGGAGCAAAACCGGGTTTAGGGTGAAAGAGGTCCTTCCAAGTGGGTTAGACTCAGTCCCCCACACCGTGAACGATCCTGCTGCCTAGAAATCCAGTAGTCTCATTTAGGATAATGAGAGCCCATGCGACACAGCCACAGCAGGGAAACATGGTGTTTCATAATAAGGCCAGAGGTAGAGGTCGTGGTGGAAATGGAAATTTAAATTGTGGTCCCAATTTGAATACTGTAGTCAATCAGATTTGATGTTTAGGGAATGAAAAGGTTGTTACCTTGTCACTTTGCAGAGGCATCAGACATTGGAAGCAGGAATGTCCGACGCTAGTACAGGAAGACGTTGCCCCACAGACAAATTAAATCAATTCTTTCCCAAACAAGAGAGGACCAAGAGTGAGAGGTCAAAATTTTGGTTTTCAAAACAATGTGAATCAGATGCAAGGTCCCCAGCCCATGCAACAAATGCAACTGCCACGTTTGCAGATGTCACAGCAAATGCATTCCCAAGTTCAAGTGGTACCAAGGCAACAAATACAGATACCTCAAGCCTCAGTGGATCAGCAACAGATGATGCTTACTCAGCAGGGCACAGGTCAAAGGTCAATAATAACACAGTACACCAATTCCTACTACAAAGTGAGACAGCAGTGAGTGATGACTGGGTGGGGGAGAGTTCAGATGAAGAAGAATGTGTGTTGGTATCTTCATTAGAAGTAGATCAGATGGGTTTCTACTTGAAGGGAAAGGTAATGGGTGACAAAGTTTCATTCCTAGCTGACACAGGAGATACATGCTCTACTGTGAGAGGTGCAGAAGTCCCTAAATTACCCCTTTCAGGGAAAACTGTACAAATTGTAAGAGTTGCAAATCAGTATTTGACAAAGCCAATTACAGAACCAGTTTCAGTTAAAATTGGAAATTTCAGAGGACTACACAAATTTGTAGTTTGTGACTCAGGTCTGGTTTCCTTGATGCTTGATTACCTGTTCAAATTATGGAATTGCCATTCAGACAAATAGTGACTATGAAGATGACCAGTTTGAGAAAACAGACTGTAACCTAGTGAATAAAGAGTACCCATTGATCAGTTTCTTTCCTGTTTTCACAGTACAAGATCTTCCTTCTGAATTACAGGGAACGGTTAAGATGGAGGTTTGGAATTTTCCAGGAAAAGACATTGGGCCTCATTATGACCCTGGTGGCCAGCGGTACACTGGCAGTAACACCGCCAACAGGCTGGTGGTGTTCCATCAGTGTATTATGACCGTGGCGCATTAGCCACGGCCACACCGCCGGCCCCTCCACTTGACCACCAGGCTTCCGCCAGGCTGCCATAATCCCCAGGGCAGCGCTGCCCTGGGGATTATGGGTCCCCAACCACCAGCCTGTCCATGGCAGTAAACACCGCCATGGAAAGGCTGGCAGTAAGGGGGGCTCGGGGTGCCCCTGGGGGCCCCTGCACTGCCCATTCACTTGGCATGGGCAGTGCAGGGGCCCCCAGGCACAGCCCCATCGCGCATTTCACTGCCCGGGCAGTGAAATGCGCAACTGTTGCATCCGCTGCACATCAACATTGCCACCGGCTCTATTGTTGACGATGTTTCCGTCCGCTGGCCCAGCGGAAATGTCATAATAGGGAGCCTCCAATACTTCCAGCACTGGTGGTATAGTGGCGCCCGCGACTTCATCGGTCTTCTTGAAAGACCGCCAAAGTCGTAATGAAGGCCATTGGTCTAATTAGATTAGAGGAGCTGAGCCAGTTAAAGTCCCAGTCAAGCCAAATGCAATTTCCCCCCAGATTCCACAATATCACATGACACAGGATACCATTGAAGGAATTGCCCTTATAATTGTAGAGTTTTTAATGCAAGGCATCTTAAAAGAAGTATTGAGCAGCCCATGTAACTCACCTAGAATGGGATTGCGAAGGCCATGTGGGAAATTTCAAATAGTTCAGGACTTGAGGAAAATCAATGATATTGTGATTAAATGTTGTCCGGTGGGGCCAAATCCAGCAGTGATATTGTTTCAGATCCCATGTGATGCTGAATGGTTCACCATAGTGAACCTATCACAAGCATTCTTTTCTGTACCTCTTCACGAGGATAGCCAATTTCTTTTCTGTTTTAAATTCATGAACCATGTATATTCTTGGTGCAGAATTCCTCAAGGGTTTTCAGAGTCACCGTCCATTTTTAATCAGATACTAAGGAAGAAACTGGAATCATTGGAAATGCCTTTCCAATTGGTTTAGTCCAATACATTGATGATTTGTTGGTTGCTTCAAAAACAAAGGAAGAGTGCAGGCAAGATACTATTGCCTTATTAAATCATTTGGGAAGGAACGGACACAAGGTGTCCCCAGCAAAATTACAGTATTGTCAGACAGAGGTGAAATACATGGGACACCTAATTGAAAAGGGAGCTAGAAATATTTCCGGAGAAAGGGTCACTGCCATATTACAAATGAATCCCTCAGCTACACAAAAGCGATGTCAGAATGTGTCTGGGAATGGTGAGCTATTGTTGACAGTTGATTCCCAATTTTTCAATCATTTCAAAACCACTGCAAAAGTTGACACACAAAGAAGTAATTGATCCCCTAGAGTTAGATCAAGCTTGCGTGAAAGTGTTTACTGAACTGAGAGAAAGTTTGTACAAAGCTCCAGCTTTGGGAATGCCTGACTACACAAACCTTCTATGTTGTTTTGTCATGAGCGTGATGCATGCTCCTTGTCCATTTTGATGCAGGTACATGGTGGTGTAAACCGCCCAGTGCATATTTTTCAGCTACTTTGGAGCCAGTTGCAGCAGCTTTACCTGGCTGTTTTTGAACTGTGGCAGCTGTTGGTTTAAGCCTCACTCAGAGTGAGAGTGTAGTGATGGGACATCCCTTAACTGTTTTGTTCCCTCACTCCATTGAAGTTTTGCTTACCGGAACCAAGACCCAATATCTAACCAATGCATGATTGACCAGATATGAAACTATTATTTTGGGTTTGCCAAATGTTATTCTGAAAAGGTGTTCAGCGCTTAACCCAGCAGTTTTGCTTCCAAAAGAAAATATTGAAATTGTCAAATTAAAAGATGTTGAGCATGACTGTCTGAATATTACTGATTTGTGCACCAAACATATACCTGACTTTCGAGATACCCAATTGGAAGAAAATGACCAAATTATTTTTGTTGATGATTCCTGTTTAATAGATAACATGGGAACATTGAAAGCAGGATATGCAGTGTGCACAATTTCTGGTATTCTCGAAGCTTCTTGGCTTCGGGGATTATATTCTGCATAAGTGGCTGAGTTGTTAGCCCTTACTAGAGCATGCCACTTCTCTGCACAGCTTATAGTTACCATTTATACAGACAGCCAGTACGAATTTGGAATAGTCCATGACTTTGGCCAGCTATGGTCACAGATGGGTTTCCTAACCTCTCCTGGTTCACCAGTTGGAAATGGTGACAGAATTCTTGATTTGTTACAAGCTTTACAAATACCCAAAAAGATGGCTGTGGTGAAATGCAGTGCACACCAGAAATCGCAAGATTTTGTTCCAATGAGAAATGGATATGCAGATCAAATCGCAAGGTGTTGCGCATTGAATTGTATATTTTTCAAAGCTAAATGGGAAATGTTGCCTGAAGAAGAAAACTTGCTAATTACTCAAAGCATATCATAGATATCTGGGATGAACTGAAAATGTTGCAGGAAAATGTTAACAAAGACAAAAAGAAAGAGTGGGTTAAACTGAAATGTGCACAGAGAGAGGATGATGTATGGATATCCGCGGAGGGACAAGTAGTTCTCTCTAACTGCCTGCTGACTCAAATGGCTGGATATTACCATGGACAAGCACATGTTGGAAGGGATGCTATGATTTACACTTTCTGGCAGACATGGTTTAATCCAAAATTTAAACAGGTTGCCAAAGCAATTTGCTATAGTTGTGTCTTGTGCCAACAGATAAACGTGTGTAAGAGGATTATGGTTAATATGAGGCACACTGGAAGAGTGGGAGGTCCATTTAGAAGAATGCAGATGGATTTCATTGAGATGCATGTATGTGGAGTATTGAGATATGTGCTGGTGATTGTTTGCATTTTTAGCCACTGGATTGAAGCCTACCCCACCCGAAGAAATGACAGCGTTACAGTAGCAAAATTATTGCTTAGAGAACTGATACCTCGTTTTGGTTACCTGGTCTCCTTCTAATCAGATAGAGGAAGTCACTTCAACAATGACATTATAAAATTACTATATTCAGCTTTGAAAATTGAGGAGAAGTTGCACTGTAGTTACCGCCCTGAAGCCTCAGGACTTGTTGAGCAAATAATTGGTACCCTGAAGTCAAGACTTGCAAAGATGTCTGCGTCCACAAATCTGAAATGGCCAGACGCACTACTGTTAGTTCTGAGGAGTATGAGAAAACCTCCCAGCAGGAAGACTGGACTGTCACAGCATAAAATCTTAATGGGCAGAGCATTGAGGTTGCCCACAGTTCCTGCCATTGGTCTTGTGAACACAACAGATGATATGGGGTTGGATTATTGTAAGGGTCTAGCTGATGTGGTTCGCTCTTTCTCTCATCAGGTGGAGGCCACCACTGTGCAGCCATCCAAGACCAGAGTCACAACCTGAGAGCTGGAGACTCGGTTGGGATCAGAAAACATGTGAGGAAGACTTGTCTGGAGTCCAGGTGAAAGGGTCCTCACCATGTAGTGCTGGTTACTACTACAGTTGTGAAGTGTGCTGGAGTTCTGAACGGGATCCATGCCAGCCATACTCAGAAAGTACCCTGTCTGTTGGACAATGAAGAAGAGTTGTTGAGAGTACCAACAACGTCCAGACAAACTCCAGAAGCAGAAAGGGAAACTGGAGAATCAGACACAGACTCTGAGCAGACAGAAGAAAATCCAGATACCCCTGTAAGAGATGTAACCGGGGAAAATATAGGAGGTCGACAGTTGACAAGCCTCGACTGAGACAGCAGGAGAGTCTAGTCGGAGGAGGACTCTCCCAGAAGGAGACGATCTTGAGAATCAAGAAGAACAGCCCACCGACCCAGTGGAGAGAGCTGAGTTAAATCAGAGTCAAAATGATCTGGCCACTCCTGAGCCAGCTGTAGGTACATCAAGTCAAAATCCTGCAGAACAAGGAGAAATTACAAGTCCAGCACTGAAAAGACCACTGACTAAAGGAACATGGAAAGGGGACAAGTGGCCTAAAGTACAAAAGAAGGGAAAAGACTTGTGCACGTTGTCAATAATCAAAGAGGTAGACACCACAAGAAAGGAATACTTGAGTGATGAAGAATTAAGTGGAGATCAAAGACTAAAGAGAAAACGAATTGCAAATCGAAGGTACACCGGTCATGAATGGGTGTATGCGACAACTAGTGATTGATAAAGTGAGTTCTTGTCTTTTTGTTTTGATTGAGTGATTCCAGGTCAATATTTTGCCACGTGACTTGGTCAATGAACTGAACTTTGAGAATGATTCTGTGCAACTGAAAGATAAAAGAGATATTGAAAGTTACCGCAAGAGTCTTTTTTAAATAACCTTATTTGACAAGCTGCTAAACCGATTTTGACAAATTGCCGATTTTGATAAGTTCTGGAAAAGAGACTGAAAGCTATAAACAACTGCCAAGAAGATTGAAGATTTTTGTTTTTGCTTATTTTGCTGCATAGTTATAATTTTTTCTTCTACTTTCTGATTCTTTAAAGATTATGAGTAACCACAACCAACAGGTTAGAAAGAATAGGTGCTGTAAATACATAGGGTTTGGTTTGGCAATTGTGTGCATGATAGTATGCCTGTTATTGATTGGGAGTATGACCTTTCTCGATAAAGTTGTAGCAAACCATACCTCTGCTTTAGAAACTAACACTACACTAACAGAGTTAGACATGTTTAGAAGAGATGAGAAATATTTACACGTAGATGGTTCACAAGATCTTTCCTCTAATGTTTTCTATCCCTTATTGTGTGAATATGTGGAGACGATGATTGTGAAAGATTGTTATGTTTGCACGCAAATTCCTTTGTCAGCAGAGGAAGGAACTACTTACCATAGTTTCCCACTAACATATGGAATAAGTTGCACTCTTCTACTAGCAGGATTCTATAACCAAGAGTACATCCAGTATTTTTACTCAAATCATGATTTGGTGTTTTTGTTTGTTCCTATAATTAAACACCTGAGTAGAGTAGTGAAAGAAATTAATATAGAATTAGTGAGAGGTTTCTTTGAACGTACATTGACATTTGGTACAGCTTACGCTCACAGGAATAATCTGACATGCTTGCTTACACCAATAGAAAAGAGCTTCTTAGATCAAACTAATGACAGGAGGAAGGCATTAAAGGAGAAATTAGAAAAGGGCTTAGGGAAAAGGACATTTACAAATGATTATGCATTTAACGAACTAAAGACACAGTGAAAGTTAGCTTTAGATGCACGCCAAACAAAGGGGGAGAAGGAGGATTAAAGGGGAGGGTCTATCCTCCTTGAAGCTTCAGTAAACGTATTTAGAGACCCAACCCAGAAGGGGAAAACTTCCACAGAAAAAACGTTTTTTTTGTTAGAAAAACCCTCACCCAGCAGGGTTACCCCTAGGTGGCATGCTTCATCATTGGCTTTCTTCCTGTACAGAACGAGGCATGCTGCAACCGACGGAATACGTGGGAGCACTGTTGGCATCAGCAATGTGGATGCTAGAAAAGGATAGGAGTGGTAGAGTCTTGGTAAGTTAAAAATACCCCCTCTGGTAGATATTACTAGTTTAATATGTCTCACAGGGGTGGTATGATTAAAAGGGGGTGTCAGGATATGTTTATATAGTGTGCCTGTCCTCCTGAGTGGTCTACATGTTTCAGAGTTTACCCCTAAACTCCTCTTCAGGACCAACATGATCTCCCTAGCATCATTCCTTGTGCACCTACAACTAGTGGAAGTACTCTTACTATTTACTGTGGTAAAGTGATATATACCAATTAAATTAAATTAAATACTATCCATCAGTGTCAATGCTCTGCTGGGCAAATTTTCAGTGTTTAATGCCAATTGCATCATAGGTCCTTCGGGAGGGGTGTGTGCTTATAGTCACACGTTCCTCAAAGCGACACTCCCACCAACAACCTACTCCTCACCTCACCGTGGCCCGAATAACATATTTGGGTAGTATTTCTTAGATCGCCCCACAGATTTTAACTTTTCTGCAGTTTTTCACATATTTTACGGGTGCGGTTAAGTAACTGAGCACAAACACTGGAGTGACTAATAATTGACTGACCACAAACACTTAAGTGACTAATAACTGACTGACCACAAACACGTACACAATGCTCTTCACCCTTAAGACTGGAGGAGTGAGACCATTTGGAATGGGACCCTTTGGTTGCAATAACATCTCCTTCCCTTGGATCCCTCCCTCCCTTTTTACATTGCATGCCTGGCTCTGCATTAATCTCTTTCCTGACACATTCTGCTCAGCTCCCTCCGGGATCTTCGCATATACAGAGCAGATGGTTTTAAAATCAAGTGTTGGGATCAAGATTCAGAGGTACTCAGATACCCAGGGGGATGGAAGTGAACAATTAGAATTGTATATTCAAAGGCACTTTTAACATGCTTATGAACTAAACCTACTTAAGCATTTAAGTGAACCAACATATCTGTTATCATCTGCTGTTATGTGTGTACTGTGTATGTGTGGTGTGGTGTTACAGTATTATAACACACATGTGTCACCTTCTTGGCCTCTTATTCTTCTTGACAAAGAGCAGACTATTGCTCCCAGTTTGTTGGAAGCGATGAACACAGTGTGCGCTCGGCTGAGGCTGTCGATGGTTTCACTGGTTCTTCTAATTGTGAGGTTATGTGTTGGTGTTTAGGGATTGGACTGGTGTAGCCAGGTATTGAAATCCAGTAATGTGACGTGTGGACAATTTATAAAACGTGCTACTGGGTCAGTGAGTCCATCTCTGAATAGAGGGTTACAACATGGTGCTCTGTTAGTCAGTAGGACTGGAGGGGAGGTGTGTGGTGCAGTGTAGGTGCAGGTCCTCAGTCTGAAACTCTTTTCACAGGTTTGATGCCTTTGTGGACACCCACAATCCGGGCGATGTGCTTAAGACGAGTCTTGCTGTACTATGTGGGGCTTGTTTGTCTCAGGAAGTGTAAGCTACTGTGAGGAAGAGTAGATCCGTTATTTACGGGAGGAAGAGGAGAATACAGAAGATATAAATACTGTTGTGGGCTGGTGTGTGTGCCTCTGTAGCTGTGCATGTGTTTTGACTAGTTTTTAGGGGGTAGTGACCCTTGGAGGATGTTGTCAGTTACTACACATTTCACTGCACCCACAGGGGTGTGCCGGTCAGGGCTTGCTTCAGGTGAGGTTGTGCTAGTGAGCTGGGCTTGCTGCAGGTGAGGTTGTCAGTAAGTTGGAGTTGCTTCAGGTGAGGTTGTGTCAGTGAGTTGTGCTTGGTGCAGGGAAGGTTGTGTCAGTAAGTTGGATTTGCTTCAGGTGGGTTGTGTCAGTGAGCTGGATTTGCTGCAGGTGAGGTCGTGTTAGTGAGTTGAGCTACTTAAGGTGAGGTTGTGTTCATGAGTAGGTCCTGCTTCAGGGGAGTTTGGTTTTGTGAGCAGGTCCTGCTTCAGGTGAGGTTGTGTTAGTGAGCTGGGCTTGCTTCAGGTGAGGTGTCAGTGAGTTGGGCTTGCTTCAGGTGAGGTTGTGTTAGTGAGCTGGGCTTGCTGCAGGTGAGGTTGTGTCAGTGAGTTGGATTTGTTTCAGGTGAGGTTGTGTCAGTTAGTTTGGCATGCTGCAGGTGACGTTGTGTTAGGGATTTGGGCTTGCTTCAGGTGAGATTGTGTTAGTGAGTTGGGCTTGCTGCAGGGAATGTTGTGTCAGTGAGTTGGATTTGCTTCAGGTAGGGTTGTGTCAGTGAGCTGGATTTGCTGCAGGTGAGGTCGTGTTAGTGAGTTGGGCTTGCTTAAGATGAGGTTGTGTTCATGAGTTGGGCTTGCTGCAGATGAGTTTGTGTTCGTGAGTAGGTCCTGGTTCAGGTGAGGTTGGTTTTGTGAGCAGGTCCTGCTTCAGGTGAGGTTGTGTTAGTGAGTTGGGCTTGCTTCAGGTGAGGTTGTGTTAGTGAGTTGGGCTTGCTTCAGGTGAAGTTGTGTCAGTGCGTTGAGCTTGCTTCAGGTGAGGTTGTGTTAGTGAGTTGGGCCCCCTTTAGGTGAGGTTGGGTAAGTGAGTTGTGTACAGTGGGCGGCAGAGGGTGGAGGGTTCGGTTGGAAACTATGGTGAATCATGGCATAGGGGCTTGCAGGGTTCAGCAACTGTTGTTTGACTACCTTGCTTTGTTGTACTGATGCAGCATTTGATTTTTGTTGCTGTGGTTCATCATCTTATTGTCTTTTTTTTATTTTATGAAAAACATTTTAAAATTTCCAGACATTAAGATAAACATTCTGCATCCCTCCCCTTACCCTTCTGCCACTTGAATGTGTTTTCTCAGAAACCGACCTCGTTGTGGTGGTCAAACTAGATGAACTTAAGCTCAGCAGCGCCTTTCCCTGAAGTCCATCTCTCCTTCCTGTCGTAGGCTGCAGTGGTAGCAGTCTTGTTCTCTTGGGCATGTAGTTCCTCTGAGGTAGTTTGTAAAACAATGTCAGGAGCAGAGCCCCCACCAGAGGGAATACGATATCCAGACCCTTAACAGTGCATGAGGGATTTCACCCCTAGAACATGCCGCACTGTGTGGTACCAACCTTCCAGGGTGGCATCAGCACCTGTCACCATTTAACTAGTAGGGTCTGTTCACATTATTGTATTGTTTAGCGAGAATGGCACCTTTTAAATAACCACTCACACATGGAGGTTGTGTTTTACAGCTCTTGGCATGTCAGGGGGTCTTCTCTCATGGGTGCACCAACTGACAATGCCTGCTGACCGAGCTACCTTCATTAACCATGTGACCATAGTGTCACACCAAAGGGGAGAAACACCACAGGGGTGTACTAAAACACCTCTGAGAGCACATATGGTAATGGACGCGACCAGTGGAATCATCAGTGCAACACTACAATGATTGAGTGTATTTATCACCCTCCACTAGCTCCCCCCATGTGTATTCAGTCTTCTGCCAAGTAAGATACACTGTGGGGTCTCTAGCAACTGGGCCCTGTTGATTTGTTTCATCACCCCAAGAACCCCTGACCAGAAGGGGTGTATTAAAGGATGCCCCATAGATTGAGGTGGTTCTCCCCCGCCTGTTTCCCCCCAGCACCGGTCCCATCTTGTTCTTTCCAGCGCGTGAAGTTGATGTGCGGACCCACGTGACCTCGGATGGATTCTTGCTACATTCTACCTCCGAGAGGCCCGTGGGATCCCTTTAATGCAGCGGTGAGTTTGGAGGGGCCCGCAGAGAGAGAGACTCGGTCTAGTCTCTCCGCGGGTACGTTCGGGACGGAGGAAGTGGCGTGGAGGCGCCCCATTGGAGGACAGGTAAGTGGGGGAGGGTTTAGCTAGGGTTTTATAAGGGGGGTGGAGGGTGGGTTCGGCCTCTTCTCCGCGCCGACTAGGTAGTTTAGGGAGCGTGTTTATGAAGGAGAGGGCGTTTTCTGGGCTTGGAGGTAAGGAGCTTAGGTAGGCTGGGACCCGTCAGTCAGGCGTGGGTGGGGGAGCAGTTTACTTCTGGCAAGCCGGCACCTCTCATCAGGAGCCGGGGGAGGTGCGCACTGACCAGCCGGGGGGCTGCATTTTTGGAATACCATGTCGGCGAGGACGTTTTGGTGCGTGGGGCCACACAGATCAAGCGCCCCGAACTCAACACCGGCCCGGGCGCACCACACCCCCGTGTGGGGACACGGGGAGCGCAGAAACGGGGGGTGGGGCCCTCGGGCACCATAAAATTGTATTGAATATATTTAAAAAAAAAAAAAGGGTTTTAGGTCCGTGGCTCAAAAAAAAAAAAAAAAAGGGAAAAATATAATAAGTAAGAGGCCAGGCCAAGCGGCAGGCAAGAAGGGGTTTCCCATTAAAGGGAGCCCTAACAGGCCTCTCCCGGCCGGAGAAGTAGGCCATTGTTTCCCTGGTTCTTTGTTAGGCCACGTTAGGGGGGGGCACACAAAAAAAAAAAAATAATAATAATAATAAATATAAATTGTATACAAATAAAAATAAAAAAAACCCTGAGAGCATGGCAGCTAGCCATGATGCAGATGCAGTGAGGGCCGCGCTCCGCGTGCTAGGCGAGGCAGGCCGGGCGGACCTACTCAGACCAGGAGTACTAGAGCAGGCCTTGGTAGGGATGTCATGCCCAACTAGGGCTGCATCTGGGCGGGTCGCAGCAGCAATCGCGGCATGTGAGTCTCAAGACTCAGACGGGGACAGGGATGAAGGGTCTGTGGCCCCCGGGCAGGGCACTCAGACGCAGCAGGAGCTTCCCAGTGCACATAGCCCGCTGATGTTTAGCGGGGAAGCACAAGGCGCGCAGGACGCGGGACCGGGAGCGGCAGGTGCAGACAGCGGCCGACCCCGCAAGCGCGGTGGTACATCCGTCCGGGGAGGGAGGGCCCACATTGCAAGATGGGGCGAGCGAGTCGTCCCTACCCGGGCCCAGCGGGGAGGTTGCCCCCCTGGATTTATCATACCACGGGGAGAAGGACACAGCCCCGGGGGTTGGGGGGCGCCGGTAAAGAAAAAAGGCAAGTACGCGAGCAAACCCAGAGGGGGGTCGGGGAGAGCCAAGGCTGCACCCCGCCAGGCCAGGGGTGGGAAAACCAAGGTTGTACACGAATCAGGGCCTTTGGAAGCGCAAACCCCACATGCGCTAGGGAATTGGGACCAGGCAGACACCTGGGACTTGGAGGCCGGAATACGGGATCAGCGCAGGGTGGTCCTGGAGACAGAGGCCAGGCGGGCACAGTTGTGTAAGGACAGGGAGGAGGTGAACGCTCGCAGCGAAGTGACAAAAAGGGCCAGAGAGGCCAGGGAGAACATAGGAGCACAGCAGCCGGGGCCGGGAAGCAGAACCTGGGTATGGGTCCCACAGTCAGGAGGGGATCAGAGACAAGAGGCTGGTGCGGCCGAAGGGTTAGTAGGCGCGGGGAAACCCGGTGACGCACACGGTCACGGGGGTAGAAATAAGCCAATGCCAACGGCGGAGGTTGGCAAGAGACGGGCTACGCCAACTGGGCACAACACAGCCCAAACGCGTTGGTACGAAGCATTGGAGGGGTCTGTGGCAGCCTTCTCCACCCCGGGGAGCACGGGTACCGTCCCGATGGTGTGCGTCATGCGGGTACGTAGGCGACTGAGATTGCATCAACCAAGGCAAGAAGTGTTGCCCAACACAGGGGCCAATGGGAAGGAGAGGATGAGTTGGAGCTGGACTATGAGGAGGAAGGGGATGAATGGGAAGATGGTGAAATTCGTGATGTGGAGGTGAGCGCTGTCAAAAAAGGGGGGGTTCGAGGGCGCAAGAGCAGCGCAACCTCTTCTTCGTTTTCTGTGTTACAGGACATGATTTCAACGGAAGGGCCCACAGGGGGACGGCAAGCCATGCAGCGTGGTAGAAGCCTGAAGAGAGTGCCAAGGAGCTTGGGTGATAATGTTGGAGGTAAGAGATGGTGGTCAGTGTGGGGCGAAGGGGGAGAGACAACAAGGGAGGCTAGCACAAGTAGGTCCATTGGGGTAGGAGATGGGTCAGTTTTGGATGTAGCAGGCATTAGTTCCATACAGGGACCGGCCGGGAACAAGGATAAGGAGGGCCCTGCCACGCTAGACGCAGCCTCAAGTGGTAAGGCGGATGCGGGGGAGGTGACATTAGAAGACAAGGAAGGGGGAGGCCATAAGAAGCGTCTGCCATATATGGGTTTGGCTATGCCACTCGGTTCCCACATAGCCGAAAAAACAAAGGCCAGGTTATGGAAACACGAGTATGTGTTTTTTTTTCAAACTACTGCATAGGGACATACAGGCCAAGGAGGGTTCCAAGGAGGAGGAATGGGAATTAGCGCGCCGGCCCAGGGTCCCTATCACAATGGATAACTGGACATCTGCTTTTTTTATATTTGCTAGTATATACTGCGAGAAATACCCAGACAGGGCCATTGCATTGTTTAAATACATGGACATCATTAGAAAGGCACAAATGCATTTCGGAGGGTTCACATGGCTCAGTTATGACGAGGAATTCAGGGCGCGGGTGAGTGTTAACCCAGAGAAACCTTGGGGGGACGTAGATCCAGAGCTATGGATGGCATTGGCACAGGCAGCGGCGTCCACTCATACAGCGAGTGGACTGCCAGTGATATATAAGCCCTTTCAGGCCCGCCCTGTGAGGGGCGGGCGCTGCCTTAAAAAATACGGGGGCAACTTCGGGGGCCTGCTGGAACTTTAATAAAGGTTTTAGTTCCAGAGCACAATGCAGGTTTAAACATGATTGCTCCAAGTGCGGGGGCCGTCACCCAGTCATTCAATGTTTCTTGCTGTCCAGCCCAGCAGAACAGTGGAGAGCTTCAAGAGGGAGGGGAGCGCATGGCGCTCCTGCACCAAAGGGGTCCTACACCAGTTAGACTGGAATTTCTGCTGCCTTGGTTGCTCATTTACCCGGATACGGACAAAGCGTGTTTACTGGAATGGGGCTTTCGAGAAGGTTTTAGAATAGGTTACCAAGGTCCCCGGGAAAGGAGATGGGCTGACAATTTGCGGTCAGCCAAAGAAAGGCCTCAGATAGTGCGCGACAAATTAGCAAAGGAAGTGGGCCTAGGCAGAATAGCAGGCCCTTTTCCCGAGTGGCCAAGCAATTCTCTGATGATATCCCCTTTGGGAGTGGTACCTAAAAAGGCGCAGGGAGAATTTTGTTTGATTCACCACTTGTCATGGCCCGAAGGTGCGTCAGTTAATGATTTCATTGCCCAGGAAGACTCCAAGGTAATTTACGCGTCAGTCGATGATGCAATTAAGTTAGTCCTAAGGCGCGGGAGGATGGCGGAAATGGCTAAATGCGATATTCAATCAGCTTTTAGATTGCTTCCCATTCATCCAGCAGATTTTGACCTTTTGGGCATGCAGCTGGACGGTAAAATTTACGTGGACAGGGTTCTGCCCATGGGCTGCGCGATATCATGCGCGCTTTTCGAGACTTTCAGCACTTTCTTACAGTGGGTTTTTGTGAGATCTAGCGGACATAGGTGGGTGACTCATTACCTGGATGACTTCTTATTTGTAGGAACAGCTGCATCCGGGGAGTGTGGGCGGGCTCTGGACACTTTTCAGAGGCTAGCGCAACAGGCAGGAGTACCTCTGGCCCCGGAGAAAACTGAAGGGCCAATGCCGATCTTGACCTTTTTGGGTATCGAGCTGGATGCACGAGAATTGGTCACCAGAGTGCCAGCGGCGAAGGTGGGGGAGATACTGGATTTCTTAGCAGTAGTGCGCACTTTGCGAAAAATGGATCTGCGGACGGCTCAAAAGCTTTAGGTTACCTCAATTTCGCATGTAGGGTAGCAAGGGGAAGCCGTACTTTCTGTAGGCGGCTGGGTCTGTCCATGTCAGGTGCAGTACTTCCACACCATAGGATACGAGTTTCCTTGACATTACGAGAGGACATTAGAATATGGGAGATCTTTTTGAAAAACTACAATGGGGTACAGATGTCTTTTGGTGAGTCAGACACTGTGTGGCAGGTCCAACTTTTTTCGGATGCGGCGGGAGCGTCGGGTTTTGGCTTATACTGGGATGGGAGGTGGTGTGCGGAAACTTGGCCTGCATCCTGGTTGCAGCAGGGAGAAGCATCGCTTTTCTGGAGTTTTTTCCCCTATTAGTGGCGCTGGCAGTATGGGGACGGGAGTTAGCCAACAGGACAGTGATCTTTCAAGTGGACAACATGGCGGTGGTAGAGTTGGTCAACAGACAGAGAGCAAGGGACCTCAGAGTTTTGCGCTTGTTGCGGCAGTTCATGCTGTTATGTTTATCTTTGAATGTTATTTTTAAAGCTGCACATATACCGGGGGTTCACAACGAGATTGCAGACTCCCTATCTCGTTCACAGTGGCGGCGTTTTCGCGAATTGGCACCTGGAGCGGAACGGAACAAGACTGTGGTCCCGGCAGACATTTGGGAATGGGGGGCATGATGATCACAGGGCTAGTGGAGATGTCATTAGCGGTATCTACGTGGCAAAATTACAGACTTGGATGGTTGGAGTTTCAATCTTTTGAACCGTTTGGGGGCAACTTTTGGGCGCAGGGCCTGCGAACGCTTGAAGCTCGGACCAGACGTTTCGTGCTTTTTCTGATCAGAGAGGGTTTATCTCCAGCTACAATTGGGGGAAAACTGACAGGCGTTTCTTTCTACGGGAAACTCTTTTTCGGTTATGACCCAGCGAACAATGATTTATTGGGTAAAATGTTGAAAGGCTGGAGCAGGGTCAGGGCCAGTGGGGATAAACCAGCAAGAGAACCCATTACGTTTGACATACTGTTGGAGATTATGCAAGTGTTACCGGTTTGTTGTACAGATGAGCACGAGGTGTGTTTATTCCGTTTGTGTATGCTGTGGATGTTTTTTGGAGCTTTTCGAGTGTCCGAGTTGTTGGGGGTGGGGAAAGAAATGGGGGTGAAGAGGAAGGAGGTGTGTATGCATAGGGACAGGTTGGGGATATGGCTCAGACGGTCAAAGACGGATCAGCTGGGTAAGGGCAAGTGGATATGGCTGGAAAAAGGGGGTGTGGAAGTGGCTTGTCCGATAGCAGAATGGATCAGTTTTAAGGCTAGGTGGTGGGGGCAGGTGACTCAGGGGTCTTTATGCATGCATCAGGGAGAAAGCTGACTAGTTATCAGCTGTTACAAGTTATGAGAATGGCGCTTGGACGGATAGGTCGGCGTGCAGGGGATTATGGTACACATTCATTCAGGATTGGCGCAGCGACTGAGGCAGCCCATTTGGGTTGGGACTGGGCTAAGATCAAGTCCATAGGGAGATGGAAATCTAGGTGCTGCTAGCGGTATGTCAGGCCTTGAGGAGAACAAAACAGGTGGGGGAGGTGTGGGTTTAGCTCACCAATACAGATTTTACAGTGTTTTTTCTTTGCAGGATGTGTGGCTGGGCCGCAGAAAGACAAGATGACGACATGGTTGGTCGGCCATTCGTTCGTTCATTGGGCGGCGAAATTTGCGGAGAATCAAATTTACGGCAGATCATTGGGACGGCCCAGCAGACACCATGAAGTGCGTTGGTGGGGCAAGAGTGGTATGAGGTGGGGGAGCCTGCTCCCCTTTATCACGGGTAACTTGCCGCAGTGGGGATGTCCGGACCTTTTATTGATTCATCTTGGGGAAAATGATTTAGTGAAGCTATCAGGGCTCACTTTGATACAACTTATGCAGAGAGATTTGGAACTTTTGAAACAGAAACTATGCAGGACATGCCTGGTATGGACGGAATTCGTGCCAAGAAGGGCATGGAGAGGGGCACTCAATCACGGAGCCATTGAGCGGGCTCGGAAAAAGTTGAATAGAGCCATGAGAGTTTTCTGCTGGGCCCAAGGAATCAAGATTTTAAGGCACGGGGACATAAAAGAGCAGGAGAAGGCTTTGTTTCGAGATGACGGGGTCCATTTATCGCAGTACTATCTAACAGAGTTAAGGTTGATATTAGAAAGTGTATGGGGAGTGAATTTGTGGATAAGAGAATTAAAAAAAAATTTTTACAAAAAGGGGGAAGTAGAAAATTATACAAGGACACATACAGAAGCGGAAAAAGGTTTGTTTTTTCTTGGGGTGGGGCAGCAAAACGCCTCATGGGTTTCGCTGGATGGCAGGAAATGGGGGAGGGTGGAGAGCCAGATGCGGGCTTGTCCACCCTTCCAGGGGGAAAAACAAGGAGGTGAAGGATCAGAGTGGGGGGGTAGGCTACAAGCAAGGAAGGCATGGGAGGAATAGGAGAGCGTATACGGTAGGAGAATTGAAGGGAGCTATTTGAGGAGAGAATGAAGGCAAAGGAATTTGTAAAAGTTAAGGTCTGGTTTAAAAGGACGATATGCAGTTAAATGTTAAATGATGTTTGTGTTTAAAACCTGTCCTAAAATAAATGACCTTTTACACCAAAAAGAGTGTCACGTATGTATGTCCCGATGGAGGGGCCCACGGAGAGAGAGACTCGGTCTAGTCTCTCCGCGGGTACGTTCGGGACGGAGGAAGTGGCGCGGAGGCGCCCCATTGGAGGACAGGTAAGTGGGGGAGGGTTTAGCTAGGAGTTTATAAGGGGGGTGGAGGGTGAGGTCGGCCTCTTCTCCGCGCCGACTAGGTAGTTTAGGGAGCGTGTTTATGACCACCCACCCACCCAGCATAGGACGGCAGGGGTGAAGACTATATTTAGGTCAGGTAGGGAAGGTAGGTAGGGTTTTTTGTTAGCAGTCATTTAGGGCAGGTGATTTGAGAGCTAGCAGGAGATGGGGGAGGGTGGAGAGCCAGATGCAGGCTTGTCCACCCTTCCAGGGGGAAAAACAAGGAGGTGAAGTATCAGAGCGGGGGGGTAGGCTACAAGCAAGGAAGGCATGGGACGAATAGGGGAGCGTATACGGTAGGAGAATTGAAGGGAGCTATTTGAGGAGAGAATGAAGGCAAAGGAATTTGTAAAAGTTAAGGTCTGGTTTAAAAGGACGATATGCAGTTAAATGTTAAATGATGTTTGTGTTTAAAACCTGTCCTAAAATAAATGACCTTTTACACCAAAAAGAGTGTCACGTATGTATGTCCTGATGGTGTACTATTCGGCTTCTGTAAACTGAAGGTTCAACTCTCTCCCGGCAGCTCTGAAAGCTTCTGTTCTGTGCCGGGCTCCTTTCTAGTGACAATGTAGACATTCTTGAAATAAGGAATGACGAGGGTGTGGGCTCTCCATCACTTCCCTTAAAGCAAATTGTCTGCAGCGAAATAGTCCCTTAGAGCCGCCATCGATCTGTTCGGTGTAGGAGGCGTACTAGTCCTCTGAGAGAGCTGGAGTTCACTGTCAGTGCACGTGGACGTCGCTTACTTTGGTGCAGCTGGTGCAGTGGCACCAGGGTCCATTTTCTTCGTGCGCATTAGGGCCCATGACACTTTGCTACCCTACTGCTGGACAGGCGTGAAGCTGACGTCAGCATAAGGGGACTGGCGGGTTTGGGTGAATGGTGCAGCTGGTTTCTGCCGGAGTATAAATGAAGGCTCCAGTCAGCGAATCTCCGCCTTCCTTGAGTTTAGAAATGAACAATCCAAGGCTCTTGGAAGGGTCCTTAGAGTAAAAAGATCTCTAGGCGAGTATTACATTTCGGTGCAAAAAACACTGGAGTATGTCTCGCGGCTTACCCCTAATACTGAATGCAGGAGCTATATTTTCAGCAAGCGTTGGTGGTATAGTGGTGAGCATAGCTGCCTTCCAAGCAGTTGGCCCGGTTCGATTCCCGGCCAACGCAGCATTATCTTTTCTTATTATTTAACAGTGTAATCACTATGTATTTTTTTTATAGAAAGTTATTGAGCCCCTCACAGTGTTAACATTGTTCAGAACCGCGCGCTCTCACGGCCGCACTGAGATAAAAATGCTGCCGACTGTGTTTCGGATGGAAGTTGGTGGAGAGTTGCGGGAAGAGGGAGGGTGCAGATCTAAGGAGACGACGAAGGAATGATGTCACGGGCGGGTTGGATTATCACCCACGAGTTTGTGTTCTCCATGAGCGTTACTTTACTGATAGCTAACACTCGGGCTGAAAATACAAATATTTACAGTCCGTTCTGAAAAGAATCATGGAATATCCCAGGAGTTCAGGATCGAACACAGTATAGTGGACCGATATATCCTCGCAGCTTCAGATACTGGGCGTGACCGTCCGGGAACTCGAAGGCCGTTTCTCACTTCTATGTCGGTCTTTCGTAGGAGGAAACATTTCTCCGCCCTTTCAGCGTTAAGAGCATCTCCAGTCCATCTACCACTGGGGATTCTCCCGACGTGTCCTGTGGCCAGCCCTGCACGTTCCACGTGGCAAAGGATCATTCGGAAAACGTGATATTAATCCTTTTCAAAACATGACTAAATTATTCTAAAAAGGACCTTTACCCTGGTCTGCTCAGTCAGCACAGCTAGTTAGAACTACAGTGGTGTGAACGTGCAACATTTTGTTTTACGAAAAATTATGAAAACTATCCGGAATTTTGTGGAATTCACTTTGTGGTGGCTACTGTGAAAATTGAAAACTTAAAAAGTGACTGAGAATTGAGAGAAGACCGATGAGAAATACATTTAGCAGCAACGAAATTCTTAAAATATGTAAATGTTGCATTATGTGAAATTTGTAAATCTTGCCAGTGTAGTAAAACTTTTCGCTCAGGCTTGGTGGGAAAATGGTCCTAACACAAAAGTCCAACTTTATTCATTCTACATTTGCATGCAAAGCTTACGTCTGGTGATCCTCAATGCCCAAGGAATTTACAGGTGATGTTGTAAGCTCTGGGACATATATCGCTCTTGCATTTTAAACAAAGTAGTGTTGCAAGGTTACTGATATGTAAAAAAGAAAGTCTGACTTCCTCAGAAAGTTGTATCTCAGTTGAATGTCAGAAAGGGTCACGCGAGCACCTGCGTTGTCATAATCATCAATGTGTCCTGATGCTGCCTGTCTGTGGAAGGAGCGCTACACATTTGAGAGCATAACTATCAGTCTTAAGTGCACCACTCAATCACAGCTGAATTCTTGCTGCTTCCTAATTACTGACACAAGTTCTTCAATTAAGTGTTCATGATTTTGGGAGCAAAACATCAAACCCCGAAACTCAAAGTTAAGGCACTGACCAAAACACCAGAATCAGGAAAAATACAATGTATTAAATAATTCCAATATGAGCTCAGTTGGACCTACTGAACAGCTGAGTGCTAGATCACAGAAAAATGAAAGGGTTTTATTACAAAATGTCAAAAAGTAAAGCAGTACAGAGTCAAAGCCACGAAGACTTCATTGCCGAGGTATACCGAGTATGTAAGAGCCTGACATTATTCTGAGCTCCAAGGGGACAGTAAAATCCATAGGAACATGGGCAGCATTCCTAGCGGCATTCAGGAAAGCTCAGGCTCTCCCTCCACACTGAGTGTTTTTATACATTGTCCTTGCATACTAAACAAAAGTTCTGCATATTCATCATGTTGCTACTTGTGAGCAAGTGAGCCCATGAAAAATAAACATCATTGTGCCTTAACACCTAAGCACTAACCCACCACATGAAGAATATTTAAGCGCCCTCTATGCTAATGTCGTCCGGAGATGCTCAGACGGAACAAGATAGATTAACAATAATGAGTTATGTGAATGAATATGTCTCAGTGAACAAGTGGAAGAAAATGAAACATGTTACATGTTACAGCTGAACTGGAGCAGCTTCTTCTTGGACAGAACCACATCAACAGTGGAAACAAATACATTCATTACATCTCGACTGTTCTTTGAGGAGTCTTGGGGAGAGGTTGTGCATTTGTGCCTTGTCACAACCCTTTGCCTTACAGCATAAGGGGCACATTGGTTTGAAGATGAGGCCATCAAAAAACCTGTGTGGTTCAATATTAAACAAACCATCAGCCACCCCTTTCCATTGGAAGCAAACTTGACTATGGGCCTGAATCTCATTTTAGAGATCTGGTTACTTCATCACAACAGTGAGGGATTACCCGTCCGGCAAAATATAAATCACATTATATCCTATGGGGTTTATATTTCAGTGGATGGGCTGTCTCTCACTGTTGTGATAGAGTACCCTGTCTGACAAAATCTAAATCAGGCCCTATGTCCCACCACTCTTATCCACACTCTAACAAGATTCTTAGAAACACAATCTCACCTTACAGTCAGTAGATAAAGCCCTTTCATCCATAAACCCACCCCCAATGACACACCATCCTACAAACTGAATGATCTCCATACCTCTCCACTAAAGGCTCACCACATCTTCTTGTGGAAACCTCACCGAAAATTTGCCCTCGATTTCTTCAAAACAAGCTAACCCCTTCACTGACACAAACACAGGTTTTTGCATCTCACTTCCTCTATTGGACCCCTACTAAACTCTTTAAACTAAAACTAATAGATTCTGACCCCTGTTGGTCCTGTAAATCATCACCTGGTGACATTGAGCACAGTGGCAGCCGGTAATTTTAGGAGGGAGGGGGTCGGGCGGGAAGCACAGACACACTCACACTTATTCATTCACATGCACGCACATCCATTCACAACACTCATCAACATTCAAACATACACGCATGCACCAAACGTTAATTTAAAACACACACACACTTACCTTCAGCTCGGAGGTCCCAGGAGGGTGGGGACTGCTGCCTTCCCTCTCTGGCTGACCTTAGGTAAGCCAATGAGGGAAGGCAGCAGTCTCAACTTCGTCACAGAGTGGGATGGGGTCAGTGAGACTTCTGACCTTTCCCCACTCTGTGACGAGGTGTCACTGATTGACACTCACCCTGGGCGCTTCGGGGCTTAAACCTGAAGCGCCCAGGTCGAAGTCAATTGGTGACTCTTCCCCTCGTCACTGAGGGGAAGGGCCTCGAGGCACCTTTGCTGAGGAGGTCACGCCCATAGGAGCTGTGACCTCTTCAGCCCTGCAAAGTTCAGCTCAGGCAGCCAGGAATCTGCATGTCTGAACATGAAGAGTGTCTGTCAGGCTGACCTTTGCTCGGCCTGACAGACACTCTTCATGAGGGGAAGAGGTGGGGGGTGCGGCCCCTGCACCCTAAAGGACGGGACGCAGCTGATTGAGCATATGTTCCTCTCATGCCCTTGCCTATCCTCCTTTAGGGCAGATATCACATCTCAACTGAATAAAATGTTCAAAACCTCCATCTCATTGAGCTTCCCAGTGGTGATACTTGGGCCATACACAGCAGAACCACCTATCAAAACCCCAGACTCCGACCTCGCCCTACTGGATGTACTGCTCTCTAATGCTCTTAACTTTGTAGCGCTGGACTGGAAATTCTTTAACGATGCCTCTCACCGTACATGGTGGGTGTGGGCCACTTACCTTAGAAGTACACATATAGCACAATCGCATGACAGGAGCAGCCCTGTGACATTGCAACACATATGGGGACACTAGACACCCTCATTCACAACTTGCAGCATCCGTGAAGGTATCATTCGGCCTTGCTACCCTGACATGAGATTCACATTCTGCTTCGATTCTGCTAGACCAACAACCTGTCCACATTGCTCCCCCTTCTTCTCTCCTATCCCGCCCCTTTTTCTTTAGCCCCTCTCTACTTTCTTTTTGCTTTCTTTATCTCTATTTTTTGTGTCGGTCATGCTCACAGATAGAGAGTACACAAAGTGGTGTTTTTCTCAGAATGATATAAATCTCAGTCTTTACTCACAGTGACCGAACTTGTGCAAAAAAACTTTTAACTCAGCTTCCTGGTTCAACGACACCTGGAAGATGTTCTTTGACATCACCTCTACCATTATTATTACTGTGCCCTTCAAGCTCCTTACAACTCCATGATCAACAATTAGTGTTGTTATGCTTTTGTTGATTCAGCCAAAACCTTTTATAAAATATTTAGAACAAAACAAAAACCCCGCTTAATAAATGTATTTAAGAAATCAGTGCTGACAGGTAGTGCAGAAGCGTTGTCACGTGACTTGGTCTGAGCCAGTAAAAGCAGAGAAGCCCAGAGGCACAGAATGGGACTAGTAGAGGCAAGACATGCCAGGGAAAATGGATTCCCCTTCTCTTTCAACCCTACTGAACATTTAGAGCTCTCAGGATTCCCGGTCCAAGTTTGAGTAGGTCATCCTGCCCAGGCCTGTTTTTTTTTAATTCTGGGAATTGTGTCTTGGGTTTTTAATGTGAGAAATATGAATAAAGAACCAAGAATGCAAAGAAAAAAACTGGACTGGATGAGCTATTGATGGATGGACCTGAGAAACTTGAGAACTCTGAAGTTTAATAAGAATATCCTTTTTTAATAGTATAAACTTCATATCACATCCCCCCTTTCCCACCCCATTATGCAATAAAACTCTCCCTTGATTGCCGGATAAGTTTGTTCTTCATGAATTCCAGCACACATACATATACTTTTATACACTCATTTATACATACATAAGTGCAGAAAAGAAGCATGGAATGTGAGGGATAGCAACATGAAATGTGGGGGCCAAAGGTACAATGTGAGGAAAATGCATATGGAATCCTTGCTGTGGGTGGACTGAAAGGTGAATTTTGGGGTCAGAAAGATTATTGCCCAGTGACCCTTCCTTCTGCCACACCTTCAGCCAGCTTTCTAAAGATCCTTGCATTTCATTCTGGGCCTTGCACTTTCATTGTTCCCATTACAACCATGAGCCAAGAAGTCCTAACATTCATGGTGACCCTGAAAACTAGGACTGGTGCTACTTGACCACTATCTAGAAACGCAGAACCCAGTGGACAGATGCCTGAAGACTGGTGAATAGAATGAAACTCTGAACTGGCCCTTGAGACCCACCAGGCCTCTGTAGACCTCACCGAGGCTAGTGAACCTCTTCTGCACCAAGAACATGGCCACCTCCAGGTTCAGTCAACAACAGAGCATTTACCACAAGCCCCAGCAGCCCACATTAGAGAACAGAGGACCCACTCCATCCTCTCCATGGCCCCTGAGGTGTCCACCCAGACTTACAACTTATCACATTCTGCAATCCGTTCCCTGTCTTTCTAGCTGGATTTTGTTTCTAGACTGACACTGCCTCATCTGTTCTCCTTCGAAGTGTATTCATCTAGTCTTTACTGCATGGGTATTTATAAGATCTAGACACCCATGAAGGTATCTTTCTTACGTTTGCACCATCCTGCCTTCGTTAGTACTACTTATGATTAGCAGCTGGGGATTATATTTGTTTATTCTTGAGAAAAATGTGACAATCTGCTTATTTCCATTTTGACAAAATGTTGACGATTTGTGTTTTGCAGTTGATGGTTCATGGTGTGTGATGGTGATTTGCAGTGGGGATCTAGAAGGCGCAAACCCCCAGCTTGTGTAAACAATGTTACATTCTTTAAAATTACATAAAGTCTGTTGAATGGTATGAAAATGTGCAAAGTGGCAAATTCAATTTGCCAGTGATTGTTTTTTCCATGGATAGATGCACGTTTGGCGTTTTGCCACCACTAGCCGGAACCCCCTAAATTATTTGTATTAGTTGTGGTATCATCTATCAAAATCAAGGGCCTGATTTAAGAAAAGTGGCGCTACACGCAGTGCCCCCTTAATGCCACCATGTGTGCGCCATGTTTAACACTCGGCACTCCATGGCGGTAGCTAGGGACACTAGTTTGGCGTGTTGCACGATTAGTGTAAAAAATTTTGATGCTAACCCTGCAAAGCACATTGAGGTCCATTGAAAACAATGACGTGCCTCCTTTTAACGCCTGCTCTGTGCAGGCATTAAAAATGCTGCAAAAACTGGTGCAAAGAAATCTTTTAGATATCATTTCGCTATTTTTTCGGCCCCCCCTAACGGGGAAATGCCCCGTGAATACATTATGCCTGGCGCAGGCAGAATGTGGCGCAAGGGGTTACAAAGTGGCGCATTACATGCACTGTGCCACTTTGTAAATATGGCGCAGCAATTCTGGCCTCGTTGGACCTCATTAGCGTACAATAAATGACGCTAATGTGGCGCAAGGCCCTCTTAACTCTGGGCTCACGTTCCTCGCACCTTTTCCTCGCCTGACTTAAACATTAGCACAACCCTCGCAGTGGAGATCTTGGCCACTGGGGCAGTCCGGGCGGGTACCTGGTGCCCTCATGCAAGCAAGGGAAACGCATCCATGTCCTCTAACTAAGTAACAAATGACAACAGCTATTGGGTGTTGTGGACCTCACAAACCCACCGATCCGGGTACCACTGCACCTGCTGCACTATTAACAGGTACCACTAATCAAGTGACAGGGAAACAGGGCGATCACCCCAAAGAAGTTACTAGTATTGGTGGTCCGGGAGGCGGAGCTCTGCCCGGGTGCCTTCGAGGCACCTTCGAGGCGGGTGACTTTTTAACAGAAAGTTTGACCGCTGAGGTTGTGGGATTTCGCCTGACTTTAGTGACAAATGCCTGATCTTGCACTTGCGCTGACACATGAACTGTTTCTTTTTTACAGTCTGTATCACACTTGGCAGCGTCATAAACCAGCCTTGGCAGCGGTAAAGCAAGATTATGGGTGTCACGAAAAGTCCGAAGTGCCTGGAAACAGGAGTGTGGATTACCCTGCTCGCCGGAAGGAGCTGTACTCGAAAGTATGAATTATTTAATGATTTTTACATTAGCAACAGCTGCGTGTGGGTCACAGTAAAGAATACTTTCTTCCATCATTTTTCAAGAGCAAAACATCGCCTTCGCCACAACGTTGCATGCCTGGTCTTGGTACTCACTTTCAATCCATTGTGAAAGTCCTTGCACAGCTGACCTCGTGGCGCAACGGTAGCGCGCCTGACTCCAGATCAGAAGGTTGCGTGTTCAAATCACGTCGGGGTCAGGAGCGAATGTATTTTAGTCTTCTAAAATTAAAATCTTGTAGGTCGAACTACTTCCGAAACCAAAGTAGGAATTATTTTTAGCAAACACTCCTTTTATCTAAAAATAAACGTTGTATAATTATCTAAAAATAAATGCGGATTCATTTGCTAAGGATTTAAATGGAACAAATCTCCTACTTACCAAATGCTCCGGGTACCTAGAAGCCATGCATCAGTTACATTGGTTTTATACCTCTTTAATTTTCAAGAGTTTAAGATGCACTAGGCAACCAAAATAAAAAGCCTGAGATGCACCGAACAACCAAAATACACAATTCTGTATGATATTAACAGGTAATCAAGAGCGTAGGAGATAATACTTTCCTTGGGGGGGGGGGGCCTTGTGGATGTTTCAATCGACCCCATACAAATCGCCGGTTGTTTGCGAACTGCAAACTCCGATAAATGGACACAAGCATATAGATAGGGCGTGAAATAGGGAGAAAGGAAGGCATGTTCTCACAGTCTGAAAGTAGCTTTTATTGTTATTTACATTCATAAAGTAATTGCTCATATGTGAGAATAACATTAATTTGCCATGCGCACCAAGCAAATAAAGGTAGGAAGGTAAAAAGGAAGAACATATTCTTTGTGCCCAACACCCACCATGCCCCTCGCCTCATGCCAATTAGAACCGCAGCGGAGATATCAAAAGTGATCAGGTACAACAATTCTAAACTGTGCTCTGAAACCATAGTTCTAATAACATTTCTACTCCTTTGTGTGATCTTGGGCAGCTCAACTCCACACAGTAAAAACTGGGAGCATTTACACTGAAGAAGCTCTCAGAGTTACAGGCTATAAAAAAACAAGGGATTCTGTAATCCCTGTATAAACGGCAGTCATTAATTTATTTGGAATCGGCTATTTGTGATGCACCCCTTCAATGATTATAAAGAAAAAACATTCACTGATTATAAAGAAAAGACTTCACAAAATGGCTAATATAAGGTTATTAGAGTTCAGTTCTGACATCACAATGCCTTCTGCCAGAGCTAGCAGCAGATCAGATCACAGAGCATAATTAATGCAGCTGTTTAAAGCAACAAATGAAATGTTTTCTTTCTTCTGCTCTGTTTTAGTAGCTTATAGTGACAGAAGCTATGCACTAAGGGTTTAAGTGGTTTGTGGGAATATTGATGGTGTAACCATGTATTATGTGGGATAAAATACCCCCTGGCATACATGATAAGGATATTGCAAGTCACCTCAGAGTTCCATAACTTATAAACAGACATTGGCAAAACCAATAGGTCTCACGTATGCAAGAGATGTTGGCTTTGCCAATGTGGTTTAGCCATGTGTGCACTAGCGTGGCTACTGTTCAGCATGGTTAAAAGTAAATGACATAAAGGAGAATGGTGTACCATGTAATGTCATTGTTTGGTGTAATGTAGAGTGTCATAGCGTATGTGGAGTGTCGCAGAGTGGAGTAGTGTCATAGAGAAGAGTGTCATAGAGTGGAGTGGCAAAGTGGAAAGGCATAAAGAAGATTGTAGTGGCGTAGAGTGGACTAAAGTAATGTGGAGTGGCGTAGAGAGAGTTGAATAGAGTGTCACTGAGCATAGTACATTGTCGTATAGTGGACGTAAAGTGTCTTAGAGTGGAGTAGCATAGAGTGGAGTAGAGTATCGTAGATTGAAGTGGCATAGATGGGAGTGGCATAGAGTGGAGTAGTGTGCCATTAGAATAGAGTGGAGTAAAGTGGCACTGAGTGGCTTAGAGGGAGTTGTGGAGAGAGTCATAGAGTGGAGTAAAGTGGCATTGAGTGGCTTAGAGGGAGTTGTGGAGAGAGTCATAGAGTGGAGTGAAGTGTTGTACAGTGGCACAGAGTGGAGTAGAGTTTAGTTGAGTAGAGTGTCAGAGTGGAGTATCATGAAGTGTTGTAGAGTGGAGTGGTCTAGAGTGAAGTGGAGTGGAGTACAGTGGTGCAGGCTAGATTGACTTAGAGTGCAGTGGCACAGAGTACATTGTTGTAGAGTGAAGTGGTGTAGAGTGCATTGGTGTACAATGCACTGGTCTAGAGTAGAGTGGCGAAGTGCAGAGTGGAGTGGTACTGCATAGATTGCAGTGGCGTAGAGTGCTGTCGCCTAGAATAGTACAGAGTGGAGGAGAGTGGCATACAGTGCAGTTTTGTAGAGTAGATTGCTGCAGAGTAGAGTGAAGTGGCATAGAGTGGAGTGGTGCAGGGTAAAGTGTAGTGGCATAGAGTAGAGTGGTGTAGAGTACAGGGGTGCAGTGATGTAGAGTAGATTTGAGTGGTGCAGAGTGCATTGGCATAGAGTGCACTGGGATAGAGTGGAGTGGTACAGAGTAGAGTGCATTAACACAGAGTACAGTGGCCAAGTGCAGTGTTGTGAATTGGAGTGGCATGGAGTGGAGTGGTGCAGAGCAGGGTGGAGTGACTTAGACTGGAATGAGGTACGTTGCATTGGCATAGAGTTGAGTAGTACAAAGTAGATTAGAGAGGTGTAGAATGGAGTGATGCAGAGTAGAGTGGGGTGGAGTGGCGTAAAGTAGCACATGCATGGTGTGGTAGCGCACTGCCATCACAGACTACACATCTTACATTGAATTGACCATTACATTTGCACAGACATGCAGTTTTACTGAGAAAAGTAATAGATTTTCCAAGTAAATTATGAAAGAAAGTCTTAATTTTATTAAAGACATGGAGGCGAGTATTATGCTTATCTTTTCTTGCTTTATTTAAGTAGTAGCTGCAGTCACTAACACTAAACCAATCCCAAAAGGCAAGTGAACAAGAAGCCAATGGGAAAAACAGATCATGTAGTGCACCAATCAGATATAGGCAGTAATGTATGGTATACCTATCTTGACAGCAACCAGCCCTCTTTTCTTAAGTGAGAATAGTCATGAGAAAGTATTAAACATTGATAAAATACATGCAATAATGCCAACAACTGAAACTAATGAGACAAAGTCTTGAATCCAGTCCAAGTGGAAATCTTTAACATTTCTATCTGGAATTTGAAGACAAGGGTGACTGGAAGAAACCATCGCCGTGAGGAAACCCCAGCCCAAAGAAGGGTTGCAATGAAGTTTGTTAGGTGGAAGATGATGTTGTATTTTCTGAAACTAAAGGAGGGAAAGAGAGAAATAAGCACAGTTAATGAAATCATGAGGTAGGATAAAACTGGACTCCGTGTCTTTAATAAAATTACTTTCCTTCACAATTTACTTGGAAAATCTACATTTTATGACAAGACCAGAGGCTCATATTATGCTTGTTTAAAGCATATCAATATTCACAGACAATGCTGTATTAATAGGTTTGCATTAAAAGGTGCGAAATATAGAATCATTAGACCAATCAGCCGATCTCAGAATGTCCTCTAAGCATGAACCTGCCCAAAAGGCTTTGGAAGCCATTGCCCCCGGGACGAATGGGCTCCCAATTTAGAGGTATCGATACCGGCTAGGGTCATAACCCCATTAACCCATCAAGCTAGAGTGGGAGGCGAAACAGGTTTGTGTTTTATTTTTAAGGAGATGAGGAATTGGGTAACAGAGGACGTTCTGAGATGGAAAGTTCTACGTTCATACGATTTTAGGCAGTTTCCATCACATAGTTTAGGTTGATTGGGGAAAAAAAGATAAAAGACAGAAGAAATGTTGGTTTTGGTGTGTCTTGTAACATTGAAAAGAATACCATTAGGAGTGAAATGAAGGGGCAAAATATCTAAAAGCCTTTACATCTGAAACTCGTTTCCTAGAAATTAAACATAATAACATTGTTAATTTAGCAGAAAGCATTTTGAGAGATAATGAATCATTATCCGTCCAGGACAAAAACAACTGTAAAATAAGATTAACATCCCATAATTTGCTGTATTTAGGAATGGGGGATTAGAAAATGTTACCCCCATTAACAGACGGCATATAAGATGGTGTTCACTGACAGGCTTGCTGTTAATGAAAGGATGATTTATAGAAATAGCTGAACAATAGAGGTTGATTGTTCTATAAGATTTGCTTGAACCAGCGTGAGAAGCCAGGAAGTTGGCAATTAGAGAGATATCTGCTGAAAAAGGGATTGCAAGATTTTCCCAAACACCAGCTAGACCAAATGCACCAGGCTGATTTAAATGCCTTCGTTGTGCCTGGTGCCCATGACTTGCTGATATAGTTTGACGTTTCAGCTGAAATTCCTGGATAAGAGAGCAGAGACCTGTTATCTTCCAGGCTGAAAGATAAAGTGTGTTGTCGAGGACCAGGTCGTGAGGAAGACCCTGAAGGTTGAGGAGGAGCTCGGGAAAGGAAGGGAGAAGAATTGGGAAATCCATTACTAGTTTTAGGAGGGGAGGATACCAAACCTGTGATTTCCAGAAGGCAACCACCAACACTAAGTTGGCTTTTTGTCATCGCACCTGGGCGAGTACTCTGTTGGTCATCAGAAAGGGAGGGACAGCATAGTTTGTTGACAGGGACCAATCCTGAACAAAGGCGACTGTTGCTGAGGCCAGAGGATCCGTCTCCAACTGAAGAAGTGAGGAAGTTGGGAATTTAGGCTAGACGCAAAGAGATCTATGTGTAGTTGACCCTATTTCTGTGAAAGGGAATGGAAGACAGATGGATGAAGTTTCCAATCGCTGACGTTGCGCAGTTGGAGAGAATACCAATCTGCTACTGAATTGAATTCTCCTGGTAAGTATTCGGCTTGAACTGATATTTTGTTCTGGAGGCAGAACTCCCAGAAACCTTTTGCTAGCTCTGCTAACGGTTCCGATTTGGTAACGCCAAGACGATTGATGTACCTGACGGCAGATAGATTGTCCATCCGTAGAAGGATAGAACACTGAACCTTGTTCTTTGCAAATCTTTTTGATCACAATGGAGCCTGCAAGCATCTCTAAAAAACTGATGTGCAATGAAGACTCCTGTGGATACCATGTACCTCCAGTTGATACTTGACCACACCTTGCGCCCCAACCTGTTAGGCTTGCATCGGATTCTAACACAAGATCTGGGGCTGACGCAAAGATAGTTTTGCCGTTCCAAGCGTCCAGGTGATCTAGCCACCACTGAAGTTCTATACGGATTCTTGATCCAGGGGGATGGAATCTGAATAAGCAAGACCCTTGCGGAGGTGGCAAATTTTCAGTCTCTGAAGGGCCCGATAGTGGGGAGGACCTGGAAAAACTGCCTGAATTGAAGAAGAAAGCAGACCTACAGTCCTTGCAAGAGACCTGAGGGAGAGAGAAGGAAGGCGTAAAGATCGGGTTATCTCTGATTTTATAGCATTTACTTTTGACTCGGGCAGATGAAGAGTAGCTTCTGTGGAACTTACCAGAAAACTGAGGAATTCCATGACTTGAGATGGAGTCAGAATAGAGTTTTCGCTTATTATGAAGCCTAGGTTTGATAGAAGAGAAACAGTATATTGGATTTGTTTGTGAAGAGTCTGAATATTTTGACTCATTAAAAGGATATCGTCCAGATAGATTATTAGTCTGATGCCCTGGGCTTTGAGATGAGCCACCACAGGTTTCATTATTTTGGTAAAGCACCATGGGGCTAAGGAAAGATCAAATGGAAGGCAAGAGAGTTGATAAGTTTGATTTTGCCACCAAAATGGTAAAAATTTCCTGTGTTGGTGGTGAAGAAGAATAGTCAGGTAAGCGTCTTGAAGTTCGAGAAGTACCATCCAATCGTTCTGAAGTAAAGCATCCCTGAGATGCACAATAGTCTCCATTTTGAAGTGTCGATAGACCACAAATTGGTTGAATTGTTTTAAGTTTATGATTGGCCTCATTTTTTTGTTTTTCTTTTGAAACAGAAAGATGGAACTTAAAATCCCCGTTGGATGTCGATGGGTGATTTGAATTGCATGTATGCGAAGGAGAATTTGAATTTTTGGTGAAATTAGAGAGGACATATTAATGGATAAAGTTAGGGGTGGGGGCAGAGACATTTGAAAAGGTTTTTTGTAGCGTTCTATGGAATAGCCCTGAACCACACTTAAAACCCGAGGATCTGAAGTGATGTTTTCCCATCTGTGAAGAAAAAATGTTTAAACGACACCCTACGGAAAGATGGCCAAAATGGACACTTACTTGTGGGATAATGAGATCTGAAGTTCCACTGATTCCAACCTCTGAAGCCTCTTGTTCTTTGGGGGTAGAATTATGGACAGTATTCTTGTTGAGAAATAATGGAGGAGCCTCTGTAGCCTTGAGATCTGGCAAAGCTGGCGGTAAAGGAACTCCTTCCTCTACCGGCACTGACAAAAACACAATTGCTGTATACTTTTTTAAGAGACTGTTGAGCCTCATCCAGGGATGCAAACATTGTGATGTACTTGCTGGGTTCCTTGATGATGGAATCCCCGAACAATATACCACCAGATTTTGGCCCTGGATCAATAACAGCTATATTAGCTAATTTCGAATCCAGCTTAAGAAGTAACCCTTTGCGTCTCTCTTGTGTTATAACTGAGTTTGCATTTCCTAAAAGACAGAAGGCTCGCTTAACTCATCATGATAATTCCTCTGGGTCAATAGCGTAACTCTCCAGTCTTGCTAGCTCTGCCATGTCAAAAATGCAGGATAAAGGACCCACAATATCCAACATTTTATCTTGGCAGACGGACCAAGCTCTGTCCACCCCTTTACGAGGGTCTTTGCCGAATATGGTAAAGAAAGTAATCACATACGGGTCGATCACTGGAGTAGAGGTTAAATGTAGAGGTAAAGAAGGTCTGAGGCATTCGGAACAGAGCTTGGATCTGACTTGCATGTCCAACGGCAAGTGTAATTTTGCAGTAATATAATCTCACACATGGTCATGAGGGAAGCCACTCCGTGGAGTTAGGGTGGTGGATCAATTTGGGGTCAAACATGGGATTGCACTCTGAGTCCAGAACAGTTTTAGAATCAAAAGGGTCAACAGAGGGAGAAAAATGTTGTTTTTTAGAAACAGGTCGAGACCAGAAATCGGAGTGGTGCGTGTCATCTGCATCATCATTATCATCTGAATCGGGATCAACCAGGTCGTCATCCGTATCTTTGATAGTAGAAATCACAATCTTTTGTGCAGGAGATAGTAAGTGTTTGGTTTTGGACTTACTTTTGATGCCTGAAGTTTTCCCCTCCTGATTAGAAGGCCTGTGAGGAACTTCATCCTCTATCATTTGTGAGGCAGACTCACCATCCAAAAGCACAGAATTAGATTTAGATTGGGTATTTTGAGAAGCCACCATGGCTTTGTGCTTTCTGCTTTACCCCATAGATAGGGCCAGGTTAGATTGTGACATAAATGATGAAACAGTATTCGCAAATTGTTTGGAAACCTTGTTCATTGAGGATGACACCGCCTTAGCGACAGCGGAGTGAATACATTTATTCAAATTGCTTCTAAACTCCTCTTCGCTGTCATTGTTTTCACTGAAAAATGAACTAAAATCCATTTTGGTAAAGAAAGGGTTAACAACTAAAGGAAGTGTAATGGGAGAAGATTTGAGTCAGGGAAGGGTGAGAAAAAACGAATGCAGTCGATGGAGAGGGGTTTAACAGGCCGAAACAATCTGCGCCCTCAAAGGAAGGAAATGCGGTGCCGGAGCACACAAGTCAAGAGAGCCTACATGGTAAATAAAGGCTCTGAAAGCCTGGGCTCCCGAGAGCTGTAGAAACAACTGAGGAAGGAGTGAGAAGGCAGCACGAAGCCGACGTGTGTTTGAGGCAATAAGGAAAGGAGGCACTGCGTCGCTGAAGAGACGCTTGTGGTAACCGGGAGCCATTAGGGCAGACACCAAAGGTAACGGGAGGTACCGGGAGAGCCTGAAAACTCAGTATAACTTTGCAGATGCAACGAGAAATAAACTAATAATTGACTAAAATTCACCTTGCACAAGAGAAAACACACGTTTAAAGATAACATTTTAGAGTGTAACGGAAAATATACTTATCTTGACTGCGTGCAGCAAGAAAAGAGGGCTGTTTGCAGTCAAGATAGGTATACCTTACATTACTGCCTATGTCTGATTGGTGCACTAAATAATCTGTTTTTTTCCCATTGGCTGCTTGTTCACTTGCCTTTTGGGACAGGTTTAGTGTTCTTGACTGCAGCTACTATTCAAAGAAAGCAAGAAAAGATAAGCATAATATGAGTCTCCGGTCTTTGTCAGAAAATTAGTGCACAACTGTTATTGTGCGGAAATGTCATTACTTAGTTTATTGGTTTATTTTCACCATATTAAAATATTTGTTTCTACCATACATATTCTTAAACACCTGCACATTTCGTTTACACACATTTACATTTTTTTGTGTGGTAGAAAAAAATAACATCTACCAACCTTCCTCCAGCACACTCCCAGCAGCCAGCATGATTGTCATATACATCTTCTCACTTTGAAGCCAGAGTAGAAAAGATAAACACAAAACTCCATGGAACGACAAAGCTTGTCATTTGACCTTGGTCTTTGAAAGCACAGATAAGCACAGACAAGATATGAACAAGATGTAGATCCTGTTTACAGAAATCAAGCACTGGTGGAAGGATACAGTATACAGTAAAAAAGAAATGCTATACCAGAGGGACGAAATCAAGCTGGACAGCCTAAAACAGATACAGCTAGCAAACAGAAACAAAGTAAATGTGAGTTACAAACCAAAAGCTAATATTAAGCAATTGGCAGAATGCATTATCAGGGAAGCTTTCCAAATGTCCTTGAAATGTCGTAAGCAAACCACAAACCATACAGCTACATGCAGTGGTACGTTTCGACCTAATGAACTCATCCTTCAGCCTTGTTCTTCTATATGGTTATAGAACGTTTTATAATGTACGGCAGGGGGTACTTTATCCCTTATAGTAAGAACAGTGTACTGAAAGTTCTATCCGCATGCATGGCTGGGTGAAACTGCACTCTGACCTTCAAACCCCCATCTCCCGGACCTGTGCACCATCTGCCACCCTTACATCACTGGGAGGGGCGCTGTGTGAAATGGAATATTCATGATGAATCAATTATGATACACTTCAGAAGATTGGCTGAGAGACCTTGCCCTCTGTAACGCATAATAAAATATATGCAGCACTACCACTCCCTCCTTTGAGACTCAAAGATCCAACGATATCTGAGGACTGCTCTGAACCTTTTTATTCCACTCTGCTGAAGACGACGATGGTGAGCCATCGACCTCCTCTAGCCTAACCCACACATCATAGTAAGGATTCTATGCCCATGAAATTCTGCCACTATTCAGAGATGTGACAGATTAGAATCAATCAATCAATCAGGAATTTGTAAAGCGCACTACTCACCTGTGAGGGTCTCCATGTGCTGGATACAATATGACATCTAACCACTGCAACAATCAAACTGTGTCTTGCTAGGTAGGGCCTTTTACATGTGCTCTTATGGGCATGGGCTGCATTCACTGTATCTTTCTCTAATGTGACGTGTGCAGATTTATGCCCATGCACTGATGCAAACATTTTATTGCAGATGCCTTCGTCGGCTATCAACAGGGCCACTGGAACTATGTGTGTGTACGCTGCAGTGTATTTCACATAATTATGGATTTGCCGCATTTGCCACAAAATCCACCACCTGCTGCATAATCTGCAGATTTAATCAAATAAAAAATTCATATGGTTCAACAAATTACTAAAAACACAGTAAAACGTGTTTCAGCATTGTGATAGGCCCTTTTGGAAAAAGTTAACTGGTAACCTTTTTTGCTTGTTGCTATATTTAGGTGTTAAACTGCTACTAATGAGGTGCAACCTAATCCCACAGAGTGCTAAGAAGTGCAAAAATGACAAAATAATAAAATATTTTGATATACTACATCATTTGTCTCTTCTTGTCAAATAATTTAGTCAATCCTGTGACAAAATGTGGCCCTCTCCTACTGCATAATTCCAGTGGCTCTATCACCATTTTATCCACATGAAACTGTTTTTCTTTATTTGCCAATTGCTTCTGTCTGCACCCATGAAAATTTAAAATTAATAAAAAAATGATAATACAAAACAGAAAAAATAGTACACTTCAATATATTTCAATATGCTTAAGTATGTAACAAGAACAACATAAATAATAACGCTAGGCAAAACTGCCCAAAATGAAATGTGGTTTCTCCCCGTTTCCCATGCTCCAATCTATCCCTTCATTACAAAGATAAAAAACATCAAGCCTAGAAATAGAAACCCATCTAGCAGCTAAATTGTGTAGTGTAAAAATGTAAAATCTCGGCTCAATCCCACCTTCCCTGTTTCACCAAATGGTGTGATCTTAGGCAAATACTGTATTTCACAGTCTCCTTTCTAGCCTTCAGGCATCAGGCTAAATGAGAGCTGAGGCTCCCTCTTTATATCTTCCTCATTGTCCTGCAGGGCTTGTCTTCAAGATGGCAGGTGGGAGTAGGGCCGAGGATGGCATCAACATGCAAACACTGTTGTCTCCTCGACTCTCCCTTTGTTTTCACAGTTGCTTAAAGGGAGAAACTGTAAGCAGCAAAAATAGAAGGGCAGAGGGTGTAGTGGCCTCCCGACTCACCTTCATTCTGTGACCATCATATTGGTCACTGAAAACCAGAGGCAGTCAGCAGTTCAAGTGCAGGGCCATTACAAGTAGCGCTTTTGCGAGCTAATGGCCCTGCAAATCATAAAAGTTAAAGGGGTAATTATTTTGTCGCCTTGTCCCCCCACCCTCGTCCCCTGTGTCCTACACACTCCAAAATCTGGGGTGGGGGATACATCCCCTTTGTCCCCCACACTTCCTACACTCATGCAGGAAATATTAGGGTCAGACAAGGGCAGAAAATAAGCCCAGGCACCACAATAAAAGTGGCCCATGTTAGCGAATCAGATAGACAAATAACTGGGCTATGTTTGCAAATTGGTGCAGTTTTGAACTTGTTAGAACATGCAGCATATGTGTTTCCGAAGACTGCATGGATTTGTGGTTGTCGCAGGCAATCCATCAGTGGCAGCTGCCATATATAGATTGGTGGGGGGGCATTATTATAATAATAATTTAAAAAGTCACTTACCTTCTTTAGTTGCCAAGACGTCTTCCTCACTCCTGCATCTTCTGTCTTCAAAGCTGCAGCCCCAGGAAACTGCACTACCCAATCTGGCGCTGCTCTCATGCTGTTAAACAGCATAAGAGAAGCATCAAGATTGTAGGGAGTGGCCTCTCTCAACACTCTTAAGAGCACTGGAGGCCTGTGCTTTCTCTAACTTAGCTGTCCTTAGACAGCTGGGTTAGAGAAGTTTAAAGTGTGCATGTCAGGCTGGCCATCCAAAGATGGCCAGCCGAAAGGTCATGCACACTTTAAACATAATGCACAGCTCCCTGCTGCCACTCAGCAGCAATTGCCCTGCACGATCTTGACACTTGGTTCAGGATGGGTTGCTGAAAAATAAATTGGTAATAAATAAACTTTATTACCATTTTAGTTTTCAGCTGCTCTGGCCATTTTTCCAGGGGACAAAGCTCCTCCGCTCTCATGGAGGAGCCGCTCCTGCAATCTTTATTTTAAAATTATAGAAACTGTTAGAAATGGGGTCTGTAGTTGGCAGTCAGTTAACACCCTGACCAAGTAGCAAACCTCACTCTAGTCAGCATAAGAGAGATACACAGCTCAGATAACCCCTGCTCACCCTCTTGGTAGCTTGGCAGAAACAGTCAAGCTTATCTCAGAGACAATGTGTAAAGTATGTTTAAAACACTACAAAAAGAAACCACACCACTTTAGAAAAAAGGCAATATATATCTGAATCAAACTAGACCAAAACAACAAAGTCCTAAAAAATACACAAGTAAAGATATCAAATTTTAAAGTAAAAAGGGTCTTCATCCATAAGAATCAATGGGTGCCTTGTTTTAGCACAAAGTACCTGGTGTGCATAAAAAATAAAGCCACAGTGGCATGTGTGTGTTGGAAAAGCAAGCGATGCGTTGATTCCTTACTTGCAAGTGAGGCTGTGCTTTGATTCTTTCTCTGCCAGGTAAGCGATGAATCAATGCTTTCCTCGCAGGGAAGGGATGCATTGATTTCTGGACAAGAAGCCTAGGGTCTGTGCGGTGATGTTGAAGATTTTGACGCCCAGGGATGTTGCTATGAAAATCCGGACACACTGCAATGGCGAAGTCACGCTGAGTTTGTGATGTGTCGATTTCTGCATCCATGAGGCAGGCGCTGCAGTGATTTTACAGCCGCAAGGTAGGTAATGCGGCAATGTTTCTGCTGCTTGGCTGCAGTTTGTGGATCTTTACTCTGTTTCTGCCAGCGTTTCCTTCCAGGGGGCCAGGGACTGGATGTAGCACCTCTTGGCAAGTCAGGGGGTCTCAGCAAGAGAGCCCATGTGCTGGCAGATTAAGGGGGTTATTACAACTTTGGAGGAGGTGTTAATCCGTCCCAAAAGTGACGGTAAAGTGGCGGATATACCACCAGCCGTATTACGAGTTCCATAGGATATAATGGACTCGTAATACGGCTGGTGGTACATCCGTCACTTTACCGTCACTTTTGGGACGGATTAACACCTCCTCCAAAGTTGTAATAACCCCCTAAGTCTTTGATGGCCCTTAGACTTCTTGACAGGAGGCAAGCTCAGTCCAAGCACTTATAGAAACTTCACAAGCATGAAACACAGCAAAATCCAGTCTTTGTTCTCTTTCAGGCAGAAGCAGCAAGTGCAGCCCAACCCAGCAAAGCACAGACAGCAAAAGGGCTGTGCTCCTCCTCACAGCTCTTCAGCTCTTCTCTTTGGCAGAGGTTCCTCTTGATCCAGAAGTGTTCTAAAAGTCTGGGGTTTTGGGTCCACTACTTACACTTGTAGGAGGCTGGCCTGGCTTATAGTGGGTACCCTGTGGTTCTTACACCCTGTACCAGGTCCAGTTATCCCTTATTAGTAGAATATAGGTGTTTCTAGCAGCTTAGGCTGATAGAAGGTATCTATGGCAAAGCAGCTTAGGCTGAACTAGGAGATATGCAAAGCTCCTACTATACCACTTATATCATATGCACAATATCATAAGAAACACAATATTCAGAGTTACTCAAAATAAAGGTACTTTAGTTTTATGACAATATGCCACAAGTATCTCAGTGAGTACCCTCAGAGAGAAGGTAAGTAATATACACAAGTTATATATACACAAACCCAAAACAGGTAAGTAAGAGTAAGAAAAGTAATGCAAACAGTGTAGAATTACAACAGGATGCAATAGGTGAACATAGGCCTAGGGGCAACACAAACCATACACTCCAAAAGTGGGATGCGAATCACGAATGGACCCCATACCTATGGGAGCTTGTAGAGGGTTGCTGGGACTGTAAGAAAACAGTCAGGGAGTCCAAGATACCCCACTCCAAGACCCTGAAAAGTAGGAGTAAAGTACACCTACTACCCCAAAAGGACACAATAGTCATGATAGGGGGATTCTGCAAGAACCACAAACACCAGCAAAGCACTGAAGACGGATTCCTGGACCTGAGGACCTGCAAAGCAAGGGGACCAAGTCCAAGAGTCGCGATAGTGTCCAGGGGGCAGGAGCCCAGAAAACCCCGGATGAAGATGCAAGGAAGCTGCCTCCGGATGGAAGAAGCTTTGGATTCTGCAACAACGAAGAGAGCTAGGAAGTTCTCCTTTGGTTGAAAGATGTCCCACGTCGTGATGAAGGTTACAGATGTGATCCCATGCAGAAATACCGCAAACATGCCTTGCTAGCTGCAAGGGTCGTGGTAGAGGTTTTTGGGTGATGCTGGGGACCACGAAGGACCAGGATGTCGCCCCTTGGAGGAGGAGACAGAGGGGGCGCTCAGCAACTCAGAGAGCCCCCACAGAAGCAGGCAGCACCCGCAAAAGTACCCAAACAGGCATTTAGAAGATTTGTGAACCAGAGCTGGTTCAGAGTCACAAAGGAGGGTCCCACGATGCCAGAGGCCAACTCAGAGGGTTGAGCACTGCAGGACGGAGTGCTGGGGGCTCAGGCTAGGCTGTGCACAAAGGAAATCCTGGAAGAGTGCACAGGAGCCGGAGCAGCTGCAAATCACACAGTACATGGGTTTGCAGTCTAGCGTGGGGAGACAAGGACTTACCTCCACCAAACTTGGACTGAAGGATCACTGGACTGTGGGAGTCACTTGGATAGAGTTCCTGTGTTCCAGGTACCACGCTCGTCAGGATGAGAGGGGACCCAGAGGACGGGTGATGCAGTCTTTTGGTGCCTGTGTTCGCAGGGGGAAGATTCCGTCGACCCACAGGATATTTCTCCTTGGCTTCCAGTGCAGGGTGAAGGCAGGTGACCCCCAGAGCATGGACCACCAGGAAACAGTCGAGAAAGCCGGCAGGATGAGGCGCTACAATGTTGCTGGTAGTCGTCTTGCTACTTTGTTGCGGTTTCATAGGCGTCCTGGAGCAGTCAGCTGTCGATCCTTGGCAGAAGTCGAAGAGGGAAGTGCAGAGGAACTCTGGTGAGCTCTTGCATACGTTATCTGAAGAATTCCCCAGAGGAGAGACCCTAAATAGCCAAAAAAGGAGGTTTGGCTACCAAGAAAGGAGGATTGGCTACCAAGAGAGGTAAGAGCCTATCAGAGGGGGTCTCTGACGTCACCTGCTGGCACTGGCCACTCAGAACAGTCCAGTTTGCCCCCAACACCTCTGTTTCCAAGATGGCAGAGGTCCGGGACACATTGGAGAAGCTCTGGGCACCTTCCCTGGGAGGTACTGGTCAGGGGACTGGTCCCTCCCCTTTCCTTTGTCCAGTTTCGCGCCAGAGCAGGGCTGGGGGATCCCTTAACCGGTGTAGACTGGCTTATGCAGAGATGGGCACCATCTGTGCCCATCAAAGCATTTCCAGAGGCTGGGGGAGGCTACTCCTCCCCAGCCCTTCAAACCTATTTCCACAGGGAGAGGGTGTAACACCCTCTGTCAGAGGAAATCCTTTGTTCTGCCTTGCTGGGCCAAGGCTGCCTGGACCCCAGGAGGGCAGAAACCTGCCTGAGGGGTTGGCAGCAGCAGCAGCTGCAGTGGAAACCCCGGAAAGGCAGTTTGGCAGCACCCTCGTTCTGTGCTAGAGACCCGGGGGATAATGGAATTGTCTCGGGTGACAATTCCATGATCTTAGACATGTTACATGGCCATGTCCGGAGTTACCATTGTGACGCTATACATAGGTAGTGACCTATGTATAGTGCACGCGTGTAATGGTGTCCCCGCACTCACAAAGTCCGGGGAATTTGCCCTGAATGATGTGGGGGCTCCTTGGCTAGTGCCAGGGTGCCCACACACTAAGTAACTTGGCACCTAACCTTCACCAGGTGAAGGTTAGACATATAGGTGACTTATAAGTTACTTATGTGCAGTGAAAAATGGCTGTGAAATAACGTTATTTCACTCAGGCTGCAGTGGCAGGCCTGTGTAAGAATTGTCTGAGCTTCCCTATGGGTGGCAAAAGAAATGCTGCAGCCCATAGGGATCTCCTGGAACCCCAATACCCTGGGTACCTAAGTACCATGTACAAGGGAATTATATGGGTGTACCAGTGTGCCAATGAGAATTGGTAAATTTAGTCACTAGCCTGCAGTGACAACTTCAGAAAGCAGAGAGAGCATAAACACTGAGGTTCTGGTTAGCAGAGCCTCAGTGATACAGTTAGGTAACACACAGGTAACACATGCAGGGCACATACTATGAGCACATACTATGAGCACTGGGGTCCTGCCTAGCTTGATCCCAGTGACACAGGGGATAAAACATACATACATACAGTGAAAATGGGGGTAACATGCCAGGCAAGATGGTACTTTCCTACACAACCCCCCTCCCCCAAACGAAGGACAATAAGACTAGCCTTGTCCTGATGAGTCTTCATTGTCTAAGTGGAAATATCTGGAGAGTCCATCTGCATTGGAGTGGGTACTCCCAGGTCTATGTTCCACTGTATAGTCCATTCCCTGTAGAGATATGGACCACCTCAACAATTTAGGATTTTCACCTTTCATTTGTTTTAGCCAAAGTAGAGGTTTGTGGTCTGTCTGAACAATAAAGTGAGTGCCAAACAGGTATGGCCTCAACTTTTGCAGTGCCCAAACCACAGCAAAGGCCTCCCTCTCTATGGTAGACCAACGCTTTTCTCTAGGGGTCAACCTTCTGCTGATAAAAGCAACTGGTTGATCCTGGCCCTCAGAATTCAGTTGTGATAAGACTGCCCCAACCCCTAATTCAGATGCATCAGTTTGAACAATGAATTTCTTGGAGTAACATGGGCTTTTTAGGACAGGTGCAGAGCACATGGCCTGTTTGAGCTCCTCAAAAGCTTTCTGACAGCTAGCTGTCCATAACACCTTCTTAGGCATTTTCTTGCTTGTGAGATCATTAAGAGGGGCTGCTATGGAACCATAATTCTTGATGAATCTCCTGTAGTACCCTGTGAGGCCTAAAAAGGCTCTAACCTGGGTTTGAGATGTAGGGGGAACCCAATCCATGATTTTGCCCTGTAGTGGTGCAATCTGTTCTCCACCAACCAGGTGGCCCAGATAAACCACTTTCCCCTGCCCTATCTGGCACTTTGAGGCCTTGATTGTGAGGCCTGCCTTATGCAGGGCCTCCAAAGCTTTCCAAAGGTGGACCAGGTGCTCATCCCAGGTTGAGCTAAAGACAGCAATAACATCAAGATATGCTGCACTGAAAGCTTCCAACCCTTGCAGGACTGTGTTCACCAACCTCTGAAAAGTGGCAGGTGCATTTTTTAAACCAAAGGGCATTACTGTGAATTGGTAGTGCCCTCCTATGGTAGAAAATGCAGTCTTTGGTTTAGCATCTTCTGCCAATCTGATCTGCCAATACCCTGCAGTCAGATCAAAAGTGCTAAGATACTTGGCAGAAGCCAATGTGTCAGTGAGCTCATCTGCCCTGGGTATAGGGTGAGCATCAGTTTCTGTTACCTGATTGAGCCCTCTGTAATCTACACAAAACCTAATCTCCCTCTTTCCATCTTTGGTGTGAGGTCTTGGTACAAGCACCCCTGGGCTAGCCCATGGGCTTTCAGAAGGTTCAATCACCCCCAAATCCAACATTGTCTGCACCTCTTGTTTAATGTAGTCTCTGACATGGTCAGGCTGCCTATACATTTTAGTTTTGAAAGGCAGGCTGTCACCAGTGTCAATAGTGTGTTCACACCAGGATGTGTTACCTGGTACAAGTGAAAGAGGTCTGAACATTGGCTTAGGAGATTGTCTAACTGCAGAACAGAAAGACAACTGCATCAATCTGCTAAAACTACTCCCTCCACTAAGGCATCTGCTTCAGTGGTGGAGAAGAGATCAGGGAGTGGGTCACTCTCTTCTTCATGTCCCTCATCTGTTGCCATGAGCAGGGTGAGATCAGCCCTGTCATAGTAGGGTTTCAGGCGGTTGACATGAATCACCCTATGGGGACTCCTGGCAGTGCCCAGGTCTACCAAATAGGTAACCTCACCCTTTTTCTCAACAATTAGATGGGGTCCAATCCATTTGTCTTGGAGTGCTCTTGGTGCCACAGGCTCCAATACCCACACCTTCTGCCCTGGTTGGTACTGGATCAGAACAGCCTTCTGGCCATGCCATTGCTTTTTCAGCTCCTGGCTAGCCTGAAGGTTTTTACTGGCCTTTTTCATGTACTCAGCCATTCTGGTTCTTAAGCCAAGTACATAATCCACTATGTCCTGTTTAGGAGCTTTTAAAGGTTGTTCCCAACCCTCCTTCACAAGAGTAAGTGGACCTCTTACAGGGTGCCCATAGAGGAGTTAAAAGGGGCTGAAGCCCACTCCTTTTTGGGGTACCTCCCTGTAAGCAAAAAGGAGGCAAGGTAACAGGACATCCCATCTCCTCCTGAGTTTTTCAGGGTGTCCCATTATCATTCCTTTGAGAGTTTTATTAAACCTCTCAACCAGACCATTTGTTTGTGGATGGTAAGGGGTGGTGAACTTGTAGGTAACACCACACTCCTTCCACATTGCTCTTAAGTATGCAGACATGAAGTTGCCAACTCTGTCTGATACTACCTCTTTAGGAAAACCCACCCTAGAAAAGATTCCCAGGAGGGCCTTTGCCACTGCAGGAGCTGCAATGGTCCTTAAAGGTATGGCTTCAGGATACCTTGCAGCAAGGTCCACTACCACCAAGATAAATCTATTGCCTGAAGCAGTAGGAGGGTCAAGGGGGCAAACTATGTCAACACCTACCCTTTCAAATGGCACCCCAACCACTGGAAGTGGAATTAGAGGGGCCTTTGGAGTGCCACCAGTCTTGTCACTGGCTTGGCAGGTCACACGGGACTTACAAAAGTCTTTGGTGTCCTCTGAGATATGAGGCCATTGAAACAAGGGGACAAGTCTTTCCCAAGTTTTCGTCTGGCCCAAATGCCCAGCCAAAGGAATGTCATGTGCTAGAGTGAGAAGAAACTCTCTGTACTGCAGGGGAATGACCAATCTCCTGGCTGTTCCAGGTTTTGGGTCCCTTGACTCTGTGTACAAGAGGTTATCTTCCCAGTATACTCTATGACTGTCACTGACATCCCCATTTTGCTGCTTGACAGCTTGCTGTCTGAGACCCTCTAAAGTAGGACTGGTATGCTGTGCCACACTCAGCTTGTCCCTGGCAGGCCCCCCTCCACCCAAAAGCTCAGCAGTGTCTGCTGCCAGCTCCTCTGGTGTAGGTTCTGCACAAGGAGGAAATTCCTCTTCCTCAGAAGGGGAATCATCTGTAGAGGGAGGGATAATGGGTAGGGATTTACCCTTTGTACCCCTAGCTGTAGGGAGCACTTGGTCCATTGTTCCAGGATCCAACTTACCCTGTCCTTTTTGCTTTTTGGCCTTAGCCCTGGTTAAAGCAAAAATATGCCCAGGAATGACCAGCATTGCTGCATGGGCCTCCAACTCCACTTATGCCCAAGCTGATGTCTCCAAATCATTCCCTAGTAGACAGTCTACAGGTAAATCTGTGGCTACCACAACTTTCTTTGGACCAGTAACCCCCCCCACCCCCCCCCCCCCAGTTGAGATTCACAACAGGCATGGGGTGGCTAAGAGTGTTGTTATGAGCGTCTGTCACTTGGTACTGCTGACCAAGTAGGTGTTGCTCAGGGTGGACCAGTTTTTCTATCACCATAGTGACACTGGCTCCTGTGTCCCTGTAGGCCTGAACCTCAACACCATTTATTAGGGGAAGTTGCTTGTACTTATCCATATTAAGGGGAGAAGCAACCAAGGTGGCAAAATCAATGCAACCATCAGAGACTAAAACAGCCTCTGTGGTCTCCCTTACAAGACCAACCCCAACTACATTGCCAATAGTGAGCCCAGCTACACCCTTGGATTGGCTATAAGTAGTAGATTTCCCACCACCACTGCTATTACTAGGGGCACTAGAATTTGCAGCAGGGGTTGTGGTGGTGGGAGGTTTGGTGTTTTTCTTTGGGCAGCTGGAATCAGTTGCCCAATGGCCTTTGACTTTACACAAATAACACCAAGGCTTTTTAGGTTGATTATTAGAAGAGGATTTGGACCCACCACCCCCAGAGGATTTTTGTGGGCCTGATGAAGACTCAAAATGTTTACTTTTGTCCCACCCTTCTCAGAAGACTTACCATCCTTCTTCTTGCCATTCTTGTCACCCCCTGTATGAACTTTTCTGTTCACCATTGTTCTGACCCACTTGTCTGCCTTCTTTCCCAATTCTTGGGGAGAGGTCAGATCCGAGTCCACTAGGTATTGGTGCAACAAGTCAGACACACTGTTGTTCAGAATATGCTCTCTCAGGATAAGATTGTACAGGCTTTCATAGTCAGATACCTTACTGCCATGTAACCACCCCTCCAAGGCCTTCACTGAACAGTCCACAAAATCTGTCCAGTCTTAAGAAGACTCTTTTCTGGTGTCTCTGAACTTAATCCTGTATTGTTAAGCCAAATGCATCCAAGAGTGCATCTTTCAAAACTTTGTAGTTGTTGGCTTCCCTTTCTCTAACAGTAATGAGCCTATCCCTACCCTTTCCATTGAAAGATAGTGACAAAATAGCAGCCCACTGCCTTTGAGGGACCAACTGTACCATACAGGCCCTCTCAAGTGCAGCAAACCACTTATTAATGTCATCCCCCTCCTTGTTAGGGGGGACTATCTTGTGCAGATTCCTGGAAACTTGCTCTCTAACAGGATTGCTATCAGGAATACTGCTGCTACCACCATGGTGAACTAACCCCAACCTCTGTCTTTCCTTCTCTATGTCTAGGGATTCCCTAAGGCCAGCTGCTGCTGTTTAAGCTTCAGTATGGTCTCTTCAACCCTCAACTTTTTGAGTTCCCTTTCTAACAAGTTATCCTCAGGGTGGGTGGGTTGGGAATGCTTTGACACAGATGAAATTTGGGAAGTTTCAGAGGGGGACCTGTCCCTAACTGTCTGGACCCTGGTAACCTGGCCTCTAGGGATAAAGGATGCCCTACTGTTATGGGAACATCTATCACTGCCAGCATCACTAGGTGCCCTGTTAGGGGGCAGTCCCTTGTCAGAACCCTCCCCAGCTTCTCCAGGGGACTCCTCTGAATCAGACTGGGAAGCTTCTCCCTTTTCTAACCTCTCATTTGATGGTCCAGACTGGTTCTGGTCATCTACAACAAGCATATTAAAGAGAAACTCTTTTGTAGGGTTCTTTCCTATACTCAAACCTCTATCCAGGCAGAGACCCCTCAAACTTTTATAGTTCAGGCTATCATATGTTGCATTAACAGTCTTGAGAGTGGACTCTACAACAGACATGATACTAAAGGTTTAAGGATAGTGAGAAAAGAAAAAAGTTTTAGAACTTTTGAAAGCACAGAAAAAAACCTTTTTCTAACTTTGAGAAAACTTTTAGATGTTTTAAGAAACTTTTCAGAACTTTGTAAAAAGTTTTAGAGTAGAAAAGTAAACTTTTTTGGTTAAGTGTACATATACTGAACTGTTTGGTATATGATTCTCTTATGAAAAGTACAAAATGACAAAGTGGTAAAGCAGTTGCACGTACTTATCCCACTGCTGCACCACCAATGTAGGAGGCTGGCCTGGCTTATAGTGGGTACCCTGTGGTTCTTACACCCTGTACCAGGTCCGGTTATCCCTTATTAGTAGAATATAGGTGTTTCTAGCAGCTTAGGCTGATAAAAGGTAGCTATGGCAAAGCAGCTTAGGCTGAACTAGGAGATATGCAAAGCTCCTACTATACCACTTATATCATATGCACAATATCATAAGAAAACACAATATTCAGAGTTACTAAAAATAAAGGTACTTTAGTTTTATGACAATATGCCACAAGTATCTCAGTGAGTACCCTCAGAGAGAAGATAAGTAATATACACAAGTTATATGTACACAAACCCAAAACAGGTAAGTAAGAGTAAGAAAAGTAATGCAAACAGTGTAGAATTACAACAGGATGCAATAGGTGAACATAGGCCTAGGGGCAACACAAACCATACACTCCAAAAGTGGGATGCGAATCACAAATGGACCCCATACCTATGGGAGCTTGTAGAGGGTCGCTGGGACTGTAAGAAAACAGGCAGGGAGTCCAAGATACCCCACCCCAAGACCCTGAAAAGTAGGAGTAAAGTACACCTACTACCCCAAAAGGACACAATAGTCATGATAGGGGGATTCTGCAAGAACCACAAACACCAGCAAAGCACTGAAGACGGATTCCTGGACCTGAGGACCTGCAAAGCAAGGGGACCAAGTCCAAGAGTCGCGATAGTGTCCGGGGGGCAGGAGCCCAGAAAACCCCGGATGAAGGTGCAAGGAAGCTGCCTCCGGATGGAAGAAGCTTTGGATTCTGCAACAACGAAGAGAGCTAGGAAGTTCTCCTTTGGTTGAAAGATGTCCCACGTCTTGATGAAGGTTACAGATGTGATCCCATGCAGAAATACCGCAAACATGCCTTGCTAGCTGCAAGGGTCGTGGTAGAGGTTTTTGGGTGATGCTGGGGACCACGAAGGACCAGGATGTCGCCCCTTGGAGAAGGAGACAGAGGGGGCGCTCAGCAACTCAGAGAGCCCCCACAGAAGCAGGCAGCACCCGCAGAAGTACCCAAACAGGCATTTAGAAGATTTGTGAACCAGAGCTTGTTCAGAGTCACAAAGGAGGGTCCCACGACGCCAGAGGCCAACTCAGAGGGTTGAACACTGCAGGACAGAGTGCTGGGGGCCCAGGCTAGGCTGTGCACAAAGGAAATCCTGGAAGAGTGCACAGGAGCCGGAGCAGCTGCAAATCACACAGTACACGGGTTTGCAGTCTAGCGTGGGGAGGCAAGGACTTACCTCCACCAAACTTGGACTGAAGGATCACTGGACTGTGGGAGTCACTTGGATAGAGTTCCTGTGTTCCAGGTACCACGCTTATCAGGATGAGAGGGGACCCAGAGGACGGGTGATGCAGTCTTTTGGTGCCTGTGTTCGCAGGGGGAAGATTCCGTCGACCCACGGGATATTTCTCCTTGGCTTCCAGTGCAGGGTGAAGGCAGGTGACCCCCAGAGCATGGACCACCAGGAAACAATCGAGAAAACCGGCAGGATGAGGCGCTACAATGTTGCTGGTAGTCGTCTTGCTACTTTGTTGCGGTTTTGTAGGCGTCCTGGAGCAGTCAGCTGTCGATCCTTGGCAGACGTCGAAGAGGGAAGTGCAGAGGAACTCTGGTGAGCTCTTGCATTCGTTATCTGAAGAATTCCCCAGAGGAGAGACCCTAAATAGCCAAAAAAGGAGGTTTGGCTACCAAGAAAGGAGGATTGGCTACCAAGAGAGGTAAGAGCCTATCAGAGGGGGTCTCTGACGTCACCTGCTGGCACTGGCCACTCAGAACAGTCCAGTGTGCCCCCAACACCTCTGTTTCCAAGATGGCAGAGGTCTGGGACACATTGGAGAAGCTCTGGGCACCTCCCCTGGGAGGTGCAGGTCAGGGGAGTGGCCACTCCCGTTTCCTTTGTCCAGTTTCGCACCAGAGCAGGGATGGGGGATCCCTTAACCGGTGTAGACTGGCTTATGCAGAGATGGGCACCATCTGTGCCCATCAAAGCATTTCCAGAGGCTGGGGGAGGCTACTCCTCCCGAGCCCTTAAAACCTATTTCCAAAGGGAGAGGGTGTAACACCCTCTCTCAGAGGAAATCCTTTGTTCTGCCTTGCTGGGCCAGGGCTGCCTGGACCCCAGGAGGGCAGAAACCTGCCTGAGGGGTTGGCAGCAGCAGCAGCAGCAGCTGCAGTGGAAACCCCGGAAAGGCAGTTTGGCAGCACCCTGGTTCTGTGCTAGAGACCCGGGGGATAATGGAATTGTCTCAGGTGACAATTCCATGATCTTAGACATGTTACATGGCCATGTCCGGAGTTACCATTGTGACACTATACATAGGTAGTGACCTATGTATAGTGCACGCGTGTAATGGTGTCCCCGCACAAACAAAGTCCGGGGAATTTGCCCTGAATGATGTGGGGGCTCCTTGGCTAGTGCCAGGCTGCCCACACACTAAGTAACGTGGCACCTAACCTTCACCAGGTGAAGGTTAGACATATAGGTGACTTATAAGTTACTTATGTGCAGTGAAAAATGGCTGTGAAATAACGTGGACGTTATTTCACTCAGGCTGCAGTGGCAGGCCTGTGTAAGAATTGTCTGAGCTTCCCTATGGGTGGCAAAAGAAATGCTGCAGCCCATAGGGATCTCCTGGAACCCCAATACCCTGGGTACCTAAGTACCATGTACAAGGGAATTATATGGGTGTACCAGTGTGCCAATGAGAATTGGTAAATTTAGTCACTAGCCTGCATTGACAAATTTAGAAAGCAGAGAGAGCATAAACACTGAGGTTGTGGTTAGCAGAGCCTCAGTGATACAGTTAGGCACCACACAGGGAACACATACAGGGCACATACTATGAGCACTGGGGTCCTGCCTAGCAGGATCCCAGTGAAACAGGGGCTAAAACATACATACATACAGTGAAAATGGGGGTAACATGCCAGGCAAGATGGTACTTTCCTACAACACTCATTTCTGCCTTTGAAGTAGGCAAACTTCAATGGGAAGTCTTTGCAGTGCACAATACCTTGCCTCTTCCTTGCCCTGCCCTAGTCACACTCTAGGAGGTTGGAGACTGTACTGTGCGGGGACAGGAACAGCCCTTTCGAGTGCAAGTATCATCTCTTCCCTCCCACCTTAGCCCAAGAAGACTTATCAGGATATCAGTACACACCTAGGCTCTCTTTGTGTCACAGTCTAGAGTGAATTCACAAATAGCCCAACTGTCAGTCTGACCCAGACATAGATTCAGGAGCCAAGCAGAGGCACAGAATGGTCAAGCAAGAAAATGACCACTTTCTAAAAGTGGCATTTTCAAACAGACAATCTAGAAACCAACTATCCCAAAAGATGTATTTTGAAATTGTGAGTTCAGAGCCCCCAAACTCCACATCTCTATCTGCTCCCAATGGGAAACTGCATTGAAAAGGTATTTAAAGACAATCCCTGTGTTAACTAATGGAAATATATGCCTTGCAATAGTGGAAACCGAATTTGGCAGTATTTCAATCAATCAATCAGCATTTACAAAGCATGACTTACCACCTGGGGGTCTCAAGGCGCTAGCTGGTGGTCGCGGACCAGTCGAAGGGGCATGTCTTGAGGTCCTTCCTGAACTGAGTCAGCGAGGGGGACTACCTGAGGTGGAGCAGCATCATGTTCCATGTCTGTGCAGCGAGGTAGAAGAAGGATCTTCCTCCAGCCATGTTCTTCCGGATCCCTTTGATGGTGGCGAGGGCCAGTTGAGCAGAGCAGATTTTCCTGGAGAGTGTGTAAAAGGAGAGGCAGTAGTTGAGCTAGGTGGGTCCACTGTGGTGAAGGGCCTTGTACAAGTGTGTCAGGAGCTTGAAAGTGATGCGTTTGTTGACAGAGAGCCAGTTTAGATCTCTCAAAAGTGCAGAGATGTGTCTGTGGTGGGGGATGTCCAGGATCAGTCTGGCTGTGGCGTTCTATATTCTCTGAAGTCTAGTTTAGAGTTTCTTGATGATTCTGGCATAGAGTGCGTTGCCATAGTCGAGTTTACTGCTAAGGAGTGCATGGGTGACTGTCCTTCTTGCGTCAATGGGTATCCACTTGAATATCTTTCAGAACAGGCAGAGTGTGGAAGCACGGTGATGAGACGGCGTAGACTTGGCGGGCCATGGACAGTGACGAGTCGAGAATGATGCAGAGATTCCGTGCGTGGTCGGTAGGAGATGGGGCAGTTCTGAGGGTGATGGGCCACCAGGAGTCGTTCAGGGCAGTGGTTGTGGGCCCAAGATGAGGATCTCCTTCTTGTCCAAGTTGAGCTTGAGGCAGCTGTCTCGCATCCAGTCAGTGACTGCCATTGTTCTGTTGTGAAAGTTATTTTTGGCTGTTGATGGTTCGTCGGTGAGGGAGAGAATGAGCTGTGTGTTGGCAGCGTCTGAGACGATTTTGAGCCCGTGCTGTCTGACAATCTTGGCGAGCGGGGTCATGTAGATGTTGAAGAGGGTGGGGATCCGGGAAGAGCCCTGGGGAACTCCGCTCCTGGTTTCTGTCAGCTTTGAGTTGAAAGGTGGGAGCCTCTCAGTTGAGCGACCCCCTCCCACCTCCCTCTTCTTCTTAATGGCGCGCGGTGAAGGGGTGACTTCACTGATCTCTGGTCAGTGTGAGCATCGCTCCACCGCGCAGCCCAACCTGTTGCTGCTGCTTCCCTTCCTCCTCTGAGTCTGCCTGCCTCTGAGGTGTTTGAGGCCCTCCTCCACCCGCAGGCACCCACCTGCGCCTCATCTCTGGCAGCCAGTGGTGGCCTTCTGTCTCTCTCACTCAAATTATTTCTAGCTGTAACGGATCAAAAGTTACTAAAAATGCAGCAACATGTGTTCTGGCACGGTGGAAGTCCCCTTGCAAAGTTTAACTGATCATCTTTCATTTGCTTATTTCCATATTTATTTGCTACACTGAAACTAATGAGGAGAAATATTTGCCCAAGCAGTATAACCATGGTTAAAAATGACATACTTTTGAATTAATACCATCAAAAAATGTGCTGCATCATGCCACATAATTTGCCCTTTCTTGCAGCATAATGTAGATTTTCCAAGTAGTTTATGATGGAAAGTCTTAATTTTATTAAAGACACGGAGGCGAGTATTATGCTTTCTTTTCCTGCTTTATTTTAAATAGCAGCCAAGAGGAAAAGCACCAATCCCAGAGGATTGCAAACAAGCAACCAATGGGATAACGAAACTAAGAACGTTGACCAATCAATGCAGTGCATCACATAAGGTATACCTATCCTGACTGCAGGCAGCCCTCTTTTCGGTTGCGAGACAGTCAAGAAACAGATTTAAACAAAGGTACTATACAACAAATCAAACATATTGCTAGAATTAGAGCAAAAAAGTATTGAATTCTGTCCAAATTAGGAGTGTACAGGTCCGAGGTTAGTGAAAGACGTGGTGAACAAGATCCTCGTGAAGGAAAGGCATCCGCTGACTTAAGTTGAGGAGGATGTTGAAGCGTTGGTATTGGCTAGAAAGGGAGGGAGATAACAAGATTAATACAATAAGTGGTGGGATAATACTCGCCTCCGTGTCTTTAATAAAATTAAGACTTTCCATCATAAACTACTTGGAAAATCTACATTTTATGACAAGACCGGAGGCTCCTATTATGCTTGTTTAAAGCATGTCAATTACAATAGAAGTTGCTGAATTAACAGGTTTACAATAAAATGTACGAAAGGTAGAATCATTAGACCAATCTGCCGATCTTAGAATATCCTCCAATCTTGAACCAGCCCAAAAGGCTTTTGATGCCATGGCACCTCTAGCAGAATGGGCGCCAAATTTTGAAGTATCAATGCCCGCTAGAGACATTACCCATTTGACCCAACGAGCCAAGGTAGGAGAAGAGACCGGTTTATAAGGTTTCCTAAAGGAGATTAACAGTTGGGAAGCAGAAGATGTTCTAAGATCGGCCGTTTTTTGTTCATAAACCTTTAAACAGTTTCCTACGCAGAGTTTTGGTTGATTTGGAAAAAAGGGATAAAACACAGAGGTAATATTGGTTTTGGTACGACGGGACACATTGAACAGAATACCAGACGGAGTGAATTGACGAGCCGAGATATCTAAGGCTCTTACATCTGACAAACGTTTTATAGAGACAAGACACAGCAACATTGTTAATTTGGCTGAAAGCATTTTCAGAGATAAGGAGTCATTATCTTGCCAAGAGATAAACATTTGAAGGACTAGGTTGACGTCCCATATGGTGGAGTATTTGGGAATTGGAGGATTGGAAAATTTCACTCCTTTTAATAGACGACAAATCATAGGATGTTCTTCTACTGATTTCCCGTTTATAAGAGGAAGATGTAGCGACAATGCTGATCTATATAGATTAATGGTTCTGTAAGATTTGCCTGCGCTAGCCTGAGAGGCAAGGAAATTAGCTATTAAGGTTAGATCTGTTGAAAAGGGATCGCATGATTTTCCCAGACACCAGCTAGACCAGATAGACCAAGCTGACTTGTATGCTTTGGAAGTGCCTGGAGCCCAGGAGCTGTTGATATAAGCTGAAGCTTCGAGTGAAATTCCTGGATAAGACGATGAAGACCTGAGACTTTCCAAGCGGATAGAAACAGGGTTTTGTTGACAATGAGATCGTGGGGAAGACCTTGAGGATTGAGAAGTAGTGAGGGAAAAGAGGGTAGCAGGACGGGAAAGTCGACGGCTAACTCCAGGAGAGTGGGAAACCATACTTGAGCTTGCCAGAACGGGACTATTAAGACTATAGTGGCTTTTTGTCGTCGGAGATGATTGAGGACTCTGTTTATCATTATGAACGGAGGGAATGCATAGTGCGTTGCAGGATGCCACTGTTGGAGAAAGGCATCGGTCGCTAACGCATGAGGGTCTGGTCTCCAGCTGAAGAAACGAGGTAGTTGAGTGTTCAGACGGGATGCAAACAGGTCTGTGTGGAAGGGACCCCATTTGTGATGGATAGAGTTGAAAACTGAAGAGTGAAGTTTCCAGTCGCTGTAATCTGAAAGGTGACGAGAAAACCAATCTGATACTGAGTTGAGAGAACCTGGTAAGTATTCTGCTTGAACTGAAATTTTTTCTGTGAAGGCAGAAATCCCAAAAGCTTTTTGCTAGTTCTGCTAGTGGTTTGGATTTAGTACCGCCAAGGTGATTTATATATCTTACCGCTGTAAGATTGTCCATACGAAGAAGTACGGAACAAGAAACTTTGTTTTTGGTGAAAGTCCTTATTGCAAAGGATCCTGCAAGCATCTCTAAATAATTGATGTGCAATGAAGACTCCTGTCGAGACCATGTGCCTCCAGTCGATACGTGACCACACCTTGCGCCCCAACCTGTTAGGCTTGCATCGGATTCTAACACAAGATCTGGGACTGAGGCAAAGATGGTCCTGCCGTTCCAGGCTTCGAGGTGATCCAGCCACCATTGGAGTTCTGTACGGGATTCGAGATCGAGGGGGATGAAATCTGAATAAGCAAGACCCTTGCGAAGAAGACGAATTTTTAAACTCTGAAGAGCCCGATAGTGAAGAGGACCTGGAAAGATTGCTTGAATTGAAGAAGAAAGAAGACCTACAATTCTTGCAAGAGACCTGAGGGAGAGAGAAGTCTGCTGTAAAGATAGGGTTATCTCGGATTTGATGTGTTTTATTTTTGAGATCGGGAGTTGAAGGAGACCTTGAGGGGAATTGATCAGGAATCCTAAGAATTCCATCTCCTGTGAAGGGGTAAAAATTGACTTCTGCTGATTTACTAGAAAGCCTAGGTCTGAAAGAAGAGAGATGGTGTAAGCGAGTTGGGACTTCAGAATAGAAATGTCTTGATGCATTAGAAGAATATCGTCTAAGTATATTATTAATCTGAAACCTTGAGATCGAAGAAGAGCTTATGAAGGCTGAAGGAAGGGGAAATGCCGGTTGAATAGCCTGTTTTTGAAGGAGCTCTTGTATTTCTGCAGAGATTAAGTCTGACATTTCTTTTGAAAATTTGAGAGGGAGCAGTGGGAAGTTTTGATAGGGAATCTCGTAAAATTCTATTAAATAACCTTTGATTGTGTTGAGTACCCAGGGATCTGAGGTAATCTCTATCCATTTGTGGAGAAACAATTTTAGACGACCCCCTACAGAAGGATGGCCAGAAGGAAGGTTTACCTGAATTGTTGTAGGATCTGCGTTGGCTCCTCCCTCTGTATCCTCTGGAGTGCTGGGGATAGAACTGGGGACGAAAGTCTTGTTGCTGTTGTTGCTGGTAAGCAAATGATCCTCTGAAGCCTTGGTTTCTGGAAGGGCGGTCGGTGGAGCGGCTTCTGCCTCTACCGGCCCTGACAAAAACCCGAGAATTAAAAACCTTTTTAAGTGATTGTTGGGCTTTGTTAATTGAAGCAAAAGTGGTAACATATTTTTTTTTACTTAGTTCCTTGATGAAATTGTCCCCGAACAGTAAGCCATCGGCTTTAGCTCCTGGATCTTTAGGCGCCAAATTTGCAAGTTTAGGGTCCAGTTTAAGCAGAAGACCTTTACGGCGTTCATGCGTCATGGCTGAGTTGGCATTACCCAACAAGCAAAAAGCTCTCTGAATCCAGAGAGAGAGTTCTTCTGGGTCAATAGACTCATCATTGGTTCTAGCTGATTCAGCTAAATCAAAAATGCGGGATAACGGTCCGACCAGATCCAGTACTTTATCTTGACATAGAGCCCATGCTCTGTCCACCCCTTTGCGTGGGTCTTTGCCAAAGTTGGAGAAGAATGTTAGGAGGGACGGGTCTAAGGCAGGGGTATCGGTAATGTGTAACGGGAGAGAAGGTCTGGGACATTCAGCTCGTAGTCTTGAACGAACTTGTTTGTCTAGAGGAAGTCGCAATTTAGCTTAAAATATATTTTGCTACATGATTGGAGGGAACCCATTCTGTAGAATTAGGATGGTGGATTAGCCCAGGGTCAAACATAAGGTTGCCGTCAGAATCTAAGAGGGGGCATGGGATTGGCTAGATGAAGTTAATTTTGATTTTTTAGGGAGAGGTCCGATCCAAAAATTAGAGTAGTTATCGTCCTCAATGTCTCACGAGGAGACATTAGAGTCAGCATCGTCGACGATATCTTTAATATCCTCAATCACAATTTTTTGGGTCTTGGGGACATTTTTTTACTTACTTTTACATTTTTGACCCAAATTTTTATTCCCCTCCGAACTGGGAGGCCTTTGAGGGACTTTGTCCTCTATCCCGTGTGAGTTTGACTCACCAACCATAAGCGCAGACGAGTCGTTAGATTGACTTTGAGAAGCCTCCGGGGCTTTGCGCTTTCTGCTTTCCCCCGCAGAAGGGGCCTTTTGTGATTGGGATAAACATGAGGACATAGTGCACTGAATTTGGAAATTTTATCCATAGAAGCAGAAACTGCTTTTTTAACAGAGGATTGAATGAAGTTATTTAAATTATAGGAGAAATCTTCTTCAGAATCTTCATTAGATTTGAAATAATCTGAGAAATCCATAGCTATGGAGAGTGAGAGAAAAAAGGTATTTAAAACGGTATTTAAAAGGATTAAATGTAAATAACAAGCTTAAAGATTAATGGAGTGTGACTCACCAAGAGAAAATCAGGGAAATCCTTGAAAAGAATAAATGCCGGTTCTTAGTGAACAGCCTAAGCTGTAATTGTTCTATAAATGCGAGGGTAACTGAAAAAATCAATAAAGCTTTCAAGCTTTAATTTGTGGCTGAATAATGTTTCAATGCCAGTCTAATTGAGTCAATAAGCGTTTTCAAGCTCTTGACTTGTGTCTGTAAAGCGGAGCGAAAAGAGGAAGTGAAACCAGCTGAAAAAATCAATAAAAGCTTTCAAAGCTTTTATCCCACGGCTCTCCGGAATGAAAGGAATGTAGTCCTCCTGAAGCCTGCTGCCAAATGGAGGTCGCGTCAGCCGGCGTTCAAGATAGAACGTTCACGGCAGCGCGCCTCACGAGCAGAAATGACTGAAAGAAAATTAAGCGTTTACGCGCTAAACAATTCAACAGAATAGATACACGCTGGGCACAATACAATAAATAGAATAATACGCTTATAAATAGAGATGGAAAATAATATATATATAAGGTAAAGACAAATATTATGAGGAGCAATGAAAGATATACTTATCTTGACTGCGAGCAGCAAGAAAAGAGGGCTGCCTGCAGTCAGGATAGGTATACCTTATGTGATGCACTGCATTGATTGGTCAACGTTCTTAGTTTCGTTATCCCATTGGTTGCTTGTTTGCAATCCTCTGGGATTGGTGCTTTTCCTCTTGGCTGCTATTTAAAATAAAGCAGGAAAAGAAAGCATAATAGGAGCCTCCGGTCTTGTCATAAAATTTGGTGCTACGTTGCCCCATAATTTCTGTGGCCCTCATTAAAATCTAGTCCGACCCGGTAAATTTCCGTTGTCTTCAAGCCCTCACTCACTGTTTGTACTGTAACTCTTCTTTGGATACTTCAGGTGAAGGACACTAGAGGGCGCGGTGATGTTAGTATATGGCCGACAACGGTTATTCATTCTTCCAAGTTGCAGAATGAAAATAAAATATGACGTTTTCAGCAGAATTATTGCTTGGTTTTGTACATGGTGTAGTCAGATAGTGATTTCCAAAGTTGAAATCTATTGTATTTGTTTTTTGCGTTTGTAAGAAAACGATCAAGAACGTAACATAAATAAAGCGCGATGAAATATACGAGAACTATGCGAGTATTGTATTAAATGTAAAAGACAATAAAGCACAGAGTTAATACACAGCTACTCAAGAGTTAAAACACAGATAATCAAGAAATGTAAAGGTAAAATATATTGTTAGAAGTTAAAAATTGTTAGCAGAGGATGGTTTCGATCCATCGACCTCTGGGTTATGGGCCCAGCACGCTTCCGCTGCGCCACTCTGCTCCTATCTGTAACGTGCACATGCCTACATTCTTATAGGATAAAAAACTGGGCAGTCGTAGTGTCACAGATGTATCACGCCACAGAGCGGAAATCGTTGAAAGTGAAGCACATGTGGTTGCACTTATGTGTGTGTGTGTGTGTGGGGGGGGGAATAGCCCATATATATTTCCAATAGCGCGTAAACTAATCTTTGAAAACAAACGTAGTACTCTTTACGTAAAAGATTCTGCCTGCTTTGTTCCTGCAAATTGCTTAGATCGTCCCACAAATTGTAACTTTTCTGCAGCTTTTGAAATATTTTACTGGTACGTTGAGTTACTTACTGACCACAAACTCTCATAGAACGCTCTTCACCATAAGACGGCTGGAGTGTGGCCATTTGAACAGGGCCCTTTGAGAACAACGACCTCTCCTTCCCCTGGAGTCTCCCCCTCTCTACATTGCACGTGTTGCTCCCCAGTGACCCATCACTCGAGAGAGCCGGAATTCACTGTCCCAGGACAGGACGGAGGCTGAAGTCTGCATACGGGGGTTTGGGTAAAAGATGCAGCTGGTTTCTGCTTGAGTGAAGGTGATGGCTCCAGTCAGCGCTGCTCAGCCTCCCTGGGGAGCTGGAAGAAACGGGAAATCTGCGGCTCTTAGAAGGATCATGGAGTGGAAAGCTCTGTGCACATTAGGCCCACAATTGCTCTGCTGTGACAGACAACTGCACAGCATGTTTCCAGCTACTGCTCATATCGAGACCAGTAGAACTAAAAGGCAGGAAGCGTTGGTGGTATAGTGGTGAGCATAGCTGCCTTCCAAGCAATTGACCCGGGTTCGATTCCCGGCCAACGCAGTACATTTTCTTGATTACAAAATAATAATACCAACTATGTTTTTTCAGAGCAAATTATTTTAGCCTGTCTAATATTAACATAGTACAGAAATGTTTTATTTGATAACGGCAATTGGGAGAGAAATGCACTTCTTTCTATGATTCAAATGAAAGTGGGGGGGAGAGGTGAAGGAGTTTGGGGGATACAGATTTATAAGGGAGAGAGAGGCATCACTCAGGTTGCATTATTAGCCACCAAGTTATGTTATAGATCTTCTCGCGCAGGGCTGTACTGATGGCTAACCATCTTGCTGAATCTCTGCAGGTTCTAAACTTAACACCGCCAAGGAAATGCATTCAGAAAGCTATAAGCAGGGCCACTGGAATTATGCGGCAGGAGAGGGCCAAATTATGTGGTAGGGTTTAGTAAATTATGCGCAACAAAAAGACAAATTTTATGACAAGACCGGAGGCTCCTATTATGCTTTCTTTTCCTGCTTTATTTTAATAGCAGCCAAGAGGAAAACACCAATCCCAGAGGTTTGCGCAACAAGCAACCAATAGGAGGTAAGACTAATAACATTAACCAATCAGTATACTGTATCAGGTAACATATACCAATCCTGACTGCAGGCAGCCCTCTTTTCTTGCTGCGCGCAGTCAAGATAAGTATATCTTTACTTGTTCCATACATTTCGATAAATTATCGTATCTTGTTTGGGTTAATATGTTGTTTTAACTTTAGCGTGTATGTTTATGACCTTCCTTAACGTGGAATCTTGCTAGCGCGCCTTCTCGCAGCGCGTAGGCTATTTTTAGCTGTTTCTTTTCAATACGCGAAGAGAACGGCCGCCCGCAGGGTCTCCCTTTCAGCTTGCTCGCGTCGCTACGAACGTTCTATTGTGAACGCCGGCTGACGCGAGTGCTAATCAGCACATTCTCCGCATTCCTGAGCGCATTCCTTCGGAAGCGCTCCTTCTACTGAAGACGCCTGCAGTGTTTTACCCGCTTTCACCGCCACGGAGCTCCGTTCCTCACCCTTATTCGCTTCAGTGTTTCTTGGCCTCATTCTACTCAGTTTTTTTCCAGTGTTCTGGTGAGTCACACAACGTCTATTCTCAGAGTCCGCCCTTATTTCTTAACCCTTACTTACCAGTTTTTGCCTCTTCCTTTCAGCAACATGGAATTTTCAAATTTCTTCACAGAAAATGATGATTCTGATGAAAAATTTTTTACTAACCTAAATAACTTTATTCAATCATCAGTCAAAAAAGCAGTTTCTGCTTCAATGGGAAAGATTTCCAAACAAATCCAATCTACAGTTTCATCCTGTTTGTCCCAATCACAACTGGCCCATTCTGCGGGGGAAAGCAGAAAGCGCAAAGCCTCGGAGGCTTCTCCTAATCAGGCTAACGCCTCATCTGCGCTATTGGAAAGTGAGCCAAGCTCACACAGGACAGAGGACGAAGTTCCTCAAAGGCCTCCTAGTACGGAGGGGAACAAAATTATGGGTACTAAAAGTAAACTAAAGTAAAAAACGTCACTAAGACCCATAAAATTGTGATTGCGGACATTAGAGACACTGATGACGATGATGACAATGGCTTCAATGTCTCTTCTTCTGAGAATGAGGATGACAACTCCTCAAATTTTTGGATTGGCCCCCCCCCTACAAAAAATCCAAGTCAACATCATCCGATCAATCCCCTCTCCTAGATTCAGATGGTAACCCCATGTTCGACCCCAGTCTAATTCACCACCCAAACTCAACCGAATGGTTACCTTCCGACCACGTTGCAAGTTACATTCTGGCAAAATTACGTCTTCCTCTAGACAAACAGGTACGAGCCAAGCTTCGCTCAGAATGTCCCAGGCCCTCCCTCCCCTTAAACATTACTGCCACCGCGTCTATAGATCCGTCCCTTTTAACTTTTTTCTCCAAATTTGCGAAAGACCCCCGTAAAAGGGTGGACAGAGCCTGGGCCTTGTGTCAGGATAAAGTCCTTGATTTGGTCGGTCCCCTATCCCGTATTTTTGACCTAGCTGAATCCGCTAGAATGAATGATGAATCCATCGACCCCGAAGAACTCTCCCTCTGGATCCAGAGAGGCTTTTGTTTGCTGGGAAATGCGAACGCAGCCATGACGCACGAGCGTCGTAAAGGACTACTGCTCAAACGAGATCCTAAACTGGCTAACTTAGCAGCTATGGACCCAGGATCTAAAGCTGATGGTTTACTCTTCGGAGATAATTTTATCAAAGAACTCCGCAAATATGTCACCACCTTTGCTTCATTAGACAAAGCCCAACAATCAATTTAAAAAGTTTTTAACTCACGAGTATTTGCCAGGGCCGGTAGAGGAAGAAGCCGCTCCACCGGCCGGTCCTTCAGGAACCAAGGCTTCCGAGGCTCCTATAGTTACCAACAACAACAACAGCAACAGGACTTTCACCCACAATTTTATCCCCAGCGTGCCAGGAGATACAGAGGAAGGAACCATCGCAGGTCCTACAATAACTCAGGTAAGCCAACATTGTGGCCATCTTTCTATAGGGGGTAGTCTAAAAAAATTTCTCCACAAATGGAAAGAAATTACATCAGATCCCTGGGTTCTCAACACTATCAAAGGCTACTTAATAGAACTTTACGAAACTCCCTTCCAACCGTCCCCTCTTCTTCCCCTCAGATTTTCAGAAGAAATGTCAAATCTTATCGATTCAGAAATCCAAGATCTACTTCAAAAACGTGCTATCCAACCAGCTCGTCCGCTCCACTCAGGCTTCATAAGCCCCCTCTTTCTAGTAATCAGAAAAAACAAGAAAATAAGACCGGTCATCAACCTCAAGCAATTCAATCAGTTTGTCATCTACAGACACTTCAAAATGGAAACGATTCTCCATCTAAGAGATTCGCTTCTCCTCAACGACTGGATGGTCCGTCTAGACCTGCAAGACACTTAACAGTCCCTATTCTTCACTCCCACAGAAAGTTTCTCCAATTCCAATGGAAATATCGCACCTATCAGTTCACTTCTCTGCCCTTCGGTCTTTCCTCGGCCCCTTGGTGTTTCACCAAGTTAATGAAACCTATTGTAGCTCTTCTCCGATCTCAGGGTTTCAGACTCATAATCTATCTGGACGATATCCTTCTTATGCACCAAGATATTTTGACACTTCGGTCCCAACTCTCTTTCACAATCTCACTACTATCAGACCTAGGCTTCTTAATCAACAACGATAAATCAATGTTTATCCCATCACAAACAACGGAATTCCTAGGTTTTCTAATCAATTCCTCTCAAGGCCTTCTACAACTCCCGGCCTCAAAAATAAAAAAAATCAAATCAGAGATAACTCTATCTTTACAGCAGACTTCTCTCTCCCTCAGGTCTCTTGCAAAAATTGTAGGTCTTCTTTCTTCTTCGATTCAAGCAATCTTCCCAGGTCCCCTGCACTACCGAGCGCTCCAAAGATTGAAAATCAGACACTTGCGCAAAGGTCTTGCTTATTCAGATTTCATCCCCCTCAACCTCGAATCCCGTACAGAACTCCAATGGTGGCTTGATCATCTAGAAGCCTGGAATGGCAGGACCATCTTTGCCTCAGCCCCAGATCTTGTATTAGAATCCAACGCAAGTCTAACAGGCTGGGGCGCAAGGTGTGGACAGATATCGACTGGAGGCACATGGTCTCGACAGGAGTCTTCATTGCACATCAACTATTTAGAGATGCTTGCAGGCTCCTTTGCAATAAAAGCCTTCACCAAAAACAGAGGGGGTGATTCTAACCCTGGCGGTCGGTGATAAAGCGGCGGCCAACCCGCCAACAGGCCGGCGGTCAAAAAAATGCAATTCTGACCCTGGCGGGAACCGCCAACACATGCCGCCGCTTTAACACTCCGACCGCCACGGCGGAACAAACAAACAGCGCGGCGGTCACCGCCAACAGCCAGGCGGCAGACAATGTACCGCCCACCCTATCACGACCCACCAATCCGCCACCTTTTCCGGGGCGGGAGCACCGCCGATAAAAACACGGCGGAAACAGACATTTTCAATGGAAAACGCTCACCTCTACGCACTCCACGTGGAAGGAGGACAGCATGGAACCCGAATTGAACATCATACCTGCTCTCGTCTACCTGCTCACCTACCACGAGTATGAACTCCGGCGCAGACGTCAACGGTGAGTACTGCACCTACGACACACGGGAGGGGGGAGGACGAAAGGTTACGGGCACACACATATGCGACCCCCCCAATATGTACACACCAATACAGAGCAACAAGTCACAGTGACACCACCCAAACACCCGTAAAAAATACAATGACATAACCAAATTTGGAATAAATATTTATGTACAAAAAAAGCTCCTGAAAATTATTGTCCAACCGTGAAAAATATTTACAATAAAAATAAATATATACACATCAGTGTATAACTGAAGTAACAAGTCCTGCACATCCTACGAATTTAACATGTCCGTGGGCCAATGTTTTGCGAAACAAGGGCAAAGCCCACACAGGAGACCTGAGTCCTTTGGAGAGAACACTGCAGGGGCATCTGATGTAAAAACTACAGGCACCTCAGGGGGAAGGGAAGGGGGGAGCACCACAGCCACATGAGTCCACGACGCCAGATCCACGAGGAGCCACCATGCCCACTGCACCATCCTGGGGAGTGCAAAGCCACAGTCTCTCAAGTCTCTACAGTGGGTGGGCTGCCCACTGTACCATCCTGGGGAGTGCAAAGCCACAGTCTCTCAATGTCTCTACAGTGGGTGGGCTGCCCACTGTACCATCCTGGGGAGTGCAAAGCCACAGTCTCTCAATGTCTCTACAGTGGGTGGGCTGCCCACTGTACCATCCTGGGGAGTGCAAAGCCACAGTCTCTCAATGTCTCTACAGTGGGTGGGCTGCCCACTGTACCATCCTGGGGAGTGCAAAGCCACAGTCTCTCAATGTCTCTACAGTGGGTGGGCTGCCCACTGTACCATCCTGGGGAGTGCAAAGCCACAGTCTCTCAAGTCTCTACAGTGGGTGGGCTGCCCACTGTACCATCCTGGGGAGTGCAAAGCCACAGTTCTCAAGTCTCTACAGTGGGTGGATTGCCCACTGTACCATCCTGGGGAGTGCAAAGCCACAGTCCATCAGGTGGATGACAGTCTCCACTGGTCAAGGAGGAGGCATGGTGGGCACAGTGAACCATAAACAGTGCTTGAGACGGCGGTGCCCAGCGGAGCGGTGCTTGAGATGAAGGGCCCAGCGGAGCGGTGCTTGAGATGAAGGGCCCAGCGGAGCGGTGCTTGAGATGAAGGGCCCAGCGGAGCGGTGCTTGAGATGGCGATGCCCAGCGGAGCGGTGCTTGAGATGAAGGGCCCAGCGGAGCGGTGCTTGACATGGCGATGCCCAGCGGAGCGGTGCTTGAGATGAAGAGCCCAGCGGAGCGGTGCTTGAGATGAAGGGCCCAGCGGAGCGGTGCTTGACAGGAAGGGCCCAGCGGAGCGGTGCTTGAGATGAAGGGCCCAGCGGAGCGGTGCTTGAGATGGCGATGCCCAGCGGAGCGGTGCTTGACATGGCGATGCCCAGCAGAGCGGTGCTTGAGATGAAGGGCCCAGCGGAGCGGTGCTTGAGATGAAGGGCCCAGCGGAGCGGTGCTTGAGATGAAGGGCCCAGCGGAGCAGTGCTTGAGATGAAGGGCCCAGCAGAGCGGTGCTTGAGATGAAGGGCCCAGCGGAGCGGTGCTCTTCTGCACGGCGGGCCCTGTTCAGCGGTACCTGTCTTCACGGCGGGGCCCTGTTCAGCGGTACCTGTCTTCACGGCGGGGCCCTGTTCAGCGGTGCTCTTCTGCACGGCGGGCCCTTTTCAGCGGTACCTGTCTTCACGGCGGGCCCTGTTCAGCGGTACCTGTCTTCACGGCGGGGCCCTGTTCAGCGGTGCTCTTCTGCACGGCGGGCCCTGTTCAGCGGTACCTGTCTTCACGGCGGGGCCCTGTTCAGCGGTGCTCTTCTGCACGGCGGGCCCTGTTCAGCGGTACCTGTCTTCACGGCGGGGCCCTGTTCAGTGGTGCTCTTCTGCACGGCGGGCCCTGTTCAGCGGTACCTGTCTTCACGGCGGGGCCCTGTTCAGCGGTGCTCTTCTGCACGGCGGGCCCTGTTCAGCGGTGCTCTTCTGCACGGCGGGCCCTGTTCAGCGGTACCTGTCTTCACGGCGGGCCCTGTTCAGCGGTACCTGTCTTCACGGCGGGGCCCTGTTCAGCGGTGCTCTTCTGCACGGCGGGCCCTGTTCAGCGGTACCTGTCTTCACGGCGGGGCCCTGTTCAGCGGTACCCATCCAGTAGGTCAAGGGAGCCAGACCTGGGCTGGACTCCCTGCTCAGTCGCCCTCGGACCGTGACGTTTCTGGACCCTTCGGGGACGGAGTCCTGGGCTCTTTAGTGTCCTCCTTCGCAGCTGGGATGTGACATGTGGGGCCCACCTGCTCCGCGCTCCTGCTGCCCTTCCGCTCCTTAGATGGGGCTCTCGGGCCCTTGCCTCCCCTAGATGTTGTGGCTGGTGAAGTGGGCGCACATTGCTCCTTGGGGGCAGCCGTGTCAGTCCTCGCACGGCGGCCCTTGTGTTTGCGGGTCCTCTTGCCGGGGGGGGGCTGGATGTGTCCTTGCTGCTGATCGAAGTGTCACTGCTGGCAAAGGGTGGACTCCAGTACCCATGCACAACAGTGACACTCGAAGCTGGGCTGGTGGTGGCTGTGGTGCTCTTGGGACTCTTTGCAGATGGAGGGGGTAGGTCATCGGAGGGAAAGAGGTTAAGATTAGACAGGAAAAGTTTTTTAGGTCCAAGGTAAAGGGTAGGAGAAGTGGTGATGGGAGTAGAGGAAGAGGATGTGGTTGTAGGAGAGTCTGGTGTGCTGTCATTGGGTGAAGGTGCTGGTGCTGTAGGCTGTCGTGAGGTGGATGGCTGTTGGGTGGGTGTCTGCCTGCGTTTGTGTGTCTTGGAAGAGGGGGTGACAGACACAGTGGGAGAGGACACAGGGGACGTGTAAATGCCAGTGGGGGTGGTGACTGCACGTGTGAGGACTGTAGTGGAGGGTGAGGTGGTGATGGAAGCACTGGCTGATGTTGGGGTGCATGCAGGTGTGAGTGTAGACGTCACAGGGAGGGAGGAGGAAGACGAGGAGGAGGGGGACACAGAGGTGGTAGTGACTGTTGGAGTGTCTGCATCTGTGTGTTGCTTGGGTGAGTGTTTGTGGGATCTGTGGTGCTTGTGTCTGGATGAGCTGCCCTTGGGTGTTGAGGTGTGTGCAGGCTGGTCTGATGGTGTGGATGGGATAGGCTGAGGAACAGGAGACAGAGACAGGCTGGAGGCAGACAGAAGAGGGAGGCTGGAAACAGGGACAATGGCTGCCGTCAGTGCTGAGGCCAGAGCAGTGAACGCTCGTTGTTGGGCAGCCTGATCCGAATGAATGCCCTCCAGGTACGCATTGCTCTGTTGCACCTCCCTTTGCACACCCTGGATGGCATTAAAAAGGGTAGTCTGCCCAACAATGAGCGTCCTCACGAGGTCAATGAGCTCCGCACTGAGGGCAGCAGGGGTAACAGAGGCAGGGGCTGAGGTGCCTGGGGCGAAGGAGACGCGCGCCTTCCTGGGCGAACGGGCACGGAGCGAAGACTGAGGGGCTGCTGGGAGGGCGGTGCTGGTGCGCTGGGTGGCGGCTGTACCTGTAGAGGCGGGGGGCACGGATGTTGCCGCCACCGCTGGGGAGCACCCATCCGAGGACGTGTCTGTGTCGCTTGTCTCACCACCGGTCCCCGTTGTGGTGCTCCCCTCGCCCTCCGGATCCCTGGTGCCCTCGGTGTCTGTTCCTGGGCCCACCGGGGCCTTGTGACCTGCAGCTCCCTCGTGCTCCGATGCCAGATCTCCTCCGCCTGATGATGCTAATGCACACATGCACAAGAAGATGAAGAAAAAGGGTGGGGGGAGAAAAAAGAAGACCAGGTTGAGTGCATGCAATGTCAACACCGTTGGCGGAGAGGACAGACACAGGAGCCTCATGCACTAAGCCGCGCATTCGGGGTACACTACTCAGTACTACTGACTAGGACAACAGGTCAAGAGACGTCAAACGCGCACATGGGTGATGCTGGACCATCAATGGCTGTACTTGTCACCCTACAGAGGTGGGGGCCGGGGGCACAGGGCCATGCCTAAGGGAGAGGACTATACTACAGAAAGCGCCCTGGCCTAATGTCACCCACAGCCCTCCTCCCCCACCCAGACGCCTCCACTGCGCATAAAGATAGGAGAATGTGCTGATACTCACCCCCTTGTGTCTGCTGTGATGTCTTCAAGCGCCCATCCAAATCAGGGTAGGCCACCGCCAGGATCCGGGACATCAGGGGGGTCATGGTGCGACTGGCACCCCTCCTAGGTTGGGAGGCCATCCCCAGCAGTGATTCTGCGGTCTTCCTTGTTCCGCGGCGGATGACCTCCCACCTCTTGCGGCAGTGGGTGCCCCGTCTGTTGTGGACCCCCAAGTTCCGGACTTCCTTGGCGATGGCACGCCAAATATCGATTTTCTGATGGGCGCTCACCTGTTTGACATGTACAGGGTGGGAAAGAGAAAACGTCACATTTCTGCATGTTTGGAGTACATGGCCCCCCCTCCCCAACCTTGCCATGTGGCCCATTCTCTCATCTGTCATGCGTTGCACTCCTCATTTCCTCCCCACCCCACCAACTTACATCCCCCCCACTCCACACAGGCATAACCCATTCAATGTGCACTCAGTGTACTCACCTGTTGGTCTGGAGGACCGTAGAGTAGCGCATACTGGGGGAGGACCCCATCCACAAGTTTGTCCAACTCTTCAGACGTGAAGGCAGGGGCCCTTTCCCCAGTCGCAGCAGCCATTGTCACTTCCAGACCGAGTTCACAGCAGCACTTGCAGTATAGGTCCTCTCCTGTGGATGATCAGGTCTCGAGTGATTAAGCAGATAGGAAATGGCGGTCACGCCCGCGGCGGTGCGTACCGCGACCGCCGGCGCACATCGTCATTGGCTCCTGAATCCCATAGGCTTCAATGTTAACCAATGCGTCTTCGCACAGCGGTCTTCGACCGCCTACCGCCACGGTGTGCCCCGCAAGCGCAGTGACCTCACATCCCATTGTCCCACTTCACAGGTCAGGCAGCCGCCATTTCAAGGGCCCACATGGCTTAATTTCTAATGCGTCACACAGGGCTAGGCCTTGCTTTGGCACACATACAAACATAGCAACCCATACATTTACCTGTACTGTGCAAGCTGTGTTGTACGTACCTGTGAGTGGATTGACTCTGTACTCCATATTCTCCTTCCTAGGCACCGTCCGCTGGGACTTGCGATGAGAAGGAGGAATCCTCGCGTGTACGGGCCGCTGGTGGACCTGTCGACAATGGAAGAACGCCATATAATACTACGATACCGACTTGACCGAGCCACCATCCATGAACTGTGTGCCCAGCTGGAGCCAGCCCTGATGTCCCCCATCCGCCAACCCACAGGAATTCCCCCTCTAGTGCAGGTTCTGTCTGTCCTCCATTTTTTTGCAAGTGGCTCATTCCAGACAACAGTGGCCATGTCATCTGGAATGTCTCAGCCTATGTTTTCCGAGATCTTGTCCAGAGTGTTGTCTGCCCTGATGAAACTCATGCGGAGCTACATCATTTTCCCAGAGGAGGCTGATTTGCCTACTGTGAAAGCTGATTTCTATGCCCTTGGACACATCCCCAACATCATTGGTGCAATTGATGGGACCCATGTGGCTTTAGTCCCCCCAAATGACGATGAACAGGTGTACAGGAACAGGAAGAATTATCATTCTATGAATGTGCAGGTGGTCTGTTTGGCTGACCAGTACATCTCCCATGTAAATGCCAAGTTCCCTGGGTCAGTGCATGACGCGTATGTTATGCGATATAGCAGCATTCCCTATGTGATGGAACAGCTACAGAGACAGCGTGTGTGGCTAATAGGTGACTCTGGTTACCCCAACCTGCCGTGGCTATTGACCCCAGTGAGGAATCCCAGGACCAGGGCAGAGGAACGGTACAATGAGGCCCATGGGCGTACTAGGAGGGTGATTGAGCGAACCTTTGGCCTCCTGAAGGCCAGATTTAGGTGCCTGCATATGACTGGTGGATCCCTAATGTACTCACCAAAGAAGGTGTGCCATATCATCGTGGCGTGCTGTATGCTTCACAACCTGGCTTTGCAACGCCAGGTGCCTTTCCTGCAGGAGGATGGTCCAGATGGTGGTGTTGTAGAAGCCGTGGAGCCTGTGGAGGGTGAAGAGGAGGAAGACGAAGAGGACGACACAGACAATAGGGACAGAGTGATACAACAGTATTTCCAGTAGCCCACAGGTAAGAATCACCCACGCCATTTCACAATTGCTTATAGCCTCCTGCATCTGTACTTTCTGTAGTTCCCCCCAGTTCTTTTTAACTAATTTTTGGTTTTCCCTTCCCTTCTCAGTGCTGTATGACTCAGTGCGTGACTTCTGCTTGGTTTGCCCATGAACTACATCGTATTGACATTGGTATGTTGTCATCACTAATTGACAGAACAGATATTGAACAGTAATGTGTAATACATTTGTTAAGAATACAGCATGACTCCAAATTGATTTGTGTGCAATATGTGATTTATTTACAGTGCTAGATATTGGTACATGTGATTATAAGGGTGATGGGTGGGGGTGGAGTAATGTCCATGGCAGAGTCCAGTTCTCAGTCTCACAGGTGCATTGTCCTTTTGCCTGTGGAAGGATGGAGCAGAGGCAGTTCATGGTTGGACAGGGTGGCAATGTGGGACAGTGGGAAGACTTCAGGGGGTATGTCCTGCTGGCGGGGGTCTTGACATCCTACTCTGTCGTTTTTTTGGATCTCAGGCTCCTCTTACGGGGTGGTTGTTCTTCAGCAGGAGGTGGGGTTCTGGTGGGCTGTCGTGGTGTTGGGGCCTCCTGTCCACTAGCGCCGGCGGAGGTGGTAGGCTGTTCCTGGTCCGGGCTAGTGACAGGGGCCCTGTGTGGTGCCACATGGTCCCGCAACGTGTCTTCGATCCTGTTGAGGGCCAGGACGATGGTCCCCATTGCGGTCCCGATGTTTCTCAGCTCGTCCCTGAACCCCATGTAGCGTTCCTCCTGCTGTGCCTGGATCTCAGTGAACCTGGCCAGTACCGTCGCCATCGTCTCTTGGGAGTGGTGGTAGGCCCCCATGATGGTGGTGAGGGCCTCTTGGAGAGTGGGTTCCCTGGGCCTCTCCTCCCCCCCTGTCGCACAGCAGCCCTCCGAGCTGCCCGGTTTCCCCCGGCCTCTGTCCCCTGGACGGTGTGCCCACTACCACTGCCCCCAGGTCCCTGTTGTTGTTGGGGTGTTGGGTTAGCCTGGGTGCCCTGTAGTGGCAGACACACCGCTGATTGACCTGTCCTAGAGACAGAGGCATGGGCCCGCTGGGTGGGAGCTGTGCTGGTGTTGCCAGAGGGGGTCGGGTCTGGTGTGGCCTGTGGCTGCCTGAGGGGAACCGACTGCCCAGAGGTCCCAGATGGTCCGGGCTGGTCATCAGGTTCAGTGTCGACAGAGCTGCTGTCCTCACTGTGGGCCTGTTCCGGGGGTGGGATGGACATTTCTGGACCCTCCTGAGCGGTGTGTTGGCGTTCGGGTCCTGCATGGGGTAAGAGAGTTTGGTTATTGTTTCTGTGTGTGCAATAGCGTGCGTGTTATGGGTGCCCTTGTCCCCCAGTGCAGGCATTCCCTTGAGGGAGGTGTTGTGAGGGTAGTTAGTGGGGGGGGGATGGGTAAGTGCAGTGGTCATGCTTAGGTGATGGGTGTCCATGGTTTGTGTTGGCATGCAGGGGTTGGTGTTGGGATGGGTGGGTTGTGCTGGTGAGACATTCTCAGGGAAGATGTGTGCTGGGGGGTTGGGGGTGAGGGTGGGGGTGTGGGTTGGCATGCTGGTGGGTGGGGGGGATATAGTAGTTGAGATTGGACTTACCAGAGTCCATTCCTCCGGCTACTCCAGCGAGGCCCTGAGGATGCAGGATGTTCAAGACCTCTTGCTCCCATGATGTAAATTCGGGAGGGGTGGATGGGGGTCCGCCGCCAGTCTTCTGGACCGCGATGTTGTGCCTGGAGACCATCGAGCGGACCTTCCCCCGTAGGTTGTTCCATCGTTTATGGATGCCCTCCCTATTCCTGGGATGCTGTCCCACCGCGTTGACCCTGTCCACGATCCGCTGCCATAGCTCCGCCTTCCTAGCTATACTGGTGTGCTGCACCTGTGAGCCGAAGAGCTGGGGTTCCACTCTTAGGATTTCCTCCACCATGACCCGGAGTTCTTGGTCCGAAAACCGTGGGTGCCTTTGGGGTGCCATGGGGTGGTGTGGGTGAGGTGTGGGGTGGTGTATGTGATGATGAGTATGTTGGTGTGTGGTACTTTGTGCTACTATGTGGTGTGTGTGATGGTGTAGTGTGCCTCAGTGTGTATTGCTATATATTGTTTGCTGTGTCTCTCTCTCCTTCGTCAAAATTTGGGTTGTAGGGGTTTGTGGGTGATGTGGGTGTGTGTTTTATAGTTGGTTGATTGTGTGGGAGTGGTGTGTGTATGTGTATCAGGTGTGTGTATTTCGAATTGTCCAATGTGGCTGTGTTTTGGTGCTGGGTGTGTATTTTGACCGCAGCGGTGTGTAGCGCCAATGGAATACCGCGTTTGAAAGACCGCCGCGTGGATTCGTGGGTCAGAATGGCATGGGTGTATTTCTGTTGGCGTGACGGTGGGGGTTTGGTCATCTCCAGTTTATCGCTGCCCGCTGATGTGGCGGGCTGCAGTGGAGGTCGGATTTTTGGAGGTTTGGCCGTTGTGGGTCAGAATGACCGTGGCGGCGTACCGCGGCGGTGTTATGGCGGTCTTCTGACCGGCGGTAAGCGCCTTTTACCGCCGAGGTCAGAATGACCCCCAGAGTCTCTTGTTCCGTTCTTCTTTGTATGGACAATCTGACAGCTGTAAAATACATCAATCATCTCGGCGGTACCAAGTCCAAACCCCTTTCAGATCTAGCAAAAAGCTTTTGGGAATTTTGTCTTCATCAAAAAATTTCAGTTCAAGCAGAATACTTACCAGGTTCTCTCAACTCAGTTGCAGACTGGTATTCTCGTCATCTTTCTGATTACAGCGACTGGATGCTTCACTCCTCAGTTTTCACGTCTATCCATCGCAAATGGGGTCCATTTCAGATAGATCTCTTCGCTTCCCGCTTGAATGCTCAACTTCCTCGCTTCTTCAGCTGGAGATCCGATCCGCACGCCCTGGCGACTGATGCATTTCTCCAACAATGGAATCATGCAATAAACTTTGCATTCCCTCCTTTTATCATGATAAACAGAGTCCTCAACCAACTTTGCCGTCAAAGAGCCACACTAGTTCTAGTAGCCCCATTGTGGCAAGCCCAAGTGTGGTACCCCACTCTCCTAGATTTAGCCATCGACTTCCCGGTTCTTCTACCCTCCTTTCCCTCCCTCCTTCTGAACCCTCAAGGTCTCCCTCACGACCTCATTCTCAACAAAACTCTTCTCCTATCCGCCTGGAAGGTTTCAGGTCTTCCTCATCTTACCCAGGAATTTCACTCGAGGCTTCAACCTATATCAACAATTCCTAGGCCCCAGGCACGTCCAAGGCTTACAAATCAGCTTGGTCCATCTGGTCTAGCTGGTGTTTGGGAAAATCACGCGATCCCTTTTCAGCAGATCTAACCCTAATAGCTAACTTTCTTGCTTCCCAAGCTAGCGCCGGCAAATCTTACAGAACCATCAATCTCTATAGATCAGCTATATCCCTACACCACCCGTTTATAAACGGAAAACCTGTAGGTGAACACCCTGTTATTTGTCGTCTATTAAAAGGAGTAAAATTCTCCAATCCCCCAATCCCCAAGTATTCCACTTTATGGGATGTGAATCTTGTTTTGCAAATGTTCGTTTCATGGCAGGATAACGATTTCTTATCTTTGAAAATGCTTTCAGCCAAACTAACAATGTTACTTTGTCTTGTGTCTATCAAACGTCTTTCTGACGTCAAAGCTCTAGATATTTCGGCTCGTCACTTCACTCCTACTGGTGTTATGTTCAATGTCTCTCGTCGTACAAAAACTAATATTACTTCTGTTTTCTATCCCTTCTTTCCAAATCACCCAAAACTTTGTGTGGGAAACTGTTTAAAAGTTTATGAACAAAAAACGGCCGATCTTAGAACATCTTCCGCTTCCCAACTGTTGATTTCCTTCAGAAAACCCCATAAACCTGTATCTTCCCCTACCTTAGCTCGTTGGGTCAAGTGGGTGATGTCCCTAGCAGGCATCGATACTTCAAAATTTGGTGCCCATTCTGCTAGAGGCGCCATGGCGTCAAAAGCTTTCTGGGCTGGATCACGCTTGGAAGATATTCTAAGATCGGCAGATTGGTCAAACAATGCTACCTTTCGTACTTTTTATTGTAAACCTGTTAGTACAGCATCTTCTGTAGTAGTTAACATGCTTTAAACAAGCATAATAGGAGCCTCCTGTCTTGTCATAAAAAGTCTTATTTTTATTAAAGACACTGAGGCGAGTATTATCCCACCGCTTATTGTACTAACGTTGTTTTTTCCCACCCTCTCTAGTTAATACCAACGCTCCAGCATCCTCTTCAACCTAATGCATTGGATGCCAATTCTCCTCGAAGGACTCGTTCGCCGCAACGTCCATTGATCTTGGATCCCTGCATCCATCATCCTGTCAAGCCATCCTATTCACCTAACTTGGACAGAATTCAAGACTTTTTTGCTCTAATCCTGGCAATATGTTTAATTTGTTGTATAGTGCCTTTATTCAATTCTGTTTCTTGACTGTCTCGCAACCGAAAAGAGGGCTGCCTGCAGTCAGGATTGGTATATGTTACCTGATACAGTATACTGATTGGTTAATGTTATTAGTCTTACCTCCCATCGGTTGCTTGTTGCGCAAACCTCTGGGATTGGTGTTTTCCTCTTGGCTGCTATTAAAATAAAGCAGGAAAAGAAAGCATAATACTCGCCTCCGTGTCTTTAATAAAATTAAGACTTTCCATCATAAAATACTTGGAAAATCTACATTATGTGGCATAATGCAGCATATTTTGAACTAGTATTACATCATTATTTCATAATTTTTAAACTCAGTAACACTGTCTGGGCACTGGTTGCACCTCATAAGTACAATCTTTAGTACCCAAATATAGTAATAAGCAAAAAAAGGTGACCAGTCTAGCTTTGCAAAGGACCTTTTACTACGTGTCAACTTGTGTCGCTGCATTTTTGGTAAATTTGTAACCGTTTGTGCTAGAAGCACATTTTTTTGCTAAAAGCTACAGATTATACAGATATAATGGAGCACCTGGAGTGGATGTGACTGAATTTAGGGGCAGATTTAAGGAAAGTGGCGCTGAACCTAGTGGAGTGCCACTTTCCTTGCACCTCTTAGCGCCCCCTACTGCCACCATGTGTGCACTGTATCTAAGATACAGCACACCATGGTGCAGGGTAGGGGGCAAAAGTGTCAACATTTTTGATGCTATTGATATACTGTTCAGGGTTAGCACCCACATTGTGTGGTGCTAACCATGAACAGTATATAGGGGCCCATTGTAAACGATGGTGTGCCCCTTTAAGTGCCGAAAAAATGACTCTTGGTGTTATTTTTTCAGCGCCCCCTAATGGGGGAATGCCCCCTCTGTATACATTATGCATGGTATATGCATAATGTAGCACAAAGGGTTACAAAGTGTTACACTGAAAGCATTTCACCACTTTGTGAATATGGTGCGGAGAAAAGACCACCTTAGCATAAAACAAATGACGCTAAGGTGGCGCTAGGCCCTCTCACATCTGGGCCTTAGTGCATGAGCAGAAGCAGGAGGAAAGAGAAAGCGAGGGTTAGGGTGAGGGCGAAGCCAGGGACGTAGCTTTGGGGGGGTGGTTTGGCGCGTTACGCCCCCCTAAAAATGTATTCTGTAGTAAATAGTTGGGTACAAGGGCTTTCAGTCAGATATGATGAAGTCTGTTGGATTTCACCTTTCATTACATGCCCACTCAGATGAAACACACACACTTTCTCCATCTCTCTCATCTGTTTTGAAGGCTTTAAAAATGTTGATCAGTTTGAAAAATGTTGTGTTTTAACTACCCCTAAAAATCCGTCCTCCTCTCTCTTTCCACTGCCTCTTATGCCCTCTTATGTTGTGCTTCTCATATAATGAATTTTAACAAGATATCCCAGCAAGACTGTTAAGAAATCTGATGCATACTTTCCCCCAATCTTAATGATCAAGCTACGCCCCTGGGCGCGGCTGGAGGCTTGCAGGAGATGCAGCCCGCAGTCCACTGTTTGGCCGAAGCAGCAAAGCAGTGGCTGTGGCTGGGCGACCCTCCTAAAGCGACCTGGCTGAGCAGCAGGACACAGCTAACCAGTGGTTTGGCACTCTGGTGCCCAACAGTGCCAGAGAAGCCCATTTAGCCGCCACCGCCGAAGCCCAAGCTTCAAGCCCAAGGAAGCTGCCACAAGAAGCACAAGAGCTAAGCAGTGACATGGCGGTAAGTGCACAGGCACAGGATGGCTCCCTGCCTTGAGTGGAGGTGACCGCAGTAAGATCAGTGCAGCTTGCTTGCAGAGGGAGAGACACCTATACTGCCTGAGTCACCCATTATTGCCCTTTTTGTACAAAATTATCCCCACATTGTCTAAATCTGCGATCGTTGTCACCCACAGAGTCCTACTCGTCACCCCCTGAGTAGCACCCCCAATGGCCACGTTGGCTGAATGCCCCAATTTGCCCACTAATCTAACCTGTCCCAATGCACCTTGGGTGCACTCAGGTGCCCGCTTAGAAAAACTGCAAGAATAGCTGGGGCAGACTCGGTGGGTCATTGGAGATTGTAGTCACCCGGAAGGGGGTCTGGTGCAGAGGATAGAACGAAGAGGACAAAGAGGAGTGTAAGGGGTGGACCGTGCTGTCGGGGCAGAAACTATCCTAATATCATTCCAACTGGTCCACTGCACTGCAAATGGGTTCAACCTCCCCAAGTTTCCCCAAGTGTTGTCTACTTCAGAGATTGCCTCTGAAGGCAAGGTCCCAAGCCAAGGAAGTCTGGAAGAGGAGATAGTTAGCTGTGCTTGTGCCCTCTCATCCTGATAAGGAGCTGAACGATCTCCAAGGGTTGGACGGGCTGCCATCGCGTCGCCTCAAGACCTCGCACATCCAAAGGCTGGGAGAAGGCAGCGGCAGAAGACATATCAAGCGGCCTATTAAACATCTATCAAATGCAAAGTGCAAAGAATAAATCTCAAAATCTAATACAGGTAAAAAGGAGCCTGAAAGGCCACACTCTGTGCTGGACCAGGAGTAAGGGATAGCCAAGCTTGTTTTTTGCAGGTTGTTCTCATAAACCCCTCCGAACCCAACCAAAATCCAACCTCTACTTGTCTAAACATCAATCAAAAACTAATCAAACTGCAACAAAAGGCCAGTCTTTCGCTGGCCTCTACCAAATGGACTGTAGTCCAGTAAGTCACCTCTCAGCCAGCCTCCCAAGATGAGATCAGGAAGACCTGGTAACCAATATTCCACAAAGCCTATAAAAGACCAACTCAGAGAAAAGCAAACCAAGATATTAAGACAGTTAAATCCTGTGACAGAAGAACTCCTCTAGGGTGTACCCTTTTGACACCGCCAATAGTGACATTCTTCGGCAAAGCCAACTCAAACCACAAATTTACATTCCTCAAAGTCCCCATGTCAGCAATAGACCCTACACCAGAGGGAATTCCAGAGCTGCCTCACTCCTTAACACCTCAGAAGATGAAATCAGGAAATCAGGTTCAACAGTTGTTTCCCAAGTAAGCCCAATACAAAAGTTTGTTTGCACCAGCGGAAAGTCCCCTACACTGCTGTTCGATCCAAAACCTAATGCAATTTTGGTTGAAGCTCCGGTCCGCGTGTTGTGTAGCCATTTTAGTTATAGCTCCATGCACATTATTTTAGCAAGACCAGGCCTGCAGCTGTGCACTTTACCCTAGATATATTTTATTCAGCTTCGTTTATTATTTTAACAATAGCCACATTTGCGGTCTTGTTTTATTTCTCTCTAGCTAGCTGTTCTTTGCCTAGGCCAGCACTGCCTTTTACTCTCTGCTTCTCTCAAGGCTGCAGTAAGATAGCTTGCCGGTAAACGTGGTAACGCTTTGTCTCTGGTATTCATAGAAACATGCACATCCTTATATAGGGATATTTTCCCAGAACATCAGCTGTTTCATTATAAAAACACTTCTCTGTCCCATACACGTTAGATGGAGATTCCAGCCAGATGACAACAACTGTATGCTGATTGCTGAATGCCTCGCTACAGCTGCTTATGTAGACTTCAGGCCTCTTTCTCAGGTATGAGGGATGATGTCTTCCCAGAGGAACCTGAAGGGCAGAACTAGAGCTGTGCTCTAATATAGCCTAGGTAGGAATTAGTCTATTGACCCTAATGACAATATGGTAGCATTATTTTTATGCTTTACTCTCCTTGTCACAATTTTAATCCCGTCATGCTTTATCGTCCTGGTTATTGCAGTACATGCTTTGCTTTATTATCTAAGATGCAGTTGCTTCATTAAAACGTTATTGAAACATACTGTATACTGCCTCTGATTGTCCTTATATATGTGAGACTAATATAACTGAGAGATACGATCTGAGTGTCTTGTGCCCAATCATCCCTGCTCTTGGGTGGAGATGAGGCACTGCTAGTTAGCCAGAACAAAACCCAGATTGGGCCGCCAGGTGTCACCTGTAATGGGTTAGACTCAGTCTCCCACACCGCAGGCGATTCTGCCACTCAAATCCAGTAGTCTCATTAGAATAATGAGAGTCTACATGACACATGTACCTAATCAATTGCGCTCCACCCCACATATAGCCTGTGAGAAGACTTTAAATCAAGATAGTCAATGTTACACTAACCATGGAATCATGGCAGATGCTAAGGTGAAGGTCAGCTCATGGTCGTGTTCAATTTCTATCTCAAACAATATGGACCTAGTGCAGGCACTGGAAAATAGGATTGAGAGAGCGTAGCTTTTATGCTCAATATTAACATGAAATGTTTATGAACTAATGCGTAATAATGGCGCATAGAAAATTTATTAATGTGCTTTTGCTAAACGTGCGCTTGAAGTGTGCCCACGGGGAGTGGCCGCCAATTTATACAATGATTAATACAACTGACTAATGATGTAGAATTAATGTATTAATGTATGGTTTTACACTAAATATTAACGGTTATATGTTAAAGTTTTGCAAATAAATCATTAGGCCTTAGTTAGCATGAGTCGAGGCCTAGCTGCCCGGTTTCATATTAAATGTGTTTTTCTAACGTACAGTGTGCTGACTTGCTGAAGGGCATGAACTCGTACTTTTCCAAAAGCTAGAAGATGAGTGTAACCGTTGTAGATCCGTTCTCATGAAATTCGACTTGCTCAAGAAAACATTCTTGCTGAATGCATCAGTGTGGACTAGATATAGGTACAAGGTCGCCTGAACCGGTACAGACAATGGAACCACTGACTAGAGATGCGAAAAGGACCACGAGAGTATGAAATCATACCGGACATTCTACCCGTTGGAGACGTCAATCACATGAACCAATAAACTATGTGAGAACTGTTATGGGGTGACAATTTTGATGAAATCACTGGAAACCTATTGGATGGAGATAGTGGGGTGCCAACCTCACCCAATCCGAAATTAGGGGACTGTACAACAGAAAAGGGATAAAAACCTATGATACAAGGAGCCATTAGGAGATGCCATTGCAAACTTTTGGTATGACCCAGACACTTTGTCACGCTGCCGAGAGACTTTGCTGTTTGGTTCTTCAAACCATCCTTGCCCTTATCTTGCCCGTTATATACTTTACCTCCTTATGAGGGAAGTGTCCCTTTATACCCGTCTCGTTGGATTCCTTGACTGATGGCAAATCAACTGATGTCCTGAGGACGAAGACAGAATCTGTATGTTGACCCAATACGGAGGATAACTATATGACAATGAAATTGTAATTGCCTGTTTGCTTTTCTTTTCTAGGTACCAACTGCTTCTTTTGTCAGAGATCTTAGTTAGAGGTTTTCCAAATTGATGTTACTAAATTGTTTTGCATGAAGCCCAACATGCCAATGCTAATTCGAGGTTAGTTAAGGGGTTCATTAAACGGACGCAAATAGACAAATGACTGAATCGAGGCTTTGTTGAATAATGTTCTAATGATACTCTGCTAAGGATAACCTATGTTGACGTCCTGCTATATTCTAATGTACGTGATCTTTGCTTTGATGAAATCTTATCAGAGTTGCCATATTGTGACAATGTTAATGTGTTTCATGGTTTTGAGACTAATAAACTTACTAGTAGAATTGTAATCAGTAGGGAATAAACATCATAAAATTGTACTAAACTGGTGTGGTTATTCATGACTGAAAGGTCATGGTGGTTTCTGAGTTTTATTAATGTCATTGATTAATTTGAATTGTCTTGTTACGGTGAATATTGATGACGTTATTGACATATTGATTGACATGCTGATTAGCTATCTCCTCCTAAGGTGTCTTCAATCAGGGTCAAAAGATTAATTGGCCTAAAACGAGTCCCAGAGTGAATAAATTAGTCATAAAGGGACGCGTTAACAGGATGATAACCCTAGACAAGAGCTTCAGCCTAGAACCTATGCCTAGTACAACAAACAATAATGGTACAATGCTAGTGAGGACGGAAAATGAAGATGGAGGCACCAGCCCAGAACAAACACTATGTGCAATAAACAAAAACAACATAAATACACATTTTGCAAATCAAAATGCTGGTCAAGAGACACCAGAGAAAGCACAAACAAGTACAAGAACAAGGGATTATACTCCCCAGGAATGCCCAGAGGGCAAGGAAAGAATTCCACACAATAGCTCTGCTAACGCGTCCCTTTATGATAATTTATCACACATCAGGACTCGTTTTAGGCCAATGAATCTTTTGACCCAGTTGAGAGACACCTTAGGACGAGATAGCTAATCAATATATCAATCAATACATCAATAATGTCATCAATATTTATCACGACAATGCATTTCACTTTAGTCAAAGTCATTAATCAATTCAAAGATGCTACCATGACCTTTCAGCCATGAATAACCACACCTTGTTTAGTAGAATTTTATGAGTTTTATTCCCTATTAATGACAGTCTATTAGCAAATGCGTTCATCACAACACCAAGAAACATTATAGCATAGTTACAATATGGCAACTTTGGTAAGCTTTCATTAAAGAGAGAATCACAAACATCAGAATATAACACGGCGTGAACATAGATCAATTTAGCAGCGTGTCAATAACGCGTCAGTTCAACAAAGCATAATCTTGGTCTTTTGTCTATTTGCGTCATTTTGATGAACACCTGTCCTAACCACTGATTAGCGTTCGCATGTTGGGCTTCATGCTAAATATTTAGAACACCAATTTGGAAAACATCTAGCTAAAGTCTCTGTCAAAAGCAAGCAGTTGGTACCTAGAAAGGAAAAGCAAACAGACAAGTCACAAATGCATTGTCATAATTACCCTCCAAAGTTTAGGTCAACGCACAGGTTCAGTCTTCGTCCTCAGGACTTCAGTCAAATCGCCATCAGTCAGAACTCAGCTCCGGGGCAAAAGGGCACTTTCCTCATAAGGAGGTAAAGTGTAAAGTGGACAATTCTAAGGACGAGGATGGTTTTAAGTAACCCACCAAGTCACCAAACAGAGTGACAGAGTTTCTGGATAAAATCAATAGCATTCCCTAACCCACCTAATTGAGTCCGCGTGACATGGGTTTTTATCCCTTTTTCGTTGTACATTCCCCCAAATTTCTATTGGGCACTTGCTATACCCCACTATCTTTAACCTATCATAGAACACATTAGGTAATTCTACTTTTCAACCCATATTATTTTACAAGTCTGTGATTGGTCTCCGTAATTGACGTCTTCAGAGGGGGTACGTTCGGTGTGATTTCATCCTTCTGTAATTCTTTGCACATCTTTTGGTCAGCAGTTCCATTGTCTTCACCGGTTTGAATGACCTTGTACATTACATTAATCTACATTGTTTCAATTCACTTTTAAAATTTAGTCGGTGGACAAGGGGAGATGGTGAGAACGGATCTAACATGGTTACATTCATCTTCCAAGTTTGAAGAAAAAGAACAAGCAGGGTCATGGCCCCTTGTGAGTCAGCACGCTGGAAAAATAGAAAAATGCATTTAATATGAGAGCCAGGCAGCTAAGCTCCGGCTCATGCTAATTTAAGGCCTATGAGGATTTCAATACAGATTTAATAACGCAAATGTTAGTATAAACTTATTTAAACATAATATAAACACTTTGGTCATTATTATTAGTCTATGTATACATTGGTGGCCACTCATCGTGGACACAATTCAAACGCATGTCTAAGCAAAATTACTATTATTATTATAGTTTCTATGTGACAGCATCATACCTTAATTCATAAACATTTCATGTTAATATAGATTATATCAACTACGTTCTCTCAGCTCCAGTACAGATAGGTACAATAAACGTAACCAATTTAAAGCCTTTGAGATGGAGTAACAGTTCAATAAAAGATCTTGCCATCCTGGCCAGAGACCTCTTGACCGATAGTATCAATATTAGAAATAATCAAATTGTTTCATGGACAATCTTCAGTGCCGAGCTGTTAACACAAGCTGCTCTGGTGAGATCTAAATCATTAGTATCACAAAGAGGGCCAACCAGCCTCTCGGCCAAGTGCACCACGCTAAGAGAATAGCTAAGGAAAGCAGCCAGATTACTAAGAACAGCAACTCAGCAGTCTCCTGTCTGTGAACGCTTAAAACCTCCAAATATACAGTATAAAAACACAACCCTGGGAGGACAGGAGAACTAGTAAAGACACATTCTGGACAAGGCTAATATTCAATGCCAGGCAGACTAATTCAAGAAAAGTCTGGGAGACAATAAATGGGCTTAACAGATCATCTAAAGTGATAAATAACTCAAATATACCTGAGCCGCTATGGGCAGCCCAGCTAACCAATGTTTTCATATTTGAGAAATGCCACTCTGGAGCTAAGCACGGCAAACATGATCTATAAGGTAATAGGTCAGTTTCCACCGATCCTCTTATAACCTAGGTAGTCATGCCCAATGGTCGGTCCGACACAGGAAAAGGTAATGGACGCTCACGTACTCCGACAAAGGTTTCTACTCTCCATCTGAAGTCAGAAACGTTTTACTCACTGGACATCAAGATGGAGCGCTAAGGCCAAATGGAACCCACAGGCTATCTTTAAAGAAGACTCTCCGTTCTGGCCATTTGCGTTATCAGCATTATACAAAGATGTTCGTCAAGTGGTCTCATACCAAAGAGCTGAGTGGCTCTGTAATAAACGCAGTATTTACAGGAGGTGATAAGGACAACCCGGCCAACTACAGGGTCGTTACCCTTCCGAACTCCAAAGTTGGCATTACACCTCCCTCGTACAAGCTGAGCTGATTGACTGGTCAACTTCAAATAATGTGACTCTACTAAACCAATCAGGATTCAGGAAAGGCTCACGTACCACAGCAAACATTCAAGCAACCTTGTTGATAATTGACCAATGTGAACAGGCAAAGAGGAAACTACACAATTGCTTTATAGACTATGAATCAAGCTGCTTTTGACAGTGTCAGCAGAGGGATACTCTGGAACAAATTAAGGAAATGAGGTCTATCCCATAAGTTGACACGAGCAATAGAACAGCTGTACTCGGAAACCTGGATCCAAGTAAAAATTAGAGACATTACTAATATATCTCTGAAGACACCAACTAACCAAGAGTCCAAGCAGGGTTGCATGTTGGCACCTCACCTTTTTACAATACTTATGGCAGATTTATCACCATTTTACAATACTTATGGCAGATTTATCACCAGCCATGGACCAGGAAAATTCCCATCTGCCACGACTGGGCCTGCTCTGCCTCTTCCACCTGCCCTATGCTGACGACACTGTGCTGTTCAGCATGACAAAGGTGGGCCTACAAAGGTTAGTAAACATACTGAAATCTTACATCAAAACCAACAATCTTGAGGTAAATACAACAAAAGCAAAATGACTATCAGTAATCGACCGGGGTGGGCAGCTACAATCCTCCTAAGTGACATTTCCTTGGAGGTGGTGAACTACTACAAATACCTGGGGTTATCCCTGGACTCAGGTGGTAACTTTTTCCACCAGAAACAATACATAGTTAAAACAGTAAAAATGCATGCCTTCCTTACCCAAGCAAAAGAAATTGATGGTCCCTCTTTTCAGCCACTGTTAGCAGTCATCTCTGCCAAATTACTCCAGACCATTGCATATGCAAGAGAGGCCATGAGAGGCCAGGAAGCAGCTGTTTTGGGTATTTTGTAGGTTAATGGCGAGCATTTTTCTTGCCTCAAAAATTATCTTCGGCAGAAATCTGGCTTGAGTTTTATCTAATAAAACAAGAACTGGGCAGAAGGTCCACTGCAATACAATTCTGGTATAAGATAAGGCAAACACAAGGTGCCCCACGAAACAATGCACTTTGGTGGGCTCTACAAAGTGACCAGCAGTCATCTTATCACAATTATTTGAATGATTCCATCAATCAGTTGCACTTAACTGAACTGTGGGGCAGCAGTGTCCCATATAATGCCTTCAAAAGGGCGACAATCAAAGCTGTAAAGTTTCAATTGTGCCTGGAAGACAAAAACATATGTAGTTCCTGATCACAAACCTGGATGATGATTACAAATGATGTTGCTTAGAGGCAGGCGCTACACCTAGGCATCTCTTTTCCAGCATACATAAAGTGGAGATTAATGACCTTCGATTGGGCAAATTACTAGTGGGGGCGCAAACAATTCCACTCCTCTGGTGGAGTTCACAGTGCATTGCCCACTCTGCATCCTGCTTGGAGTGCAGAGTGCTGGCAAAACTCCGCCAACCATTGCGTGGTGGAATTTTTTCTTTGTGCGCAGCTTGCTAAAGGTAAGTTGGCAAATGAGAATTTGAACCCGTCATGCAATTTTCAGGTGGAGCGATTTCTCAACGCAGGTCGTTGTGGCAGGTTGTGAATGATCCCATAGAGAAGCCTGCTGCTCAAAAAGAAAATTGGCAGAAAGAAGCAGCGCCCTCTGGCGTGCCTTGTGATGCTTTTCGCGCTGTAACAAGCTCCTGGTGCTGAAAAAAAGCCACGAGCAGCGTGACATGCCCGAATTCCTCTCACTTCAGGAACTCTAAGGAATCTTGCAAAGTTTTTATGTAACGCCATGACATTCTGTGGAGTGAGACGCTGCAAGTTCTGTCCAGGCCTACAAATCACCAGCACTGGCTAATCGAACAACCTGAATCTACAGTGGACGCACAGAATGTAAACTTTGTAAAGTAAAAAAGGAGGACTTTATCCATCTGGTCTGTATTGGTCCTAGCCTGCACAATCTTCAACTAACATTATTAAAAATGAGTTTTAACAATAGAGAGATTCCGATATGCAGAGAAGCAATAATAAAGAGTCTCAACCCACGGGTCTAGCAACTAAATTGCAAACTGGTGAAAGTTTTGACAATGGGTCCCATATGACACAGTCTAAGTTAATATCACCAGTGCTGGAGCGTAACCATCATTAATAAAAATGTGCTACTTAAACAAAAAGAAATGACATGTTTAAAATGTGTAATGCTGAAAACGTGTGTTTTAGAAAAACATATGCTTTAGAAAACATGAGCACTCTGGTGACAGCCATAAATCCAGTTCGACAATAACAATAAATAACTGTCTAATGAAATGTATTTTGTGCATTCATAATTAAATGTACTGAAAAACAATAATTAATATGTAGTAAAAGAATTAATGGTTTAAAAAGTATGAAATGTTTAATTTAGAATTTGTTTTAAAAAGGCCTCATGTTAGAAATTGCATCAGCTGGAATGTTTAAAGTGCTAACCTTGTGAAATTATTTTTCTAAGCATCTTGTGTTTTGATTTTGCACTCTGGAAAGTTATGTTCTAGACCTGTGACATTTTGTCTGGCTTCCTGAAGATAATATGTATTCCTGAACAAAGACTTACTGATTTTATGAATAGGCTTGTGTGTAATCTGCAACATTTGTATTTTGCTGCGGAGACTGGTGACAGCATTGAGAAAGGATGAACTAATGGTGAATGCAAAAAATGAAAAAAGTTTACAGGTGAGAAAATGGAGAAGAGTTAATTGGTTCTAACCTAAGCCACCCCACAGACTGACCAATAGCATTTTAGCGATTTGAATCAGGGAAGGGTGGGGAAAAAACGAATGCAGTCAAAGGAGAGGGGCGTGACAGGTCGAAAAAATCTGCGCCCTCAAAGGAAGGAAATGCGGTGCCGGAGCACTCAAGTCAAGAGAGTCTACATGGTAAATAAAGGCTCTGAAAGCCTGGGCTGCCGAGAGCTGTAGAAACAACCGAGGAAGGAGTGAGAAGGGAGCGCAAAGCCGACGGAGGCACTGCATTGCTGAAGAGACGCGTGTGCTAACTAGGAGCCGTTAGTGCCGGCACCAAAGTTAACGGGTGGGGAGGTGGGAGCCTAAAAATTCGGTATAACATCACAAACGTGATGAGGTATAAACTAATAATCGACTAAAATTCACCTTACATAAGTGAAAACACACGTTTAAAGATAGCATTTTAGCGTGTAACGGAAAATATACTTATCTTGACTGCGAGCAGCAAGAAAAGAGGGCTGCTTGCAGTCAAGATAGGTATACCTTACATTACTGCCTAAATCTGATTGGTGCACTAAATGATCTGTTTTTTTCCCATTGGCTGCTTGTTCGCTTGTCTTTTGGGACAGGTTTAGTGTTCTTGACTGCAGCTGCTATTCAATTAAAGCAAGAAAAGATAAGCATAATATGAGCCTCCGGTCCTGTCATAAAATTAGTGCACAACTGTGATTGAGTGGTACTGTCATTACTTAGTTTATTGGTTTATTTTGACCATATTAAAATATTTGTTTCTACCATACATATTCTTAAACACCTGCACATTTCATTTACAGACATTTACATTTTTTTGTGTGGTAGAAAAAAATAACATCTACCAACCTTCCTCCAGCACACTCCCAGTAGCCAGCATGATTGTTGAGGTTATAGAACTTTTTATAATGTACAGCAGGGGGTACTTTATCCCTTATATTAAGAACAGTGTACTGAAAGTTCTATCCTCATGCATGGCTGGGTGAAACTGCACACTGAACCTTCATACCCCCATCTCCCGGACCTGTGCACCATCTGCCACCCCTACATCACTTGGAGGGGCGCTGTGTGAAATGGAATATTCATGATGAATCAATTATGATACACTTCAGAAGATTGGCTGAGAGACCTTGCCCTCTGTAACGCATAATAAAATATATGCAGCACTACCACTCCCTTCTTTGAGACCCAAAGATATCTGAGGACTGCTCTGTACCTTTTTATTCCACTCTGCTGAAGACGACGATGGTAAACCATCGACCTCCTCTAGCCTAACCCACACATCATAGTAAGGATTCTATGCCAATGAAATTCTGCCACTATTCAGAGATGTGACAGATTAGAATCAATCAATCAATCAGGAATTTGTAAAGCGCACTACTCACCTGTGAGGGTCTCAAGGTGCTGGATACAATATGACATCTAACCACTGCAACAATCAAACTGTGTCTTGCTATGTAGGGCCTTTTACATGTGCTCTTATGGGCATGGGCTGCATTCACTGTATCTTTCTCTAATGTGACATGTGTGCAGATTTATGCCCATGCACTGATGCAAACATTTTATTGCAGATGCCTTCGTCGGCTATCAACAGGGCCACTGGAACTATGTGTGTGTACGCTGCAGTGTATTTCACATAATTATGGATTTGCCGCATTTGCCACAAAATCCACCACCTGCTGCATAATCTGCAGATTTAATCAAATAAAAAATTCATATGGTTCAACAAATTACTAAAAACACAGTAAAACGTGTTTCAGCATTGTGATAGGCCCTTTTGGAAAAAGTTAACTGGTAACCTTTTTTGCTTGTTGCTATATTTAGGTGTTAAACTGCTACTAATGAGGTGCAACCTAATCCCACAGAGTGCTAAGAAGTGCAAAAATGACAAAATAATAAAATATTATGATATACTACATAATTTGTCTCTTCTTCTCAAATAATTTAGTCAATCCTGTGACAAAATGTGGCCCTCTCCTACTGCATAATTCCAGTGGCTCTATCACCATTTTATCCACATGAAACTGTTTTTCTTTATTTGCCAATTGCTTCTGTCTGCACCCATGAAAATTTAAAATTAATAAAACAATGATAATACAAAACAGAAAAAATAGTATACTTCAATATATTTCAATATGCTTAAGTATGTAACAAGAACAACATAAATAATAACGCTAGGCAAAACTGCCCAAAATGAAATGTGGTTTCTCCCCGTTTCCCATGCTCCAATCTATCCCTTCATTACAAAGATAAAAAACATCAAGCCTAGAAATAGAAACCCATCTAGCAGCTAAATTGTGTAGTGTAAAAATGTAAAATCTCGGCTCAATCCCACCTTCCCTGTTTCACCAAATGGTGTGATCTTAGGCAAATACTGTATTTCACAGTCTCCTTTCTAGCCTTCAGGCATCAGGCTAAATGAGAGCTGAGGCTCCCTCTTTATATCTTCCTCATTGTCCTGCAGGGCTTGTCTTCAAGATGGCAGGTGGGAGTAGGGCCGAGGATGGCATCAACATGCAAACACTGTTGTCTCCTCGACTCTCCCTTTGTTTTCACAGTTGCTTAAAGGGAGAAACTGTAAGCAGCAAAAATAGAAGGGCAGAGGGTATAGTGGCCTCCTGACTCACCTTCATTCTGTGACCATCATATTGGTCACTGAAAACCAGAGGCAGTCAGCAGTTCAAGTGCAGGGCCATTACAAGTAGCGCTTTTGCGAGCTAATGGCCCTGCAAATCATAAAAGTTAAAGGGGTAATTATTTTGTCGCCTTGTCCCCCCACCCTCGTCCCCTGTGTCCTACACACTCCAAAATCTGGGGTGGGGGATACATCCCCTTTGTCCCCCACACTTCCTACACTCATGCAGGAAATATTAGGGTCAGACAAGGGCAGAAAATAAGCCCAGGCACCACAATAAAAGTGGCCCATGTTAGCGAATCAGATAGACAAATAACTGGGCTATGTTTGCAAATTGGTGCAGTTTTGAACTTGTTAGAACATGCAGCATATGTGTTTCGAAGGGTACCGAAGACTGCATGGATTTGTGGTTGTCGCAGGCAATCCATCAGTGGCAGCTGCCATATATAGATTGGTGGGGGGGCATTATTATAATAATAATTTAAAAAGTCACTTACCTTCTTTAGTTGCCAAGACGTCTTCCTCACTCCTGCATCTTCTGTCTTCAAAGCTGCAGCCCCAGGAAACTGCACTACCCAATCTGGCGCTGCTCTCATGCTGTTAAACAGCATAAGAGAAGCATCAAGATTGTAGGGAGTGGCCTCTCTCAGCACTCTTAAGAGCACTGGAGGCCTGTGCTTTCTCTAACTTAGCTGTCCTTAGACAGCTGGGTTAGAGAAGTTTAAAGTGTGCATGTCAGGCTGGCCGTCCAAAGATGGCCAGCCGAAAGGTCATGCACACTTTAAACATAGTGCACAGCTCCCTGCTGCCACTCAGCAGCAATTGCCCTGCACGATCTTGACACTTGGTTCAGGATGGGTTGCTGAAAAATAAATTGGTAATAAATAAACTTTATTACCATTTTAGTTTTCAGCTGCTCTGGCCATTTTTCCAGGGGACAAAGCTCCTCCGCTCTCATGGAGGAGCCGCTCCTGCAATCTTTATTTTAAAATTATAGAAACTGTTAGAAATGGGGTCTGTAGTTGGCAGTCAGTTAACACCCTGACCAAGTAGCAAACCTCACTCTAGTCAGCGTAAGAGAGATACACAGCTCAGATAACCCCTGCTCACCCTCTTGGTAGCTTGGCAGAAACAGTCAAGCTTATCTCAGAGACAATGTGTAAAGTATGTTTAAAACACTACAAAAATAAACCACACCACTTTAGAAAAAAGGCAATATATATCTGAATCAAACTAGACCAAAACAACAAAGTCCTAAAAAATACACAAGTAAAGATATCAAATTTTAAAGTAAAAAGGGTCTTCATCCATAAGAATCAATGGGTGCCTTGTTTTAGCACAAAGTACCTGGTGTGCATAAAAAATAAAGCCACAGTGGCATGTGTGTGTTGGAAAAGCAAGCAATGCGTTGATTCCTTACTTGCAAGTGAGGCTGTGCTTTGATTCTTTCTCTGCCAGGTAAGCGATGAATCAATGCTTTCCTCGCAGGGAAGGGATGCATCGATTTCTGGACAAGAAGCCTAGGGTCTGTGCGGTGATGTTGAAGATTTTGACGCCCAGGGATGTTGCTATGAAAATCCGGACACACTGCAATGGCGAAGTCACGCTGAGTTTGTGATGTGTCGATTTCTGCATCCATGAGGCAGGCGCTGCAGTGATTTTACAGCCGCAAGGTAGGTAATGCGGCAATGTTTCTGCTGCTTGGCTGCAGTTTGTGGATCTTTACTCTGTTTCTGCCAGCGTTTCCTTCCAGGGTGCCAGGGACTGGATGTAGCACCTCTTGGCAAGTCAGGGGGTCTCAGCAAGAGAGCCCATGTGCTGGCAGATTAAGGGGGTTATTACAACTTTGGAGGAGGTGTTAATCCGTCCCAAAAGTGACGGTAAAGTGGCGGATATACCACCAGCCGTATTACGAGTTCCATAGGATATAATGGACTCGTAATACGGCTGGTGGTACATCCGTCACTTTACCGTCACTTTTGGGACGGATTAACACCTCCTCCAAAGTTGTAATAACCCCCTAAGTCTTTGATGGCCCTTAGACTTCTTGACAGGAGGCAAGCTCAGTCCAAGCACTTGTAGAAACTTCACAAGCATGAAACACAGCAAAATCCAGTCTTTGTTCTCTTTCAGGCAGAAGCAGCAAGTGCAGCCCAACCCAGCAAAGCACAGACAGCAAAAGGGCTGTGCTCCTCCTCACAGCTCTTCAGCTCTTCTCTGTGGCAGAGGTTCCTCTTGATCCAGAAGTGTTCTAAAAGTCTGGGGTTTTGGGTCCACTACTTACACTTGTAGGAGGCTGGCCTGGCTTATAGTGGGTACCCTGTGGTTCTTACACCCTGTACCAGGTCCAGTTATCCCTTATTAGTAGAATATAGGTGTTTCTAGCAGCTTAGGCTGATAGAAGGTATCTATGGCAAAGCAGCTTAGGCTGAACTAGGAGATATGCAAAGCTCCTACTATACCACTTATATCATATGCACAATATCATAAGAAACACAATATTCAGAGTTACTCAAAATAAAGGTACTTTAGTTTTATGACAATATGCCACAAGTATCTCAGTGAGTACCCTCAGAGAGAAGGTAAGTAATATACACAAGTTATATGTACACAAACCCAAAACAGGTAAGTAAGAGTAAGAAAAGTAATGCAAACAGTGTAGAATTACAACAGGATGCAATAGGTGAACATAGGCCTAGGGGCAACACAAACCATACACTCCAAAAGTGGGATGCGAATCACGAATGGACCCCATACCTATGGGAGCTTGTAGAGGGTTGCTGGGACTGTAAGAAAACAGTCAGGGAGTCCAAGATACCCCACTCCAAGACCCTGAAAAGTAGGAGTAAAGTACACCTACTACCCCAAAAGGACACAATAGTCATGATAGGGGGATTCTGCAAGAACCACAAACACCAGCAAAGCACTGAAGACGGATTCCTGGACCTGAGGACCTGCAAAGCAAGGGGACCAAGTCCAAGAGTCGCGATAGTGTCCGGGGGGCAGGAGCCCAGAAAACCCCGGATGAAGGTGCAAGGAAGCTGCCTCCGGATGGAAGAAGCTTTGGATTCTGCAACAACGAAGAGAGCTAGGAAGTTCTCCTTTGGTTGAAAGATGTCCCACGTCGTGATGAAGGTTACAGATGTGATCCCATGCAGAAATACCGCAAACATGCCTTGCTAGCTGCAAGGGTCGTGGTAGAGGTTTTTGGGTGATGCTGGGGACCACGAAGGACCAGGATGTCGCCCCTTGGAGGAGGAGACAGAGGGGGCGCTCAGCAACTCAGAGAGCCCCCACAGAAGCAGGCAGCACCCGTAAAAGTACCCAAACAGGCATTTAGAAGATTTGTGAACCAGAGCTGGTTCAGAGTCACAAAGGAGGGTGCCACGACGCCAGAGGCCAACTCAGAGGGTTGAGCACTGCAGGACGGAGTGCTGGGGGCTCAGGCTAGGCTGTGCACAAAGGAAATCCTGGAAGAGTGCACAGGAGCCGGAGCAGCTGCAAATCACACAGTACATGGGTTTGCAGTCTAGCGTGGGGAGACAAGGACTTACCTCCACCAAACTTGGACTGAAGGATCACTGGACTGTGGGAGTCACTTGGATAGAGTTCCTGTGTTCCAGGTACCACGCTCGTCAGGATGAGAGGGGACCCAGAGGACGGGTGATGCAGTCTTTTGGTGCCTGTGTTCGCAGGGGGAAGATTCCGTCGACCCACAGGATATTTCTCCTTGGCTTCCAGTGCAGGGTGAAGGCAGGTGACCCCCAGAGCATGGACCACCAGGAAACAGTCGAGAAAGCCGGCAGGATGAGGCGCTACAATGTTGCTGGTAGTCGTCTTGCTACTTTGTTGCGGTTTCATAGGCGTCCTGGAGCAGTCAGCTGTCGATCCTTGGCAGAAGTCGAAGAGGGAAGTGCAGAGGAACTCTGGTGAGCTCTTGCATACGTTATCTGAAGAATTCCCCAGAGGAGAGACCCTAAATAGCCAAAAAAGGAGGTTTGGCTATCAAGAAAGGAGGATTGGCTACCAAGAAAGGTAAGAGCCTATCAGAGGGGGTCTCTGACGTCACCTGCTGGCACTGGCCACTCAGAACAGTCCAGTGTGCCCCCAACACCTCTGTTTCCAAGATGCAGAGGTCTGGGACACATTGGAGAAGCTCTGGGCACCTTCCCTGGGAGGTACTGGTCAGGGGACTGGTCCCTCCCCTTTCCTTTGTCCAGTTTCGCGCCAGAGCAGGGCTGGGGGATCCCTTAACCGGTGTAGACTGGCTTATGCAGAGATGGGCACCATCTGTGCCCATCAAAGCATTTCCAGAGGCTGGGGGAGGCTACTCCTCCCCAGCCCTTCAAACCTATTTCCAAAGGGAGAGGGTGTTACACCCTCTCTCAGAGGAAATCCTTTGTTCTGCCTTGCTGGGCCAAGGCTGCCTGGACCCCAGGAGGGCAGAAACCTGCCTGAGGGGTTGGCAGCAGCAGCAGCTGCAGTGGAAACCCCGGAAAGGCAGTTTGGCAGCACCCTGGTTCTGTGCTAGAGACCCGGGGGATAATGGAATTGTCTCGGGTGACAATTCCATGATCTTAGACATGTTACATGGCCATGTCCGGAGTTACCATTGTGACGCTATACATAGGTAGTGACCTATGTATAGTGCACGCGTGTAATGGTGTCCCCGCACTCACAAAGTCCGGGGAATTTGCCCTGAATGATGTGGGGGCTCCTTGGCTAGTGCCAGGGTGCCCACACACTAAGTAACTTGGCACCTAACCTTCACCAGGTGAAGGTTAGACATATAGGTGACTTATAAGTTACTTATGTGCAGTGAAAAATGGCTGTGAAATAACGTTATTTCACTCAGACTGCAGTGGCAGGCCTGTGTAAGAATTGTCTGAGCTTCCCTATGGGTGGCAAAAGAAATGCTGCAGCCCATAGGGATCTCCTGGAACCCCAATACGCTGGGTACCTAAGTACCATGTACAAGGGAATTATATGGGTGTACCAGTGTGCCAATGAGAATTGGTAAATTTAGTCACTAGCCTGCAGTGACAACTTCAGAAAGCAGAGAGAGCATAAACACTGAGGTTCTGGTTAGCAGAGCCTCAGTGATACAGTTAGGTAACACACAGGTAACACATGCAGGGCACATACTATGAGAACATACTATGAGCACTGGGGTCCTGCCTAGCTTGATCCCAGTGACACAGGGGATAAAACATACATACATACAGTGAAAATGGGGGTAACATGCCAGGCAAGATGGTACTTTCCTACACAACCCCCCTCCCCCAAACGAAGGACAATAAGACTAGCCTTGTCCTGATGAGTCTTCATTGTCTAAGTGGAAATATCTGGAGAGTCCATCTGCATTGGAGTGGGTACTCCCAGGTCCATGTTCCACTCTATAGTCCATTCCCTGTAGAGATATGGACCACCTCAACAATTTAGGATTTTCACCTTTCATTTGTTTTAGCCAAAGTAGAGGTTTGTGGTCTGTCTGAACAATAAAGTGAGTGCCAAACAGGTATGGCCTCAACTTTTGCAGTGCCCAAACCACAGCAAAGGCCTCCCTCTCTATGGTAGACCAACGCTTTTCTCTAGGGGTCAACCTTCTGCTGATAAAAGCATCTGGTTGATCCTGGCCCTCAGAATTCAGTTGTGATAAGACTGCCCCAACCCCTAATTCAGATGCATCAGTTTGAACAATGAATTTCTTGGAGTAACATGGGCTTTTTAGGACAGGTGCAGAGCACATGGCCTGTTTGAGCTCCTCAAAAGCTTTCTGACAGCTAGCTGTCCATAACACCTTCTTAGGCATTTTCTTGCTTGTGAGATCATTAAGAGGGGCTGCTATGGAACCATAATTCTTGATGAATCTCCTGTAGTACCCTGTGAGGCCTAAAAAGGCTCTAAACTGGGTTTGAGATGTAGGGGGAACCCAATCCATGATTTTGCCCTGTAGTGGTGCAATCTGTTCTCCACCAACCAGGTGGCCCAGATAAACCACTTTCCCCTGCCCTATCTGGCACTTTGAGGCCTTGATTGTGAGGCCTGCCTTATGCAGGGCCTCCAAAGCTTTCCAAAGGTGGACCAGGTGCTCATCCCAGGTTGAGCTAAAGACAGCAATAACATCAAGATATGCTGCACTGAAAGCTTCCAACCCTTGCAGGACTGTGTTCACCAACCTCTGAAAAGTGACAGGTGCATTTTTTAAACCAAAGGGCATTACTGTGAATTGGTAGTGCCCTCCTATGGTAGAAAATGCAGTCTTTGGTTTAGCATCTTCTGCCAATCTGATCTGCCAATACCCTGCAGTCAGATCAAAAGTGCTAAGATACTTGGCAGAAGCCAATGTGTCAGTGAGCTCATCTGCCCTGGGTATAGGGTGAGCATCAGTTTCTGTTACCTGATTGAGCCCTCTGTAATCTACACAAAACCTAATCTCCCTCTTTCCATCTTTGGTGTGAGGTCTTGGTACAAGCACCCCTGGGCTAGCCCATGGGCTTTCAGAAGGTTCAATCACCCCCAAATCCAACATTGTCTGCACTTCTTGTTTAATGTAGTCTCTGACATGGTCAGGCTGCCTATACATTTTAGTTTTGAAAGGCAGGCTGTCACCAGTGTCAATAGTGTGTTCACACCAGGATGTGTTACCTGGTACAAGTGAAAGAGGTCTGAAAATTGGCTTAGGAGATTGTCTAACTGCAGAACAGAAAGACAACTGCATCAATCTGCTAAAACTACTCCCTCCACTAAGGCATCTGCTTCAGTGGTGGAGAAGAGATCAGGGAGTGGGTCACTCTCTTCTTCAAGTCCCTCATCTGTTGTCCTGAGCAGGGTGAGATCAGCCCTGTCATAGTAGGGTTTCAGGCGGTTGACATGAATCACCCTATGGGGACTCCTGGCAGTGCCCAGGTCTACCAAATAGGTAACCTCACCCTTTTTCTCAACAATTAGATGGGGTCCAATCCATTTGTCTTGGAGTGCTCTTGGTGCCACAGGCTCCAAATACCCACACCTTCTGCCCTGGTTGGTACTGGATCAGAACAGCCTTCTGGCCATGCCATTGCTTTTTCAGCTCCTGGCTAGCCTGAAGGTTTTTACTGGCCTTTTTCATGTACTCAGCCATTCTGGTTCTTAGGCCAAGTACATAATCCACTATGTCCTGTTTAGGAGCTTTTAAAGGTTGTTCCCAACCCTCCTTCACAAGAGTAAGTGGACCTCTTACAGGGTGCCCATAGAGGAGTTATAAGGGGCTGAAGCCCACTCCTTTTTGGGGTACCTCCCTGTAAGCAAAAAGGAGGCAAGGTAACAGGACATCCCATCTCCTCCTGAGTTTTTCAGGGTGTCCCATTATCATTCCTTTGAGAGTTTTATTAAACCTCTCAACCAGACCATTCGTTTGTGGATGGTAAGGGGTGGTGAACTTGTAGGTAACACCACACTCCTTCCACATTGCTCTTAAGTATGCAGACATGAAGTTGCCAACTCTGTCTGATACTACCTCTTTAGGAAAACCCACCCTGGAAAAGATTCCCAGGAGGGCCTTTGCCACTGCAGGAGCTGCAATGGTCCTTAAAGGTATGGCTTCAGGATACCTTGCAGCAAGGTCCACTACCACCAAGATAAATCTATTGCCTGAAGCAGTAGGAGGGTCAAGGGGGCAAACTATGTCAACACCTACCCTTTCAAATGGCACCCCAACCACTGGAAGTGGAATTAGAGGGGCCTTTGGAGTGCCACCAGTCTTGTCACTGGCTTGGCAGGTCACACGGGACTTACAAAAGTCTTTGGTGTCCTCTGAGATATGAGGCCATTGAAACAAGGGGACAAGTCTTTCCCAAGTTTTCGTCTGGCCCAAATGCCCAGCCAAAGGAATGTCATGTGCTAGAGTGAGAAGAAACTCTCTGTACTGCAGGGGAATGACCAATCTCCTGGCTGTTCCAGGTTTTGGGTCCCTTGACTCTGTGTACAAGAGGTTATCTTTACAGTATACTCTATGACTGTCACTGACATCCCCATTTTGCTGCTTGACAGCTTGCTGTCTGAGACCCTCTAAAGTGGGACTGGTATGCTGTGCCACACTCAGCTTGTCCCTGGCAGGCCCCCCTCCACCCAAAAGCTCAGCAGTGTCTGCTGCCAGCTCCTCTGGTATAGGTTCTGCACAAGGAGGAAATTCCTCTTCCTCAGAAGGGGAATCATCTGTAGAGGGAGGGATAATGGGTAGGGATTTACCCTTTGTACCCCTAGCTGTAGGGAGCACTTGGTCCATTGTTCCAGGATCCAACTTACCCTGTCCTTTTTGTTTTTTGGCCTTAGCCCTGGTTAAAGCAAAAATATGCCCAGGAATGACCAGCATTGCTGCATGGGCCTCCAACTCCACTTATGCCCAAGCTGATGTCTCCAAATCATTCCCTAGTAGACAGTCTACAGGTAAATCTGTGGCTACCACAACTTTCTTTGGACCAGTAACCCCCCCCCCCTCCCCCCCAGTTGAGATTCACAACAGGCATGGGGTGGCTAAGAGTGTTGTTATGAGCGTCTGTCACTTGGTACTGCTGACCAAGTAGGTGTTGCTCAGGGTGGACCAGTTTTTCTATCACCATAGTGACACTGGCTCCTGTGTCCCTGTAGGCCTGAACCTCAACACCATTTATTAGGGGAAGTTGCTTGTACTTATCCATATTAAGGGGAGAAGCAACCAAGGTGGCAAAATCAATGCAACCATCAGAGACTAAAACAGCCTCTGTGGTCTCCCTTACAAGACCAACCCCAACTACATTGCCAATAGTGAGCCCAGCTACACCCTTGGATTGGCTATAAGTAGTAGATTTCCCACCACCACTGCTATTACTAGGGGCACTAGAATTTGCAGCAGGGGTTGTGGTGGTGGGAGGTTTGGTGTTTTTCTTTGGGCAGCTGGAATCAGTTGCCCAATGGCCTTTGACTTTACACAAATAACACCAAGGCTTTTTAGGTTGATTATTAGAAGAGGATTTGGACCCACCACCCCCAGAGGATTTTTGTGGGCCTGATGAAGACTCAAAATGTTTACTTTTGTCCCACCCTTCTCAGAAGACTTACCATCCTTCTTCTTGCCATTCTTGTCGCCCCCTGTATGAACTTTTCTGTTCACCATTGTCCTGACCCACTTGTCTGCCTTCTTTCCCAATTCTTGGGGAGAGGTCAGATCCGAGTCCACTAGGTATTGGTGCAACAAGTCAGACACACTGTTGTTCAGAATATGCTCTCTCAGGATAAGATTGTACAGGCTTTCATAGTCAGATACCTTACTGCCATGTAACCACCCCTCCAAGGCCTTCACTGAACAGTCAACAAAATCTGTCCAGTCTTAAGAAGACTCTTTTCTGGTGTCTCTGAACTTAATCCTGTATTGTTAAGCCAAATGCATCCAAGAGTGCATCTTTCAAAACTTTGTAGTTGTTGGCTTCCCTTTCTCTAACAGTAATGAGCCTATCCCTACCCTTTCCATTGAAAGATAGTGACAAAATAGCAGCCCACTGCCTTTGAGGGACCAACTGTACCATACAGGCCCTCTCAAGTGCAGCAAACCACTTATTTATGTCATCCCCCTCCTTGTTAGGGGGGACTATCTTGTGCAGATTCCTGGAAACTTGCTCTCTAACAGGATTGCTATCAGGAATACTGCTGCTACCACCATGGTGAACTAACCCCAACCTCTGTCTTTCCATCTCTATGTCTAGGGATTCCCTAAGGCCAGCTGCTGCTGTTTAAGCTTCAGTATGGTCTCTTCAACCCTCAACTTTTTGAGTTCCTTTTCTAACAAGTTATCCTCAGGGTGGGTGGGTTGGGAATGCTTTAACACAGATGAAATTTGGGAAGTTTCAGAGGGGGACCTGTCCCTAACTGTCTGGACCCTGGTAACCTGGACTCTAGGGATAAAGGATGCCCTACTGTTATGGGAACATCTATCACTGCCAGCATCACTAGGTGCCCTGTTAGGGGGCAGTCCCTTGTCAGAACCCTCCCCAGCTTCTCCAGGGGACTCTTCTGAATCAGACTGGGAAGCTTCTCCCTTTTCTAACCTCTCATTTGATGGTCCAGACTGGTTCTGGTCATCTACAACAAGCATATTAAAGAGAAACTCTTTTGTAGGGTTCTTTCCTATACTCAAACCTCTATCCAGGCAGAGACCCCTCAAACTTTTATAGTTCAAGCTATCATATGTTGCATTAACAGTCTTGAGAGTGGACTCTACAACAGACATGATACTAAAGGTTTAAGGATAGTGAGAAAAGAAAAAAGTTTTAGAACTTTTGAAAGCACAGAAAAAAACCTTTTTCTAACTTTGAGAAAACTTTTAGATGTTTTAAGAAACTTTTCAGAACTTTGTAAAACGTTTTAGAGTAGAAAAGTAAACTTTTTAGGTTAAGTGTAGATATACTGAACTGTTTGGTATATGATTCTCCTATGAAAAGTACAAAATGACAAAGTGGTAAAGCAGTTGCAAGTACTTATCCCACTGCTGCACCACCAATGTAGGAGGCTGGCCTGGCTTATAGTGGGTACCCTGTGGTTCTTACACCCTGTACCAGGTCCAGTTATCCCTTATTAGTAGAATATAGGTGTTTCTAGCAGCTTAGGCTGATAAAAGGTAGCTATGGCAAAGCAGCTTAGGCTGAACTAGGAGATATGCAAAGCTCCTACTATACCACTTATATCATATGCACAATATCATAAGAAAACACAATATTCAGAGTTACTAAAAATAAAGGTACTTTAGTTTTATGACAATATGCCACAAGTATCTCAGTGAGTACCCTCAGAGAGAAGATAAGTAATATACACAAGTTATATGTACACAAACCCAAAACAGGTAAGTAAGAGTAAGAAAAGTAATGCAAACAGTGTAGAATTACAACAGGATGCAATAGGTGAACATAGGCCTAGGGGCAACACAAACCATACACTCCAAAAGTGGGATGCGAATCACGAATGGACCCCATACCTATGGGAGCTTGTAGAGGGTCGCTGGGACTGTAAGAAAACAGGCAGGGAGTCCAAGATACCCCACCCCAAGACCCTGAAAAGTAGGAGTAAAGTACACCTACTACCCCAAAAGGACACAATAGTCATGATAGGGGGATTCTGCAAGAACCACAAACACCAGCAAAGCACTGAAGACGGATTCCTGGACCTGAGGACCTGCAAAGCAAGGGGACCAAGTCCAAGAGTCGCGATAGTGTCCGGGGGGCAGGAGCCCAGAAAACCCCGGATGAAGGTGCAAGGAAGCTGCCTCCGGATGGAAGAAGCTTTGGATTCTGCAACAACGAAGAGAGCTAGGAAGTTCTCCTTTGGTTGAAAGATGTCCCACGTCTTGATGAAGGTTACAGATGTGATCCCATGCAGAAATACCGCAAACATGCCTTGCTAGCTGCAAGGGTCGTGGTAGAGGTTTTTGGGTGATGCTGGGGACCACGAAGGACCAGGATGTTGCCCCTTGGAGGAGGAGACAGAGGGGGCGCTCAGCAACTCAGAGAGCCCCCACAGAAGCAGGCAGCACCCGCAGAAGTACCCAAACAGGCATTTAGAAGATTTGTGAACCAGAGCTGGTTCAGAGTCACAAAGGAGGGTCCCACGACGCCAGAGGCCAACTCAGAGGGTTGAGCACTGCAGGACAGAGTGCTGGGGGCCCAGGCTAGGCTGTGCACAAAGGAAATCCTGGAAGAGTGCACAGGAGCCGGAGCAGCTGCAAATCACACAGTACACGGGTTTGCAGTCTAGCGTGGGGAGGCAAGGACTTACCTCCACCAAACTTGGACTGAAGGATCACTGGACTGTGGGAGTCACTTGGATAGAGTTCCTGTGTTCCAGGTACCACGCTTATCAGGATGAGAGGGGACCCAGAGGACGGGTGATGCAGTCTTTTGGTGCCTGTGTTCGCAGGGGGAAGATTCCGTCGACCCACGGGATATTTCTCCTTGGCTTCCAGTGCAGGGTGAAGGCAGGTGACCCCCAGAGCATGGACCACCAGGAAACAATTGAGAAAGCCGGCAGGATGAGGCGCTACAATGTTGCTGGTAGTCGTCTTGCTACTTTGTTGCGGTTTTGTAGGCGTCCTGGAGCAGTCAGCTGTCGATCCTTGGCAGACGTCGAAGAGGGAAGTGCAGAGGAACTCTGGTGAGCTCTTGCATTCGTTATCTGAAGAATTCCCCAGAGGAGAGACCCTAAATAGCCAAAAAAGGAGGTTTGGCTACCAAGAAAGGAGGATTGGCTACCAAGAGAGGTAAGAGCCTATCAGAGGGGGTCTCTGACGTCACCTGCTGGCACTGGCCACTCAGAACAGTCCAGTGTGCCCCCAACACCTCTGTTTCCAAGATGGCAGAGGTCTGGGACACATTGGAGAAGTTCTGGGCACCTCCCCTGGGAGGTGCAGGTCAGGGGAGTGGCCACTCCCGTTTCCTTTGTCCAGTTTCGCGCCAGAGCAGGGATGGGGGATCCCTTAACCGGTGTAGACTGGCTTATGCAGAGATGGGCACCATCTGTGCCCATCAAAGCATTTCCAGAGGCTGGGGGAGGCTACTCCTCCCCAGCCCTTAAAACCTATTTCCAAAGGGAGAGGGTGTAACACCCTCTCTCAGAGGAAATCCTTTGTTCTGCCTTGCTGGGCCAGGGCTGCCTGGACCCCAGGAGGGCAGAAACCTGCCTGAGGGGTTGGCAGCAGCAGCAGCTGCAGTGGAAACCCCGGAAAGGCAGTTTGGCAGCACCCTGGTTCTGTGCTAGAGACCCGGGGGATAATGGAATTGTCTCGGGTGACAATTCCATGATCTTAGACATGTTACATGGCCATGTCCGGAGTTACCATTGTGACACTATACATAGGTAGTGACCTATGTATAGTGCACACGTGTAATGGTGTCCCCGCACAAACAAAGTCCGGGGAATTTGCCCTGAATGATGTGGGGGCTCCTTGGCTAGTGCCAGGGTGCCCACACACTAAGTAACGTGGCACCTAACCTTCACCAGGTGAAGGTTAGACATATAGGTGACTTATAAGTTACTTATGTGCAGTGAAAAATGGCTGTGAAATAACGTGGACGTTATTTCACTCAGGCTGCAGTGGCAGGCCTGTGTAAGAATTGTCTGAGCTTCCCTATGGGTGGCAAAAGAAATGCTGCAGCCCATAGGGATCTCCTGGAGCGCCAATACCCTGGGTACCTAAGTACCATGTACAAGGGAATTATATGGGTGTACCAGTGTGCCAATGAGAATTGGTAAATTTAGTCACTAGCCTGCATTGACAAATTTAGAAAGCAGAGAGAGCATAAACACTGAGGTTGTGGTTAGCAGAGCCTCAGTGATACAGTTAGGCACCACACAGGGAACACATACAGGGCACATACTATGAGCGCTGGGGTCCTGCCTAGCAGGATCCCAGTGAAACAGGGGCTAAAACATACATACATACAGTGAAAATGTGGGTAACATGCCAGACAAGATGGTACTTTCCTACAACACTCATTTCTGCCTTTGAAGTAGGCAAACTTCAAAGGGAAGTCTTTGCAGTGCACAATACCTTGCCTCTTCCTTGCCCTGCCCTAGTCACACTCTAGGAGGTTGGAGACTGTACTGTGCGGGGACAGGAACAGCCCTTTTGAGTGCAAGTATCATCTCTTCCCTCCCACCTTAGCCCAAGAAGACTTATCAGGATATCAGTACACACCTAGGCTCTCTTTGTGTCACAGTCTAGAGTGAATTCACAAATAGCCCAACTGTCAGTCTGACCCAGACATAGATTCAGGAGCCAAGCAGAGGCACAGAATGGTCAAGCAAGAAAATGACCACTTTCTAAAAGTGGCATTTTCAAACAGACAATCTAGAAACCAACTATCCCAAAAGATGTATTTTGAAATTGTGAGTTCAGAGCCCCCAAACTCCAAGCCCCCAAGCTCTATCTGCTCCCAATGGGAAACTGCATTGAAAAGGTATTTAAAGACAATCCCTGTGTTAACTAATGGAAATATATGCCTTGCAATAGTGGAAACCGAATTTGGCAGTATTTCAATCAATCAATCAGCATTTACAAAGCATGACTTACCACCTGGGGGTCTCAAGGCGCTAGCTGGTGTTCGCGGACCAGTCGAAGGAGCATGTCTTGAGGTCCTTCCTGAACTGAGCCAGCGAGGGGGACTACCTGAGGTGGAGCAGCATCATGTTCCAGGTCTGTGCAGCGAGGTAGAAGAAGGATCTTCCTCCAGCCATGTTCTTCCGGATCCCTTTGATGGTGGCGAGGGCCAGTTGAGCAGAGCAGAGTTTCCTGGAGGGTGTGTAAAAGGAGAGGCAGTAGTTGAGCTAGGTGGGTCCACTGTGGTGAAGGGCCTTGTACAAGTGTGTCAGGAGCTTGAAAGTGATGCGTTTGTTGACAGAGAGCCAGTTTAGATCTCTCAAAAGTGCAGAGATGTGTCTGTGGTGGGGGATGTCCAGGATCAGTCTGGCTGTGGCGTTCTATATTCTCTGAAGTCTAGTTTAGAGTTTCTTGTTGATTCTGGCATAGAGTGCGTTGCCATAGTCGAGTTTACTGCTAAGGAGTGCATGGGTGACTGTCCTTCTTGCGTCAATGGGTATCCACTTGAATATCTTTCAGAACAGGCAGAGTGTGGAAGCACGGTGATGAGACGGCGTAGACTTGGCGGGCCATGGACAGTGACGAGTCGAGAATGATGCAGAGATTCCGTGCGTGGTCGGTAGGAGATGGGGCAGTTCTGAGGGTGATGGGCCACCAGGAGTTGTTCAGGGCAGTGGTTGTGGGCCCAAGATGAGGATCTCCTTCTTGTCCAAGTTGAGCTTGAGGCAGCTGTCTCGCATCCAGTCAGTGACTGCCATTGTTCTGTTGTGAAAGTTATTTTTGGCTGTTGATGGTTCGTCGGTGAGGGAGAGAATGAGCTGTGTGTTGGCAGCGTCTGAGACGATTTTGAGCCCGTGCTGTCTGACAATCTTGGCGAGCGGGGTCATGTAGATGTTGAAGAGGGTGGGGATCCGGGAAGAGCCCTGGGGAACTCCGCTCCTGGTTTCTGTCAGCTTTGAGTTGAAAGGTGGGAGCCTCTCAGTTGAGCGACCCCCTCCCACCTCCCTCTTCTTCTTAATGGCGCGCGGTGAAGGGGTGACTTCACTGATCTCTGGTCAGTGTGAGCATCGCTCCACCGCGCAGCCCAACCTGTTGCTGCTGCTTCCCTTCCTCCTCTGAGTCTGCCTGCCTCTGAGGTGTTTGAGGCCCTCCTCCACCCGCAGGCACCCACCTGCGCCTCATCTCTGGCAGCCAGTGGTGGCCTTCTGTCTCTCTCACTCAAATTATTTCTAGCTGTAACGGATCAAAAGTTACTAAAAATGCAGCAACATGTGTTCTGGCACGGTGGAAGTCCCCTTGCAAAGTTTAACTGATCATCTTTCATTTGCTTATTTCCATATGTATTTGCTACACTGAAACTAATGAGGTGAAATATTTGCCCAAGCAGTATAACCATGGTTAAAAATGACATACTTTTGAATTAATACCATCAAAAAATGTGCTGCATCATGCCACATAATTTGCCCTTTCTTGCAGCATAATTTGGTGCTACGTTGCCCCATAATTTCTGTGGCCCTCATTAAAATCTAGTCCGACCCGGTAAATTTCTGTTGTCTTCAAGCCCTCACTCCCTGTTTGTACTGTAACTCTTCTTTGGATACTTCAGGTGAAGGACACTAGAGGGCGCGGTGATGTTAGTATATGGCCGACAACGGTTATTCATTCTTCCAAGTTGCAGAATGAAAATAAAATATGACGTTTTCAGCAGAATTATTGCTTGGTTTTGTACATGGTGTAGTCAGATAGTAATTTCCAAATTTGAAATCTATTGTATTTGTTTTTTGCGTTTGTAAGAAAACGATCAAGAACGTAACACAAATAAAGCGCGATGAAATATACGAGAACTATGCGAGTATTGTATTAAATGTAAAAGACAATGAAACACGGAGTTTATATACAGCTAATCGAGAGTTAAAACACAGATAATCAAGAAATGTAAAGATAAAATATATTGTTAGAAGTTAAAAATTGTTAGCAGAGGATGGTTTCGATCCATCGACCTCTGGGTTATGGGCCCAGCACGCTTCCGCTGCGCCACTCTGCTCCTATCTGTAACGTGCACATGCCTACACTCTTATAGGATAAAAAACTGGGCAGTCGGAGTGTTACAGATGTATCACGCCACAGAGCGGAAATCGTTGAAAGTGAAGCACATGTGGTTGCACTTATGTGTGTGTGTGTGTGGGGGGGGGGGGGGGGGGATAGCCCTTATATATTTCCAATAGCGCGTAAACTAATCTTTGAAAACAAACGTAGTACTCTTTACGTAAAAGATTCTACCTGCTTTGTTCCTGCAAATTGCTTAGATCGTCCCACAAATTGTGACTTTTCTGCAGCTTTTGAAATATTTTACTGGTACGTTGAGTTACTTACTGACCACAAACTCTCATACAACGCTCTTCACCATTAGACGGCTGGAGTGTGGCCATTGGAACAGGGCCCTTTAAGGGCAACTTCTCCTTCCCCAGGAGTCTCCCCTCTCTACATTGCACGTCCAGATGACCCATCACTCGAGAGACAGGACGGAGGCTGAAGTCTGCATACGGGGGTTTGAGTAAAAGATGCAGCTGCCTGAGTGAAGGTGATGGGTCCAGTCAGCGCTGCTCAGCCTCCCTGAGGAGCTGGAAGAACCGGAAAATCTGCGGCTCTTAGAAGGATCATGGAGTGGAAAGCTCTGTGCACACTGGCGCCACAATTGCTCTGCTGTGACAGAGAAGTGCACAGCATGTTTCCAGCTACTGCTCATATCGAGACCAGTAGAACTAAAAGGCAGGAAGCGTTGGTGGTATAGTGGTGAGCATAGCTGCCTTCCAAGCAGTTGACCCGGGTTCGATTCCCGGCCAACGCAGTTCATTTTCTTGATTACAAAATAATAATACCAACTATGTTTTTTCAGAGCAAATTATTTTAGCCTGTCTAGTATTAACATAGTACAGAAATGTTTTATTTGATAACGGCAATTGGGAGAGAAATGCACTTCTTTCTATGATTCAAATGAAAGTGGGGGGGAGAGGTGAAGGAGTTTGGGGGATACAGATTTATAAGGGAGAGAGAGGCATCACTCAGGTTGCATTATTAGCCACCAAGTTATGTTATAGATCTTCTCGCGCAGGGCTGTACTGATGGCTAACCATCTTGCTGAATCTCTGCAGGTTCTAAACTTAACACCGCCAAGGAAATGCATTCAGAAAGCTATAAGCAGGGCCACTGGAATTATGCGGCAGGAGAGGGCCAAATTATGTGGTAGGGTTTAGTAAATTATGCGCAACAAAAAGACAAATTTTATGACAAGACCGGAGGCTCCTATTATGCTTTCTTTTCCTGCTTTATTTTAATAGCAGCCAAGAGGAAAACACCAATCCCAGAGGTTTGCGCAACAAGCAACCAATGGGAGGTAAGACTAATAACATTAACCAATCAGTATACTGTATCAGGTAACATATACCAATCCTGACTGCAGGCAGCCCTCTTTTCTTGCTGCGCGCAGTCAAGATAAGTATATCTTTACTTGTTCCATACATTTCGATAAATTATCGTATCTTGTTTGGGTTAATATGTTGTTTTAACTTTAGCGTGTATGTTTATGACCTTCCTTAACGTGGAATCTTGCTAGCGCGCCTTCTCGCAGCGCGTAGGCTATTTTTAGCCGTTTCTTTTCAATACGCGAAGAGAACGGCCGCCCGCAGGGTCTCCCCTTCAGCTTGCTCGCGTCGCTACGAACGTTCTATTGTGAACGCCGGCTGACGCGAGTGCTAATCAGCACATTCTCCGCATTCCTGAGCGCATTCATTCGGAAGCGCTCCTTCTACTGAAGACGCCTGCAGTGTTTTACCCGCTTTCACCGCCACGGAGCTCCGTTCCTCACCCTTATTCGCTTCAGTGTTTCTTGGCCTCATTCTACTCAGTTTTTTTCCAGTGTTCTGGTGAGTCACACAACGTCTATTCTCAGAGTCCGCCCTTATTTCTTAACCCTTACTTACCAGTTTTTGCCTCTTCCTTTCAGCAACATGGAATTTTCAAATTTCTTCACAGAAAATGATGATTCTGATGAAAACATTTTTACTAACCTAAATAACTTTATTCAATCATCAGTCAAAAAAGCAGTTTCTGCTTCAATGGGAAAGATTTCCAAACAAATCCAATCTACAGTTTCATCCTGTTTGTCCCAATCACAACTGGCCCATTCTGTGGGGGAAAGCAGAAAGCGCAAAGCCTCGGAGGCTTCTCCTAATCAGGCTAACGCCTCATCTGCGCTATTGGAAAGTGAGCCAAGCTCACACAGGACAGAGGACGAAGTTCCTCAAAGGCCTCCTAGTACGGAGGGGAACAAAATTATGGGTACTAAAAGTAAATCTAAAGTAAAAAACTTCACTAAGACCCATAAAATTGTGATTGCGGACATTAGAGACACTGATGACGATGATGACAATGGCTTCAATGTCTCTTCTTCTGAGAATGAGGATGACAACTCCTCAAATTTTTGGATTGGCCCCCCCCCTACAAAAAATCCAAGTCAACATCATCCGATCAATCCCCTCTCCTAGATTCAGATGGTAACCCCATGTTCGACCCCAGTCTAATTCACCACCCAAACTCATCCGAATGGTTACCTTCCGACCACGTTGCAAGTTACATTCTGGCAAAATTACGTCTTCCTCTAGACAAACAGGTACGAGCCAAGCTTCGCTCAGAATGTCCCAGGCCCTCCCTCCCCTTAAACATTACTGCCACCGCGTCTATAGATCCGTCCCTTTTAACTTTTTTCTCCAAATTTGCGAAAGACCCCCGTAAAAGGGTGGACAGAGCCTGGGCCTTGTGTCAGGATAAAGTCCTTGATTTGGTTGGTCCCCTATCACGTATTTTTGACCTAGCTGAATCTGCTAGAATGAATGATGAATCCATCGACCCCGAAGAACTCTCCCTCTGGATCCAGAGAGGCTTTTGTTTGCTGGGAAATGCAAACGCAGCCATGACGCACGAGCGTCGTAAAGGACTACTGCTCAAACTAGATCCTAAACTGGCTAACTTAGCAGCTATGGACCCAGGATCTAAAGCTGATGGTTTACTCTTCGGAGATAATTTTATCAAAGAACTCAGCAAATATGTCACCACCTTTGCTTCATTAGACAAAGCCCAACAATCAATTTAAAAAGTTTTTAACTCACGGGTATTTGGCAGGGCCGGTAGAGGAAGAAGCCGCTCCACCGGCCGGTCCTTCAGGAACCAAGGCTTCCGAGGCTCCTATAGTTACCAACAACAACAACAGCAACAGGACTTTCACCCACAATTTTATCCCCAGCGTGCCAGGAGATACAGAGGAAGGAACCATCGCAGGTCCTACAATAACTCAGGTAAGCCAACATTCTGGCCATCTTTCTATAGGGGGTAGTCTAAAAACAATTCTCCACAAATGGAAAGAAATTACATCAGATCCCTGGGTTCTCAACACTATCAAAGGCTACTTAATAGAACTTTACGAAACTCCCTTCCAACCGTCCCCTCTTCTTCCCCTCAGATTTTCAGAGGAAATGTCAAATCTTATCGATTCAGAAATCCAAGATCTACTTCAAAAACGTGCTATCCAACCAGCTCGTCCGCTCCACTCAGGCTTCATAAGCCCCCTCTTTCTAGTAATCAGAAAAAACAAGAAAATAAGACCGGTCATGAACCTCAAGCAATTCAATCAGTTTGTCATCTACAGACACTTCAAAATGGAAACAATTCTCCATCTAAGAGATTCGCTTCTCCTCAACGACTGGATGGTCCGTCTAGACCTGCAAGACACTTAACAGTCCCTATTCTTCACTCCCACAGAAAGTTTCTCCAATTCCAATGGAAATATCGCACCTATCAGTTCACTTCTCTGCCCTTCGGTCTTTCCTCGGCCCCTTGGTGTTTCACCAAGTTAATGAAACCTATTGTAGCTCTTCTCCGATCTCAGGGTTTCAGACTCATAATCTATCTGGACGATATCCTTCTTATGCACCAAGATATTTTGACACTTCGGTCCCAACTCTCTTTCACAATCTCACTACTATCAGACCTAGGCTTCTTAATCAACAACGATAAATCAATGTTTATCCCATCACAAACAACGGAATTCCTAGGTTTTCTAATCAATTCCTCTCAAGGCCTTCTACAACTCCCGGCCTCAAAAATAAAAAAAATCAAATCAGAGATAACTCTATCTTTACAGCAGACTTCTCTCTCCCTCAGGTCTCTTGCAAAAATTGTAGGTCTTCTTTCTTCTTCGATTCAAGCAATCTTCCCAGGTCCCCTGCACTACCGAGCGCTCCAAAGATTGAAAATCAGACACTTGCGCAAAGGTCTTGCTTATTCAGATTTCATCCCCCTCAACCTCGAATCCCGTACAGAACTCCAATGGTGGCTTGATCATCTAGAAGCCTGGAATGGCAGGACCATCTTTGCCTCAGCCCCAGATCTTGTATTAGAATCCAACGCAAGTCTAACAGGCTGGGGCGCAAGGTGTGGACAGATATCGACTGGAGGCACATGGTCTCGACAGGAGTCTTCATTGCACATCAACTATTTAGAGATGCTTGCAGGCTCCTTTGCAATAAAAGCCTTCACCAAAAACAGAGGGGGTGATTCTAACCCTGGCGGTCGGTGATAAAGCGGCGGCCAACCCGCCAACAGGCCGGCGGTCAAAAAAATGCAATTCTGACCCTGGCGGGAACCGCCAACACATGCCGCCGCTTTAACACTCCGACCGCCACGGCGGAACAAACAAACAGCGCGGCGGTCACCGCCAACAGCCAGGCGGCAGACAATGTACCGCCCACCCTATCACGACCCACCAATCCGCCACCTTTTCCGGGGCGGGAGCACCGCCGATAAAAACACGGCGGAAACAGACATTTTCAATGGAAAACGCTCACCTCTACGCACTCCACGCGGAAGGAGGACAGCATGGAACCCGAATTGAACATCATACCTGCTCTCGTCTACCTGCTCATCTACCACGAGTACGAACTCCGGCGCAGACGTCAACGGTGAGTACTGCACCTACGACACACGGGAGGGGGGAGGACGAAAGGTTACGGGCACACACATATGCGACCCCCCCAATATGTACACACCAATGCAGAGCAACAAGTCACAGTGACACCACCCAAACACCCGTAAAAAATACAATGACATAACCAAATTTGGAATAAATATTTATGTACAAAAAAAGCTCCTGAAAATTATTGTCCAACCGTGAAAAATATTTACAATAAAAATAAATATATACACATCAGTGTATAACTGAAGTAACAAGTCCTGCACATCCTACGAATTTAACATGTCCGTGGGCCAATGTTTTGCGAAACAAGGGCAAAGCCCACACAGGAGACCTGAGTCCTTTGGAGAGAACACTGCAGGGGCATCTGATGTAAAAACTACAGGCACCTCAGGGGGAAGGGAAGGGGGGAGCACCACAGCCACATGAGTCCACGACGCCAGATCCACGAGGAGCCACCATGCCCACTGCACCATCCTGGGGAGTGCAAAGCCACAGTCTCTCAAGTCTCTACAGTGGGTGGGCTGCCCACTGTACCATCCTGGGGAGTGCAAAGCCACAGTCTCTCAATGTCTCTACAGTGGGTGGGCTGCCCACTGTACCATCCTGGGGAGTGCAAAGCCACAGTCTCTCAATGTCTCTACAGTGGGTGGGCTGCCCACTGTACCATCCTGGGGAGTGCAAAGCCACAGTCTCTCAATGTCTCTACAGTGGGTGGGCTGCCCACTGTACCATCCTGGGGAGTGCAAAGCCACAGTCTCTCAAGTCTCTACAGTGGGTGGGCTGCCCACTGTACCATCCTGGGGAGTGCAAAGCCACAGTCTCTCAAGTCTCTACAGTGGGTGGATTGCCCACTGTACCATCCTGGGGAGTGCAAAGCCGCAGTCCATCAGGTGGATGACAGTCTCCACTGGTCAAAGAGGAGGCATGGTGGGCACAGTGAACCATAAACAGTGCTTGAGACGGCGGTGCCCAGCGGAGCGGTGCTTGAGATGAAGGGCCCAGCGGAGCGGTGCTTGAGATGAAGGGCCCAGCGGAGCGGTGCTTGACAGGAAGGGCCCAGCGGAGCGGTGCTTGAGATGAAGGGCCCAGCGGAGCGGTGCTTGAGATGGCGATGCCCAGCGGAGCGGTGCTTGAGATGAAGGGCCCAGCGGAGCGGTGCTTGACATGGCGATGCCCAGCGGAGCGGTGCTTGAGATGAAGGGCCCAGCGGAGCGGTGCTTGAGATGAAGGGCCCAGCGGAGCGGTGCTTGACAGGAAGGGCCCAGCGGAGCGGTGCTTGAGATGAAGGGCCCAGCGGAGCGGTGCTTGAGATGGCGATGCCCAGCGGAGCGGTGCTTGACATGGCGATGCCCAGCAGAGCGGTGCTTGAGATGAAGGGCCCAGCGGAGCGGTGCTTGAGATGAAGGGCCCAGCGGAGCGGTGCTTGAGATGAAGGGCCCAGCGGAGCAGTGCTTGAGATGAAGGGCCCAGCAGAGCGGTGCTTGAGATGAAGGGCCCAGCGGAGCGGTGCTCTTCTGCACGGCGGGCCCTGTTCAGCGGTACCTGTCTTCACGGCGGGGCCCTGTTCAGCGGTACCTGTCTTCACGGCGGGGCCCTGTTCAGCGGTGCTCTTCTGCACGGCGGGCCCTGTTCAGCGGTACCTGTCTTCACGGCGGGGCCCTGTTCAGCGGTGCTCTTCTGCACGGCGGGCCCTGTTCAGCGGTGCTCTTCTGCACGGCGGGCCCTGTTCAGCGGTACCTGTCTTCACGGCGGGCCCTGTTCAGCGGTACCTGTCTTCACGGCGGGGCCCTGTTCAGCGGTGCTCTTCTGCACGGCGGGCCCTGTTCAACGGTACCTGTCTTCACGGCGGGGCCCTGTTCAGCGGTACCCATCCAGTAGGTCAAGGGAGCCAGACCTGGGCTGGACTCCCTGCTCAGTCGCCCTCGGACCGTGACGTTTCTGGACCCTTCGGGGACGGAGTCCTGGGCTCTTTAGTGTCCTCCTTCGCAGCTGGGATGTGACATGTGGGGCCCACCTGCTCCGCGCTCCTGCTGCCCTTCCGCTCCTTAGATGGGGCTCTCGGGCCCTTGCCTCCCCTAGATGTTGTGGCTGGTGAAGTGGGCGCACATTGCTCCTTGGGGGCAGCCGTGTCAGTCCTCGCACGGCGGCCCTTGTGTTTGCGGGTCCTCTTGCCGGGGGGGGGGCTGGATGTGTCCTTGCTGCTGATCGAAGTGTCACTGCTGGCAAAGGGTGGACTCCAGTACCCATGCACAACAGTGACATTCGAAGCTGGGCTGGTGGTGGCTGTGGTGCTCTTGGGACTCTTTGCAGATGGAGGGGGTAGGTCATCGGAGGGAAAGAGGTTAAGATTAGACAGGAAAAGTTTTTTAGGTCCAAGGTAAAGGGTAGGAGAAGTGGTGATGGGAGTGGAGGAAGAGGATGTGGTTGTAGGAGAGTCTGGTGTGCTGTCATTGGGTGAAGGTGCTGGTGCTGTAGGCTGTCGTGAGGTGGATGGCTGTTGGGTGGGTGTCTGCCTGCGTTTGTGTGTCTTAGAAGAGGGGGTGACAGACACAGTGGGAGAGGACACAGGGGACGTGTAAATGCCAGTGGGGGTGGTGACTGCACGTGTGAGGACTGTAGTGGAGGGTGAGGTGGTGATGGAAGCACTGGCTGATGTTGGGGTGCATGCAGGTGTGAGTGTAGACGTCACAGGGAGGGAGGAGGAAGACGAGGAGGAGGGGGACACAGAGGTGGTAGTGACTGTTGGAGTGTCTGCATCTGTGTGTTGCTTGGGTGAGTGTTTGTGGGATCTGTGGTGCTTGTGTCTGGATGAGCTGCCCTTTGGTGTTGAGGTGTGTGCAGGCTGGTCTGATGGTGTGGATGGGATAGGGTGAGGAACAGGAGACAGAGACAGGCTGGAGGCAGACAGAAGAGGGAGGCTGGAAACAGGGACAATGGCTGCCGTCAGTGCTGAGGCCAGAGCAGTGAACGCTTGTTGTTGGGCAGCCTGACCCGAATGAATGCCCTCCAGGTACGCATTGCTCTGTTGCACCTCCCTTTGCACACCCTGGATGGCATTAAAAAGGGTAGTCTGCCCAACAATGAGCGTCCTCACGAGGTCAATGAGCTCCGCACTGAGGGCAGCAGGGGTAACAGAGGCAGGGGCTGAGGTGCCTGGGGCGAAGGAGACGCGCGCCTTCCTGGGCAAACGGGCACGGAGCGAAGACTGAGGGGCTGCTGGGAGGGCGGTGCTGGTGCGCTGGGTGGCGGCTGTACCGGTAGAGGCGGGGGGCACGGATGTTGCCGCCACCGCTGGGGAGCACCCATCCGAGGACGTGTCTGTGTCGCTTGTCTCACCACCGGTCCCCGTTGTGGTGCTCCCCTCGCCCTCCGGATCACTGGTGCCCTCGGTGTCTGTTCCTGGGCCCACCGGGGCCTTGTGACCTGCAGCTCCCTCGTGCTCCGATGCCAGATCTCCTCCGCCTGATGATGCTAATGCACACATGCACAAGAAGATGAAGAAAAAGGGTGGGGGGAGAAAAAAGAAGACCAGGTTGAGTGCATGCAATGTCAACACCGTTGGCGGAGAGGACAGACACAGGAGCCTCATGCACTAAGCCGCGCATTCGGGGTACACTACTCAGTACTACTGACTAGGACAACAGGTCAAGAGACGTCAAACGCGCACATGGGTGATGCTGGACCATCAATGGCTGTACTTGTCACCCTACAGAGGTGGGGGCCGGGGGCACAGGGCCATGCCTAAGGGAGAGGACTATACTACAGAAAGCGCCCTGGCCTAATGTCACCCACAGCCCTCCTCCCCCACCCAGACGCCTCCACTGCGCATAAAGATAGGAGAATGTGCTGATACTCACCCCCTTGTGTCTGCTGTGATGTCTTCAAGCGCCCATCCAAATCAGGGTAGGCCACCGCCAGGATCCGGGACATCAGGGGGGTCATGGTGCGACTGGCACCCCTCCTAGGTTGGGAGGCCATCCCCAGCAGTGATTCTGCGGTCTTCCTTGTTCCGCGGCGGATGTCCTCCCACCTCTTGCGGCAGTGGGTGCCCCGTCTGTTGTGGACCCCCAAGTTCCGGACTTCCTTGGCGATGGCACGCCAAATATCGATTTTCTGATGGGCGCTCACCTGTTTGACATGTACAGGGTGGGAAAGAGAAAACGTCACATTTCTGCATGTTTGGAGTACATGGCCCCCCCTCCCCAACCTTGCCATGTGGCCCATTCTCTCAACTGTCGTGCGTTGCACTCCTCATTTCCTCCCCACCCCACCAACTTACATCCCCCCCACTCCACACAGGCATAACCCATTCAATGTGCACTCAGTGTACTCACCTGTTGGTCTGGAGGACCGTAGAGTAGCGCATACTGGGGGAGGACCCCATCCACAAGTTTGTCCAACTCTTCAGACGTGAAGGCAGGGGCCCTTTCCCCAGTCGCAGCAGCCATTGTCACTTCCAGACCGAGTTCACAGCAGCACTTGCAGTATAGGTCCTCTCCTGTGGATGATCAGGTCTCGAGTGATTAAGCAGATAGGAAATGGCAGTCACGCCCGCGGCGGTGCGTACCGCGGCGGTGCGTACCGCGACCGCCGGCGCACATCGTCATTGGCTCCTGAATCCCATAGGCTTCAATGTTAACCAATGCGTCTTCGCACAGCGGTCTTCGACCGCCTACCGCCACGGTGTGCCCAGCAAGCGCAGTGACCTCACATCCCATTGTCCCACTTCACAGGTCAGGCAGCCGCCATTTCAAGGGCCCACATGGCTTAATTTCTAATGCGTCACACAGGGCTAGGCCTTGCTTTGGCACACATACAAACATAGCAACCCATACATTTACCTGTACTGTGCAAGCTGTGTTGTACGTACCTGTGAGTGGATTGACTCTGTACTCCATATTCTCCTTCCTAGGCACCGTCCGCTGGGACTTGCGATGAGAAGGAGGAATCCTCGCGTGTACTGGCCGCTGGTGGTCCTGTCGACAATGGAAGAACGCCATATAATACTACGATACCGACTTGACCGAGCCACCATCCATGAACTGTGTGCCCAGCTGGAGCCAGCCCTGATGTCCCCCATCCGCCAACCCACAGGAATTCCCTCTCTAGTGCAGGTTCTGTCTGTCCTCCATTTTTTTGCAAGTGGCTCATTCCAGACAACAGTGGCCATGTCATCTGGAATGTCTCAGCCTATGTTTCCCGAGATCTTGTCCAGAGTGTTGTCTGCCCTGATGAAACTCATGCGGAGCTACATCATTTTCCCAGAGGAGGCTGATTTGCCTACTGTGAAAGCTGATTTCTATGCCCTTGGACACATCCCCAACATCATTGGTGCAATTGATGGGACCCATGTGGCTTTAGTCCCCCCCAAATGATGATGAACAGGTGTACAGGAACAGGAAGAATTATCATTCTATGAATGTGCAGGTGGTCTGTTTGGCTGACCAGTACATCTCCCATGTAAATGCCAAGTTCCCTGGGTCAGTGCATGACGCGCATGTTATGCGAAATGGCAGCATTCCCTATGTGATGGAACAGCTACAGAGACAGCGTGTGACGCTAATAGGTGACTCTGGTTACCCCAACGTGCCGTGGCTATTGACCCCAGTGAGGAATCCCAGGACCAGGGCAGAGGAACGGTACAATGAGGCCCATGGGCGTACTAGGAGGGTGATTGAGCGAACCTTTGGCCTCCTGAAGGCCAGATTTAGGTGCCTGCATATGACTGGTGGATCCCTAATGTACTCACCAAAGAAGGTGTGCCATATCATCGTGGCGTGCTGTATGCTTCACAACCTGGCTTTGCAACGCCAGGTGCCTTTCCTGCAGGAGGATGGTCCAGATGGTGGTGTTGTAGAAGCCGTGGAGCCTGTGGAGAGTGAAGAGGAGGAAGACGAAGAGGACGACACAGACAATAGGGACAGAGTGATACAACAGTATTTCCAGTAGCCCACAGGTAAGAATCACCCACGCCATTTCACAATTGCTTATAGCCTCCTGCAACTGTACTTTCTGTAGTTCCCCCCAGTTCTTTTTAACTAATTTTTGGTTTTCCCTTCCCTTCTCAGTGCTGTATGACTCAGTGCGTGACTTCTGCTTGGTTTGCCCATGAACTACATCGTATTGACATTGGTATGTTGTCATCACTAATTGACAGAACAGATATTGAACAGTAATGTGTAATACATTTGTTAAGAATACAGCATGACTCCAAACTGATTTGTGTGCAATATGTGATTTATTTACAGTGCTAGATATTGGTACATGTGATTATAAGGGTGATGGGTGGGGGTGGAGTAATGTCCATGGCAGAGTCCAGTTCTCAGTCTCACAGGTGCATTGTCCTTTTGCCTGTGGAAGGATGGAGCAGAGGCAGTTCATGGTTGGACAGGGTGGCAATGTGGGACAGTGGGAAGACTTCAGGGGGTATGTCCTGCTGGCGGGGGTCTTGACATCCTACTCTGTCGTTTTTTTGGATCTCAGGCTCCTCTTACGGGGTGGTTGTTCTTCAGCAGGAGGTGGGGTTCTGGTGGGCTGTGGTGGTGTTGGGGCCTCCTGTCCACTAGCGCCGGCGGAGGTGGTAGGCTGTTCCTGGTCCGGGCTAGTGACAGGGGCCCTGTGTGGTGCCACATGGTCCCGCAACGTGTCTTCGATCCTGTTGAGGGCCAGGACGATGGTCCCCATTGCGGTCCCGATGTTTCTCAGCTCGTCCCTGAACCCCATGTAGCGTTCCTCCTGCTGTGCCTGGATCTCAGTGAACCTGGCCAGTACCGTCGCCATCGTCTCTTGGGAGTGGTGGTAGGCCCCCATGATGGTGGTGAGGGCCTCTTGGAGAGTGGGTTCCCTGGGCCTCTCCTCCCCCCCTGTCGCACAGCAGCCCTCCGAGCTGCCCGGTTTCCCCCGGCCTCTGTCCCCTGGACGGTGTGCCCACTACCACTGCCCCCAGGTCCCTGTTGTTGTTGGGGTGTTGGGTTAGCCTGGGTGCCCTGTAGTGGAAGACACACCGCTGATTGACCTGTCCTAGAGACAGAGGCATGGGCCCGCTGGGTGGGAGCTGTGCTGGTGTTGCCAGAGGGGGTCGGGTCTGGTGTGGCCTGTGGCTGCCTGAGGGGAACCGACTGCCCAGAGGTCCCCGATGGTCCGGGCTGGTCATCAGGTTCAGTGTCGACAGAGCTGCTGTCCTCACTGTGGGCCTGTTCCGGGGGTGGGATGGACATTTCTGGACCCTCCTGAGCGGTGTGTTGGCGTTCGGGTCCTGCATGGGGTAAGAGAGTTTGGTTATTGTTTCTGTGTGTGCAATAGCGTGCGTGTTATGGGTGCCCTTGTCCCCCAGTGCAGGCATTCCCTTGAGGGAGGTGTTGTGAGGGTAGTTAGTGGGGGGGGATGGGTAAGTGCAGTGGTCATGCTTAGGTGATGGGTGTCCATGGTTTGTTTTGGCATGCAGGGGTTGGTGTTGGGATGGGTGGGTTGTGCTGGTGAGACATTCTCAGGGAGGATGTGTGCTGGGGGGTTGGGGGTGAGGGTGGGGGTGTGGGTTGGCATGCTGGTGGGTGGGGGGGATATAGTAGTTGAGATTGGACTTACCAGAGTCCATTCCTCCGGCTACTCCAGCGAGGCCCTGAGGATGCAGGATGTTCAAGACCTCTTGCTCCCATGATGTAAATTCGGGAGGGGTGGATGGGGGTCCGCTGCCAGTCTTCTGGACCGCGATGTTGTGCCTGGAGACCATCGAGCGGACCTTCCCCCGTAGGTCGTTCCATCGTTTACGGATGTCCTTCCTATTCCTGGGATGCTGTCCCACCGCATTGACCCTGTCCACGATCCGCTGCCATAGCTCCGCCTTCCTAGCTATACTGGTGTGCTGCACCTGTGAGCCGAAGAGCTGGGGTTCCACTCTTAGGATTTCCTCCACCATGACCCGGAGTTCTTGGTCCGAAAACCGTGGGTGCCTTTGGGGTGCCATGGGGTGGTGTGGGTGAGGTGTGGGGTGGTGTATGTGATGATGAGTATGTTGGTGTGTGTACTTTGTGCTACTATGTGGTGTGTGTGATGGTGTAGTGTGCCTCAGTGTGTATTGCTATATATTGTTTGCTGTGTCTCTCTCTCCTTCGTCAAAATTTGGGTTGTAGGGGTTTGTGGGTGATGTGGGTGTGTGTTTTATAGTTGGTTGATTGTGTGGGAGTGGTGTGTGTATGTGTATCAGGTGTGTGTATTTCGAATTGTCCAATGTGGCTGTGTTTTGGTGCTGGGTGTGTATTTTGACCGCAGCGGTGTGTAGCGCCAATGGAATACCGCGTTTGAAAGACCGCCGCGTGGATTCGTGGGTCAGAATGGCATGGGCGTATTTCTGTTGGCGTGACGGTGGAGGTTTGGTCATCTCCAGTTTATCGCTGCCCGCTGATGTGGCGGGCTGCAGTGGAGGTCGGATTTTTGGAGGTTTGGCCGTTGTGGGTCAGAATGACCGTGGCGGCGTACCGCGGCGGTGTTATGGCGGTCTTCTGACCGGCGGTAAGCGCCTTTTACCGCCGAGGTCAGAATGACCCCCAGAGTCTCTTGTTCCGTTCTTCTTCGTATGGACAATCTGACAGCTGTAAAATACATCAATCATCTCGGCGGTACCAAGTCCAAACCCCTTGCAGATCTAGCAAAAAGCTTTTGGGAATTTTGTCTTCATCAAAAAATTTCAGTTCAAGCAGAATACTTACCAGGTTCTCTCAACTCAGTTGCAGACTGGTATTCTCGTCATCTTTCTGATTACAGCGACTGGATGCTTCACTCCTCAGTTTTCACATCTATCCATCGCAAATGGGGTCCATTTCAGATAGATCTCTTCGCTTCCCGCTTGAATGCTCAACTTCCTCGCTTCTTCAGCTGGAGATCCGATCCGCACGCCCTGGCGACTGATGCATTTCTCCAACAATGGAATCATGCAATAAACTTTGCATTCCCTCCTTTTATCATGATAAACAGAGTCCTCAACCAACTTCGCCGTCAAAGAGCCACACTAGTTCTAGTAGCCCCATTGTGGCAAGCCCAAGTGTGGTACCCCACTCTCCTAGATTTAGCCATCGACTTCCCGGTTCTTCTACCCTCCTTTCCCTCCCTCCTTCTGAACCCTCAAGGTCTCCCTCACGACCTCATTCTCAACAAAACTCTTCTCCTATCCGCCTGGAAGGTTTCAGGTCTTCCTCATCTTACCCAGGAATTTCACTCGAGGCTTCAACCTATATCAACAATTCCTGGGCCCCAGGCACGTCCAAGGCTTACAAATCAGCTTGGTCCATCTGGTCTAGCTGGTGTTTGGGAAAATCACGCGATCCCTTTTCAGCAGATCTAACCCTAATAGCTAACTTTCTTGCTTCCCAAGCTAGCGCCTGCAAATCTTACAGAACCATCAATCTCTATAGATCAGCTATATCCCTACACCACCCGTTTATAAACGGAAAACCTGTAGGTGAACACCCTGTTATTTGTCGTCTATTAAAAGGAGTAAAATTCTCCAATCCCCCAATCCCCAAGTATTCCACTTTATGGGATGTGAATCTTGTTTTGCAAATGTTCGTTTCATGGCAGGATAACGATTTCTTATCTTTGAAAATGCTTTCAGCCAAACTAACAATGTTACTTTGTCTTGTGTCTATCAAACGTCTTTCTGACGTCAAAGCTCTAGATATTTCGGCTCGTCACTTCACTCCTACTGGTGTTATGTTCAATGTCTCTCGTCGTACAAAAACTAATATTACTTCTGTTTTCTATCCCTTCTTTCCAAATCACCCAAAACTTTGTGTGGGAAACTGTTTAAAAGTTTATGAACAAAAAACGGCCGATCATAGAACATCTTCCGCTTCCCAACTGTTGATTTCCTTCAGAAAACCCCATAAACCTGTATCTTCCCCTACCTTAGCTCATTGGGTCAAGTGGGTGATGTCCCTAGCAGGCATCGATACTTCAAAATTTGGTGCCCATTCTGCTAGAGGCGCCATGGCGTCAAAAGCTTTCTGGGCTGGATCACGCTTGGAAGATATTCTAAGATCGGCAGATTGGTCAAACGATGCTACCTTTCGTACTTTTTATTGTAAACCTGTTAGTACAGCATCTTCTGTAGTAGTTAACATGCTTTAAACAAGCATAATAGGAGCCTCCTGTCTTGTCATAAAAAGTCTTAATTTTATTAAAGACACGGAGGCGAGTATTATCCCACCGCTTATTGTACTAACGTTGTTTTTTCCCACCCTCTCTAGTTAATATCAACGCTCCAGCATCCTCTTCAACCTAATGCATTGGATGCCAATTCTCCTCGACGGACTCGTTCGCCGCAACCTCCATTGATCTTGGATCCCTGCATCCATAATCCTGTCAAGCCATCCTATTCACCTAACTTGGACAGAATTCAAAACTTTTTTGCTCTAATCCTGGCAATATGTTTAATTTGTTGTATAGTGCCTTTATTCAATTCTGTTTCTTGACTGTCTCACAACCGAAAAGAGGGCTGCCTGCAGTCAGGATTGGTATATGTTACCTGATACAGTATACTGATTGGTTAATGTTATTAGTCTTACCTCCCATCGGTTGCTTGTTGCGCAAACCTCTGGGATTGGTGTTTTCCTCTTGGCTGCTATTAAAATAAAGCAGGAAAAGAAAGCATAATACTCGCCTCCGTGTCTTTAATAAAATTAAGACTTTCCATCATAAAATACTTGGAAAATCTACATTATGTGGCATAATGCAGCATATTTTGAACTAGTATTACATCATTATTTCATAATTTTTAAACTCAGTAACACTGTCTGGGCACTGGTTGCACCTCATAAGTACAATCTTTAGTACCCAAATATAGTAATAAGCAAAAAAAGGTGACCAGTCCAGCTTTGCAAAGGACCTTTTACTGCGTGTCAACTTGTGTCGCTGCATTTTTGGTAAATTTTTAACCGTTTGTGCTAGAAGCAATTTTTTTTGCTAAAAGCTACAGATTATACAGATATAATGGAGCACCTGGAGTGGATGTGACTGAATTTAGGGGCAGATTTAAGGAAAGTGGCGCTGAACCTAGTGGAGTGCCACTTTCCTTGCACCTCTTAGCGCCCCCTACTGCCACCATGTGTGCACTGTATCTAAGATACAGCACACCATGGTGCAGGGTAGGGGGCAAAAGTGTCAACATTTTTGATGCTATTGATATACTGTTCAGGGTTAGCACCCACATTGTGTGGTGCTAACCATGAACAGTATATAGGGGCCCATTGTAAACAATGGTGTGCCCCTTTAAGTGCCGAAAAAATGACTCTTGGTGTTATTTTTTCAGCGCCCCCTAATGGGGGAATGCCCCCTCTGTATACATTATGCATGGTATATGCATAATGTAGCACAAAGGGTTACAAAGTGTTACACTGAAAGCATTTCACCACTTTGTGAATATGGTGCGGAGAAAAGACCACCTTAGCATAAAACAAATGACGCTAAGGTGGCGCTAGGCCCTCTCACATCTGGGCCTTAGTGCATGAGCAGAAGCAGGAGGAAAGAGAAAGCGAGGGTTAGGGTGAGGGCGAAGCCAGGGACGTAACTTTGGGGGGGTGGTTTGGCGCGTTACGCCCCCCTAAAAATGTATTCTGTAGTAAATAGTTGGGTACAAGGGCTTTCAGTCAGATATGATGAAGTCTGTTGGATTTCACCTTTCATTACATGCCCACTCAGATGAAACACACACACTTTCTCCATCTCTCTCATCTGTTTTGAAGGCCTTAAAAATGTTGATCAGTTTGAAAAATGTTGTGTTTTAACTACCCCTAAAAATCCGTCCTCCTCTCTCTTTCCACTGCCTCTTATGCCCTCTTATGTTGTGCTTCTCATATAATGAATTTTAACAAGATATCCCAGCAAGACTGTTAAGAAATCTGATGCATACTTTCCCCCAATCTTAATGATCAAGCTACGCCCCTGGGCGCGGCTGGAGGCTTGCAGGAGATGCAGCCCGCAGTCCACTGTTTGGCAGAAGCAGCAAAGCAGTGGCTGTGGCTGGGCGACCCTCCTAAAGCGACCTGGCTGAGCAGCAGGACACAGCTAACCAGTGGTTTGGCACTCTGGTGCCCAACAGTGCCAGAGAAGCCCATTTAGCCGCCACCGCCGAAGCCCAAGCTTCAAGCCCAAGGAAGCTGCCACAAGAAGCACAAGAGCTAAGCAGTGACATGGCGGTAAGTGCACAGGCACAGGATGGCTCCCTGCCTTGAGTGGAGGTGACCGCAGTAAGATCAGTGCAGCTTGCTTGCAGAGGGGGAGACACCTATACTGCCTGAGTCACCCATTATTGCCCTTTTTGTACAAAATTATCCCCACATTGTCTAAATCTGCGATCGTTGTCACCCACAGAGTCCTACTCGTCACCCCCTGAGCAGCACCCCCAATGGCCACGTTGGCTGAATGCCCCAATTTGCCCACTAATCTAACCTGTCCCAATGCACCTTGGGTGCACTCAGGTGCCCGCTTAGAAAAACTGCAAGAATAGCTGGGGCAGACTCGGTGGGTCATTGGAGATTGTAGTCACCCGGAAGGGGGTCTGGTGCAGAGGATAGAACGAAGATGACAAAGAGGAGTGTAAGGGGTGGACCGTGCTGTCGGGGCAGAAACTATCCTAATATCATTCCAACTGGTCCACTGCACTGCAAATGGGTTCAACCTCCCCAAGTTTCCCCAAGTGTTGTCTACTTCAGAGATTGCCTCTGAAGGCAAGGTCCCAAGCCAAGGAAGTCTGGAAGAGGAGATAGTTAGCTGTGCTCGTGCCCTCTCATCCTGATAAGGAGCTGAACGATCTCCAAGGGTTGGACGGGCTGCCATCGCGTCGCCACAAGATCTCGCACATCCAAAGGCTGGGAGAAGGCAGCGGCAGAAGACATATCAAGCGGCCTATTAAACATCTATCAAATGCAAAGTGCAAAGAATAAATCTCCAAATCTAATACAGGTAAAAAGGAGCCTGAAAGGCCACACTCTGTGCTGGACCAGGAGTAAGGGATAGCCAAGCTTGTTTTTTGCAGGTTGTTCTCATAAACCCCTCCGAACCCAACCAAAATCCAACCTCTACTTGTCTAAACATCAATCAAAAACTAATAAAACTGCAACAAAAGGCCAGTCTTTCGCTGGCCTCTACCAAATGGACTGTAGTCCAGTAAGTTACCTCTCAGCCAGCCTCCCAAGATGAGATCAGGAAGACCTGGTAACCAATATTCCACAAAGCCTATAAAAGACCAACTCAGAGAAAAGCAAACCAAGATATTAAGACAGTTAAATCCTGTGACAGAAGAACTCCTCTAGGGTGTACCCTTTTGACACCGCCAATAGTGACATTCTTCGGCAAAGCCAACTCAAACCACAAATTTACATTCCTCAAAGTCCCCATGTCAGCAATAGACCCTACACCAGAGGGAATTCCAGAGCTGCCTCACTCCTTAACACCTCAGAAGATGAATCAAGAAATCAGGAAATCAGGTTCAACAGTTGTTTCCCAAGTAAGCCCAATACAAAAGTTTGTTTGCACCAGCGGAAAGTCCCCTACACTGCTGTTCGATCCAAAACCTAATGCAATTTTGGTTGAAGCTCCGGTCCGCGTGTTGTGTAGCCATTTTAGTTATAGCTCCATGCACATTATTTTAGCAAGACCAGGCCTGCAGCTGTGCACTTTACCCTAGATATATTTTATTCAGCTTCGTTTATTATTTTAACAATAGCCACATTTGCGGTCTTGTTTTATTTCTCTCTAGCTAGCTGTTCTTTGCCTAGGCCAGCACTGCCTTTTACTCTCTGCTTCTCTCAAGGCTGCAGTAAGATAGCTTGCCGGTAAACGTGGTAACGCTTTGTCTCTGGTATTCATAGAAACATGCACATCCTTATATAGGGATATTTTCCCAGAACATCAGCTGTTTCATTATAAAAACACTTCTCTGTCCCATACACGTTAGATGGAGATTCCAGCCAGATGACAACAACTGTATGCTGATTGCTGAATGCCTCGCTACAGCTGCTTATGTAGACTTCAGGCCTCTTTCTCAGGTATGAGGGATGATGTCTTCCCAGAGGAACCTGAAGGGCAGAACTAGAGCTGTGCTCTAATATAGCCTAGGTAGGAATTAGTCTATTGACCCTAATGACAATATGGTAGCATTATTTTTATGCTTTACTCTCCTTGTCACAATTTTAATCCTGTCATGCTTTATCGTCCTGGTTATTGCAGTACATGCTTTGCTTTATTATCTAAGATGCAGTTGCTTCATTAAAACGTTATTGAAACATATACTGCCTCTGATTGTCCTTATATATGTGAGACTAATGTAACTGAGAGATACGATCTGAGTGTCTTGTGCCCAATCATCCCTGCTCTTGGGTGGAGATGAGGCACTGCTAGTTAGCCAGAACAAAACCCAGATTGGGCCGCCAGGTGTCACCTGTAATGGGTTAGACTCAGTCTCCCACACCGCAGGCGATTCTGCCACTCAAATCCAGTAGTCTCATTAGAATAATGAGAGTCTACATGACACACGTACCTAATCAATTGCGCTCCACCCCACATATAGCCTGTGAGAAGACTTTAAATCAAGATAGTCAATGTTGCACTAACCATGGAATCATGGCAGATGCTAAGGTGAAGGTCAGCTCATGGTCGTGTTCAATTTCTATCTCAAACAATATGGACCTAGTGCAGGCACTGGAAAATAGGATTGAGAGAGCGTAGCTTTTATGCTCAATATTAACATGAAATGTTTATGAACTAATGCGTAATAATGGCGCATAGAAAATGTATTAATGTGCTTTTGCTAAACGTGCGCTTGAAGTGTGCCCACGGGGAGTGGCCGCCAATTTATACAATGATTAATACAACTGACTAATGATGTAGAATTAATGTATTAATGTATGGTTTTACACTAAATATTAACGGTTATATGTTAAAGTTTTGCAAATAAATCATTAGGCCTTAGTTAGCATGAGTCGAGGCCTAGCTGCCCAGTTTCATATTAAATGTGTTTTTCTAACGTACAGTGTGCTGACTTGCTGAAGGGCATGAACTCGTACTTTTCCAAAAGCTAGAAGATGAGTGTAACCGTTGTAGATCCGTTCTCATGAAATTCGACTTGCTCAAGAAAACATTCTTGCTGAATGCATCAGTGTGGACTAGATATAGGTACAAGGTCGCCTGAACCGGTACAGACAATGGAACCACTGACTAGAGATGCGAAAAGGACCACGAGAGTATGAAATCATACCGGACATTCTACCCGTTGGAGACGTCAATCACATGAACCAATAAACTATGTGAGAACTGTTATGGGGTGACAATTTTGATGAAATCACTGGAAACCTATTGGATGGAGATAGTTGGGTGCCAACCTCACCCAATCCGAAATTAGGGGACTGTACAACAGAAAAGGGATAAAAACCTATGATACAAGGAGCCATTAGGAGATGCCATTGCAAACTTTTGGTATGACCCAGACACTTTGTCACGCTGCCGAGAGACTTTGCTGTTTGGTTCTTCAAACCATCCTTGCCCTTATCTTGCCCGTTATATACTTTACCTCCTTATGAGGGAAGTGTCCCTTTATACCCGTCTCGTTGGATTCCTTGACTGATGGCAAATCAACTGATGTCCTGAGGACGAAGACAGAATCTGTATGCTGACCCAATACGGAGGATAACTATATGACAATGAAATTGTAATTGCCTGTTTGCTTTTCTTTTCTAGGTACCAACTGCTTCTTTTGTCAGAGATCTTAGTTAGAGGTTTTCCAAATTGATGTTACTAAATTGTTTTGCATGAAGCCCAACATGCCAATGCTAATTCGAGGTTAGTTAAGGGGTTCATTAAACGGACGCAAATAGACAAATGACTGAATCGAGGCTTTGTTGAATAATGTTCTAATGATACTCTGCTAAGGATAACCTATGTTGACGTCCTGCTATATTCTAATGTACGTGATCTTTGCTTTGATGAAATCTTATCAGAGTTGCCATATTGTGACAATGTTAATGTGTTTCATGGTTTTGAGACTAATAAACTTACTAGTAGAATTGTAATCAGTAGGGAATAAACATCATAAAATTGTACTAAACTGGTGTGGTTATTCATGACTGAAAGGTCATGGTGGTTTCTGAGTTTTATTAATGTCATTGATTAATTTGAATTGTTTTGTTACGGTGAATATTGATGACGTTATTGACATATTGATTGACATGCTGATTAGCTATCTCCTCCTAAGGTGTCTTCAATCAGGGTCAAAAGATTAATTGGCCTAAAACGAGTCCCAGAGTGAATAAATTAGTCATAAAGGGACGCGTTAACAGGATAATACCCCTAGACAAGAGCTTCAGCCTAGAACCTATGCCTAGTACAACAAACAATAATGGTACAATGCTAGTGAGGACGGAAAATGAAGATGGAGGCACCAGCCCAGAACAAACACTATGTGCAATAAACAAAAACAACATAAATACACATTTTGCAAATCAAAATGCTGGTCAAGAGACACCAGAGAAAGCACAAACAAGTACAAGAACAAGGGATTATACTCCCCAGGAATGCCCAGAGGGCAAGGAAAGAATTCCACACAATAGCTCTGCTAACGCGTCCCTTTATGATAATTTATCACACATCAGGACTCGTTTTAGGCCAATGAATCTTTTGACCCAGTTGAGAGACACCTTAGGACGAGATAGCTAATCAATATATCAATCAATACATCAATAATGTCATCAATATTTATCACGACAATGCATTTCACTTTAGTCAAAGTCATTAATCAATTCAAAGATGCTACCATGACCTTTCAGCCATGAATAACCACACCTTGTTTAGTAGAATTTTATGAGTTTTATTCCCTATTAATGACAGTCTATTAGCAAATGTGTTCATCACAACACCAAGAAACATTATAGCATAGTTACAATATGGCAACTTTGGTAAGCTTTCATTAAAGCGAGAATCACAAACATCAGAATATAACACGGCGTGAACATAGATCAATTTAGCAGCGTGTCAATAACGCGTCAGTTCAACAAAGCATAATCTTGGTCTTTTGTCTATTTGCGTCATTTTGATGAACACCTGTCCTAACCACTGATTAGCGTTCGCATGTTGGGCTTCATGCTAAATATTTAGAACACCAATTTGGAAAACATCTAGCTAAAGTCTCTGTCAAAAGCAAGCAGTTGGTACCTAGAAAGGAAAAGCAAACAGACAAGTCACAAATGCATTGTCATAATTACCCTCCAAAGTTTAGGTCAACGCACAGGTTTCAGTCTTCGTCCTCAGGACTTCAGTCAAATCGCCATCAGTCAGAACTCAGCTCCGGGGCAAAAGGGCACTTTCCTCATAAGGAGGTAAAGTGTAGAGTGGACAATTCTAAGGACGAGGATGGTTTTAAGTAACCCACCAAGTCACCAAACAGAGTGACAGAGTTTCTGGATAAAATCAATAGCATTCCCTAACCCACCTAATTGAGTCCGCGTGACATGGGTTTTTATCCCTTTTTCGTTGTACATTCCCCCAAATTTCTATTGGGCACTTGCTATACCCCACTATCTTTAACCTATCATAGAACACATTAGGTAATTCTACTCTTCAACCCATATTATTTTACAAGTCTGTGATTGGTCTCCGTAATTGACGTCTTCAGAGGGGGTACGTTCGGTGTGATTTCATCCTTCTGTAATTCTTTGCACATCTTTTGGTCAGCAGTTCCATTGTCTTCACCGGTTTGAATGACCTTGTACATTACATTAATCTACATTGTTTCAATTCACTTTTAAAATTTAGTCGGTGGACAAGGGGAGATGGTGAGAACGGATCTAACATGGTTACATTCATCTTCCAAGTTTGAAGAAAAAGAACAAGCAGGGTCATGGCCCCTTGTGAGTCAGCACGCTGGAAAAATAGAAAAATGCATTTAATATGAGAGCCAGGCAGCTAAGCTCCGGCTCATGCTAACTTAAGGCCTATGAGGATTTCAATACAGATTTAATAACGCAAATGTTAGTATAAACTTATTTAAACATAATATAAACACTTTGGTCATTATTATTAGTCTATGTATACATTGGTGGCCACTCATCGTGGACACAATTCAAACGCATGTCTAAGCAAAATTACTATTATTATTATAGTTTCTATGTGACAGCATCATACCTTAATTCATAAACATTTCATGTTAATATAGATTATATCAACTACGTTCTCTCAGCTCCAGTAGAGATAGGTACAATAAACGTAACCAATTTAAAGCCTTTGAGATGGAGTAACAGTTCAATAAAAGATCTTGTCATCCTGGCCAGAGACCTCTTGACCGATAGTATCAATATTAGAAATAATCAAATTGTTGCATGGACAATCTTCAGTGCCGAGCTGTTAACACAAGCTGCTCTGGTGAGATCTAAATCATTATATCACAAAGAGGGCCAACCAGCCTCTCGGCCAAGTGCACCACGCTAAGAGAATAGCTAAGGAAAGCAGCCAGATTACTAAGAACAGCAACTCAGCAGTCTCCTGTCTGTGAACGCTTAAAACCTCAAAATATACAGTATAAAAACACAACCCTGGGAGGACAGAAGAACTAGTAAAGACACATTCTGGACAAGGCTAATATTCAATGCCAGGCAGACTAATTCAAGAAAAGTCTGGGAGACAATAAATGGGCTTAACAGATCAGCTAAAGTGATAAATAACTCAAATATACCTGAGCCGCTATGGGCAGCCCAGCTAACCAATGTTTTCATATTTGAGAAATGCCACTCTGGAGCTAAGCACGGCAAACATGATCTATAAGGTAATAGGTCAGTTTCCACCGATCCTCTTATAACCTAGGTAGTCATGCCCAATGGTCGGTCCGACACAGGAAAAGGTAATGGACGCTCACGTACTCCGACAAAGGTTTCTACTCTCCATTTGAAGTCAGAAAAGTTTTACTCACTGTAGGAAAGTACCATCTTGCCTGGCATGTTACCCCCATTTTTCACTGTATATATGTTGTTTTAGTTGTATGTGTCACTGGGACCCTGGTAACCCAGGGCCCCAGTGCTCATAAGTGTGCCTGAATGTGTTACCTGTGTAGTGACTAACTGTCTCACTGAGGCACTGCTAATCAGAACCTCAGTGGTTATGCTCTCTCATTTCTTTCCAAATTGTCACTAACAGGCTAGTGACCATTTTTACCAATTTACATTGGCTTACTGGAACACCCTTATAATTCCCTAGTATATGGTACTGAGGTACCCAGGGTATTGGGGTTCCAGGAGATCCCTATGGGCTGCAGCATTTCTTTTGCCACCCATAGGGAGCTCTGACAATTCTTACACAGGCCTGCCACTGCAGCCTGAGTGAAATAACGTCCACGTTATTTCACAGCCATTTTACACTGCACTTAAGTAACTTATAAGTCACCTATATGTCTAACCTTTACCTGGTAAAGGTTAGGTGCAAAGTTACTTAGTGTGAGGGCACCCTGGCACTAGCCAAGGTGCCCCCACATTGTTCAGAGCCAATTCCCTGAACTTTGTGAGTGCGGGGACACCATTACACGCGTGCACTACATATAGGTCACTACCTATATGTAGCTTCACAATGGTAACTCCGAATATGGCCATGTAACATGTCTATGATCATGGAATTGCCCCCTCTATGCCATCCTGGCATAGTTGGCACAATCCCATGATCCCAGTGGTCTGTAGCACAGACCCTGGTACTGCCAAACTGCCCTTCCTGGGGTTTCACTGCAGCTGCTGCTGCTGCCAACCCCTCAGACAGGCAGCTGCCCTCCTGGGGTCCAGCCAGGCCTGGCCCAGGATGGCAGAACAAAGAACTTCCTCTGAGAGAGGGTGTGACACCCTCTCCCTTTGGAAAATGGTGTGAAGGCAGGGGAGGAGTAGCCTCCCCCAGCCTCTGGAAATGCTTTCTTGGGCACAGATGTGCCCAATTCTGCATAAGCCAGTCTACACCGGTTCAGGGACCCCTTAGCCCCTGCTCTGGCGCGAAACTGGACAAAGGAAAGGGGAGTGACCACTCCCCTGACCTGCACCTCCCCTGGGAGGTGTCCAGAGCTCCTCCAGTGTGCTCCAGACCTCTGCCATCTTGGAAACAGAGGTGCTGCTGGCACACTGGACTGCTCTGAGTGGCCAGTGCCACCAGGTGACGTCAGAGACTCCTGCTGATAGGCTCCTTCAGGTGTTAGTAGCCTATCCTCTCTCCTAGGTAGCCAAACCCTCTTTTCTGGCTATTTAGGGTCTCTGTCTCTGGGGAAACTTTAGATAACGAATGCAAGAGCTCATCCGAGTTCCTCTGCATCTCTCTCTTCACCTTCTGATAAGGAAACGACCGCTGACCGCGCTGGAAGCCTGCAAACCTGCAACATAGTAGCAAAGACGACTACTGCAACTCTGTAACGCTGATCCTGCCGCCTTCTCGACTGTTTTCCTGCTTGTGCATGCTGTGGGGGTAGCCTGCCTCCTCTCTGCACCAGAAGCTCCGAAGAAATCTCCCGTGGGTCGACGGAATCTTCCCCCTGCAACCGCAGGCACCAAAAAGCTGCATTACCGGTCCCTTGGGTCTCCTCTCAGCACGACAAGCGAGGTCCCTCGAATCCAGCGACTCTGTCCAAGTGACCCCCACAGTCCAGTGACTCTTCAGCCCAAGTTTGGTGGAGGTAAGTCCTTGCCTCACCTCGCTGGGCTGCATTGCTGGGAACTGCGACTTTGCAGCTACTCCGGCCCCTGTGCACTTCCGGCGGAAATCCTTTGTGCACAGCCAAGCCTGGGTCCACGGCACTCTAACCTGCATTGCACGACTTTCTAAGTTGGTCTCCGGCGACGTGGGACTCCTTTGTGCAACTTCGGCGAGCACCGTTTCACGCATCCTCGTAGTGCCTGTTTCTGGCACTTCTCCGGGTGCTACCTGCTTCAGTGAGGGCTCTTTGTCTTGCTCGACGTCCCCTCTCTCTTCAGGTCCAATTTGCGACCTCCTGGTCCCTCCTGGGCCCCAGCAGCGTCCAAAAACGCCAAACGCACGATTTGCGACTAGCAAGGCTTGTTGGCGTCCTTCTGGCGGGAAAACACTTCTGCACGACTCTACAAGGCGAGAGGGATCCGTTCACCAAAGGGGAAGTCTCTAGCCCTTTTCGTTCCTGCAAAAACCTCAGCTTCTTCTGTCCAGTCGAAGCTTCTTTGCACCCGCAGCTGGCATTTCCTGGGCATCTGCCCATCTCCGACTTGCTTGTGACTTTTAGACTTGGTCCCCTTGTTCCACAGGTACCCTAGATTGGAAATCCACAGTTGTTGCATTGCTGGTTTGTGTCTTTCCTGCATTATTCCTCTAACACGACTTCCTTGTCCTTAGGGGAACTTTAGTGCATTTTGCACTCACTTTTCAGGGTCTTGGGGAGGGTTATTTTTCTAACTCTCACTATTTTCTAATAGTCCCAGCGACCCTCTACAAGGTCACATAGGTTTGGGGTCCATTCGTGGTTTGCATTCCACTTTTGGAGTATATGGTTTGTGTTGCCCCTATCCCTATGTTTCCCCATTGCATCCTATTGTAACTATACATTGTTTGCACTGTTTTCTAAGACTATACTGCATATTTTTGCTATTGTGTATATATATCTTGTGTATATTTCCTATCCTCTCACTGAGGGTACACTCTAAGATACTTTGGCATATTGTCATAAAAATAAAGTACCTTTATTTTTAGTATAACTGTGTATTGTGTTTTCTTATGATATTGTGCATATGACACTAAGTGGTACTGTAGTAGCTTCACACGTCTCCTAGTTCAGCCTGAGCTGCTCTGCTAAGCTACCATTATCTATCAGCCTAAGCTGCTAGACACCCTATACACTAATAAGGGATAACTGGGCCTGGTGCACGGTGTAAGTACCCCTTGGTACTCACTACAAGCCAGTCCAGCCTCCTACATTGGTTGTGCAGTGGTGGGATAAGTGCTTGAGACTACTTACCACTCTTGTCATTGTACTTTTCATAAGAGAAAAATATACAAAACAAGGTCAGTGTATATACACATAGCCAAAAAGTTTTGCATTTCCTCTTTTCACTCTTTTCTAAGTGCTGAAAAGTACCTCTAAACTTTCAAAAAGTTCTTAAAAGTTTAAAAAGTTTTTTTCTGTCTTTCCATAAAGTTCTGAAAACTTTTTTCTCTTTTTCTATCACTTTAACTCTCTTTAAAAATGTCTGGCACAGGCCAAAGTGTTGATCTGTCCAAACTTGCATATGACAACCTTAGCTGGAAAAGAGCAAGGAGTCTCTGTATAGAGAGAAGTTTGAGTGTAGGGAAGAATCCTTCCTTGGAACTGTTACTTAACATGCTTAGAGAACAGGATAAGGCCATAGGTGCCCCATCTGTTGAAAAAGTACCTAATAGTTCCCAATCTGATTCAGGGACTCCCCCAGGAAAAGATTCAGGAAAGAAACTTCCTAGCCTGCCCATTACTAGACAATCTAGCATAGATGGTAATGATGATGAGCCACACCAAATAAATAGTGTTGTCTCACATCATAGCAAAAGCATTTATTCTCACCATACTGGTAGTAATGTTTCTGTAAACCAAGCTGTTAGGGTGGCTTCTGTAAGGGACAGGTCTCCTTCTGTTCATTCCCATCATAGCTCTGTTTCTAGAAATGTCCCTCCCACCAACCCTGATGACAGAATGTTAGAGAGGGAACTCAATAAGTTGAGGGTGGAACAAACCAGACTGAAGCTTAAAAAGCAACAGCTGGATTTGGATAGACAGTCTTTTGAATTAGAGAAGGAAAGACAGAAGTTGGGTTTAGATACCCATGGTGGCAGCAGCAGTATTCCCCATAGTCATCCTGCAAAAGAGCATGATTCCAGGAATCTGCACAAGATAGTTCCCCCTTATAAGGAGGGGGATGACATTAACAAGTGGTTTGCTGCACTTGAGAGGGCCTGTGTTGTACAGGATGTCCCTCAAAGGCAGTGGGCTGCTATCCTATGGCTATCATTTAGTGGAAAAGGTAGGGATAGGTTCCTTACTGTGAAAGAAAATTATGCTAATAATTTCCAAGTTCTTAAGAATGCACTCCTGGATGGTTATGGCTTAACCACTGAACAGTACAGGATAAAGTTCAGAGAGACCAAAAAGGAGTCTTCACAAGACTGGGTTGATTTTATTGACCATTCAGTGAAGGCCTTGGAGGGGTGGTTACATGGCAGTAAAGTTACTGATTATGACAGCCTGTATAACTTGATCCTGAGAGAGCATATTCTTAATAATTGTGTGTCTGATTTGTTGCACCAGTACTTGGTGGACTCTGATCTGACCTCTCCCCAAGAATTGGGAAAGAAGGCAGACAAATGGGTCAGAACAAGAGTGAACAGAAAAGTTCATACAGGGGGTGACAAAGATGGCAACAAAAAGAAGGATGGTAAGTCTTCTGACAAGGGTGGGGACAAATCTTAAAATGAGTCTTCATCAGGCCCACAAAAACACTCTGGTGGGGGTGGTGGGCCCAAATCCTCTTTTAATCAGAACAAGGAAAAGAAACCATGGTGCTATTTATGTAAAATAAAAGGCCATTGGACAACAGATCCCAGTTGTCCAAAGAAAGGCACCACTGCTCCTATCACTACAACCCCTACTGCTACACCTAGTGTCCCTACTAATAGCAGTGGTGGTGGGAGCAAAACTACTAATAGCCAATCCAAGGGAGTAGCTGGGCTCACTTTTGGTAATTTAGTTGGGGTTGGTCGGATTAGGGAGACCACAGAGGCTACTTTAGTCTCTGAAGGGGCTATTGATTTAGCCACTTTGGTTGCTTGCCCCCATAACTTGGAGAAGTACAAGCAACTAACCCTAATAAATGGTGTTGAGGTCCAGGCCTACAGGGACACAGGTGCCAGTGTCACAATGGTGATTGAGAAACTGGTGCACCCTGAACAACACATACTTGGACACCAGTACCAAGTAACCGATGCTCACAACATAACACAAAGCCACCCCATGGCTGTTGTAAATCTCAACTGGGGGGGGGGTAACTGGTCCAAAGAAAGTTGTGGTAGCTTCAGATTTACCTGTAGACTGTCTATTAGGGAATGATTTGGAGACATCAGCTTGGTCAGATGTGGAGTTGGAGGCCCATGCAGCAATGCTGGGCATCCCAGGGCATATTTTTGCTTTGACAAGGGCTCAGGCCAAAAAGCAAAAAGGACAGGGAAGCTTGGATCCTGGAACAATGGACCAAGTGCTCCCTAAAGCTAGGGCTAGTAGAAGCAAACCACTTCCTACTATCCCTCCCTCTACAGTGGATTCTACTTCTGAGGAAGAAGAATTCCCTCCCTGTGCAGAACCTACACCAGAGGAGCTGGAAGCAGACACTGCTGAGCTTTTGGGTGAAGGGGGGCCTGCCAGAGAGGAGCTGAGTGTGGCACAGCAAACCTGTCCCACATTAGAGGGTCTCAGACAGCAAGCTGTCAAACAGGCTAATGGGGATGTCAGTGACTCTCACAGAGTTTACTGGGAGGACAACCTCTTGTACACTGAGCATAGGGATCCTAAACCTGGAGCTGCTAGGAGATTAGTGATTCCTCAGGAGTACAGAAAGTTCCTCCTAACACTGGCACATGACATTCCCTTAGCTGGGCATCTAGGACAAATGAAAACTTGGGACAGGCTTGTTCCCCTGTTTCATTGGCCTAGGATGTCTGAGGACACAAAGGAATTTTGTAAGTCCTGTGAAACCTGTCAAGCCAGTGGCAAGACAGGTGGCACTCCAAAGGCACCCCTTATCCCACTGCCTGTGGTTGGGGTTCCCTTTGAAAGGGTAGGGGTTGACATAGTTGGCCCCCTTGACCCTCCTACTGCTTCAGGCAATAGGTTTATCTTAGTGGTAGTGGACCATGCCACAAGATATCCTGAAGCTATTCCTTTAAGGACCACTACAGCACCTGCAGTGGCAAAAGCCCTCCTGGGAATATTTTCCAGGGTGGGCTTCCCAAAGGAAGTAGTATCAGACAGGGGAAGCAATTTCATGTCTGCATACTTAAAGACCATGTGGAAGGAGTGTGGTGTAACGTACAAGTTCACAACACCCTATCATCCACAAACAAATGGACTGGTGGAGAGATTTAATAAAACTCTCAAAGGCATGATTATGGGTCTCCCTGAAAAACTCCGCAGGAGATGGGATATCCTTCTACCATGCCTCCTTTTTGCCTACAGGGAGGTACCCCAGAAAGGAGTGGGCTTTAGCCCCTTTGAACTTCTTTTTGGACACCCTGTTAGGGGTCCACTCACACTTGTAAAGGAGGGTTGGGAACAACCTTTAAAAGCTCCTAAGCAGGATATTGTGGATTATGTACTTGGCCTCAGATCAAGGATGGCTGAGTACATGAAAAAGGCCAGTAAAAACCTTCAGGCCAGCCAAGAGCTCCAGAAGCAATGGCATGATCAGAAGGCTGTTTTGGTTCAGTACCAACCAGGGCAGAAAGTTTGGGTCTTGGAGCCTGTGGCCCCAAGAGCACTCCAAGATAAATGGAGTGGTCCCCACACAATTGTTGAAAAGAAGGGTGAAGTCACCTACTTGGTTGACTTAGGCACTGCCAGGAGTCCCCTTAGGGTGCTCCATGTCAACCGCCTGAAACCCTACTATGACAGGGCTGATCTCACCCTGCTCATGGCAACTGATGAGGGACAGGAAGAAGACAGTGATCCTCTACCTGATCTCTTCTCTTCCACAGAACAAGATGCTCTTGTGGAAGGTGTAGTTTTGGCAGATTGTCTTACTGCTGAGCAGAAAGACCATTGCATAAATCTCCTAGGACAATTTTCAGAACTCTTCTCTACTGTGCCAGGCACCTCTTCTTGGTGTGAGCACACTATAGATACTGGAGACAGTTTACCTGTCAAAAGTAAGATCTATAGGCAGCCTGACCATGTCAGGGACTGCATAAAGCAAGAGGTCCAGAAAATGTTAGAACTAGGAGTAGTTGAGCACTCTGAAAGTCCATGGGCTTCTCCTGTGGTACTTGTACCAAAACCCAATTCCAAAGATGGAAAGAAGGAAATGCAGAGTGCTGGCAAAACTCCGCCAACCATTGCGTGGTGGAATTTTTTCTTTGTGCGCAGCTTGCTAAAGGTAAGTTGGCAAATGAGAATTTGCACCCCGTCATGCAATTTTCAGGTGGAGCGATTTCTCAACGCAGGTCGTTGTGGCAGGTTGTGAATGATCCCATAGAGAAACCTGCTGCTCAAAAAGAAAATTGGCAGAAAGAAGCATCGCCCTCTGGCGTGCCTTGTGATGCTTTTCGCGCTGTAACAAGCTCCTGGTGCTGAAAAAAAGCCACGAGCAGCGTGACATGCCCGAATTCCTCTCACTTCAGGAACTCTAAGGAATCTTGCAAAGTTTTTATGTAACGCCATGACATTCTGTGGAGTGAGACGTTGCAAGTTCTGTCCAGGCCTACAAATTACCAGCACTGGCTAATCGAACAACCTGAATCTACAGTGGACGCACAGAATGTAAAGTAAAAAAGGAGGACTTTATCCATCTGGTCTGTATTGGTCCTAGCCTGCACAATCTTCAACTAACATTATTAAAAATGAGTTTTAACAATAGAGAGATTCCGATATGCAGAGAAGCAATAATAAAGAGTCTCAACCCACGGGTCTAGCAACTAAATTGAAAACTGGTGAAAGTTTTGACAATGGGTCCCATATGACACAGTCTAAGTTAATATCACCAGTGCTGGAGCGTAACCATCATTAATAAAAATGTGCTACTTAAACAAAAAGAAGTGACATGTTTAAAATGTGTAATGCTGAAAACGTGTGTTTTAGAAAAACATATGCTTTAGAAAACATGAGCACTCTGGTGACAGCCATAAATCCAGTTCGACAATAACAATAAATAACTGTCTAATGAAATGTATTTTGTGCATTCATAATTAAATGTACTGAAAAACAATAATTAATATGTAGTAAAAGAATTAATGGTTTAAAAAGTATGAAATGTTTAATTTAGAATTTGTTTTAAAAAGGCCTCATGTTAGAAATTGCATCAGCTGGAATGTTTAAAGTGCTAACCTTGTGAAATTATTTTTCTAAGCATCTTGTGTTTTGATTTTGCACTCTGGAAAGTTATGTTCTAGACCTGTGACATTTTGTCTGGCTTCCTGAAGATAATATGTACTCCTGAACAAAGACTTACTGATTTTATGAATAGGCTTGTGTGTAATCTGCAACATTTGTATTTTGCTGCGGAGACTGGTGACAGCATTGAGAAAGGTTGAACTAATGGTGAATGCAAAAAATGAAAAAAGTTTACAGGTGAGAACATGGAGAAGAGTTAATTGGTTCTAACCTAAGCCACCCCACAGACTGACCAATAGCATTTTAGCGATTTGAATCAGGGAAGGGTGGGGAAAAAACGAATGCAGTCAAAGGAGAGGGGCGTGACAGGTCGAAAAAATCTGCGCCCTCAAAGGAAGGAAATGCGGTGCCGGAGCACTCAAGTCAAGAGAGTCTACATGGTAAATAAAGGCTCTGAAAGCCTGGGCTGCCGAGAGCTGTAGAAACAACCGAGAAAGGAGTGAGAAGGGAGCGCAAAGCCGACGGAGGCACTGCATTGCTGAAGAGACGCGTGTGCTAACTAGGAGCCGTTAGTGCCGGCACCAAAGTTAACGGGTGGGGAGGTGGGAGCATAAAAATTCGGTATAACATCACAAACGTGATGAGGTATAAACTAATAATCGACTAAAATTCACCTTACATAAGTGAAAACACACGTTTAAAGATAGCATTTTAGCGTGTAACGGAAAATATACTTATCTTGACTGCGAGCAGCAAGAAAAGAGGGCTGCTTGCAGTCAAGATAGGTATACCTTACATTACTGCCTAAATCTGATTGGTGCACTAAATGATCTGTTTTTTTCCCATTGGCTGCTTGTTCGCTTGTCTTTTGGGACAGGTTTAGTGTTCTTGACTGCAGCTGCTATTCAATTAAAGCAAGAAAAGATAAGCATAATATGAGCCTCCGGTCCTGTCATAAAATTAGTGCACAACTGTGATTGAGTGGTACTGTCATTACTTAGTTTATTGGTTTATTCTGACCATATTAAAATATTTGTTTCTACCATACATATTCTTAAACACCTGCACATTTCATTTACAGACATTTACATTTTTTTGTGTGGTAGAAAAAAATAACATCTACCAACCTTCCTCCAGCACACTCCCAGTAGCCAGCATGATTGTTGAGGTTATAGAACTTTTTATAATGTACAGCAGGGGGTACTTTATCCCTTATATTAAGAACAGTGTACTGAAAGTTCTATCCTCATGCATGGCTGGGTGAAACTGCACACTGAACCTTCATACCCCCATCTCCCGGACCTGTGCACCATCTGCCACCCCTACATCACTTGGAGGGGCGCTGTGTGAAATGGAATATTCATGATGAATCAATTATGATACACTTCAGAAGATTGGCTGAGAGACCTTGCCCTCTGTAACACGTAATAAAATATATGCAGCACTACCACTCCCTTCTTTGAGACCCAAAGATATCTGAGGTCTGCTCTGTACCTTTTTATTCCACTCTGCTGAAGACGACGATGGTAAACCATCGACCTCCTCTAGCCTAACCCACACATCATAGTAAGGATTCTATGCCAATGAAATTCTGCCACTATTCAGAGATGTGACAGATTAGAATCAATCAATCAATCAGGAATTTGTAAAGCGCACTACTCACCTGTGAGGGTCTCAAGGTGCTGGATACAATATGACATCTAACCACTGCAACAATCAAACTGTGTCTTGCTAGGTAGGGCCTTTTACATGCGCTCTTATGGGCATGGGCTGCATTCACTGTATCTTTCTCTAATGTGACGTGTGCAGATCTATGCTAATGCACTGATGCAAACATTTTATTGCAGATGCCTTCGTCGGCTATCAACAGGGCCTCTGGAACTATGTGTGTGTACGCTGCAGTGTTTTTCACATAACTATGGATTTGCCACGTTTGCCACAAATTCCACCATCTGCTGCATAACCTGCAGATTTAATCAAATTAAAAATTCAAATTGTTCAACGAATTACCAAAAACACAGCAAAACATGTTGCTGCATAGTGACAGGCCCTTTTGGAAAAAATTAACTGGTAACATTTTTTTGCTTGTTGCTATATTTAAGTGTTTAACTGCTACTAATGAGGTGCATCCTAATCCCAGAGAGTGTTAAGAAGTGCAAAAATGACAAAATAATAAAATATTATGATATGCTGCATAACTTGTCTCTTCTTGTCACATAATTTAGTCAATCCTGTGACAAAATGTGGCCCTCTCCTGCTGCATAATTCCAGTGGCTCTATCACCCATTTATCCACATGTAACTGTTTTTCTTTATTTGCCAATTGCTTCTGTCTGCACTCATGAACATTTTAAATTAATAAAAAAATGATAATACAAAACAGAAAAAATAATATACTTCAATATATTTCAATATGCTTAAGTATGTAACAAGAACAACATAAATAATAACGCTAGGCAAAACTGCCCAAAATGAAATGTGGTTTCTCCCTGCTTCCCATGCTGCAATCTATCCCTTCATTACAAAGATAAAAAACATTAAGCCTAGAAATAGATACCCTTCTAGCAGCTAAATTGTGTAGTGTAAAAATGTTAAATCTCGGCTCAATCTCACCTTCCCTGTTTCACCAAATGGTGTGATCTTAGGCAAATACTGTATTTCACAGTCTCCTTTCTAGCCTTCAGGCATCAGGCTAAATGAGAGCTGAGCCCCCCTCTTTATATGTTCTTCATTGTCCTGCAGGGCTTGTCTTCAAGATGGCAGGTGGGAGTAGGGCTGAGGATGGCATCAACATGCATACACTGTTGTCTCCTCGACTCTCCCTTTGTTTTCACAGTTGCTTAAAGGGAGCAACTATACGCAGCAATAATAGAAGGGCAGAGGGTATAGTGGCCTCCTGACTCACCTTCATTCTGTGACCATCAGATTGGTCACTGAAAACCAGAGGCAGATCAGCAGTTCAAGTGCAGGGCCATTACAAGTAGCACTTTTGGGAGCTAAAGGCCCTGCAAATCATAGAGGTTAAAGAGGAAATTATTTTGTCCCTTTGTTCCCCCCACCCTCGTCCCCAGTGCCCCACACACTCCAAAAACTTTGGGGGGAAAACATCCCCTTTGTCCCTCACACTTCCTACACCCATGCATGAAATATTAGGGTCAGACAAGGGCAGAAAATAAGCCCAGGCACCACAATAAAAATGTCCCATGGTAGCGAATCACATAGACAAAAAACTGGGCTATGTTTGCAAATTGGTGCTGTTTTGAACTTGTTAGAACACGCAGAATATGTGTTTTGAAGGGTACTGAAGACTGCATGGATTTTTGGTTGTCGCAGGCAATCCATCAGTGGCAGCTGCCATACATATAGAGTGGTGGGGCGGCATTATTATAATATTAATTTAAAAAGTCACTTACCTTCTTTAGTTGCCAAGACGTCCTCCTCACTCCTGCATCTTCTGTCTTCAAAGCTCCAGACCCAGGAAACTGCAATACTCAATCTGGCGCTGCTCTCATGCTGTTAAACAGCATAAGAGAAGCATCAAGATTGTAGGGAGTGGCCTCTCTCAGCACTCTTAAGAGCACAGGAGGCCTGTGCTTTCTCTAACTTAGCTGTCTCGAGACAGCTGGGTTAGAGAAGTTTAAAGTGTGCATGTCAGGCTGGCCGTCCAAAGACGGCCAGCCAAAGGGTCATACACACTTTAAACATGGTGCACAGCTCCCTGCTGCCACTCAGCAGCAATTGCCCTGCACGATCCTGACACTTGGTTCAGGACGGGTTGCTGAAAAATAAAATGGTAATAAATAAACTTTATTACCATTTTATTTTTCAGCTGCTCTGGGCATTTTTCCAGGGGGAGAAGCTCCTCCACTCTCATGGAGGTGCCGCTCCTGCAATCTTTATTTTAAAATCATAGAAACTGTTAGAAATGGGGTCTGTAGTTGGCAGTCAGTTAACACCCTGACCAAGTAGCGAGCCTCACTCTAGTCAGGGTAAGGGAGATACACAGCTCAGATAACCCCTGCTCACCCTCTTGGTAGCTTGACAGAAGCAGTCAGGCTTATCTCAGAGACAATGTGTAAACTATTTGCACAAACACATACAGTAACACAGTGAAAACACCACAAAAGGACTCCACACTACTTTAGAAAAAAAGACAATATTTATCTGAATCAAACAAGACCAAAACAACAAAATCCCAAAATACACAAGTAAAGATATCAAATTTTAAAGTAAAAAGAGTCTTCATCCATAAGAATCAATGGATGCCTTGTTTTAGCACAAAGTACCTGGTGTGCATAAAAAATAAAGCCACAGTGGCGAGTGTGCATTGGAAAAGCAAGCAATGCGTTGATTCCTTACTTGCAAGTGAGGTTGTGCATTGATTCTTTCTCTGCCAGGTAAGCGATGAATCAATGCTTTCCTCGCAGGGAAGGAATGCATTGATTTCCGGACAAGAAGCCTAGGGCGTGTGCGGTGATGTTGAAGATTTGGATGCCAAGGGATGTTGCTATGAAAATCCATACACACGGCAATGGTGAAGTCACGCTGAGCTGGTGATGCGTCGATTTCTGCATCCATGAGGCAGGCGCTGCATTGATTTTACAGGCAGATAATGCGTCAATTTTTCTGCTGCTCAGCTGGGGTGCGTGGATCTTTACTCTGGTTCTGCCAGCTTTTCCTTCCAGGGGGGCAGGGACAGGATGTAGCACGTCTTGGCAAGTCAGGGGGTCTCAGCAAGAGAACCCAGGTGCTGGCAGAAGAAGTCTGTGATCTCCCTGAGACTTCTTGACAGGAGGCAAGGTCAGTCCAAGCCCTTGGAGAAACATCACAAGCAGGAAATACAGCAAAGTCCAGTCTTTGTTCTCTTTAAGGCAGAAGCAGCAAGTGCAGCCCAACCCAGCAAAAGGACCATGTTCCTTCTCACAGCTCTTCAGCTCTTCTCCTTGGCAGAGGTTCCTCTTGATCCAGAAGTGTTCTAAAAGTCTGGGGTTTTGGGTCCACTACTTACACTCATTTCTGCCTTTGAAGTAGGCAAATTTCAAAGGGAAGTCTTTGTAGTGCACAATACCCTGCCTCTTCCTTTCCCTGCCCTAGTCACACTCTAGGGGGTTGGAGACTGTATTGTGCGGGGACAGGAACAGCCCTTTCAAGTGCAGGTGTCAGCTCCTCCCTCCCACCTTAGCCCAGGAAGACTTATCAGGATATCAGTACACACCTCAGCTCTCTTTGTGTCACAGTCTAGAGTGAATTCACAGATAGCCCAACTGTCGGTCTTACACAGATGTAGATTCAGGAGCCAAGCAGAGGCACAGAATGGTCAAACAAGAAAATGCCCACTTTCTAAAAGTGGCATTTTCAAACAGACAATCTAGAAACCAACTATACCAAAAGATGTATTTTGAAATTGTGAGTTCAGAGACCCCAAACTCCATATCTCTATCTGCTCCCAATAGGAAATTGCATTTAAAAGGTATTTAAAGACAATCTCTGTTTTAACTAATAGAAATATATGCCTTGCAATAGCGGAAACCGAATTTGGCAGTATGTCAACCAATCAATCAGCATGTATAAAGTACGACTTACCACCCTGGGGGTTTCAAGGCGCTAGCTGGGGACACAGCCTAGTCAAAGAACCAGGTCTTGAGGTCCTTCCTGAACTGAGCTAGCGAGGGGGACTGCCTGAGGTGGAGCAGCATCATGTTCCAGATCTGTGCAGTGAGATAGGAGAAGGATCTTCCTCCAGCCATGTTCTTCCGTATCCTATTAATGGTGGCGAGGGCCAGTTGAGCAGAGCGGAGTTTTCTGGAGGGTGTGTAAAAGGAGAGGCAGTGGTTGAGCTAGGTGGGTCCGTTGTTGTGAAGGGCCTTGTACGAGTGTGTGAGGAGCTTGAAAGTGATGCGTTTGTTGACGGAGAGCCAGTGTAGATCTCTCAAAAGGGCAGAGATGTGGCTGTGGTGGGGGATGTCCAGGATCAGTCTGGCTGTGGCATTCTGTATTCTCTGAAGTCTAGTTTGAAGTTTCTTGTTGATTTCGGCATAGAGTGTGTTGCCGTAGTCGAGTTTACTGCATAGGGGTGCATGGGTGACTGTCCTTCTTGCATCAATGGGTATCCACTTGAAGATCTTTCGGAACAGGCGGAGAGCGTGGAAGCACGATGATGAGACGGCGTTGACTTGACGGGCCATGGACAGTGACGAGTCGAGAATGATGCAGAGATTCCGTGTTTGGTCGGTAGGAGATGGGGCAGTTCCGAGGGCGATGGGCCACCAGGAGTCATTCAGGGCAGTGGTTGTGGGCCCAGGATGAGGATCTCCTTCTTGTCCAAGTTAAGCTTGAGGCAGCTGTCTCTCATCCAGTCAGTGACTACCATTGTTCCGTTGTGAAAGTAATTTTTGGCTGTTGATGGTTCGTCGGTGAGGGAGAGAATGAGCTGTGTGTTGGCAGCGTCTGAGACGATGTTGAGCCCTTGCTGTCTGACGATCTTGGCGAGGGGGGTCATGTAGATTTTGAAGAGGGTGGGGATCCGGGAAGAGCCCTGGGGAACTCCTCACCTGGTTTCTGTCTGCTTTGAGTTGAAAGGTGGGAGTCTCTCAGTTGAGCGACCCCCTCCCACCTCCCTCTCCTTCTTAATGGCGCCTGCCGCGCGGTGAAGGGGTGACTTCACTGACCTCTGGTCAGTGTGAGCATCGCTCCACCGTGCAGCACCACCTGTTGCTGCTGCTGCTGCCCTTCCTCCTCTGAGTCTGCCTGCCTCTGAGGTGTTTGAGGCCCTCCTCCACCCGCGCCTCATCCCTGGCAGCCCGTGATGGCCTTCTGTCTCTCTCACTCAAATTATTTCTAGCTTTAACGGATCAAAAGTTAGTAAAAATGCAACAACATGTGTTCTGGCGCGGTGGAAGGCCCCTTGCAAAATTAACTGATGATCTTTCATTTGCTTATTTCCATATTTATTTGCTACACTGAAACTAATGAGGTGAAATCTTTGCCCAAGCAGTATAACCATGTTTAAAAATGACATACTTTTGAATTAATACTATCAAAAAATATCGCGCAGCATGCCACATAATTTGCCCTTTCTTGCAGCATAATTTGGTGCGACGTTGCCCCATAATTTCTGTGGCCCTCATTAAAATCTAGTCCGACCCGGTAAATTTCCGTTGTCTTCAAGCCCTCACTCCCTGTTTGTACTGTAACTCTTCTTTGGATACTTCAGTTGAAGGACACTAGAGGGCGCGGTGATGTTAGTATATGGCCGACAACGGTTATTCATTCTTTCAAGTTGCAGAATGAAAATAAAATATGACGTTTTCAGCAGAATTATTGCTTTGTTTTGTACATGGTGTAGTCAGATGGTAATTTCCAAAGTTGAAATCTATTGTATTTGTTTTTTGCGTTTGTAAGAAAACGATCAAGAACGTAACACACATAAAGTGCGATTAAATATACGAGAACTATGCGAGTATTGTATTAAATGTAAAGGACAATAAAACACGGAGTTACTGCACAGCTAATCAAGAGTTAAAGCACAGATAATCAAGAAATGTAAAGTTAAAATATATTGTTAGAAGTCAAAAAATGTTAGCAGAGGATGGTTTCGATCCATCGACCTCTGGGTTATGGGCCCAGCACGCTTCCGCTGCGCCACTCTGCTCCTGTTTGTGTCACCCAGATGCCTAAACTCTTATAGGATAGAAATCTGGGCAGTCGCAGTGTCGATATATTTTGTCACAGGGCGGAAGTCGCTTAAAAGTAAAGCACACTTGCGTGCACTTGTGGGTGTGGGAGGAGGCTGGGGAGGGGCGGGAATAGCCCTTATATATTTCCAATAGGGTGTAAACTAATCTTTGAAAACAAAGTAGTGCTCTCTACGTAATAAGATTCTACCTGCTTTGTTCCTGCATATTTCTCAGATCGTCCCACAAATTTTTACTTTTTTGCAGCTTTTGAAATATTTTACTGCTACGTTGAGTTACTTACTGACCACAAACTCTCATACAACGCTCTTCACCATAAGACGGCTGGAGTGAGGCCCTTTGATGACAATAACCTCTCCTTCCCCTGGAGTCTCCCCTCTCTACATTGTACGTGTTGCTCCCCAGTGACTCGAGAGAGCTGGAATTCACTGTCCCAGGACAGGACGGAGGCTGAAGTCTGCATACGGGGTTTGGGTAAAAGATGCAGCTGGTTTCTGCTTGAGTGAAGGTGATGGCTCCAGTCAGCTCTGCTCAGCCTCCCTGTGGAGCTGGAAGAACCGGGAAATCTGTGGCTCTTAGAAGGATCATGGAGTGGAAAGCTCTGTGCACATTGGCGCCACAATTGCTCTGCTGTGACAGAGAACTGCACAGCATGTTTCCAGCTACTGCTCATATCGAGACCAGTAGACCTAAAAGGCAGGAAGCGTTGGTGGTATAGTGGTGAGCATAGCCGCCTTCCAAGCAGTTGACCCGGGTTCGATTCCCGGCCAACGCAGCACATTTTCTTTCTTAATGATTACAAAATAATAATACTAAGAATGTGTTTTCAGAGCAAATTATTTAGCCTGTGTAGTATTAACTTCTTAGCTGCTGGGCCGTCCCCCCCATACCACCCCCCCCCTTCCCGCTGAGCCCTTTTTGGGCTATTTGGGGTAGTTCGCGTTTAGGCCTTCATAATTTTTTGTCTTGCTTGTGGTTTTTCCCCTGAAAATGGCATCAACAAAGGGTTTGCGCTGCTAAAATCACCAGCTTCCAAGCTTTCAGGAAAAGGCAGACTTGAAACAGAAAACCAAATTTTTCAACACAATTTTGGCATTTTTCTGAGACATACCCCATTTTTACTATTTTTTGTGCTTTCATCCTCCTTCCAGTTAGTGACAGAAATGGGTGTGAAACCAATGCTGATCCCAGGAAGCTAAATATTTTTGAAAAATAAACACAATTCTGAATTCAGCAAAGGTTCATTTGTGTAGATCCTACAAGGTTTTCCTACAGAAAATAACAGCTGAAATAAAAAAATATTGAAATTGAGCTGAAAACAACAGCCATTTTTCTTTATTTTTTACTCTAACTTTTTCCTGCAATGTCAGATTTCTGAAAGCAATATACCGTTATGTCTGCTGGACTCTTCTGGTTGCGGGGATATATAGGGCTTTTAGGTTCACAAGAACCCTAGGTACCCAGAGCCAATAAATGAGCTGCACCCTGCAGTGGGGTTTCATTCTATACCGGGTATACGGCAATTCATTTGTTGAAATATAAAGAGTGAAAAATAGGTATCAAGAAAACCTTTGTATTTCCAAAATGGGCACAAGCTAAGGTGTTGAGGAGCAGTGGTTATTTGCACATCTCTGAATTCCGGGGTGCCCATACTAGCATGTGAATTACAGGGCATTTCTCTAATAGACGTCTTTTTTACACACACTCTTATATTTGGAAGGAAAAAATGTAGAGAAAGACAAGGGGCAATAACACTTGTTTTGCTATTCTATGTTCCCCCAAAGTCTCCCGATAAAAATGGTACTTCACTTGTGTGGGTAGGCCTAGTGCCCGCGACAGGAAATGCCCCAAAACACAAAGTGGACACATCACATTTTCTCAAAGAAAACAGAGGTGTTTTTTGCAAAGTGACTACCTGTGGATTTTGGCCTGTTGCTCAGCCGTCACCTACGGAAACCTACCAAACCAGTGCATTTTTGAAGACTAGAGACCTAGGGGAATCCAAGATGAGGTGACTTGTGGGGCTCTCACCAGGTTCTGTTACCCACAATCCTTTGCAAACCTCAAAATTTGGCTAAAAAAACACCTTTTCCTCACATTTTGATGACAGAAAGTTCTGGAATATGAGAGGAGCCACAAATGTCCTTCCACCCAGCGCTCCCTCAAGTCTCCCCATAAAAATGATACCTCACTTGTGTGGGTAGGCCTTGTGCCCGCGACAGGAAAAGCCCCAAAACACAACGTGGACACCTCACATTTTTCCACAGAAAACAGAGGTGTTTTTTGCAAAGTGCCTACCTGTGGAGTTTGGCCTCTAGCTCAGCCGGCACCTAAGGAAACCTACAAAACCTGTGCATTTTTTAAAACTAGAGGCCTAGGGGAATCCAAGATGAGGTGACTTGTGGGGCTCTCACCAGGTTTTGTTACCCAGAATCCTTTGCAAACCTCAAAATTTGGCTAAAAAAACACTTTTTCCTCACATTTCGGTGACAGTGTTCTGGAATCTGAGAGGAGCCACAAATTTCCTTCCACCCAGCGTTCCCTCAAGTGTCCCGATAAAAATGGTATCTCACTTGTGTGGGTAGGCCTAGTGCCCGCAACAGGAAATGCCCCAAAATACAAAGTGATTATATCACATTTTCTCAAAGAAAACAGAGGTGTTTTTTGCAAAGTGCCTACCTGTGGATTTTGGCCTCTAACTCAGCCGGCACCTAGGGAAACCTACCAAACCTGTGCATTTTTGAAAACTAGATACCTAGAGGATGGATCCAAGATTAGGTGACTTGTGGGGCTCTCACCAGGTTCTGTTACCCAGAATCCTTTGCAACCCTCAAAATTTGGCTAAAAAAACACTTTTTCCTCACATTTTGGTGAGAGAAAGTTCTGGAATCTGAGAGGAGTCACAAATTTCTTTCCACCCAGCATTCCCCCAAGGGCCCCAATAAAAATGGTACCTCACTTGTGTGGGTAGGCCTAGTGCCTGCAACAGGAATGGATCACACAAGTGTCAATGGTAGTCCTTGCATGAGGGCTACTGTTAACCCTGGAGTGATCCATTCCTGGAGCAGGCACTAGGCGCATGCACACAAGCGGGGTTGTGTTTTTATCAGGACAAGTGGGGAAACACTGGGTGGTAGGAATTTTGTAGTTTCTGTGATAAAAAAGAAAGGAAAAATAGTGGTTTTAATCAACGTTTCACTTTTGCAGGGTATTCTGGGTAAGAAAACTTTGTTAAATCCAAACATGCCACATTTACGTGGGCTGCCTTGGGTTTCTAGTTTTCAGAAATGCCTGTGTTTGGTAGGTTTCCCTATATGGCTGCCGAGCCCAGGACCAAATACTTAGGTGACTGTCTTAAAAAACAAGGCTGTTTTGTGGTAGGTAATTTTAATGTCTCCACAATCCGTTTTGGGTACTTCCCTGTTGTGGTCACTTGCACTTGCACACTCACTAAAGTGAGGCAGTTTTTCGCTGGAGACTTAGTGGAACTTGTGGCTCCCTGTAGATCCCTGGACGCAAGTCCTGTACCCTTGGACTCCCCTGGTACTAATTTGTTAAAGTTAACCCACCACTCATACTGGTTGGTTTTAGCACCTCCAGAAATTATGGTTTCAAAGCATGAATACTTATCAAAGTACCGGAATATTGAAACCAAGCCTTCTGAAGGTGGGCCATAAAGCCACGTCCAGACACCAACCTCTTTATGGTCCATTCACACGCCATTCACGCACAACAAACAACCCTTTCATATCGCCGGCCACGGGCCCAATCCAACCAATCACTGCACTCACATTAACTTACCGCTGCCAGACAAGGGCCCATCACATTCACACACCACAGAAAGGAATACGTTTGACTACATTTTACCACCTGTCAAGTAACTGCCTCCTTCTTCCTTAACATTACCAAATGCATGCGTAACAAACCTTTACTAATGACTCCTGTGACAGCCACCTGAGGCTCAGGAAGACATGTTTTTCATGCGCCTTTAACGTACTCTCTGTGCTAACTCCAACTCCTTCCAGTTTGTGGATGCAAGTTGGGGGTATCCGAGTATGCCGTACAAAGCGATTCCTCAAACTGGGTGAGCATATCTACCTTTGAAACTAAGGGAGGCATGCTGGGGTTTTCTCATGATGTTCCCTAAAGAGAAGGTCATAGGCTATGAAAAAGGGTAGTGTTTGGCACACAGGGGAGTCCATGAGAACGTAGCATATGTCCCAGCCAACTTTATGTGCAGTGATGTGACTGTAATGCACTTATACAGCAAACTGAACATCTACTAAGTTCTGATGGAGGATGATCATGAAAAGCAGGTCAAACACTGACCTATACAAGTCATTCTCCTTCAGTGCTGGGATGGCACCAATAGGTTTTAATCCATAGGTGTAGATGATGTACATCTGTACTACCCTTACTATCTGCCTTCTACCTGTGCAATAACCCTGTGAATGCACACCTACCATAAGCTTTCCTTACCCATTCATGTCTCTGTTCTCATCAGAGTCCTGGCTAATCCTGTATAATTGCCAAGTGAACCTATACTAGTTTGTGGATGCAAGTTGGGGGTTTCCAAGTATGCCGTACAAAGTGATTCCTCGAACTGAGAGAGAATATCTACCATTGGAAGTAAGGTAGACATGCTGGTGAAGAAAGGGCCTGCCTTTCAGGTTCCCCCGGGAGGACATAGACCCTCATACCTGAGCAAAGGCCTGAATTCTGCATCAGCATCTGCAACGGGGCAGTCAGCATCTAGTTGTAGGTTCCTGGTTGGAATCTCCCTCTGACATGTACTAGGACTAGAAGGTGTTTTTATAACTAACACGCAGATGTTCTAAGAAAATGTCCCTACGTAAGGATGCGTTGTTTTATACGAACACTAGAGGCTAAACTTCTACCACATTTACCGGCAATGTACCAGACTGTAGCCTTGACTGAAGCACAGGGTGAGCAAGAATGCATTGTTTGAGAACACTGTGCTGAATTAAGCTAAACAGTGTGATAGAAGGAAATAAAAACAAGACAGTAAAATTGGTTACTGTAAAATAACAGTGCGAGGTTGAATAAAATGTATCTAGGGCAAAGTGCACAGAGACCTAATATGTTAACCTAACGTGCATGAAGCTATATTAATAATAGCTACACTACACCCTCCCCTTGTCGGTAGAAAGTGGTTTAAGCCGAAGCTAAAATGCCCTAAGCTAAAATATAAGTAAAACCCTATTTAATTTCAACAGGTTAAGAGGACACACAAGCATAGTAATTGTCAATTTAAAAAATGAGCACGCGGCCAAATGCCGAATTCAAAGGATAATGTCAATTTAGAATAAGTCCTAATCAAGTATCGGTCATGGAAAGCAGGAGATTCTCCACTTCGGCAGATGACAAAACCGGAAAATCCACGCCAAAGACTATCAAGGAGCAGGTGTGTTCCAAAGTCCCAGTGTCAACCAAGGCGGTATCCCGTGCAGTGCCTATAAACGAGTTAATATCAACTTCCTCCAGGAAGGGTATCTTGCAATCAGCTTCTCTAAGCAAACGCAGCGCGCATGTCTGGTGATGAGCCCTCATCGAGAACATCAACAGATCAGCATCAACCACTAGGGGGCATCATGTGAGAGGCAAACGTCCAGTGCATGTTCAAAAGAGCACCAACGGCACTGAAACACGGGCTGCACGCAATCCAAAACCGGTCTGAATGACAGAGACCATTTACACTCCAAATGTTCCAGGAGTGTTGCTCCAAAGTACTGTATCATGCATTCACGACACAGCTGCGCTGATGGGACCACCCACATTCGTCCTTGTTGTGGCGGGACAGCCATTGCAGAAAACAACAGCAACAGCAAAATGCCGGCTAATAAAGCCAAAGTTATCGGAAATCCCCCAAAAATGCTTCCAAAAATTGAATGAATAGCCTAAGGTATTAAACCGAATATGGAAGAGAAGGTGTGACCGAAACCAATACCAACAGCTTTGAAAAAATGTGCTAATCCAGCCGTGCTGGAAGCATTAAATATACGTCCCACGAGTTCACCAAAGTGGCTCGGAAAGTTTGTATTTAACGGGGACTGTATTTCCGCCAACGACCTTGCCACCTGAAGTGCGTAGGTCTCGCGTGCAGATGTAAGGGCCACATGCTTCTGAAACAACAAAGCCTTCAGTCTGCTTAACCTGTCAAAATTCACCTTGGAAGTAGCAATGTGAGGCCAAATATCTGCCACCTCCCTAATTTTAGTGGGGGGAAACAACACGTTCCCGCAGCAAGTAACGACCTTAGTGACTGAAACAACGTAAACTATTCCGGCCCGCATGCCACAACAGTCTTCACTATTGAGGAGGACGTAGCTGCCGTTTGAAAGCACCTGGAATGTACGTTTAATCACAGGGACTGGAACTCCCTTCAGATAGCAAGCCAAGTTTGCAACTGAGGCATTACATGCCACATGCAAAGACAGCTGCTTTCAAATCATCGAATGGCTTACTGAAGTCTCACATTCACTGCCGCTAAGAAAGACCTCTTTCATGCCATTGAGCCATTTGTACAAAAAGGGAAGCTCCCACACCTCATGGATGTAACTATCTCCCAGCTTTTCATATCTGTCTACCGGAACGTTTCAAACAAGAAGTGAATTGTAATGTAGAAATAGGCAGATTAATAACCCCGTGTATCAACCACTCTGCTGAGGGAATCTCGGCCACGGTAAAAGGCAATCTTTCTAACTTTTCATTGTTGAGCATGACATAAGTCGCCTCCTTCTTAGCCATTAGTTGTTGTTGTTGCGTCAAATTAAAGGAAAAAAATATTTCCCAGGCACTGATGTGCTGCCACGGAACGTGACCGGCCTTCAATGTCTGAAGCGTCCAGCCCAACTGCATAATGGACCTAGTCTGACTCTGTCCATGATATAAAGAAGACATTTCAGATCGTATAATGTCTATAGCAGAAGAAACAATGTTGTTAATTGTATATATTCGGTCAGACAAGGTGTGAATTCCATTATCCACAACAGCTAATGCTTTTTTCAGATTTTCCTGATCTATCTGCCTTAACCGGGCTGCAGCCTCTTGTTGGGAAAGTTTCCATATTTCATTGTATACTTCATACAAGAAACGCTTCCTACGTGGTATATTTGGGCCTGACAAGAAATCTTGTAAGTCAGGGTCATTAGACAGGAGAGTGAGATGTGTCTTAACTGCATCTAGCGAGGATGATTTTAGCCATTGCTGGCACAATTTTCCCACACTATATGTAGTAATTATTTCAGCATGTTCTGGTGATATATAGCGAGGGTCTGACCTACTCGTTCGGAAACCCCCAGAGGAGGTGACAAAACATTGATGACACCCGTTGGTATCTATTGGCCACAATAACCACCCGCCCGGACGTGTAAGTGAAGTGTTAAATGTACCCATGCAGTAAGTTCACTAAAAGTTGCATTCGTGTACTTTTGCCAGTCACTAAATTTTGCAGGGGCAGGTATGCTAGGCATGTTTAATTCTCTAATTGTAGCTAAGCCTAAGCAGCTGGTCTGTTGTACTGTTTCATTTTAAAAAATAATTTGAACGGGAATGAGACATGCTCTAAACAATGTTTCTCTACCCTTAGTTTGCCAATTTTTTGTTCCACAAACACTCTTCAAATCAAAGTTTTTTGACCAATATTCATAACCTTCAATTGATAACCGGGAAACAAAGGAGTCCGAATATATAAATTTTGTGTTGGTCAATAACATTTGTTTATCCTTAGTCGGAGTTAACTTAAAATAATAGAACTCAGCATTCTTTTGATGATGCCTAGAAAAATACGTAAATGTTTCAAAATAAGTTTTGGAACTCCCTTGTGGGGGAATTGGGCAATGTTACCATTGCGTATAGTCGAATATGGTTTTCGGACTGCTGGCTTTATGTATGAAGTGGTACCCATAATAATTATAGCAAAACATGTCACCATAAACTGGTAAACATCTTAATTTTCATAGACAGTGTAATATTGTAATTCTGTCATCATTGAGTCAACTGTCTTCACATCCCAATCATCAGATACAATGCCTGGTATTACTATATCATTCATAGATAATTTTAGCACATACGGTATTTGAATTATTTCAGTGGGACCATATATATCAAACATTAATTTATCCCACACAATCCCATCTGGAATTGGCACTGCAGAAATGTTCACAAAGGACAAGTCTCTTCAAACCTTATGTGATGAAAAATGTGGTTTCAACACCTCCTCCACCTGTTCAATCGCTGATCTCTCGGGAAGAAAATGATCATGTATCAACAGAAAAAAGGTAATGACAAACCCAATCCAAAGAAAAAATGCTAGCATAGTCAATAAAAGCCACAGATAGTTCCATGGAAAAACAAAATATGTATCTTTAAGCCAATGTATCAGCTTACGTGGACCTGACAGGTCAGCAGTCAAACAGGCAAACAAGTCCGATAGACCGTCGTTGTTGTCAGCAAAGTAACCAGAGGCAGTTCGTGCAAAAGGCGTTGCCATAGTCAGTGGAGGAGTTGGTGTTTCCCGCGGTGGTACACTGTAGGCAGCACCATCCGTCACATTTATAGTCATGGTGACTTGATCAAATGTTTTCTAAGTTAGTCGCTGTTAGTGGAATCATCATCCACCCTCCCCAAGCTCGGAGAGACAACAGTGTTGGTATAGACAACTTGAAGCGGAATATCTTCTCCAATAGTGGGAGGGATTCGGGAACTACTGGATGTTCCTTTTGGTCGGCTGTGTAGAATCGGCCACATGTTGTAACTTGACATTGTCAATAGAAACAAAGCGATTTTCTTAGGCACCTGGCAACGGGGGTAGAATAACAGTTCTTGTTCCGTGTATCCCCAACACAGGGACTGGTGCACAATAAGAATGCCCAAATTCTTTTTTTACTGCAACTTTTTCACGCACAAGATCCCCAACCCTGGGAATCCAGCCGGTAGGTGTTACTGGCACATCCTTAATTCCTGTGGAGGCAGCACTTTTAGAAGAGTTATCTTCACGGAACTGCTGTAATTCCTGTAAAACAGTGACACGTTCATTTATGTCAAAAGGTGTTTCTGCCGCCTCCACACCAGGACCATCAAGATCCAGAACAAACATTTGTGTTCCGAACAGGCACTCATATGAAGTACGACCCCCCAGGGACCTTCTAGGCAGGGTATTTAGTGCTCTTTGAACTCCATACAGGTGGGATAGCCAACTACGACCCGTACCTAAGACTCTGGCTGTTAAGGATTGCTTTAAATTGCGGTTTAATCGCCCCACGACAGAATTTCCCTCGGGATGAAATGGAGACGAGTACTGGAGCTGGACCTCCAATGAAGCCATGGTGTCCCTGAATGCCCTTGAGGCAAAAGCAGGGCCCTATTCCGAATGGAATGCCGCAACTGCATATGTACCGACAAAGACTCGCAAATCTTTAATAACAGTCCAAGCGTCAGCCGAGCGTTGTGGCCACACCCACAGAAATCTGGAGCAGGAATCAACAGCGACTAGTATATATTTGTATGCACTATCCAGTGTTAATGAGCCGCTATGGTCCAAGTACACACATTGTAGTGGTCTGTTTGATATTAAGAGGGGTGTCTGCAACGGGCGCTTAGCTATTGAAACTTTAATTTGTTGACAGATGTCGCAATAAAGGACATACTGCTTAGTCTCTTTATAGAGACCCTGCCACCAAAAACGGGCTTGTAAGAGTGAAATTGTATCAGCCACGCCAGCATGTGCAGATGCCACTCCCTCATGCTCTGCTCTAATCAATTGTGATCTTACATCTTTATTGGGGATGTCGAGTATGCCTACTCCTGGAATTTTAACTTCAGCGTTCAGCATACTTCCCATCAAGTATTGGTATTTGTTAGAAAATCCTTTAGGATAAGGCGTGCCATCAACCGTAGCTTTTATGGCAGCCATAATGTCTGTGTCTGGTTTGGAACTCAAACGAGTCACTGCAGCTACAGTGGCAACTGCCACTGCCGAAATTGCGGCTTCATCAGCCAAAGTGTTTCCAGCTACGTGTATTCCAACGCGCTGGTGTCCAAGTGTATGCACAACATGGACTTTGGGTAGCATCTCTTTCAGGTCTGCTACCTGCCCCCACACTAGTCTGTGTTTTATGGTGTTGCCTTTCGAATCTCTGAACCCATTTAAGCGCCAGTAATGCAGGTATTCATTAAAAGACTGGACACAATAATAAGAATCACAAATAATCAGTGTAAACTGTGTCGGATCCGTATGTTCAAGAGCCATCAGTAGAGCTTTTAGCTCAGCCAATTGCGCGGTACAATCCCCTAAGGTCTGTGTATAGGTATGTTGGGGACAGAATTTCTCCCCCTCCATATAGCCGCTCACAACCGCACATGAAGCTGAATATTGATGTTTTGTTCCAACCGCTGGTTGCGCAGAGCCATCGGTGTACATGACTATCTGATACTGATCAATAGGCAATGTGTCAGCGGGAACTGGATATTCAACTTCATATTGTAAAAATTCCTGAGTTTGTAACTTTGGGTCAAAAATGTAGTCTACATCAGTGGCTGTCAAGGACATAGCCCATTGTATCCACCTTGGGTGGAGAGCCTTTGCGTTCGGGACGCTAGCTTTTGTAACATCCTCAAGGGCCGGAATAGGAGAAATGACAATAATGCTTTTTCCCTGAGCCAGAGGTCTCTCTTTAATAACAGCCATCTATACAGCAGTGAGAATTTTCTCTGTGGGTGCAAATCGTTGTTCGGCAGCGGAATACAAGTGTGACTTGTATGCTATTGGGACTGTCTCACCTTCAATAAATGTGACATAAATAAACCCAATGGCCCCAGCTATTACCCTGATGACCAAATGTGTCTTATTGTCCCGTGTATGTAGATGTTTTGCTGCAAGCATATCTGCTTGTAACTCTCGAAGAGTATGTGTATTTTCTATTGTCCAAAATTTGCTTGAAATATCAGGATGTATTAATTCATATAAATACTTTTTGCACGTAGCATAATCCGGAATGTATGTTCTGCCAAAATTCAGAAAGCCCAACAATGATTGGAGTTTCTTAATCGTATTTGGTGGTTGCAATTGTGCACACTTTTCTAAGAATTGTGGCGCTAGGCTCTTTCCTTCCTTCAACAGCTCACATCCCATGACGATGAGGAAGGCAATTTTTTATTTTTTTTTAAGTTAAATTTGTAGCCAATTTCAGCAAACCCTACAACAATGCAGGCTGCCCGTCTTAAATGTTGTAGCAACTCGTCATCCGTGAGATATATATCATCCACATATGACAATGCTTCAGGGTCTAACTCGTGCAAAATAGCAGTTACACGAGCTGCAAACAGTACTGGGCTGTTCTTGTACCCCTGAGGCAGACAACAGAATTTTTCTGGGAGCCTAGTGCGCTAAAGCTTGTTAAATCCCTGCTTTCAGGTGCTATATTCTGGCAGAAGAATCCATTTGAGATATCCAAAGTCGTCTTATATTTTTTCCGCACAATGTTGCTCATTAGTGCAGTGCTATGTGAATTTTGCATAGCATATGTACGTGTATGTCCGTTCAAATGTCTGTAGTCTAAGACTACTAAATAAATCTATTCTGTACAAATGGTCTGGTTTAGCTACAGGGAATAAGGGATTATTCATCGGCGAGACACAGGGTTCGATTAACCCCTGGTATTCTAATTGTGTAAGTATTTCTCTCACCGGTGCCCTTGTTTCATGTTTTATGGGATACTGTGGTTGTGGCTGAGGTTCACCTTTAATGGGAATTACATGATATGGAGAATCCCTGCCCCACCCTACGTGATTTCTATATAACGCAGGTGCCTGTGCGAGAGCCCATTTTATAGAATAGGTCTCAGCGTGTTCCTCTGGAACAAGGGGTGAGAAGGAAGGTTTAATAACCTCCTCCCCAGTTGGGCAAGTGCGGACAAAATCAAGCGGCCAATCTTGTTCAGCCAGCAAAATGTCATATATCTTAACTACACGATCCCAGAAGATTGCGTGTATAGTGCGTTCAATGTCTCCTTCCAATTGTAAAGTTACTCTATACACCCTATCGGGTTTGGAGACACGCATATCTGCTGTTACTACTTGGATGAAGTGATCAGTTGCTTTCACCTCCAGATGCTCCAGAAGATTCCGGCGAACTATTGTGACCTCTGCCGCGCTGACTAGCAGTGCTAGAGCCCATTTCTTGTTCTTCAAGAGAACCCTCTTCCTGAGTGGCATGTCTAACTGAGACTGCTGCCACTTTTTTCTTTTTAAACTGTTGTTTTTGTTGTACTGGTTTTTCTTCCTTGACAGAAACCTCCGAAGAGCGTTGTGATTCCTGTCTGGGTTTCACGTACTCTGTTCTCCGCTCTGACCGCCCACCTCTCTAATTTCTCTTTTCCGATGAGTCCTGAAAGGAACGAGATTGGTGTGTATCAGTATATTAATATCTATCAGGCGTTTTTATATTATCTCTATTTCTGAGATTATACCTATTCTGCGGGGTCACCGTACATGGAGATTCTCCCCTTTCATTTTTAGGTGTTTGTTGTTTTTTCTCCCAGCGCTTCTTGTTACCCTCAGGTTGTTGTTTAGTATTGTCTTTATTATTTTCCTCCTGAAATTGAGGTCTTTGTGGTCTAGCCCCTAGGCTATCTCGACCGATACTGGAATATGTTTCCGCTATTATTTTAGACAGTTCCCTCTCCTGATCTTGTTGCGAAACGTCACGAAGACGCATGTGCACTGCAAGTGCAACTGCTTCCCCTTTAAGATTACTTAGGATTATTGAAGAAACCGTGGCAAAATTGCCCATCAGTTGCATTCCTAAATCTAAGGCCGGGGCAGCCCTGTATTCATCTTGAATTTGTTTAAGCACTTCCGGTAGGTTGGCTAGTGTTGGTGTATCGTGTGCCATTGTATAGAGCGCAGCAAACACCGTGCCCCATGTATTACAATGTTCCACTGTGGGAACCATCCCAAAGGGTAAACGCATAGTTAATATTCTATGTTTGTCCTGAGGTCCCATATGGGGAAATACCGCCTCCAGCTTATTAATTTTTTGTGCCAGCCAAAACGGAGTCTCCTCTCGTTTTGCTGGGACTTTACCCATAAGAGATTGTTTAATCTCTTTATCAACGGTGTGGTGGAACAGCTGATCCATTGTAAACATGATGCTCCAAAGCTAGCTGGAGCCCCTGTCCCCATCTTAATGTTTGCGGACGACACCTTACTGATTTCCAGAACCCCAATGGGTCTACAAAACGAATTTGACGCATTTTCTAATTTCGGTACCAAGAGGGGCCTTGAAATAAATCCAACCAAATCAAAGTTTATGGCCTTCAATCCGCATAAGTCATTTACGGGGACAATGACCATAGCAGGTCAACCGGTAGAGAGAGTTAGGCAATTTGACTATCTGGGGATTAGACTAGCAGATGACCAACAGTGGTCGGCACAGATTGGGAAGAGTTTGTCTGTCCTCAGGCAGAGATCAGCAGTGATAGGGAGGGAAATTGCTAACATCCCGGAAGGGGAAATCTCACCTGCTATTACAGTCTATAAAGCAGCGGCAGTGGCTGCTTCAATTTATGGTGCAGAGCTTTGGGGGTACTGTAATTCCAGACTTTTGACGACGGTAGAAAACCGCCTCATACGTAATTTCTTGCGGCTGCCGACGAGTACCCCTCTTATACCCCTCAGATTTGATTTAGCTCTAAACGAAGTTCACAATGAAATTGCTCTAAGACCTCTTATGTACTGGGTCCGTCTTTGGACTTCCGAACTCTTGTCCACCTACCAAACAGCAACAGATGAGTTCCTAGTGGACGGCTGTGCATTAAAAATCCCTTGGTTTAAATATATTAAAGATATGAGCAAATTCCTTAGAATGGAGGAGGTGTGGAGCGATCCTCGCAATTTGACCAAGGAAGCAAAAGCATGCATAAGGAGGTGCTATTGGGAGACTATCCTGGTGCAAATTTGGTCTAAAAAAAAAACAAGGCAGCTGGACGCTACCGTTTTTGGATCATAAATGTAGCCCCAAGTTCGAGGCCTATATGGACAATGTAAATCCCCCCTACACCAAAACCCTTTTCATTAAATTTAGACTAGGGACTCTGCCACTCAAGACATTTACTGCGTGATGGAGCACGGAGAATTACAGTCTGACCTTTTGTCATTTTTGCCAGGAGCAACCAGAGTCACTTGCACACTTTATGTTTTTTTGTCCCAGATATTTGGTTCCCAGGAAGAAGTGGATCATTCCCTTATGTAGGTCAATGGGGATGAGGAAATGCAATACATCCTTGCGTATCTTGGCAAGTGATACAAGCGACAAGGTAGTCTTTGCAGTTGCAAGGTATTTACAAAATGCATGGGCTATAAGAACTAGAGAATTGTCATAACTGTGTGTTTTAATAAACTTATTTTAGGTCGGAATCATTCAATGTAGCAGCAGATTACCGACTGGAATTTGGACGCAAAGGCCTATAGGGTTTTAAGACTTGATGTCTGTCTTGTACTGTTTTAATAACTATGGTGGTCATTCTAACCCTGGCGGTAAAAACCGCCAGGGCGAATGACCGCGGTAGCACCGCCAACAGGCTGGCGGTGCACCGCTGGGCATTCTGACCGCGGCGGTTCAGCCGCGGCCAGAAACGGAAAGTCGGCGGTGTACCGCCGACTTTCCGCTGCCCTTGAGAATCCTCCATGGCGGCGGAGCGCGCTCCGCCGCCATGGGGATTCTGACACCCCCTACCGCCATCCTGTTCCTGGCGGGTCTCCCGCCAGGAACAGGATGGCGGTAGGGGGTGCCGCGGGGCCCCTGGTGGCCCCTGCAGTGCCCATGCCAATGGCATGGGCACTGCAGGGGCCCCCGTAAGAGGGCCCCACCTTGTATTTCAGTGTCTGCTTTGCAGACACTGAAATACGCGACGGGTGCCACTGCACCCGTCGCACCTTCCCACTCCGCCGGCTCAATTCTGAGCCGGCGTCCTCGTGGGAAGGCTGTTTCCCCCTGGGCTGGCGGGCGGCCTTTTGGCGGTTGCCCGCCAGCCCAGGGGGAAACACAGAATCACCGCGGCGGTCTTCTGACCGCGGAGCGGTGTTCTGTTGGGGGAACATTGGCGGGCGGCCTCCGCCGCCCGCCAATGTTAGAATGACCCCCTATGTGACTTAGCAATTTATTTTAGAAGGAATTTTAGGGTTTCTTAATGCATCATGTGGTATTCCTTATTTTATTCTTTTAACTGGTTTACTGTACGATTATGGTATGGTGTTTATTGGGTACGTTTATGGCTTTTAGCCGAAATAAAGTTATTTATTGTATTGTATTGAGTGTACAGTCACCGGATTTATACCTGGCGTTACTGCATGTGGTTGTGCTTGAGCAGCACGCGCTGGGTTTGTATTTAGTGTCTGCATTACAAATTGTACTAATCGTCTATATATCGCTGTTAGGTCAGTATATAAGCGTCGAACCTCAGCCACTGCCATATTTGCAGCCGCAGGATGTGGTGTATATGTGGCCAATAAAGGCCACGTATGACCTTCATTACTTAGTGGACCTAACCTTACTGGTAAAATTGTAAGGGGTAGGGCGCCATCAAGCCAATTATTATGTTCTTGATAAGATAGAGGTATTGCTAAATATGCGTACGCCCTGTACTGTCCAGGTGCGTTCGCAACTGCATATGTATGGAATGTATTTGTGTTCCCATCAACTGCTGGAAATGTTACCCAAGAGTAAAAAAGTTCTGTTCTATAGGCTGCGTGGTCGTCCACCACAAGCGTGACTGGACCACCCTGGGCCGTAAGGCTGTGTGCTAGCAAATGTGCTGTGAGCGGTTGTCTCATGTTAAGAGCTATTTGTACAACCTGGGGATTCGCCACTATAAAAGCACCAAGAGTTTAGAGAAGGCACACCAAGTTGGGTTTTCCTTTTAAGGTTCAAGCTTGAACAACCACCCGCTGTAAATAGGGTTACCTACAGTATATGGTGGTGGTGGAAATCCTCAGTAGCACTGATGTCTCTGTATCCGGAACTGAGGGGTCATTATATTTTATGAGACAGAGATATACCGGTGGACCCGAAAATTAGAGCCTTACCAAACGTTGGCGGCGCCATGTCGCATAGGCTCTCATTATTCTAATGAGACTACTGGATTTTGAGCGGCAAGATCGTTCACAGTGTGAGGGACTAAGTCTGACCCACGGTGAAGGACCCCTGTCGCTCTAAATCCGGGCTTTGCTCCGGCTAACTAGCAGTGCCTCATCCCTCCCAAAGGGAAGAGACAATTGGGCAGCTGAGCGCATGACATCTTAGTACTTCCCAGGGAAGTCGTGGTCACTCAGGTCACAACCGGTTCTCTCATACACAGTGCGGTCTCATATATAAATGACAGAGGCAGTTTGAGTTTTATAGATTGGTTTAATAAAACGACTGCATTTTAAATAGCAAAGCATGAGCTGCAATAACCAGAACTATACAACACAGTAGGATTAAAATAGTAACGATAAGAGTGAAGCACAAGAATAAGGCTATCATAGTGCAACTAGGTTAGGTTCTCTCGAAGTTATATTTTGAGCACAGCATGTAAAGCTCTAAGCCTGCCTTTCAGGTTCCCCTGGGAGGACATCGACCCTCATACCTGAGCAAAGGCCTGTATTCTGCATCAGCATCTGAAACGGGGCAGTCAGCATCTAGTTGTAGGTTCCTGGTTGGAATCTCCCTCTGACGTGTACTAGGACTAGAAGGTGTTTTTATAACTAACACGCAGATGTTCTAAGAAAATGTCCCTACGTGAGGATGCGTTGTTTCTACGAACACTAGAGACTAAACTTCTACCACATTTACCGGCAATGTACCAGACTGTAGCCTTGACTGAAGCACAGGGTGAGCAAGAATGCATTGTTTGAGAACACAGTGCTGAACTAAGCTAAACAGTGTGATAGAAGGAAATAAAAACAAGGCCGTAAAACTGGTTATTGTAAAATAACAGTGCGAGGTTGAATAAAATGTATCTAGGGCAAAGTGCACAGAGGCCTAATATGTTAGTCTAACGTGCATGAATCTATATTAAAAATGGCTATACTACAATACAACGTAAAGCAAGTAGGGATACAGAGGCCTGGTTGTGATGGACATTGGGGACAGTAATACCGACTCTCCTGCCGCTTTCCATGATTCGAGCACACTTTACAGCGACAACATGGACGATCCTTTTTGGGTGTTTTAGGAATGCAATCAGCAAAGTGTCGCTCCTGCAGCCTTGCCACATCCTCCAGAACATATGAGGTAGAGGATGCTGCTGCTTCTGTAACAGCAGTGAGGCTTTCAATTACAGACAACTGGAAGTCAAGGAAAGTCATGAGTATTCCTATGGTTGTCTGACGGTAAACAACATACGCATTATATGTTGCCATCTGAATCAGGTGGGTAAGCAGTTTCTTGTACCAAGTGCGAGTTTCACAACACGCTTTGTATGGTTGAAGAACCTGGTCGTTCTTGTCCACTCCGCCCATGTACTTATTGTAATCAAGTCTACAGATGGGCTTCTGGACTTCGGCCATCTGACCCCAAACCGTGATGGGAGAAGTGCTCTCATCATGAATTGTAGTGAGCACGTATACATCACGCCTCTCCAAGAACTTGGCTGCGAGCAGTTCGTTAGAACGCAGTGCAGTACTCTCTGATTTCTGGAGCTTCTTGCAAACAAGCTCCTGTGGGAATCCTTTGCGGTTACAACGAACTGTACCACAGGCCACAGTGCCAGCTTTGTAGAGCTCACTGAACAGTTCTACTCCTGTATAGAAATTGTCCACATAAAGGTTATAACATTTGTAAAGAAGTGGCTGGAAAAGTTCCCATACAATCTTACCTGTGACCCCTAACGCAGGAGGGCAACCTACAGGGTTTTAGGGTAGAATCCTTCCCTGTATACACTCTCAAGCTGTACACATAGCCAGAAGAGCTCTCACACAGCATTTACAGCTTTATGCCATAGTGAGCTCTTTTGCTCGCAATGTACTGTCTGAAAAGCAGCCGTCCTTTGTACATGATCAATGACTCATCGACTGCTATATTCTTTCCAGGAGTATAGATCTCTGGAAACCTGGCAGACAAATGTTCCACGACAGGCCGAATTTTGAACAACCTGTCATGGTCTGGATAGTCCCGGGGCAATGCAACGGAATTGTCATTGAAATGCAACATGCGCTGCAGTAGCAAAAAACGATCTCTGCTCATGTATGGTGCGAAGATGGGGGTCACCCAAACCGTGGGAGTCGTCCAGTAGGATTGCAAGGTGGGTTTCTGCACTAACCCCATTTTGAGCGTGAGGCCCAAAAATATCTTCAACTCCGCCAGCGAAGTGGGAGTCCACTGGTGTGCCCTAGAATGGGGCCCTAGAGTGCCTCCACACTCCCTCAGAAACTGGTCTGCACGCATATTTGTTTGCTGCACAATTGTCTGAAGGAAGTCAACATCCAAAAATAGATGGACTGGTAAAAAAGTTAGCTGTATCGACTTTACATCCAGCGTCACCAGTCAAAGGTGGAATTTGGAGCTGAACTAAACAGGGGGGCTGCCAAGAGAGCAATTTCTCTGTGCTTGCGGCCGCAAGCACCTGCTCTCTGGATTCGGCTAACCCAATGTTGTCCCGCTGCACAGAATGTGCTTGCGAAGGGACAGCACAGCTTTCGTCATTGTCTCCTTCAGACTCACTGGAAGAGGTGTCGGATGGGACTACGCCGACTGAAAAATCCCTACTAGATTCTGCACTATTGTCCTCTCCCTCAGATGCTGTCTCAGTCTCTGAGCCTACATCAGAACTGTCCTCCATAACCTGAGTTAGGGCTTGATCAGCAGTCATCCAATGAGACGCCATCTCTGCTACTGGCTAAACTCTCCCTCTAAATTACTAGCCCATGTAGAAGGCAGATAGTCAAAAAATTGCTCATGGGTGTGATGTGTACAATAGGAAACGTCATCACCTTACCTTCGCTTCTTCTCCAATTCGGCAGATTCTCTGAAAACATTGAAAAAAAACAAAAAAGAATGTATTAATTCACCTTACCACATTCCCATCATCACAGCCTTCAGCGCTGGTGGCACCCAGTGCGACAGTCATTTTTGGTGCTCTGCCTCCCATTACCTCCTCTTCTAATTCCCTCACTACCACCCAGCAAAAGTGCCACTCATATCTCCATAGTCCCCCACGCATTACATTTGGTTTAAAGTGCAGGTAACGCTTGCCTTTACTAATCCACTCAGCTAAATACATATAAAGGTATATCCTTTGCAGCAGGACAATAAACCATCTACGCTACTTTATGGCAACTGCCACTAGAGAAAAGACATACATGCATGCATATATATATATTTTGTGAACAAGAATCTCACCGCCCTCCACGAGGTTCAAATTGACATGTTTTATTGCAAGCAACAGCCACCTACGCGTTTCGACTCTCAAGGAGTCTTGATCACGGTAAATGAGTCCCTCTTTTCTTTCATTTTTTGAAATAAAACATGTCAATTTGAACCTCGTGGAGTGCGGTGAGATTCTTGTTCATATATATATATATATATATATGTATATATATATATATATATATATATGACTTTTATGTATATGTGTGGTTTCCCTGGGGGGGCCAGTTGTGGCTCCCGGAAAACAACACACAAAGAAAAAACAAAATGTATATATATATATATATATATAGAGAGAGAGAGAGAGAGAGAGAGAGAAAGCAAAAGCAAGACACTAAGGGGGTCATTCTGACCTCAGCGGTAAAAGGCGCTTACCGCCGGTCAGAAGACCGCCATAACACCGCCGCGGCCGCGGTAAGCCGCCACGGTCATTCTGACCCACAACGGCCAAACCTCCAAAAATCTGACCTCCACTGCAGCCCGCCACATCAGCGGGCAGCGATAAACTGGAGATGACCAAACCTCCACCGTCACGCCAACAGAAATACGCCCATGCCATTACGACCCACGAATCCACGCGGCGGTCATTCAAACGCGGTATTCCATTGGCGGTACACACCGCCGCGGTCAAAATACACACACAGCACCAAAACACAGCCACATTGGACAATTCGAAATACACACACCTGATACACATACACACACCACTCCCACACAATCAATCAACTATAAAACACACACCCACATCACCCACAAACCCCTACAACCAAAGTTTTGACGAAGGAGAGAGAGACACAGCAAACAATATATAGCAATACACACTGAGGTACACTACACCATCACACACACCACATAGAAGCACAAAGCACCACACACCAACATACTCATCATCACATACACCACCCCACACCTCACCCACACCACCCCATGGCACCCCAAAGGCACCCACGGTTTTCGGACCAAGAACTCCGGGTCATGGTGGAGGAAATCCTAAGAGTGGAACCCCAGCTCTTCGGCTCACAGGTGCAGCACACCAGTATAGCCAGGAAGGCGGAGCTATGGCAGCGGATCGTGGACAGGGTCAACGCGGTGGGACAGCATCCCAGAAATAGGGAGGACATCCGCAAACGATGGAACGACCTACGGGGGAAGGTCCGCTCGATGGTCTCCAGGCACAACATCGCGGTCCAGAAGACTGGCGGCGGACCCCCACCCACCCCTCCCAAATTTACATCATGGGAGCAAGAGGTCTTGAACATCCTGCATCCTCAGGGCCTCGCTGGAGTAGCCGGAGGAATGGACTCTGGTAAGTCCAATCTCAACTACTATATCCCCCCCACCCCACCAGCATGCCAACCCACACCCCCACCCTCACCCCCAACCCCCCAGCACACATCCTCCCTGACAATGTCTCACCAGCACAACCCACCCATCCCAACACCAACCCCTGCATGCCAACACAAACCATGGACACCCATCACCTAAGCATGACCACTGCACTTACCCATCCCCCCCCCACTAACTACCCTCACAACACCTCCCTCAAGGGAATGCCTGCACTGGGGGACAAGGGCACCCATAACATGCACGCTATTGCACACACAGAAACAATAACCAAACTCTCTTACCCCATGCAGGACCCGAACGCCAACACACCGCTCAGGAGGGTCCAGAAATGTCCATCCCACCCCCGGAACAGGCCCACAGTGAGGACAGCAGCTCTGTCGACACTGAACCTGATGACCAGCCCGGACCATCGGGAACCTCTGGGCAGTCGGTTCCCCTCAGGCAGCCACAGGCCACACCAGACCCCACCCCCTCTGGCAACACCAGCACAGCTCCCACCCAGCGGGCCCATGCCTCTGTCTCTAGGACAGGTCAATCAGCGGTGTGTCTGCCACTACAGGGCACCCAGGCTAACCCAACACCCCAACAACAACAGGGACCTGGGGGCAGTGGTAGTGGGCACACCGTCCAGGGGACAGAGGCCGGGGGAAACCGGGCAGCTCGGAGGGCTGCTGTGCGACAGGGGGGGGGAGGAGAGGCCCAGGTAACCCACTCTCCAAGAGGCCCTCACCACCATCATGGGAGCCTACCACCACTCCCAAGAGACGATGGCGACGGTACTGGCCAGGTTCACTGAGATCCAGGCACAGCAGGAGGAACGCTACATGGGGTTCAGGGACGAGCTGAGAAACTTCGGGACCGCAATGGGGACCATCGTCCTGGCCCTCAACAGGATCGAAGACACGTTGCGGGACCATGTGGCACCACACAGGGCCCCTGTCACTAGCCTGGACCAGGAACAGCCTACCACCTCCGCCGGCGCTAGTGGACAGGAGGCCCCAACACCACGACAGGCCACCAGAACCCCACCTCCTGCTGAAGAACAACCACCCCGTAAGAGGAGCCTGAGATCCAAAAAAACGACAGAGTAGGATGTCAAGACCCCCCCCAGCAGGACATACCCCCTGAAGTCTTCCCACTGTCCCACATTGCCACCCTGTCCAACCATGAACTGCCTCTGCTCCATCCTTCCACAGGCAAAAGGACAATGCACCTGTGAGACTGAGAACTGGACTCTGCCATGGACATTACTTTACCCCCACCCATCACCCTTATAATCACATGTACCAATATCTAGCACTGTAAATAAATCACATATTGCACACAAATCAGTTTGGAGTCATGCTGTATTCTTAACAAATGTATTACACATTACTGTTCAATATCTGTTCTGTCAATTAGTGATGACAACATACCAATGTCAATACGATGTAGTTCATGGGCAAACCAAGCAGAAGTCACGCACTGAGTCATACAGCACTGAGAAGGGAAGGCAAAACCAAAAATTAGTTAAAAAGAACTGGGGGGAACTACAGAAAGTACAGATGCAGGAGGCTCTAAGCAATTGTGAAATGGCGTGGGTGATTCTTACCTGTGGGCTACTGGAAATACTGTTGTATCACTCTGTCCCTATTGTCTGTGTCGTCCTCTTCGTCTTCCTCCTCTTCACTCTCCACAGGCTCCACGGCTTCTACAACACCACCATCTGGACCATCCTCCTGCAGGAAAGGCACCTGGCGTCGCAAAGCCAGGTTGTGAAGCATACAGCACGCCACAATGATATGACACACCTTCTTTGGTGAGTACATTAGGGATCCACCAGTCATATGCAGGCACCTAAACCTGGCCTTCAGGAGCCCAAAGGTTCGCTCAATCACCCTCCTAGTATGCCCATGGGCCTCATTGTATCGTTCCTCTGCCCTGGTCCTGGGATTCCTCACTGGGGTCAGTAGCCACGGCAGGTTGGGGTAACCAGAGTCACCTATTAGCCACACACGCTGTCTCTGTAGCTGTTCCATCACATAGGGAATGCTGCTCTTTCGCATAACATACGCGTCATGCACTGACCCAGGGAACTTGGCATTTACATGGGAGATGTACTGGTCAGCCAAACAGACCACCTGCACATTCATAGAATGATAATTCTTCCTGTTCCTGTACACCTGTTCATCGTCATTTGGGGGGACTAAAGCCACATGGGTCCCATCAATTGCACCAATGATGTTGGGGATGTGTCCAAGGGCATAGAAATCAGCTTTCACTGTAGGCAAATCACCCTCCTCTGGGAAAATGATGTAGCTCCGCATGAGTTTCATCAGGGCAGACAACACTCTGGACAAGATCTTGGAAAACATAGGCTGAGACATTCCAGATGACATGGCCACTGTTGTCTGGAATGAGCCACTTGCAAAAAAATGGAGGACAGACAGAACCTGCACTAGAGGGGGAATGCCTGTGGGTTGGCGGATGGGGGACATCAGGGCTGGCTCCAGCTGGGCACACAGTTCATGGATGGTGGCTAGGTCAAGTCAGTATCGGAGTATTACATTGCGTTCTTCCATTGTCGACAGGTCCACCAGCGGCCGGTACACGCGAGGATTCCTCCTTGTCATCGCAAGTCCCAGCGGACGGTGCCTAGGAAGGAGAATATGGAGTACAGAGTCAATCAACTCACAGGTACGTACAACACAGCTTGCACAGTACAGGTAAATGTATGGGTTGCTATGTTTGTATGTGTGCCAAAGCAAGGCCTAGCCCTGTGTGACGCTGTGATGGGTCGCTCCATTCCGACCCACACAGTTCTCTTACTTGTGCTGACTCTGCCACACACGACCTGGTGCATACTGTAGACCCCGGCGATTTGATTGGTCGCTTATGGCAACCGCGGGACCAACTGCGGGTTAAAAGCGGAGCGTCAGAGATATCGAAAGAGGAGGCGAGAGGGAGTGGAGATATACGAGTGACAAAGGAGGAACAAGAGGACGAGGAACCCACCATCGAGGAGGAGGACGGCCGGAAGACGGAGCCGGAGGGAGCTGGAGTACCACAGAGGAGACTTGGAGACAGCTGGCCCGGGGAGCCTGCTCCTACGCCGCCACGCTTCCGTAGAAGCGTGGCCTCTCCAGGTACGGAGACGGAAGCGGGGAAGGGAGGCGGGAGGTGAGAGGAGCGGGGAAGAGGAGGGGAAAGAAGGGAGAAGGGGAGAGGGTGAACGGGCACTTTTGATGGTGAGCACTGCGGGGAAAAGGGGACGGGGCAAGAAAACAATAGCAGTCATTCAGATACAGAAAAGAAAGGGAAGAGAAATATAGGAAATACGATATCAAGAAGATAGAGCGTACGCAGGAAGAGATTCACGATTAAGTACACTAAACGAATAAACGAGAGAAAGAGAGAGAGAGGGAAAAAAAGAAGAAGAAAGACGGAAAACAGTACATAAGCAAGAAGCGCAGGACGCAAAGAAACAGGCAGGAAGGAAGTCTGGCAGGAGAATCAGAAGAGGGACAACACAGGCGAAAAGAAGTAAGACAGTAAGAAGGCAGCGGAGACAGGGACAAAGAGAGTGAGAGAGAAAAGGGAAAGACCAGAACAGTTAAGCCTTAACAAGTCTCCCCACTTACCGTATCTATTTATTTTCTTGTTTCCATGCTCCCCGCGAGGCCTGGGAAGGAAGAAGGAGGACGAGCCAAGAGGACCTACTGCTATTCCATAAACTTTGTACATATTACTCATCGTATAAACTGTTTCAAGAACCAATAAAAGACAGTTCTTTGAAACCACGATATTGCTATTCAGCGTCATAAATCTGCCATCCTCGCACAAGTGGTGTCAGAAGTGGGATTTTGAACCCCACACACACGGAGAAGACGATGGAAGAAAAACCCACCATGGCGGATGTAATTGCTCAGCTCGCAGAAGGACAACGACATCTACAGTTGATGTGGGAGCAGCAAATGAAAGACGCCAAAGAGGAGAGAGAAGCGTTACAAACGGCCCTTAAAAGTCAGGCCACAATTATGGCCAACAATCAACTAGTCCATGAAACTGCCATGAGTAAATTAACAGAGACCATTGCACATACCAAAGTACATCCGAATGTGCCGAGCAGTGTTCTACAAAAATACCAGGATCAGGAAGATCCGGATTCATTTTTTCTTAATTTTGAAAGGGTGGCCAGTACAGCCAACTGGCCCGAAGACAAATGGGGCCAATATATAGCCCCATTATTGACTGGACAATTACAGGCCACATATCAAGCCATCAATCCCATGGGCACACTCCCCTACAAGGAGATCAAAAAGACTGTCCTAGAAAGGATAGGACTAGACCACGAAAGTTATCGGAGCAAATTCCGGCATATGAAATGGGGATTACAAGAAAATCCGCGTGCCTTATATTACCGGGTCCAAAACGCGGCGGGACGTTGGTTAAGGCCCACCGAAAAGACTCGGGAAGAAATGTTCGATGTGATTGTATTAGAACAATTCCTGGATGCACTGCCCTCAACCACAAGAAATTGGGTTCGGCAACACCCCGGATTAACTAACGAAACAGCAATTGACTTAGCCTGCGCCTTCCACAGGAGCCCAGATTTCAAAACCACCCCTTATCGGAACCCTGGACCATCTCCTGCACGGCCCAATATAGGGAAAATAACACCTTCACGACCCCTAAGTTCCCATGAGCCAGAGAGAATTCGTAGTCCCCATCCACCTCCAGCCTCTTATACGTCTAGCGGACCTCAATGTTATAATTGTTCTGAATGGGGTCATATCGCCCGCTTTTGTCCACAGAAAAAAGACATAGAAGAACCCATGGAAATTGGCGTCACCAAAGGCAGGGTTTTCTGGGCTGGGGAGGCTAGGCCTACCTATACGCTTCCTATTTGTCTAAATGGACAAGAGAAAGTAGCTTTAATTGACTCTGGCTGCAGTCAGAGCGTCATTAGACAAAACATAGTAGAAGCAAGGCACACCATACCCCATACCCAGGTATTGATAGCATGTGTCCATGGTGATCAGTCATATTATCCAGTAGCTAGCATTCGCTTTCAGTGGAGGGGTGAAGAAGAAACCCTCAGGGTTGGGGTGTTGCCACATCTTGAAGAAGATATTATTATTGGGACCGACTATGTAGCCTTTCCACAATTATTGCACAAAGCCGGAGAAGAACATCTGATGAGAAAATGGTGGGAGGAAATACCCTATGATATTGAAATAGCTGAGACTCGCCCTCTAAAACCCCACGTAAGCAAAAGACAGAAAAGAGTCCAGAGACAGCAATATTGGGAGGAGAACCCAGGGAACAAGAACTCATCAAAAGGCACCGGAAAGGTATACACCGTTGCCGGGGATTTTAGACAAACACAGAGAGAGGATCCATCCTTAAAGAATGCCTGGCAAAAAAGGGCCTTAATCGGGAGGAAGGAGGGGTAGGACCCACATTTCACATACATAATGAACTGTTATATAGACTGCCCCAGTCAGGAAATATGGACCGGAGACAATTATTAGTCCCTGGGAGGTACCGAGAGCAGGTCTTACAACTAGCCCATGGGGAGACAGGGGAAGGGCATCTCGGAAGAGATAAGACTGAGGCAGCGGTCCTCCAGCGATTCTATTGGCCTGGGGTATATGGGGATATACGGCGGTATTGTCAAACCTGTCAGAAATGTCAATTCTATAATCCAGGAATGCAACCCCCTGCCCCTTTACAACCCCTCCCGATTATAGAAACCCCTTTTTCTCGTGTAGGAATGGATCTTATTGGTCCCCTCACCCCATCTACTAGAGGAAGACAGTATATATTAGTCCTGGTGGACTACGCCACGAGGTATCCCGAGGCAATCCCGCTTCCTAGTATGCATACAAAGGTAGTGGCCCAAGCTATGATCGAGTTCTTTTCAAGGGTCGGGTTCCCTAAAGAAATTCTGACTGATCAGGGTACTCCTTTCATGTCTAGATTAATGAGGGAGGTCAGTGACACGTTGGGGATAAAACAAATCCGGACCTCGGTTTACCATCCCCAAACTGATGGACTTGTGGAACGATATAATCGGACCATTAAGTCGTTACTTAGGAAGAGCGTAGCAGAGGACGGAAGAGACTGGGAAAAAAAACTACCACTCGTATTATATGCCATACGTACACATATCCAGACTTCCCTTGGACATAGTCCTTTTGAGATGTTATTTGGTAGACCTCCTCGAACCCTCCTTGATATGTTGGTAGAACAATGGGAGGAAAGAGATGAGGACATAAAGGATCTACTGACCTATACTAAAGACTTAAAAGAGAATCTACAGGCTGTATGGGATAGAGCCCATGAGAATTTAAGAGAAGCCCAAGACAGGCAAAAGAAGAATTATGATGCTAAAAGTGTGTTTCGTACTCTTAATGTTGGAGATAAGGCTCTAATCCTTCTCCCCAGTAGTGAAAATAAATTGTTAGCCCGATGGCAAGGACCATATGAAGTGTTAGAACAAATCAACCCAACAACATACCGGTTGGCTCTTCCCCATCGACCCCAAAAAGAACAAATCTATCATATAAACTTGTTAAAAAAATGGCAAGAGACTGAGCATAGCCATAAAATCCAACATATTGTGACAGAGCAGATAGAGGACATTCCTTATCCCGCTCTTTCCTTTTTCCCCAATGAAGGAGACGATAAACCCCGGATCAATACCTCTCTTGCTGACAGCTATCAAACCTCTCTCTCTCGAATACTTACCACCTATGCAGATATATTCTCCCGACAACCTGGCCACACTAATTTAACCGAACATAGTATCAGAACCAAGAGCGAGGCAGTTGTAAGACAAAGACCCTATAGGATTCCGGAAGCCAAGAAAGCTGTAATCGAACAGGAAGTTACTAAAATGTTACAATCCGGGATTATTGAACCATCCAGTAGTCCATGGTGTTCCCCTATAGTGTTAGTACCCAAGCCAGATGGAACCACGCGCTTCTGTGTAGATTATCGGAAGGTGAATGAGCTCACCTACTTTGACGCTTACCCTATGCCTCGCATCGACGAACTGTTGGAGAGAATAGGGCATGCCAAGTTCATGTCTACTTTAGATCTCACAAAAGGATATTGGCAGATCCCCTTAAAAGAAACAGACAGGGAAAAGACCGCATTTTCAGCACCCTCGGGGTTATATCAGTTTACAGTTCTCCCTTTTGGGCTACACGGAGCCCCTGCTACCTTTCAACGGCTAATGGATATGATTTTAAGGCCCCATCGCTCCTATGCCTCAGCCTACTTAGATGACATTGTAATATTTAGCGACTCATGGACTGACCACCTCCAACATTTATCAACAGTGCTACAGACATTGAGGGAAGCTCACTTAACTGCCAATCCTGAAAAATGTATGTTAGGCTGTACATCAATCAAATACCTGGGGTATGTCTTAGGACAAGGAAAAGTCTACCCTCAAATTGAAAAAGTTGCAGCCATAAAACAGATTCCAGTACCTAAGTCAAAAAAAGAAATACGCTCGTTCCTTGGGCTCGTCGGCTACTACAGGCGGTTTATTCCTGGGTTTTCGACCATAGCTGAGCCTCTTACGAATCTGCTAAAGAATGGGTCTCCTAAAACATTCTCCTCCTTACCAGAAGCAGGTATGCACAGTTTTTTGAGGCTTAAGGAGGCCTTGGCTACCAACCCTGTGTTGTGCTGCCCGGATTTTGGTCGTCCTTTTATCTTACAAACCGACGCTTCTGATGTTGGTCTAGGGGCCGTGTTATCACAAACCCAAACTGATGGGTCGGTTCACCCTGTTCTGTTTATCAGTAGGAAGCTTCTTCCCCGTGAGCGTCCATATCCCACTATTGAGAAGGAATGTCTCGCCATTAAGTGGGCCATTGAGTCTCTTCGGTATTATCTCAGTGGCCGTCCTTTCACCCTCCTGACTGATCATGCCCCACTCACTTGGCTGTCTCGTCATAAGGATACCAATCCTAGAGTCCTGAGGTGGTTTCTTTCCTTACAACCCTTTTCGTTTCAGGTGTTTCATTCTCCGGGACATCTCATGGCCAATGTTGACTTTCTCTCCAGATGTCCTTCGGATGAGCGTCGTCTACAGACGCTCTCTAGGGGGAGTGTTTGTGATGGGTCGCTCCATTCCGACCCACACAGTTCTCTTACTTGTGCTGACTCTGCCACACACGACCTGGTGCATACTGTAGACCCCGGCGATTTGATTGGTCGCTTATGGCAACCGCGGGACCAACTGCGGGTTAAAAGCGGAGCGTCAGAGATATCGAAAGAGGAGGCGAGAGGGAGAGGAGATATACGAGTGACAAAGGAGGAACAAGAGGACGAGGAACCCACCATCGAGGAGGAGGACGGCCGGAAGACGGAGCCGGAGGGAGCTGGAGTACCACAGAGGAGACTTGGAGACAGCTGGCCCGGGGAGCCTGCTCCTACGCCGCCACGCTTCCGTAGAAGCGTGGCCTCTCCAGGTACGGAGACGGAAGCGGGGAAGGGAGGCGGGAGGTGAGAGGAGCGGGGAAGAGGAGGGGAAAGAAGGGAGAAGGGGAGAGGGTGAACGGGCACTTTTGATGGTGAGAACTGCGGGGGAAAAGGGGACGGGGCAAGAAAACAATAGCAGTCATTCAGATACAGAAAAGAAAGGGAAGAGAAATATAGGAAATACGATATCAAGAAGATAGAGCGTACGCAGCAAGAGATTCACGATTAAGTACACTAAACGAATAAACGAGAGAAAGAGAGAGAGAGGGAAAAAAAGAAGAAGAAAGACGGAAAACAGTACATAAGCAAGAAGCGCAGGACGCAAAGAAACAGGCAGGAAGGAAGTCTGGCAGGAGAATCAGAAGAGGGACAACACAGGCGAAAAGAAGTAAGACAGTAAGAAGGCAGCGGAGACAGGGACAAAGAGAGTGAGAGAGAAAAGGGAAAGACCAGAACAGTTAAGCCTTAACAAGTCTCCCCACTTACCGTATCTATTTATTTTCTTGTTTCCATGCTCCCCGCGAGGCCTGGGAAGGAAGAAGGAGGACGAGCCAAGAGGACCTACTGCTATTCCATAAACTTTGTACATATTACTCATCGTATAAACTGTTTCAAGAACCAATAAAAGACAGTTCTTTGAAACCACGATATTGCTATTCAGCGTCATAAATCTGCCATCCTCGCACAGACGCATTAGAAATTAAGCCATGTGGGCCCTTGAAATGGCGGCTGCCTGACCTGTGAAGTGGGACAATGGGATGTGAGGTCACTGCGCTGGCGGGGCACACCGTGGCGGTAGGCGGTCGAAGACCGCTGTGCGAAGACGCATTGGTTAACATTGAAGCCTATGGGATTCAGGAGCCAATGACGATGTGCGCCGGCGGTCGCGGTACGCACCGCCGCGGTACGCACCGCCGCGGGCGTGACCGCCATTTCCTATCTGCTTAATCACTCGAGACCTGATCATCCACAGGAGAGGACCTATACTGCAAGTGCTGCTATGAACTCGGTCTGGAAGTGACAATGGCTGCTGCGACTGGGGAAAGGGCCCCTGCCTTCACGTCTGAAGAGTTGGACAAACTTGTGGATGGGGTCCTCCCCCAGTATGCGCTACTCTACGGTCCTCCAGACCAACAGGTGAGTACACTGAGTGCACATTGAATGGGTTATGCCTGTGTGGAGTGGGGGGGATGTAAGTTGGTGGGGTGGGGAGGAAATGAGGAGTGCAACGCACGACAGATGAGAGCATGTGCCATATAGCAAAGTTGGGGGGGGGGGGCAATCACATCTAACATGCAGGTCATTGATGATTGTTTCCTTTCCACCCTGTACATGTCAAATAGGTCAGCGCCCATCAGAAAGTCGACATTTGGCGTGCCATCGCCAAGGAAGTCCAGAACTTGGGGGTCCACAACAGACGGGGCACCCACTGCCGCAAGAGGTGGGAGGACATCCGCCGCGGAACAAGGAAGACCGCAGAATCACTGCTGGGGATGGCCTCCCAACCTAGGAGGGGTGCAAGTCGCACCATGACCCCCCTGATGTCCCGGATCCTGGCGGTGGCCTACCCTGATTTGGATGGGCGCTTGAAGACATCACAGCAGACACAAGGGGGTGAGTATCAGCACATTCTCCTATCTTTATGCGCAGTGGAGGCGTCTGGGTGGGGGAGGAGGGCTGTGGGTGACATTAGGCCAGGGCGTTTTCTGTAGTGTAGTCCTCTCCCTTAGGCATGGCCCTGTGCCCCCGGCCCCCACCTCTGTAGGGTGACAAGTACAGCCATTGATGGTCCAGCATCACCCATGTGTGCGTTTGACGTCTCTTGACCTGTTGTCCTAGTCAGTAGTACTGAGTAGTGTACCCCGAATGCGCGGCTTAGTGCATGAGGCTCCTGTGTCTGTCCTCTCCGCCAACGGTGTTGACATTGCATGCACTAAACCTGGTCTTCTTTTTTCTCCCCCCACCCTTTTTCTTCATCTTCTTGTGCATGTGTGCATTAGCATCATCAGGCGGAGGAGATTTGGCATCGGAGCACGAGGGAGCTGCAGGTCACAAGGCCACGGTGGGCCCAGGAACAGACACCGAGGGCACCAGTGATCCGGAGGGCGAGGGGAGCACCACAACGGGGACCGGTGGTGAGACAAGCGACACAGACACGTCCTCGGATGGGTGCTCCCTAGCGGTGGTGGCAACATCCGTGCCCCCCGCCTCTACAGGTACAGCCGCTACCCAGCGCACCAGCACCGCCCTCCCAGCAGCCCCTCAGTCTTCGCTCCGTGCCCGCTCGGCCAGGAAGGCGCGCGTCTCCTTCGCCCCAGGCACCTCAGCCCCTGCCTCTGTTACCCCTGCTGCCCTCAGTGCGGAGCTCATTGACCTCGTGAGGACGGTCATTGTTGGGCAGACTACCCTTTTGAATGCCATCCAGGGTGTGCAAAGGGAGGTGCAACAGAGCAATGCGTACCTGGAGGGCATTCATTCGGGTCAGGCTGCCCATCAACGAGTGTTCACTGCTCTGGCCTCAGCACTGACGGCAGCCATTGTCCCTGTTTCCAGCCTCCCTCTTCTGACTGCCTCCAGCCTGTCTCTGTCTCCTGTTCCTCAGCCTATCCCATCCACACCATCAGACCAGCCTGCACACACCTCAACACCCAAGGGCAGCTCATCCAGACACAAGCACCACAGATCCCACAAACACTCACCCAAGCAACACACAGATGCAGACACTCCAACAGTCACTACCACCTCTGTGTCCCCCTCCTCCTCGTCTCCCTCCTCCCTCCCTGTGACGTCTACACTCACACCTGCATGCACCCCAACATCAGCCAGTGCTTCCATCACCACCTCACCCTCCACTACAGTCCTCACACGTGCAGTCACCACCCCCACTGGCATTTACACGTCCCCTGTGTCCTCTCCCACTGTGTCTGTCACCCCCTCTTCCAAGACACACAAACGCAGGCAGACACCCAAACAACAGCCATCCACCTTACGACAGCCTACAGCACCAGCACCTTCACCCAATGACAGCACACCTGACTCTCCTACAACCACATCCTCTTCCTCCACTCCCATCACCACTTCTCCTACCCTTTACCTTGGACCTAAAAAACGTTTCCTGGCTAATCTTAACCTCTTTCCCTCCGATGACCTACCCCCTCCATCTGCAAAGAGTCCCAAGAGCACCACAGCCACCACCAGCCCAGCTTCGAGTGTCACTGTTGTGCATGGGTACTGGAGTCCACCCTTTGCCAGCAGTGGCACTTCGATCAGCAGCAAGGACACATCCAGCCCCCCCCCGGCAAGAGGACCCGGAAACACAAGGGCCGCCGTGCGAGGACTGACACGGCTGCCCCCAAGGAGCAATGTGCGCCCACTTCACCAGCCACAACATCTAGGGGAGGCAAGGGCCCGAGAGCCCCATCTAAGGAGCGGAAGGGCAGCAGGAGCGCGGAGCAGGTGGGCCCCACATGTCACATCCCAGCTGCGAAGGAGGACACTAAAGAGCCCAGGACTCCGTACCCGAAGGGTCCAAAAACGTCACGGTCCGAGGGCGACTGAGCAGGGAGTCCAGCACAGGTCTGGCTCCCTTGACCTACTGGATGAGCACCGCTGAACAGGGCCCCGCCGTGCAGAAGAGCACCGCTGAACAGGGCCCCGCCGTGCAGAAGAGCACCGCTGAACAGGGCCCCGCCGTGCAGAAGAGCACCGCTGAACAGGGCCCCGCCGTGCAGACGAGCACCGCTGAACAGGGCCCCGCCGTGAAGATAGGCACCGCTGAACAGGGCCCGCTGTGCAGAAGAGCACCGCTGAACAGGGCCCCGCCGTGCAGAAGAGCACCGCTGAACAGGGCCCCGCCGTGCAGAAGAGCACCGCTGAACAGGGCCCGCCGTGCAGAAGAGCACCGCTGAACAGGGCCCGCCATGCAGAAGAGCACCGCTGAACAGGGCCCCGCCGTGCAGAAGAGCACCGCTGAACAGGGCCCCGCCGTGCAGAAGAGCACCGCTGAACAGGGCCCCGCCGTGAAGATAGGCACCGCTGAACAGGGCCCGCCGTGCAGAAGAGCACCGCTGAACAGGGCCCCGCCGTCTCAAGCACCGCTCCGCTGGGCCCATCCTGTCAAGCACCGCTCCGCTGGGCCCTTCATCTCAAGCACCGCTCCGCTGGGCCCATCCTGTCAAGCACCGCTCCGCTGGGCCCTTCATCTCAAGCACCGCTCCGCTGGGCCCTTCATCTCAAGCACCGCTCCGCTGGGCACTTCATCTCAAGCACCGCTCCGCTGGGCCCTTCATCTCAAGCACCGCTCCGCTGGGCCCATCCTGTCAAGCACCGCTCCGCTGGGCACCGCCGTCTCAAGCACCGCTCCGCTGGGCCCTTCATCTCAAGCACCGCTCCGCTGGGCACCGCCGTCTCAAGCACCGCTCCGCTGGGCCCTTCATCTCAAGCACCGCTCCGCTGGGCACCGCCGTCTCAAGCACCGCTCCGCTGGGCCCTTCATCTCAAGCACCGCTCCGCTGGGCACCGCCGTCTCAAGCACCGCTCCGCTGGGCACCGACGTCTCAAGCACCGCTCCGCTGGGCACATCCTGTCAAGCACCGCTCCGCTGGGCACCGCCGTCTCAAGCACCGCTCCGCTGGGCCCATCCTGTCAAGCACTGTTTATGGTTCACTGTGCCCACCATGCCTCCTCCTTGACCAGTGGAGACTGTCATCCACCTGATGGACTGTGGCTTTGCACTCCCCAGGATGGTACAGTGGGCAGCCCACCCACTGTAGAGACATTGAGAGACTGTGGCTTTGCACTCCCCAGGATGGTACAGTGGGCAGCCCACCCACTGTAGAGACATTGAGTGACTGTGGCTTTGCACTCCCCAGGATGGTGCAGTGGGCATGGTGGCTCCTCGTGGATCTGGCGTCGTGGACTCATGTGGCTGTGGTGCTCCCCCCTTCCCTTCCCCCTGAGGTGCCTGTCGTTTTTACATCAGATGCCCCTGCAGTGTTCTCTCCAAAGGACTCAGGTCTCCTGTGTGGGCTTTGCCCTTGTTTCGCAAAACTTTGGCCCACGGACATGTTAAATTCGTAGGATGTGCAGGACTTGTTACTTCAGTTATACACTGATGTGTATATATTATTTTTTTATGTAAATATTTTTCATGGTTGGACAATAATTTTCAGGAGCTTTTTTGTACATAAATATTTATTCCAAATTTGGTTATGTCATTGTATTTTTTACGGGTGTTTGGGTGGTGTCACTGTGACTTGTTGCTCTGCATTGGTGTGTACATATTGGGGGGGTCGCATATGTGTGTGCCCGTAACCTTTCGTCCTCCCCCTCCCGTGTGTCGTAGGTGCAGTACTCACCGTTGTCGTCTGCGACGGAGTTCGTACTCGTGGTAGATGAGAAGGTAGACGAGAGCAGGTATGATGTTCAATTCGGGTTCCATGCTGTCCTCCTTCCTCGTGGAGTGCGTAGAGGTGAGCGTTTTCCCGTTCGTAGTCTGTTTCCGCCGTGTTTTTATTGGCGGTGCTCCCGCCCCGGAAAAGGTGGCGGATTGGTGGGTCGTGATAGGGTGGGCGGTACATTGTCTGCCGCCTGGCTGTTGGCGGTGACCGCCGCGCTGTTTGTTTGTTCCGCCGTGGCGGTCGGAGTGTTAAAGCGGCGGGCTGTGTTGGCGGTTCCCGCCAGGGTCAGAATTGCATTTTTTTGACCGCCAGCCTGTTGGCGGGTTGGCCGCCGCTTTATCACCGACCGTCAGGGTTAGAATGACCCCCTAATTCTCTACATAACTTTTTTTTTTATACATGTGTGCTTTCCCTTGGCAAAGCACTTTTATAAAAATAAAATGGCCCCATAGAGGGTCAACCTAAAGGCTGACCCCCAACATTTTCTCTTTTTTTTTATTTTTTAAATATAATCTAGTTTTCCCTCGGGGCGATCGGGCCCCCCCAGGGAAAACTAGATTCTTTTTTTATCCCCAGGGGTCGGGCAGTGTTCGGAGGGCTGACCCCGCCATTTTGTATTTAATTTTTTAAATTTTTTGTAATTAATTTTTTTATCTTGGGGAGCGCAATCTATTTCTATAAAATAGCGCCCCCACAGGGCGGGGCGGCGCTTTTACAAGGGGGCCAACCCCCCAAAGAAGATCCCTGGTGTGTAGGGTCTAGGGGCGCAGCGATCCATGGCCAGGAAACAGTGCCAGGGAGACATTGATGGAAAGGGGAGAGTCTCCCCTTTCCATCGATGCCTCCCTAGCATCTTGGGAGGCTGTTTTGGCCTTTTTTTCCCCACCGGAGTAGAAGAGGACGCTTACCTGCTCCGCTTCTGCTCCGGTGGGGAAAAATGTGACATCAGCGTGCCTCACGGCGCACTGACGTCACAAAGGGATGGTAGGGGGGTGGGAGGGAGGTGGGAGGGAGACGCGGAAGTTGTTCCGCGTCTCTAACGGGCAAAAAAACGTGCATTGCACCGGAGGATTTTTAACCCCCTCACTGGTGTCGCCCACTGGTCGTGACCCGCACCAGGGAAGTAGTGCGGGCATCGGCCAGTGGCTGACGCCCACACTTATGCAGGCGTTAAAAGTGGCAAGAAAAATTACACAAAGAAATCTGTAAGATTTCTTTGTGTCATTTTTTCGGCACCCCCAACGGGGGAACGCCTCCTCTGTATACATTAAGCATGGCATATGCATAATGTAGCACAAAGGATTACAAAGTGGTGCACTGAAAGCATTGCACCACTTTGTGAATATCGCGCAGGGGAAAGTCCACCTTAGCATAAAAAAATGATGCTAAGGTGGCGCTCGGCCCTCTTAAATCTGGGCCTTAGTGCATGAGCAGAAGCAGGAGGAAAGGGAAAGCGAGGGTTAGGGTGAAGGCGCAGCCAGGGAAGTAGCATTGGGGGGTGGTTTGACGTGTTACACCCCCCCAAAAATGTATTCTGTAGTAAATAGTTGGGTACAAGGGCTTTCAGTCGGATATGATGAAGTCTGTTGGATTTCACTTTTGATTACATTCACACACAGATGAAACACACAAACTTTCTCAGTCTCTCTCATCTGTTTTGAAGGCCTTAAAAATGTTGATTAGTTTGAAAAATGTTGTGTTTTAACTGCCCCTAAAAATCTGTCCACCTCCCTCTTTCCACTGCCTCTTATGCACCCTTATGTTGTGGTTCTCATATAATGAATTAGCCTGTTGAGAAATCTGATGCATACATTCCCCCAATCTTAATGATCAAGCTACGCCCCTGGGCGCGGCTGGAGGCTTGCAGGAGATGCAGCCCGCAGTCCACTGTTTGACCGAATCAGCAAAGCAGGGGCTGTGGCTGAGCGGCCCTCCTAAAGTGACCTGGCTGAGCATCAGGACACAGCTAACCAGCGGTTTGGCGCTGTGGTGCCCAACAGTGCCAGAGAAGCCCATTTAGCTGCCACCGCCGAAGCCCAAGCTTCAAGCCCAAGGAAACTCAAGCAGCCACAAGAAGCACAAGGGCTAAGCAGTGACATGACGGTAAGTGCACAGGCACAGGATGCCTCCCTGCCTTGAGTGGAGGTGACCGCGGTACGATCCGTGCAGCTTGCTTGCAGAGGGGGAGACACCTTTATTGACTGAGTTACCTCTCATTGCCCTTTTTGTACAACATTATCCCCACATTGTCTATATTTGCTAATCTAACCTGTCCCAATGCACCTTGGGTGCACTCAGGTACCCGCTTAGAAAAACTGCAAGAATAGCTTGGGCAGACTCGGTGGGTCATTGGAGATCGTAGTCACCCGGAAGGGGGTCTGGTGCAGAGGATAGAACGAAGAGGACAAAGAGGAGTGTAAGGGGTGGACTGTGCTGTGGGGGCAGAAACTATCCTAATATCTTTCCAACTGGTCCACTGCACTGCAAATGGGTTCAGCCTCCACAATTTCTCCAAGTGTTGTCTGCTTCAGAGATAGCCTCTGAAGGCAAGGTCCCAAGCCAAGGAAGTCTGGAAGAGGAGATAGTTAGCTGTGCTCGTGCCCTCTCACCCTGATAAGGAGCTGAACGATCTCCCAGGGTTGGACGGGGCTGCCATCGCGTCGCCTCAAGACCTCGCACATCCAAAGGCTGGGAGAAGGTAGCGGCAGAAGACATATCAAGCGGCCTATTAAACATCTATCAAATGCAAAGTGCAAAGAATAAATCTCAAAATCTAATACAGGTAAAAAGGAACCTGAAAGGCCACACTCTGTGCTGGACAGGAGTAAGGGATAGCCAAGCTTGTTTTTTGCAGGTTGTTCTCATAAACCCCACGGAACCCTACCAAAATCCAACCTCTACTTGTCTAAACATCCATCAAAAACGAATCAAGCTGCAACAGAAGGCCAGTCTTTCGCTGGCCTCTACCAAATGGACAGTAGTCCAGTAAGTCACCTCTCAGCCAGCCTCCCAAGATGAGATCAGGGAAGACCTGGCAACCGTTATTCCACAAAGCCCATAAATTACCAACTCAGAGAAAAGCAAACCAAGATGTTAAGACAATTGAATCCCTTGTCGGAAGAACTCCTCTATGGTGTACTCTTTTGACACCGCCAATAGTGACATTCTTCGGCAAAGCCAACTCAAAGCACTAATTTGCATTCCTCAAAGTCCCAATGTCGGCAATAGATCCTACACCAGAGGGAATTCCAGAGCTGCCTCACTCTTTAACACCTCAGAAGATGAATCAAGAAATCAGGAAATCAGGTTCAAGTTGTTTCCCAAGCAAACCCAATACAAAAGCTTGTTTGCACCAGCGGAAAGTCCCCTACACTGCTGTTCGATCGAAAACCTAATGCAATTTTGGTTGAAGCTCTGGTCCGTGTGTTGTGTAGCCATTTTAGTTATAGCTCCATGCACATTACTTTAGCAAGACAAGGCCTGCAGCTGTGCACTTAACCCTAGATATATTTTATTCAGCTTTGTTTATTATTTTAACAATAGCTACATTTGGGGTCTTGTTTTATTTCTCTCTAGCTAGCTGTTCTTTGCCTAGGCCAGCACTGCATTCTTAAACAAGACATTCCGTTCACTCTGTGCTTCTCTCAAGGCTGCAGTAAGATAGCTTTCCGGTAAACGTGGTAACGCTTTGTCTCTGGTATTCATAGAAACACACACATCCTTATATAGGGATATTTTCTCAGAACATCAGCTGTTTCATTATAAAAACACTTCTCTGTCCCATACACGTTAGAGGGAGATTCCACCCAGATGACAACAACTGTATGCTGATTGCTGAACGCTTCGCTACAGCTGCTTATGTAGACTTCAGGCCTCTTTCTCAGGTATGAGGAATGATGTCTTCCCAGGGGAACCTGAAGGGCAGAACTAAAGCTTAACATGCTGTGCTCTAATATAGCCTAGGTAGGAATTAGTCTATTGACTCTAATGACAATATGGTAGCATTATTTTTATGCTTTACTCTCCTTGTCACAATTTTAATCCTGTCATGCTTTATCATCCTGGTTAATGCAGTACATGCTCTATTATCTAAGATGCAGTTGCTTCATTGAAACCTTATTGAAACATTTACTGCCTCTGCTTGTCCTTGTATATGTGAGACCAATGTAACTGAGAGATGCGATCTGAGTGACCACGATTTCCCTGAGGAGTCAATTGTGTCATGCGCTCGGGTGCCCAATCATCCCTGCTCTTGGGTGGAGATGGGGCACTGCTAGTAAGCCGGAACAAAACCCGGATTGTGCCGACAGGTGTCACCTGTAGTGGGTTAGACTCAGTCTCCCACACCGCAGGCGATTCTGCCACTCAAATCCAGTAGTCTCATTAGGATAACAAGAGCCTACACGACACACGTACCTAATCAATTGCGCTCCACCCCCCAATAGCCTTTAAATCAAGATAGTCAATGTTACACTAACCATGGAATCATGGCCGATTCTAAGGTGAAGGTCAGCTCATGGTCGTGTTCAATTTCTATCTCAAACAATATGAACCTAGTGCAGGCACTGGAAAATAGAATGATAACCTTAGACAACAACTTCAGCCTAGAACCTATGCCTAGTACAACAAACAATAATGGTACAACGCTAGTGAGGATGGAAAATGAAGATGGAGGCGCCAGCCCAGAACAAACACTACGTGCAATAAACAAAAAAACATAAATACAAATATTGCAAATCAAAATGCTGGTCAAGAGACACCAGAGAAAGCACAAACAAATACAAGAACAAGGGATTTTACTCCCCAGGAATGCCCAGAGGGCACGGAAAAAAATCCACACAATAGAAGGCTAAATAACAGGTTAGCTCCTACCACTCCATTGATAACAGGACACATACCTCCAACAAACCTGGGCATGCAAACAAACAACTCTCCAGGCTTGTGGGAATCAATAGAAACAATGTTACACACCTCAACAGATGCCTTAAATTTTCAGTCAGACAAATTAGATGTCCAGCTCGACTTCATGAACCTAATGGCCTCACACACCTGTGTTATCAGTTCTAAATAGGAAAATCTAACTGCCCTAATAACCAGGGTTTAGGCTGTTTACTCACCATCTCTGACAAAGTGTACCTGCAGATCAATACTAGATAAACTGACCACCCTTCCAGAAGTCTTTTCAAGCATCCTGGAAACAAAATAGGTATCTTTGCAAGCAAGCCATCCATGTGCACCCGAGTGAGGGCCTTAAATTTGCAAGAACAAGAGTGGGAAACTGAACCTCTCAGAAGTCTACAAATAAACACCCCTCAAGATGAGCTTGTATAAACCACCAATAAACAGGAGCATGAGTGAATTTACAACCAATCATTACTCTTGGTGTAACCCTGACCGGTGTGCAAGAAAGGAGCCAACTCCAAACCAACCCAAATGCCCCAAAAATGTGATAGGAAAGCTAGAAACAAGTTACAGCTGTCAAAGGAGGTCGAACCTAAGGAAATCTATCCAATACTTGGGACAAGATAAAACATCAGTGAAGGCTGTGCTATCATCAATACACCAGACTCTCCCATTAATGTGACGTCTTCCTCGGATCTCACCACACAAGATACAGCAGACATAATGACCCCACCAAAATAACTCATTAAAAGCCCTGCAAGTAAAAGGCTAGAAACCCATCAGTGGACACCAAAAATTGCACACAAAAGAAGCACACTCCAACCGTAGCCCAGTAAGTCTACAATCTGGGATGGTTAAGCACTGCAAAGCCTGTATTAGCTGAAGAAGCCCAAATCAAGTCGCTAGACTGAGCAGGTCCTTAATTTATATAAACCTGATATCATACCTGAGGAGGGGTCTACCACAAACAAGACCCTTGCTCTACTGGGCCACTCCACTCAAATCTCACCTCAAACAAGAGGCCATTTTAATCTTGAGCTGCAAGAGACAGTGAAGCCACATATTATGATTATTAACAACAACGGTCATGATTAGAGGATCCTTTAAAATGCACTGAACGGTGAAGGACATCAAACTACTTTTAAATGGAGGAAGGCTTGTAGAACGTTCATCAGTCTATGTAAAAGCACAGAAAATGTCCGACAAGACGAAGAGTCAAAGTGGGTCAGTTCAGCCACTAGGTATGAATTTGCCGCCAAACCCACCAACAGTACATCACAGGTCTAGAGCCTTTAAACCTTCTTGCAATCTCAGCATCCTTCCCAATCAGGAGATTACATTCAACAAACTCCTACTAAAAACAGAATACATCTCACAAGGGCTAGAGGACACCCTCAACAGAGGAAACATTTTGAGGCTACTAACAGAGATCCCCAAGCTGAAAAACATAGCGTTGTAAGACCTCCTATCGGTGGAATTCCTGGAAAATGATAACCCCTTATGACCCGAACTTACTGTAATAAATTGAGGCACGGAGTAAACAGTATAATCAATTCTAACTTTCACCAACACTCTCTAAAAATAGGGAATAATGCTAAAGAGATATCTTGTGTCTGGGTATCAGTTCCCCTTATCACCGAGAGAGCGTGAGAGCTCGGGCTCCCACGGAAACTGCCCCTGTTCATTCAGGCTGGTAGGGTGCAAGGAGCAACCCTATTTGCAGAACAGAGAGGTTAATGCAAGAAGAGCCACCCAGCAACTCAACATGGGTTCAGTGGGTCTGGATCCCCTCAGTGTGAAATGTTTCAAGGATTCCATGAACTAATAATTTAAAAGAAATTGGGCGGGTGCCCATGGCTCTGCTCCTTTTATTGTGGAACATTGCTGGCACCAAAACCCTGCTTCAAGGTGGCACTCCCCCGCGAAACTGGAAAACATTTGAAATCATCATGCTACAAGACACCTGGTCAATGGCAGACCTCTCAGTGCAAGGCTATACACATTACTAACTCATGGATATGAAATCACAACAGTATGGAAAACCTAAAGGGGGTCTTGCAGTATATATTGCTTAGCCTAGATATCTCTATGGGAGAACTACCCACTGCAGACTCAGGTCGCCAAATAATCAAGCTCATCAAAAAGGCCTAAGATGAAGGATCACTAGTTCTTCGGTTCAATGTCTGTGCTCACCCTAATGCAGCCAAAAAGAAAGTGCTTTTTGAAGCAATAATCTCAATAATTGACCACAAGCAAGCCAACCCAACATAGGGCATCATACTGACAGGGGATTTCAATGCAAATGTAATCTATACTCCTGATGAAGAAGACATGGTGAATGCTGATCTTATTGGAATGTCCTGTTGCAATTAATTCCTGTAGACAAATGGAGGGACCTAAACGGGGATACTTTGTGACAACCCTGGGTTTCCAGATAACATTCCCCCAAATTATACTCACTACGGTCCAAACTCCATTTCCATCATTGACTTCACAATTGCTTCACTACCGCTAATCCCACTGATTCAGCAATATGAAATCCCATACTCAACAGTTACTCACCGGCTCCAGTAGAGATAGGTACAATAAACACGACCAATCTAAAGCCTTTCAGATGGAATAACAGTTCAATAAAAGATCTTGCCATCCTGGCCCTTGACCTCTTGACCAATAGTATCAATATTAGAAATAATCAAATTGTTGCATGGACAATCTTCAATGCCGAGCTGTTAACACAAGCTGCTCCGGTGAGATCTAAATCATTAGTATTGCAAAGAGGGCTAACCAGCTTCTCGGCCAAGTGCACCACGCTAAGAGAATAGCTAAAGAAAGCAGCCAGATTACCAAGAACAGCAGCTCAGCAGTCTCCTGTCTGTGAACAATTAAAACCTCCAAATATACAGTATAAAAACACAACTCTGGGAGGATAGGAGAGCTAGTAAAGACACATTCCGGGCAAGGCTAATATTCAATGTCAGGCAGACTAATTCAAGAAAATTCTGGGAGACAATAAATGGGCTTAACAGACCAGCAAAAGTAATAAATATCTCAAATATACGTGAGCCGCTATGGGCAGCCCAGCTAACCAATGTTTTCATATTTGAGAAATGCCACTCTGGAGCTAAGCACGGCAAACATAATCTATAAGGTAATCGGTCAGTTTCCACCGATCCTCTTATAACCTACGTAGTCATGCCCAATGGTCGGTCTGACGCAGGAAAAGGTAAGGGACGACTCAAGCACACCGACAAAGGTTTCTACTCTCCATCTGAAGTCAGAAAAGTTTTACTCACTGGACATCAAGATGGAGCGCTAGGGCCAAATGGCATCCCACAGGCCATCTTTAAAGAAGACTCTCAGTTCTGGTCATTTGCGTTTTCAGCAATATACAAAGATGTTCATCAAGTGGTCTCATACCAAAAAGCTGAGTGGCTCTGTAATAAGCGCACTATCTACAGGAGGTGATAAGAACATCCCGGCCAACTACAGGGTCATTACCCTTCCGAACTCCAAAGCTAGGTATTACACCTCCCTTGTACAAGCTGAGCTGATTGACTGGTCAAATTCAAATAATGTGACTCTGCTAAACCAATCAGGATTCAGGAAAGGCTTACGTACCACAGCAAACATTCAAGCAACCTTGTTGATAATTGATCAATGTGAACAGGCAAAGAGGAAACAACACCATTGCTTTATAGACTATAAACCAAGCTGCTTTTGACAGTGTCAGCAGAGGGATACTCTGGAACAAATTAAGGAAATGAGGTCTATCCCATAAGTTGACACGAGCAATAGAACAGCTGTACTCGGAAACCTGGATCCAAGTAAAAATTGGAGACTGTACTAATATATCTATGAAGACACCAACTAACCAAGAGTTCAAGCAGGGTTGCATGTTGGCACCTCACCTTTTTACAATACTTCTGGCAGATTTATCACCAGCCATGGACCAGGAAAATTCCCATCTGCCACACCTGGGCCTGCTCTGCCTCTTCCACCTGCCCTATGCTGACGACACTGTGCTGTTCAGCATGACAAAGGTGGGCCTACAAAGGTTAGTAAACATACTGAAATCTTACATCAAAACCAACAATCTTGAGGTGAATACAACAAAAGCAAAAACAATGACTATTAGTAATCGACCGGGGTGGGCAGCTCCAATCCTCCTAAGTGACATTTCCTTGGAGGTGGTGAACTACTACAAATACCTGGAAATGTACCTGTACTCAGGAGGTAACTTTTTCCACCAGAAACAATACATAGTTAAAAAGGTAAATGCTTTACTTTATGCCTTTATTACTTAAGCAAAAAAAGTGGATGGTCCCTCTTTTCAGCCACTGTTAGCAGTCATCTCTGCCAAATTACTTCAGACCATTGCATATGCAAGAGAGGCCATGAGAGTCCAGGAAGCAGCTGTATTGGATGTATTGTAGGTTAATGCATTCAGGCAAGCATTTTTCTTGCCTCAAAAATCATCTCCAGCAGAAATCCGAATTAAGGTTGGTCTAATAAAGCAAGAACTGGGCAGAAGGTCCATTGCAATAAAATTCTGGTATAAGATGGGGAAAACACAAGATGCCCTATGAAACAATGCACTTTGGTGGGCTCTACAAAGTGACCAGCAGTAATCGTATCACAATTATTTGAATTATTCCATCAATCACTTGCACTTAACTGAGCTGTGGGGCAGCAGTGTCCCATATGATGCCTTCAAAAGGGCAACAGTCAAAGCTGTAAAGTTTCAATTGTGCCTGGAAGACAAAAACAAATGTAGTTCCAGATCACATGCGTGGATGACGATTACAAATTATGTTGCTTAGAGGCAGGCGCTATACCTAGGCATTTCTTTTCCAGCATACATAAAGTGGAGATTAAAGGCCTTACGATTTGGCAAATTACATGGGGTGGGCAAATGTAGGAGGCTGGCCTGGCTTATAGTGGGTACCTTGTGGGACTTACACCTTGTGCCAGGACCAGTTATCCCTTATTAGTAGAATAGAGGTGTTCTAGCAGATTAGGCTGATAGAGATAGCTATAGCCGAGCAGCTTAGGCTAAGCTAGGAGAGATGCAAACCTCCTACTATAGCACTTATATCATATAGCACTATATCATAAGAAACACCATACTCAGAGTTAACAAAAATAAAGGTACTTAGTTTTAGTGACAATATGGCAAAAGTATCTCAGAGGATATATTTCCTTAGGAGGTAAATAAAATACACAAAATATACACACAAACCAAAATCAGGTAAGTAAAACACTTAGCAAAGTTGTGCCAACACTGTAGAACACAATAGAATGCAATAGGAGACAATAGGCCTAGGGGCAACACAAACCATATAATCCAAAAGTGGAATGTAAACCACAAATGGACCCCAGGCCTAGTGTAGTGTGTAGAGGGCCGCTAGGAGTGTAAGAAAACACTAAGGGTGTCCAAGATACCCCACCACAAGACTCTGAAAAGTAGGAGTAAAGTTACCCTACTACCCCAGAAAGACAGTAAAGTCGAGATAGGGGATTCTGCAAAGACAACAACTGACTGCAAAGCACTGAAGGTGGATTCCTGGACCTGAGGACCTGCAAAGGAAGGGGAACAAGTCCAAGAGTCACGCAAGCGTCCGGGAGGGTAGGAGCCAACTAAACCCCGGATGAAGGTGCAAAAGGGCTGCCTCCGGGTGGAAGAAGCTGAAGATTTTGGAATAACGGAAGGTGCCAGGAATTTCTCCTTTGGTCAGAAGATGTCCCACGGCATGCTGGAGGATGCAGAGTTGTTTCCATGCAGAAAGACCGCAAACAAGGCTTGCTAGCTGCAAGAGTCGTGGTTGAGGATTTTGGGTGCTGCTGGGGCCCAGGAAGGACTAGGAGGTCGCCCCTTGGAGGAGGAGACAGAGGGGCGCTCAGCAACTCAGAGAGCCCCCAAAGAAGCAGGCAGCACCCACAGAAGCACCTGAACAGGCACTTAGAAGATCAGAGGACAGCAGTCGACTCAGAGTCACAAAGGAGGGTCCCACGATGTCGGAGTCCAACTCAGCGAGTTGGGCAATGCAGGACAGAGTTCAGGGGACCTGGGCTAGGCTATGCACAAAGGAAGTCTTGAAAAAGTGCACAGAAGCCCGAGCAGCTGCAGTTCATGCAGTACACAGGATTACTGTCTGTCATGGGGAGGCAAGGACTTACCTCCACCAAATTTGGACAGAAGGGCCACTGGACTGGCGAAGACACTTGGACCCAGCTCCTGTGTTCCAGGGACCACGCTCGTTAGGATGAGAGGAGATCCAGAAGACCGGTGATGCAGAAGTTTGGTGCCTGGGTTGGCAGGGGGAAGATTCCGTCGACCCACAGGAGATTTCTTCTTGGCTTCCAGTGCAGGGTGAAGGCAGACAGTCCTCAGAGCATGCACCACCAGGAAACAGTTGAGAAAGCCGGCAGGATGAGGCACTACAATGTTGCTGGTATTCTTCTTGCTACTTTGTTGCAGTTATGCAGGCGTCCTGGAGCAGTCAGCGGTCGATCCTTGGCAGAAGTCGAAGAGGGAAGTGCAGAGGAACTCTGGTGAGCTCTTGCATTCGTTATCTGGTGAGATACCCACAGGAGAGTCCCTAAATAGCCCACAGAGGAGGATTGGCTACTGAGAAAGGTAAGCACATATCAGGAGGGGTCTCTGACGTCACCTGCTGGCACTGGCCACTCAGAGCTGTCCATTGTGCCCTCACACCTCTGCATCCAAGATGGCAGAGGTCTGGGACACACTGGAGGAGCTCTGGGCTCCTCCCCAGGGAGGTGCTGGTCAGGGGAGTGGTCACTCCCATTTCCTTTGTCCAGTTTCGTGCCAGAGCAGGGCTGGGGGATCCCTGAACCGGTGTAGACTGGCTTATGCAGAGAGGGTACCATTTGTGCCCTTCAAAGCATTTCCAGAGGCCAGGAGAGGCTACTCCTCCCAGGCCCTTCACACCTATTTCCAAAGGGAGAGGGTGTAACACCCTCTCTCAGAGGAAATCCTTTGTTCTGCCTTCCTGGGACCAGACTGCCTAGGCCCCAGAGGGGCAGAAACCTGTCTGAGGGATTGGCAGCAGCAGTAGCTGCAGTGGAGACCCCGGAAAGTTAGTTAGGCAGTACCCGGGCTCTGTGCTGGAGACCCGGGGATGCATGGAACTGTCCCCCCAGTACCAGAATGGTATTGGAGTGACAATTCCATGATCCTAGACATGTTACATGGCCATGTTCGGAGTTACCATGGTATTGACCTATATGTAGTGCACACGTGTAATGGTGTCCCCGCACTCACAAAGTCTGGGGAATTTGCCCTGAACAATGTGGGGGCACCTTGTCTAGTGCCAGGATGCCCACACACTAAGTAACTTTGCACCTAACCTTCACCAAGTGAGGGTTAGACATATAGGTGACTTATAAGTTACTTATGTGCAGTGTAAAATGGCTGTGAAATAACGTGGATGTTATTACACTCAGGCTGCAGTGGCAGTCCTGTGTAAGAATTGTCTGAGCTCCCTATGGGTGGCAAAAGAAAGGCTGCAGCCCATAGGGATCTCCTGGAACCCCAATACCCTGGGTACCTAGGTACCATACACTAGGGAATTATAAGGGTGTTCCAGTGTGCAAATGAGAATTGGTAAAATTAGTCACTAGCCTGCAGTGACAATTTTAAAAGCAGAGAGAGCATAAACACTGAGGTTCTGATTAGCAGAGCCTCAGTGAAACAGTTAGGCACCACACAGGGAACACATATATGCCACAAACTTATGAGCACTGGGGTCCTGACTAGCAGGATCCCAGTGACACATATCAAACACACTGACAACATAGGGTTTTCATTATGAGCACTGGGCCCTGGCTAGCAGGATCCCAGTGAGACAGTAAAAACACCCTGACATATGCTCACAAACAGGCCAAAAGTGGGGGTAACAAGGCTAGAAAGAGGCTACCTTCCTACAGCAAAAGATTCCACTCCGCTGGTGGAGTTCACAGTGCATTGCCCACTCTGCATCCTGCTTGGAGTGCAGTGTGCTGGCAAAACTCCACCAACCATTGGGTGGTGGAGTTTTTTCTTGTGCGCAGCTTGCTAAAAGTAAGTTGGCGAGCGCAAGTGAGAATTTGCACCCCCTTGTGCAGTTTTTAGGTGGAGAGATTTCTCAACGCAGGTCGTTGCGGCAGGTTGTGAATGTTGGCATTGAGAAAGCTGCTGCTTGAATAGAAAATTGTCAGAAAGAAGCAGCGCACTCTTGCATGCCTTGTGAGGCCTTTCGTGCTGTAACAAGCTCCTAGTGCTAAACAAAAGCAATGAGCGGCGTGACATGCCCGAATTCCTCCCACTTCAGGAAGTCTGAGGAATCTTGCAAAGTTTTTATGTAACGCCATGACATTCCGTGGAGTGAGATTCTGCAAGTTCTGCCCAGGCTTACAAATTACCAGCACTGGCTAATCGAACAACCTGGAACTACAGTGGACACACAGAATGTAAACTTTGTAAAGTAAAAAAGGAGGACTTTATCCATCTGGTCTGTATTGGTTCTAGCCTGCCCAATCTTCAACTAACATTATTAAAAAAAAGTTTTAACAATAGAGAGATTCCGATATGCAGAGAAGCAGTAATAGAGAGTCTCAACCCAGGGGTCTAGCAACTAAATTGCAAACTGGTGACATTTTTGACAATGGGTCCCATATGACATAGTCTAAATTAATATCACCAGTGCTAAAGCGTAAACATCATTAATAAAAATGTGCTTCTTAAGCAAAAAGAAATAACGTGTTTAAAATGTGTAATGCTGAAAACGTGTGTTTTAGAAAAACATATGCTTTAGAAAACATGAGCACTCTGGTGACAGCCATAAATCCAGTTCGACAATAACAATAAATAAATGTCTAATGAAATGTATTTTGTGCATTCATAATTAAATGTACTGAAAAACAATAATTAATATGTACTAAAAGAATTAATGGTTTAAAAATTATGAAATGTTTAATTTAAAATTCGTTTTAAAAAGGCCTCATGTTAGAAAGTGCATCAGCTGGAATGTTTAAAATGCTAACCTTGTGAAATTATTTTTCTAACCATCCTGTGTTTTGATTTTGCACTCTGGGAAGTTATGTTCTAGACCTGTGACATTTTGTCTGGCTTCCTGAAGATAATATGTGTTCGTGAACAAAGACTTACTGATTTTATGAAAGGCTTGTGTGTAATCTGCAACATTTGTATTTTGCTGCGGAGACTGGTGACAGCATGGAGACAGGATGAACCAGTGGTGAATGCAAAAAATGAAGAAAGGTTACAGCTGAGAACGTGGAGAAGAGTTATTTGGTTCTGACCTAAGCCACCCCATAGACTGACCAATAGCGCTTTAGCTAGTTGCTTTCTAGGAGTTTAATATAAAAGAATTAGGGGCCATATGTACGAAAGCTTTTTCCCATAGACACAGAATGGGTAAAATCCTTTGGTACATTTGGCCCTAGGTGAAGTAAGTTTCAGACTTCTTCTGTTCCTGGGTGCCTTGCTGTTTTGCAGTGTGCTTTTATTTCTGCTAGTGAATAATGTGCTGTGTTTTAGCTTTCTGTCACTGATAGTTCAGATGCATTAAGGCCAGACATTACTGAACTGCTCCCTATTTTTCCACTATCCAATGAAGAAGACCAAAAGATGCTCCACTGATGAAGACATTGCTGCCTGCTGATCCATTTAGGAGAGCTATAATCAAAATGTGCATTTACTTTTCTTGAAGCCTTTATTATTCTTGCAGATTTTTATGTTCTATCTTTTAAAAAGCCAACAGCTATTTTCGGTTTGTGCCATAGTCAGGTGTTTTCCAAATTGTTTTTTGTCTTCTTTTTCTTTTTGCATGAAGCCAAAACATGCTTATCAAATTAAAGTTCTAACTAAGGATGCTACATTCTAAATGTGAGTGTTCTATATAAATTGATTTTACACATTTCATCTGCGAATAACTAAATGTATACTGTGTCAATCATTCATTTGTCATTTTTATTATTCTGCATAGTGGTTTAATGATTTAGTCAGCCTGTGTTATTCATGTACTTTTATCATTTAGTCTTGCATTTGGTTTACATGATCTTAGCATTGTTAATCTAAAGAGCAATAAATGTTTGAACTTTACTAAACTGGTGTGGTGATTCATGGCCACATTGGTCATGGTGCGTAAAGTGATGTTTATTGATTTGATTTAATTGTTGTTACCATCTCACTCCTATCTGAGTCCAAAGATCTATGTCGACCTCTAAGGGTAATTGATGGTTACCCTATACGTGTCACCTTTTAAATAAATCAAAAGAAATATGAGGCTAGACATGCCCACACCAGCACAAGTCAGTAGCAATGTCAGGTAAAGAGGTTTGATACCTGCAGCTTGGATGGCATCCCAGAGTTGTAATCTCAAAAATCAAACTATATTTAATCTGTCTCTGCCCGTAGCTGGGCTGTGTTGTTCACAGTTGCACTAAAAAAGATTTGTAGTTGTTTTAGAGTTGTTATCTTTTAAGTGTCATTCCATTAAGGAAGATAAAGTTTTCATGTTTGCACAGTAACAACTTTTCCTTAATTATTCTTATCTTTTAAAAAATGAAGTTATCGATAATTTTAATATTGTTTCAATTAACTGAAACAATAAAAAGATTGAATGACACTCTGGCTGAAAACTAAAGTATTTACAATCAGTTCTGAAAGCAATTATGAAATATCCCAGAAGTTCAGAATTCGGCACAGAATCAACCTCTGTCTAAAAAGGATAGTTAAATTATTGAGGTGAGTGTTGGGTCCTTTGGGGAATGTATGGTAGTGGGGGAGGCACATTAGTTGGGGTCCTTGGTATGGCGCCATGGGGAACCCATACAGTGATGGGGGGGTGGGAAAGGAGGAACGCGTCGGACCTCATTGCTCCCCCAGCTTTCAGTACTAGATGCACAGCTGAAGGAAGTATTCTTTTTCCACTGGTAATTGTTACCCTCATATGAGGAAGTATCTCCACCACCCCCTGAAAAAACTGTGTTAGTTCAGGCTCGCACATGGACACAGAAAAACCACACCAACTGCTATATCAAGAACTGTGTATACATGATTACATGCCCATGTGCCCTCTCACCACTCAAGCCACAATCTCCATCATGAACTATCTGCACTCGGGTTCCCCCACAGACCCCTGTCCCCACCAAGTCGTCAATCTCAGGAGCAAGACATCAAGGACGAGCTCAAGGAAGTCCTTAACATCTCCATCACCTCAGCCTACTTCGCTAGGACTGGAAACATGATGAAAAGCAGCCCCTCTTGAAGAGACCTTAAGCTTACCCAGCACAACCAAAGAACTACTGGCCCATCTCCCTGTGCCTCTTTCCAGTGACGGTTCGCGAAAAGGCAAAAAAACAGCAATTCACTGAACACCTGGAATGCACAATCTCCTGGACCTCTCTCAATCTGGATTCTGAACCAGTCATAGCATCAAGACAGCCTTGATAGCAGCCACTAATGACATTAGGGCAGCCCTCATCCTCCTGGACCTGTCAGCTGCCTTTGACACCATCTCCCATCACATCCTGATCAACAGACTCCTCCACATCGGAATTCATTGAGATGCCTTTAAATGGATCACCTCATACCTCACCAGAATAACCCAGAGAATCAGTCTCACACTCTTCACCTCAGAACCCAAGAAGATCATCTGCGGCATCCCCCAAGGATCATCCCTTAGGCCCAAGCTCTTCAACATATACTTGACCTCCCTGGCCAGCACCGTCAGATCACATAGACTCAACATCATCTGCTATGCCGTTGACACCCAGCTCATCATCTTGTGGCATGAAGACCCCTTCACCACCAGGTTTAACTTCCACAGATGTATGATGAACGTTGCTGACTGGATAAGGGACAACTGTTTCAAACTTAACACGGACAAGACGGAAGTCCTGATCTTTGGGAACAACACCTCTCCAAGAAACAACACATGGTGGTCTGCTGAACTCGGCCCATACCCCCACCACCGACAGACCACACCTGCAACATCAGCATCATCCTGGACAGCAAGCTTTCCATGAAGAAACAGGTAAATGCAGACACACCCTATGCATGCTTCTATATATTTTCAGGTGGCTCCCAGTCAAAACCAGAAAGACCTTCATGCTGGCCCTCGTCACCAGCAGACTGGATTACAGGAATACACTCTACATAGGAATCACTGCACACCTCCTGACGAGAGTACAGATAATACTAAACTCAGCAGCCAGACTCATCCTCGACCTCAGATGATTCCACATCACACCCCTCCTCAAGAAGCTACACTGACTTGTGATCCAGACAAGATGCCAGTTCAAGATGTTGACCCACGCATACAAAGCCCTGCACAACGAAGGACCAACTTACATCAACAAATGTCTGACCTTCCACTAACCAACCAGTTGCCTTTGATCCGACTTCTTCTTCCTCGCAGGCACCCCATGCATCTGCTGGAGCAACAGCAGAGGATGCTTTTTCTCACACCTAGTGGCCAAAGCTTGCCACAACCTTCCCCTGAACCTCAGGATCACCCCATCATTAGAGCAATTCAGGAGAGAACTCAAGACCTGGCTGTACGATTGAACAGACCGCCATGAAGCAAGCAGCAACTCCAGCTCCTTGTGATCCTGACAGGTGATTTGCCGCACTTTACAAATCCTTGATTGATTGATCAATAAAATACATTGTCATGACAACCACAGCTGTCAAAGTGAGAATCACAGAACATTGGAGTGGTATCCGATGTAAAAGAGCTACCACTAAAATGGGAACTCATTTCCTCACCAATAACCATACCAGAGATGTGATGGACTATTCTGAAATCACACCACAACATTAACAAACAAGCCCCCTTTTGGAGGAAACAAAATTTGATTTTATGTTGAGCTACACATAGAACTGGCCTCAATAATGACATTCCGTGGTGCAAACTGGACAAATGAGGCCCACCTACTGATGGACCCTATTGGTGGCGCCTGACGCACATCTAACATTACCTTGAGAGCACTTCCCTATTGATGTTCCCGGGGTTAGTACATGAGTGTTTGAAGACCTTTGTCAGGTCCCCACCTTGGGTAATGACCTCCACTTTCCTCGTAGGGCAATGCAACTTGTTAGGTGAGCTATGTCACAGCTTGCCTTATACCAATATCCTCACATGCTTGTTCGGGTACTCTACTAGTGAGATACTTTGCCTTTTACTGGATTTTTATACAAGCGTCACACTCTGTTTTTTATATTTGAGTCCACTAGCTTGTTCTGGTACTCTACTAGCGAGATAATGTGCCCTGTACAGGAGTTTTATACATGAGCCACTCTCTGCTTTTCATATTTGATTCAACCAGCGTGATCTCGTGGCCTCCATTATATTTTCATATACTCACTGTTTACTGCTAATTTTATAGGTTTTCACTGTATGCTCACCTCTCCAAGATGGCGGCCCGGTTGGTCTAATTTCATATTATAAGGGGGCAACACCTGCCCCAAGTGCTCCTTTTCCATTCTATTTCCTTTCATTTTCACTTTAATTTTTATGGGTCCTGCATCAACGAGCACTCCACATTAATGACTGTCCGGTTGGGAGTTGGGTCCTGATATGCCATCTCCACCTCTCCCAAAAGAATGACTGCTTTCCTTTGTGGTTTCTGTGGTTCTGCTGATACATTTAAGCCTCTTGGGCCCTATGACGTGCCAACCCAACATATGGTATGCCTGGGACGGATTCACTTTAACTGCTCCATACTTTGGGGAACTGACCCCCCACATCCTCATTCATGTGTCCTCTCACTCCTCATAGCCACTTGTCATTTCAAGCTCTGTGTTGGTATTAGAAGCTTGCTTTCCGGCTCCCTCATTACCTCCAGGGTAGCAGAGTGGGGTAGGTCACCAGAAAACTACCGCACTGGACACTGTGATTACATAGGGAATCCCTATCTTTCCTTTACAGCACTATTTACCTTTATTACTAAAATTGCAGATTCATACAGGTCTCCACTAGTGCTTAATTTGTAAATAAATATGTGCTGGTTCCCACAGCTCCTCTGACATACACAGCTGCTGCAATTAAATGTGTGAACATGGAATACTGAGGCAGCATAACTCAAAAGCCATCTTGGGCCTCTTTAATTGATTTACAGCCTAACCCTGCCCCTTCCGCTCACTCTTGCAGCTTTCTGCTTTCTCCCTTTGTGACAGTTTTTCGCTTTTCTCTTCCTCCATCTTTCCCATATGTGTCTTTTTCTCACAGTAAATACTTGAGGCAGAAAAATAAGTGTCGGACCTCAGAATTAATTGCCGGTGCCCCGCACCGGAAACCACCAGCTCAAATTAAGCACTGGTCTCCATTTAGTTTTATTCCTCAGCTAGGTGACCTCTGCCTACACCTAAGGGGCCACTTGAGCACTCTAATAAGATAAAACCATGTACTTCCATGTACCGACAGTCATTCACCACATTTATTTATATGTGGAGTTTTGGGTTTACCCTGACCCTACCAGGTCCACCACGCTACAGCCTCCACACTCTGGGCTGTTGGAATATATATATATATATATATATATATATATATATATATTTAAAAGCTTTACATCTACAATCCCAATCATTTTTAGATTAGGTTTACATGGTCCTGATGAATTGCTCAGATCAACCATGAGTAACTAAGGCAAGAAACATGTTGACCCGTGTCCTTACCAGATTCTGAGCTGTACAGGATCATTGCCTCCAACTCAGCAACTCCTTGTTTTTACTCATGACAAGAGAACTTGTTCATTAAACTCCTGAAGGGTTTCTCCGAGTCATTTTTGAACTCCATAGTAACCAATCTACACACACTGCACCTCCACACACACTTCATCACAGAGTATTTTCAAAAGACTTCCAGCAAAAAGCCCTCTTGAGGGGTCCGTTGGGCATTGCAACACTGGCCCAACGAGGAACTGCTGGATGATGAAGCATGACACCCATCTGGGTGTGTAAGCGTTCTTGCTTCTGAGCAATCAGATCCCCCCTATTTACCTGCTCTGTCTCTTCTGATCCACAACTTTGCTCTTTTTTTCTGAGACTATAGGAACTTTCCCCTTGTGCATATATGTACTTTTAGGGAGCATGTATCCTGAATCGTAGATGCACTTCTAGTCCCTCCTTGTGTTTTATGGTAGTAAAATGCCATATCCCAAAAATCAAAACACCCCAAATGTATCCCAATCAGTGCATCGGAGACAGTGTCTCCGCATTGAGACACCACCTAGAACATCAGAATGAGGAAAAATACAGTTCTTTAAATAATTCCAATTTGAGATCCTTTTGGCCCACTCAGTAACTGAGTTTGAGATCAATGAAAAGTTAAAGAGTTTATTATAACATTTCAAAAGGTAAAGCAGTACAGAGTCAATGCCATTGAGGCTTTCAATGCAGATTTATAAGGAGTATGCAAAAATCTGATATTGTTGTAAGATTCAAGTGACCTTTAAAATCATAAATCATTAGGAAAATAGTCAGTATCCCTAGCAATATTCAGGAAAGCTTTGTCCCACTCTCAGTATTCAGGGCTTAAATCAAAGGTTCTTCAGATCCATTGTGTTGTGAGCAAATGTATCATTTATTCATCAAATTGGTGCACACTAAAAATAAAGAACATTTTGCTTTAACCCTCTAAGCACTAACCTGCTACAGGAATAGTTCGGCAGCACCCTCTATGCTAATATCATCTGGAGATACTCATACAGAACAAGGTGCATTAACAATAATGTGTTATATGAATGAATAGGTCTCAGTGAATAAGCAGGTGAACAACTGAAGCATGTTAAAAGGTACAGCTGAACTAGAGTAGGTTGTTCATTAGCAGAACAACAGTAACGGTGAAAAAAAACTAAATTAATTACACCTCAAACCTTGACCATGCTCTGTGGAGCCTCTGGGGATGGGTGTGCAATGGGGCAGGGGGAGCACTGAAGGAGTGACAGAGGTGACTTCCATCTTGAACAAGATGGCATTTTCACAAAAATATGACCTAGTTAACATACACTAGAAAATCACACTTCTACACATCATGTAAATTATGTTTAAAGAAAAGCACAGTATATCAGTCTGTACATATGAATTTGTGTGTTTAAATGCATACTTCACACTGTTAATGCTGCTCGAAAAATACAAACCAATAAATGGTTATTCTATAGTCATTTAAAAAAACACAAATAATAAAGAGTTAATTATTTAAGAAATATAACACAGTCTGGCATCAGCTTCAGCTTCTTTCTTTTGTTCTCCTCCATCATTTTCAGTTAGTTGGAAACACGATCTTTAATATTCTCCATTTCAATTTCTTCTTCTCTCTTTCATCTTAACACTGTTTTTCTCTTACACCCACAATTTACAAACAGAAACCCAAATACTTTAAACAAAAAAACAGTTGCACAAAACATTGTGATTACTACAGGAGTTAGGATTCATCTCACAGATTCTCCCTCACACTGTCAACCCACTCACCAAGCTTACTAAATCCCTTTTCAATCTCCCTAAACCAAGACCTACAATCTCCCATACTCCATGCCCTTCTAAAGTTTGGACTTTATAAGAAATGTTACTCTGCATTAGTAATCCTGCTGTGATCCGATATGAAGGTGCATCATTTCTTTACCTACTGGACCTTGCAAACACGACCTTCCTTCACAAGAAGGACATCTAGCTCTAAATGATATTGCATTACCTTTGCACACATAGCGATTAGCTCAGAGTTAATTTGAGTAAGGGGTCTGGCAGTGTTAGAAATAAGCTTATCCATGTGAGTAGACAAACTCCTAACTTTCACATTATTCATAGCCACAATATAGAAAGAAGAATAATACCTAATATATCTAATAATACTCGCCCAAATCCATTTTTCGCTCCCTTCAAACCAACTGCATCATCCATTTCACTCTTATGATAAACTCTAGGAAATACTAAAGCAAGATAACTCAATCCAAACCAATTATGCTGCAAATTGAAATAAGCCGTTTTCTCACACACATAATAAATTCCTCTCAGAATTGTCTTTTCACCAATCAGAAAGTATTCCATTTATAGCATAGCTTCTTTCACCCTCACTCTTTCCCACATTGTCAACTTCACACATTTGAAAGGTTCACAATGCAGTTTACAGATCTCACCCTTTCTCTCATAATGCATTTTACAGATCTAACCCTTTCTCTCATGTTCCGTTCTCAATCTTGGATGTACATTCGACAATCTAAATTCCTCGTCAACTTTAATCTGTTCTCTTATATTTCTTTCCCATCACTTACAATCTTCATTCTCTTTTCCTTGTACTGTAGAACAACCTCATATCCCTGTTTTCTTAAACCACACATTAGCACTGGTTATTATTTTTAATGTCATGCATAAATAGTGCAGTTATTTTCAGAAATGTTTCATACTTAAGACCCTTGTTAATGCCTTCTTCTTCATATATATGCAATGCTTCCAGTGATAGGTTGAAATCTGACAAATACGGAGACAAACAATTCTTCTTAAAAATACTTGCAAACACATTACAGGACAAACTATACAAAAATGGAAGTTGTAAACATCTTCATCTGCAGAAGAGGGAAAAAAGTACAAATGTCACCATTTTTAATATTCAAAATCTCAATATGTTTATTAATCATTTTAGTATAGCTGTTGTCATAAAAAACACCAACTAAATTTTCCCTATGTGCCAATGTTTTATGTTTCACTTCGTTATGTACAGTACTTAATTCAAACTTTGTGTAGACATATCCTACCAGAGAACGTAAGCAGAGCAACAGGTCAACTAACACTATTGCTATCTAATGTAACTATCAAACTGATACTTTTTACAGCATTTGCTGCAGGACAATTTCTATTAAGACTAAAAACAAAATGTTATTGTAAAGGCTCCAAAAATAATGAACAAACATTTTCTCTAAAACAATAATAAATTCTTCTTTTTTCTTATTATTTCTTTCTTTTGTTCCTATTTCTTTAAAACAATAATTGAAATTAAAAATAAACTTTAAAAAAGAGTATTTGTTTTCAAAATGTTCATTTAACATTTATGCACTCAGTGAATCTTTTCTTCTCCAAGATTTTGGTGGGTAATTTTTACAGTTTATTTCAGTCTTTAACAGTTTTTTCAAAATTTTCAGGGCAGTTTTTCTGCTTCACTTTCAGATTTACTTTCAAAAGTGTGTTGGCTACAATTTACTAGGCTGTAGAACTCTTGTTCTGACTCTTTTTTTCTTCCTTAGACACTGTTGCTAGAAATACTGATTTAGGTGGTGCGTACTTTCTGTTTGGAGTCCTCTTTCTTGCTGGTCCTTTAGCAGCTGGCGAGTCATTCTCATTGCTTTCTGTGTCTTTTTAAAATATTTCTGATTCTTTACTGATCATCTTCAGTCTCTCATTTTTCCAATTTACTTGAACTCCAATCACTATCAGTCTTCTTCCTCTGGGGGCTCTTCTGACTCAAATTTTCAACTAGAGCCTTTCATTGTTGGGTCAGAAACTATTTCTTTCTTCTTGCTCCTACTGATGCCTTAGACGTTGACATTACAACAGCTCTTCAGTCTGATCCTCCTATTGAAACTGGACAATACTACTGGCACCTTCACCTGAATCTCAATGTTCATTTTCTTCTACCAGGACCTCTATGATTGTGTGGCCTTTACCACTTTTACTTTCAAACTTTTCACCTCCACCCGCCACCCCCTCCCCCCTGGATCCATTCTGAAAACTTCAGTGTGAGCTGTGTGGATCCTATGTGGGATTCCAGCACATTTTACAGCAGTGTTAGTCACTAGAACTACTTGATAAGGGTCCTTCCATCACTCCTAAAGGCAGTTCTTCCTGACCTGTCTTCCAGCAACTACCAAATCTCCAGGGCTTAGATTGTGGCATTAATCGTCTGTTGTTGCTTCTGTTACCAAATTCACCTGATGAGCGGCAAATTTCACCATATCAGCCATTTGTAGTAATCTAAAACAATGTCATCAGTAATTGAAACAAGGACAGCTGAAGGAGTAAAAGCTAGGCCTTGGTGGCAATATAATTCTGCTGGCACAGTTTTGTGGAATTCAGGAGCTCCACAGTATGCATGTAATATTGAGTTCGCGCTAATACAGCGTGGTGGAATTATATTTCCGTTGGCGCGTGTGAGGCTTATTTTGGCATGCTCTGGTGACTACGACAAGATACACGCAAGATTTGCTGGCCGCTTACATAGCTTACGGTCACCACAGAGTCTTGCAGCATCATAATCGTGATAATGGCATGCATCCACAGCTGGTTCTTGAGCAAATTCTCTACCTGAGAAGCAGCTCGATTTGCTCGAAAAGACATTTTCTAGTGAATATTCTACTTCAATGGACCGTTCATGTTGTTTTTTAGTGCGAAAAGCATTTTTATTTTATTTTATCTTTTTTTCAACAAGAAGGAAGTGCCCCAGAGACTCCAACATCCTCTTCCTGTCCAGCAGGCTCCTTCCAGTGTTTTGTCCAACTCATGGTCACTTTTCATTTGGATTTCGAGGTGGAAGGATCACTCTCTTTGTCTTCAATTCCTGCTGAATATATACCATTGGATTTTAAGGACCAGGGGCTGAATTACGAGTGTGCTGGTCCTCGTGCCGCCACACTCGCGATGGCTGTCAGACCACCATGGTTGTGGTGGTCCAACTGCCACATTACGAGGTTGGTGGGGAGCCCTGCCAACCTACCACTGTTTCCACCCAGATCGGAGATCTTGACGGTCTGACAGCAGTGCAGGTTGGAATTAGCCAGGGAGGCGTTAAAGGCAGCACCACCCTGTTGATTACATGGTTCTCCACCAGCATTTTCATGGCAGTTATACTGCCATGAAAATGCTGGCGGAGAGCAGGTGTAGGGGGGCCCCTCCACTGCCCATAACTGTGGCATGGGAAGTGAAGGGGTCCCCCTGCCCAGCAACCTGGTAATGCACACTGTCTGCTGAGCAGACAGTGCACATTATGAAGGTGCTGGTTCCCCTTGCGGGTGGCAGCATCGCCGCTGGCTTGATTATGAACTGGCCACAATGCTGCCACCACTTTCCCGCTGGGTTTCCACTAGTCAGCCTAGCAGGAAGTCTTATTGGTGCCAGTGTGGCGGTAGCCAGCACGGTGGCAACCGCCCGGTTGGGAGTTTGGCAGACAGGTGTTCCCTTTTGCCAAACTTATAATTGGGCCCTTTCTTTTTGTGATATCACAAGCAAGTTGAAAAACATTTGTATAAAGGTGTTGTTTGTTTCATAGAGGGCCTGCACCAGAATTTATTTGTACTTTTATTCGACTTTCAAATTTGATTGTGGTTACATTGGGTGGTCTAGAGTTTCAGTAGGGGCCTAACAATTTTTTGCATTTAATTGTTTATCATCTGAAGGGAAAATGGTTGCACAATTCAGTACATGTTCCCATTGTTTATTAAATTTGCACTGTTAATTTATTTTGCTATGTGGCCTAGTCTGCCTATGGGGCATCCAGTTGCACAATTCAGTACATTTTCCCATTGTTTATTAAATTTGCACTATTAATTTATTTTGCTGTGTGGCCTAGTCTGCCAATGGGCCATTCAGACTTTCCTAGTCATGGGTACATAAAAGAACTGTGGTATGAACAAGTTACTTACCTTCGGTAATGCTTTTTCTGGTGGATACACTAGCTACCTGTGGATTCCTCACCCTATGAATTCCCCCAATGCGCCAGCAATCAATGGAAAACTTTTCTTCCCAGCTCTCTACATCGATGAGGATGTCACAATTGCCCGACTCCCACGCGACTCCGTCTGATGTCATCGTTGCAATAAGAGGTCCTCGTTGGCGTACTGACGTCAGTTTTCACAATTGTTTACGTGCCTTTGAGGCAAACAGGTGATTACCAACATCACATACGCAACATAAATACATCAATCAAATATAATACATAAGACTTATTCAAATATAAAAAGCAAAAACAAAGGTATACATATATATACATATTCACCCAAAGAAAAACTTGGTATGACCAGACAGGCAACGGGAAGGCAGGTGGGACCATGAGGAATCCACAGGTAGCTAGTGTATCCACCAGAAAAAGCGTTACCGAAGGTAAGTAACTTGTTCTTCTGATGGATACAACTACCTGTAGATTCCTCACCTTATGAATAGAGTCCCAAAGCAGTACCATACTCGGAGGTGGGTGCCTGATTGGTCAAACCAAGAAATCCTGCAGCACCGACCGTGCAAAATGGCCATCCCTCCTAACCTCCGCGTCCAAGCAATAATGCTTAGTGAAAGTGTGGAAGGAAGACCAAGTTGCCGCCTTACAAATGTCAGCCACTAGAACACTCCTAGCCAAGGCTGAAGTGGCAGACTTAGCCCTGGTGGAATGGGCCCTGATTCCAACAGGAGGATCCTTCTTTGCCAAAGAATAACATATTTTAATACAAAGACTCACCCACAAAGACAGCGTTCTCTTATGGACGGCCTTGCCTTTCCTCTTCCCCACATAGCCAATGAAGAGTTGATCGTCCACTTGAAATTCTCTGGTCCTTTCAATATAAAAGCTTAAAGCCCTCCTTGGGTCAAGCCGATGCAGTCTCTCCTCCTCCTTCGATGGATGGGAGGAGTGTAAAAGAACGCAAGTGTGATGGATTGCCCCATATGAAAGGGACCTTTGGTAGGAAAGCCGCTCTGGTTCTCAGCACCATCTTGTCTGCATGAAAAGATGTGAAAGGGGGTTTTACACTAAGAGCCTGAAGCTCACTCACATGCCTAGCAGATGTGATGGCTGTGAGGAACACTGTCTTTAAAACCAAAAAACTTAACGGGCAAGAATGCAAAGGTTCAAATGGTGAACCCATCAGAAAAGTGAAAACCAAATTCAAATCCCACTAAGGCATAACAAAAGGAGTGGGAGGAAACCTATTAGTTTGTCCTTTTAAGAACCTTACAACTATAGGGGACTTAAACAAGGAAGGTTTGTCAGGAAGACACAGAAAGGCCGACAGTGCCGATAAGCAGCCCTTGACAGTCGCAACTGCACAACCCTTCTGTGCCAAGGACAATGCAAACAATAAGACATCCGACAATTGGGCTCCTAAGGGATCAATTTGCTTCTCTCCACACCAATCAACACATTTTGCCCATCTGCCAGCATAGATAGACTTGGTAGAGTGTTGCCGGACCGATAAAATAACGTCTACCACTTTTGGTGGGAGAGAAAAGGAACTCAGATTCCCCGTTCAATCTCCAGGCATGAAGGTGCAGGCTCTGGAGGTGGGAGTGTAGAACCTGCCCCTGTGACTGCGAGAAGAGGTCTGCCCTGTGAGGGAGACGGAGCGGAGGGCACAGTGAAAGCTGAGAAGATCTGTGTACAATCAATCAATCATAGGATTTATAAAGCGCACTACGTACCCGTGAGGGTTTCAAGGCGCCGGGGGGGGGGCTGTTGTTACTGGTCGAAGAGCCAGGTCTTGAGTATGTCGCAGCGTGATGGGGAGGGTGTTCCAGGTTTTGGCGGCGAGGTATGAGAAGGATCTGCCGCCGGAGGTCTTTCTTCGGATGCGGGGGACGACGGCGAGGGTGAGGTTGGTGGAGCGGAGCTGACGGGTGGGGGTGTAGAAGCTGAGTCTGTTGTTTAGGTAGGCTGGTCTGGTGTTGTGGAGCGCTTTGTGAGTACCACACCCTTCTCAGCCAATCCGGAGCTTATAGATGACTTGGGCCCGGTACTGGTGAATCTTCCTCAGAAGCTGAGGAATCAAGGGTATGGGGGGAAATGCGTAAAGCACTGGCCATTCCAGGACATCTGAAACGCATCCCCCAACTCTCCTTGCACCGGATACTGGAGGCTGCAGAACAACGGGCAGTGTGCATTCTCCCGAGTGGCAAACAGGTCTACCTGAGGAAACCCCCACATCTGGAAGATGTAACAGATCAGGTCTGGATGGAGCCGCCACTCGTGATCGGCCGAGAAACACCGACTGAGACTGTCCGCACGCACGTTCAGAACTCTGGCCAGACGGTTTGCTACCAAGCAAATCCGATGGTCCTGAGCCCAGGTTCAGAGCCGCAGAGCCTCTCTGCAGAGAAGGTACGACCCTACTCCTCCCTGCTTGTTTATATACCACATTGTGGTAGTGTTGTAGGTCAGGACCTGGACCGACTGACGGGAAGGGAAGGGAGGAAGGCCTTGAGAGCCAGACGTATCTCCCACAATTCCAACAGATTGATATGAAATATCTGTTCCGTGGGAGACCAATGACCTTTGACCTCCAGGTCCCCCAGATGAGCTCCCCACCCCAGAGTGGAGGCATCCGTTATAACCATGCCCACTGGAGGCGGTAGTGAAAACGGCCTTCCTCTGGAAAGGTTGCCGTCCACAGCCCACCATTGCAGGTCCACTGCAGTGTCTCTGGAGATCGTTATCGACCCCTCGAGATCCCCTTTGTGCTGAAACCACTGCCTGCAGAGGCACCACTGAAGAGCCCTCATATGCCAGCGTGCATGAGTGACCAATAGAATGCAAGAAGCGAACAGACCAAGCAGACGTAGGACCTTGAGGACTGGAACAACCGTTCCATTTCGAAACATTGGAATCAATGCCTGAGTGTCCTGAATCTGCTGAGGTGGAGGAAAAGCCCAATCCAACATTGTGTCCAGTACTGCCCCTATAAACAGGAGGCGCTGAGAGGGCTCCAGGTGAGATTTGAGCACGTTTATCAAAAAGCCCAGATCGAACAACAACTGGGTTGTCATCCGCAGGTGATGCAACACGAGCTCTAGAGACTTGGCTTTGGTCAACCAATCATCCTAAGACTTGCTGCAACCACAGCCGTTACCTTCGTGAAGACTCGAGGTGCGAAAGTAACACCAAGAGGAAGGACCACAAACTGGTAGTGTTGCGACCCCACCACAAACCGGAGATACTTCCTGTGCAACTTGAATTTCTCCTGTTTGAGGAACCAATTCAAAACCCTCACGTCCAGGATGGGCCTCAAATGACCATCCTTCTTGGGAATCAGGAAATAGCTTGAATAACAACCCCAACCCCTTTCCTGCTCTGGAACCAACTCAACTGCACCTTTTGATAAAAGGACTAGAACTTCCTGCTGTAACAACAAGAGATGATCTTCTGTGCAAAGGGATGGGCGAGGAGGGACAGGAGGGGAAACTCCCAAAAAGGAAGGGCATAACCCTTCCCCACAATATTGAGGACCCAGGAGTCCGATGTGATTTACTCCCACCCGCAGAGAAAATGAAATAACCTTCCCCATACAGGAGAAACATGAGACGTAATGGGTGGAGAACTAAGGCTGCTTTCCTTGCTGCACCCCCCCAGAGGAAGAGGAAGAGGCAGGGTTCTGCTGCGTGTCCCCTCATGTTATAACTCTACCCCGCCCTCTATAGGATCTATAGGGTAGACTTGAAGGTTGCTGGCCTGCCGGTTGGGGTCTCCAACGAAAGGAAGCTCCTCGCCCGAACCCCCTAAACCTCCTAAAGGATCTGAATGGGGTGGCAGTGGAAGCCTGCTGGCCCAAGGACTTGGCAGTAGCCCTACTCTCTTTAAAGCGCTCTAATAATGCAGAGTCAGCTTTGGCCCCAAAAAATGTGTCCCCATTAAAGTGCAGGTCCAAGAGGGTCGTCTGGACATCCGTCGAGAACCCAGGAGACCTCAACCACACATGTCTTCTGGTGACAATGGAAGTGCCCATCGCTCTGGCCACAGAGTCTGTTGTGTCCAGTCCCAACTGTATAACCTGCGAAGCTGCAGCCTGAGCATCCGACAGGAGTCCCTGCATCTCCAAAGGCAGATCCGGCAGCACAGCCTTGGCCACGTCCATCACAGCATGTATGTACCTGCCCAAAACACAAGTCGCATTGGTAGATTTGAGGGCCATGCTACATGAAGAAAAGGTCTTTTTGGCAGACTTCTCCATCCTCATGGATTCCCTGTCTGAAGGTGTGCCAGGGAAGGAACCAGGAGCCGAATGAGATGAGCATGAAGCCTGTAGCACCAAACTCTCCGGATTCTGATGTTTTGACAGGAAACCTGGGTCCCCCGGAGCCACTCTATACCTCCTTGCAACAGATCTGCTAACAGCAAACAACGTCACAGGCTTCTTTCAAACTTCCACAATAGGCTCCGTAAGAGCATCATTAAAAGGTAGTAGTGGCTCTGCAGCAGCTGAAGCAGGATGGAGGACCTCGGTTAAGATATTAGTCCTAACCTCTGCAGATGGTAGTGGGACGTCCAGAAAATCTGCCGCCTTCCTTACCACAGAATGAAAAGAAGCTGCCTCCTCTGTAAACTCCCCAGGAGAGGCTAGATCCCACTCAGGGGAAGTATCTAGTCCACTTGCTGAGTCCGAACCCTGATAGTCCCCCAGGGGCTCAGCAATTTCTCCTTCCTCCAGGAGTTGCCTCTGATACTCTCGCTCCTCTAAAAGTCTGAGAGCCTTTCTCCTTGACCTTAACCTGGCCTCTATTCTCGGTGTCGACATGGAACACACCGACGTCGAAGATCTTGGCTAACGTGGACCAGGAGACATACCTACGGCTCCATCCGACGCCGGAACCGAATCCGTCGGCGCTGAAGACACATGGGCCCGCTTCACCAGTGTCAAATGAGTATGGGGCAACGTCATCGGCACCACTGGTCTCGCAGGTGATGTCACCGGCGTCGAAGGTCTTCCGGGCGACACCAACAGTATCAGCGTCGTGATGGAGTCGCCGTTGGACTAATCTCCCACGTCGCACGACGCCGACTTGATGGAGACCTCGATTGGGACCGACCTCTATCCGAACGACACCGGGAATCATGCTGATGCCGTTTCTTGTGCGACCTTGAGGATTTTCCAGAAGAAGACCTGCAATGACTCCTATGCTTCTTCTTCTTCGCCTTGGCCAAAAAGAGTTTGGCTTCCTGTTCCTTGAGCGCCTTTGGGTTCATCCTCTGGCATGAACCACACTCCTTCACATCGTGCTCAGAACTTAAGCACCACAGGCAGTCATTGTGCGGGTCTGTCACTGACATGCGCCCCCCACACTTCCAACAAGGCTTGAATCCTGATTTACGAGGAGGAGACATTGTAACCTACAATTAACACCTTCGGTAACAGTAACTCCCAAGAGCTAGGAAATAAGCGTTATGCTTCGAAGGCACGGAAAAAAGGGAACTGACGTCAGTACGCCAATGAGGACCTCTTATTGCCACGATGACGTCAGACGGAGTCGCGTGGGAGTCGGGCAATTGTGACGTCCTTGTCGACGTAGAGAGCTGGGAAGAAAATATTTCCGTTGAATTCTGGCGCATTGGAAGAATTCATAAGGTGAGGAATCCTCAGGTAGTTGTAGCCATCTGAAATGTTGTTTTAAATCATCATTTAGGCCAGTGATGACATTGGATTAAATTAAAAATGTGTTTTTTTCATATTTCACTTTTTTCTGCAAAACGTGTATTTTGGTGGGGTAGTATTTGATGCCTTGGGAGGATGTGTGTTGTGGTAAAATTTGTATAGCTCACTTAGCCCCATATTTATTCTTTTTTAGCGCTGCATTTGCGTCATTTTTTTATGCAAAAGCAGCGCAAACTTACAAAATACAATTGTATTTTGTAAGTTTGCGACTCTTTTGCATCAAAAAGCGGGGCAAATGCGGCACTAAAAAAGTATAAATAAGGGGCTTAATTTTTGTTTTTTGGCATTGCTGAATTCTGTAAGTGTTTTCTTCATTGTCATACTGCCTTCTTTGTCTGGTGTGGGTGTGTGTGTGTGTGTGGACATGTATAGCTTTGGTCCTCATAATGTGGGTAAACATTGTCAGTTCCAAACAAACACTATCATTGTGAGGACTGGTGCATTAGGAGGACCGGTCCCCATACTGTGTTTAGGTAGTTTTGAACGAGTGCATCAAAAAAGTAAAAGTGTAGTTATATTTGCTTCGGTCTGCTTTACAACCTTCCCTACAATCAAAGCGCGTGTGGAGTTAGAATAGTAAATATACCCTTCATTACGGTCAATGGCTGGGCCTCATAATTATAGGTATGTCATGTTGCGTGTGTGTGTGTATATATATATATATATATACACATATATATATATATATATATATATATATATATATATATATATATATTATTATTTTTTATCCCAAAGTTTTGTTTCCCAAAAACTGGAACATATATTTAAAATGAACAAAAGCGTTCACAGGTTGACCTGACCTTTATCCCAAAAACCGGGACATTTAACAAAAGTATCGAGACACCGGTACAGTCCTCTGAAAACTTGGACTGTCTGGAAAAATCTGGGCTGTCTGGTCACCCCAGCTTAAGGTCACTGGCTAGTGGCCAGTGTCCTTCCAATGGCTATGCACTCTAAAGGTACTTCTTTTATTACATTTGTTATCAGCACTCCATGTGAGTGCATCTGCAGGCCATCTTCTCTCCTCTCTCTCTTGTTAGCCCACCACCCGCTGTTGTTTTAATGATCCCCCTGCTTTTAACCCACCACATTCTCCTCCCTGTTGTCTGTTCTTTTACTCACTCCCTGCTTCAGCCACCTCCCGCACCCATTCTTGTGTCCTCAAAGGTATTGAAGTGCTTTACATGAACACTATTTACATTACAGATTGACACATGCATTTTTTTGCATACCGTCTTTTCCCCCTCCTGTTTTAAACCACCATGCTTCACACCTGCCTCCATTATTTTTTAACAACCCCTTTCCCCTTGCTCTTAAACCACAACCTCCTCCCTGCTCTCTTGTTTTACCCACCCTTCCGCTTCAACCATCTCCTGCTCCCTCCCTGTCGTAGTTGGACTCTCGCTCCAGGTGTGGCTGTTGGTTTAAGGATGATAGCACTTTGGTTTGTAGGCGACTAGGTCTATCCTACAACAAGTCGCAATTGTCTGACCAACCCTCCTGGCTCACAAGCAGTACCTCACCAAAAACCCAAACAGTAAAAGGTGATTTCTGGCAGCGTTACGCATGGACTCTAGAATGCAACATCTCAGGGGAGTCGTGGTTAAACGGAGAAAACCCTTTTCTCACATGAGCAACAAGTCTCAGTCACACATAGGCAATGGAGGAGATGCAGGAACGTTTTCAACATGTTTATTGAAATTATTGCAATCTGTGGTAAAATGCATGAACTGCAATGATTCAGATAATAAACAATGCAAGAAGCAGAATTGTAGAGATGAGAGTTGTGAATACAAAAGCCCCCAATATTTTGCAATAAACATTAGATGTAAACCCTAGCATAGAGTACCTAATCTCTTTCCTAACAAGAGCTAGGTGTGATAAATCTAATATGCCGATGCCATGTCCATGAGAAGCGCCCCCCAACCCTTGTCTCCTTGGAATGAGGCCTCTAGGTCAGACTCCGAGGGGATACGATGGCTGGGTCTGCATCAAAGCAACGTGTAGCATAGATAGCATCAATGGCATCTGGTCGGAATCCCTCTGATAACCTTGTCTGTCTGAGATGTATTTATACAGATCTTATAGGACCCTTGATGCAGGTATATTCCTAAACAATAGATAAGGGGGCATGCTTGTGGCGGCAATTATGTAAACAATTCCCTCCAAAGTAAAATATGTTCCTGTCACACATAAGTGGGAAAGGGACATGATGCGAATACCTACGGATCTCACTTGGATTTGGCGGTGATAGTGACGCCTTCACAGAGTGGCACTGATAACGTAAAATCAAAACATTACACTAACTATAAACATAGCAGCCATTTTTATAAACATAATTAAATAAATATGCTAAAATAGAGCAGGCTAAGTAGGTTAAAGATCACTAGGTGACTTGGGGCACAGCCTGCAAGCCAGAAGGCTAATCTAAACTCCTTATTCCCATTAAACCAAATAGGATCCACTGCCCACCCCTGATTGCTGGAACAAGGATGATGCCATAGTGATGACGCCGGAGAAGGTGTATGAAACAGTTCAAACCATACAAAGAGATAAAATGCTGACCATGACAAGCACAACTAATCAAGTCAATAAGGCAATTTGACTGTAAATTGTTAGCTTTTTTTCAATAAGACCTATGGTCAAATTATTTAACAATAATCGTGATCTTGAAGAATGTCTCCGAAGTCATCAAAAGGAAGTGCGTCCAGGAATGACTCCACATTGTCAGATCGATGGCAGGACTGGCAGTTTGGATCCACGGAGCAGAAGTGCGCAGCAGCCTCAAGTGTAGGATCACCCGCGAAGGCAGCACCATCCAAAGGGCCTGAAAGAGCCAGATAGTTGACCAGTGGTGGCTCATAAGTGGCCTCGCGAATCAACCTCAGTCTCAGTCACATGGGGCACGACTGTGAATTAACCCACCACTGGAACATTAGCAGCTCTTACTTCACAGGAGACACCAGCGGAACAGCAAGGCACACTGATGGTAGACACTTGAAGAGGCACCAGGTGCAATGAAAGACTGGTTGCACGCACCATAGGACTGGTCGGAATGACAATGACCAATCATGCTCGGATTCCTTCAGCAACTGAACATCAAAGAACTGCACCATGCGATCATGGCACAGCTGGGCTGGTGGTAATAGCTCCATCACTCCACTTAGCTGAGAAGGCACAATCACTGCGTATTAGGAACAGCAGCAGTATCCCACCAATCAATGCCAAAGTCACCGGCAAGCCGCAAAACACACTTGAAAAAAGTGAATAGATAGCTGAAAGAATGACTCCAAAGACAGACTGGAAGATGGAAATGAATCCAGACCCAACAGCTTCAAAGAAGTGCACAATCCCTGTAGTGCTTGTAGTGTTGAACATTCTGAAAACCAGCTCTCCAAAGTGCTAGTGGAAGTTGGTATTTAATAGGGATTGTATTTTGGCTGATGATCTTGCTATCTGCAGAACATACGTGATTCTGGCCGACGTCAGCGCCACCTGTTTTTGGAACAGTAGCACCTTTAGTCTGCTCAGCTTGTCATAACTTACATTAGTAGTATCAATGTGAGGCCACATTTCTGCTACTCTTATCTCTTGTGTGGGGGAATAGAACATTTCCACAACAAGTTACATTTTTAGAGACTGAAATTGCGTAGGCAATTCCTGGTCTCATATCTCAGCTCTGTTAATTCAGGACCACATAACTTCCATTGGAAAGTATATGAAATGCTGGACAAATCAAAGAGACAGGAGTACCCTTCAGAAAACAGTCCAAGTTCGCAAGCCCTGCATTGCAAAGGCCATGAAGGGACAGCTGTTTGCAAATCATTGAATGACCAACAGTAGTCTCACATTCACTTTCGCTGAGAAAGACCTCTGTCTCGCCGTTCAGACATTTGTACTCAAAGGGCTACTTTCACTCTTCTTTAAAATAGCTATCGCCAGGCATACAACAGCAATTGCGCTGAAGGGGATTCAACCCACCCATCAGGTGCTGTGGACTGGGGCTGTGAGACAGTAACCCAGGTATTGCACTGGCCGTCCTAAATACCTAGCATTTCCAATGCAGAAAACAAGCCTCTGCGTTTTTTTTCCTTTCTTTTAACAGCTTTCCTTGCGAGCCCTTTCATGACTTAAGGCCACTTCTCTGCATGACAGTGGTGATGAGATGGGCTCGAAGATAGGCAGAGGTGTGAGTTAAGCAGATCTCAGGCCTCACCGTCCCGTATCCTGCAAAGTGCACAAAAACACAGAAAGAGAATAGCTCTATCCACAATGGGCATTGCTTACTTTCCACAGACAGAAGGGGTGAGGGCAGGTGAATTTAAAGTGGAGAGAAGATAGCTATGTATAGAGTTACCACATTTTTCATATAAAATATGAACACTGAGCTTGTACTTGAATATGAGATTGTGGAAAAATCTGACGTATGCCTTTTATTTACCAATTCCACCTCTGTTGGCTCTGATAATAATTTAGGGATTATGTACATTGCTGGGAACTAATTTATGTGCAATTTATGCTTATATTACCTGTTTAAATGTTTTATTTCCAGCACAAATAAATACAAGCCTTTGTTGAGGTTCCACGTTTTCTTTCATCAGCCTTTTCTTAAAAATACTATCCACTCAGGTGGCACTCCTATGGAACAGTGCATCATGGAGTGAAAACCTGGATGTCAATAATCGCCTGCCTCACTACCAGCCAGCGGCAGTACGGAGTGGTAGCGAGGCCCTGACAGGTCTTGTGATTCTACACAGCAGAACAGTGCCAGGGAGGAGAATAACTTTCATCTGCACCTAGTCCTTCGAAATTCCTCTCTGCCTGCTACAAGTGTTCCTAGCTGACCGTATCTTTGTTTATAACGGAGATACAACATTTTGAAATAAAAATGTGTATTTTGGATTGTTTCATTTAAGCACACAAGATTACTTCATTGCACTGAGGGACCTTCATTCGATTTAACAACATCCCTTCTAAACGGACGACTGTATTAATGACTCGAGAGCAGAGTCAGCTGTCTTGTACCTTCTGTACAAACCAGTGGTTCCCAACCTTTTGACTTCTGTGGACCCCTACTTTATCATTACTGGAACCCGGGGACCCCCACTGAATCTTAATTCGAATCCAGGGACCCCCCCCACAGAGACATTACTGAAAGCTGGAGACCTAGGCTTTCATTTTGTCCTAGGCGGTCTTTTCCAAAGACCGCTGAGGTACCGCCATGCTGAAGACCGCCAGTGCAGGCGGTTTTCCGCACAGCGTATTATGACTGCTGGCAGCCCTCCATCCTTTTTCGGATGGAGAGCCGCCAGCAGCCATACTGGCGGTCGGTGGGGAAGTGGAGGCTGCTCCACCTCCACCTCCCCGTCATCAGAACACCGCCCACCGAATCACGTCCCATGATTCGGTGTGGCGGTGTTCTGGTGACGGGAGCTGGCGGTGAAGCAGCCCCCATGGATCCTGTCCCCTCCTGGAGGAGCAACGGGCAAGGTAAGTTGATCGTCCGTTAGGGGAGGGGGGCAGGGGGGTGTTATGTGCATGCATGGGGGTGTGCGTGTGAGTATGTGGAGGGGTGTGTGAGTGCGTGTATGCATGCGGGGTTGTGTTGTGTGTATGGGAAATGTGTGCGTATATGTCTGTGTGCATGTGTATGTGTGCGGGTATGTGTTGTAGTGTATGTGTGCGTGTAGGGGTGCATGTTGGGGTGGGGAGGGGGTGTGTATATGTGAATGTGGGTGGTGGGGGTGGGGAGGGGGGTCCTGCCACCTTTGGGGGGTAGCAGGGGTGTGGGGGGGTGGGGGGAGGACTCGGGGTAAGGGATGGGGGGGTCTGAGACCCCTATCAGTGCCAGGAAAGGAATTCCCTGGCACTGATAGTGCCTACCGCCAAAAAAGGACGGAGGGCTGCCAGCAGTCATAATACGCTGTGCGTAAAACCGCCTGCACTGGTGGTCTTCAGCACGGCGGTACCTCAGCGGTCTTTGGAAAAGACCGCTGAGGTCGAAATGAGGGCCTTAGTTTTCTGCATCAGGCATTTACTGCGAGCAAAAGAGACATATGGGAAAGACAGAGGAAGAGAAAACTGAAAAAGCGTCACAAAGGGAAAAAGTAGAAAGCTCCAGGAGTGCGCTGAAGGGGCAGGGAGTGGCTGTAAATGGATTAAAGAGGCCCGAGATGGCTTTAGGATTATGCTATCTCAGTACTGTGTGTTCGCACATTTAAATGCAGCAGCCACGTGTTTCACAGGAGAGTTTTGGGCACTGGCCCTTTTTATTTACAAATTAAGCACTGGGGCCAGAGCTGTGACTTAGGAACTTGGGAATCAGGTTCAAGTCTCAGCATCGCTCAACATCCTGTGATTCTGGGGAAACCACTTAGGGCCTGATTTAGATATCAGCGGATGGGTTACTTCATCACAACTGTGACAGATATCCCATCCGTCAAAATATAAATCCCATTGTTTCCAATGGGATTTATATTTTGGCAGACAGATATCCATCACCTTTGTGATACAGTAACCCGTCCGCTGATACCTAAATCAGGCCCTTGATCTCCCCATGCCTCAAAAAAAAATGTTACCTTGTCTAATACAATTGGTGATCATATAGAAACAAGTTACTTACCTTGGGTAATGATCCAGGCGTCAGATTGGATCCGGAGACTTTTCTTCGAGCAGTACCCCTGTGTGCAGTCAGGTGGCATTGGTAGACTGTGTGCATCGTTGGCGTTGTGGTTGCTGTGATGACATTGCAGTCGTATATAGGCGCCACCCAGGCATGCTGACATCAGTTTCTTTTCATAACTTTCCACACCAGTAGCGCGAAGCCATGAAGAACATTCAGAATGGTGCGCCATAACTAGGGCCCTTAAAGGGAAGTCCAATCTCTAGAAATCAGTTCGCAGAGCTGGGATGATTGCGGGTTCGGTAAGGAATCTGCAACTAGAATATATCTCTACCAGATACATTGTTACCAAAGGTAAATAACTTGCTTATTTGAAAGAGACTTCTAGTTGCAGCTTCCTTACCTTAGAATATATAAGCAATACCATCCCCGGTGATGGCCTGCAAACTAGGATCACATCAAAAAGTCCTGCAGGACCAAACTGCTGAAGTAGCCGTCTCTGCGGACCTGACTATCCAGGCTGTAATGTTTAGTGAACGTGTGCAGGGATGCCCATGTCACTGCCTGACAGCTATCCAGGACTGGGACTCCATATGCTAGTGCTGAGGTAGCAGCAGTTGCTCTGGTGAAATGAGCACGCAAACCTTCAGGGGATTGCTTTTTCACCAAAGTGTAGCACATCTCTCTGCATAGGACTACCTATCACTAGATGGTCCTCTTCTGCATCGCCATTCTTTTCTTTGCACCCACATAACCAACAAAGAGTTGATCGTCCACCTGGAAATCTTTGGTACGATTGAGGTAAAATGCCAATGCTCTTTTTGGATCCAGACGGTGGAGTCTCTCTTGCTCATGAGAGGGATATGGGGGTGCATAAAAGTAGGCAAGGGGACGGACTGACCTACATGAAAAGGTGTTACCGCTTTGGAAAGGAAGGAAGCACTGGTATGAAGCACCACTTTGTTAGGATGGACAGCTAGAAATGGTTGCTTTGAAGAGAGAGCATGGAGCTCACTCACTCTGCGAGCAGAGGTGATGGCAATCAAGAAGGCTGTTTTAAGAGCCGCAGAGGATAGTTGTGGAGCAACTCGAAAGGAGCACACGTGATATATGTGAGGACGAAGTTCAAATCCCACTGGCGCATTATGAACAGGATAGTAGAGAACGTGTGCGTGAGTCCCTTAAGAAACCTCCGAACAATGGGAGATTTGAACAGAGAAGGTTGGTCTGGCAGTCTTAAAAGGCAGAGATGGCAGGCAAATAACCCTTGAGGGTGCCCAGAGCAGAGATCTGCTGGGCAAGAGAGAGAATGAAGAGGACAACCTCAGAGAGAGATGCAGAAAGGGGATCAACAGATTTGTTTATGCACCATGCCACAAATTTGTTCCAATGACAGGTGTATAACACTTTTGTGGAGGGACCCATGGCTGCCAAGTGCGGAAGGTCGAAAGTTGCCAATGACCGCTGCTCAATCACCACGCAAGAAAGCGAAGACTGGACAGGTTCGGATGAATGAGCGTCCTTCTGCTGCAACATAAGATCCTCCCGAAGGAGTAGTCTGATCAGAGGATCGATGGCCATGCCCAATAGCTCGGGATACCAGACTCTTCATGCCCAGTCCGGAGCCACCTGGATTACTTAGGCCCTGTCATGCCAGATCTTCTTCAGAACTCTGGGCAGAAGTGGTATTGGCGTGAAGGAGGCCTGAGCTGCACTCGAGACGAAACGTGTTGCAGAGTGAGTGCCGCCTTGGAAAGTCCAAGGTGCAAAAAACCTGACATTGCGCGTTCTCTGCAGAGGTGAACAGATCTAACCAAAGCTCTCCCCACTGCTGAAAGAGACCTCCCGCCACCTCCGGAAGACGCCATTCATGATCGACTATGCATTGACAGCTGAGTTTATCTGCTCTGGCATTCAGGGAGCCCTCCAGATGTTGAACCACCAAGGAAATGCCCTGGAATTCCAGCCATGTCCAGAGGCAAAGAGCTTCTTGACAGAGGGTCCATGGCCCCACTCCGCCCTGCTTGCTGCAGTACCACTTGTTGCTGGTGTTGTCAGTGAACACCTGCACCAGTTTCCCTTTGAGGGAGGTGAAGAATGGTTTCAATGCAAGGTGTATCGCCTGGTGCTCCAAAAGTTTGATGTGGAGCCCGGAGACCTCTGATCTTCACCTCTCCCATGTGACCACCCCATCCCAGGAGTGATGCATCTGTCACTGCTGTGAGATCTAGTTGGGGAAGAGAAAGAGATCTGTCGCTGACCCAATCTGGATTCAACAGATCTAGTGCAGTCCCCTCCAAGATCTGGACCATGTCAGATAGGTTCACCTGTTGCTGCACCCACTGGAACTTCAGGTTTCACTGCAGAGCCCGTATACGCCATCTGGCATGTTCGACCAGCAGGTTATAGGAGGCCATGAGGCCCAGCAGCCGCTGAGTCATTCTCAACCGAAATCAAGGATAGAGGCTCAAACATCGCCTGAATATCCTGTACTCGCTTTTGGGGGGGGGAGCCAGAAACTGCAACATGTCCAGAACTGCTCTGATGAAAGGGAGCATCTGGGAGGGAGTCAGGCGTGACTTTGGCACGTTTATGGTGAACCCCTGCGAATGCAGGTTTGCCGTAGTCTGGATGTGCGAGACGAGAGCTTGGGGGAAATTTGCCTTAAACGGCCAGTCATCGACGTAGGGGAAGACTAAAACCCCTAACCTGCGCAGATGAGCTGCAACCACTATCATCACCTTCATGAACACCTGAGGGACACTGGTAAGGCCGAAGGGGAGCACGATGAACTGAAAGTGATTGTGACCTACCACAAATCGCAAGTAACGTCGTTGGACCGGCAGGTCGGGAATGTGGAAATAGGCGTCCTGTTAGTCCTACGCTACCATTCAATCTCGAGGGTCCAGGACAGAAAGGACCTGAGCTTGAGTTCACATTTTTAACTTCTCCTTCGTGAAGAATAGATTGAGGAACCGGAGATCTAAGATAGGGTGAAAGCCCTTGTCCTTTTTGAGCACCAGAAAGTAGTGGGAATAACAACCACTACCAACTTGTGGCACAGGGTCTCTTTCTATGGCTTCCTTGGCCAAAAGAGCCGTGACTTCCTCGTGGAGAAGTGCCAAATGATCGTCTGACGGATGATCGTATGAAGGTGGCATGGCCGAAGGTGAAATCTCGAAGGGGGAGGGATTAGCTCCTTCAGACAATTTGCAACACCCACCAGTCCGTAGTGTTGGATTCCCAGTGGGGCAGGTGATGGAAGATCCTGCCGCCAACTGGTCCAGGATGTTCCAATGAACTAGGAAGGCTTGGAGGTGGTGGAGGGGGTTGGGATGGACTGGTTGGACCACTGGCTCCCTGATCCACGAGCACATGGGATCTTGCATCCACACAGAGACTGTGAAGCATGCGTGGGGCAGTGGCTGGGTGGAAATGTACGAGGTTGGGCCCCCCTTCTGTAGCCACAAAAGGGGTGAAAAGTAGACTGTGTGGGGCGAGGAACAGCTATGAGGCCAAGGGGCTGAGCCGTAGCCCGGGAGACCTTAAAGCGCTTGAGCGCTGAGTCCGCTTTGTCTCTGAAGAGACGGGTGCCATCAAAGGGCATGTTCACTAGAGATTGCTGGACATCCACTGAAAACCAGATGTCCTCAAGTAGCTGTGGCACCGCGAAACCACCGTCAACACAACCAATCTACCTAGTAAGTCGGTCATCTCCAGCACACAACGAATCATGAACTTTGCTGCATCTCTCCCATCTGTGCTGTGCCTGGACCAGGTACCCAGCAGCATGTCCATAAGCGCTTCATTAAAGGATAGGACGGGTTCCGAAGAGGAAGTCCGAGGCTGAAGCACCTTGGTCCGGAGGTTATCCCTAACCTCCACAAAAGGAAGCTCGAGGTCCAAAACATCAGCTGCCCTTCTCACCACCATGGAGTATGAAGCTCCCTTCTCCATAGCCACGGTAGGGGGAGAAAGCATGCCAGCATCAGGAGAGGTATATTGTCCGCTAGCTTCACCCAAATCCTGAACCTAGTACATGTCAGGGTCAAGCTGGTATTCTAAAGGGTCCAACGACTCCTATACACTATTTCCCTATCTATACCTTTCGAAAGAAGGGCCAGGATACAACCTGGGCCCAGTAGGGGGCCATGGAAAACAGAATTGGCGTTGAGCGACGCCATTACGGCTCTGGGTCATCGGGATGAGTATAGGATTGATGTCAATTATGGGCCCAACTGACATTGGGACATCGACATCTGTCCTGACGCCGGGAAAGGTCGTGTTGGCTCGACCGGTGTCGGTACAGATCCAAGAGCAGATCCGGAGGTGCCCCCCCAGAGCCGAGACCGAAGCTGCCGGCGCGGAACCCGAGGGGGCCCAAAGGCACCGAGGATCGATTGGTGTGCCCAACGATGAGGTGCATGGCCTCATAGAACTCTTTCAACTGGGCAGGGGTGGCACCGGCTCCTGGTCCCCAGAAAGTCAGGGAGGTGCGGAGCCGACCCAGATGCAGGCTCCAAAGACGGAGGCCTAGAGTGTCGATTTCTTCCCACGTTGTCCGAGCAACGGGGCGAAGTCGAAGGCCATCAGCCTTCTTTGACTTCTTCTTCTTGTGACCCAAGTGTCCTGAGGCTATGAGCTTTTGGGACCACTCCCTCAAACCCTTCAGGTTCATGGCCCGACACTCTGAGCATGACTTCGGGTTGTGGTTGTGCTCCAGACACCAAAGACATACAAGATGCGGATCCGTCACCAACATCATTTGGTGACAGGAGTCACAGGGTTTAAAACTGGTCTCCTGGGACATCCCTCGACGCATCCAAAACTCATCAAAAATAATTCGACAAAAGTGTTGCAGTTAGTCAAACAATGACTAGGGGTAGATCTTCTATGGATCTGCGTGTAGGCTGCAATGGAAAGAAAATAACTTATGTCAGTGTACTGGTGTGATGCCTATATACGACCGCAACATCATCACGGCAACCACGACGCCAACGATGCATGCGGAGTCAACCGACGCCACTTGACGGCACGCAGGGGTACTGCCCTGGGAAAAGTCTCTGAATCCAGTCTTACGCCTGGGGGCAATTCTAAGGTAAGGATCCTGCAACTAGAAGTCTCCATCAGATAAGCACTTCAGTACCTTCAGGTAGAGTCTGCGTTATATAAAACTGCAAACTAAATTACGGGATCACCAACAACCTATTTTAAGGTGGAGGCTGAATTTGGCTTCACCTCCAGCATTTAAGATGTCAGCCCCCCCAAGAAAAAATGTGGGTCTAGTTGCACCCCTGGCTATCTCCTAGCCGCTCGTATCTGCCCACAACAAGATGTTTCAAGCATCTTACTGTGAAATGAAAAGTGGAAATTGGCAGATTTATGCTTCCATGTAGGAGCCATACTGTTGATGGACTTTCTGCTACTGTGAAAGGCAGGTTCTCTAACTTTTGTATGTTAAGCATGATGTAATTTACTACCTTTTTACCCATTACCTGCTGTTCCCTGGATAAAATAAAAACAGCAAACAAGACACTACTGCTAATGTATTTTCATGGAACGCTGCCATTTTAAAGAATCTGTAATCTCCAACTTAACTGCATGATGGAACGCAGCTGATTTTGTCCATGGTGTAGAAGGGACATGTCATTCTGAATGATGTCAATCGCAGATGACACCATGTTATCAAGGGTATATATTCTTTTGGACAGTTTATTCATGCTATTATCGATAACAGCTAAAGCCTTTTCTAAATTTTCTTTGTCTGTCTGCCTTAAAAGTGCCACTGCTTCCATTTGCGAAAGCTTCCAGATCTCATTGTATATGGTGTACAAGAATCTTTTACAGCGGGGCTTTATGGAACCTAGCAAAATATCCTGCAAGTCCATTTAAAGGAGATTAAGATGTTCTTTAACTGCTGCTAAGGTGTTAGTCTGTAACCATTGTTGCCACAGTTTACCCACACTGTATGTGGTAACTATATCCGAGTGCTGCCCGAGACAAAGCGAGGGTCCAGTCAGCTAATTTTGAAACCCCCTGAGGAATTTACAAAATGCACCTGGCACCCATTTGTCTCCAATGGCCACCATAACCACCTGCCGGGACTGGAAAGTGACGAATTATAGGTACCATCCTGACCCTTTTCATCTAATTCTTCATCGTGACATATAGGAAGGATTGCCAATTGGTGAATTTGGCTGGTGTGGGGATACTGGGTACATTGAGTTCTTTTACTTTTGCTAACCCAAGACAGGATGTCTGTTGAACTGTGTCATTTAAGAAGATCATTTGACCAGGAATGAGGTATGCTCTAAACAAAGCTTCCCTACCCTGAATTTGCCAATCTTGTGTTCCCCATACACTTTTTACATCAATAATGTTCTTCCAATATTCATATCCTTCAAGTGCAAGTCGGGAAACAAAGGAATCTGAATAGATCAATTTGGTGTCAGTTAACAAAATCTTTTGTGTTTTTGAAGGTGGAACTTTGAAATGATATGACTCCGTAGTGTCATGCCTAGAAAAATATGCAAATTTGTCTGTATGCATTTTGGGGCTCCCCACAAGAGGTGTGGAACATTGTTCCCACTGTGTGTAATTAAATACTGATCTATGTCTGGTTGCTCTGTGCAGGTAGTAATGTCTACAATGATTATAGCAGAACATTTCCCAACTAGTCTTTGTGTTAGTGTACACATCATAACTTTCAAATACAGTGTAATCTTGCAGCTCAGCAAGCATTGAATCAACTGTTTTAACATCCCAGTCATCAAAAACAACACCAGGTGTCACTTGATCTCCCACCCCAGGAATTGTCGCAAAAGCAACATTCTGTGCACTGATATGGTAAGAGTATTTTGTAGGGTATGCTTTTGGGAGAGGCTTGCCTTCAGTCAAAGCTTTCACAGCAGCCAAAATGTCATTATCCAATCTTTTGTGAGAACGAGTCACTGCAGCAGCAGAAGCTGTAGCTACTGTGGATTTGGCTGCTTCATCAGCCAAGGTGCTATTAATAACATGTACACCTACATGTTGGTGGCTCAATGTTTGGACTACATAAGCATTTGGTAGCTTATCCTTAAGATCAGTCAACCACCACAACAGAGTTCTGTATTTTATGGTGTTCCCCTTGGAGTCTCTGAACCTTTCAACCACCAATGATTGAGATAATCATTGTAGGACTGGACACAGTAGTACGAATCACACACTCTCAGTGAGAGGTGTCTTAGATCTGTATGTTCCAGTGCCAAGATAAGATCTTTGAGTTCAGCCAATTGTGCTGCGTAGTCCCCTAGGGTCTGCGTGTAGGTATTGTGAGAGTGGAATACACCATCTTCCATCACTCCGCTCACGGCTGCGCAAGCAGCTGAGTATTGATGTTTTGCACCTACAGCTGGTTGTACTGAACTATCAGTGTAAATGACAGTGTGGTATCTGTCAAGGGGAAAGATTTTAGGAGGTGCAGGGTACTCCTGCTCATATTGGAGATGTTCTTGTATTTGAACTTTTGGGTCAAAGATGTAATCAACATCAGTGGCAGTCAGGGAGTCTGCCCATTGGATCCAATGTAGATGTAATGTTTTAGCATTAGGAACGCTTGCTTTGGTGATGGCCTCTAAGGTGGGCATCGAGAGAATGACAATAATGTGTTTCACTTGCGCTAGTGGCTTCTCCTTGATAATAGCCATATGTACAGCCGTCAGAATTGTTTCTGTGGGTGCAAAGCGTTGTTCTGCATTGGTGTATAAATGTGATTTATATGCTATGGGCACGGTGTCGCCCTCATTAATGATGACATAGGTGAACCCAATGGCACCAGCAATTATTCTGATGACCAAATTTATTTTGTTGTCAAGGGTGTGTAAGTGTTTTGCTTCTAACGTGTCCTGCTATAATCCCCTAAGGATATGCGTGTGTTCAACTGTCAGGAATGTAAATTCTGCCAAAGTTGAAGGAACTGAGTAAAGACTGCAGTTTCTTGATAGTATTTGGTAGCTGGAGTGGAGCACATTTTTCTAAAAAGTGCGGGCCAGGTTCATGCCCTCATATGATAGCCCAGGAATAATATACTGAAAAAGGCTATTTTTGTTTTCCTGAAATTTAATTTGTAGCCAAGGGCTACAAATCCTAGAACGATCTGGTCGATCCTGGCAAGATGAATGTTGAGGTGGTCATCTGTGAGATATATGTCATCCCCATGGACAACGTCTAGGGGTCAATATCATGCAATATTGATGTTGGCTGTTGTTGTAGCCTTGGGCAAACAACAGAAGCGTTTTTGGGATCTGAATGTGAATGCACTCAGGTCAAGACTTTCATGTGCCCAGTTCTGGCTGTAGAAACCGTTGGAAATATCCATGGTTTGTTTTGTATTTTTTTACAAACTATGGCCCTCATTTCAACATTGGCGGTACTTACCGCCTACCACCGCAGTGACGGCCTCCAACATACCGCCAACGTGGCTACCATCCATCCGCCATATTATGAGCACTGCCTGACTTCCGCCACAATAAGGGCGGAAATCCGTCAGTGCTCATGGTGGTGGACGGTAGTAACTCCTTCCTGTTCCCTGCCGGAAGACCTCCTCGACCAAGGTAAGTCAGGCGTCCGAAAGGGGAGGGGGATGGGAGGTGTTGTGTGTGTGAGTGCATGCGTGAATGCGTCTGTGTGTGTTGTGTTGTTTGCATGGGTGTATGTGTCTGAGTGTATTTGTCTAAGAATGGTGAAGTGAGTGCGTTTCTGCATGTCAGCGTGATTGTGCGTTAGAATGTGTGTGAGTAGGTCTGGGAGTATGCGTGTATGTCAGTGTGTGAATGAATGCGTGTACGTCTAAGTGAATGGGTGTATGCCTGGTGCATGTGGGTGACTGTGTGCATGTATGCGGGGAGGGGAGTTGTGGTGTGAGGGGCGCTGTGACTGTAGTGGGGGTGGGGTGGGGTGGGGTGATGGGTGTGGCTGTGGGGGGGTGGGGTTAGTTGTGTGGTTTGTGCGTGTATGGGGGTGAGTGTGTGGATCAGAGGGGGGAGTTTGGCTGGAGGGGGCTGGGCGGGCCAGGTGAGTATTGGGGGGAGCCACCTACCAGTGATAGGGAAGGAATTCCCTGTCACGGGTAAGGACTACGAAAACTATGGTGGTAGGCCGGCTCATAATGCCATAGGCGGTAATATGTTGGTCACCGGGCTGGAGATAGATATCTCCGGCCCAGTGGCTCATACCGCCATGGCGGTATGAGTGGGGAAGTGGCGGGCTGGCTGCAGCCAACCCGCCAATCTCATAATGTGGCGGTATACATCTTCAGCCTGTTGGCGGTAATACCGCCACATTAACCCTGGTGGTCAAAAGATCACCAGGGTTAAAATGAGGACCTATGTTGTTAATTAGTGCAGTGCTGTGTGAATTTTGAATTGCATATGTGCGTGTGTGACTGTTTAAGTGTCTGTAGTCTAAGACTATTTTCTATGAATGGTCTGGTTTTGCAACAGGGAATAACAGGTTATTCATTGCAGAGACGCAGGGCTCTATTACTCCCTGGTACTCAAGTTGAGTGAGGATTTCTCTCACTGGAGCTTCAGCCTTGTGTTTAACAGGATATTGGGGCTGAGGCTGGGGTGTAGACCTGATAGGTATTACGTGATAGGGGGAATCTTTATCTCAACCTACATGGTTGTGGTATAGCGCAGGTGCCTGCGTCATAGCCCAGTCGACAGCGTAGGCTTGTTTTACCGCCTCTGGAACAAGATCAGAGAAAGAAGGCGAAATGACAACTTCCCCATGTGGGAGCTTACGGACATTTTTATGTGGCCAGTCTCTTTCTGCCAATAGGATATCACACCTAAGTTCATCCCAAAATATTACACTAATGGTGCGCTCTATGTCTCCCTCAATTTGGATGTTTAAATAATAAACCATGTCGGGTGGGAGAAAGCGCCCATCTGCAGTCTTGACTGCAAGGAAATCATTAGTTGCTGTCGCATCCAGATGATCTTTCAGACTCTGGCGACATATCATGACTTCTGCTGCACTGTCCAAGCAGGGTCATTGCCCCTGTCTTGTTCATCAGCAATGTTCTCAAATTGTTTGCTATGTTTAATTGAAATTGCTGCCACCTTTTTGTTTTTAAATTGTGGCTTTTGTTGTGTGGGTTTGTCTTCTTTCTTGTCTGAAGACTGTGATGAGTCTTTCTTCTGTATCACATAGTCAGGATGCTGCTCTGACCAGCCCATCCTTTCGCTACATCTATCTGGTGTGCCCTGAAAGGAATGAGAGGGACGTAAATCAGTATATCTGTCAGGAGCCTTTACATTTTCTCTAGCTCTGAGATTATGTCTCCTTTCCGAGCTCTCCGTGTGTGGATAGTCTGCTATCTGACTTCATCTGTCTTATATTTGTTTTTGTTGATCCCAACGTTTTTAGAACCCTCCTGTGCTTTTTTAGTACCTTCCTTAGGGGTGGCATTCTGAATTTCAGGCTTTTTCGCCTTGACTCCCAAACTATCCCATCCTATAGTAATATAGGTCTCGGAGATAATATTTGGTAGTTGACACTCCTGTTCCAACTGAGGAATCTCCCAGAGCCACTGGCATATAGCCAACGCTATTGCTTCACCCTTAATGTTACTTAGTATTATTGAGGAGTCTGTTTGGAAATTATGCATCACTTTCATCCCCAAATCCAAGGCTGGAGCAGCCCTGTGCTCATTTTTAATTTGTTTCAACACTTCTGGCAAATTGGCAAGTGTCAGGGTACCATTTGTGGTAGCATAAATTGCAGCAAACACTGTACCCCATGTTGTTCAGTCATCCACTGAGGGAACCATTTTGAATGGCAAGCACATTGTGAGGATTCTCTGTTTATTTTGGGGTCCCGTATGGGGAATCACTGCTTCCAGCTGGTTAGTCTTTGTGCTATCCAGAACTGAATCTTTTCGCGTTCTGTGGGTGCTTTGCCCATGATAGAATGTACTGTTTGTGGATTAACTCCCGTAATGGCCAATTGGTGACCAGCTGGTACAGCCCGTGCTGGGGAGGTATTCAATGTCTGCATTGCGAATTGTACTAATCGTCTATATAGTTGTACTAGCTCATTGTACAGTGAGCGCACATGAGCTACTTGCATATCCTGTATGCCAGGATGTGGTGTGTATGTGGCAAAGATAGGCCACGTTGGTCCGTCATTACTTAAGGGACCTAATCACATTGGTTATTTTACATGTGGTATGGTGCCACTGAACCAATTGTGATGTCCTTGATAGAAAAAGGTTATCTCTGGATACTAATATGCTTGGGACCGCTATTGTATGTTTTCAATTCAGTATGTGTGGAATGTGTATGTTGTATTGTCTTCCTCAGGAAAGTTGACCCATAAATAGAATGTTTCTGTTTGGTAAGCTTCATGAGCTTCCTTGATAAATGTAACATCCCCACCCTCCTCTGATAAGCCATGGACAATTAAATGTTGTGTGTCTGACATTTTCTGAAATGTATATGTCATGAGCCATGTTGAGTAATGGGACAGGGAAGGAACACCAAATGGGGAGAAGGTCCTTTTAAGAGTTCAAGCTTGAACAACCTACAGCCTTGTTAGATGCTCCCTCTTCAGCTGAAAAGGATTATTATCCCCAAGGCCACGGACATTTCCGTGTAATGGTACTTAGGGTACCTGTTGTGTGTGAGACAGAAATACTCAGGGCATCCGTAAATTAGTGCCAAAACACCATTGTTGGGCGCCATGTTGTAATTGGACTCTTGCTCTAGGGCGAGACTGCTGGTTTAGGGATGACAGCACTTTTGGTTGTAGGCGACTAGGCCAATCCTACAAGTCGCAACTGTCGGCCCAACCCTCCTGACTTACAAGCAGTACCTCACCAAAAACCCAAACAGTAAAAGGTGATTTCTGGCAGCCTTACGCATGGACTCTAGAATGCGACATCTAAGAGGAGTTGTGGTTAAACAGATTTTACCTTTTCCTCACATGAGCAACAAGTCTCAGTCACACATAGGCAATGAAGGAGATGCAGGAAAGTTTTCAACAGGTTTATTGAAATGACTGCAATATGCGGTAAAATGCATGAGCTGCAATGATTGGGATAACAAACAATACAAGAAGTAGAATTGTAAAGATGAGAGTTGTGAATACAAAGACCCCCACCATCTTGCAATAAACATGGGATGTAAAAAACCCTAAAACCCAAGCATGGAGAACGTCATATCTACCCAACGAGAGCTAGGTGTGATAAACCTAATATGCCAGTGCCGTGTCCATGAGAAGCATTCCGAACCCTTCTTACCTTGGAATGAGGCCTCTAGGTCAGACTCTGTGGGGACACGAAGTCTAGGTCTCCATCAAAGGGACGTGTAGTATAGATAACATTGATGGCATATGGTCAGAATCCCTCTGATAACCTGGTCTGCATGAGATGTATTTATACAGATCTTGGAGGACCCTTGACACAGGTATGTTCCCAAACAATAGATAAGGGGCATGCTGGGGTGGCAGTTATGTAAACAATTCCCTCCAAAAGTACATTATGTTCCTGTGACACGTAAGTGGGAAAGGCACATGATGCGAATACCTGCGTATCTCACTTGACTTTGATGGTGATAGTGACGCCTTTACACAGTGGCACTGATAACGTAAAATCAAAACATTTCACTAACTATAAACATAGCAGCCATTTTGAGAGAAATAATTGGATAAATATGCTAAAACAGAGCAGGCTAAGTAGGTTAAAAGTCACTAGGTGGTGGGGGCACAGGCCTGCAAGCCAGAAGGCTAAGCTAAACTACTGATTACCATTAAACTAAATACGATCCACTACAGTGTCCCAGAAGCAAGGTTGTAGCTTGGTCAGTAAGATTGGGGGTGGTGAGGTGGGGAGATGAAATTGGATCATAAATTCAAAGCTGTTCCAAACAGGGGCCCCCAAAATAGATTCAGCACACGCCCCTAAAGTCCTTCAGATGTCCCTGTCTGACCTGGCAATTTTTCTTCACTTGGCCTTGCTATTACGAGTCCTCAGACAATTTCATATCATGGTACCCCCTTATTTAATATGTCTCCATGATCCATGCTTTCAATAACTTAAATAAATCATAACAGGACTCGTGAGGTGAAATACTTATGATCCTACAAGCACCAATGTTTAGTTGCAGGGGTTGGGGATTTGAGGGCCCTGGACTAAATGTATTTTGGGGGCCCATGTTCGGAACAGGTTTGAATTTATGAATCAATTTCATCTCTTTCATACCCTCTTTGGCCAGGTCACTGACAGTGCACAGGCACACTCGTCCAAATTCTAAATGTGTTTATATCTAATATCCAATTGGTAGTGACATGCTTTCAAATTTGTAACACTGCAGAAGCTCAGTAATATTTCTGCAAATAATCTCTGTGACACATTACTTTTTCCCATATGTGAGTTCCAGCTTTGATTTAAAATAAACTTTTTTACGGCTGTTGCATTGAACATAGACACACATTTCTCTGCAAAATGTCTGTAATAGACTCTCGCACACCACCAACATTAAAAATAAATCAAAAGAAAACAGAATTTAAAACAATGTGATTAAGAAATATTCAAGGTCATCAGGGCAAGACCACCTGCAGAATAGTGCTGGCTCTATCAGGGGCCCACTAAAAGGTTGGGACCCTGGGCCAGAGTCCACTTTGACTATGCCTTAAAACGTCTTTGTGCACTTCAGTAGCCGAGGTCTTGAACAATAAGGCAAAACAAGCATTTGCAATGCAATGGTTCTCGCATTTGCTCGAGTTAGAGCTATTAGCGTTGTAAAATCCTAACTGGCTTTCCTAGCCACATATGTTGAAAATGAAAAGTAAAACAGCTGACATAAGTGAGTCAATTCAAAGCGCCATGGCCACCATGAGCATGAGTGCAAAGGAGAGACATAAAAGGAAAAAGAAGTTCACTCGCATTCAAACATACCAGCAAACATGCAATTATCCATGTAACAGGGTCGGTGTCCAAGGCGGTGACAAAACCGCCCCAAGGAGGGACAAAGAAACCATTTACCAGTGTTAACAAAGGATTTCTGAAAGGAAAGCACAAGAACAAGTGATAGAGACAGGCGTGGTTAAAAGCCCACAGATAGATTACAACAGGTCAAAGCGTGTGTGCACTCAACCTAAAAATTGCACTGACTTCTTTGGAATTAGGTCCAAATTACTGGTTGCAAACACACCCCCACCCCAATCGATCACACACCGGTTCTGGAAAGTGGAGGCACCACATCCCACAACACAAACGCACACACAAAAAATAGGCCATTTCATGTTTGAGATACTCCTGTAGCAATAAACAAGCATTAGCAAAGCCAACAGGCCTTGCCTATGCAAGAGCTATTGGCTTTTCCAATGTATTTTAGCCATGCTCTACACCAGCGTGGCTACTGTTGAGCATAAAAAAGGTGAGTGGAGTGAAGGGGCAGAGAGTTGATTCCCATGAAAGTTTTCAGATTTTCCCCAAGATGGTGATCGCCAACTAGACAGCTGTGCTGTCTGGTAGGCTTTGACCTAAAAAAAAAAAAACTACTCTGAAAAAATTGTATATTTGCTTCATAGGAGCTAAAGTCGCACAATATCAAATGCCTTTAAAAAAAAAAAAAAAAACAAGCAGGAGCTATCCATCTTTTGGGGATAGCCTTTTCTTCTAAAGGCCTATCACCAGGAACAGCTGCGAGGCTTTGTTAGGACGGGGGTGCTGTGGGGGGAGGTGGTCGTAGGGGTGGCGGAGAAAATGTAATAAAAAAATAAAAATATTAGTTACCTGCTTTGCTCCTGCGCTGCCCTTCTCTTGTCGCTGCTGCAGGCACAGCCTCCCAGCCTGCCCTGCACCAATCCTGGCTCTGCTCAGAGCAGCGTCAGGATTGGCTGGGAGCGCCCACCCAGGGCGCTCCCAGGCAGACTGGGAGCCTGTGCAGGGTATGTCCAGCCCAGCAACTACTTCCCCCTTCCAAGCCTATGGATGCACGACAAATTGATAAATAATGAAATAAAAATAGTAATTTGCTTATTACATATTAATAAAGCCAGACAGCGTAAAGTGATGTGGAAGAACTTCAGTAACACTTGATAATAAAAACTACAAAAAAAATGACATGCTGTAGGTGATGGAAACACGTCACCTGTGGGTGATGGTAAAACGTCAAAGTGTCAGAAAACCGGCATTCTGTTAACGCATTAACAGCTTTACAAAAGCAAAGAAAAGAAATGATATAAAGGACATAAGTTAAAGCACTTGTCTTAAGAATGTCGACCACGAACTTAGCAAGAGCAACAGCATTTGCAAACGCAAAAATAAGGCCTATTGCACCTCCGAATTCAGGTCCCAAACTTCTGGAAATTAAATATTACGCCCCGCCTAAAAGTAAATAAATATTCAGTGTGTTATTACTTCCACGGCTATTAACTGCTTCAGAAAACTGGAGCAATGTCTACGACATGCACTTTATTTTAAACGCTGTTTCCAGCAAAAAGGGTTTGGTGCATGGGTTACATTTCTAAGATACTGGTCGGTTACATTCCTGTTAGTCCCATTCCACCCTGGGATGAACAGGCAGCAATCATTGTGCTTATTGCAGAATATTTTGCATTTGTTTTACGGAAATGGCCGCTTTACCATTTCTGCAGAAGGGGCTCTAGGCGAGCTCCTACACAGCAGCAGAATACTCTCGGGTTTGAAGACTGTAAATACACAGAGCCATCTGTGTGACCTGAGAAATGAGAATTTATTCTGTGGCCCAAATGCGACTCATTTCAGAATGTTCACACTAGTTTGCTTCTAGGATATGCTTGAGCCATGCGATTAAAAATACAAAACCCTTAAAAGAAAATAAATCATGATAATTTGCGCTCTAAAAAAAATTACCAGTTGCTAATGTGGAAAGCTCCCATTTCAAAAAAGCTCTAATGAAGTTTGCAGAGCAGCCTGAAAAGATTTAGGGCCTCAAAAAAAGGAGATAAGCAATGCCCTGTGTGTGATGTCATGAGTGCTGGCGGGGAAGGGCCCTAGCGAGAGAGAGAGACTCTGCAATGGGATGAGGGTATATGGTGTTTGTTTAGTAAAATAAGCTTATTTTAGGAGCCCTTTATTTAGTAAGCTTATCTTGGGAGCTGGTACCAGGACAGCACTGGAATGAAGCCAAAACAAATGTCAGCCACATGAAATGCTGCAATAAAAGGCAGGCAGCTACCAGCCCAAAACACGCACACCCACAGTGAAAGGGAACCACCAAAGAAATGTAAAACAAGCATTTGCAATGCAATGGGTCTCGAGGTTGAACTGGACTTTTCTTGCCAATTAAATTAAAAATGAAAAGTAAAGCAATTGACATAAAGCAAGCCGATTCAAAGCGCCATGGCCACCATGAGTATGAGCATGATGGAGAGACACAAAAGGAAAACGAAGTTTCCTCACAGTCAAACGAATCGGCAAACCTGCAATTATCTATGTAACAGGGTTGGTGGCCAAGGCAGTAACAAAAATGCCACAAAGAGGGACAAACATAAAGCAGTTACCAATGAAAACAAAGGATTTTTGAAAGACAAGCCCATGAATGAAAGATAGTAATGGACGTGCAGTGGGTGTGGTTAAAAGCCCAGGTAGATTACAACAGGCCAGAGCCCTTGCACGCTCGACCTAAAAAGGGAAAGAAACAAGCGAACAAAAGATAAAGAGGAAAAAATAATGAAAGAAGTGTGAAAAGAAAGAGAAAAATGAACATTAGAGAAGAAAAGAGATGGTGAGAGAAACAAGCAGCAAAAGAACCACGGCATGTAAATACTGACACATTTCCCACAGACACAGAATGGGAAAACCACTTTGACACTTCTGATCTCAACAAGTAACTTGTTGCTTCCACATACAGACAGGAAAAATAGGGATTCATAGTAAAACGTGAATTGACAGATAAAGACAAGAAAAACACCAGAGAAAGGAAGGAAGAAAGATGCCAAAAAAAATGAAAGGACACATACCCAGTCAAAGGCAAGATCAAATAAATAAGGCAAAGAAAGAATAAAGGGAAGAGAACGCCTAATGAAGAAAAAAGAAAGGAACGCAACAAGGAAAGAAATAACCACGTTTTTGAGAGTTTGAAAGATGGGGAAGCAAGAGGAAGAGGGAAATAAACAAAAGGGAGAGGAGTAGAAATAAACAGTTGAAAGGAAGAGCAAAACTGTTACTGTGTGGATTTTAAGAGCTGGAAAGAGACAAGTGGGGGAGAAAGAAAACATTGAGAGTAAACAGAGTAAAGGAAAGAATGGAGTGAGATAGGTGAAGCAGACCCTCCCAAAAAAGATGGCAGCTAAGAATAGATTTGATTGGCTCCCCCACGTCCTCAAACAGAAGTCAAAGTGGAACAGTAGAGGGCACTGCAGAACAACAGGAGGTGCATTAGCAGAGCTGTAGGTGAACCCCAATACAGCAATTTTGGGGCACTTCAGATCGGGACTGGGGGTATAGACAGAGCTGTGTCCCAGCCCAGTGCTGGAATAAAAGAAAGGCAGCGGGTGAGGAATGAGAAACGAAGCACAGTGTAACTCCTGGTATTGGAATAATGGGGTGCTGCAGGTTAGGGTTGAGGTGCACTCACAGAGCTGTATGTCAGCTGCAATACTGGAATAGTAGCAGGCACACAAGATCAGAAGTGAGGTATGTTAACAGAGCTATGTGTGGAACCTAGTATTGGGGTGCCAGTGTTGCCGAGTGTTAGCCTGAAGGTGCCCTGGTGAAGCTGCGAGTGGGGCCCAGTATGAGAGTGGCATTGCCTCTGAACCACAGAAGCGAGGAGTCCTGAAGGACGTGTGTGAGTCTTAGTACTGAGAAGAAATGTGCACTGAATGTTAGAATTGATGGATTCTGACAGAGCTGAGGTGGTTCCCATCAACAGTGCCATTGGACGTTAAACTTGAGGTGCACTGGCTGAGCTGTGTTTTGCTCTTTTGGGTCCAGTATTGGCGTGGCAGTGGGACTGAAAATTAGAATTGAGCTGCTGTAATGGAACTGTATGTGAGCGGGGTCCCAGTATAGGAAAGGACGTGATCTCGCCTGGGTAGAGCTGAGGTGCACTGATGTAGCTGCGCCTGAGGTCCCAGTACTGGAACAGCATAGAGTACTGACTGTAAGAACTGAGGTGTTCTGGCAGACAGCATGCAGGGGTTTGGGCATGGCTGAGGGGCTTGGAGTGTGTGAACAGAGGTGCACTGATGGACCTGTGCATGAGGTCCCAGTACTGGAATAGCAGAGTGTACTGACTGTAAGAACTGAGGTGCTCTGGCAGACAGCATGTGGGGGTTGTGACATGGGCACAGCCGAGGGGCTTGGAGTGTGTGAACTGAGGTGCACTGATGGAGCTGCCCCTGAGGTCCCAGTACTGGAACAGCAGTGTGTACTGACTGTAAGAACTGAGGTGCTCTGGTAGACAGCATGTGTGGGGTTTTGGCATGGCCGAGGGGCTTGGAGTGTGTGAACAGAGGTGCGCTGATGGGCCTGTGCGGGAGGTCCCAGTACTGGAATAGCAGAGTGTACTGACTGCAAGAACTGAGGTGCTCTGGCAGACCGCTCGTCTGGCGTTATTGGCACTGGTATGGCTGAGGACTTGGAGTGTGTGCATTGAGGTGCACTGATGGAGCTGCACCCGAGGTCACAGTACTGGAGCAGCAGAGTGTACTGACTGCAAGAACTGATGTGTTCTGGCAGACAGCTTTTGTGGGATTCCTGGCATTAGCACGGCTGGGGGCATGAAGTGTGTGAACTGAGGTGCACTGATGAAGCTGCGTCTGAGGTCCCAGTACTGGTGCTGCAGAGTGTACTGACTGGAAGAACGGAGGTGCTCTGGCAGACAGGGTGTGTGGGGTTCCAGGCACTTATATGGCTGTGGGCTGGGTGTGTGTGAACTGAGGTGCGCTGATGGAGCTGCACCCAAGGTCCCAGTACTTGAGCAGCAGAGTGTACTGACTGCAAGAACTGAGGTGCTCTGGCAGACAGCACGTGTGGGGTTTGTGTCACTGGCAAGGCTGGGGGCTTGGAGTGTGTGAACTGAGGTGCACTGACAGAGCTGCACCCGAGGTCACAGTACTGGAGCAGCAGAGTGTACTGACTGCAAGAACTGAGGTGCTCTGGCAGACAGCATGTGTGGGCTTTGTGGCACTAACACAGCTAGGGGCTTGGAGTGTGTGAACTGAGGTGCACTGATGGAGCTGCGCCTGGGGCCCCAGTACTGAAGCAGCAGAGTGTACTGGCTCCAAGAACTGAGGTGCTCTGGCAGACAGCATGTGTGGGGTTCCTGGCACTGTCACGGCTGAGGGCTGAGGGCTTGGAGTGTGTGAACTGAGGTGCACTGATGGAGCTGCACCCAAAGTCCCAGTACTGGAGCAGCAGAGTGTACTGACTGCAAGAACTGAGGTGCTCTGGCAGACAGCATGTGTGGACTTTGTGGCACTAACACAGCTGGGGGCTTGGAGCGTGTGAACTGAGTTGCATTGATGGAGCTGCACCCGGGGCCCCAGTACTGAAGCAGCAGAGTGTACTGGCTCCAAGATCTGAGGTTCTCTGGCAGACAGCATGTGTGGGGTTCCTGGCACTGTCACGGCTGAGGGCTTGGAGTGTGTGAACTGAGGTGCACTGTTGGAGCTGCACCCAAGGTCCCAGTACCGGAGCAGCAGAGTGTACTGACTGCAAGAACTGAGGTGCTCTTGCAGACAGCTTGTGTGGGGTTCCCGGCACAGCTGAGGGCTTGGAGTGAGTGGACTGGGGTGTACTGATGGAGCTGTGCCAGAGGTCCCAGTACTAGAACAGCAGAGTGTACTGATTGCAAGAACTGAGGTGCTGTGGCAGACTGCGCGTCTGCAGTTCCTGTCACTGGCATGGCTGGGGGCTTGGAGTGTGTGCATTGAGGTGCACTGATGAAGCTGCACCCGAGGTCCCAGTACTGGAGCAGCATAGTGTACTGACTGCCAGAACTGAGGTGCTATGGTAGACAGCATGTGTGGACTTCCTGGCACTGGCATGGCTGGGGGCTTGGAGTGTGTGAATTGACATGCATCGATGGAGCTGTGCCCGAGGTCCCAGTACTGAAGCAGCAGAGTGTACTGACTGCAAGAACTGAGGTACTCTGGCAGACAGCGTATGTTGGGTTCTTGGCACTGGCACGGCTGAGGGCTTTGAGTGTGTGAACTGTGGTGTACTGTTGGAGCTGCGCCTGAGGTCCCATTACTGGAACAGCAGAGTGTACTGACTGCAAGAACTGTTGGGGCTCCGGGCACAGCTGGGGGCTTGAAGTGTGGGAACTGCAGTGCACTGATGGAGCAGCACCCTAGGTCCAGTACTGGAGCAGCAGATTGTACTGATTGCAAGAACTGAGGTGCTCTAGCAGGCAGTATGTGTGGGGTTCTTGGCACTGACACAGCTGAAGGCTTGGAGTGTGTGAAGAATAAGTTACTTACCTTTGGTAACGCTTTTTCTGGTGGATACAGTTACTACCTGTGGATTCCTCACCAAAAGAATTCTCCCCTCGCGCCAGCCTCGACTGAAATTTCTTCTAGCTTTGCACGTCGACGATGATGTCACAATCGCCCGACTCAACGCGACGCCATATGATGTCATCCAGGCAATAAGAAGCCCTCGTCGACGTGCAGACGTCAGTTATCACCATTTTTTACGTGCCATAGAGGCAAACGGTTAAACCTAAAGAGTACACATTCATCCAGAATAGATGAAAATAAAAACATTTAATATAAAACTCAGTAAAAATCACAGTTACGAATGCTCAATCCGAGACAGAAATAAATATATATCTATATGTACAATTCCAGTCCAAAATGTCCTTTTCACTATTTTAAATTGCAAAGGAAAAGTATATACAATGAAAACAACCATAAGCATGTGAAAGCTATATACATATATATACAAGTTCAAGGATGCGCACCCAAAGAGATCTTGGCTTGACCAGTCAGGCAACGGGGAGGTGGGTGGGACCGTGAGGAATCCACAGGTAGTAACTGTATCCACCAGAAAAAGCGTTACCGAAGGTAAGTAACTTATTCTTCTGATACTTCGGATACACCTACCTGTGGATTCCTCACGAAAAGAATTGAGTCCCCAAGCAGTATAACCTCCGGTGGTGGGTGCCCGAATGGTCAAACCAAGAAATCTTGCAGCACCAAGCGAGCAAAATGTCCATCCCTCCTGACCTCAGAGTCCAAACAGTAATGCTTGGCAAAAGTATGGAGGGATGCCCAGGTCGCTGCCCTGCAGATGTCAGCCACAGAAACACCTCTAGCCAAAGCTGATGAAGCTGCCTTGGCCCTGGTGGAATGGGCATGAAGCCCCACAGGTGGATCTCTCTTCGCCAAAGAATAGCAGATCTTAATACATAGAATGACCCACCTGGATAGCGTTCTCTTGTGGACCGCTCTACCTTTCCTCTTCCCCACGTATCCAGTGCTCTTCGCGGATCCAGCCGATAGAGCCTCTCCTCCTCCTTGGATGGGTGAGGTGGAGGGTAAAAGGAAGAGAGAGTAATTGACTGCCCCAGGTGAAAGGGTGTAACAACCTTCGGTAGGAAAGCCGCCTTGGTCCTCAACACCACTTTGTCCTTGAAGAAGGAAAGGAATGGGGTTTCTACAGTTAGAACCTGAAGCTCACTAACCCTTCTGGCAAATGTTATTGCCACTAGGAAAACAGTTTTAAATACTAGGAACCGTAAAGAACAAGAGTGCATGGGTTCAAACGGGGCCCCCATAAGAAAAGTTAAAACCAAATTAAGGTCCCACTGAGGCATAACGAATGGCATGGGCGGATACTTATTAGTGAGTCCCTTAAGAAACTTTAAAACAATTGGTGACTTAAAGAAGGATGGTTGATCAGGAAGGCACAGAAAAGCAGATAGTGCAGACAGATAACCCTTAACGGTGGCAACTGAAAAACCTTTCTGTGCTAAATAGAGTGCAAATGACAAAATGTCAGATAAACCAGCTTTTAAAGGATCTAAACTATTCTCTCCACACCAGCTTGTAAACTTAGCCCAACGATTCGCATAAATTGACTTGGTGGAGTGTCGCCTGGCCGATAGAATAACTTCTACCACATCTGGATGGAAAGAAAAGGAACTCAGATTGCCCCGTTCAATCTCCAGGCATGAAGATGCAGGCTCTGGAGGTGGGGGTGTAGAATCTGCCCCTGCGACTGCGAGAGGAGGTCCACCCTGCAAGGGAGACGGAGCGGAGGGCACTGAGAGAGTTGGAGTAGGTACGAATACCACACCCTTCTCGGCCAATCCGGAGCTATTAAGATGACTTGAGCTCGGTCTTGGCGGATCTTCCTGAGAACTCGAGGAATCAAGGGTATGGGGGGAAACGCGTAAAGCAACTGACCCTTCCAGGACATCTGAAACGCGTCCCCCAAAGCTCCTTGCACTGGATACTGGAGGCTGCAAAATAGCGGGCACTGCGCATTCTCTTGAGTTGCAAACAGATCTATTTGTGGATATCCCCACATCCGAAAGATATACAAAACTAGATCTGGATGAAGACGCCACTCGTGGTCGACCGAGCTGCGTCGACTGAGAATGTCTGCACGCACATTCAGGACTCCGGCCAAATGATGTGCAATCAAGCAGATCTTGTGGTCCTGAAGCCAGGACCAGAGCCGAAGAGCTTCTCTGCAGAGAAGATACGGCCCCACTCCTCCCTGTTTGTTTATATACCACATCGCGGTTGTGTTGTCCGTTAGAACCTGGACTGACTGACCGCGAATGGAAGGGAGGAAGGCCTTGAGTGCCAGCCGTACTGCCCGCAATTCTAACAGATTGATGTGTAATTTCTGTTCAACTGGAGACCAAAGGCCTTTGATCTCCAGGTCCCCCAGATGAGCTCCCACCCTAGAGTGGAAGCATCCGTTACCACTGAGGCCACTGGTGGGGGTAGCGAGAACGGCCTTCTTTGAGACAGGTTGTCGACCGCTGCCCACCGTTGAAGATCCACTGCAGTGTCTCTGGAGATCTTTATCGAGTCCTCGAGATCCCCTTTGTGCTGAAACCACTGCCTGCGGATGCACCACTGGAGAGCCCTCATGTGCCAGCGTGCATGAGTGACCAACAGTATGCAAAAAGCAAACAGACCGAGCAGACGAAGGACTTTGAGGATTGGAACTACCGCTCCATTTCGAAACATTGGAATCAAAGCCTGTATGTCCTGAACTCGCTGTGGCGGAGGAAAGGCCCGATTCAATGTTGTGTCCAATACTGCCCATATGAACAGGAGGCGTTGAGAGGGATCTAGGTGAGACTTGGGTACATTGACTGAAAACCCCAGGTCGTACAACAATTGAGTCGTCGACTGGAGATGGCGCCGCACGAGCTCTGGAGTATTGGCTTTGATCAACCAATCGTCCAGATAGGGAAAAACAGCAATCCCCTTTCTTCTGAGCTCTGCCGCTACCACCGCCATCCCCTTCGTGAAGACTCGAGGTGCTGAAGTAAGACCAAACGGGAGGACCGCAAACTGATAATGTTGTGATCCCACCACAAAACGGAGATACTTCCTGTGCGATCTGAGGATCGGAATATGAAAATACGCATCCTGCAAATCGACCGACACCATCCAGTCCCCTTCGTTCAACGCCAAAAGAACCTGTGAGAGGGTCGGAATTTTGAACTTTTCCTGTTTGAGGAACCAATTCAAAATCCTCAAGTCTAAAATCGGTCTTAGCCGACCATCCTTTTTGGGAATTAGAAAGTATCTTGAATAGCACCCTTGACCCCTCTCTTGCTCGGGAACCAACTCTATTGCACCTTTTTGTAATAGGGATAATACCTCCTACTGTAACAGGAGAAGATGATCTTCCGAACAGAAGGATGGCGGGGAGGGAGGGTGGGAGGAAATTCTCGAAAGGGAAGAGCGTACCCCTTCTTCACAATGTCGATGACCCAGGAGTCTGATGTTATGACCTCCCACATTGGAAGAAAAAGGGAAAGTCTCCCCCCTACTGGAGACGAATGGACAGGGAATGGTGGAGGACTACGGCTGCTTTCCTTGCTGCACCCCTCCCGAGGAAGAGTAAGAGGCAGAGTGCTGCAAGGTGGCTCCTCTCGTACGGACTCTGCCCCTGCCCCTGAAGGATCTGTAAGGCAGGGTAGAAGCAGTTTGTTGTGGTCCTTGCAGTCTTCCTCGAAAGGAACCACAACCAAAACCTTTAAATCTGCGAAAGCCTCTAAAGGTGGATGAGGCTGACGTCTGGAGTCCCAAGGATCTAGCTGTTGCTCTGCTCTCTTTAAACCGTTCTAAAGCAGAGTCAGCCTTAGAACCGAAGAGCCTTTCCCCGTCAAACGGGATATCAAGGGGCGTAGCCTGCACGTCCGTCGAGAAGCCAGATGATCTGAGCCAAGACTGCCTTCTAGAGACTATGGTCGTGCCCATAGCCCTAGCCACCGAGTCCGAAGTGTCCAAACCAGACTGGATGACTTGCGTCGCAGCCGCTTGAGCATCCGAAAAGAGTTGCAGCATCTCCTGTGATACATTAGGATGGCCCTTCGCCTCTTCCATAAGGGCATGGATATAACGCCCTAGTATGCATGTGGCATTGGAAGATTTTAGGGCCATACTGCAAGATGAAAATGTCTTTTTAGCAGTATGGTCCATCTTTTTTGACTCCCTGTCCGCAGGGACCCCAGGAAACGAGCCAGGAGAGGATCTGGAGGAACATGATGCTTGGACCACAAGGCTCTCCGGAGTTGGTTGCCTGGAGAGAAACACCGGATCCCCAGGCGCCGTCCTGTAACGCCGAGCCACCGCCCTGTTGACTGCAGCGGTGGATACAGGCTTCATCCAAATATCCTTTATAGGGTCCAGCAGAGCCTCATTGAATGGAACAAGAGGCTCAGCAGAAGCAGATGTTGGATGGAGGACCTCAGTCAACAAATTTCTCTTAACCTCCGCGGTGGGAAGAGTAATATCCAAAAAGCCCACAGCTTTACGAATGACCTTATGGAACGTAGCTGCCTCCTCTGTGATCTCACCAGGAGAAGCTAGATCCCACTCCGGGGTAGTGTCCAGGCCGCTAGCTGAGTCTAGACCCTGGAAGTCACCTGAGGGCTCAACAACTTCTCCTTCCTCCAGGTGTTGCCTTGCGTACTCTTCTTCTTCCAAGAGACGGAGGGCCAGATGCCTTGATCTAAGCCTGGACTCCAAGCCTGGAGTCGACAAGGCGTCAGCCGACGCCGAACACCTTCGTCGGAACAGAGCCTCGGATCCATCCGAAGCCAGAGGCTCCGGCTCCACAGCGATCCTAGACGTCGATGGGATCCGAGGCGAATCTACCGGCGCCATAACAGGTGTAGCCATCCTGGCCGGCGTCGTAGGCATCGGCGCCGCTTCAGATGTAGTAGACATAAATGGGGTGAACGGCGCTGACTTTAAAGACGCCGGAACACCCAAATCGTAGGCCAAAGGACCAGATAGACCTGCGTGACTTCCACCCGGCGCCATGGAAGCAAAGATGTTAAACATAGCGTTCAAAAATGCTGCAGGATCCGATCCCGGAGTCGGGAAAGCCGGGTACTGTTGGTGCTGCACCCGCGCCGGCAAAGCTGCTGAAGAGGGTCCGGGTAACTCCTGGCCAGAAGAACCTTCAGGCTTCTGGAGAGGCTCGACCTCAAAGACCGACCCGGGTGACGTCGGGGTTGTCGGAGGAGGAGGGGTGAAGGTCGGGCTTATCTCCCACGTCGGACGACGCTGAGTCGACGGAGAAGCCGATCTAGACCTGGACCGACCCTTGCTCGATCGCCGCCGAGATCCATGACGGCGCCGAGAGCCACTATGATGGTGGCGAGACCTCGAGGATCTCGACGAAGACTCCCTCCTATGACGCCTCTCTTTCTTCTTCTTGGACCGAGCCAAGAATAACTTCGCCTCTCTTTCTTTGAGCGCCTTAGGGTTCATGCGCTGGCACGAACCGCACGCCTCGACCTCATGATCTGAACTAAGGCACCAGAGGCAGTTATCGTGGGGGTCGGTAACCGACATCCGACCCCCGCATTGGTTACAAGGTTTAAAGCCGGATTTTCTAGGCTGCGACATCGTAACCGTCAGTTGGTAACAGTAGCTCCCTGTGAGCCTTGAAGAAACAACCGTTATTCGGGCACGGACAAAAGGGAACTGACGTCTGTACGTCGACGAGGGCTTCTTATTGCTTCGATGACGTCATGTGGCGTCACGTGGAGTCGGGCGATTGTGACGTCATCGCCGGCGTGCAGAGCTAGAAGAAATTTCCATTGAGGCTGGCGCGAGAGGAGAATTCTTTTGGTGAGGAATCCACAGGTAGGTGTATCCACCAGAACTGAGGTGCACTGATGGAGCTGTGAGTGGGATCCCAGTATGGAGCAGAAGCAGGCAATGTCTCTAAGGACTGCAGGCCCTGGTAGAACTGGGTGCCTTGGCTATAAGCAATTACAGGCGACCCTCTGTCCTTGCTCTTAGCACACAGGGAGGTACACTTGGTAAAGAAGATCCAAGCCAAGGAAGGACCGGAACCGGCAGCTGAGAGAGGGTGCAGAGAGCCCCCAAAGACCAAATGTGACCAAGATTACAGCCTGATTTAAAGGCTTATTTATAGCTAAGCTTAGAAGAAGAATGCTCTGCAAATAAAAAAGGAAGCTTCCCTGGATAGGAGCACGAATAAAGTAAAAAATAAGGTCCACTACGGACCAAATAAGTAGGACAAAGCGTAATTATATGGTAGTTTGTGCCTTCTCCCACAAAGAAGGAGGGACAAAGAGGCATGACTGATCACTAGCAAGCAAGGATTTTTAAATGACACTGAAACTAACATGAAAAAGCGGGAAGCCCATAGAAGAAGTATACTTAAAAGTATACAAGAGGTTATTCACTTACGCTCGACCTAAAAATAGTCCGTAACAGCAACAGATAAAGAAACCAAAGTGGAACAATACAGTAGTAGGTCACTGCTCTGGAACAGTAAAAGGGTAGAGAAAAAGGTAGAATTGACCCTAGGAAGCAAGACTTTTTAAAGGACACTGCAACCAGCATATGAAATGTCTTTAACCCACAATATAAGTATACTTAAGTATACATCAGGTTGAACGCCTAAGCTCGACCTAAAAACGGGAGTAGCAGAATTCTTAATCTCTTGAAAAGAAACAACATAATGAATTTATTAAGGTAGTTTGGGTTTAAATTTCTCTTTACTAAAACTGAAAACTATACTTGACTTTCCCCAAAACGAATAACCTGTCACTGTCTAAAACAAGCATTGGCAAAGCCAATAGTTTTCGCCTATGCAAAATCTATTGGTTTTGACATTTTATGTAGATGTTGAACAGCAGCTGAGCTTCTGTGCAACATGGCTTAAAGAAAAAAAAACACTATGACGCAGTCAGTATTGGCCATGTCATAGCGCTTTTTTTTAAAACTTGAAATCATGTTACATAGAAGGTCAACTACTGCACAACAGGTCAAAAAAAGAGCATTGACCTATGCCTAGAGCACCTATGCCTATAGATTTGGCATAGGTGAAACCTATTGGCTATGCCAATGCTTGTTCCTCTATTAAGGCGTACAGAGCAAGATAGAGCAGCTGCACGCTCAGATCCTACATTTGTTACTCGGATAAAAAAGAAAGCCTTTCTTAATTCTTAAGACACTATTTATCTTTTACTCCCTGTGGCACAGAACTCGTACAAGGTCAGATTTGCAAGTTGTTCCATTAGCCCTCCTGAAAGATATGGGAAACCCCATTCCCTGACTATTATAAATACAAGCAGCAGAAAAAGTACAAAGATAATATGTAACAAATGAGCACATATAAAGTAGACTAGCTTAACCGCAAAGCTACACAGCTCACACTAGTAGAGGCTGACTTCATTGCTATAACATAATTCACACAATTGACCTCTTTCAACATAAAAGAACAAGATAGTTTTAACAAGTGCAAGGCCTGAAACACATATAACACGCCAAACCTATAGCTAAAGTATGCACACTGTGGTTAAGCTCGTTGTCACAGGTGACAGCAAATGAGCCTTTACTTGTCCATTTCTTTTATGTAGGAGATGAGTCTTGCAGGGCACAACCGGTCCTGCTTAAACTTGCAGAAACCAGTGTGACACACAAGAGAACCACTGCTTCAAAGAGTGAGCACCCCAGGAACATGAACAATAACAAAAGGAAACACAGCCAATGAAGTCCTATTACGTTGTAACATGACAACAACTCCTTCTTGGGGCTAAACAACCAGGGGATACCCAAACTGGGGTAATTCAAGCTACAAACGAACCTCTCGGACTTGGGGTAAGAAAGGGGGTTCTGATCAGGATGAAATATATGGGGTTAGCAGTGTGAAACTCCTAGAGGATTTAGGTGCATGTAAAGGGCCTGTTTCTCATGACCAATAACTACACATCTGAGATCGATCACGGACAGTGTCATGGCCTGAACATGGGGATGGTAGTCGCTCATGTTGAAAGAAAGTCCACATTAGCTGAACACTCATTGCTAGCAGAATTAAGAGTACAAAATAACCAGATTCTACTTGAGCACCTACCAGGAAATACGTTTTTGGGGTCAGAAAAACATACTGAGTGGTTAATAACTAATTAAACGAGGAACAGTTGTGTTTGACTTATGACCCTATAGCTTGTTTGATAAGTTAAATATGGGAGTGGTGACACACAAAGGCGTAAGGGAAGGTAAGCAGACAACAGAAACTATGGCAACGCAGACATGCGGAAGAAACCAAGCTGGAAATAGACACACTAAAACCTTTACTCACTAATTTTTTTGCTTACATAAGTTTGATTAAGTTTGTTTCCAGAGTAGCAAGGGGAAAGAAACACCCCTCTATTAAAAGAGGGTGAAAGGAAGGGGGGTTCCACATTTTGTCCATTTAAAAATAAAAAATGCACATCAGATGAATGCATGATGAATTCCCACCTGATGGAAATCAACCCTGCTTAAATGTGATGCATATAAGTACTCCTGTGAATCTAAAGCTGCAAGTAGGGTGTGAAGAGATAATCATACATTATGTACTCTTGTGTTATTTCTTTCCATATATCATGTGTACCAATATATTTTAAAATCAAATATGGATGTTGTTTCTCATTGATTTACAGTGTCTTTTAGCCTCAGTTGTGCTCCTAAAGTTTCATGATTCTGCTACTATCAGAAGCCATTTTATTCATAGTAGTACATTTGCACATATCTGCATAGCATAACCTCATTTTCAGAGTTGCAAATATAAATTCTATATTTCATGCATTGCAGCATTAGGCTACAACTGACCTTTTTCTAGTGAGGGTTCTACTCAGCTGAAAAGGCAAATAGCCCAAGTGTTGCACGGTGGTTTCCACAGAGTGACCTGCTAACCGGCGCTCACGAGTCCTGCTGACTAGGCAGCCCTTTCAGATCACCTTGCAAACGAGCTTTCCTTGAATATGCCATCCAGTGTGGTATGCGTGATTCTTTATTTGGTGAAACAGGAAATGGAGAGTCACCTTGAACACTATCCGGGATAGAGACGCTATGATTAGTTAGTCACCATATCCAGGGTTGGACTGGCCTATTGGGCAATCAGGCAGTACCCACAGACTGGTCTGAAAAGTCAGTGTGTGGGCCAGATTTTGGCTGTTTGTGGGCCTGTCTTATGGTATGGTGCACTAGTTTTTATTGTTAATTTCCCTGATATTAAACCAAACATTGTAGCAAGCTCAAATCCATACAAGTTTCCATTCCTTGCAAAACACTTATACAGCATGTCTTTACAAGTTCTAAACTGCCCCAATTCTCAAACATGGGCCATTTTTTTTAGCTACCTAATTCAATAATTGGGGACACTTTTATTTTGGTGCCTGGGCCTATTTTCACTCCGACCCAGACCATAACACAGTTTGTTCCTGTAATACATGTGACAAGTTCACACCTGAATGCACAAGTTACTGCGAACCACAGAGTGAGAAGTGTTACCAAAGAGCACTAGTGGAAAAACCACCAATATCCACTGCAAGTGGCAGAACAAAGAATGCTCCTGGAGCAATAGCAGATATTGTGATGAGGGAAAAGAAGGAAGAGGACACTGGAGACCATGTGGTAGAAGCTGAGAAGTTCAAAACTCTTCAATTTGCGTTGCACCCTTTTGGACTGACTGAAAATAAAATGCAGAAAAGACAAGACTCTCAAACTTTTGGGATCAGCGCAAATTCATGTTACAGTAACATAATATTTTATGGCAAGACCGGAGGCTCCTATTATGCCTTCTTTTCTTGCTTTTATTTTACAGCAGCAAGTGAAAAACTACAAATCCCATGAGTGCAGAAGAAATCTGCCAATGGGAAACATTCTGATGAACATTAAACAACAACCAATGAACATGGGTGCATGGCATTATGACGTAACTGGACTGTAAGCAGCCCTCTTTTCTTGCTGCTTACAAGCCAGTTAAGTCATATTTTTATCTCCGTTTCGTATCGTATGTTTTAAAAATCTTGTTATTTTATATTTAAGTGTGGTGCTACGCGTGCCTATAACTATTGTGTCCCTCGTGTCTCTTTTGCAGTCGGCAAGTTGCCGCACGTTTGAGAAACAGTTGTTTTATTTCATTTGCCTCGCGCTTCCCACACACGCGCGCCAGCTTTCCCGATGTTTCGCTCTTTCCTCAAGCGTTCGGCCGTTATTGCGGCTCGCGCTTGAGGAAAGAGGAGTTCCCTTCGCGCCGCTTCTACCTGCAGTGTTGTCGGCCGTATTTATAAATAATTTTGTATTTCTTACCGACGCGCTGTTCTGCTGCTCGACAGGGTTCCCCTTATCCGTTAGTGTGTCTGCCTTTCGACAACCAGTAGCTCACACCCCGGGGCGGGGCTTATTTTCTAGTGGAAACTCCCCCTGTATTTTTTGTTAACCCTTAAGCGGCAGTTTGAGCAGCTTGTTAGTCCTTTTTATTACATAATGGAGTCTGGCAGTTCTCCATCTCCTCAAATTGACCAAGAGGAAGTGTCTGCCATTAAACAAGACATTAATCTGTTTATTCAGAATTCCGTACAGCAGGCTGTCAATACCTCTATGAATAAATTAACAAAAAATTTAGAAGGATCAATGTTAAAAATGTTAAATAAGACTTTGGGGGTCATTCTGACCCTGGCGGCCGGTGACCGCCAGGGTCACCGACCACGGGAGCACCGCCAACAGGCTGGCGGTGCTCCCTCGAGCATTCTGACCGCGGCGGTTCCGCCGCGGTCAGAAACGGAAAGTCGGCGGTCTCCCGCCGACTTTCCGCTGCTCGGGGGAATCCTCCATGGCGGCGGAGCGCGCTCCGCCGCCATGGGGATTCTGACACCCCCTACCGCCATCCTGTGCCTGGCGGGTCTCCCGCCAGGAACAGGATGGCGGTAGGGGGTGCCGCGGGGCCCCTGGGGGCCCCTGCAGTGCCCATGCCAATGGCATGGGCACTGCAGGGGCCCCCGTAAGAGGGCCCCACAAAGTATTTCAGTGTCTGCAAAGCAGACACTGAAATACGCGACGGGTGCAACTGCACCCGTCGCACCCCTGCAACTCCGCCGGCTCAATTCTGAGCCGGCGTCCTCGTTGCAGGGGCATTTCCGCTGGGCCGGCGGGCGCTCTTTTGGAGAGCGCCCGCCGGCCCAGCGGAAATGTTTAAATGGCCGCCGCGGTCTTTTGACCGCGGTGCGGTCATTTGTCGGCGGGACCTTGGCGGACGGCCTCCGCCATCCGCCAAGGTCTGAATGACCCCCTTTATCTTCCCAGTCTGCAGGGGTTTGCAGTCAGCGCCTTTCCCCTAAATCAAAAGCTGTACAAAAATTGGCGCTAAAGACTGGTGAGGCTCCCTCACCCATGGCAGAGGACGCGGTTCCTCAAAAGACTCCAATTAAGGAGATTAATACGTCTAATGGTACATCTCTTAAAAGAAAGGCTAAAGCTAAACATGTCATATCCCCTCTGATAATTTCCTCTATCCCGGATACCGACGACGATGTACCTAATACAGATTCAGATGTCGACCCATCTGGTCATGATGACGTGAGCTCTTCACCCCATTACCAAAAAAATTTAAATCCTCTGTCCCGGATACCTCTAATCCTATTTTAGATTCCGAAGGCGTACCCATGTTTGATCCCTCATTTATTTTACACCCTAATTCCACGGAATGGTATCCAGCAACTCATGTTAGAGATTACGTTTCAGCCAAGATTTTTAGCTCTTTAGATAAACAAACTCGGGCTAAACTCAGATCCGAGTGCCCCCGTCCCATTTTGGCGCACAAGTTTTCCACTACACCAGTTTTGGATCAACCCATCCTGACATTCTTTTCCAAATTTGGCAAAGATCCTAGAAAAGGTAATGATAAAGCCTGGTCTTCCTGCCAGGATAAACTTTTAGACGTTATTGGTCCTCTTACCTGGATTTTTGACATGGCCGAGTCGGCCAGGATTGATGGGTCTTTTATCGATCCCGAAGAGTTGTCATTATGGGTACAGAGATCGTTTTGTCTTCTGGGAAACGCGAATTCCGCTATATCCCAGGAAAGACGCAAGGGCATTCTCCTTAAACTGGACTCCAAACTGGTTCATCTCGCCTCCCTTCAACCTCAAGTCAAAACTGAAGGTTTTTTATTTGGAGAAAATTTCATTAAAGAAATAGGCAAATACGTCGCTACGTTCACTTCGCTTGACAAAGCTCAACAATCTTTAAAGAAAGTGTTTCATCAGCGGGTTTTTGTCAGGGCCGGCAGAGGCAGGAGCCGCTTTGCCGGCCGATCCTATTATAACCAAGGTTCCCGTGGCAACTTCAACGCAGGATACCGAGAGTTTAGACCTCAATTCTACCCGCAAAGATCCAGAGGATTTTGTTCCAGAGGATTCAAGAATAATAGAAATGCCAATCAAACAGGTAAATCTTTTTCCTTCTCGCTTTCCCGTGGGCGGACGGATTTGTCATTTTCTTCCAAATTGGCTATTGATTACCTCAGATCCTTGGGTTCTCAGTACAGTTCAGGGTTATATGATAGAGTTTTATTCAACTCCAACACAGTACATTGTCCCTCCACTTCCTCAATTTTCTACAGATATGTCCGCTCTTATTTCTTCGGAGGTTCAGTCCCTCCTCCAGAAACAGGCTATTGCTCTCACTCATCCAGATCCCACAGGTTTCATCAGCTCTATTTTTCTGGTACAGAAGAAAAACAAGAAAATGCGTCCTGTTATCAATCTCAAGCTTTTCAATCAGTTTGTGGTTTACCGCCACTTCAAGATGGAAACCATTCTCCATCTCAGAGACTCTCTGTTGAAGAACGACTGGATGGTTCGACTGGACCTACAAGACGCCTACTTGGTTGTACCGATACATCCAGATCACAGAAAGTTTCTCCAATTCCAATGGCTCAATCGTTTCTTCCACTTTACATCTCTTCCTTTCGGTCTATCATCAGCTCCATGGTGCTTCACCAAACTTTTGAAGCCAGTGGTTGCTCACCTCAGAGCCCAAGGTGTGAGACTCTTCATTTACTTAGACGATATTCTCATCATGAGTCAATCACCAAATCTGCTCAAAGAGCATCTCAACATAACATGTTCTCTCCTATCGGACTTGGGTTTCATTATCAACAAGGAAAAATCTCTTCTTCTCCCTTCCCAAAATATAGAATTCTTAGGTTTCCTCATAAACTCTGTTTCGGCCAATCTTTGTCTTCCCTCTGCAAAAATAAAGTCTATAAAGTCAGAGATTCTTCAAGTTCTACGCCATTCTCTAGTCTCCCTAAGGTCTCTTGCTCGTATCGTCGGGCTCCTATCCTCTTCCATACAAGCCATATTTCCAGGTCCCTTGCATTACCGGGCTCTTCAACGTCTAAAAATTCAGCATTTCCGAAAAGGGCTTTCTTACGCAGATGTTATTCCTCTAGACTACGACTCCCGTACAGAATTACAATGGTGGACAGACCATTTAGATGCTTGGAACGGAAGAGCTATCTTTCCATCAGCCCCAGATCTTGTATTAGAGTCAGATGCAAGCCTAACAGGCTGGGGGGCCCGCTGTGGCTCAATCTCGACTGGAGGTCTATGGTCGTTAGAGGAGTCCAGATTGCATATCAACTGTTTAGAGATGCTTGCAGGCTCCTTTGCGATCAGAAGCCTTGCAAAGAACAGGGTCAGTTGCGCTATTCTTCTCAGAATGGACAATATTTCGGCGGTTCGATACATAAAACATCTCGGAGGAACAAGATCCAAACCCCTGGCAGAATTAGCAAAGAGCTTTTGGGAATTTTGCCTTATAAACCATATTTCGGTTCATGCAGAATATCTTCCAGGAAATCTCAACTCGGTCGCCGATTGGCACTCTCGCCATCTTCACGACTCGAGCGATTGGATGCTTCATCCCTCGATCTTTCGTTTCCTTCAAAACAAATGGGGTCCCATGATGATCGACTTGTTCGCATCTCGTCTCAATTCACAACTTCCCCAATTTTTCAGTTGGCACCCGGATCCTTTGGCTTTGGCCACAGACGCATTCCTTCAAGACTGGTCCATGTTCCTCTCCTACGCTTTTCCCCCCTTCGTCATGATCAGCAGGGTCTTAGCTCAGGTCCGACGCCAGCAGGCTACTTTAATTCTCGTTACACCTTTCTGGCAGTCTCAGATTTGGTTTCCAACCCTTCTGGAATTAACTACAGACTTTCCTTTCCTCATTCCCTCTTTCCCAGAACTCCTTTTAGATCCTCTCCAACGTCCCCACAGTCTCATCCTCGACAACGTCCTCTCCCTTTCTGCATGGAAAATTTCTGGGGTTCCAGAAGTTTCCCTCTCATTTCGGCACAAGCTTCAGAATATATCAGACAATCCTGGGCTCCTGGAACATCGAAAGCTTATAAGTCAGCTTGGGCTTTATGGCACAGCTGGTGTTTGGGAAAACACATTGATTCCCTTTCAACAGATGTCTCCTTTATAGTAAATTTCCTCGCAGCTGAAGCCAGTAAGGGCAAAGCTTATCGTACTATCAATCTATACAGATCAGCCATTTCTTCTCATCATAATTTCGTCAACGGGAAGCCTGTGGGCGAACATCCACTGATTTGTCGTCTTCTGAAGGGAGTAAAGTTTGCCAATCCTCCATTACCTAAATACAGGTTTTTATGGGATGTTAATATTGTTTTACATTTTTTCCTTTCATGGCCTGATAATTCCTCCCTTTCTTTGAAAATTTTGTCTGCTAAACTCACCATGCTATTGTGTCTTGTTTCTATTAAACGAATTTCTGATGTTAAAGCCTTAGATATTACTGCAAGACAGTTTACTCCGTCTGGTGTAATGTTTACTGTGTCTCGTAGAACCAAAACAAATCTTCACTCTGTGTTCTATCCATATTTTCCTGACCACCCCAAATTATGTGTTGCTCGATGTTTAAAAGCTTATGAACTTATGACTGCACATCTAAGAACGTCCTCATCACATCAATTGCTTATTTCCTTCAGGAAACCTCATAAACCAGTGGCGTCGCCGACCTTGGCTCGCTGGGTTAAATGGATAATGTCATTGGCTGGTATTGATACTTCTATTTTTGGGGCTCACTCTTCCAGAGGTGCGATGGCTTCTAAAGCCTTTTGGACAGGTTCTCGTCTTGAGGACATTCTTAGATCTGCAGATTGGTCTAATGACAATGTTTTTAGAGTATTCTATTGTAAACCAGTAAATAATGTGTCTTCAAATGTTGTTAATTTGCTTTAAACTCGCATAATAGGAGCCTCCGGTCTTGCCATAAAATGTAGATTTTCCTAGTTTTAATGACGGAAAGTCTTAATTTTATTAAAGACACGGAGGCGAGTATTATCCCACCCTGGTGTAGTAACTACTGTCACATTTTTTCTTTCCCATCCCTTTAGTGTCAATAGCGTCTGTCCAACCTGCTACATAATCGTTACACTCAGGATGTGGAGAACCCTTCAACATCTGCCATATCGCCTTATCCTCTGCTCTGCCTGGCGGATCATCATTGTGCTTCTCTTCATCATCAGTTTCCTGGACTCATGAACTTTTGCTCTGAATTGTTATCGTTTATTATGGCTATTCTCATTTTGGCTTCAATTGTTCCTTTATTTCGTTCTAGCTGACGTGTTTTAGCGCAAGAAAAGAGGGCTGCTTACAGTCCAGTTACGTCATAATGCCATGCACCCATGTTCATTGGTTGTTGTTTAATGTTCATCAGAATGTTTCCCATTGGCAGATTTCTTCTGCACTCATGGGATTTGTAGTTTTTCACTTGCTGCTGTAAATTAAAAGCAAGAAAAGAAGGCATAATACTCGCCTCCGTGTCTTTAATAAAATTAAGACTTTCCGTCATTAAAACTAGGAAAATCTACATTAGTGATGCCAAACCACGGGGGCGTCAAAACTAGAACTGGAGTTGTGAGAAATGGAGAAAAATAGCCAGAAGGCACGTACGAGAATAAGGGTAGGGTGCTGAGAGGGTGCGTAGGGAAGAGAGGGAACAGCAAAACACGAAGAATGAGTCGAAATGATGTTTATTTATTTTAAATGAATTTCTAAACACTGTGCGATGACACTGACAGCAAAATATGCTGTTTTGAGGAGGTTGCTGTGTTTATATTTATGAGATGGGTTCCAGTGGGAGCCAAAACAACCAGGTGTATAAACACAACAGAAACAATTCCAGGTAAATAGGCCTCGCCACTGCCGCCCACCTGCCTGGTTTGTGGTGGGTTCTAAGTCTGTGGTTTCTACCCGTTAAAGCAATGGGCCACTGAATGACACGTTACAGTAGATATATTTTCGACGCCTCGTCAGGCGTAGTAAGCGCTATAGAAATACTATATTATACTTGTATGTTTGCCCAATTAGATCAAATTCACAATCAGAAATCAATAATTTGTAAAAGAAAGAAGAGCTACCATATTTTAAGTGCTTCAAACTGTTATGCAGCGGAGGAAGGAGCTTTCACGCAGGCCGTGAATTATATGTGACTGAACTTCACACAGCAAAAGCACGACTGAACCTGGAAGGTGGGGGGCACCTCTGAATCAGCATGCACCAGGACGGATCCTTTCATCCCTTTCTTAGAGGTTCACTTTCTAGTCACCCATTTGTTTCCTGTCCTCTTTCTACTCGAGTGATTTAGTAAAAGGCTCGCGCTTCTCCCCGTGACTGTCGGTCTGTCCCGTCCATGAAATGCTTGATGAGGAGTAGGCAGGAGGGTTGGGTGGATGGGAAGGAACGGGCCGGTTTGCTGGTTCTGTGTATAATACCCCTGGATGCATGAATGAGTAATGCATGCCAGGGGCGGGCATGGGTAGTTCCAGCCTATGACAGAAAGAAACAGTGAGAACATCAATAGGACTTGTTACAGGTTATCAGAGCTACGAGCGAGCAGATGCTCCAGAGCCCAAGTAGCTCGCCGTGATCGTATAGTGGTTAGTACTCTGCGTTGTGGCCGCAGCAACCTCGGTTCGAATCCGAGTCACGGCATTGCGGGTGGCAATGTCACGGCAGTTGGGCGAGATTTTTAAATCACACGTTAAAAGTATCTGGAGGGTAAGGGTTGATAGAGTGCGCTCTGAAACCGTTAGAGGTGCTTGTGAATTAGGGAATACACATTTCGATATTATTTGAGCAGGCATGCCAGTTTTTTAGATCCTTGTTTTACTAGCTTGGGGAGAGAATCTGTTATGTAAACAATTTGTGTGGATAGCAGCGGTAGACATTATTCACGAAAAGGAAAGAATTGGAACCTTAGCAGAAGTGGTGTCTACCAGCGCTCGCTTTAAACCTACTTGTGTTTTAGGTTTATGTCACAGCTGAGATTTTGAATAGTCAGTGTAAGAAGACCTCCTTCTTTCTGCCGAAAACAGTCTTTGTTTGTACTATAACCATTCAGTTCATTGCTGTCTGTTGTAGGTGATGTCTATGATTGTTCTCGCCATGTTTACCTGTTTAAACTGCTTCTGTATGGCGGTTCTATTCTTGTCAACCTTAGACATACTACATGACAAACTCACCTCGTGTTTTGTGGTTCACTTTTAACAGAAGTTCAGGCAGATTTGAAAGCTTGTGAAGCATTGGTGGTTCAGTGGTAGAATTCTCGCCTGCCACGCGGGAGGCCCGGGTTCGATTCCCGGCCAATGCAGCAGCTTTTATTTTATATCGCATTTTGGAAGTATTATAAACTGGAGCTAAAAAGAATATGTATGTTACCGGTTGATAGGGTGCGTTTTGAAGCCGATGGAGGTGCTTGGAGTGCTACACTCGACAAATAGGGTATATGTTGCTTTTGAAATAGGGAATACAGTATTTGGATAATATTTGCTCAATGTCATGCCAATTTTTTAGAAAGAATCTGTTATGTAAACATTAATTTGTGTGGATAGCAGCGGTAGACATTATTCACGAAAAGGAAGGAATAAACCTTTCCGCTACCTTCGATATACAACGACCAGTTAGTTACCTTGCAAAGCAGATCTGTTTGGGGCTGTGAAAGCTTGTTTATGTTAAAATCTGCAAATGAGACAGTAGATAGTGGATGACGTGGAAATTGTGTATCCATGCAGAGAAGCAGATCCCTGTTTATCCAGTGGCTAGGTATAGTGTTTTCAATTTTTGTCACCAATTTGGTTGTCTTGATATGAAACCCACTGCAAGTTTTAATAATTTTCTCTTTCCAGCTGATTACTTGTATTGGATGCATTTGTTTAATTTAGATGCAGTTTAATCGAGCGAACCTTAGCTTATGCATCTCAGCTCTGTTAAAAGAAGCCTTACTATGCAGGGTGTTGCCCATATTTATACTTTTTTAGCACCGGATTTGCGCTGCTTTTTGACGCAAAAGCGGCGCAAATGTAGATTTTCCTAGTTTATGACGGAAAGTCTTAATTTTATTAAAGACACGGAGGCGAGTATTATGCGTTTCTCTTCTCGCTTTATTAACACAGCAGTCAAGAAGAAACTACAAATCCCATGGTACCAACACAGGGAACCAATGGGATTAAAAACGTAGTACATAACATATTGACCAATAGAAACACCCCCGTGCCATTATGACGTCACTTGACTGCAAGCAGCCCTCTTTTCTTGCGAATGAAGTCAATTGTAGAATAGTAACGGAAAAATAGAACAAAGAATAAACAAAGCCATCAGGAAAGCAAAAACATCGGAAGAAAAATCCAAAATCCTACAAAGGAAGGAGTGGTCCATTAAAACAGGAGAATACGATCCTGTGCATGTCCTGAACGAAGTCTTCTCAAAGTATGGAGAAAACGTACTAGGACCCTGGTTGAGCGGCTGGAACTGTCGCTGAAAGAAAGGGAGGGAGAAACAATGTTTAAACTAGTGGTGGGATAATACTCGCCTCCGTGTCTTTAATAAAATTAAGACTTTCCGTCATAAACTAGGAAAATCTACATTTTATGTCAAGAACGGAGGCTCTTATTATGCGAGTTCAAAGCATATTAATTACATTTAACGAAACATCATCAACAGGTTTACAATAAAAAACTCTAAAGGTATTGTCATTAGACCAGTCTGCAGACTTCAGAATATCCTCTAAACGGGAACCTGCCCAGAAGGCTTTGGAGGCCATAGCCCCTCTTGTAGAATGAGCTCCAAATCTGGAGGTATCGATACCCGCTAGGGACATAATCCACCTAACCCATCGAGCTAAAGTAGCAGACGAAACCGGTAGATAGGGTTTCCTAAAAGAAATAAGAAGTTGGGAGGAGGATGTTCTGAAATCTGCAGTTTTTTGTTCATACACTTTAAGACATTGGCCCACACATAATTTGGGCTGCTGCGGGAAATAAGGATAAAAAACTGACGATAAACTGGTCTTGGTGCGTCTTACAACCGAAAATAGCACCCCCGAAGGGGTGAACTGTCGGTTGGAGACGTCCAGAGCTTTTACATCTGATAAACGTTTGATGGAAACTAGACACAATAACATTGTTAATTTAGCAGATAACATTTTTAGAGACAAAAAAGGATTATCCGGTAATGAAATCAAATATTTTAGAACAATATTAACGTCCCATAATTGATTATATTTGGGTAAAGGAGGTTTGGAAAATTTTACTCCCTTTATTAATCTGCATACCAGTAGATGTTCGCCTATCGGTTTGCCACGAACATGTATATGGTTAGAAGAAATAGCCGACCTATAAAGGTTAATGGTACGGAAAGCTTTACCTTTACTAGCTTCTGCAGCCAAAAAATTAACTACAAAAATTACATCCGCTGAAAAGGGATCAAGGTGCCTTTCCAAACACCAGCCGTCCCATAAAGACCAGGCTGATTTATAGGCTTTCTTTGTACCTGGGGCCCAGGAATTTGAGATGTATTGGGAAGCTTCTGACGAAATGAAAGGGAAAGATTGGGAATTCCTGAGATCTTCCAGGCTGAAAGGGTGAGGATGTTGTCTACAATGAGGGGATGAGGACGCTGGAAAGGGTCCAGCAGTAAGTCTGGGAAGGACGGAATTAACAATGGAAAATCTATTGAGAGTTCCAGGAGGGTAGGGAACCATACTTGGGCCTGCCAGAACGGTACAATGAGGATAAGAGAGGCCTGTTGGCGTCTGGCGTGAGCAAGAACTCTGTTGATCATGATAAAGGGGGGAAAGGCGTAATTGAGGGAAAGAGACCAATCTTGTGAGAAGGCATCTGATGCCAAAGCTAAGGGATCTGGGCGCCAGCTGTAAAATTGGGGAAGGTGAGTGTTCAGTCGAGATGCGAACAGATCTATGGAAAAAGGACCCCATAAGGACTGAATCTTGTGAAAAATTGAAGGGTGTAATCTCCAGTCGCTGGAGTCTCGGAGATGGCAAGAATGCCAATCCGCGACTGAATTGAGAGCTCCTGGAAGGTACTCTGCATGAACCGAAAGATGGTTTGAAAGGCAGAATTCCCAAAAACTCTTGGCCAAATCCGCTAGAGGTTTGGCTTTTGTGCCTCCGAGATGGTTTATGTATCTTACTGCGGAAATATTGTCCATCCTGAGGAGTATTGCGCAATGCACTTTGTGTTTTGCTAGGCTTCTGATTGCAAAGGAGCCGGCAAGCATCTCTAAACAATTGATATGCAATTTGGACTCCTCGGAAGACCATGTACCTCCAGTCGAGATGGGACCACACCGGGCCCCCCAGCCTAGGCGACTTGCATCGGACTCTAATACAAGATCTGGGGCTGACGGAAAAATACTTTTCCCGTTCCAAGCATCTAAATGGTCTATCCACCATTGAAGTTCTGTGCGGGACTCCACGTCTAAGGGAATGAAGTCGGAATATGAAAGACCCTTCCTCAAGTGTTGGATCTTTAGTCTTTGAAGAGAGCGGTAATGGAGGGGACCTGGAAAGATTGCCTGAATGGAAGAGGACAGTAGGCCTACTATTCGAGCCAATGTCCTGAGAGATATGAGAGAACTGCGAAGGACTTGAAGAATCTCTGACTTTATGGATCTTATTTTTGTGGAAGGTAGGAGCAGGGTTGCCGAGATAGAATTGATTTGAAATCCCAGAAATTCTATGACCTGGGAAGGTACTAGGAGAGATTTTTCTCTGTTTATGATGAAACCTAGATCCTCTAGAAGGGAGCAGGTTGTTTGTAAATGGAGAAGGAGAGATTGGGGAGACTGACTCAAAATTTGAATATCGTCTAAGTAAATTAGGAGCCTTATGCCCTGGGACCTTAGAAAAGCCAACACGGGTTTCAAGAGCTTGGTGAAGCACCAAGGGGCAGATGATAGCCCGAAGGGTAGAGAGGTAAAGTGATAAGTCTGGTCGAGCCAGTGGAACTGAAGGAATTTCCTTGACTCTGGATGTACAGGAACTACTAAATATGCGTCCTGTAGATCCAGTCTGACCATCCAGTCGTTCTGAAGAAGTATATCTCTGAGGTGGAGAATTGTTTCCATTTTGAAATGTCTGTATACTACAAATCGGTTGAAGTGTTTTAGATTGATGACTGGACGCATCTTTTTGTTCTTCTTTTGAACAAGGAAAATTGGGCTGGTAAATCCGAAAGGATGAGGCTGGGTGATTGAAATTGCTTGTTTTTGCAAGAGAGAATTTACTTCAAGAGATATTAGATGAGTCATTTCTGTGGAAAACTGGGGTAGAGGAATGTAGGACGTTTGTACTGGGGTAGAATAAAGGTCTATGATGTAACCTTGTACAGTATTTAGCACCCACACATCCGCAGTAATTGTTAACCAATTTGAAAGAAAATGGAAGATGCGACCCCCTGTTGGAAAGAAACCAACCTGGGAGCTTACCTGTGGGATTGGTGGTTTTGTTGTGTCTGAAGGATCTGGCACGATAACCTCTGCCGCGTTGGGGGTAGAATTGAGGTCTAAAGTCTTGTTGGTAAGAACCGTAGTACCCTCTGGAGCCTTGGGTGGCGGTACCTCGGCCGGTAAAGCGGCCCCTGCCTCTACCGGCCCTAGCAAAAACACGTTGACTGAACATCTTTCTCATGGACTGTTGTGCCTTGTCCAAGGAGGTGAATGTAGCAACATATTTTCCCAGGTCTTTGATGAAAGAGTCTCCGAAAAGTTGTCCTTCGGTGTGAGTTTGAGGTTGAACCGTTGCCAAATTAATAAATTTTGGGTCTAATTTTATAAGGAGGCCCTTGCGTCTCTCATGTATAAGGGAGGCATTAGCATTGCCCAGAAGGCAAAAACAACGCTGTACCCACAACGATAGTTCTTCAGGGTCTAAAAAGCTACCATCTAGTCTAGCCTGTTTCAACCATGTCGAAAATTCTGGTAAGTGGACCAATGACGTCCAACAATTTGTCCTGACAGGACGACCATGCCTTATCTACCCCTTTGCGAGGGTCTTTACCTTGCTTATTGAAAAAGGTTAGTATCTGCTGATCAATGTAAGGAGTAGAAGTAGCCTTGTGAGGGAGCACTGGCCGAGGGCACTCTGATTTGAGTTTGGCTCTAGTTTGTTTATCAAGTGGAGAAAATAATTTTTGAGCCACGTAACGACCAACATGGTCTGCAGGGAACCATTCTGTGGAATTGGGACGAAGAATGTGGGAAGGGTCAAACATGGGGAAACCCTCTGCATCAAAAAGGGGGGGGGGAGAAACAGAGGGAACTTTAGGTTTCTTGGGAGGAGGTGGTGAAAAAGAATCAGTATCGTCTTTATCAGAGGCCACGTAGTCAGAATCCGCATCAGGGATATCTTCATCGGAGTGGAAACAATGGGCGTGGGGAGGAAAATATTACGTTGTTTAGCTGTCCGTTTCAATGAGGGTTTGGGGACCATATTATTATTCTCGTTGGCAGGAGCCTTTTGAGGAACCGCGTCCTCTGTCATGTGTGAGGTGAACTCACTTTCTGTTTGCGTCAAACCCATAGGGTTGACAGGCTGGCGTAGACTGCATTCCCCCGCAGACTGGGCCGAAGATTTAGATAAAAAATTTGAAAAATTTGACTCTAGGTTTTTTGATAATTTTTGCCTGTTGGACAGAGTTTTTAATAAAGTTCCGAAGTTCATTTCTGAGATCTTCTATATCACTGGGTACGCCTTGTTCTCCAGAAGATGTATGAGTTTCCATGTCAGGGTTTCCTCTTTCAAATTTTCTAATAAGAAGGAAAAACTCCTGAAAATAAAGAGCTTGAAATAATAGAAATTGCCTTCTGGCAAAATTCAGACAACCGGGGGTTAATGTGAGAAGAAACTGTGGCTGAACTGATGAGGGAAAACAACCCCTCCCACTCGAGGGTGGGCTAAAGAAAGGTGTTGCCGGTAGCAGACGAGGGAGATAAGGGAATCCCTTGTTTGCGGCGTGAAGACGGCTTTTCCGGTCGTTGAATAGCGGTAAGGAATGCGCGAGTTGAAGTCGGGGTCCTCGCTTCAGGAAAAAAACGAATGACGGTTAATTCCTAGACGCAAGGGAAACCCTGAGCGCGTCGCGCGCGCACAAAGCCATTTGTTTTCCTGACCTCGGAGCAACGAAGTTGCTACCCGAGGGCAGAAAAATGAACGTGAGCGCGGGGAAACGCTTAAAGAAGGTAATGCGGCAAACTTGCCGACAACATAACATTTACAATAGGAAAGAATAATTTGAATATGACACACAATTATATTATAAAAACGTCAATAGCATTGGAGGAAAGAAAAGTGAACTTATCTTGACTGCAGCAGCAAGAAAAGAGGGCTGCTTGCAGTCAAGTGACGTCATAATGGCACTGGGGGTGTTTCTATTGTTCAATATGTTATGTACTACGTTTTTAATCCCATTGGTTCCCTGTGTTGGTACCATGGGATTTGTAGTTTCTTCTTGACTGCTGTGTTAATAAAGCGAGAAGAGAAACGCATAATAGGAGCCTCCGTTCTTGACATAAAATTTACAAAATACAATAGTATTTTGTAAGATTGCGCTGTTTTTGCGTCAAAAAATGACGCACACGCGGTGCTAAAAAAGAATAAATATGGGTTATTCTTGTGAATCTCAGACATAATAGGAGTTTGAAGAGCTCGGCTGGTCTTTTTTTTCCTCATTAAAGGAAGCTCGAGCAGGAGAGCAAATATGCCACGTATTATTGGTTCAGTGGTAGATTTCTGACCTGCCATGTTGGAGACTCGGGTTCAATGCCTGCCTACTGCTGGTGTCAGTTTTATTTTTTAATTTTATTTCACAATTTTGAAGTATTATACACTAGAGCTGAATGCAGCCTTTAGCTAAATGATTGCGACACACACGCAATAAATATACTAGTTTTATATTGACTTGAAAAGGGAGCAGTCCAGCAAATCCGTCGTTGACAGCAAATGTAGGAGCACCTCCCACGCCAATACAGATAAATAATTCTACAGTTCATGCCACGTCTTGATGTTGGTGTGTACTAATTCTTTCACTCTGCAGCGACCTCTCTGGCTCCGTGTTCTTTTGTAGTTAAAGCCAGAGCTACAGATTTGTTTAACCCCTTAGCTGCCAGGCCTTTTCCCCCTCCTGTGCCAGGCCTTTTTTTGCCTATTTGGAGCAGTTCGCGCTTAGGCCCTCATAACTTTTTGTCCACATAAGCTAACCAAGCCAAATTTGCGTCCTTTTTTTCCAACATCCTAGGAATTCTAGAGGTACCCAGACTTTGTGGGTTCCCCGGAAGGAGGCCAAGAAATTAGCCAAAATACAGTGAAAATTTCGTTTTTTTTAAAAAAAATTGGAAAAAGTGGCTGCAGAAGAAGGTTTGTGGTTTTTCCCCTGAAAATGGCATCAACAAAGGGTTTGCGGTGCTAAACTCAGCAGCTTCCAAGATTTCAGGAACAGGCAGACTTGAATCAGAAAACCGAAGTTTTCAACACAATTTTGGCATTTTACTGGGACATACCCCATTTTTGCAATTTTTTGTGCTTTCAGCCTCCTTCCAGTCAGTGACAGAAATGGGCATGACACCAATGCTGGATCCCAGAAACCTAAACATTTCTGAAAAGTAGACAACATTCTGAATTCAGCAAGGGGTCATTTGTGTAGATCCTACAAGGGTTTCTTACAGAAAATAACAACTGAAAAAGAAAAATATTGAAATTGAGGTGAAAAAAACATCAATTTTTCTCTACGTTTTACTCTGTAACTTTTCCCTGCAATGTCAGATTATCGAAATCCATATACCGTTAAGTCTGCTGGACTCCTCTGGTTGCGGGGATATATAGGGCTTGTAGGTTCATCAAGAACCAGAGGAACCCAAAGCCAATAAATGAGCTGCACCCTGCAGTGCGTTTTCATTCTATACCGGGTATACAGCAATTCATTTGCTGAAATATAAAGAGTAAAAAATTGCTATCAAGAAAACCTTTGTATTTCCAAAAAGGGCACAAGATATGGTGTTGAGGAGCAGTGGTTATTTGCACATCTCTGAATTCCGGGGTGACCATACTAGCATGTGAATTACAGGGCATTTCTCAAATAGGTGTCTTTTTTACACACTCTCCTATATTTGGAAGGAAAAAATATAGAGAAAGACAAGGGACGATAACACTTGTTTTGATAATCTATGTTCCCCCAAGTCTCCCGATAAAAATGATACCTCACTTGTGTGGGTAGGCCTAGCGCCCGCGACAGGAAACGCCCCAAAGCGCAACGTGGACACATCCAAATTTTTGAAAGAAAACAGAGGTGTTTTTTGCGAAGTGCCTACCTGTAGATTTTGGCCTCTAGCTCAGCCGGCACCTAGGAAAACCTACCAAACCATTTCTGAAAACTAGAGACCTAGGGGAATCCAAGGAGGGGTGACTTGCGGGGCTCGGACCAGGTTCTGGTACCCAGAATCCTTTGCAAACCTCAAAATTTGGCTAAAAAAACACATGTTCCTCACATTACTGTGGCAGAAAGTTCTGGAATCTGAGAGGAGCCACAAATTTCCTTCCACCCAGCGTTCCCCCAAGTCTCCTGATAAAAATGATACCTCACTTGTGTGGGTAGGCCTAGCGCCAGCGACAGGAAACGCCCCAAAGCGCAACGTGGACACATCCCATTTTTGGAAGAAAACAGTGACTACCTGTGGATTTTGGCCTGTAGCTCAGCGGGCACCTAGGGAAACCTACCAACCCTGTGCATTTTTGAAAACTAGAGACCTAGGGGAATCCAAGATGGGGTGACTTGTGGGGCTCGGACCAGGTTCTGTTACCCAGAATCCTTTGCAAACCTCACAATTTGGCTAAAAAAACACCCTTTCCTCTCATTTTGGTGACAGAAAGTTCTGGAATCTGAGAGGAGCCACAAATCTCCTTCCACCCAGCGTTCCCCCAAGTCTCCCGATAAAAATGATACCTCACTTGTGTGGGTGGGCCAGGTGCCTGCAACAGAATAAGGCCCAAAACTTGAAGAGATAGAAGGGATAGCACAGCAAGTTTATAAGGGCATATTCTTTTATACATCTTTAGATGGACTCTGCTTTGGGGACCCACATAAGTGAGGTGTCATTTTACTTGGGAGACTGAGGGGAAAACTGGGGAGTAGGAATTTTGTGCTGGAGCGGTGATCCTACTAAGAAAAGTCAGGAAAATATGCTTTTTTATGCAAATTTTGAGGTTTACAGAGGAGTCTGGGTAAGAAAATGTTGGGGGAGCCACGCAAGCCACACCTCCCTGGACTCCTTGGGGTGTCTAGATTTAAAAAATGTCTGGGTTTTGTAGGTTTCCCTAGATGAAGGCCGCACCCAGGACCAAAAACATAGATGGGCCCTCCCCCCCAAAAACAGGTATTTTTGTAATATATCATATTGATGTGTGCACATACGTCCGTGATGTGCCAAACACTAAAATTGTGAAAAGAAACACACTTAGGTTATGTGAAGAAGACCCCTCACCCACCAACCAACCAAGTTGGTGGCATCCTTCATCATCGGGGTCCCACCCGAGGCACCTAGCGTGTCACAGGTGTGCTGCGACGCCTGATTACAGCGAAGCAGGTTTTGTAATTTTTACCACACATACTGGTTGGATTTGGCACGAGGGTGAGTGATGGTTCAGTGGATCAAATTTTATTAATGAGATTTCACAAAAATGAAATGCACTGCTAATAACTAAAAGGCAAAAAACTGAACCAATGACTCACAGCTCGTGAGCTGTAAAGCCGCGACAAGGCACCAACCGCTTTACAGTCCATTTACACACCTTTCATACATGACACGCACAAGACCATTCACACCGCCAGCCACGGGCCCAGCACATTACAACACTCACATCGACAGACCGCGCCACTCAAGGGCCCATCACTTACATACGCCCACATGCCTGATACAAGAATCACACCAGCTGATGGGAGTGTGGACTGCCGTTTGGCTGGCACCCCCAGTCAAGCGCCACCCCACGCACACCGCCAGCCAAGCCCCACCCCAAGCACACCGCCAGCCAAGCGCCACCCCACGCACACCGCCAGCCAAGCGCCACCCCAAGGACAACGCCAGCCAAGCGCCACCCCAAGCACACCGCCAGCCAAGTGCCACCCCAAGCACACCGCCAGCCAAGCGCCACCCCAAGGACACCGCCAGCCAAGCGCCACCCCAAGGACAACGGCAGCCAAGCGCCACCCCAAGCACACTGCCAGCCAAGCGCCACCCCATGCACACCACCAGCCAAGCGCCACCCCACGCACACCGCCAGCCAAGCGCCACCCCAGGACACCGCCAGCCAAGCGCCACCCCAAGCACACCGCCAGCCAAGCGCCACCCCACGCACACCGCCAGCCAAGCGCCACCCCAAGCACACTGCCAGCCAACCGCCACCCCAAGCGCACCGCCATCACTTTTTTTTTTTGTTTATAAACAACAAAGAAACCACTAATTATAAAATAAGCAGTATTTCCCAGAATTTGTTTTTGGTATGGTAACTTCTGTAACAGCTGGGCACACACAGCCCAGGCTTTGAAGGGCATTCGGGGCAGTACATCCGGCTCTCCCTCCGGATTAATCTCCGGGCACATACTCTACATTTCTTTGTGGGCAAGTCTTTTTTGGGAGTGGGAGGAATGTGATCTGGAAAGTGCCGATCTTTCAATCTAGCCACATCCTCCACCACTTCTACTCTAGGAACTCTTGCCGGTTCCACCACAATAAGGCTTTCTATCACCGACTCCTGAAATTGAACAAATGTCATCCTTGACTCAGGTGAACAATCTTTGTATACAATAAAGGCATTAAAAGTTGCCAAATGAAATAAATGTAGGGCCAACTTTTTATACCACACATAAGACTTACGAAGAGCAGTGTAAGGTTCCAACCTCTGATCTACTCTATCAACACCACCCATGTGCCTATTGTAGTCCAAAATGCACGCAGGTTTGCGCACTTCCGCAACCTGACCCCAAACAGCCACAGGGGAAGTACTCTCATCATGGATGGTCGATAGCATGTACACATCCCTCCTGTCTGAAAATTTCAGAGCTAGCAGCTCATTATTCCGCAAGGCACTGCACTGTCCCCTCTCAAGTTTTTTACAGACAAGCTCCCTTGGATAGCCTTTCCGGTTAGAACGGATTGTGCCACAAGCAACAGTGTCCACCCTAAACAACTCCTTGAACAACTGCACTCCAGTGTAGAAATTATCTACGTACAAATGGTGACCTTTGTTAAACAGCCGTCTAGCAAGTTCCCACACAATTGTTTCGCTAACTCCAAAAGTGGCCGGACAACCAGGAGGGTCAATACTGGAATCCCTACCAGTGTAGACCCGGAAATTATACACATATCCTGTACTGCTTTCAGACATCAGATACAATTTAATCCCATACCATGCCCTCTTACTAGGAATGTACTGCTTAAAAACTAAACGCCCCTTGAAAAGGACCAAAGACTCGTCCACACTTATCTCTTTGCCTGGAACATAGACCTCTGAAAACCGATCCACAAAATGATCAAGGACAGGCCTAATCTTAAAAAGACGGTCACAATCAGGGTGATCTCGTGGCAAGGCTAAAGCATTGTCTACAAAATGCAGCATACGAAGAAGAAGCAAATACCGATTACGTGTCAAAGTTGCAGGAAATATAGCAGTTGCCATCAAGGGACTAGTAGACCAATAAGAAGCCAGTGACGGCTTCCTGATCAACCCCATCAAAAAAGACAAACCTAAAAACCTTTTCATCTCTTCCAGATCTGTGGGAACCCACTGAGTAGCTCTAGACTTAGGCTTAAGTCTGGCAGCGTTGTCCCGCAAATATTGCTCTGCATACACATTTGTCTGCTCCACAATCTCTTCCAAAAATAAATCGTCCATAAACAAGTGAATGAAATGGACAGGCAAAAAGTTTTCCGTATTAACTCTACACCCTGGGAGACCAGTAAATGCAGGGAACTGTGGCTGCTCCATGTTTGGGGCAATCCAGGTGTCGGGTCTTCTAATGGGAAACCATTCAGCCGCAGGCTGCTGCACTCTTGGCACATCAATGTCCTCCTCTAACACAGGCCCTTCATCTGCACTGAGAGTAGCTTCCTCATCAGAAGAATACTCTCGGACAGAAAACTCACTTCCAGAATCTCCTGCTTCCTCCTCTGCCTCAGATGCAGAGTTAGTGTCGTAATGATGGTCTGAAGACGACTCAAAGAGCATGCGAACAACCTGCTCAGCGGTCACTTTGCGGCTAGCCATGATCCTAACAACAAATGGATTGCCAACAACAACTAGCACTAAAATAAGTAATAAACAAAGTGTAGCTTTATCACAAAGAGTTATGTACTACAAAAAACTATACCACTCACTTGCTTGAAAAAGCTACTCACCAAGCAACTACTCTGCACAGACACAGCAATCACCAATGATATCCCACTAAAAAGAAGAAAAAAAAAGCAAATTAGACATATGACAACACAAATATCACTGTGCTCAAATCTAAGGACAATGTCAAACACACAATACTGCATTTAGTACACCACCTACAAACATGTCATTCATGCATGTCAACAATACTCCTTTGGAGTAAATTGCTTTCACTCACCTAAAACATGCAACTATGCAAACCGCAGGACAACTACTGCCAAAACCGCAAATATCCACAGCAAAGGAAGCAAAAGCGTTGAACTAGAAGAAAAAGAAGAAATAAATTGTTATAATCACAAATACAAATACTTTGCCAGTTGACAAACACCCCACCACCAAGAACTTAGAAGTTGTCCCTGGTACCTAAGTGGATGCTGCCCCCATCGGGGGTAGATGGGTGTAAAAAAATTGGCCAATCTGCCCCCAAGGGGGGTAGAAATGGGCAACACCTCTGTGCCCCCTTTAGGGGGCGACCCTTCCCAAAGGGGGCACCCCCAGCACAAAACAAAAAAAAGGGAAAAAAAAAAAAAAAATCCCTGGCGTATTGGTGGTTTCTGCCCTCCTTGGGGGCAGATGGGCCTACAAAAATAGGCCCATCTGCCCCCAAAGGGGGCAGAGATGGCCAATACGAACTTTACCCACTTTAGGGGGGCGACCGTTGCCCAAGGGGTGCCCCCAAAAACACACCACACTCACACCACACAATTCCTGGTGCCTAGTTTGCTTCCACCCCCCGGGGGCCAGATCGTCCAAAACAATGGCTGGTCTGCCATCGGGGGGCCGAAACAGAAAAAAAAAATACCCCCCCAGGGGAGCGACCCTTGCCCAAGGGGTTGCCCCCAAAATAAACAATAAAAACAAAATCCCTGGTGTCTAGTGGATTTCACCCCCCCTCCCCCCCCCCCCCTTGGGGGCAGATCAGCCCAAAAATTGGCAATCTGCCCCCAGGGGGGGGGGCAAATACTAAAAAACTAGCCCCCCAGTGGGGCGACCCTTGCCCAAGGGGTCGCCCCCAAAAAGAAACTTTACAATAAAAATAAATCCCTGGTGTCTAGTGGATTTCGCCCCCCCCACCCCCCTGGGGGCACATCCGCAGAAAAAAAGGCGATCTACCCCCAAGGGGGGGCGAAATACTAAAAAAAAAAAAAGCCCCTGGGGGGAGGGACCCTTGTCCAAGGGGTCGCCCCCAAAATACACACCCAAAATAAAATCCCTTGTGTCTAGTGGTTTTCGCCCCCCCCCCCCCCCGGGGGCAGATCCGCCAAAAAATCGGCGGATCTGCCCCCAAGGGGGGGCGAAATACTAAAACAAATTGCCCCCGGGTGGGGCGACCCTTGCCCAAGGGGTCGCCCCCAAAATAAACAAAGAAGAAAATCCCTGGTGTCCTAGTGGAGATTCCTGCTCCACGATCGTGGGCCCTGCCCGCAATCGTGGAGCAGAAATCTTGTGAAAACAGGCACAGGGGGAAAGGAAAAACCCTTTCCTTTCCCCCGTGTCTGTTTTCACCACCCCGCCCCCCAAAAATGGAAAGGACTCACCTTTCCTCCTCGCGCGCTGGAAGCAAATGGCTTCCAGCGCGCCCGGCAACACTAGATGACGTCGGTGCGCTGTGCGCGCGCTGACGTCATCGGATTGCCGGGGGGGGGGGGTCGGGGGTGGAAGGGAAAAGTCTTCCCCTTCCATCCACGCCTTGGTGGGTGAGGGGGGTGCACGGGGGGGGTGCGCTAGCACTCCCCCAAGTTCCCCTGTGGCTTGGACGAGGTGACCTCGTCCAAGGCACAGGGGAACTGTAGCCTTGGACGAGGTCACCTCGTCCAAGGCACAGAACAGGTTAAAAATCCTGTCACTCCCTGGTTCTGCGTAGACAAATCGTAGAAGAGTCCAGAGCTTGAATTTCTCACAGATCCCACTATTAGGCAGCAAAAGGTTGAACTGTCGGCTTTAGGGCAGTGCGGCGGGTGCCACTGCACCGGGGACCTGAATCAGACGGATGACCTTTAACATAATGAAGCAAGATAAAGCATCCTGCAGAGCTCTTTGCCTGCTCCGCATTTTTGAGGGGCTAATAACTACAGATGATGATTCTGGTGGCAAATGCACTTAATGGAGAAAAGTGTGATTTATCTGGTCACAATTTTGACTCACCATAAAGTAGCCCAGAGGGTTAACATTTTATGACAAGACCGGCCGAGGCTCCTATTATGCGTTTCTTTTCTTACTTTAATCTATAGCAGCAGTCAAGAAGAAAAGCTACAAATCCCATGAGGCTAACAGAAACAGCCAATGGGATTAAAAACGTAGTACAAACATATCCACCAATGGTAATACTCTCATGCCATTATGATGTCACTTGACTGCAAGCAGCCCTCTCTTTTCTTGCTGCTGCAGTCAAGATAAGTTTGCTTTTTTCATTTCTCTTATGTCTTTCGTCTTCGGTATTATTAATTAAACGTTTTTCATTGCATTTCGATTTTAATGTGCTGTGTATAAAATTACAATGGTGCCGCAAGTTGCTGCATTTTGTTCTTCAGTATTTGCTTCGTGTTCAGCCTTTTGTTTGGTCTCAGGCACCAGCGGTCGCGCTGCTCCTGAACCGAACATTTTCTGCATTCTAACGCGCTTCGCGCGCACAGCGTTCCTGGAATTCTTTCGCCTCAGGCAGCAACCGTCATTTCGGTTGCGCCTGACACGAAAATATTCCTTGGGAAACGCTCACGTGTTTACCGATGTTTTTACCTGCAAATATCCTGCTTTCGTTGTGTTCACACTGGCAAGTCCCCGTCTGGCAATAATTCTTGTTGTGCTCGTTTAACTATAAATACTCCGCCCAGGGGAGGAGTCTTGACCATCTCACTTCTTTTTCTACAAGATTAACCCCTGGTTGCCTGGCAGGTTATTTCAGAAAAGACTATACAGCCTTAGTTTATTCATTTTGCTGTGGTTTTCTTTGGTTTGGCTTTAGCTTCAGAATTTATTTATTTTCTATCATGAAGCCTGACATTCCTACAATGGAACAGGGTGTTTCTAGTGATTTGGAGGACATCAGACACGAACTTTGTAATTTTATTAGGAGTTCTGTACATCAGGCAGTGTCGTCCTCTATACAAAAATTGTCAAAAAATTTAGAAACCAATTTTTCTAATTTGTTATCAAAATCTCCGGCCCAAACTGCGGGGGAATGCAGTCAGCGCCCATCAACCAAGTCATTTGTTTTGGCGCAAAAGGAGAGTGAGTCTATCTCACACATGTCAGAGGACGTGGTTCCTCACAAGGCTCCTGCCAAGAGGTATAACAATATGGCTTCCAAACCTTCTTTGAAATGTAAATTTAAAGAAAGTAATGTCGTTCTTCCTATTCCTATTACCTCCATCCCGGATATGGATGAGGACATGCCTGATGTGGACTCAGACTGTTATGTGTCTGACAAGGATGATAATGATTCATTTTCAGTACCTCCTCCAAAGAAACCAAAAGTTTCCTCAGCTGTTTCTCCTCTTTTTGATTCGGAAGGTTTTCCATGTTTGATCCCTCACATATTCATCACCCTAACTCAACGGAATGGTTTCCAGCAGACCACGTGGGTCGCTATGTGGCTCAACAATTATTTTCACCACTACACAAACAAACTAGAACCAAGTTGAAGTCTAAATGCCCTCGTCCTGTTCTTCCGAACAAGGCTACCATTACTCCTACTATTGATCAGCAGATGTTGACCTTCTTTACTAAGCTGGGTAAGGACCCTCGTAAAGGAGTGGACAAAGCGTGGTCATCCTGTCAGGACAAACATTTGGACGTTATTGGTCCACTTACTAAGATCTTTGATCTGGTCGAATCAGGCAGGTTGGAAGGTACTTTTTTAGACCCAGAAGTGTTATCTTTTTGGGTTCAGCGCTGCTTCTGTCTACTGGGGAACGCAAATTCCTCTTTTATTCATGAACGACACAAGGGCCTCCTTATCAAACTGGATCCCAAATTAGTTAACTTGGTGACCGTACATCCTCACGTTCAAACAGAAGGACAACTTTTTGGGGAATTTTTCATGAAGGACCTCAGTAAATATGGGGCTACATTTACCTCATTGGATTAAGCTCAACAGTCCATGAGGAAAATGTTTACTCAACGTGTTTTTGCCAGGGCTGGTAGAGGCAGGGGCGCTTTACCGGCCGCGGATTCGCTAATCAAGGCTCAAGAGGATACTATAACGCCTCGTATCAAGGATTTAGACCGCAGTTCTATCCCCAATGAGGCAGAGGTTTCCGTTCCAGGTCCTTCAGGAAGTCAGGAGCATCCAATCCAACAGGTAAGCCCTCAGGTCGGTTTCTTTCCGACAGGGGGTCGTATTTACCATTTCCTTTCAAATTGGTTAACAATTACCTCAGATGCGTGGGTTCTAGACACGGTTCAGGGTTACAAAATAGAACTTTATTCTACCCCTGTCCAAGTGCATGCTCTTCCTCTTCCCCAATTTTCCTCAGAAACAGTTCATCTCATATCTCTCGAGGTAGACTCTCTGTTACAAAAACAAGCGGTCTCAGTCACCCGTCCACATCCGTTGGGTTTTACCAGCCCAATTTTCCTAGTCCAAAAGAAGAACAAAAAGATGCGGCCAGTTATCAACCTAAAACATTTCAATCGGTTTGTGGTTTATCGTCACTTCAAAATGCTGACCATTCTTCACCTCAGAGATATCCTACTCCAAAACGACTGGATGGTCCGACTGGATTTACAGGATGCTTATTTAGTGGTTCCGGTGCATCCAGCGTCCAGAAAAGTTCTTCAATTTCCATGGTTGCATCAAATTTATCACTTTACCTCTCTGCCCTTCGGTCTATCGTCAGCCCCTTGGTGCTTCACCAAGCTCATGAAGCCCGTGGTTGCATTCTTGAGAGCTCAGGGGATAAGACTTCTAATTTACCTGGACGATATCCTCATCTTAAGTCAGTCTTCTCAAACTCTTCTCGGTCATTTACAAACTGCTTGTTCTCTTTTAGAAAATGTAGGCTTTATAATAAACAAAGAAAAATCTCTCTTAGTTCCCACTCAAGTCATCGAATTCTTGGGATTCTAGATCAATACTCTTTTCGCAACCCTTCTTTTACCTGCGCTAAAAATAAAATCCTTAAAGTCAGAGATTCTACAAATTCTTCGCAGCTCTCTCATTTCGCTCAGGACGTTAGCTCGAATAGTAGGTCTTCTTTCCTCCTCCATCCAGGCAATCTTTCCTGGTCCTCTTCATTATCGGTCACTTCAAAGACTGAAGATCCAACATTTGAGAAAAGGGCTTTCGTATTCAGACCTCGTTCCCCTAGATCTCGAGTCATGCACAGAGCTTCAATGGTGGATAGACCATTTAGATGCTTGGAACAGGAAAAGTATTTTTCCATCAGCCCCAGATCTTGTGTTAGAATCAGATGCAAGTCGTCTGGATTGGGGGGCCCGCTGTGGTCCCATCTCGACTGGAGGTATTTGGTCATCCGAAGAGTCCAAATTGCACATCAATTGTTTAGAGATGCTTGCCGGCTCCTTTGCAATCATAAGCCTGGCAAAACACAAAGTTAATTGTGCAATCCTTCTCAGGATGGACAATATTTTGGCGGTCAGATATATAAATCACCTCGGCTGCTCAAAATCCAAACCTCTCGCGGATTTAGCCAAGACCTTCTGGGAATTTCACCTTTTAAACCATCTTTCGGTTCCTGCAGAATACCTTCCAGGAGTTCTCAATTCCGTAGCGGCTTGGCATTCTTGTAATCTTCGAGATTCCAGCGATTGGAGACTACCTCCATCAATCTTCCACAAAATTCAGTCATTATGGGGTCCTCTTTCTATAGACCTGTTCGCTTCCTGTCTGAATACTCAGCTTCCTCAGTTTTACAGCTGGCATCCAGATCCCTTAGCTTTGGCATCAGATGCTTTCTTACAGGATTGGTCACCTTCCCTCAACTACGCCTTTCCCCCTTTCATCATGAGCAGCAGGGTCTTAGCACATCTCAGACGTCAACATGCCTCTATAATTCTTATAGTCCCATTTTGGCAGTCCCAGGTATGGTTTACAACTCTTCTGGAACTTTCAGTGGATTCTCCCTTACTTCTCCCATCCTTTCCAGACCTACTGTTGGACCCTCTTCAACGCCCTCACCCCCTCATTGTGGACAATATTCTCACCCTATCCGCTAGGAAAATCTCAGGAATCCCCAACCTTTCCCTCTCATTTCAGCAGAGGCTTCTCAATACACCTCAAATTCCTGGGCCCCTGGCACCAAGAAGGCCTATAAATCGGCCTGGTCCTTATGGTATAGCTGGTGTTTGGGAAAACATATCGATCCCTTTTCAGCAGATGTAATTTTTGTAGTAAATTTTTTGGTGGCAGAGGCCAGTAAAGGTAAAGCTTTCCGCACTATCAATCTTTACAGATCAGCCATTTCCTCTAATCATGCCCACGTCAACGGCGAACATCCGTTGGTATGTCAATTATTGAAGGGAGTAAAATTTTCCAATCCTCCTCTACCGAAGTACAACCTTTTGTGGGACGTTAATGTTGTTCTGAAATATTTGATGTCTCTGCCAGACAATTCACTTTTATCATTAAAAATGTTATCTGCTAAACTAACAATGTTATTATGTTTGGTTTCCATTAAACGTTTATCGGACATTAAAGCTTTGGACGTCTCCAACCGTCAATTCACTCCTTCGGGGTGTTGTTCTCGGTTGTACGACGAACTAAGACTAACTTATCGTCAGTTTTTTATTCTTATTTTCCACAACATCCGAAATTATGTGTGGGTCAATGCTTAAAGTTTTTTGAACAAAGAACTGCAGATTTAAGAACATCCTCTGCTTCCCAACTTTTGATCTCTTTCAGGAAACCCTATAATCTGGTTTCGTCTGCCACTTTGGCACGTTGGGTTAGATGGATAATGTCCTTAGCGGGTATTGACATTTCCAGATTTGGGGCCCATTCTTCCAGAGCGGCCATGGCTTCCAAAGCCTTTTGGGCCGGCTCCCGTCTGGAGGATATTCTGAAATCTGCAGATTGGTCTAATGACACAGTTTTTTATTGCAAACCTGTTGATAGTGTTTTATTTAATGTAATTAATATGCTTTAAACTTGCATAATAGGAGCCTCCGGTCTTGTCATAAAATGTAGATTTTCCTAGTTTATGACGGAAAGTCTTAATTTTGTTAAAGACACGGAGGCGAGTATTATCCTGCCTCTAGTTTCAATACTGTTTCTCCCTCCCTTTCTTTCAGCCCCAGTTTCTTCCAATCAACCGGCGACTTAGAGGTCCATCCGGCTTCAACACCTCGTTTCGGATGAATTCTCCGTTTCCTCCAAGTTCGGAAACTTCTCCTCCTGGCTTATCGGAGCGTACTTTCCTCTGTGGAATTTTGGACTTTTGCTCTGATGTGTTTGCATTTCATATGGCATTGTTTATTCTGTGTTCATTATTCCCGTTATTTACTTATGATTTACTTTGTTCGCAAGAAAAGAGGGCTGCTTGCAGTCAAGTGACATCATAATGGCATGAGAGTATTACCATTGGTGGATATGTTTGTACTACATTTTTAATCCCATTGGCTGTTTCTGTTAGTCTCATGGGATTTGTAGTTTTTCTTCTTGACTGCTGCTATAGATTAAAGTAAGAAAAGAAACGCATAATACTCACCTCTGTGTCTTTAATAAAATTAAGACTTTCCGTCATAAAGTAGGAAAATCTACATTTCCGCTGCAAGACACAAAATATAGCACACAGACTACAAATGTAGATTTTCCAAATAATTTATGGTGGAAAGTCTTAATTTTATTAAAGACACGGAGACGAGTATTATGCTTACTTTTCCTGCTTTAATTTCAATAGCATCTGCAGTCGAGAACATTAACTAGTCCCAAGGTGGCTAGCAGAACAAGCTACCAATGGGAAACAAAGAGTTACTAATGGCCAATCAGAACGCAATGCACATAAAGAAATACCAAACTTGACTGCAAGGAGCCCTTTTTTCTTCTGCAAGAAAGTCATGAATAAGATGTAAAAATTGAAAATTTACAAGCAATTATACAGACAGCTAAAATTAAAGAAAACAGATCTTGGATCTAATCCAAATATAATACAGTACCAGTCTTGTGAAAAGGAAGATGGCAAGAATCCTTGGGCAGCACTGGAGGAGAAAACTTCTGTCCCATGAGTGATGATGATCGCAGAGGTTTATCACGAGGTAATCGATGTAGCATTTGTAGAGACTAAAGGGAGGGAAGAAGAAACATAATTTTATGTCAAGACTGGAGGCCCCTATTATGCGTTTCTTTTCTTACTTTAATTAATGGCAGCAGTCAAGAAACGTACTACAAATCCCATGAGGCTAGGGAAACAGAGCCAATGGGATCAAAAACGTAGGCACAATATGTAACCAATGAACATGCATAAGGGGTATTATGACATCACTTGACTGCGAACAGCCCTCTTTTCTTGCTGCTCGCAGTCAAGTTAAGTACCTCAATATTTCTCTAATAATTAGATTGTGTATTTTAATTATAATTGCTTTATACAAATGTTTATTAATATTTTATCTGCTTTCACGCTATCGTGTGTTATTTCCCCATTCGTTTTTAACAGTCCGCAAGTCGCCGTTCGCCCTTCCCTCTCGCTCGTTAGAATTTCTTCTAATGTCTCCTCAGACGCCGCACGCTAATGCTTCTCCGCATCTGAGGAAACGCAGCTGTTCCACTTGGCGCTCCTCTTCAAAAGTTATTTTCAGCTTCTAACTCCTATTATTGGCTTGTTTTCACTCAGTTTTTCTGTCCTCACCTGCACTCGCCTCCGTCTGCAGCTTCCTCTGCCTGACACAACTTCTATTGTAAACGCCCATAGTCGGAGCTTCACTCCTCTGGGTTTATTTAACTTCTTATTTACTGCTTCCATCATGGAGATGGATAGCTCTCCTTTAAAGCATGATACTTCGGATGACATCAACGATATCAGGCAGGAACTTAATTCCTTCATAAAATCCTCAGTGCAGCAGGATGTTTCCTGTTCCATACAAAAACTGTCAAAAAATTTGGAGCCTTCTTTTGCCAACATGATTTCTAAGACTTTAATGGCCCAGGCTGCGGGGGATTGCAGTCAGCGCCTTTCTCCTATTAAGCACAAAAATTTTAAAAAAATGGCGGTAAAGGTGAGTGAGGTTTCCTCACACATGGCAGAGGATGCGGTTCTTCACAAGGCTCCCTCCAAGAAGTATAAACATTTGGAAAATATACAGCCATCCTCAAAACACAAGTACAAATCTAAAAATATTGTTCCCCCTATAATCATTTCTTCCATCCCTGATATGGATGAAGATATGCCTGATTTGGATTCAGATATCAACATATCTGACGAGGATGACACTAGCTCATTATCACCTCCTCCTTCAAAAATCCAGGTTATCCTCTCTCAAAAATCCTAAACCCATTTCTCTTTTGGATCCTGAAGGTTTTCCAATGTTTGACCTTTCCCACATCCTTCATCCCAACTCTACTGAGTGGGTCCCTGTGGACTACGTAGCCGAATATGTCTCGGCCAAGCTTAATTGCCCTTTGGATAAACAAACTTGGGCCAAGCTCAAGTCCGAATGCCCTCGTCCTTCCCTTCCTCATAAATCTTCTATTACTCCGACTATTGACCAGCCTCTTCTAACATTCTTTACCAAACTTGGTAAGGATCCGCTTAAAGGAGTGATCAAGGCATGGTCAGGTTGCCAAGACAAACTGTTGGATATCCTTGGTCCTCTCACGCGCATCTTCGATATTGCTGAGGCGGCCAGACTGGATGGTACCTTGATTGATCCAGAAGAGATTACCTTATGGGTCCAGCGCACTTTATGTCTTCTTGGCAATGCCAATTCTGCGCTTACACCCGAAAGGAGGAAGGGTCTTTTGTTAAAACTTGATCCTAAATTGGTCAATTTGGCGTCTGTTCAACCACATATAAAAACTAAAGGTTTATTATTTGGGGAATCTTTCATTAAGGATCTGGGTACATAAGTGGCAACCTTTACATCTCTGGACAAGGCACAACAGTTCTTAAAGAAGATGTTTATTCAATGTGTTTTTGGCAGGGCTAGCAGAGGAAGGAACAACGTTGCCGCCTGCGCATATCACAATCAAGGTTCCAGAGGCTTCAACAATGCGTCCTACCAAGATTACAGGCTGCAATTTTACCCTCAGAGAGGCAGAGGCTTCCGTTCCAGAGGTTCCAGATCCTCCAATCAATCAGGTAAGCCTACCCTTTGGTCATTTCCCTGTCGGAGGGCGCCTTCGTTATTTTCTTCCAAAATGGTTGAAAATGATATCAGATCCTTGGGTTCTGAATACCGTTCAAGGTTACATTATCAAACTTTATTCAGTCCTGGTTCAATCACTGCTACCTCCTCTTCCACATTTTTCTAAAGAAATGTCCGATCCTATTTCCGCAGAAATACAATCCCTCATTCAGAAAAAGGCCATCTCTCTTACCCAAACCAGATCCGTCAGGTTTTATCAGCTCCATTTTCTTAGTTCAAAAGAAAAACAAAAAGATGCGTCCTGTAATAAATCTCAAGAACTTCAATCAATTTGTGGTCTACCAACACTTCAAAATGGAAACCATTCTCCACCTCAGAGATACGCTCCTCCAACACGATTGGATGGTTCATTTGGATCTTTAAGGCGCGTATTTAGTCGTTCCTATTCATTCAGATTTCAGAAAGTTTCTTCAATTTCAGTGGCTAGACCAACTCTTTCATTTACCTTCTCTACCCTTCGGTCTATCATCTGCCCCATGGTGCTTCACCAAGCTCATGAGACCGGTAGTAGCTTTTCTCAGAGCTCAAGGTGTGAGACTTATCATTTATCTGGACGACATTCTCATAGTGAGCAAATCTCCTCAGTCTCTCTTGTCCCACTTATCTCTTACATGTTCCCTACTCTCAGATTTAGGGTTTATCATCAACAGGGAAAAGTCTTTTCTAACTCCGACCCAAGTTATAGAATTTTTAGGCTTCCAAATAAACTCTGTTTCAGCCATCCTTCTCCTTCCTTCCGCAAAAATCAAATCCATAAAATCAGAGATTTTGCAGATTCTACTCAGCTCTCTAATTTCTCTAAGATCGCTGGCTCGAATAGTAGGTCTTCTTTCCTCCTCTATTCAAGCAATATTTCCAGGCCCCCTTCATTACCGGGCTCTACAGAGACTAAACATTTGTCACTTAAGAAAGGCCTATCTTATTCGGACACTATCCCCCTAGATCACGATTCTCGCACAGAACTCCAATGGTGGATAGACCATTTAGACGCATGGAACGGAAGAACTATCTTTGCATCAGCCCCAGATCTACTATTAGAATCAGATGCATGCCGTTCAGGCTGGGGGGCCTGATGTGTCCAATCTCGACTGGAGGTACATGGTCTTTAGAGGAGTCCAAATTGCATATCAACTGTTTAGAGATGCTTGCCGGCTCCTTTGCAATCAGAAGTCTTGCAAAAAACAAAGTTTGTTGTGCTATTCTTCTCAGAATGGAGAATATTTCGGGAGTAAGATATATAAATCACCTCGGGCATGAAATCCAAATCCTTGGCAGAATTAGCCAAGGGCTTTTGGGAATTTTGCCTTTCAAACCATCTTTCGGTTCATGCAGAGTACCTTCCAGGAACTCTCAATTCGGTAGCGGATTGGCATTCGCGACATCTTCGAGATTCGAGGGATTGGAAACTCCATTCCTCAATTTTTCAAAAAATTCAGAACAAATGGGGCCCTTTACTTATTGATCTGTTTGCATCCCGTCTCACCACTCAGCTTCCTCAATTCTTTAGTTGGCACCCGGATTCTTGGTCTTGGCATCAGATGCTTTCTTACAAGATTGGTCAATCTCCCTGAATTACGCCTTCCCTCCTTTTCTAATGATCAGCAAAGTGCTCTCTCAGCTCAGATGCCAACAAGCTTCGGTAGTGCTCATAACTAAATTTTGTCAATCCCAAATTTGGTTCCCAACCCTTTTAGAGCTTTCAATAGACTCTCCTTTTCTTCTTCTGTCGTTTCCGAACCTTTTATTAGACCCTCTGTATCGTCCTCATCCTCTCATCTTGGACAATCCTCTCACCCTATCAGCATAGAAAATCTTGAGAATTCCCAATCTCTCCCTTTCATTTCGGATGAAGCTTCGCAATACATTTCACAATCTTGGGCTCCAGGCACCAAGAAAGCTTACAAATCAGCCTGGTCTTTATGGCACAGCTGGTGTTTGGGAAAACACATTGATTCCTTTTCAGCAGATGTGAGTTTTATCGCTAATTTTTTAGCTGCCGAAGCCAGCAAAGGTAAAGCTTTTCGTACCATCAACTTATATAGATCAGCTATTTCCTCCAATCATCTCTACGTGAATGGGAAACCTGTTGGAGAACATCCTCTTGTTTGCCGTCTTTTAAAGGGAATAACATTTTCTAATCATCCTATGCCTAAATATAGACAATTATGGGATGTTAATATTGTTCTCAAATTCCTTCTGTCATGGCCTGATAATCTCATGCTTTCCTTAAAAATGTTATCGGCTAAGTCAACAATGTTATTATGGCCCTCATTCCAACCCTGGCGGTCATAGACCGCCAGGGTGGATGTCGACGGAAGCACCGCCAACAGGCTGGCGGTGCTTCATGTGGCATTCCGACCGCGGCGGTACAGCCGCGGTCGCCCAGCTGGGTCCGGCGGTTTCCTGCCGGATTTCCCCCGGCTGGGAGAATCCTCCATGGCGGCGCTGCTTCCGACCCCCTTCCCGCCAGCCTGTTCCTGGCGGTTTTTACCGCCAGGAACAGGATGGCGTGAACGGGTGTCGTGGGGCCCCCTAACAGGGCCCCACCATGATTTTCACTGTCTGCTTAAATGACAGTGAAAATCGCGACGGGTGCAACTGCACCCGTCGCACCCCTGCAACACCACCGGCTCCATTCGGAGCCGGCTTCTGTGTTGCAGGGCCTTTCCCACTGGGCCGGCGGGCGCTCCCTTGGCGGGCGCCCGCTGGCCCAGCGGGAAAGTCTGAATGGCCTCCGCGGTCTTTTGACCGCGGAACGTCCAAATGGCGGTGACCGCATTGCGGGCGGCTACCGCTGCTCGCCGCGGTCAAAATGACCGCCTATGTCTTGTTTCTATCAAACGTCTTTCTGATGTAAAAGCTTTAGATATTTCTAATCGCCAATTTACTCCTTCTGGGATTTTGTTTACAGTGGTTCGTCAAACCAAAACCAATTTATCTTCAGTTTTTTATCCTTATTTTCCAGATCATCCTAACTTATGTGTTGGTTAATGCCTAAAAGTCTATGAACAAAAGACTGCAGATTTAAAATCACCCTCCGTTTCCCAACTTCTAATTTCATTTAGAAAACCCTTTAATCATGTTTCAGCTGCTACCTTGGCTCGTTGGGTCAAATGGATTATGTCCTCGGCAGGAATTGGCACTTCCTGTTTTGGAGCTCATTCTTCCAGGGGAGCTATGGCTTCTAAAGCCTTCTGGGCAGGTTCCCATTTAGAGGATATTCTTAAATCTGCAGACTGGTCTAAGGATATTGTTTTTAAAGTTTTTTATTGCAAACCTATTGATAATGTTTCTTTGAATATAATTAATATGCTTTGAACTCGCACAATAGGAGACTCCGGTCTTGACATAAAATGTCGATTTTCCTAGTCTTTGACAGAAAGTTTTAATTTTATTAAAGACACGGAGGCGAGTATTATTCCTCCACTTTGTTTAATATTTGTTTGTTCCCCCCCCTTGTTTAGTGTCATCGTCCAATGTTCAACCTACCACTTAAGGCATCATCCTCTTCCTGGATTTCCAGTCTCCAAAATTCATCGTCTCCTTGCAGAATTGGTCTACCTGCTGACGCTGAATGCCAAGTGGATTCATGGTTTCCCGGGATGTTTAACTTTTATTCTGACTTATTGTCTTTTATTATGGCTATTCTGATTATCTTGATTTGCCATTTTTCCTTTATTTGGTTTTGACTGACTTATCTCGCAAGAAAAGAGGGCTGTTCGAAGTCAAGTGATGTCATAATACCCCTTATGCATGTTCATTGGTTACATATTGTGACTACGTTTTTATTCCTATTGGCTCTGTTTCCCTAGCCTCATGGGATTTGTAGTACGTTTCTTGACTGCTGGTATTAATTAAAGTAAGAAAAGAAACGCATAATACTCACCTCCGTGTCATTAATACAATTAAGACTTTCCGTCAAAGACTAGGAAAATCTACATTATAGTAGATGAGCAGTGGGATAATACTCGCTTCTGTGTCTTTAATAAAATTAAGACTTTCGATCATAAATTATTTGGAAAATCTACATTTTATGTCAAGACTGGAGGCTCCTATTATGCTTGTTTAAAGCATATCAATTACCACAGAAGATGCAGTATTTATAGGTTTACAATTGAAAGTACGAAAGGTAACATCATTTGACCAATCTGCTGATCTCAGAATGTCTTCCAGACGGGAACCCACCCAGAAGGCTTTGGACGCTATTACACCCCGGGAAGAATGGTCTCCAAATTTGGACGTATCAATTCCAGCAAGGGACATAATCCATTTGATCCAACGAGCTAAGGTGGAGGAAGAAACTGGTTTATGGGGTGTCCTAAAGGAAATTAAAAGTTGGGTGGGCGAAGACGTTCTGAAATCAATAGTCTTTTGTTCATAAACCTTTAAACAGTTACCAACACATAGTTTTGCATAATTGGGCAAGAAAGGGTAAAACACGGAAGAGATATTGGTTTTTGTATGTCTTGAAACGTTAAAAAGAACGCCTATAGGAGTAAAATGGCGAACAGATATATCAAAAGCTCTGACATCTGAAAGACGTTTGATAGAAACTAAACACAATAACATTCTCAATTTAGCAGAAAGCATTTTGAGAGACAACAGATCATTATCCTGCCAAGATAAAAACATTTGCAAAACAAGGTTAATGTCCCACAAAACACTATGAGGGTCATTCTGACCCTGGCGGCCGGTGGCCGCCAGGGCCACCGACCACGGGAGCACCGCCAACAGGCTGGCGGTGCTCCAATGAGCATTCTGACCGCGGCGGTTCAGCCGCGGTCAGAAGCGGAAAGTCAGCGGTCTCCCGCTGACTTTCCGCTGCTCATTGGAATCCTCCATGGCTGCGGAGCGCGCTCCGCAGCCATGAGGATTCTGACCCCCCCTACCGCCATCCAGTTCATGGCGGGAAAGCCGCCATGAACAGGATGGCGGTAGGGGGGGTCGCGGGGCCCCTGGGGGCCCCTGCCGTGCCCATGCCAATGGCATGGGCACGGCAGGGGCCCCCGTAAGAGGGCCCCAAAATTTATTTCACTGTCTGCCTTGCAGACAGTGAAATACGCGACGGGTGCAGTAGCACCCGTCGCACCTTCCCACTCCGCCGGCTCGATTACGAGCCGGCATCCTCGTGGGAAGGTCGTTTTCCCCTGGGCTGGCGGGCGGTTTAACTGGAACCGCCCGCCAGCCCAGGGGAAAACTCGTAATACCCGCCGCGGTCTTTTGACCGCGGCGCGGTAATTTGGAGGGCGGGATCCTGGCGGGTGGCCTCCGCCGCCCGCCAGGGTCATAATGAGGCCCTATATTTGGGTAGAGGAGGATTGGAAAATTTTACTCCCTTTAATAGATGGCAAATGAGAGGATATTCGCCAACAGGCTTACCGTTGATGAAGGGATGATGTAGAGAGATAGCTGAATGATAGAGGTAGATAGTCCTGTAAGATTTACCAGAACTAGCTTGAGAAGCAAGAAAATGAGCTATTAAGCTCATATCTGCTGAAAAGGGATTACTAGATTTTCCCAAACACCAGCTGGAACAAATTGACCATGCAGACCTGTATGCCTTAGATGTACCTGGGGCCCAAGAGTTGTTGATATAGGCTGAAGCTTTGATCGAAATTACTGGATAGGAAATTGAAGACCTGTAACTTTCCAGGCTGACAGAAGAAGGGATTTGTTGAGAATCAGATCGTGGGGAAGACCTTGGGGGTTGAGAAGTAGAGAGGGAAAGGGTGGGAGGAGGACTGGGAAATCCATTGATAATTCGAGGAGGGGAGGGAACCAGACTTGGGACTGCTAAAATGGGACTATTAGAACTACAGTGGCCCTCTGACGACGTACTTGGGCGAACACTCTGTTGATCATGATGAAAGGAGGGAAGGCATAATTTGCTGAGTTTGACCAGTCTTGGAGGAAAGCATCTGTTGCTAAAGCTTGAGGATCCGGTCCCCATCTGAAGAATTGGGGAAGTTGTGTGTTCAGGCGAGACGCAAAGAGATCTATATGCAAGAGACCCCATTTGTGGTAAAGTAATTTGAAGACAGCTGGATGAAGTTTCCAATCGCTGTAATCTGAGAGATGACACGAGTACCAATCTGGAACTGAATTGAGAGATCCTGGCAGATATTCAGCTTGGACTGAGATTTTGCGATGGAGGCAGAATTCCCAGAAACTTTTGGATAATTCGGCCAGAGGTTTGGATCTGGTACTGTCGAGATGATTTATGTATTTGATAGCTGTGAGGTTGTCCATGTGGAGAAGTATCGAGCATTGGACTTTGCTTTTGGTAAAGCTTCTGATCCCAAAGGAGCCTGCAAGCATCTCTAAACAACTGATGTGCAATGAAGACTCCTGTGGAGACCATGTGCCTTCAGTTGATATTTGACCACACCTTGCGCCCCAACCTGTTAGGCTTGCATCGGGTTCTATACAAGATCTGGGGCTGATGCAAAGATAGTCGTGCCGTTCCAAGCTTCTAGGTGGTGTAACCACCACTGAAGTTCTGTACAGGATTCTTGATCGAGGAGGATAGATTCTGAATAAGCAAGACACTTGCACAGATGTCGGATCTTCAATCTTTGGAGAGCACGATAATGAAGGGGACCCGGGAAGATCGCTTGAATCGAAGAGGAAAGAAGACCTACAATCTTTGCAAGAGACCTTAGGGAGAGAGAAGTCTGCCGTAAAGAGTGGATTATTTCTGATTTTATGGATTTTAATTTTGAGTCTGGGAGTTGAAGGGTGCCTTGAGAAGAATTTACGAGAAATCCTAGAAACTCTGTGGATTGGGATGAAACTAGGGCAGATTTGGAGGTGTTGATTATGAAACCCAATTCCGACAGAAGGGAAGATGTGTATTTTGATGCATGAGAAAGATGTCGTCCAGGTAAATGATTAATCTGAAACCTTGTGCTCTGAGGTGAGCTACCACCGGTTTCATTAGCTTGGTGAAACACCAAGGGGCTGAAGAAAGCCCGTAAGGAAGACATGTGAATTGATAGATTTGGTGTTGCCATTGAAACTGGAGAAATTTCCTGTGAGCGTGGTGAATAGGCACAGTTAGATAGGCGTCTTGAAGGTCTAGACAAACCATCCAATCGTTCAAAAGAAGAGAGTCTCTGAGATGCAGAATCGTCTCCATTTTGAAGAGGTGATAGACAACAAATTGATTGATTTGTTTAAGGTTTATAACCGGCCTGATCTTTATGTTTTTCCTGACAACTAGAAAAATGGAACTTAGAAATCCTGACTGGTGAAGCTGAACAGCCTGAATGGCATGTTTGTGAAGAAGGGACTGGATTTCTGAAGAAATAAGAGCTAACATGTCTGTGGAGAATTTTAGAGGAGGAGGAACAAACATTTTAAAAGGGGTGTCGTAGAATTCTATTGAATAACCTTGGACAGTGTCGAGGACCCAAGGGTCTGAAGTAATATCCTTCCACCTGTGGAAAAAGAAGCTGTAGGCCCTGGGTCCATGACTGCAAGGTTAGCAAGTTTAGTGTCCAATTTGAGAAGGAACCCCTTACGTCTTGCGTGAGTCATAGCAGAATTTGAATTCCCAAGTAAACAGAAAGCTCGCTGAATCCAAAGGGAATGTTCTTCAGGATCAACTGAGTCATTGTTTAACCTGGCGGATTCCGCCATATCAAAAATGCGAGCTAAAGGACCCATCTAGTAATTTGTCTTGACAGACTGACCAAGCCCTATCAACCACTTTACGCAGGTCTTTTCCAAACTTAGAGAAAAAAGTAATCATGGAAGTATCGATGAAGGGAGTAGAACCAATATGGAGTGGGAGAGAAGGTCTGGGACATTCAGAGCGAAGTTTGGTGTGCACTTGTTTATTCAGCGGAAGGCGTAGCTTGGCTGTAATGCTTTCTGGGACGTGATCTGAAGGAAGCCATTCCGTGGAATTAGGATGGTGAATTAGTTTGGGATCGAACTTGGGGTTCCCTTCAGCATCCAGAGGAGGAATGGAGGATAGAGGTTCTCCCGACGCCAACGATTTATGCTTTATGGTAGGAGGGCCAATCCAAAAATCAGAATTGCTGGTATCTTTATCAGAATCGATATCGTCCATGTCATCATCCATTTCTTTTATATTATCAATCACAATCTTGTGAGCTGAGAGTATATGTGTTGTTTTCACTTTACTCTTAGAGCCCATATTGTTTTTCCCCTCCTTACCTGGGACCTGTGAGGAACTTCGTCCTCCGTCCTGTGTGAGGCAGACTCACTAGTCAAAAGCGCAGAGGATACATTAGCCTGAATATCTTGAGAAGCCTCCGTGGCTTTGTGGTTTCTGCTTTCCCCTGCAGATAGGGCCAAATGAGATTGTGACAGACAGGATGAGACAGTATTATCCAATTGTTTAGAAATTTTTGACATAGAGGCAGAAACTGCCTTTTCCACTAAAGATTGAATACATTTGTTCAAATTATTGGAGAAAACCTCATTATTGTCATTATTTTCCTCAAAAAACGAGGAAAAATCCATAATAAGCACCAGAGAAAAACACAAACTGGCAAAACAGGGTTAAATTTGAAGGAGGAGGACCCAGGTTAAGGGGTGTGTGAATGAGTAAAAAATCCTGCCAACCGAAATGAAGAGGCAGAAAAGGCCACGCCTCCTGAGGAAATGCGAGCGTCTAAAGAGGCGGAAATTATCCCTGGAGACGAGCCACAAAGAAAACGAAGGCTAAAAATAGCCACGCGCTGAAGCGGCGTGTGAGGTGCAACGAGGAGAACGGTCACGTCGACCGTAACAAGCAGAATGGGGGGGGAGGTCCCAGTTACTAGCAACATAAACAAATGTAAACACACGAGTAAACGCATGCAAAATATCGATACATTAAACAAATTAAAACATTTAAATACTTCATAAATCAAGGAACGCAATAAAGATACTTATCTTGACTGTGAGCAGCAAGAAAAGAGGGATGCTTGCAGTCAAGTTTGGTATTTTTTTATGTGCGCTGCGTTCTGATTGGCCATTTGTAACTCTTTGTTTCCCATTGGTAGCTTGTTCTGCAAACCACCTTGGATTGGTTAATGTTCTTGACTGCAGCTGCTATTGAAATTAAAGCAGGAAGGAAAAGTAAGCATAATAGGAGCCTCTGGTCTTGACATAAAATTTGTGTTTTGTGTGGATAGCTGAGTGTGTTACTGCTTTTGTCACACACACACAGATTCTTTTGTTACTCGGAGTTCATAAGTTACAATCCTTCTAATGCAGTGCATTGAGCCAGGCAGTAGCATCAGATCACTGCATGCAAATTGCAAGGCATTGATTTAGAATATTGTTTTTTCTCAATTGTTCTTTATTCTTATGTTGCTAAAAGGGTCCTTTGGCTAGCAAATACAATTTTACAAATATGACACCCCCAATCGTGTTACATTCCACATCCCGAGTTTATGAGGCAGAATTACTACCACTCTGTGCCTGGTTAGTATAACAAAGGTGAGGCAAACCTGGTGCAAAGTACAAATCGTAAATTGCGTTGGAAAGTAGCCATAAAGTAACACATAGGAGCAATTTGTGCTACTTTGCGGCAAAGAAGCGTACCATGGGTGGTACATGGATGTTCCCATGGACCCAACAATAGATTCTGATGCTAACCACCATCTCTAACCACTATCTACTAACTTTGGTATAAAGGGATTTGCATCCAAAAATGATCCCTCTTTAAGGAAGGCATAAAGTTGGGGAAAACATTTAGGGGCTTTGTGCAGCACCACTTTTCTTGCACTCCTTAGAGCCCCTTTAACGCCACCATGTGTGCACCGTATTTAACATACGGTGCACCATGGTGGTAGGTAGGGACCTAGCATCAGAATTTGTTATGCTAGTTTGGCGCTTTGCAGGATTAGAGTCAAAAATGTTGACGCTAATCCTGCAAAGCACCCAGAGCCCCATTGAAACCAATGGAAGCCTGCTTTTAATGCCTGCTCTGAGCAGGTGTTAAAAATGTTTTTAAAAAAAATGAAATCTGTTGGATTTTTTTGAGCCATTTTGTTGGCCCTCCCATTGCCGAAACGCACCCTTGCATACATTATACCTGGCACAGCCATATTGTTTTACACAGTGGCGCAACGCAAGCATTACACCACTTTGTAAATCTTGCGTGGCGATTTTGGCCATCTTAGGCCACAGCAGCATAAAAAATGACGCTAATGTGTCATAAGATGGCATTAGGCCCTCTTAAATATGGACCTTATTGTCTACAAACCTTCCCAACTTAGCATGTGTGTTTTACAGTGTAGCACACTTGCAAACTGTTAAACTTTTTCAAAGCATAAAGGTTTCTGCTGGATGTTACTCTTCCAGTACCAAACCTAAGCTTGACATCACACACACACCCTTGCATTATGGTACATGGGTGTGTGCACTGGCACAAGGCAGCCTATGGTCCGGCAGCACTAGACAGTAGAGCAACAGCAACATATCTCAGTAAATACGGTGATGTTTAGGCCTGGGCAAAAATTTTATTATGCTGGAGTAATCAAAGAAATTTTGATAATTCCACGTTACTCTTTGATGCCAAATTGCAGATAATAATGTGGTTACACCCGCATACATAATTAAAAGTAATTAGGAGGAAAAGGTCCTACAGCAAGAGCATATTTAGCAAGTACGAGCTGCTGTTTGTGCTACTGTTTATGTTCTGTTGCATTTAGCTTCATTTTCTTAGCATAAAATGCATCCGTGTGTCCATTTGGGTGCAAGGGTGCCTTTTGTACTAAGTGCCTAGTGGTAAAGTCCAGGAGTAAGTTGAGAGAAAATCCTACTGCAAGTGCACATTTAGTGAGTGTGAGCAGCTGTTCACTCTCACAATTCTTGTTTTGTTGCATGTAGTGCAAATTGTAAGCTATTTCTTAATTCAAATAGCATTTTAGTGTCCATTTTGGATGTAAAGGGATTCTTTTACTCAAAGAAAATAGTGCTAAGTGTAGAAGTACTCTTAGTGTGTTATGCTGTGTAATCTCACAGAGTGTTTGGGTAATTCTGTGTGATTACACTACACGGAGGTACGTTGAACGTCCACTCCTAATGCTGTTGTGCTGTCTCCTGGCCACACAATACAGTGCACCAAAGAAATTGTCGCTACTGCGCTGGAGAAAAAGTGATAAATCTACCCCTTAATTTCTCCAAACATAGAACTCTTAACATATAGGTGGTCATTACAACCCTGGCGGTCATTGTTAAAGCGGCGGTAAAACTGCCAACAGGCCGGCTGTAAAAAAAAATTTAATCACGACCGTGGCGGAAACCGCAAACATAGACAGCCACTTTAACACTCCGACCACCACGGCGGTTCAAACAAACACCGCGGCGGTAACCGCCAATAGATAGGCGGAAGACAATGTACCGCCCACACTATTACAACAATCCAATCCGCCACCTTCTCTAGGGCGGATTCACCGCGAACAAAAGCACGGTGGAAACAGGACTTGGAAGGGAAAACGCTCACCTCTACACACCCCACGAGGAACCAGGACGCCATGGAACCGGAACTCCAGATACTCCCTGCCTTTGTCTTCCTGCTCCTCTACCAGGAGCACGAACGCCGGAGGCGAAGACCACGGTGAGTACTGCACCTACGACACAGGGGAGGGGGATGGGAAAAAAGAATGACACACACACGCAACACGCAACACCCCCGCCCTCCCCCACGACAACACACACACTAATACATCATGATACATTATAGTTACACCCACCAACCCCCGCAGAAGAATGCAAAGACAAAAGGAAATTATTTGAACGTTTGTAATCTATTAAAATCCAGTACTCAAATATATATATATATATATATATACACTATAAACAAATATATACACCAAGAATACAAGTCCAAGGTATTCCACCATTAAAGTCCGTGGACCACTGGGCCCAAAATGCATGGGCGAGGCCCACACAAGATACCCGATCAAAACGGAGAGAACACTGCTGGGGCATCAGATAGAAATACAACACGCACCTCAGGGGGAAGGGAAGGGGGGGGCACCTCAGCCGGATGAGTTCACGACACCAGATCCACGAGGGGGCTCCATGCCCATTGATGTATCCTGGGGAGTGCAAAGCCACAGTCTCACAAGTCTTTCAAGTGGGTAGTTTTCCCACTGCTTTATCCTGGGGAGTGCAAAGCCACAGTATCACAAGTGGATAACAGTCTCCACTGGTTCTGGAGGGGGCTTGGTGCCCAGAGTGCTTCATCCTGCCAAGGACGGAGGTAGTGGATGGGATACTCCACTGGTTCTGGAGGGGGCTTGGTGCTCAGAGTGCTTCATCCTGCCAAGGACTGAGGTAGAGGATGCCTTTCTCCACTGGTTCTGGAGGGGGCTTGGTGCCCAGAGTGCTTCATCCTGCCAAGGACGCAGGTAGTGGATGCCTTTCTCCACTGGTTCTGGAGGGGGTTTGGTGCCCAGAGTACTTCATCCCGCCAAGGACAGAGATAGTGGATGTATCTCTCCACTGGTTCTGGAGGGGTCTTGGTGCCCAGAGTGCTTCATCCTGCTCGTGGCGGCCCCAGTAGCGTCGGAGCTGTTGGCGATCATTGGCCTGCAGTGCTAGTGGTGGCGGTGTCCTTGGCAGCGGTGCTGGTGGCGGCGGTGTCCCTGGCAGCGGTGCTTGTGGCGGCGGTGTCCTTGCCAGTGGTGCTGGTGGCGGCGGTGTCCTTGCCAGTGGTGCTGGTGGCGGCGGTGTCCTTGGCAGCAGTGCTGGTGGCTTGCCAGCGGTGCTGGTGGCGGCGGTGTCCTTGGCAGTGGTGCTGGTGGTGCCGGTGTCCTTGGCAGCGGTGCTGGTGGCAGTCTTGTCTACCGTGCAGGGTTTCGGCGACTTGCCTGTCTTTCTGTACCCCTTCCCCACCTTGGATGGTGGCACAGCTGTCTTCCCATTCCCAACTGTACTCCTGGGAGAGGCTTTGGTGGTAGATGTTTTGCCTTTCTCCCATCGGGCACTGGCCAACTTTTTATGCTTTTGAGGTGGGGGACTGTCCGTGGTCTGGCTCCTTGGCACACTGGCTGCCCTGCTGCTTGGCGCACTCCAGAAGCCGGTTACTGCTGGCACCACTGTTCCTGGTAATGTTGTGGCTGAGGTGCTGGGTTGGGACCTGGAAAGGCGGGCCCTAGGAGACTGAAGGGGTGGGGGAGGTGAGGGGAAGAGGTCAAGGTTGGACAGGAAAGGTTTTTTGGACACACTGGGACGGGTAAATGGAGGGGGTTTGGGAGTGGAGGAAGAGTTAGTGGTTGTAGGAGGTGTATGTTTGCTGACTTTGGGTGAAGGTGCATGGGCTGGAGGCTGTCGTGAGGTGGATGGCTGTTGGGTGGGTGTGTGGCTGCGTTTGTGTACCTTGGGAGGTGGGCTCACAGACACACTGGGAGAGGACACAGGGGATGTGTGAATGGTAGTGGGGGTGGTGAGTGCAAGTGAGCGGGGTGTGGTGATGGGTGTGCTGGTGATGGACGTAGTGGATGAAGATGTAGTGCATGCAGGTGTGAGTGGAGACGAGACTGGGAGGGAGGAGGGAGACGTGGAGGAGGGGGACACAGTGGAGGCAGTGGATGTTGGTATGTGTGCATGGGTGTGATGCTTGTGTGAGTGCCTGTGGGATGGTGGTGCTTATGTTTGCCAGAGCTTCCCTTGTGTGTTGAGGTGTGTGCATGCTGGTCTGATGGTGTGCTTGGGATAGCTGAGGTACAGGGGTTTGGGTCAGGGTAGAGGAAGGGTAGAGGAAGTTGGAGGAAGTTGGAGGGGGGAGGCTGGACACATGGACAATGGCTGTCATCAGTGCTGAGGCCAGAGTCTGAAAAGCTCGATGTTGGGCTGCCTGACCAGGATGAATGCCCTCCAGGTATGCATTGGTCTGTTGCAACTGCCTCTCTACACCCTTGATGGCATTCAAAATAGTAGACTGCCCAAAAGTGAGGTACCGGAGGAGGTCAAAGGCCTCCTCACTGAGGGCAGCAGGGCTGACTGGGGCAGGTGCTGAGGTGCCTGGGGCGAAGGAGATGCCCTCCCTCCTGGGTGAGCGACCATGTGGCATACGCTGAGGGGCTGCTGGGAGGGCGGTGCTGGTAGGGGGGGTGGCAGCTGTACCTGTAGATGCGGTGGGCACAGAGGGGCCCGCCACCGCAAGGGTGCTCCCATGAGAGGAGGAGTACGTGTCGCTGGTCTCAGCTGCTGGCCCCGCCGTGGAGCTCCCCTCGCCTTCCGTCCCACTGGTGGCTTCAGACTCCGTTGTCTCGCCCTCCAGGGCCATGTGGGATGTAGCTCCCTCCTGCTCCGGTGCCACTGCTCCTCCGCCTGATGATGCTAATGCACACAAGAACAGAGTGACCACAAAAAGGGGGGGGGGAAGGCAGAAGAAAGACATGTTGAGTGCATGCAATACCGCTACCGTTGGCGGACACTACAGACACAGAAGCCCCCTGCACTACACCGTGCACTTTGAGTTCCCTAATTAATCACAGGGACATGGGTTACAAGGCCTATGCCCGATTGCTGCACACATGGAAGTCACAGTCTTCTTGGTACAGCGGTGAATGTCCTCCCATCTTTTACAGCAGTGGGTGCTCCGTCTGTGGTGGACCCCCAGGGCCTGGACTTCCTTGGCAATGGCACGCCAAATATCCTTCTTCTGGTGGGCGCTGACCTACAGGAATAGTACAGGGGAAAAGGAGAAGATATAACCGTCCGCACCGTCACAGTCATTAGCCCGCAAACCTACCCTTGCCATGACGCACATGCACTCACCGTCGTTTCATGCACGCCTCATTCTCCCCCCCCATCTGCCATCCACACCACTCCACACAGGCATTGCCCATTCGGCATGCTCACAGTGTACTTACCTGTTTGTCTGGAGGACCGTAGAGTAGCGCGTACTGGGGGAGGACCCCATCCACTAGTTTCTCCAACTCCTCCGTGCTGAAGGTTGATTCTCTGCTCGCTGTTCTCCTCCATAGAGCACGTCCGCTGGGGCAAATGAGGAGGTGGCGGCATCCTCTGGTGTATAGACCGCTGGTGGACCTGTCGACAATGGAGGAGCGGCATGTAATTGTCATCTACAGACTTGATCGTGCCACAGTCCTGGATCTGTGTGCCCAGTTGGAGCCAGACCTGATGTCAGCTATCCGCCATCCCACAGGTATCCCCCTCTAGTGCAGGTGCTGTCAGTACTCCATTTCCTGGCAAGTGGGTCTTTTCAGAATACAGTGGCCATAGCATCAGGGATGTCCCAGCCTATGTTCTCCAACGTGTTGTCCAGAGGTTTGTCTTCCCTGCTGAAACACATGCGCAGCTACATCGTTTTCCCTCAGGTGGAGGATTTGCCAACAGTGAAAGGTGACTTCTATGCCCTGGGACATATCCCCAACATCATAGGTGCCATTGATGGGACACATGTGGCCTTGGTCCCCCCCCCCGCAGGAGTGAACAGGTGTACAGAAACCGGAAGAGTTACCATTCAATGAATGTGCAGATGGTGTGTTTGGCCGGCCAGTACATCTCCCATTTGAACGCCAAGTTTCCTAGCTCAGTGCATGACGCTTACATTTTGAGGAATAGCAGCATCCCTTTATTTGATAGGGCAACTCCAGAGGCACCATGTGTGGCTATTAGGTGAGGTCATGGACAATATACAGTGTGACTAGGTGTCTGGGTCTTGGGATGTCCCTAAGAGTTAGTGTGTGTCTAACAGAATTCCCTCGACATTTGCAGGTGACTCTGGCTACCCCAACCTGTCATGGCTACTGACCCCAGTGAGGAATCCCAGGACAAGGGCAGAGGAATGCTACAAGGAACCCTAGGGGCGAACTATGAGGGTTATAGAGAGGACCTTCGGCCTCCTGAAAGCCAGGTTCAGGTGCCTCCATATGACAGGTGGTTCCCTATTCTACTCACCAAAGAAGATGTGCCAGATCATCGTCGCCTGCTGTATGCTTCACAGCTTGGCTTTGCAACGACAGGTGCCTTTTCTGCAGGAGAACGGTCCAGATGGAGGTGTTGTGGCAGCTGTGGAGCCTGTGGACAGTGAAGAAGAGGAAGCAGAAGAAGAGGACATCGACAACAGAAACACAGTGATTCATCAATACTTCCAGTGAGACACAGGTAAGAAGACATCACTGCCTGCTACATCTGACATAATTGTTCTACCTCTCATCTGTCAATCACTTTCACCCAGTGTATGGACCCTGAGTTGTCACTTTCCCTTTCAATTTCACAGATGTGGGTCCCACTGTGACATCTGCTTTGTTTCCGCATGGACTAGAGCTATGTGTCATAGGTATGTTGAAAATACAATGGATATAGCATTTTTACACATTTATTGCAAATACACATTTTCGAAAGCACAGACTGACTCCAGATTGTTTTGTGCTTTAAGGCTGTTTATTTCAATGCTAAATATTGAAGGGTGTTGTAAAATGGTCAGGGGTGATGGTGGAGGAATGTCCATGGCAGAGTCCAGTCTATTAGTCTCATGGGTGCATTGGCCAAAGGGGCATGGGAAGTGGAGTAGGGGCAGTTTAAGGATGGACAGGGTGACAAAGTGGGACAGAAGGATGACAATCAGGGTGGGCTCATTTCTTGGCGGGGGTCTTGGCATTGTTCTCTGTCTTTGTCCTGGATCTCAGGGACCGCTTGCGGGGTGGTTCTCCATCTGCAGGGGGTGGGGTGCTGGTGTCGTGGTCCTGTGGCGGTGCCCCCTGTCCACTAGCGACGGCAGAGGTGGTGGGCAGTTCATCATCGAGGCTAGTGTCAGGGGCCTCTGGTTGGGGCACAGTGTCCCTCCTGGTGTTGACGAGGCCCTTCAGCACCCCTATAATGGTGCCCAGGGTGGTGTTGATGGATTTGAGTTCCTCCCTGAACCCCAAATACTGTTCCTCCTGCAGCCGCTGGGTCTCCTGAAACTTGTCCAGTACTGTTGCCATTGTCTCCTGGGAATGGTGGTAGGCTCCCATGATGTTGGAGAGGGCCTCGTGGAGAGTGGGTTCCCTGGGCCTGTCCTCCCCCGTCGCACAGCAGCCCTCCCAGTTCCCCTGTGTTCCTGGGCCTCTGTCCCCTGAACCGTGTGCCCACTACCACTGCCCCCAGGTCCCTGGTGTTGTTGGGGTGGTGGGTTAGAGTGGGTTCCCTGTAGTGGTGGACACACTGCTGCTTGACGTGTCCTGGGGACAGAGGTCTGGGCCCGCTGGGTGGGTGCTGTGCTGGTGTTTCCAGCGGGGGAGGCTCTGTTGTAGCTTGTGCCAGTTTGAGGGGAACCGACTGTCCCAAGGTCCCAGATGGGACGGGCTGGTCATCTAGATCCAGTTGGACAGAGCTGCTGTCATCATTGTGGGCCTCTTCGGTGGGTGGAGTGGACATGTCTGGAGCCTCCTGTCCAGTGATGTTCGGTAGGGGTCCTGCAGGGGTGTAAAGGCGTGATTATTGCATCTGTGTGTGCCATGGTGTGCAATGGGTGGGTGACCCTGTACCCCAGTGCTTGCATTCTTGTGTGGGACCTTGTGTGATAATTGGTTAGGGGTGTGTGTGATATGTGCAGTGGCCATGCATTGGTGTTGCATGCAGGGCTTGGTGTTGGGATGGGTGGGTTGTGATAGTGGGACATATGTGAGGAGTTTTAGTGATGGGGGTGAGGGCGAGGGTGGGGGTATGTGATAGCATGAAGGTAGGGTGGGGGATGAAGTAGTGAAAGATTTGCCTTACCAGAGCCAATTCCTCCTGCTACTCCTGCGAGACCCTCAGGATGCAGTATAGCCAAGATCTGCTCCTCCCATGTTGTTAGTTGTGGGGGAGGAGATGGGGGTCTGTCGCCAGTCCTCTGTACTGCGATGTAGTGTCTTGAGACCACGGAACGCATCTTCCCCCGTAGGTCGTTCCACCTCTTCCTGATGTCATCCCGTGTTCTTGGGTGCTGTACCACTGCGTTGACCCTGTCGACGATTCTGCGCCGTAGCTCCATCTTCCTAGCTATGGTGGTGTGCTGCACCTGTGATCCGAATAGCTGTGGCTCTACCCGGATGATTTCCTCCATCATGATCCTGAGCTCCTCCTCAGAGAACCTGGGTTGTCTTTGCGGTGCCATGGGGTGGTGTGGGTGATGTGTGGGGTGGTGTGTGTTGTGATGTGTGGGGTGATATTTAGGGGTGTGTGGTGTTTTTTGCATGGATGTTGTTGAGTGATGGTGTTGAATGCCTGTGGATGCTAGTTTGTAGAAGGTGGTGTCTCTCTCTGGCCTTCAGTCACAATTGTGGTCGTAAGGGTTTGTGGGTGATGTGGGTGTGTGTTTTAGATTGTACTGCATGTGTGGGAGTGGTGTGTGTATGTGTATCAGGTGTGTGTATTTGGAATTGTCCAATGTGGTAGTGTTTTGTAAATGTGTGTGTATTTTGAGCGCAGCGGTGTGTACCGCCAATGGAATACTGCGGTTGAAAGACTGCTGCGTGGATTCGTGGGTCGTGATAGTGGGGGCGTATTCCTGTTGGCATGATGGTGGAGGTTTTGTTTTCGCCAGTTTATCACTGATCTTTGGTGTGGCTGACTTGTGTGGGTGTCTAAATTTTGGTTGATTCCGAGCTGTGGGTCATAATAGCTGTGGCAGAATTCCGCGGCCGTGGCGGTGTGTTGGCGGTCTTCTGCACGGCGGTAGGCGGCATTTACCGCCAATGTTGTAATGACCCCCATAATGTCTACCAGCATGGATGACATGTGACTCCCACACCTTGTATTCCTCATTGTTTTAAGTAACCTTTCCTATACATTGATTTATACACTTGTATAGCTCATTTCATGTTTGTGATATAAAGTGCTCTAATGCCATACATTGGGACGAGCAGAGCTATACAATAGATACATGTGAGAAAGGGACTAAGGAGTGATGAAGGACATTTTTGCAGGGTTGTAGTGAGGGAATCTGTGATGAAGGAGGTCATGTGGGGTCCCCAACAAAGACTGTCGTACTGGCCACCAGCAATGCTAAAGCCAACTCTGCCTAGTACCCTAGATAGATCTAACATTTAAACCCACCCCTCCTCACCCTTTAGCTATCTCATGCCACGTATTCCTGTGGCATGTGCCACACATATGAAGCTAGCAGGTTGAAAGGAGGTTGGGGGAGGTGTAAGAGGGGGACTGGCTCTTCCATTTGCTCTGCCACACTGACCACCGCTGTTAGATAACATCATTCCTTTCTCAGTTTATGCCAAGGGTTATGTCTCACTCTCTTCCTTGGCATGCCCACTTTCTGTATGGTTGTTTTTTTCTGTCTCTCAGATTTTATTTACATTTGAGTATTAAGGTCCCTCTCTCTCTTTCCCTCTTACCTTCTTGAAACACTGCCCTCTCCACTCTCTGATTCAGTAAAGACATTGTGGCTGATTACGAGTTCAGTGGTCTTGGGACCGCCATACCTTCTTTGGCAGTCTGACCGCCCAATTATGATCTTTGAGGTCGGACTGCCACAAGACTACCACCACCACCACCAACACTGGAGCTACCGTGACAGCGGCTGTAGGGGCAGCAGTAGTCTATGTTAGCAGTGCTGGCATTGGCACTGCCATGTGTATTAGGACCAGCCTTTCCGCAGACATTTTCGAGGACACTCCCATGAAAAGATCGGCGGAAATGCTGTTAAAGGGCTTCACAAAAGGGCCCGAAGGCCCATGTTGTTCCCCCTGATGCCGGCAATGTCGATGTGCACACTGTTTGCCATGCATGACATGGTGCATGGAAAAAGTGCAAAGTGCACCAGACTTGCTTGAAGTGCAGCAGTGTAGCTGGCATTGACTTTAGGCTCTGGCCATGAAACCACCTGGACTGCGCTGCTGACACACCACCAGCCCCGCAGGAGTGTCATAATGCGGCGGTCGGGATGCTACTGGCTTGGCGACATTCTCCTGACCACTGCTGCGGTGGTCTGGCAGTCCGCCAAACTCATAATCAGGCCCATTGTCATTATCACTACTCAGCTTGTTAAATGTTGTAGCTACAAAGAGGTAATCCGACAACAGACACAATCTTTGTCTTGTAAATGGAACACTTCAGGATATCAGTGTTTCCTAGTGTGGTGACTGAAACAGGGAAACAATAGGGAAGATGGTATACAAAAAAATGATTGTCCATAAGTTCCACCTCCTCATTCCAGTCGTAACCTTTTAGGTGATCTTCACCTCATTATGTGACAAAGAGCAAGAGGTACAAACCAAAACTCCACACACCTTATGGGTACAATAAATATAAATTTCCTGTTTTTTCTCATGTCTCATCACTGAGATAGGACAGAAAGCAGGGATTCCTACTGGTCTCAGATCTACAAAGTCACGCTGGGATCTCTCTGTGACGGGCACATGGGGAGAGGGTTATGTAACTACATTTTTTATGAACTGGGATGGGAATTATGTCTTCGTTTTCAAACGTTCTCGCTACTGTGGAGGACTTTGCCATCTGTGATAGAAAGAGAGAGAGAATATGGGTGTGTGGGGAGGATTCAGCTCTCTCCTACACAAAGATATGGTCTAAGATGACAATTATTCCTCAGCGAGGTAAAAATTATTGTCTTGACTTATTGTTGGTGGAAGAGCATTGCCCATTAGTTTGCTCACTTCTGTTCTGTTTCAAGGGCATCAGTTTGCATATTCTGCTTTTATAAGTATGCATATTATTGGGCTATCCTGAGCATGTGCATACTTTTTTTTTATAGACACATGTTTCCTAGCAATAAAAGAGACATGTTTTTGTTGGTGTCTTGTTACTTTATTGCTGAGCACTGGCAGAGAGGTTGCTGTTGTTTTAGCTGTGGTAAAGATTGGAAAGTTTGCAAAACAAGCATTGGCAAAGCTACTAAGTCTCACCTATGCAAGACCTATTGACTTTGCCAATGCTTTTTAGCCATGTTGTACACCAGCCTAGCTGCTGTTCAGCATAGCTAAAAGTTAGTGGCGTAGAGGAAAGTGGTGTGGAGTGTTGTAGAGTGGAAAGTTGAAGAGTGGAGTAAAGTGTTGTAAGTGGAGTGTCAGAGAGTGTTGTGTATTGGAGTTGTGTAGAGTGGCATACACTGGAGGGGCATAGCATAGATTGGACTAGTGTAGAGAGCATTGGCATAGTGTTGCAGAGTATAATTGCGTAGAGTGCAGTGGCACTGATTACAGTGGCATTGAATTTAGTGGCATAAAATGCAACATTGTAGAATGCAGTGGCATAGAATAGAGTGGTGCATAGTACAGTGCAGTGGTGCAGAGTGCAGTGAAGGGATGAAGAGTGGAGTGATGCAGCATGGAGTGGAGCAGGGAGAGATGCACAGAGTGGAGTAGGGTATAAAGGCATAGAGTAGAGTGGCATAGAGTAGAGTGGCGTAGAGTGCAGTCGCATGGCATAAAATGACATAGATTTGAGTGAAGCAGAAGGCAGTGACGCAAAGTAGAGTAGAGTGGCATAAAGTGCAGTGGCGTAGAGTGCAGAGTAGATTTAAGTGGCATAAAATGCAGTAGCATAGAATGATGCAGAGTAGAGTAGGATAGAGTGGTGAAGACTGGAGTATAGTGCCGTTGTTGTGCAGTTCCTTATTGGTAATAGGACTGCATGTTTAGGGTGGCAGAACAGTAAAGTTTGGGAGGCTGAGTCTGTTCATGCAGTTAGTAACTGCTGGCCTAACTCCTGACTAGCTCACAGTACCTAATCCAAACCTTCAAACCCTTTGGGTTAAAAGGTTATTATGGTAACCTGATAACCTGAGCATGGTACTCCAACCCCCCAGGAAAGCCATGGAAACAGGTCATACGACTTCTGTATGGTTACTCATGCATACCAAGGAAAGATAAAAAGATGTGAGATAAGTTTTTAATAAATGTATTGAAACAGTCGCAATCTAGCATATAAAGAGTGAGCTGCAATAATTAGGCAAATGAAACAAAGCAAGGTAATCAGCATTACAAACAGGGTAAAGGAGATGAACAATCCAACCATAATGTATGTGGTTCTGGAGTTACTAGTGGTTCCTACCTAACCCTATGTCTACTCTGACAGCATAGTGATTGTAACCGTCTGATTGTCCCAATCAAAGGGATCAGCCCCCGCCCCAAACCCGGAAACAGTGTCAGGAATCAGCCTGTGATGTAGATGGCAGTCCTCTCAGGAAGCTGGCAGATCAGCACCAGCTGAGCTGCAAGTCACATACCGCGCGTTCCGTGATAGTTGTGGCCGGGACGCCCTGTGCCCTCCTTGCATCAGAGCACTGTTTATAAATTAAACCAAACCACATTGGAAATAAACTTCTAATGCAATGCTCTGTCTAGGTGATAAAAGCTGTCTCCTGAACGGACAACACAAGCTAGCACATTGTGTACCGCCTTCCATAGTCTTGGAGAGAAAGTACTGAATATCTGTTGTGCAAAGTCTAGCTACACTAGCAGCACATTCCTTGCTTTCCTAGAACAAAAGCAACCTGATAAAAATGTGTAAAAGCCATTGCTAAAAAGCAGCCTTATTAAAAGGAATAAAATATGAATATATATCAACTAGAAAACTAAGCTAAAACAGAGGTGACCAACCTTAGTCTTAGAGATCCTCACGACACCCTAGAGTGCAGTGGCATGAAGTGCAGTGGCATACATTGGAGCAGCTTGGATTGGAGTAGTGCAGAGTAGAGTAGCATGGAGTTTAGTGGTAGAAAGTGCAGTGTTGCAGAGTAGAGTGTCAGAATGTAGTGGTGTAAGGTGGAGTAGAGTTGTATTGAGAGCAGTGGCATTGAATACAGTAATGCAGAGCAGAGTGCAGTGGTGTAGAGTGCAGCAACATAGAATGCAGCTCTGTAGAGTGCATTGGCTTAGAGTGCAGTGGTTGAGAGTAGAGTGGTGTAGAGTGCGGTGGCATAGAATGGAGCGGGCAGAGTGGAGTAGAGTGGTGTATAGTTTAGTGGAATAGAGTAGATTCTTTCAGAATAAAATGAAATGGTGTAGAGTGGAGTGGTGCTGGGTAGAGCATAGTTGTGTAGAGTGGTACAGAGTGTGATGGTGCATGGTAAAGTGGTGGAAAATGCAGTGGCATAGAGTGCAGAGTAGATTACAGTGGCATGCAGTGGATTGAAGTAGAGTGCAGGCACATAGAGTTGAGTGTTACCGAGTAAAGTGCATTAGTGAAGAGTGTATTGGCATAGAGTGCAGTGGCACAGAGTGCAGTGTTACGGAGTGGCGTAGAGTACAGTGGCATGGATTGGAGTTGTGCAGAGTAGATTGGTGTGGTCTAGACTGGAGTGCTGTAGAGTGCACTGGTGTAGAGTAGAGTGGTGAAGAGTATAGTTGTCATTGCGTTGAGTGGTACAGGGTAGATTAGAGAGCTAGAGCATGAAGTGGTGTAGAGTGCAGTGATGTAGAGTGGAGCGGTGCAGAGTGCAGTGGCGTGGATTGGTGTAAAATGGAACGGTGCAGAGCAGAGTGAAGTGATGTGGAGAGGCACAGGCAAAACTGCCCAAATTCTAAATGTGTTTACAACTAATATCCATGGGTAGTGATGTGCTTTCAAAATTGTAACATTGCAGCAGTGCAGTAATATTACTGCAAATAATCTCTGTGACAAATTACCATTTCTCATATGTGAGGTCCTGCTTTGATTTAAAAAAAACTTTTTTAGGGATGTTGCACGAATCATAAACACACAGTTCTCTGCAAAATGTCTGTAATAGACTCTCACACACCACCCACATTAAAAATAAATTCAAATAAAACAGTATTTAAAACAATCTGATTAAGAATTACTCAAGGTCATCAGGGCAAAACTCCCTGCAGAACAGAGCTGGCTCTATCAGGGGTCCCCCTAGAAGGTTAGGGCCAAGGGCCAGAGTCAACTTTGCCCGGGCCTTAGAACATCTCTGTGCAGTGTTTAACTTGTAAATAAAAACGTGCAGGTGCCAAAATGCTCTTCTTTGAATCTTACGGCTGCTGCAATTAAATGTGCTTCCACTGAATGCAGAGGCAGCCTAATCCTAAAGCCATCTCAGGCCTCTTTAGTCCATTTGCAGCCACTCCCTGCCCCTTTAGCTCACTTCTGCAGCTTTCTGCTTTCTCCCTTTGTGACGCTTTTTTCTCTTCCTCCCCCTTTCCCATATATGGCTTTTGCTGGCAGTAAATACCTGATGCAGAAAACTAAGTGCCAGCCCCCAAAAATAACTGCTGGTGGCCCACACCGAAACCACTGGCTCAAATTAAGCACTGTCTATGTGTGCATCGGTAGCTGAGTTTTTGAATGATAAGGCTAAAAAACGGAGCAGCACAACTCTTAATCTCTTGAAAAGAAACAAGATAAAGAACGTATGAAGGCAGTCTAGGTTTAAATGTCTTCTTCTAAAACTGAAAAGTATACTTGACTTTCCCCAAAATGAATAACCTCTCGCCGTTTAAAACAAACATTGGCAAAGCCAATAGGTTTTGCCTGTGCAAAATCTATTGGTTGTGTCATTTTGTTTGTAGATGTTGCACAGCAGTTGACCTTGTGTGTAACATGGCTTAAAGGAAAACAAATACTATGGAGCAGTCAATGCTGGCTACCTCATAGTGCTTTGTCATTTGCTTGGAACCATGCATGTTGCATAGAAGCTCAACTGCTACACAACAGGTAAAAGAAACATTGACAAAGGCTATAGATTAGGCATAGGTGAAACCTACTGGCTTTGCCAATGCTTGTTCCTCTATTAAGGCTTACGGAACAAGACAGAGCAGCTGCACACTCAGGGCCAGATTTAAGAAAAGTGTCACTGCACCCAGAGCAGCACCACTTTTCTTGCTCTCCTCAGCGCCCCCCTAACGCCACCATGTGTGTGCCGTATTTAAAATACAGTGCGCCATTGTGCGGGGCAAAGGGCAATAGCGTCAACATTTTTCATGCTATTGCTGTACTTTTCAGGGTTAGTGCCAAAATTGTTTGTGCTAATCCTGAACAATACATAGGGGCCCATTGTAACCAATGGAGTATCCCTTTTTAACGCCTGCTCTGCGCAGGGGTTTAAAATTGCCAAAAAAATAGCGCAAAGAAATATTTTAGATTTCTTTTCACCAATTTTTTGCTGCCCCCCCCCACAGAGGAATGCCATCCTAGCATACATTATGCCTGGTGCAGGCATAATGTGGCGCAAGGGGTTACAAAGTGGAGCAACTTTGTAAGTCTGGCACAGCGATTTTGGCCTCGTAGGACCACATTAGCGTAAAAAAATTACGCTAATGTGGCACAAAGAGGCTCTAGGCCCTCCTAAATCAGGGCCTCATATCCTACATTTGCTACTCGTATAAAGACAAAAGCCTTTGCTAATTCTTAAGACACTGATGTGCGGGATCTTAACTCGTACAAGGTCAGATCTGCAAGCTGTTCCATTAGCCCTCCTCAAGGATATGGGAAACCCCGTTCCCTGACTTTGATAAATTCAAGCTGAAGAAAAAATACAAAGATAATATGTAACAAATGAGCACATATAAAGTGCTCATACACAGCTCACACTAGTAGAGGCCGACTTCATTGCTATAATGTAATTCACACATTGAACCTCTTTCAGCACAAATAAAACAAGAGAGTTTTAACAAGTGCAAGGTCTGAAAAACATATAACACGCCAAAAACATAGCTAAAGTATGCACACTGGGATTAATCTCATTGTCACAGGTGACAGCAAATGAACCTTCCCTTGTCCATTTCTTTTATGTAGGAGATGAGTCTTGCAGGGCACAAACGGTCCTGCTTAAACTTGCAGAAGCCAGTGTGACACAAACAGAGAACCACTGCTCCCAAGAGTGAACATATAAGCACTCCAGGGAATCTACAGCTGCAAGTGGGGTGTGAAGAGAAAATCATATATTATGTGCTTTTGTGTTATTGCTTTCCATACATCACAAGTGTACCAATGTATTTTAAAATGAAACATAGATGCTGTTTCTCATTGACTTACAATGTCTTTTAGCCTCAGTTGTGCACTTTAAGTTTCATGATTCTGCTACTATCGGAAGCCATTTTATTCAGAGTAGTACATTTGTACATAACTGCATAGCATAACCTCATTTTCAGAGTTGCCAATAAGAAGCAGAATTTTAGAACAATGAACACAGAATTGTACCCATGAATGATATATGATCCACAAGGACGTCTCACATTTCTCCCAGGAGAAGCTCGGGCGATCTGCTCATTATATAAGCTTTTGCTGAACGTTAGATGTTTCTGTCACTTGATTAGGCACTATAGACTTGTATTGAAAGAAAACATATATATGTATAATACTATATTTCATGTATTTTAGCATTAGGCTACAACTGACCTTTTTCTAGTGAGAACTCTACTCAGCGGAAAAGGCAAATAGCCCAGTTGTTCAGAGGTGGTTTCCTCAGAGTGACCTGCTAGCTGGTGCTCATGAGTCCTGCTGACTAGGCAGCCCTTTCAGATCACCTTGCAAACGAGCTTTCCTTGAATATGCCATCCAGTGTGGTATGCGTGATTCTTTATTTGGTGGAACAGGAAATGGACATTCACCTTGACCACTATCCAGATAGAGACGCTATGATTAGTTAGTCACCATATCCAGGGTTGGACTGGCCTATAGGGCAATCAGGCACTACCCACAGGCTGGTCTGACAAGTCAGTGTGTGGGCCAGATTTTGGCTGTTTGTGGGCCTGTTTCATGGTATGGTACACTAGTTTTTATTGTTAATTTCCCTGATATTAAACCAAACATTGTCTGTAGCAAGCTCAGATCCATGCAGGTCTCCATACCTTGCAAAACACGTATACAGCATGTCTTAACAAGTTCTGAACTGCCCCAATTCTCAACCATGGGCCATTTTTTAGCTACCTAATTTATGCTGCAGTAACATAATATTAGTGATGCCAAACCACGGGGGCGTCAAAACTAGAAGTGGAGTTGTGAGAAATGGAGGAAAACAGTCACAAGGCACGTAAGAGAAGAAGGGTAGGATGCTGAGAAGGTGCTTGGGGAAGAGGGGGACCAACAAAACACGAAGAATGAGTCAAATTATGTTAATTTATTTAGAATAAATCTCTAAACAGTGTGCGACGACACTGACAGCAAAGTATGCTGTTTTGAGGAGGTTGCTCTGTGTATATTTATGAGATAGGTTCCAGTGGGAGCCAAAACAACCAGGTGTATAAACACAACAAAAACAAGGCCACGTAAATAGGCTCGCCACTGCCGCCCACCTGCCTGGTTTGTTGTGGGCTCTAATTCTGTGGCTTCCACCTATTAAAGCAATGCGACACTGAATGACACGTTACTGTAGATATCCTTTTTATTTCCCTAATTAGACCTAATTCACAATTAGAAATCAATAATTTTTAAATAAGAAAGTAGTGCTACCTTATTTGTAAGTGTTTAGAATTGTAATGCAGTTGAGGAAAGAGCTTTCACGAACGAACGCCGTGAAGCTTTAAGAAATAAAGTAATATTTTGAAAATGAAGAATTTGTCATTTGAACTTCACCTTCTGGGTCACGGAACGGCATGTACATCTTCAGTGCTGCCTGTGCCTGCACAGACATTATTTGCACTTATATTTTGGGTGACATTGGGCTTTATCCTAAGCAAATGGATATATCTTTCTTGGTTTTGGCGTTATTTTATGGATTTAATGGAGTCATCTAGCTTCGGCATGAGCAGACTGATGAAGTGTGGAATGTAACACCGAATGATAAGCGCTTGAACTTCATCCAGCAAAAACAGGTCTGAATCAACACGCACCAGGACTGAGCCTGATCCCTTTCTTAGAGGTTCACTTTCTAGTCACCCATTTGTTTCCTGTCCTCTTTCTACTCGAGTGATTTAGTAAAAGGCTCGCGCTTCTCCCCGTGACTGTCGGTCTGTCCCGTCCATGAAATGCTTGATGAGGAGTAGGCAGGAGGGTTGGGTGGATGGGAAGGAACGGGATGGTTTCCTGGTTCTGTGTATAATACCCCTGGATGCATGAATGAGTAATGCATGCCAGGGGCGGGCATGGGTAGTTCCAGCCTATGATAGAAACAAACAGTGAGAACATCAATAGGACTTGTTACAGGTTATCAGAGCTACGAGCGAGCAGATGCTCCACAGCCCAAGTAGCTCGCCGTGATCGTATAGTGGTTAGTACTCTGCGTTGTGGCCGCAGCAACCTCGGTTCGAATCCGAGTCACGGCATTGCGGGTGGCAATGTCACGGCAGTTGGGCGAGATTTTTAAATCACACGTTAAAAGTATCTGGAGGGTAAGGGTTGATAGAGTGCGCTCTGAAACCGTTAGAGGTGCTTGTGAAATAGGGAATACACATTTCGATATTATTTGAGCAGTCATGCCAGTTTTTTAGATCCTTGTTTTACCAGCTTGGGGAGATAATCTGTTATGTAAACAATGTGTGTGGATAGCAGCGGTAGACATTATTCAAAAGGAAGGAATTGGAACCTTAGCAGAAGTGGTGTCTACCAGTGCTCACTTTAAACCTACTTGTGTTTTAGGTTTATGTCACAGCTGAGATTTTGAATAGTCAGTGTAAGAAGACCTCCTTCTTTCTGCCGAAAACAGTCTTTGTTTGTACTATAACCGTTCAGTTCATTGCTGTCTGTTGTAGGTGATGTCTATGATTGTTCTCGCCATGTTTACCTGTTTAAACTGCTTCTGTATGGCGGTTCTAATCTTATCAACCTTAGATATACTACATGACAAACTCACCTCGTGTTTTGTGGTTCACTTTTCAAGGATGTTCAGGCAGGAAGGAAGCATGCGAAGCATTGGTGGTTCAGTGGTAGAATTCTCGCCTGCCACGCGGTAGGCCCGGGTTCGATTCCCGGCCAATGCAACAACTCTTATTTTTTCGATTTTATTTCGCATTTTTGAAGTATTATAAACTGGAGCTGAATACAGCGTTGAGCTAAATAATTGCGACACAGGCAATAAATATATTCATTTTATATTGATTGGAAAAGGGAGCAGTCCAGCAAATCAATCGTTGACAGCAAATGTAGGAGCACCTTCCACGCCAATATAGATAAATACTTCTACAGTTGATTCCAGGTCTCGATGTTGGTGTGTACTAATACTTTCACGCTGCAGCGACCTCTCTGGCTCCTCTATGCATCAACTGTTTTCCCGAGGATGTGACTGTACGTATTTTTTTTGTAGTTAAAGTCAAAGTTATAGATTTGGCAGCAAAAGGTTGAACTGTCGGCTTTAGGGCGGTGCGGCGGGTGCCACCGCACCGGGGACCTGGCTCAGACGGACGAAATTTGACATAATGAAGCAAGATAAAGCATCCTGCAGAGCTCTTTGCCTGCTCTGCTTTTTTGAGGGACTAATAACTACAGATGATGATTCTGGTGGCAAATGCACTTAATGCAAAAATGTATGATTTATTTGGTCACAAATATTACTCAACATAAAGTAGTCCAGAGGGTTAACGTTTCCGCTGCAAGAACCAAAATGTACCATGCAGGCTACAAATTTGTGTTTTGTGTGGATAGGTGATTATGTTACTGCTTTTGTCACACACAGAGGTTCTTTTGTTATTCGGAGTTCATAAGTCACAATCCTTCTAATATAGTGCCTTGAGCTAGGCACTAGCATCAGATCACTGCATGCAAATTGCAAGGCATAGGTTTAGAATATTATTGTTTTTTCTCAATTGTTCTTTATTCTTATGATGCTAAAAGGGTTCAGTTGGCTAGCATTACGATTCTATTAATATGACGCCCCCAGTCGTGTTACATTCCACATCCTGAGTTTATGAGGCAGAATTATTACCACTCTGTGCCTGGTTAGCATAACAGAGGTTGGGCAAACCTGGTGCAAAGTGCACATCATAAATTGCGTTGGAAAGTAGCCCTAAAGTAACACATAGGGGCACTATATGCTACTTTGTGCCAAAGAAGCGTACCATGGGTGGTACATGGATGTTTCATGGACCCAAAAATAGGATTCTAATGCTAACCGCTATCTCTAACCGGTATCTATTAACTTTGGTATAAAGGGATTTGTATCCAAAAATTATGCCTCCTTCAGGAAGGCATAAAGTTGGGGAAGACATTTATTATCTACAAACCTTACCAACTTTGTATGTGAGTTTTACATTGTAGCGCACTTGCAAACTGTTAAACATTGTTGAAGCATAAACGTTTGTGCTGGAAGGTTACTCTTCCAGTATAAAACCTAAGCTTGACATCACACACACACCCTTGCATTATGGTACATGGGTGTGTGCACTGGCAGAAGGCAGCCTATGGTCCGGCAGCACTAGACAGTAGAGCAGCAGCACCATATCTCAGTAAACCCGGAGGTGTTTAGGCCTGGGCAAAAATTAAATTATGCATAGTAATCGGTGTAATTTTGGTAATCCCACGTTACTCTTTGATGCCAAATTACAGATAATGATGTGATTATATTCACTTGCATAATTAAGAGTAATTTGGAGGAAAAGGTCCAACAGTAAGAGCACATTCAGCAAGTGTGAGCTGATGTTCGTAATACTGTTTATGTTCTGTTGCATTTAGCTTTATCTTCTTAGCATAAAATGAATCCCTTTGTCCATTTTGGATGCAAGAGTGCATTTTGCACCAAGAGCCTATTGCTAAAGTCCAGGAGTAAGCTGAGGGAAAATCCTACTGCAAGTGCATATTTGGATAGTGAGAGCAGCTCCTCACGGTCACTATTCATGTTCTGTTGCATCTTGAGCAAATTTTATGGCAAGACCGGAGGCTCCTATTATGCGTTTCTTTTCTTACTTTAATAAATAGCAGCAGTCAAGAAATATACTACAATTCCCAGAAGGCAAAGTAACAATAGCCAGTGGGAATAAAAACGTAGTCAGAACAGAGTACACCAATCAGCTGTAAACAAGGGTATTGTGACATCACTTGAATGCGAACAGCCCTCTTTTCTTTCTGCTCGCAGTCAAGTTAAGTACCCTTTATCCTTCGTTCTCTAAAAAATTATATATTTCTAATAGTTATGTCATATATTTTTAGTAATATGTTTTAATGTTTGACTTGGTTGTGTTTCTGCTGTTTTAGCGCATTGGGTTCGTTGTTATGCTTATGTTGCTAGACGGCATGTTGCCGCATTTCTGTCAGCGCTCTGCTCGCTCCTTTTAACAAATTTTCTCTGCGCGCGCCACTCGCGCACTTTGTTTACCTTTTGGAATCCCTCAGGTGGCCCTAACTACGTGTGGGTGTATTGTACTGGGAGAAAACTAGGCGCTCTGGGTAGCGAGGTGAATATCAACGAAGAATGTCGAATCTCGAAATGGTGCACTCTTGAAAGACCACACCCAAAAGGTCTTCATAGATGTTAAAAGCACTATTGCAAATATAAAGTACAAGAGGCACTCATTATAACATGAAAAATAATAGTACTCATAAGTCAGTATACATAGGTAATGTTTTGTCATATATTTCTGAAAATTAATAGGATTATTCCCAACATAATCCCCAATTACAGTATCACTGTCCAAATCCAAATAGTAGAATTAATTGATCTGTTGTTCCAAGATTGCTATGATCCAAATTCCAAGTCCAGATTTCTCTAATCAAAGTTCAATCATATTCTTCAAAAGATGATATAGCTTATTATTTAAACTTTAGCAGCCGCATCCAAATTGATAGCCAGTCCAGATTTTCTCAAATCAAGGTTCAATCATATTCTTCAAAGGATGATATAGCTTATTATTTAAATGTTAGCAGCCGCATCCAAATTGATAGCCAACACGTGTTTCATCCGGGAGTTTCCCAATGACTTCATCAGGGCTAAATCCTGTCCAAATCATAAGACAATCGTCGATATAACGACCCCAGTACAATATGTCCGAGTGCCACTTGGCGGCCTCTGGGCCCCAGACCCACCTCTCCTCAAACCAACCCATAAATAGGTTCGCGTAAGAGGGGGAGAATCTCGAGCCCATTGCCACACCTTGTTTCTGTCTGTACCAGTCTCTCTTGAACAGAAAAAAGTTGTTATTCAAAATTAACTCTATCATATCTAGTATCATTCTTGTGTGTTGCCACAACGTGATCGATTTTCTATTAAGAAATGCCTCAACGGCCTTCAAACCTAAATCATGTTTTATACACGTGTATAAAGCAACCACATCTAAGGAGACAAGTGTCATGTTAGTATCCCATTCAAAATCACTAAGAATACTCAGGATGTGTGTAGTATTCTTAATGAATGATGGTAAATTATTGACCATGGGTTGGAGGAAAACATCTACAAATTCAGATATTTTTTCTGTAGGTCCTGAGATCCCCGAAATAATAGGTCTTCCTGGGGGGAATGGTAATGCTTTATGTATTTTCGGTAAAGTGTAAATACATGGATATCTAGGCCGGGCATTCAACAAATATTGGTATTCATCTTTATCCAGTAATTTCGATTCGTACCAATCTTTCAATTTCTTCTGTATGCAGTTGATCAATCCAGGAATTGTGTTATATGTAAGTTTCTCATAACAACATTTATCCTGTAATTGAGAAGAAATTTCTGTCTCATAGTCATTTATATTCATTATCACTACATTGCCCCCTTTATCCGCTGGTCTGATGATAATTTCTTTATTCTGTCGTAAATCCTTCAGGGCCATTTTTTCACCATGACTCAGGTTCGAACCTGAGAAATGTGGCTTAGCTTCATCCAAATCTCTACACACTAAATCAAAGAACATGTCTAACTTATTATTACCAATAAGCTTAGGAACCCATTTGGACTTACTTTTAAGACCACTACTTATACTGATATTATGTGTGATGTCAAGATCATTTACCACCTGAGAGAAAATAATTGGAAATTCCTCATGTTCAGAGATAGACAGTAATGTTGCTGTGTCTTGAATATCTTTAATTGAAAATTAATTTAAATCTAAACTCTGAATTACATTGTCTTGATTCTGTATATCAGATTGATAAAGCGAAAAATGTTTCTTCAGTTTAAGTTTGCGAACAAATTTAAATAAATCTATTTTCAACTTATGTACATCTCCTCGATCAGTGGGGCAAAAATTAAGGCCCTTTTCCAACAATGTCCTCAAATCAGATGTGAGAGTCAAACTAGATAGGTTAACAACATTTATAGAGTCAGTTGTGCTTTGGTTTATACCCTCTTGTCCCAGGATCTTGTTTTCATGCCTGTTTTTTCCCTTATGTTTCCCCCCTCGTCTACCCCTTCTGGTCCTCCTGAATATTGCTTCTTCATGTTCAGATCGCAATTGCTTTGCTTTATTCTCATAAGTTCTTGTAAAAAACCACTACTACCAGGCTGTTTACTTTGTGGTACACTTCCCCCACCACCTTCAATGTCACTGTCACTGGAAATCTGAGCACTAATGGATGTGGAACCTGAGTTAATAGAAGACTGTGATACTTGCCTAGTGAGATTCGATTGTACCAAATGATCATATTTTCGAGCAAAAGTAAATACTCTTCCTGATTCGTAATCCCTTTCATCCCTTCTTAATTTTCTTGCCTTTCGCTGAGTAATTTCTTGTTGAAATGAGGAGAGAATCTCCTCTAGGATTTTGTAATTTTTCTCTGTAGCCTCGGGAAGGTTAAGCTCCTTAATTTCTATCTCGAGTGTGGCAATTTCTTTTTGTAATTTAGAAACCTTCCTTTCAGAATTAGTGATAAGAATATCCATAAGTTTTAATGAACTAGAGGTTAGTTCTTTGTCCCAGAGAGTCAGTAAATCTGGGTCCAACTTTGATTAGAGAAATCTGGACTTGGACTTTGGATCATAGCAATCTTGGAACAACAGATCAATTAATTCTACTATTTGGATACAATACTCCCTCAGGCGGCAGTTCGCTTCACCGCGCTTGAGGAATTCCAGCTATTTTCATTACGCTCACTCTCCTGCGCTCGTTGAATCAAGCGCTTGCTCTTTACGCTGAAGAAAAGCTTTGTCCTGTGTTTCCTCTATTTTCTCCTACTGGTCGAAAACCCGAGGCTGTGGTCATTCCTGCTCTTGCCTTCTCTCTCGACTGACAGGTTTGATGACGCCCACAGGCGGAGTTTGCTAGCTTCTTTCCCTTCCTGGTTCTGTTAACCCCTCACTCTCCAGCCTTTCCTATTTCAATAATGGATTCTGACAACTCCCATTCAAATGAGGTTGAGGACATTAGACAAGAATTATCTGCTTTTATAAAAACCTCTGTACAACAGGCTGTTTCATCCTCTATGCAAAAAATTTCCCAAAACCTAGAACTTTTTTTTTCAGATATGATATCTAGGTCCATTTCGGGCCAGACTGCGGGGGAATGCAGTCAGCGCCTTTCCCCTTCTAAAAATCCCCAAAAATCAAAAAGATTGGCGCAAAAGAAAGGTGAGACTCTCTCACATGTGGCAGAGGACGCAGCTCCTCAAAAGGCTCCCTCCAAGGAGTATAAACATTTGGACATTGGGAAACCAACTTTAAAACCTGGTTTAAAACACAAACTCAAGCAAAAGAACGTTATTGCTCCCTTGATAATATCGTCCATACCAGACACCGATGACGATCTCTCTGACTTGGACTCTGATTCCAACGTGTCCTCTAATGGTGATGATGTTTCTCCTTCTCCTCCTCCCTCCAAAAAAGCCAAATCCTCTTCCCTTCAAACCTCTAATATTTTAGACCCTGAGGGTTTCCCAATGTTTGACCCTTCCAATATAATTCACCCCAATTCTACCGAATGGGTTCCTGCAGATCATGTCGCACAATATGTCTCAACTAAAATCAATTGTCCCTTAGATAAACAAACCAGAGCTAAACTAAAATCAGAATGTCCACGCCCCTCCCTTTCCCGTAATCTCTCAGTTACTCCCTCTATTGACCAATCCCTTTTGACTTTTTTCATAAAATTAGGCAAGGACCCACGCAAAGGGGTGGACAAGGCGTGGTCCTCTTGCCAGGACAAACTGCTTGATATTTTGGGTCTGCTAACTCGCATCTTTGAGATTGCGGAGGCAGCTAGAATTGACAGCTCTTTTATAGATCCTGAAGAGCTTACCCTGTGGGTCCAACGGGCTTTTTGCCTTTTAGGCAATGCAAACTCTTCCCTTACACACGAGAGACGCAAGGGTTTACT